>NC_135331.1:111022748-112403096 GCF_023851605.1 Tamandua tetradactyla
AAAAACTCAAGTTGGTAGAATCCAGAGTCCATACCCTTAACCACCAAAATAAAGTGAATTTAGAAGGTTCTTTGTTCTAACTTTCTCATGGCCAATTGTGCCATGTTAAAAACAGATGTGTAGACTTGAGAGATAAATATAGTATATGTACTTTTTCTCCCCTGATAAAGGAAATAAACTTAAATATGTGGTTCTATCATTTCTAGACACTCTGGCCAAGCTAAAGTCCCTACGGTGTTACTGTCGAAGTGGAACCAATGATAAAATTCTTAATTGTATTTTGTACAAGAATCCAAAATGCACGTAGTCACATTGCAAAAGTTTGTCTCAGGGGCTACTTGTAATCACCTGGAAGACCTTTAAGAACTCAAACCAGCTTCAAGAACCACTGGTAATCCATAAATTATTTTTCACACATATCTTTGATGGGCACAAAATGAGTCTAGTAAATCTTTCCTCAACCTCAGGACTCATTAACTATATCTTATTCCTCATTAAACTGAAATTGAACACTATTCCATGCTAAAATAATTTCTTTGCTTTAAAGACAACTATGGCAACATTCAAAGCCTCTCCATTATTTTGATTTTTTCCAAAGAAGAACAAATTATCTTGGAATATGTGACCAATGTTTAAAAAATAACAGCATAATGACTGGCACACTGTATGTGTTCAATATGAGTTGGTAGTGATCTTGTCGTTACTATTGTTAATTCCCTGGTGTTATGCCAAGCCTGAATGCTGTGGATTCCATACAAATTTGTCCAGCCTGTCTGTGGGTCCTGAGATGTCTCTGGCCAGATTCCTCACTGCCCTTGAGATCGATTTCTCTCCTCCATAACAGATTATAACATGTTTTATTTTCCCAGGGAAATAGTAGGGAATTCTGCATGTGTTTTTGGTAAGAAATGTCTTGCTTCCCTTCACATTCCCTTTTCAACCTTCTTTATTGTCAGAGACTGTCACAGACCATCACAGGCATGGGGAGAGCCTTCCACTGGGACCTACATCCATCCAGACAGGCGGACAGCACGGTCCTTCCCCACCATGCTCCCATGATCTCAGCCTATGGAAGAAACCTCACTGGTTCACTGGTTCTTTTTTTTACTTCTTGATTCCCATCCCAGGGCCAGTGTCAGTTCTTACCTTTCTGTGCAATTGATATGATTTGCTCTAACCAGCTAGCTCTTAGTTTCACAGCTCAGCAAAAGTGGGCAAAAGATAGAACATGAAAAACCCATCCCACTTTCCAAAAGGAACTGGTGTGTGTGCGTGCCTGTGTGTGTGGTGTTTGGCGGTGGAAAGGAAAGAGAGACAAGTCACACATCCCAAACAAACCCTTCTAAATGTTGCAAAGGTTTTAAAATGCCCAACACACTTTCCCCTCTTTCCCCTCTCCACTCCCTTCTTTCTACCATGCCCCATCTTTAATTTAACATCCATAATTTTCCCAGTTTCTCTCCAACTTTCCACTCAGAATGCTCCTCCTGACAATGACAATAACAGTCACTGGACGCTTATTATATGCCAGGCTCTGTTGTAAATATTTACATATATTAATCCATATTCACAACAACCCTATGAGGTGGGAATTATTATTATTATTATACCTAGTTTATAGCTGAAGAAGGGTTAAGAGATTTCCCCAGGGTTACACAGCTGATAGACGATGGAATCAGGATTTGTACCTAGGCAGCCTGGCTCCAGAGTCTGTAACTTTTTTTTTTTTTAACTTTTTTTATAATAGAAAATTTCAAACACATACAAAGGTAGAATCATATAATGAACTCCTATGTAATCACTTCAACAATTATCAACCCATGCACAATTTATTTTCACTTACACCCCCACTTACTTGTCCCTTCTCATATTATTTTGAAGCAAACCCTAAGCATCAAAGTCTCTTCTCTTAACCACTGTATTGTTCTGCCTCTGGGATGTTACGACTTCTCATTTCTTAAGATTGCAGAGTGGAGAGAGCTCAATGAAATCTTTCCTGGACACACTGGGCTCACTCATTAACTCCATGAAATTATGAGTGAAATCTGTCCAGGTGATTATGTCCATTTTGGAGAGCCAACATTCATAGCTTTCACTTGGTTTTCAGAATGATCCCATGACCCCAAAATGACTGATGCTCATTAATTCTGGTCCAGGTTTCCTTCTCATTTTAGTGGGGAAAAAAAAAAAAAAGATGGACACTCTAGTAGATGTCCAAGCTCACACAACTAATCCTAACACAGGACAAGAATATAGTTCTCAGGATCCCCAACCTTGTATTTAATTTACTGTTTTATACTGTATCTGCAAAAGGGAAGAAGGAAGAATGGGTTGAGATGTGAGATGGAAGAGAAGGTATCAAAGGTATTTCCCCCTTGTTTCAAAGTTGCCCTTTACCTGGATTAGGAAGTTGCATGTCCTACCCACATTTGAAATGTAAAACTGTAATCAGTGCTACTGCCACGTCATGTTTACACTTCCCTTTTTCCATACTGTTGGGGAGCTTTACAAAGCCAGAGATGTCTCACAAGCAGGATGCCAAGATCAATAATCCCTCACAAGCTGGATAAGGAGTATCTTTTCCAGCTGAGAAAGGATTGAGGCAGAATGTAAGAAACATTCAACTGGGAATGACTCATTAACTAATGGTTCCATAATCTCATTTGGTCTGGAAATTTCTCATCAGTAAAATGACTAGGCTGGTTTATTGTAATTGCTTTCCAAGTTTTTTGACTATGACCCACAAAAATACCCACAATGTGAAAATCTGTGTAGGGTATATACATCTTGAATTTTTTTCATTTAGCTATTCTTACCCATACAACATGGGATGTGTCCTGATACTTTCTACTGTATTCCATGTGTTTTAAAAAAAATTCTGGTTGTGGTCACAATCCATTAAAATTAATTTTAAGACCTACTTTTGGTGATCCACTGACAGTATGAAAAATACTTTACCTGTAATCTCTAAGTCATCATTCATTTATCTGGTCAGTCATTTTACAAGTATTTATTACCTATGAGGTGCCAGGCACTGTGCCTGGAGCTAGGAAAAAGGCAATGAAAAACCAAAAACAACAAACCAAAGACTCTGTCTCTGTGGAGCTCACCCTGTGAGGACATGATATAATATAATGTAGCATTTGATAGGCCTTTTTGGAGAGAAAAGAATTCAACTGAATTAGCTAAAGCCAGCCAGTGAGTTTGACTAAAGGAAGAAAAAGATGGCAGAACGACAGGCTTTTGTCAACCCCCTAAGCCCACTTAGCAAAATTGTCTGAATTCAAACCAGGTGATTTTGTGCCAAATGAAGATCTCACATGGGTCCTAAATTTGCTCTAGAATCTGCTTAGAAATCACTGTGGATGTTTCTCTCTTCTCATCCTATCCCCATACTTTGGGGATAAAAAAATGATCAATTAGGTCCTCTTTTTTGATCAGAGATTACAGAGTGATGGAAGAGAATGTGAGACAGCACCCTGAGGGGCACTCCCGTGGGATGTTTATATCCTCAGATTCACACACTCACCCTACTCTCCAGTACTTTCAAAGCTGCAGGTGTGTAATCAGGTTTGTTTTTCAGAAACCATGATGTACCATTTTTGTCCAAAAGAGGGAAACAGAACAGCAATATCTCTGCAGAAATGTATCCACGCCCACCTCCTCCCCTCCTCCCAACACGTACACACATACACACAAGGGTTTAGTATTTGTCTTGTGAATTGAGATACTGAAGAAGAATGCTGCAGGATTAAAACCAAATCCCAGAGAAAAGTCAGCCCCAGGCAAAATGCTAAAAGAGAATAGGTTTATTTTCGGTGACTGCTCCCGGTCTCTGCCAGTCTTACATCCCCCATTAGGAGTTCCCCGGGAGACTTAATCCAACACAAGTCCCTCTTTGAGGCTTGTTATGCTGGCAGCCTGACTTTTCCATTTTCTCCATTCCCCCAGTTTTGAAACACCTGCTAAAATCATGCAACGTCTCTGTGGTCCTCAGAATCCAGGCTTACTATACAGCATTCGAGTTATAGCTCTTTCTACTTTAGCTCCTAGGGATGGCCATGTTCCTGCCCTCTCCTACATATTCCACAAAGTGAGAATTAGTGGGTACAGACAGAAATGCAATACAAGTGAAGTAGTCATGTTTGGGAGAAAGGGGATATAAGCTATTAGTCATACCAAATCTTCTCAGGGGCTGAGCAGTTCTCTGAAGCCCTCCTTTTCTTTTCCTTTTTCATAGGCCTGCCTCAGAGGTTTTGCAGCACTGCCTGGCTTCCCCTTCCCGGAAGTGATGGCATTTTTACAGGGCCTTAGACCAAGAGAAGTTTTCTTTGCCATGTATTTCGGGGTTTGAAAGTAGATAAAACACACTCTGTTAACCATTTAACTAGCTCTTCTGGGGGAAACAGCATTTGAGCAGAGGGTACTTCTTAAATAGAAACAGATGCCACAGTGGACAATAGGCTTAAGCATGACTCACCCGTTCCAGGAGCTCCCTCCCTCCCTACCCAACCCAGGGAATACAGACCCAAGGTAACCATGCAGTTAGTCAAAAGGTTTATTCAAAATGTGTTGTAATGCCATGGGATTTACTTTTATCAGGAAAGAAGGGAGGGAAGGATCAGACCTATCAAAGAGTTAATTTATCATGAAGAATCTGTGAGAATTATAGTAACCAGTGATTCTGGGTGCTCAGGTCAGGGTCTGAGTCTCAGTGAGGTAGAAGAAAGTAGGAGAAGGACCCTTTATTTGAAAGATTGAACTTATCTTGAAATATTCTCCCAATGGCTAAGACATAACGTAATGGACAGATACTTGTAAGATTTTCAAAACTTTAGTAATCCAAGTTCCTTTTTGAAAAATATATTAAATGCATGTATTAAGGTAGGAAAATATCGTTGGATGCACCAACAGAAGATGGAGGGAATAAAAGGTATAAAAGGACAAGAACAGGAAGCAGAAGTTGTAAGGGGAGAGGAAGAGTTAATATAAAAGAAACTCTTTAGGCAGGGTGTGGTGGTAGACAGCCATCAATAGTTTCATGTGCCACTTAGTGGATTCATGTCCTGGACCCCTGAGTTTCACACTAATTAGTGAAACCCAACAGGGGGATTTGCTCTGATAAGCAACAACAAAACTTTAGTAAAACTACCCAAGACACTGAGAAATGTCTATCGTGTTCATAAATAGGTTCATTTTCAGAAGCACCTGTTATCAAAATCAGCTGCATGGATACCACTTCAAACCTAATAAATTCAATCTCTGGGCCTTTGTGTTTTGCTTTGTTTTTGTTTTTATTTTTAAGCTCCTCAGGCCTAGTGGATAGCAGGTCCACCAGAACCACAGATACCCAACCCCACCCCAAAAATGGTTAGGAATAGGATAACATTTCTTTTAAAGAAAAATAATTTAAGCATGTTTTATAAAAAGCAGTAAAGACAAGGACGCCTATGATGCTGATATTTTACCTTACCTAATTTGCTTTTTTCTCTCGACTCAGTCCTTTTGTATGAAGCTGTGTTTCCCCTTGAGGTTCAGTTCGTCTCATTTGCAGCTGCAGGTACAAACCAGTGAACAGGCGAATTGAAATGAACCACCCTCCAGCTCTAAAGTCTGCAAATATCGAGCGCCCATAGGGGCGCCACATGTCTTTGGGGGAATGTGTAAGGTCCAGCCTGCAAGAACCTGGAGGCTGCTGAAATGCACAACTGACAGTAGAATAATGAGCGTGTAAGGGGGGAAAAGATCTTTGGACAGTGACAAGTTTACGAAGGAGTTTTTTGCATTAGTTTATTGAACAGCTCTGAACTACAGAAAAACAACAATGACTAATCCACGGCCCTTCCTCCAGGAGGATAGGGTCTGGGTAGGTAACACTTCTACCAAACGATTTACATTTCACTGAAAATGGGACAGGAGCCTTTTTGTTCCTCTGTAACGCAGCTCAAGTCTGCTAGCTCCGACCCCTGGAGTTCACTGCAAGAACTACCGCCTCGCTGCCACCACCTCCGCCATCTGGCCAAACAGTTTAGCTTCCAAGTCTGGTCCTCAGGGATCCGGCGAGACCAGCACCCCCAGCCCTCCGACCGCGCAGCTCCGCGAGGGCCTCCTTACCGCGAGAACGCGGAGCCTGCGGGCGGCGCACGCGCAAATTGTCACGCCTGCGCCTCAAGCTCCGCCCTCTGCCTGCGGGCGTTCGGGTAGCTTGTCGTTACCATGGAGCCTCCCGCAACCCGGGAGGACCGAACTGCGCCTAGTGCGCGCCGGCGAAAGCCGCTGCGATGGTGTCCAACCCGGTGCATGGCCTGCCCTTTCTCCCGGGCACGTCCTTTAAGGACTCCACGGTGAGGATTTATCTGCCCATCCTCTGCCTGCCCCCACTTCCGGTCTCCCTTGGTCTCACCACTTGGTGCTCCTCCATTCTCCTCAAGCCGAGTCTGTCCTCTCTGTTCAAACCCGCCTTCTGCCCTGTAGTTCTCACTGTGCCGCCGCAGTTCTGTCGTCCTCCACCATTCAGCCTCATCCTTTCTCCTGTCCTTTTTCCCTCCGCTACATCCCTCTCTTCAGTTTTTGTACTCCGTCCTGGCAGTCCATCTGATCTCCGTTATTTCTGTTCTCATCCCCCCATAGTAGCTGCTCTGCTCCCCCAGTTCCTGCCTCTTCTCTCTCTAGATCACTGTTTTCCTTACCTTATTCCCAGTATTGCAAGGCCCTCTCTCTGGCTCATTCTCCTACACCATACCTCATCTCTCCGCATCTCTTTTCTTAATCCTCTAGTCCCGGAATCTCGCTAGGCCTGACCCCGCCCCCCAAGTACCCACCCCTATTCTTTTTTTTCTACCCTCATCCTCTTTCCCACAGCCTCATTCTGCCCACTCTCCCCAAGCCCATCATTCCCGTCCTGTCTTCTTCCTCTTCTGAATCCTAGACCCAGTACTGTTTCCCACTTCCTGCTTCGTTTACTGTCTTGTGTGTTTTTTCCACTCATTTTATTTTTTTCCTCCCGCCAAGTCCTTTTCCTCAGTTTCCGCCTTTCTAGTTATGTTTCTACCCAACCCCGTTCCTTTTCTGTCCTGCACGTTAGCCTTTTCCACGGCCTGTTCCACCCTGTCCCCATCCTTGTTTTATCTTCTTTCTCAATTACTGTTTCTCCGAAAGTCAGGCATTGAACACTTGCCCATCATCCTCCCAAATTATCTTTCCCTTCTTTGTGGGAGATACTCTGTTGCATTTCGCCTAAGCACAATTGGTTACTTGCTGTTTTCTGTTCCTTTAGCACTATTCTTCTCCCCCTAATATTTTTGTAAAAGATTCCTGTCCAGATTTCCAACCTTTAAGTGTTTTCGGTTAAGTTCTCTAGACAAAACTGGGGCCGGGAAGCTTGCATTTGTTTCTTTTCTTGACATAGTTTAGGTCTTTACAAAATAATTTAGTATAATTCTAACAGGGATACTGAAATATATGATCTGCAGTCAATATTGAGATTCAGAAGGCTGATTATCCTAGATGAACCAATGATAATTATATAATTTAAGCTGTATATTCCTCTTCATGTTCATAAAGTTAAGATAAAATGTTTAGTCGATTTCTTTTCTTGGAGAGATTGAATTTAAGTCATTTCCACAGAAGATTTAGTCAAGGGATTTGGATTTTGACTCTCTCCTTCTTCACAATTATTTTTGCATTAAAACATAGTATCGTAGATTTTTTGTTTCAGTGGACTATTCAGCTTTATGTAAATTTAGAAAAGATTGTAGGCAATCTCCTGACTCATACAAGGGGAGTCAAAAGATTTGGTGTTGGTGAATGTGGGTTGCATAAAAGGCTGAATTACAGGGATGGACAGTAAAATAAAGAAAGCCAAAGGGGGAAAAAAGATAATTTAGCAGTGAGAGGGTTAGTAAAATTGTTATTCATTCTAAGCAATTTGTTCTAGCGAGACTGGTATGTTCATATAACTCTGGAAAATAGGGTAACATATTACAAAGAACAGAAAAAGGAAAAAATCCCATCAAAGTAATACAACCTCTAGTATTCATTTCCACTCCTTTTTATATTTAATCTTTTATTTTTTCCAATCATTACTATAAAAATTAAAAATTCATAAGTGTATAATATAGACAGATTAATATTCTCCAAATCTTGTCTCTCTTTATGTACATGTTTATATACTTGTCATTTTAGTGCACATATAATTTTATATGCTGTTTTGGGGGTTTATTAAATCTTAAACATTTCTCCCAGGTTGCTGCATGGTCTTTAAAATGAATATTTTAATAGCTGTAGAATAGACCATTGAGTATCATTTACTCAAATCTTCATATAATGTAATATATGTGATGTCACATATATATGATGTAATGTCTTTTAGACTGTTTTCTAATGTTTTACCATTGAAATTAACATTGGAATGGGTAGCTTATATAATTTTTCCCTGTAATTTAGGGTTATGTCCTTAAGATAGCTCTTCAGGGATAGAATTATTGAATCCAAGACTATAAAATATATAATTTCCAAAGAGTTGTATGACTGCACTGGTGTCACTATGACAAGAAGGTCTTTTCATTTCAGTTAAAAATAAAATCTACAGAACGAGATCTTCTAGGTTCCATGGTTCATAACCACCAATAAGATGAAAAATATGGGAAGACTAATGGAAAATTGAGTATTGATGAGATAATATTTTTGTCTTTCATGAAAGATGAGTAGTAGTTAAATTGGAGATTACCAAGCAGGGCTTTAAGTTTTGTTTTAAGGTCAGGTCATTGCTTATCTCCTTGTTCCTTACCAGCTTTTTTTAGCTTAAATTACAAGAGTGTTTCACTGTAGATAAACTTTTTTTAAAACTCTTTATTGTAGTAACATAAATGCAACTTAAAATTTCCTATTTTAACCACTTTCAGGTGTACAACTCCATAGTATTAATTGCACTCACAATATTGTGCTACCATCACCAACATCTATTATCCCAATTTTTCATCACCTCAAACAGAAGCTCTGCATCTCATTAAGCATTTAACATTCCCCTTCCCTCTCTCCCCACTCCCTTCATCTTGCTTCCTGGTAACCTGTAATCTATTATCTGTCTCTATGAGTTTGCATATTCTAGATATTTCATATAAGCAAGATCATACAATATCTGTCTTTTTATGTCTAGCTTATTTTACTAAATATGTCTTCAAGGTAGATAAACTTTTTTTAAGGACTTTTTTCTTTATAGGTAAACTTTTTATTTTAAGTTTTGTGATTTTTTAAGCAAGAGATTAAAGTTATGATACATTTTTAAACTTAGCCCTTTTATCCAACAAATATATATGGTTTCATTAATGGTATGATTTTCTTCTTCAGAAAACAACCTTCCACAGAAGCCAGACGCTGGGCTACAGGAACGGCTATGCAGTTGTTCGAAGGCCAACAGTTGGGATAGGCGGGGAGCGGCTCCAGGTCAACCAGCTGTCCCAGGCTGACCTGGATGAGTTGGCCAATAAGGCACCAATGCTAACTTATGGCCAACTTAAGCAGGCCCCACCTGCTGAATTTATTCCTGCGCATGTGGCTTTTGACAAGAAGGTATTATCTGGGATTTTAGGCTACCTCTTGAATGCAGGTTTCTGGGAACCGACTGCTTGCAGAAAAGTTAACAGTAAACCACAGGTTTCCCAGAGTGCTCTGAGGAGAAAATTGTTCACATGCTTCAACCCTTAGTCACAGACAGCTGACCTGGGGATTGAAAGAGGCTTTTTTTAGTAAGGAAACCGATTATAGAAAGTAAATATAGGAATTTCCCTGTAGACTTCACTGGAATATTTTCCAAATATAATTAAAGAGAAGTTTTGAATTCTTGAATTTGTGCACTCTATCTTTACCTGTTCTGTGTTTTCCTCTGTTTTGAAGTACTATATTCTGTAATTATGACAAATCCTTAATCTCTATAAAATGTAAGATGTCATCATGAACACAAAGACTCTGTCTGTTGTTAATTTTCTACAAGCTGTCCCTGTAAGATTTTGGATTTTAGGCAACACTGCAGATTTGTTATAATATAACCAAAGAGTATAGCTTTTTGTTTGTTTGTTTCTCACTTGCCCTTATGCTTTTACAATGCAGGTTGCCTTATTTCCTTTGGTTGCTATTCCCGCATCATCCTGCTTTTCCTTGTTAGTAAGCCTCCTCTTTTCACTAAGTAGTTCTAACCATGGCCATACTGCCGAATCACTGATGGAAATTTTAACAAATTTAAATGTTGCCCAACCCTCTTCCATTCTAATTTTCAGAAGATTTTTATGTATAATGGGGTCTGATAGCTATTGATCAGTTTTGCAAGTTAGCTTTGTTAATTTACTTCTAGCCTGCTTCTTCTTTCATCTTCATCTTAATTTTATTTTATTATTTCTTTTAACTGTCTATAACATTTTCATTCATTCAGTCACCCTTTATTGAGTGCCCATTGGAAGCTAGAAGCTGGGAAATACAAAGTAATCTAATGGAGGAAATAGCCATTTACTAATAATCACTTAGTTTTTTCTTTAAATGTAATCAGCCAGAATCCATATCATCTTCTCTTCCTTGTCTCAAGTTGACTCACTTGATTGGAACACGTTCACGTATCCATTCACAGGCTGACCCTAAACATACTCTAGACAGAATAAACAGTATAACTGGGGTTTTCTCTATGTTTTCTTGTTTCTAGTTTCTTCACAGCTGTGACAGGCCTTGCAAATTCAGTACGGATAGGGGAGGGGTGAAACGACAGGAAAGCAATGGGATCGGCTTTCTTTTTTATTTTTACTTTTTTAAACATTTTTTTAAATTGTAAAATATAACATATATACAGAAAAAGAAATAAATTTCCAAGTACATTTCAACAAGTAGTCATGGAACAGATTTTAAAGTTTGGTATGGGTTACATTTCCATGGTTTTTCATTTTTTATTCTAGCTGCACCAAGACACTGGAGACCAACAGAAATATCAATATAATGATTCAGCAGTCATACTCATGTGCTAAATTCTCTCTTCTCTATTATACTCCTCCTTCTCTTTAAATAACATATATACGTAAAAGCAAAAAATTTCAAAATACACTGCAACAATTGGTTATGGAACAGATTTCAGAGTTTGGTATGGGTTACAATTCTATAATTTTAGGCTTTTATTTCTAGCTGTTAAAGGTACTGGAGGCTAAAAGAAATATCAATATAATAATCCAGTACTCATACTCATTTGTTAAACCCTGCCTTCTCTGTGTAAATCCACCATCACCTTTGAACTTTCTCCCACTTTTTTTTTTTATTTTTAACTTTTTTTATTGTATAGTATAACATCTATACAAAGCTAAGAAATAAAAAAGCAGTGGTTTTCAAAGCACTCTTCAACAGTTAGTTACAGGACAGATCCCAGAGTTTGTCATGGGCTACCATATGATCCTTTCATATTTTTCCTTAATGGGATAGGCTTTTAACACTTCATCAAGATATAAATCCTGGCCCATTCAAATTTTGTTGGAAGAATTATGAATAGCTGTATTATAAGGTAGAACATGATAAAGTAATATGAGTCACAAGAAAATAGTAATGAAATTCAGGGAAAAAATTGTGCCTGGGTAGGAAATAATAATTTTTTGTTTTTCTATGTTATTTTTACTGTGTTATCTTATACTTATTGTCATTACTTATTTTATACTTATTTAGTATTATTCGTAGTTTATCTTTTGAAGGATGGGGGCTGGTAGAATATTATTCAGATTTTTATTTTCCTATTTATTTTATTTGGATCATCACAATTTCTAGATAAATGATCTATAACATAGATAATGAGGAAGAGCATATTTAGATGCATGGTTTTGAAACTAAGGTTTTTGTTTTGTTTTACAATAAGGAAATTACAGTTTTTATATCCCAAGGTTCATTTAATAGCCAACTATTTTTGCCATTTTTTGGATATTCTTTGTATTGTTCCTCATCCTCAGGATATGACCTCATTTCTTACTTAGGTGATAAAGAACAGGACAATCTAATGTGAGCATCCTATTTGTTTCTCCTTGCTCCCACACAACTATTTTTGTCATCATCTACGATATTCTACATTCTGTTTTGCAGGCTATCACACCTTCTGTGTTCCTAATGTTATTCTTTTTTTTCATCTTTAACCCCTATATTCCTTCTATTTCAAATGTTCTGGTAATAACATCTCCTCCTAGGGTTATGTTGCCCTGTCCTAAAAAATCTCTCTACCTTGTGACTCCTTTAAATGACACTACTTTATTCCTCACTTGACTATCAGATCACTTACAATCTGACTTCTGCCCCTCCCCAAGCCCCCAAAACATTTTTCCTATGTAACCAGTGTTGTCTTTGTTTTTTAATTCCAAACTTCCAGAGGTATTCTTGGCCAGCATTCTCTTTGACCCATTTATAACTTCTGACACCGTTGACCTTCCCTTCCTTCTTGAAACCCTGTTCTTTTGTTCCCATGACTCTACGTTCATCTGGTTTTCCTCCTTCTCTCTATCTGATTGCTACTAATCAGCCTCCCTTCTTCCTTTCACTCTTTTTTTTTTAATTAATTTTTAATTTTTTTAAAAATGCCAAAAAACACCAAACAAAGGCAAACATTCTTAACATTTGATCATTCCATTCTGCATATATAATCAATAATTCACAATATCATCACGTAGTTGCATATTCATCATGATCATTTCTTGAAACATTTGCATCTATTCAGAAAAAGAAAAAGAAAACAGAAAAAAATGCATACATACCATACCCCTTACCCCTCCCTTTCATTGATCACTAGCATTTCAATCTAAATTTATTTTAACATTTGTTCCCCCTATTATTTATTTTTATTCCAATGTTTTACTCATCTGTTGATAAGGTAGATAAAAGAAGCATCAGACACAAGGTTTTCACAGTCACATAGTCACATTGTGAAAGCTAGCTGTGTCGTTATACAATCATCTTCAAGAAACATGGCTACTGGAACACAGCTCTACATTTTCAGGCAGTTCCCTCCAGTCTCTCCATTACATCTTGAATAACAAGGTGATATCTCTTTAATGCGTAAGAATAACCTCCAGGATAACCTCTTGACTCTGTTTGGACTCTCTCAGCCATTGACACTTTATTTTGTCTCAGTCCACTCTCCCCTTTTGTTCGAGAAGGTTCTTTCAATCCCTTGATGCTGAGTCTCAGCTCATTCTAGGGTTTTTCTCAATCCCTTGATGCTGAGTCTCAGCTCATTCTAGGATTTCTGTCCCACGTTACCAGGAAGGCCCACATTCCTGGGAGTCATGTCCCATGTAGACAGGGGAAGGGTGGTGAGTTTGCTTGTTGTGTTGGCTGGAGAGAGAGGCCAACATCTCTGAGCAACAAAAGAAGTTCTCCTGGGGGGGTTACTCTTAGGGCTAATTTTAAGTAGGCTTGACCTATTCTTTGTAGTTCTCAACATCTCTGAGCACATCTGAGCAACAAAAGAAGTTCTCCTGGGGGGGTTACTCTTAGGGCTAATTTTAAGTAGGCTTGACCTATTCTTTGTGGGGTGAAGTTTCATATGAACAAACCCCAAGACTGGTGGCTCAGCCATAGCTTTGGTTATCTGCACTGCTTGTGAGAATATCAAGAATTCTCCACTTGGGGAAGTTGAATTTTCCCCCTTTCTCACTATTCTCCGAAGGGGACTTTGCGAATACTTTTTAATTCACTGTTCAAATCACTCTGGGATTTATCGGGGCATCACTCTGGACAAACCAACAAAATCTCATGTCTTACTCAAGGTTCCATGTATTTATGGTGTTCAATTAAACTGTCTACATAAGTTATATCAGGAAATGCACTAGTCAAAATATAAATTTTGTGCCAAATAAACATTTTTTGCTTTGGTCTCACACATAAGTTAAAATTTTAAAATATTAATTACCATCTATTTTTAGCACCCTGCAGTAATGACATTCCTTTTGTCTTCCTCATGCAAAAACGTTTTTAAATTTGTACCTTATACACTCTAGGCATTCCTAGATTATACCATCTCAGTCTTTATCGTCTATCTTTCTTTCTGATTTCATTTGTGCCCCCAGCCCTCCTCTCTCTAACTTTCTCACATTCAGCTTCATTCAGTGTTTTAACATAATTGTGTTACAGTTAGGTAGTATTGTGCTGTCCATTTCTGAGTTTTACATTCAGTCCTGTTGCACAATCTGTATCCCTTCAGCTCCAATTACCCAATACCTTACACTATTTCTATCTCCTGATGGTCTCTGTTACCAATGAAATTCTCCAAGTTTATTCACTAATGTCAGTTCATATCAGTGAGACCATACAGTATTTGTCCTTTTGTTTCTGGCTAATCTCACTCAGCATAATGTCCTTAAGATCCATCCATGTTGTTACATACTTCATAACTTTATTCTGTCTTACAGCTGCATAATATTCCATCGTATGTATATACCACAGCTTGCTGAGCCACTCATCTGCTGATGAACATTTTGGCTGTTTCCTTCTCTTCACAATTGTAAATAATGCTGCTATAAACATTGATGTGCAAATGTATGTTTGTGTCCTTGTCCTCATGTCCTCTGTGTAGATACCTGGCAATGGTATTGCCAGGTCCTATGGCAATTCTATATTTAGCTTTTTGAGGAACCGTCAAACAGCCCTCCACAGTGGTTGTACCATTTGACATTCCCACCAACAGTGGATAAGTGTGCCTCTTTCTCTACATCCTCTCCAGCACTTGTCATTTTCTGTTTTATCGATAATGGCCATTCTGGTGGGTGTGAGATGATATCTCATTGTGATTTTGATTTACATTTCTCTAATAGCCAGGGAAGTTGAGCATCTCTTCATGTGCCTTTTGGCCATTTGTATTTCCTCTTCTGAGAATTGTCTCTTCAAGTCTTTTGCCCATTTTGTAATTGGATTGGCTGTCTTTTTGTTGTTGAGTTGAACAATCTCTTTATAAATTCTGGATACTAGACTTTTATCTGATATATCATTTCCAAGTATTGTCTCCCATTGTGTAGGCTGTCTTTTTACTTTCTTGATGAAGTTCTTTGTTGCACGAAAGTGTTTCATTTTGAGGAGTTCCCATTTCTTTCTTTCTTTTTTCAATGCTCTTGGTTTGGGTGTAAGGTCTAGGAAACCACCTCCTAATATAAGATTTATAAGATATTTCCCTACATTTTCTTCTAACAGTTTTATGGTCTTAGATCTAATGCTTAGGTCTTTGATCCATTTTGAGTAAATTTTTGTATAGGGTGTGAGATATGGGTCCTCTTTCATTCTTTTGCATGTAGATATCCAGTTCTCTAGGCACCATTTATTGAAGAGACTGTTCTGTTCCAGGACAAAGATCAATTGTCCATAGATGAGAGGGTCTATATCTGAACACTCCATTCTATTCTATTCCATTGGTCAGTATATCTATCTTTATGCCAGTACCATGTTGTTTTGACCACTGTAGCTTCATAATAAGCCTTAAAGTCAGGTAGCGTGAGACCTCCAACTTCACTTTTTTTTTCTAATAGCTAAAGGATACTTTTAGCTATTCAGGGCAACTTGCCCTTCCAGATAAATTTAGTTATTGGTTTTTCTAATTCTGCAAAGTAAGTTTTTGGAAATTTAATTGGTATTACATTGAATCTGTGAATTAATTTAGGTAGAATTGACATCGTAACTATATTTAGTCTTCCAGTCCATGAGCACGGTATGCCCTTCCATCTATTTAGGTCTTCTGTGATTTCTTTTAACAGTTTCTTGTTTTATTTGTATAAATCTTTTGTCTCTTTAGTTAAATTTATTCCTAAATATTTTATTCGTTTGGTTGCAATTATAAGTGGAATTCTTTTCTTGATTTCCCCCTCAGATTGTTCATTACTAGTGTATAGAAACACTACAGATTTTTGAGTGTTGATCTTGTCACTTTACTGTACTCATTTTTAGCTCTGGTAGTTTTGCTGTGGATTTTTGGGGGTTTTCTACATATGGTATCATGTCATCTGCAAACACTGAGAGTTTTATTTCTTCCTTTCCAATTTTGATGCCCTGTATTTCTTTTTCTTGTCTAATTGCTCTGGCTAGAACTTCCAACACAATGTTAAATAACAGTGGTGAATAGTGGACATCCTTGTCTTGTTCCTGATCTTAGGGGGAAAGTTTTTAGTGTTTCCCCATTGAGGATGATATTAACTGTGGGCTTTTCATATATTCCCTTTATCATTTTAAGGAAGTTTCCTTCTGTTCCTATCCTTTGAAGTGTTTTCAACAGGAAAGGATGTTTAATTTTGTCAAATGCCTTTTCTGCATCAATCGAGATGATCATGTGTTTTTTATGCTTTTATTTGTTGATATGGTGTATTACATTAATTGATTTTCTTATGCTGAACCATTCTTGCATACCTGGGATGAATCCTACTTTGTCATGATGTATAATTCTTTTAATGTGTTGCTGGATTCGATTTGCTAGAATTTTGTTGAGGGTTTTTGCATCAATATTCATTAGAGAGATTGTCTGGCTTTGGTATGAGGGTGATATAGGCTTTGTAGAATGAGTTAGGTAGCTTTCCCTCCTCTTCAGTTTTTTTGAAGTGTTTGAGCAAGATTAGTACTAATTCTTTCTTGAATGTTTGGTAGAATTCACATGTGAAGCCATCTAGTCCTGGACTTTTCTTTTTGGGGAGCTTCTTAATGACTGTTTCAATTTCTTTACTTAGATTGGTTTGTTGAGGTTGTCTGTTTCTTCTCGAGTCAAAGTTGGTTGTTCATGCCTTTCTAGAAAGTTGTCCATTTCATCCACATTGTTGTATTTATTAGTATAAAGTTGGTCATAGTATCCTGTCAGTATTTCCTTTATTTCTGTGGTGTTAGTGGTTATGTCTCCTCTTCATTTCTGATCTTATTTATCTGCATCCTCTCTCTTCTTCTTTTTGTCAGTCTTGCTAAGGGTACATCAAGCTTATTGATTTTCTCATAGAACCAGCTTCTGGTTCAATAGTTTTCATGTTCTCAATTTCATTTGTGTCTGCTCTAATCTTCATTATTTACTTCTTTTTGCTTGCTTTGGGGTTAGTTTGCTGTTCTTTCTCTAATTCTTCCAAGTGGACAGTTAATTCCTTGATTTTTGCCCTTTCTTCTTTTTTTGATATAGGCATTTAGGGCAATAAATTTCCCTTCTTAGCACTGCCTTTGCTGCATCCCACAAGTTTTGATATGCCGTGTTTTCCTTTTAATTTGCCTCAAGATACTTACTGCTTACTTTTGTAATTTCTTTCTTGACCCACTGGTTGTTTAAGAGTGTGTTGTTGAGCCGCCACATATTTGTGAATTTTCTGGCACTCTGCCTATTATTATTTCCAGCTTCATTCCTTTATGATCTGAGAAAGTGTTTTGTATAATTTCAATCTTCTTAAATTTATTGAGACTTGCTTTGTGACCCAGCATATGGTCTAACCTTGAGAATGATCCATGAGCACTTGAGGAAAAGGTGTATCCTGCTGTTGCGGGGTGTAATGGTCTATAAATGTCTATTAAGTCTAGCTCATTTATTGTATTATTCAAATTCTCTGTTTCTTTATTGATCCTCTGTCTAGACATTCTGTCCATTGATGAGAGCAGGGAATTGAAGTCTTCAAGTATTATGGTAGATATATCTATTTCTTCTTTCAGTGTTTTCAGTGTTTGCCTCATGTATTTTCGAGCATTCTGGCTCAGTGCTTAAATACTTCTGATTGTTAGTCATAAATTGTTGAATTGTTCTTTTTATTAGTATATAGTGTCCTTCTTTGTCTCTTTTAACTGTTTTACATTTGAAGTCTAATTTGTTGGATATTAGTGTAGCCGCTTCTGCTCTTTTCTGATTGTTATTTGCATGAAATATCTTTTCCCAACCTTTCACTTTCGACCTATGTTTATCCTTGGGTCTGAGATGTGTTTCCTGTAGGCAGCATATAGATGGGTCCTGTGTTTTAATCCATTCTGCCAGTCTCTGTCTTTTGATTGGGAAGTTTAATCATTAACATTTAGTGTTATTAGTGTATGGGTAGTACTTTCTTCTACCATTTTGCCTTTTGGACTTTATATGTCATATCTAATTTTTCTTCTTTTTACTTTTGCTGATAGTCTTCATTTCTACACTCTTCTCCACACCTCTCTCTCCTGTCTTTGTGTATCTGCCTCTAGTGCTCCCTTTAGTATTTATTGCAGAGCCGGTCTCTTGGTCACAAATTCTCTCAGTGATTTTTTGTCTGAAAATGTTTTAATTTCCTCCTCATTTTTGAAGGACAATTTTGCTGGATATAGAATTCTTGGTTGGCAGTTTTTCTCTTTTAGTAATTTAAATATATCATCCCACTGTCTTCTCGCCTCCATGGTTTCTGCTGAGAAATCTGTGCATAGTCTTATTGCGCTTCCCTTGTATGTGATAGATTGCTTTTCTCCTGCTGCTTTCAGGATTCTCTCTTTCTCTTTGACCTTTGACATTCTGATTAGTAACTGTCATGGCATACATCTATTTGGATCTGTTCTCCTTGGGGTAAGCTGCACTTCTTGGATCTGTAATTTTAAGTCTTTCATAAGAGTTGGGAAATTTTCAGTGATAATTTCCTCCATTAGTTTTTCTACTCCTTTTTCCTTCTCTTCTCCTTCTGGGACACCCACAATATGTATATTCTTGTGGTTCATATTGTCATTTTATTCCCTGAGTCCCTGCTCATATTTTTCCATTTTTTGCCTATATTTTCTTTTGCTTGTCAGATTTCAGATGTTCCGTCCTCTAGTTTACTAATCCTATCTTCTGCCTCTCAAAATCTAACATTGTAGGTTTCCATTTTTTTTCAGCTCTTCTACTGTACCTTTCATTCCCATAAGTTCTGTGATTTGTTTTTTCAGACTTTCGATTTCTTCTTTTTGTTCATTCCTTGCCTTCTTTATATCTTCCCTGAATTCACTGATTTGATTTTTAATGAGGTTTTCCATGTCTGTTTGAAAATTCTGAATTAATTGTTTCAACTCCTGTATCTCATTTGAATTGTTGGTTTGTTTCTTTGACTGGGCCATATCTTCAATTTTCCTGGGGTGATTTGTTATTTTTTACTGGTGTCTACACATTTAATTACCTTAATTAGTTTATTCTGGAGATTGTTTTCACTTCTTTTACCTAGGATTTTCTTGCTGGATGAATTTGTTGTCTGTTTTTTGACATTCAGTTCAGCTTTTTCTGAACCACCAGCTTAGGTTTTGTTTAACAGAGGAGAATTTTCCAGTTCTTGTTTTCTTGTTTCTTGCCCTGCCTGTATGTTGCATGTTTCCCCCCACCCTTAGGAGGGTCTACTTAGGTATTATAGATCCCAGCTGGATCTTCCTAGACCAAACTGGCCTCTTGTCAGGAGGAAAGAGTCACCTGCATCAGTTTTCCCTGAGGGTCAGACCCAGAAGGTTGAAAGACTTGTGAAGTCTCTGGACTCTTTTTTTTCATCCTGTCCAGTATGTGGTGCTTGTCTGCCTGCAAGTCCCACCAGCATAAAATGATGTGGTACCTTTAACTTTGGCAAACTCTCCCTGCTGGGAGCCTGGTGGAGACAGAGGAGAGATTGTAGGCTGGTTTTAATGACTTCAAATTATCAAGCCCTGGGGTCTGAATTCCTTGAGGGAGGGAATCCGCCTGAGCTGGGCCACACTCCTCCCCTGGGGAAGGCTCAGGCTCCAGACAAGCTCTCAACCTAGCTTGTTTCTGCCTATGCCTGGGGCAGTTACAACCTGAGCAGCCCTGCCACTGAATCCACAGGCAGTCAAGCCTTTGTAGAAGCACAGCCACAAAAACCTCTGTTTCTCAGCCCTGCCCCCTTGGCGCCAGGGCAAAAATCAGCAACCTCCACTTTGACCTGTTTCACCTGAGCTGGGGGCCTATTTTTAGTAGTCAGAATTTGTGAATTAATTCCACACTTGAAGCTTAGTTGCGCTCAGCCCCTGCTGCTGGTAAAGTTTCTTTCCTTTCCCCTCTGGGAAGCAGTGTGTGGGGGAGGGACGCCAGCTGCCACGGCTTGGGAAACTCACAGTTCTGGGTGGGCTCACAGCCGGTCCAGCTGGTCCAATCTGTGGTACGCTGTGTGTCTGGTCAATGACGTGGCCCCAGGAGCTATTCTGTACTGTTCCTGGTTATTTAGTAGCTGTTCTGGAGGATAAACTAAATCCCACACCTTGCTAAGCCACCATCTTGGCATCCCGCCAATATGCTATCTCCTTTCACTCTTAACCTAAGCATTTTCAAGGTTCTGTTCTCATTCTTTATATCACCTTCTTTGGAGATATCATCCACATTTATGGCTTCAACTATCACCTCAGTGTAAACAACTGTCAAATATTTGTTTCCAACTCTGACCTTATTAAAACTCCAGACTTATATCCTACTGTCCATGAAACAGCTTCATCTGGATGAGCTGTTCACATCTAGTAGTGTATGTCTCTACCTGGGCCCATCACCATTTTCCATAGATCTGCTCTTCCTAGGGGTTTATTTGGTAACCCGTCCCGGACACCTGAGCTATCTGTGGCCTCTTCTCCCTTTCATTTTTCACAGTCAATGAGTTGTCGAGTCAAATATCACTCACTTCCATTTCCTCTACCACTATCATAGTTCAGACAAGTAATATGATTCACTTGAACTGCTGTATCAGTCTCATACCTGGTCTTCATGCTCCTACCTGGCTTGTTCCCCAAAGCATAGCTCTGATTATGTCATTTCTCTGGGAAAATACCTTCAGCGGCTCTACCTGGCTTTTGAAAACAGTTTAGACTCTTTAGGCTGGCGTTCTCATAAAGGCTTTATTTGTCCCTAGTCCTTATTACACAGTGTTCATGTTTCTAGACTTAAAATCCACCAATTTTGCTCACATTACCTCGTATTCCAGCTGGAAGGGATTACTTAATCATTTTTCAGAATTTGTCCCACACTTACCTTCCTCTGTTCATCTGCTTACTGCCCTTTCTCTTCCTGGAATGTATGGCCATTGTCCCCACCCGCCTCCCCTGCCCCCTCCCCTGTCCCCTAAACCCCCACCCCCATTTATTTTGAACATTCGTATTCTAACTGTCCATCAAAGCCCAGCTCAGATGTTGCCTTTTTCATGCCTGTATGGTGCATGGAGAAGGGAATCTCCATGATCCCTTCAGCTGATCCTTCTTCTGAAAACTCACACCTTCTTTTAACTAATCTCTTGTCAGCCACCACATTTTATTATATGTTTATTTTGTATCTAAAATGTAAGTTCCTTGAAGTCTGAGATCATGCTCATACATCTTTGAATCTTTCATCAGGCCTTATATACAGTGCCTTGGATGGAGCAGTGTTTAATAAACCTTTGTTTCATAAGTGAGTTAATAAATGTCTTATTTTTTGAGATTGGACTGGAAACATTTCATTTAGTATTCTGGTATTTCTATATTTAATTCCAGGTCTCAAAACGCAAATGGGGTTCTCAATATTGTCTGACAATCATACATTTCTTTAATATGCTTTTTTTTTTTTTACTGTCCAGGACAATTCATACCTTCTAGCACCTTAAATTTCTTATCTCTCAAGTTACTGCCCTCTGACTTTTATCATTGTCATTTTATCAGGTCTTTTCACCAGTAACTTATTTGTTAATGAATCCAATGGATGCTTACTCTGTCTCTCTCAGCACAATTTTTGTAATTGACACTTTATTGGCTTATATTATACCATACTCTTGATTTTTCGTTCTACGTACATTTCTGGCCACTCTTCTCCATTTTCTTTGTAGGTTTCTCCTCCTCCTTTTAGACTCCAGAATTTGGAGTTCCTCTAGGTTTGTTCCTGAGTCTGTGTCTTTTCTTTCTCTATATTATCATTAGCTCAAACCTCACCTCTAAGCCCCCATCTTAAAAATACAACATAGCACTGGGATTGAAATAATTAAAAATCAGAGTTAAGACCATCCTCCTCAAACCTTTTTATCTTCTAGTGTTATTCAGCACAACGAATATTACTACTATTCACCTAGCTGCTCTCACTCCCAACTTGCAAGTCATCTTTGATTCTTCTCTCCCCTCACAACCCTTATTAATCTATTAACAAGTGCTGTCAATTCTATCTGTAAAATGTATCCCTGACTTGTCAACTTATTTCTGTCTCCACTAATACTATTAAACCAATTATTTCCCACAGAACAGTCGTACTTATCTTTTAAAAGCAAATTTTGGATTATGTTATATCCTGACCTAAAATGCTTCCTTGACTTACCTATTGTATTAAGACCAACATTCAACTCAACAGGATCCTCATAGCCCTCCTGGAGCTGGCCCTGCTTGCTGTTTGTCTAACTTCATCTTGGGTGCCTCTTCACCTACTATGCTTCAATTATACCGGATTTATTTTACTTATTTCATTGGAATTGCAACACTTCTTTCCTCCACCTTGGGAGCTTTGCGCATGCTGTTTGCCCTGCTTCGAAGAGCTTTTCTTCCACCCTTAAATGGTTGTCTCTATCTCATCCTTCAATGTGGCTTAAATGATACCTCCCAGAGGTCTTTCCTGACAGCTCTACTGAGAATGTCCCTCCCCATTTTCCTCTATCACTTCCCTTTCTTTGGTTTCTTCATAGTACTATATAAAAATTTGTATTGATTTGTTTAATGTTTATCCTCTTCAAATGATTGTATACTTAATGAAGGCAAGAACTTGCCTGTTTTATTCTATAATCAGTGCTCATTAAATATTAGTTGAAAAATATGAAACAAATATATTTAACAAATAAAATTGTTTTCTGTCACTTCTGAAAACTGACATACTAAACATCCAAAACACGCAGAGATGTAGAATAGTAAAATTAAAAATAATAAAAATGTGGCTTTTAATAATTGTGTGCCATTAAGACATTTATTCGGCATTTCCCCTTCTCAATCTTGAAGTAAATGCAAGTATTTCCATGTTTATTGTGACATTCTGAACATTGCTTAGGAGTTAGGAGACCTGGGTTCTAATTCTGGTTCTTCAACTAATGAGTTTTGTGACCTTGAACAGTCATAATAGTCTCCTCATCTATAAAATCAGAAGGTTAAAAATACACAATAACTAAGATCCCATCCAACACTAAATTTCCATGAAAATGCATTTTTAAACACAGTGTCTAAATATATTTTTCCTTCCTCTCTACTTAATATGTCAAAGTCTACCTGAGAAAGCTAATGCTATCTTAACTGCTAATGAGCTTTCCTATATTAACTTATTTACCAGTAATATCTTTGTAGGAGTATAGAATTCACTCCTGTTCTTCATCAGTATATAGATAAGTGTCTTTTGAATTGACAATCAAATAAATAAGTACTTTTTTGGTTATATTATTCCTTACCTGAGTTCTTTGTATATTGATTTGGCTCTCTGTAACATGAATTACATGTTGAAAATACATAGTTTTAGCTATCTGTAGATTGCATGCCAGAGGAAACCCAAGTACTTGGGCAAAATGATACATGTTAAATGATCAGAAATAAGTGTATAGACAGAAAAAAAATACCTTTAAGGGGTGATTTAATAGGTAAAATTTTTACCACTTGAAGTTTATGTCAGATGATCAGTTCCCATTTATTCAAAGAACTTGAAAATTTAGTGCCCTAGTTAATTGAATAATGAGTTTCCTAAATAAGTATCAATACAGTTTATATACATAATCAGTTACTTCTTTTCCTACAAAATCCAAATGCAATTAAAATGAATGTAAAACTGAGCTATACTTAATCTTTCTTTGCTTCAAAGGAAGTTTTAGATTTTACAAAATAATCATATAACTACAATTCAGTACTGTAGATACACAACTATAAGAGGTTAGAATTAATCTGTACTGATCAAAAGTCTAGAAGGTTTTTTTTTAAAGTTTTTATTGCAATATAACAACCTTGTAGAAGAGTGCACAGATCATATATGTGCAGCTAGGTGAGTTTTCACAAAGTGAAAGAACATGACAAGTATCCCCTTTCCCCAAGAATAACCACTGTCCTGATGTCTAGTGGCACAAATTAATTTTTCCTGGTTTTGGTCTTCACACAAATGGACTTATATAGTATACATGCTTTCAGTATACAAAGCTTTCTTTACTCCACATTATGTTGTGAGATCCATTCATGCTGTTGTGAGAGGTATTGCAGTTAGTTCATTTTTATTGCTATATAGGAGTAGTTCTCAAACACTTTAGTCTCAGGACTCTGTAACACTTAAAATTTATTGAAGGCCCCAAAGAACTTTTGTTTATGTAGATTGTATCTACCAATACTTTCTGTATTAGAAATTAAAACTAGGAAATATTTAAAATCCAGGATTTCACAAGCCACACATTCCATTATGTGAGAACAATGTCTCTATAAGTGACTACACTGGAAAACACTGTAAACCCATGAGAAGATCAGAGTGGAAAAAGCAAATAACTTCTTAGTAGTATTATAAAAATAGTTTTGAACTTCCAGATCCCTTGAAAGAGTTTGTTCTGTGGGTCATACTTTGAGAGCTGTTGCTGAATAGTATTCTTTGGTGAATATACCACAATTTATCTATTCACCTAATGATGGATTAAGGCAGTTTCCAGTTTCGAGCTATTAGAAATAATGCTGCTTTAATGCTGTTTCTAAACAATTTCATTCATGTATTTTAATGTACATTTGTACATCTTCTGTTGAGCATACATCTATGAGAAAATGTAGGATGCAAATGGAACCATGGAAAATATTTTCATAATTAAAAAATTTAATTAAATTCACAAAAATTTCTCTGTCTTTACCCATTCCCCTCCTCCCCACCCATGACAGGAAGCAGCTGTCCTCCTTTTCTAGGTAGACACATATTTTGATGCCCTTCAGTGCATGCTCCTCCCCTCTAATATCCTCTTTTCATTATAACTGATTTTTCTTGCATCCTTAATGTCTTTCCCCATGACATGGGTTAGTCTTCTAACCCATGAACTACTGTAAATGACCAGAACAGACCAACTCTTGTTCTCACCACTGTTTCTCACTGCCCTCCTTTGTTTCCTTCCCTTTACACCCAAACATCGTAAAAACATTCCTGCCTAGGTTTCCTATTAATAACTCATTGTCATTTGGATTTTTAAAAAAAAGAATGCAGAAATATCTGGTTATTTGAGCCTCTTGACCCCCAGGTTTCTGTTGCCATAGGCATTTTCATCTCCTCCTCTTATGAAAAATGTTGTTACAAAAATTTAATCAGCGTGCCTCAGACCTAGTCCTTAATTCTCTCCTTGATCTATACCAACTTCTTTGATAACATTATGTAGACTCGTGAAATGTCTTCTATATTATTAGCTCTCCCTTGAATTCCAGACTAATATATACAACTGGCCTATTTGACATTTCCTCTTGAATGTCGAAAAATGTCTCAAGTTAAATGTGTGCCAAACTGAACTCCTAATTCTGCCTCACCCCGACTCCCCAAATCTCTATTGCAGTCTTCTCATAATCAAGTTGAGAGTAATTCCATCTTTCTTTTACTGAACAAAGGCAGTGATGGAAGCACTAGTTTCCCTGCTTCCATCCTTGACACTACCTTAGCAATTGTTCTTGACACAGCAGCCAAAGTAACCCTTCTAAAAACATAAGACTAATCATGGCACATTCTTTACTGTACTTCCTAATGTTATATTTGATGGCTACCTTTTTCTACATGTAGACCATCCTCAAATCCTTGCCTCTTGTTTCCTCTATGAATTATTTAAGAAATAGTCATCTCCTATGCAGGTGGTTCACAAAACCACTTCTCCAATATTGACTTCTTTCTCAAAACCCAGCCCTGAATTTCACATTTGCCCCCTGGAATATCAATTTGACCTATCACTTAATTTCAGCAAGTCTAAAATCAAGCCCATCAACTGCCCCACTAAAATTATCTCCTCCCTCTTGTGTTTCCATTTCTATGAGTCACCACTGTACTCCAGCACTGTTCGCAGTGCCTCATCTGTTTTCCATTCTCCTGCTTCCTTGCTATCAATACAGTTAGCCTTCTTTTGTTTTTCTTTGCTGGTAATTTAGTACGCAGGATCTGGGTTATTGTAGAGGCTTTCATTCTGATGGTCATGCCTAGCACTCCCTCTTCTACCAGACCCTGCATATGGCTGCTAGATTTCTTTCCTCTGTTTCCTTGTAATCATTGCCTAGAACTCCCTCTGCTCCCATCTGCTTATCTAAATTCTTTCCACTCTTCAAGTCTAATACATCTTCTGTATTCTCTCAGTTAAAACTTTTTCTGAAAACTTCAGTCCACACAGGACCCTTTTCTGAATTACTATTAAAATCCTGTTACCTAAGAAATGAGGCTTGTGGAGAGAACACTGGGCTGTGAGTCCATAGACAGACTTGCAGTCCCATCTGTGACCCTAACGACCTGCATGCCATTTTACCATCTTTTGCTTCAGTTTCCTCATTTGTAAAATGAGGGTTTTGAATTAGCTGATGGCTTCTGGCTCTAATATATTGTGTGTCTATAAATCTATGGCTCAAATCCAGGAAATTTCTTATATGAGTTACTATGATCCTGTCCCTACTTTCAATTCTTTGTGGCTGATCTAAAACATTAAGAATTGTCTTTCTGTTCTTTGCTTTTGTCATGTTATTTTCTTATCTAAACATTCCACTGCATTCATCCATTTTGTCATTTTATTGTGTTTTAAGGCCTTCACTCCATTATATTCATTTCTCCTATATAATTTCCAGTTCTCTTCTGTTCTTTAACTTGTTCTTCCACATTAAACACCATGCCTTTTTTAGCAACAACTCTCATAAGTAGAATTATATAATTATGATAATAATTATTATAATATGCTATATTATAGAATTATATAGAATTATTTCATCTTTCCACTGAGTTGTATTTGTGTCTTAATTTAAGGGCCTTTCTTGGTTTGTTCCACTTATTCTAGTAGAGATTTGGGTAAACACTTGCCTTCATAAAACAGCATTCTGACACTTTCCCTTTCTGAAAGGAAATATTAAACATATAAACACCATAACAGAAATTTAAAAATTAAAAATTCCAAATCATGTCAACATGTGCTTTTTATAATATTGTTTAATATTTTTAAAAATGTGTAATGGATGAGCCAATTTGACTCTGCGTTGATGCTCCCCATGATGACAGTTTGCTCTATCTATCATCTATGTTCTTCAGCACAAGAGTACTTACATGCCCTCTAAACATTCTATAATGATTTGATGATTTGAAAGTCTTTCATATAAAGTTTATAAGAATGAATGTGTCATTAATAGGCATTTACCAGGGATTCCACTTCTAAAGAAATGGACTTGAACCTTGGTTTTCATTTGGAAACCAAAAATTATGGTCTTGTCCAAATTTATTACTCTTGCTGGAAGTTCTAGGTGGGATTTTTGACATGAAGGTGAAACTAGTAGATTTAAGATCTTTAAGTCATAGAGTTAATGGAGGAACATACAGTAAATGATCTACATACAGTTTGAGTATTTTGAGCAGAAGAAAGCAAAGTTTTTTCAGTAAAACACCAGCGAACAAATATTTTAGGCTTTGTTGCAACTACTCAACTCTGCTGTTGTAATATAAAAGTAGCCATTAACAAATAAGTATCATTGTGTTCAATAAAACTTTATTTGTGGGTACTGAAATTCGAATTTCATATATTTTTGCGTCATGAGATACTATTCTTTTAATTTTTCTAACCACTTAAAAATGTTAAACCATTCTTAGTTCGCAAGTTCTGTAAAAAACAGGTGGCAAAGTAGATTTGGCCCATGGACCCATGCTTCCACTGATTTAGAGGATAGGAATGATTATATTTGAATCTCCTTATGTATTTCTCTTTACAGGAGGGTACTTAATGTTTTTTCTGATGAAGAACTAATACGATACTATTTCTTCCTCCCTTATGTGTTATAGGTGCTAAAATTTGATGCCTATTTCCAAGAAGATGTCCCTATGTCAACTGAGGAACATTATAGAATCCGTCAAGTGAAAATTTACTATTATTTGGAAGATGACAGCATGTCTATCATAGAGCCCATTGTGGAAAACTCCGGGATCCCTCAAGGCAAGTTAATCAAACGCCAGCAGCTAGCAAAGAACGACCGGGGAGACCATTACCATTGGAAAGACCTAAATCGGGGAATAGATATCACAATTTATGGCAAAACTTTCCATATTGTTGACTGCGACCGATTCACACAGGTATGCTATATATTTTTAGAAGTTGTGGGGTCTGAGGCATCATTCTAGTTTGTAGAAAGATATATTCATTTATTAGAATAATGAGAGCTACTAATAATCTGCTCTGTGTGAATTATTGTGCAGGTTAACTTGGTATTTATATGTGTGTGTGTTTATACATGCAATGAGCAGTTTATCTGAAGTTTGAATTTTTAAAAATAATACTATTCTAATAAGTAGCAAAGTTTTTGTATGCAATTCATGTATTTTTTTATGTCATACTTGGTATAATCTATGGAAATTTGCTAATCTAAAGGATTCCTGAAATAAAACCATTTTGAACTGAAAAACGTTTTTATGTTGAAACACTTTCTCTGTTTCATAAATTTTAATTTTTTAATACAAAGTTAACTTTTCTTAAAGTGCACTGTATCTATATAGGGAGAGGAGGAGATGGTGACCTCTCTTTAGCACAAACTATAAGTATTAGGAAATCAATCCCGAATTGCCTTAATTAAAAAAAAATTTCTGGGCGGACAACGGTGACTCAGTGGCAGAGTTCTTGCTTGCCATGCCAGAGACCCGGGTTTGATTCCCAGTGCCTGCCAATACAAAAAAAAAATTTCTGGAGGCAAAGATACAGTTTCAAAAGTATTCAAAAAATGTTTCTAAATTTCTAAAGTATTCTAAAGTATTTTATGCCATGCGACCTAATGTCAAATGTGATTAATAGATATTTAAATAAATTACTATATGAAAAAATTTTTCATATAGTAATGAAAAATTACACCTAATTACTATATGAAAAAATTAGTAATTAGGTGTAATTTTTCATTACTATATGAAAAATTTTTTCATATAGTAATTTATTTAAATATTTATTGAGTGCCCCCTATGGACCTGGTGCCAAGGAAAAAGACTTGCCCTCATAAAGGTTACATTCTGATTGGGGAGATAAACAATAAGCAAATAAGTAAATATAATATGTCAAATGGTGATAGAAGCTATGGAGAAAATAAAAGCAAATGAAAGGGTGAGGGAGTCAGGGATGCTATTTCTTAAGAGGGGACAGAGAAGATCTCACTGATAAGATGACAGTTAACAGAGGCCTGAAGGAAGTGAAGAAAGGAGCCATGGCATTAGTGCCATTCAGAAGCAATAGAGTAAAACAATACAGGATGTGCAGGTGTTAGGCCATCTCTTATATATTGTCCCCTTCAAACATATTTCGATTCCCTCACTTTTTATTTTTTTAAATTTGGTTTGCAAATTCACAATATTCACCAAAAAAATACTCTCATCTTTCAACTCCCTCTATCCCCTGGTAAACTCTAATCTACTTTCTGTCTCTGCACGTTTGCTATTTCTAGACATCTCTTGTAAGATATGTCATAGAGTATTTGACCTTGTGTCAACTTATTTCACTGAACATAATGTTTCTTCCATATTGCAGTATATCTCAGAACTCAAATAATATTCCATTGTGGATCTCTCATTTTTTAGATGTCTGAGGTCACATTTATCATGGGCAGTTTTGGAATTATTATACTAACATTGAAAAATTATAAAATGTTATGTAAATTTAAGGTATTATAATTTTTTTATGGTATATCTTGATTGAAAATTTGAATATTTGCAAGTTGATCACTGAGTAGTTGACCTAAGTCAGTTATGTTAATGACTGATATTTGATTGCAGCTGTGTATTTCAGGTACTGATGACTAGATTGAATTATGTTTTCTACAGTTGATCTGCTGAGTTGGAAGTTGGTGCCTATGACAGTTTAAAATTTATACACATAGTAATCTCATCAAATTCAGTGTTTTTCATTAGGTCTGAACCTATGAATGGGTAGGAAAGAAAACTGTCTTTATGGGATTTGAACCAGAAATTGCCTCTGCTCATATATATCTCCACCCTTCTTACCCCCTCCCCAAATGAAAGTTTAGTCATACAAACTAAATTAACTGAACAACTTAACAAAATAAAGCTCCGGAAATCTAAACTTTATTATCTTTGTAAAGTATTATTGCCAGTATAGATGTGAATCTTATTCCAAAAATGTATACGTGCACAAAATATTGTTTTGTTTTTTTAAAAATAACATGAAACCAACTTGAGCCCAATCCAGATAGGCTGGTGTTTCTAATCACCCTCAGCTTTACTAAAGATTCTAGTCCCTAAGAACAACCAGGAATACATGGCAATTTCAGTTCTAAAGGGATCAGACAGACAGGGGCTATTATGTGGACTGTTGTCCAGTTACCTAGGGCACCTCCCTGCTGCTTTGGTGCTAGGTGAGATCCTGGGACTGGGAAATGTCGGAAACTGACTGTTCCTGAATATCATTGCATCTGTGTTCAACGCACTGGCACAGAGAGACCCACCAACCTCTGCCTGTTTTCCAGTCTGGGGGATTTCCTTCTTGCCCCGAAAAGCTTTCCTTTCCCTCTCCTCTCCTGCTGGGACACTTGAGAATAATCACTTCATAGAGTTTAGTCTTTTCTAAAAGACAGGAAGAAAAGTCAATTTCTGTAAGTTTCTACATTCCTACCTAAATCCCTAAGGTTAGATTAGCAAAAAAGACCCTATTATTTGAAGCAACAGAAGGGAGTAAAACATCCATTAGTACCACACAATCAATAATCCTGCTACCCTAATCCACCATCTCAAGAGCGAGGAAAATTTTGTTAGTCACTATCTCCTGTTGAGTAGTTTTAGAAGTTATGATCATAATATTTTTATATTGAAAGGATATTGGAGACTGCTTAGTAAAACTTTAAACCACAAACTAGTTAGCGGCAGAGTTACTACTAGAGTCAAATAAACCGATCCTGAGTTCTATATATTTTTTTGAGTTGTTCAAAGCAAATCTTATAATTCCCAGAAGGAACCTAGACTTTAGCTAATTTTCAGTTCCAGAAAGTAAACAGATCCCATGAAATTATACTTTTCTTTTCTGATGATCAAACAGAATATAGGTTAGTTTTGGTACTTTTAAGATGAAATGTCAAGTTGTAGCATAAAAATAAATAGTAACTGTGCTCTGCAAGTGAAATCATTGCTCTCCCATCTATGTGGCGACGTGACATCCAGGGGTTAGAGTCTCCCTGGCGATGTGGGAGATGACTCCCAGGGGTGAATCCAGACCTGGCACCATGGGATCAACAATTCCATCCTGACCAAAAGGGGGAAAAGAAATATAATTAATAAAGTATCAGTGGCAGAGAGAGTTCAAATAGAGTCGAGAGGCTACTCTGGAGGTTGCTCTTACACAAGCTTTAGTTAGTCCTTGCTACCTGTCATAACCTGCCAACCCCCAACCAGGACCATTCCAGACAATCCTAAAGATCACCAAGGGCAGTATATAAGATTCCACAAGGGTTCCATGCACTGGAGTAACTATCCAGAAATCTACAACCTCCAGATGGGTCCCTGGTCCAGAGAGGGCCTGAAACCTAGCCTAGCCTCTCCCTACCCTGTATTAGTGACAGATCCTTTCAATATCAAACATTTAGAATTGCCATAGCCCAAACACCCCTAAGAGAGGAATGGAGAGATCAAAGGTGATGGTGGAGTTATACAGAGAGATTATACAGAGTTATACAGAGAGGTTATATAGAGATTAACAAATGAATATGAATGTTGAATCATTAAATTGATATCTCTTTTAGTCTCCATATTTTATTTATTTATTTTTAATTTTTTAATTAATTTTTAAATTAAAAAAATATGACAAGAAAGAAATGCATTCTTAATATATGATCATTCCGTTCTACATATATGATCAGTAATTCACAATATCATCACATAGTTGCATATTCATCATCATGATCATTTCTTATAACATTTGCATCAATTTGGAAAAAGAAATAAAAAGACAACAGAAAAAGAAATAAAGTGAAAACAGAAAAAAAATAAAAATAAAAAAATTATACATACCATACCCCTTACCCCTCCCTTTCATTGATCACTAGCATTTCAAACTAAATTTATTTTAACATTTGTTCCCCCTATTATTTATTTTTATTCCATATGTTCTATTCATCTAATGACAAGATAGATAAAAGGAGCATCAGATACAAGGTATTCACAATCACCCAGTCACATTGTGAAAGTTATATCATTATACAATCATCATCAAGAAACATGGTACTGAAACACAGCTCTACATTTTCAGACAGTTCCCTCCAGCCTCTCCATTACATCTTGAATAACAAGGTGATATCTACTTAATGAGTAAGAATAACCTCCAGGATAACCTCTTGACTCTGTTTGGAATCTCTCAGTCATTGACACTTCGTCTCATTTCACTCTTCCCCCTTTTGGTTGAGAAGGTTTTATCAATCCCTTGATGCTGAGTCTCAGCTCATGCTAGGATTTCTGTCCCATGTTGCCAGGAAGGTCCACACCCCCAGGAGTCATGTCCCACATAGACAGGGGAAGGGTGATGAGTTTGCTTGTTGTGTCGGCTGGAGAGAGAGGCCACATCTGAGTAACAAAATAGGTTCTCTTGGGGATGACCCTTAGGCCTAGTTTTAAGTAGGCTTGACCTATTCTTTGTGGGGTTAAGTTTCATATGAACAAACCCCAAGACTGGTGGCTCAGCCTATAGCTTTGGCTGTCCACGCTGCTTGTGTAGTCTCCAGCATTTTAGAGCATCTAGAAGTAAAAACCTACAATTGTGAAATTGTAACCCATGTCAAAGTCTGAAATATGTTCTACAACTAATTGTGGTGCTGTGCTTTGAAATTTATAGCTTTTTTGTATATATGTTATTGTTCACAAATAAAGAAGGAAAAAAAATCAATTGTGATAATAAAAAAAATATTTTTAAGCCCTCTACCCTCCTATGTTCTGGATCAGCTAGAAAGAAAAATATGAGAGGATTATATGGTAGCTCATGACAAACTCCTGTAACTACTTTTTGAAGAGTGCTTTGAAAGCTATTGCTTTTTTATTTCTTTGCTCTTTATATTTGTTATATTATACAATAAAAAAAAAAAAAGAAAGAAAAGGTGATTGAGGAGTCATGCAGAGAAGCTCGGGTTGAACAAGTGAGTATGAGTGCTGAATCAGTATACTGATATCTTTCAGTCTCCAGTACCTTAGAGCAGCTAGAAATAAAAACCTTAAATTGTGGAATTGTAACCCATACCAGACTCTGAAATCTGTTCTACAACTAATTATTCCAATGTACTCTGAAATTTATTGCTTTTCTGTATATATGTTATTTTTCATTAAAAAAAGAGAGAAGGAAAAGCATAATAGAGAAGAAAGGATTCAACAAATGAATATGATTGCTGAATCAATATATTGATATTTCTGTTGGTCTCCAGTGTATTGGAGCAGCTAGAAGAAAAAATGAAAAATCATGAAAATACATTTTCACGATAATAATACCAAACATTAAAATCTGTTGTATGACTACTCATTAAAATGTACTTGGAAATTTATTGCTTTTTTGTATAAATTTTTGTTTCACAATAAAAAAGTTATGAAAAACAAAAATAAATAATAAATAGTGACTGAAAATAATAATATATTTATTTATAATCAAAATAAAATTTAAGAACGTCAAAATCAAATGCTTTCTTTAATTTCTTTTTTTGGGGGCAAGATTTGAGCACTAGATTTGTTTTTCCTAAATTGTTAAAATCTTTTGTGGTATAAAATTTCCAGTGGATAGTTCTTTTTTTCCTCCTTTTTTGGGGGTGGGGGTTGGGGTGGGATGAGAAATACTTAGTCATATACAGTTTTTAAGTAAGTTGGAGAGTTGAGAATATGATTTCAGCTTAGCTTGGCCATTGTGCAGCTTACCCCCCATACCTAACATTGCTTTGAAACCACGGTTAGATAGATGTAAGCAATCCTGTGACGTACTCTGTTCTTTGACACCTACCTAAATTTTATTGATCTGAATTCATATTTGGAGCTGGTAATCTTACCACCAGGTCTCCTAGACTAGCTTAATATATTGCCTGGTACTTTTATAAAATACTTAAGGTAATTATTGATTATGCATTAAAGAATTGGGTCAATTAGAGGTTTAGATTGTTAACACATGCTTACACTGCAAACTGAAGGTAAACTTCGGCAATGGTGTAGAAATCATGGTTATACTTATTTTTATGCCATTAAATTATTTATCCTAAGAAGTCAAGAAAGATGAACAATATTTATTTTGAATTATTTAGGTATTTTTGGAAAGTCAAGGAATTGAATTAAATCCCCCAGAGAAGATGGCTCTTGATCCTTACACTGAACTCCATAAACAGCCTCTTCGTAAGTATGTCACACCATCAAACTTTGATCAACTCAAGCAGTTTCTCACCTTTGATAAACAGGTAAGTAACCTAAGCACCTCAGTAGATTTACTTCTTTCCAAATGTGGCATGTGTGTTTATTGGCAAGTTGTTGTGCTAGATATATATTTCAAAATATTCCATATGTAATTTGGCCATTTAGATGCAATGCTACCTTTCTGATTTCATCTAGGTTTGGAGGTAAGTTTTATGTTAGCGATTCAAAGAAAATTGTGGTGTTGTTTTGTAAGTTCCACCAAACTTCTATATCCTGAAACAATTCCTGAACTGCATCTGCTTCCCATTATTTATTTCTGATCGACCAATTCTGTTCCCAAATGTGAGTTAATCTTAAATGAATTGAAAAACCTTAAATGAATTATTAGGAAATTTCAGAGCTGTTGAATATATGTTAGTTTCTGACATTAAAGTAGTAATTTCATAGACACTTCATTGCAGATGCTTCCCTGTTAATTCTTTTTCCCCTGTTAAATTTTATATTAAAGTATAAGTACAGAATGTTCCTGGGTATTTTCCAACTCTGTTCCAACATTCCTGCTCTCCTGTGGGCTGGGATATGTAGGCAGATTTGAGTCTTTTCCTTTCTGTACTAAAGGGAAGGAGAAAAGGGAGAGCATTAGCTTTTTTCCAGTGCTCTTCTTCTTTCAGAAATTTACCTCCTTTTAGTTCAGAAAATTTTGCCTATCAGCCACATGGCCTTATAAGAATTATCTTTATATCAGTCATACATCTGTTTTTCCTTTGTTTTTAAAGATTATGTTGTTGATGCCCTTAGTAGAGATATGAGTTGATGGGGTCCTTCCATATTATCAACCTCTCACGTATACCTTTATTAATACATATAAACCACTGTAAAAAGGGACCTGTTGCTCTTTTAGTTGAGATTCTCTTTCACTGATTAATATTTTGGATCAAAACAAGCTCCCCAATTTTCTCTGCACAAACTTATAGTCTGTAATTTAATTATTTTCAGCTGTTGATATTTGGTAAATAATTTCAAATATTATTTTAGTGTTTTTGATGAATTTTTCTTTTTCCAGTTCACTATCTGAAATTACTTCACAGTTTTTTCAGCTAATCTTTCCATCACTGTCTTATATGTAAGTGTTAAAGTAGCTGAACTCTCTTATAGGATTCTTACTTAAATCACTGCTTTGGATCCCTCAAAGGTTCTTCGATTCTATGCAATCTGGGATGATACAGACAGTATGTTTGGTGAATGTCGGCACTATATCATTCATTACTATTTAGTGGATGACACAGTGGAAATTCGAGAGGTCCATGAGCGTAACGATGGACGAGATCCTTTCCCACTCTTGATGAACCGCCAGCGCATGCCCAAGGTTTTGGTGGAGAATGCAAGTATGTTTGATTCAGTTTATCCTTTGATGGCTGGGACCTCTTGAATCTCAAAGGAGTTACTTAATCAGTGTGGTCATTCTGTTTACACTTTCTACCTGTGTTCCACATTCGCAGAAAATGGCTTTCCCAAAACTTTCCTCTTTTATTGCCTCTTGGTCCAGGTGTGTCTCTGAGACAGTCTGGTGGAGATGACTGGCACCCAGTTCAAGGAAACAAAACCAAAGCATCAGTGGGAGATGCATTTAAAGTGTTATTGGGGAAGGCCTCCGAGTTGAAGAGATTAATCTCACATTAAAAAAATTTTTTTTAAAAACAAGCCCATTTTTTGTTCAAGGATGGGTTAATATTTCCTTATGTGCTTCCCTGACTGCTTCTTGCCTCAAATGCTTCCTGCACAGGAAGTTTCTGGTGGGATAACTTGAGATTGGAAAAGGCATGTTTGTGACTCATAGAGGTGCAGCCCTATTTTATCAACCTGCCCTTTCTTTGCAAGTTTAAAATAACCTAGTGGGTTTGAGGATGAGAATGCAACAAAATGCAGCTGACATTTGCCATCCACCAATATTTCTCTGAGATAAGTAGGCTTGCTTTAGCTATTGACTTAGTAGTTGAAGAATTTTCTCTTATGAAAATATCATCTTGGTCACATATAAAAACATCTGTCACACTTAAGGGGCTGATAGAACTCTGTAGATATTTTCATTGAATTCTTTCCTTTTTACTATATTTTTGGAAATAGGAGATAAATCCAGGTATTGAGAAGGAGGCTCATCTAGATTAGAAGTTATAAATGCAGTCTACAGGCTAATTTTAACCCACCCATATGTGTTGTTTGACCTGCATAGGGTTTAAAAAAACAACAACAATAAAAACTGTTTCTAGGGCAAGGAGTTGGAGGTTTCCCTCAATGGGAGAGTAGATACACAAAATGTGGTAAAGGTACATCCTGATTGATGTGGGGTAGTTAGAAACAATAAACAAGATGTAGCCAGAAAACAAATAGATCTTAAACACAGTGCTGTGTGGGAAAAGAAAAAAAAACAAAATGCATAATGCTATAATGCAATACCATTTACATGACTTAAAATACATGCACAGAAAACATAGTACACTTAGTACCCATATAATCAAGCGAAAAGCTTCACATTAGAATGATTACATGTGAGGAAGATGAGAATGAGAGTGAGGAAGGGGGAATGTATCATACTATAAGCTGTAGGAGACACACATGTGTGCGCACGCACACGCACACACACACACACACACATGCATAAATTGTTTTCAGGAATTGACTTACATAGTTGCCAAGTTGGAAATCTGTAGGGCAGGCTAACTGGCTGAAGATTCATACAGGAGTTGATGTAGTTGTGAAGCAGAATTTCTCTTATGAGAAACCTCAGTTTTTGCTCTGAAAGCCTTTCGATTGATTGGATGAGAGGCCCACATATATTATCAAGAGTAATGTCCTTTACTTAAACTGAACTGATTGTATGTGTTTAACCACATTTACAAAATACTTCCACAGCAACACCTGATTTTAGTGTTTGATTAAATAACTGGGTACTCTATGTGGCCTAGCCAAGTTAACAGATAAAACGGACCATTATGGGAATACAAGAGAGTAAAAATTGCCACCATTTTAAAATCAGGGAAGTTCACATAAAAAATATCTAGGTTTCTGAGTTTTCTTGAGAAATGAAAATATCTGCTACTATGGTTTATATTGTTACACCGTCTCAGTAACAACTGGATCTGTGCCCCAGATCACTATAATCTGAATACTTCCTATAATTATTTTTATACCTAACCCCTTTATAATCCCCTTAGAGTTCTGTGACACTAGGACTAATGTACTAATTTCAGTTTTTCTAGCTGTTTAAAGGAGTATGAAATTCCTGCCATCTGGAACTAATAAATGATAGATTTAAGTAGAGTAAAAAAAAAGTAGGATGTATTCAGGGTGGCATTAGAAGAGTGTCACTGAAACTGAATCCCTTGAAATTTCAGATTCCACGTCTATCTCTACCTTATCAATGTAACCTATGTTTAAAATTTTCTGTATGTAACCTATCCTCTTCTGTAACTTCTGAACTTTTTATTTTCACCAAGGTGTATGGAGAGACAGCACTGTGATGTAGGTAGGTTCCTTTTCAGAGGTATGAGGCATATCTTTTTGTGAAAGTCATTTTTTGTCATGAGTTAGCAGGACAGAAAAAGCTAAGTTGCCACTAGCTAAATAATTCCTTAAACTAGAATGGTGGTGTCAAAGTGGTGTCATCTAATTGGCTCTTGAAGGCATTTATTCAGTGGATTTTTTTTTAATTTAATTAAATAAAAGTTAAATATCTGCTATGGAAACTATTTCATGGGATAAGTGTTGTGGATAATAAAATGAAAATGTAATTCCCAAACCTAGAATCCTGACCTTCCGGCACTTCTGGTGTCACTAGGGAGACAGGGCATCTGTTTTCCAGAGTACCTGATTATGTAATAGTTATGTCATATAGAGAAAGCTCAGAAGAAGAGATGTAGGCTAGAGAGAATAAAGAAGGCTTTGTGGAAGAGGTGGGATAGGGCTCAGATTTGGGATGACAGAAAATAAAAGGAAAGAGCACTCCAGAAAGGACAGAGCAAAGGACCAGGAATTAGGAATAAGTATGGATTAAGAAGCCCTGTGTGACTAGGCAGAGAGTTTGTGTTGGACAATAATAAGAAATTGCAGGAGTGTCTTTCAAAAGTTCTCTTTGCCACTTTAAGTGACACTTACTTTTAAGTAGTAAAACCACTTACTTTTAAGTAGTTAAGATGTGTGGTAGTTAGGTTCAGGTGTCAACTTGGCTAGATGAAAGTGCCTAGTTCTATTGCTGTGTACATGAGCCAATGGCATGTGAACCTCATCTGTTCCTGATTACATCTGCAGTTAGTTAAGAGGTGTGCCTGCTGCAATGAATGATGTTTGATTTAATCGGCTGGTGCTGAGAGAGCTTAATGTAGTACAGCCCAAGCAGCTCAGCATATCTCATCTCAGCACTCGCAGCTCAGCCCAGGCCTTTGGAGATGCAGAAAGGAATCACCCCAGGCAAAGTTGTTGGAACCCAGAAGCCTGGAGAGAAGGCCAGCAGAGATCACCCTGTGCTTTCCCACGTAAGAAAGAATCTCAGTTGAAAGTTAGCTGCCTTTCCTCTGAAGAACTATATGAATATCCTTTTATTGAAAGCCAATCCTTCTCTGGTGTGTTGCATTCTGGCAGCTAGCAAACTAGAACAAGATGAATCAAAATTATATTTTTATGATAGACAGAGTTAAAATATCAGGAATTCTAAAAGCTCTTTCTTTGTACTGGGTAATTGCAAGTTACCAGTATGTGATGAACAATGTCAAAGGAAGGACATTTTCTAACAGGAGATTTTAGCCTTATGCTTATATAGTTTTTCAGCTTTTGATCTCTGGGCACTAGGTTCTGACAGTCTAAATATATTACTTATCCTTTACACTGGTTCTCATATTTTGACCTTGCCTTTTAAATAAATCCAAATGAAGCTCTCAGTTAGGCATGTAGTGCTCCAGAAAGTTGAAGGTTTCTCCTCACTCTCTGGGCATTTTTCTAAGCCCATATTGCAAAGTCTTTTACAATCTAGTTACTAATGCATATCAGTAAGCATGTAATTGCAGTATAGGATGATAATGCTACAATTGGAAAGAATAGCAGTATTTCAGCATCCCAGAATCACCTGTAAAAATACAGATCCTGAAACTTCCATTTCCAGCAATAAGATAGATTAGATGTTTATAGAAATCCCTCCTGATATGGCATATTTTAAAATGCCGATTAGTTTATATGTTTTTAACCCTTTGTTTTCCTAGCATGCTGGATTTGGTAACAAGTAAGGTGATTCTTCAGAGGCAAGAAGTGACAAGAAATCACCAATCCATAAAGATAAGCAAATACTAGAGTTGGAGTTTGTACCAGACCATATAGGAAGGGGAGGAGACAAAGCTACAGGAAAGCAGGGTTAGAGGTCAAGGATTCCCATAAAGATCGGCTATCAGAAGGGTAACCTTCAGTGAGTGAACTAGGATAAAACTCCTGCAGAGGTGAACACAAGGCCCTCCTTGAGCCTTGGCTCTTGAGTAGAATAGGAAGAAAGAAGTCTCCCTGAAATGCCCTCAAGCCTGTACTTTCATATGCATGGGGCCAGAATTTATCCTCTTGTTTCCCCATAATGCTAAGCTGAAAATTAAATGTTGTTCTGGCTTAATAATACCCACAGGTACCAATCAAAGGCAAATACAGATCCACTGTGAAAGAATTCTTGATTTATTTATTTATTTATTTTTAATAATTCACAGATAATCTTCACACTTTGTTAGTAGCTTTAACTTCCCATCCATCTCCCTTTTTCCCTTTTTCTAAAAAGAAATTGTGGTAAAATGTATATAACTCAAATTTTGCCATTTTAACCATTTTTATGTGCACAATTCAGTGACATTAATTACATTCAGAAAGTTGAGCAACTATCACCACCCTCTATTTCCAAAACTTTGTTACCCCGAAGAGAAATTCTGTACCTATTAAGCAATAATTCCCCAAATCTCTGGTAACCTCTAATCTATTTTCTGTCTCTATGAATATGCCTATTCTAGGTATTTCATATCAATGAAATCATACAATATTTGTCCTTCAGAAAAGAAGTGCTTTGTAAATCCAGACCTCAAAAATTCCCACAAATAAAAAAAATCACCAAGCACATCTTAAACACAAAGAATTTCCACATGCCTTGAACTATGAGGTCACAAAAAAATCACTATAAAATAATAGTAATACCCTTCCAACATGAAAAAGTTAGACTGGGCATAACCCAAACTCTTTAGGGGTCTAAAGAGTGCGAGAAAGATCAAAGGTGATGGTGGAGTTATACAGAGAAGGTAGGGTTTAACAAATGAGTATGATTGCTGAGTCATTATATTTATATTTCTTTTAGTCTCCAGTATCTTAGAGCAGCTAGAAGTGAAACCTAAAATTATGGAATTGTAACGCATACCAAACTCCGAAATATGTTCTATAATTAATTATTGCTGTGTGCTTTCAAATTTATTGCTGTTTTATATATGTTATTTTTCACACAAAAAAGAAAAAAACAGTTGATTGTGATGATAAATGCAAAGCCATATGACGATATTGTGAACCACTAATAGTATACTTGAGATGATTATATGGGATTTGAATATAAAATATGTATCAATAAAAAGTAAGTAAATGAGAGGAAGGCCAAGATGGCAGCTTAGCGAGGTGTGGGATTTAGCTCATCCTCCAGAGCAGCTAATAAATAGCCAGGAACAATGCAGAACAACTGCTGGGGCCACATCAGTAATGGGATACACAGCATACAGCAGTCTGGACCAGCTGCACTGGCTGCGAGCCCACCCAGAACCGTGAGTCCCCCAAGCCACGGTGGCGCCCCTCCCCCACAGGCTGCTTCCTAGAGGGAAGAGGAAAGAGGAAAGACCAGCAGCAGGGGCTGAGCACAACCAAACTCCAATTGTGGAATGAATTAACAAATTCTGACTACTAAAAGTAGGCCCCCAGCTCAGCTAAACCTCAAGTAAAAGCAGAGGTTGCTGTTTTTTGCCCTGGCACAGAAGGGGCAGGGCTGACAGAAAAAGGGGGAAAAAACACACACACATATTTTTTTGGATTTGAAAAGGTCTTGGCCCTGAAGGAAAGGAGGGGCATATAGGACCTGGAGATACACAGAGCAATGTACCAACTTAAGCTCTTGATTGGCAAACCCGAGGAACAGGGTTCCTGCTCTGAAAAGGGTTTTTCTTTTTCATTTTGGTGGCTGTGTTTCTATGGCTTGACTGCCCTTTGGAAACAGCTGAAAGGCTTCTTGGACTCCACTGCCCCAGGCATAGGCAGAATTAAGCTGGTTTGAGTGTTTGTCTAGAGCCTGGGCCTTCCCCAGGAGAGGGGTGGAGCCCAGCTCAGGTGGAATCCCTCCCTAAAGGAGTTCAGACCCCAGGGCCTGGAAAAGTGAAGTGATTAAAACCAGACTACAACCACTCCTCTGTCTCCACCACACCCCCAGCAGAGAGAGTCTACTAAAGTTAAAGGTACAGCATCACCTTATGCTGGTGGGACCTGCAGGGAGACAAGTGCCACATACTGGGCAGAACAGGAAAAATGGGAAGCCCAAAGTCTTCAAAGGAAAGCCTTTCAATCTGCTGAGTCTCACCCTCAGGGAAAACTGATGCAGGTGACACTTTCCTCCTGATAGGAGGCCAGTTTTGGCTGGGAAAATCTGGCTGGGATCTATAATACCTAAGTAGACCCTCCTAAGGGTAGAAAAAAAGACACCATACAGGCAGGGCAAAAAACAAGAAAGCAAAAACTGAAAAATTCTGATCTGTTAAACAAACCCTAAGCTAGAGATCCAGAATAAGCTAAACTGAATGTCATAGAACAGATAGACAACAAAGTCATCCAGCAAGAAAAACCTAGGTAAAAAAAAGTGAAAACAATCTCCAGAATAAACTAATTAAGGTAATTAAATGCCTAGACACCAGCAAAAAATAATGAATCATACTAGGAAAATTGAAGATATGGCCCAGTCAAAGAAACAAACCAACAATTCAAATGAGATACAGGAGTTGAAACAATTAATTCAGAATGTTTGAACAGACACGGAAAGCCTCATTAAAAATAAATTAGTGAATTGAGGGAGGATATAAAGAAGGTAGTGAATGAACAAAAAGAAGAAATCAAAAGTCTGAAAAAACAAATCACAAAACTTATGGGAATGAAAGGCACAGAAGAAGAGATGAAAATAAAACAATGGAAACCTACAATGTCAGATTTCAAGAGGCAGAAGATAGGATTAGTGAACTGGAGGATGGGGCATCTGAAATCTGACAAGCAAAAGAAAATATAGGGAAAAGAATGGAAAAATATGAGCAGGGATTCAGGGAATTGAATGACAACATGAAGCACACAAATATATGTGCTGTGGGTGTCCCAGAAGGAGAAGAGAAGGGAAAAGGAGGGTAAAAACTAATGGAGGAAATTGTTCTAGTTTGCTAGCTGCTGGAATGCAATATACCAGAAATGGAATGGCATTTAAAAAGGAGAATTTAATGAGTTGCAAGTTTACAGTTCTAAGGCCGAGAAAATGTCCCAATTAAAACAAGTCTATAGAAATGTCCAATCAAAGGCATCCAGGGAAAAGAGACCTTGGTTCAAGAAGGCCGATGAAGTTCAGGGTCTCTCTCTCAAGTGAGACGGCACATGGCGAACACAGTTAGGGCTTCTCTCTCGGCTGGAAGGGCACATGGCAAATACGGCGTCATCTGCTAGCTTTGTCTCCTGGCTTCCTGTTTCATGAAGCTCCCTGGGAGGTGTTTTCCTTCTTCATCTCCAAAGGTCACTGGCTGGTGGATCCTCTGCTTCGTGGTGTTGCAGCATTCTCTGCTCTCTCTGAATCTCTCTCTCCAAAATGTTTCCTCTTTTATAGGACTTCAGAAACTAATCAAGACCCGCTCAAATGGGTGGACACATGTCATCCCCTAATCCAGTTTAACAACCATTCTTGACTAAATCACATCAACCAGGGAGATGATCTCATTACAGTTTCAAACATACAGTATTGAATAGAGATTATTCTACCTTTATGAAATGGGATTTATATTAAAACATGGCTTTTCTTAGGGGGCATGCTTCCTTTCAAACCAGCACAGAAATTATCACTGAAAATTTCCCAACTCTTATGAAAGACTTAAAATTACAGATCCAAGAAGTGCAGCATACCCCAAGTAGAATAGATCCAAATAGATGTACTCCAAGACACTTACTAATCAGAATGTCAGAAGTCAAAGAGAAAGCAAGAATCTTGAAAGCAGCAGGAGAAAAGCAGTCCATCACATACAAGGGAAGCGCAATAAGACTATGCATAGATTTCTCAGCAGAAACCATGGAGGCGAGAAGACAGTGAGATGATATATTTAAATTACCAAAAGAGAAAAACTGCCAACCGAGAATTCCATATCCAGTAAAATTATCCTTCAAAAATGAGGGAGAAATTAAAATATGTTCAGACAAAAAATCACTGAGAGAATTTGTGTCCAAGAGACTGGCTCTGCAAGATATACTAAATGGAGCAGTAGAGACAGATAGGAAAAGATGTAGACAGAGGTGTGGAGAAGAGCGTAGAAATGAGGACTATCAGTAAAGGTAAAAAGAAGAAAAATTAGGTATGTCATATAAAATCCAAAAGGCAAAATGATAGAAGAAAGTACTGCCCTTACAGTAATAACACTAAATGTTAATGGATTAAACTCCCTAAAAGACAGACTGGCAGAATGGATTAAAAAACAGGACCCATCTATAGGCTGTCTACAGGAAACACATCTTAGACCCAAGGATAGACATAGGTTGAAAGTGAAAGGTTGGGAAAAGATATTTCATGCAAATCACAATAAAAAAAGAGCAGGAGTAGCTATACTAATATCCAACAAATTAGACTTCAAATGTAAAACAGTTAAAAGAGACAAAGAAGGACACTATGTATTAATAAAAGGAAAAATTCAACCAGAAGACATAATAATCATAAATATTTATGCACCAAGCCAGAGTGCTCCAAAATACATGAGGCAAACACTGAAAAGAGAAATAGGCACATCTACCATAATAGTTGGAGACTTCAATTCCCTGCTCTCATCAATGGACAGAACGTCTAGACAGAAGATCAATAAAGAAACACAGAATGTGACTAATATAATAAATAAGCTAGACTTAGCAGACATTTATAGAACATTACACCCCACGACAGCAGGATATACCTTTTTCTCAACTGCTCATGGATCATTCTCAAGGATAGACCATATGCTGGGTCACAAAGCAGATCTCAATTTAAAAAGATTGAAATCATACAAAATACTTTCTCAGATCATAAAGGAATGAAGTTGGAAATCAATAATAGGCAGAGTGCCAAAACATTCATAAATATATGGAGACTCAACAACACACTCTTAAACAACCAGTGGGTCAAGGAAGAAACTAAAAGAGAAAACAGTAAGTATCTTGAGGCAAGTGAAAATGAAAACACGACATATCAAAATTTATGGGATGCAGCAAAGGCTGTACTGAGAGGGAAATTTATTGCCCTAAATGCCTGTATCAAAAAAGAAGAAAAGGCAAAAATCAAGGAATTAATTGTCCACTTGGAAGAACTAGAGAAAGAACAGCAAATTAACCCCAAAGAAAGCAAAAGAAAAGAAAGAATGAAGATTAGAGCAGAAATAAATGAAATTCAGAACATGAAAATAATTGAGAAAATCAACAAAACCAGAAGTTGGTTCTATGAGAGAAGCAATAAGATTGATGGTCCCTTAGTGAGGTTGACAAAAAGAAGAAGAGAGAGGATGCAAATAAATAAAATCAGAAATGGAAGAGGAGACATAACCACTGACCCCACAGAAATAAAGGAAGTAATGAGAGGATACAATGAACAACTTTATGCTAATAAACTTGACAATGTAGATGAAATGGACAACTTTCTAGAAAGGCATAAACAACCAACATTGACTTGAGAAGAAATAAATGACCTCAACAAACCAATCACAAGTAAAGAAATTGAATCAGTCATTAAGAAGCTCCCCCAAAAAAGAAAATTCCAGGACCAGATGGCTTCACATGTGAATTCTACAAAACATTCCAGAAAGAATTAGTATGAGTCCTGCTCAAACTCTTCAAAAAAATTGAAGAGGAGGGATAGCTACCTAACTCGTTCTATGAAGCCAACATCACCTTCATACCAAAGCCAGACAAAGATATTACAAAAAAAAGGGAACTATAGACCAATCTCTATTATGAATATAAATCCAAAAATCCTAAATAAAATTCTTGCAAATCGAATGCAACAGCATATTAAAAGAATTATACACCTTGACCAAGTAGGATTCATCCCAGGTATGCAAGGATGGTTCAACATAAGAACATCAATTAATGTAATACACCATATCAACAAATAAAAGCCAAAAAACCACATGATCATTTCAATTGATGCAGAAAAGGTATTTCACAAAATTCAACATCCTTTCCTGTTGAAAAAACTTCAAAGGATAGAAATAGAAGGGAACTTCCTTAAAATGATAAAGGAAATGTATGAAAAACCCACAGCTAACATCATCCTCAATGGGGAAAAAACTGATAACTTTCTCCCTAAGATCAGGAACAAGACAAGAATGTCCACTATAACCCTGTTATTCAACATTATGTTGGAAGATCCAGCCAGAGCAATTAGAGAAGAAAAACAAATAAAAGCCATCAAAACTGGAAAGGAAGAAGTAAAACTTCACTGTTTGCAGATGATATGATACTATATGTCGAATACCCTGAAAAATCCACAACAATTACTCATTTATTAGCTCTATTACTAGAGCTAATAAATGAGTACAGCAAAGTGGCAGGTTACAAGATCAACACTCAAAGATCTTTAGTGTTTACACTAGTAATGAACAATCTGAGGGGGAAATCATGAAAAAAATTCCATTTACAATTGCAACCAAAAGAATAAAATATTTAGGAATAAATTTAACTACAGAGACAAAAGACCTATACAGAGAAAGCTATAAGAAATTGTCAAAAGAAATCACAGAAGACCTAAATAAATGGAAGGGCATACTGTGTTCATGGATTGGAAGTCTAAATATAGTTAAAATGTCAATTCTACCTAAATTGATTTACAGATTCAATGCAATACCAATTAGAATCCCAAAAACTTACTTTTCAGAAATAGAAAAACAATTAACCAAATTTATCTGGAAGGGCAGGGTGCTCTGAATAGCTAAAAGTATCCTGAGAAAGAAAAATGAAGTTGGAGGTCTCACGCTACCTGACTTTAAGGTGTATTACGAAGCTACAGTGGTCAAAATAGCATGGTACTGGCATAAAGATAGATATACTGACCAATAGAATCAAATAGAATGCTCTGATATGAACCCTCTTACCTATGGACAATTGATCTTTGATAAGGCAGTCAAGCCAACTCATCTGGGACAGAACAGTCTCTTCAATAAATGGTGCCTAGAGAACTGGATATTGACATGTAAAAGAATGAAAGAGGATCCATATCTCACACCCTATACAAATATTAACTCAAAATGGATCAAAGACCTAAACATTAGATCTAAGACTATAAAACTTTTAGAAGAAAGTGTAGGGAAATATCTTGTAATTCTTATACTAGGAGGCAGTTTCCTAGACCTTACACCCAAAGCACAAGCATTGAAGAAATAAATAAATAAATGGGAACTCCTCAGAATTAAACACTTTGTGCATCAAAGAATTTCATCAAGAAAGTAAGAAGGCAGCCTACATAATGGGAGACAATATTTGGAAACTGTATATCAGATAAAGTTCTCGTATCCAGAATATATAAAGAGATTGTTCAACTCAACAACAAAAAAACAGGCAACCCAATTACAAAATGGGCAAAATACTTGAATAGACACTTCTCAGAAGAGGAAATACAAATGGCCAAAAGGCACCTGAAAAGATGCTCAACTTCCCTGGTTAGTAGGGAAATGCAAATCAAAACCACAATGAGATATCATCTCACACCCACCAGAATGGCCATTATCAATAAAACAGAAAATGAAAAGAGAGGATATGGAGAAAGAGGCACACTTATCCACTGTTAGTGGGAATGTCAAATGGTACAACCACTGTGGAAGGCAGTTTGGTGGTTCCTCAGGAAGCTATGTATAGAATTACCATATGACCTGGCAATACCATTGCTAGGTATCTACTCAGAGGATGTGAGGACAAAGACACAAATGGACATTTGCACACCAATGTTCATTGCAGCATTATTTACAATTGCCAAGAGATGGAAACAGCCCAAGTGTCCATCAACAGATGAGTGGCTAAGCAAGCTGTGGTATATACATATGATGGAATATTATACAGCTGTAAGACAGAATAAAGTTATGAAGCATATAACAGCATGGATGAACCTTACGGACATTATGCTGAGTGAGATTAGCCAGAAACAAAAGGACAAATACTGTATGGTCTTACTGATATGAACTAACATTAATGATGAACTTGGATAATTTCAGTTAAGAAAAGAGGTCTTCAGAAGATAGAAACAGGATAGATATTGGGTAATTGGAACTGAAGGGATACAGATTGTACAATGGGACTGATTGTAAAAGCTCAGAAATGGATAGCACAATACTACCTAACTGTAATACAATAATGTTAGAACACTGAATGAAGCCGAATGTGAGAATGATAGAGGGAGGAAGCCTGGAGGCACAAATGAAATCAGAAGGAAAGATATATGATAAAGACTGAGATGTATAATCTAGGAATGCCTAGAGTGTATAATGATAGTGACTAAATGTACAAATTTAAAAATATTTTGCAGGAGGATGAACAACGGAATGTCAATAATGCAGAGTGTTGAAAAGATGGTAATTAATATTTTAAAACTTTAATTTATGTGTGAGACTAAAGCACAAAATGTTTATTTTGTACAAAATTTATATTTCAACTAGTGCATTTCCTAAGTGAACAGTTTAATTGAACATGATAAGTACATGGAACCTTGAGTAGGGCATGAGATTTTGTAGGTTTGTCCAGAGTGATGCCTCGATAAATCCCAGAAGGATTTTCACAGTGAATAAAAAAGTATTTGCAAAGTCCTCTTGGGGGAATGGTGAGAAAGAGGGAAAATTCAACTTCCCCAAGTGGAGAATCTTGATATTCTCACAAGCAGTGGAGAGAACTAAAACTAATATGTTTTTAAAGTAAAAATATGGCAAAGGAATAAGAGATTATCAAAACTGACTAAGTAGATTTGGGAAAGAACCAGAGAATTTCTAAAAATAATAACCATAAACATTGAAATGAGAAAGGCAATGAATAGACAAAAAAGCAGATTAGCCACAGCTGAATAGAGAATTAATGACCTGGACGATAATCTAAAGGAATTACCAAGGACACAGAATAGAAGCATTAAGAGATGAAAAAAATAAGATAGTTTAAGATATTGAAGAACAAGCCCAACATAGGTCTAACTGGAATTCCAATTGGAGAAAATACAAATGAGGAAAAAGCAATATTCAAAGAGAAAATGGCTAATAATTTCCCAGAATATTTGAAAGAAACCAACCTCAAGCAGGATAAAATCTACATCTAGACATATCATAATTAAACTTAAGAACACCAGAGACTAAAATTTTAAAAACAACCAGGAAAAAAAAGTTACCAACACAAAATTTCAATTAGGAGACCAGCTAATTTCTCAGAAGTAGAGATCTAGTGGTATAGAGAGCTATTTCAACACCCGTATCTCAATACTTGATGGAACAAGTGCACAGAAAATCAGCAAAGACATATAAGAACAATACTAATCAACTTAATCTAATTGATATTTATATAACATTGCTAATAATAGAATATACATTTTTTTCTAAGTTTGCACAGAACATTTACCAAGAACAACCCTATTCTGGACTATGAAACAAGTCTCAGTCAATTTCAAAGAATTCAAGCAATCATACAAACTATGTTCTCTGGTCATAGTAGAGTTAAATTAGAAATCACTAATAAAAAGATACTTGGAAAATCCCCAGATATTCAGAAACCAAATGACATACTTCTGAGTAACTCATGGATCAAAGAAAAAATCAAAAGGGAAATTAGAAATTATTTTGAACTGGATGAAAATTAAGCACAAGATATAAAAATTTATAGGACACAGGTAAACCAGTGCTTAATGGGAAATTTATGCAGAAAATGTGTAGAAAATGTGAAAGATCTCCAAGCAATGACTCAAGTTTCCACCTTAAGAAACTAGAAAAATAAGAACGAAGTTGTAGTTTAAGATCTTTCACCAAGAAACTACCAGACTTAAATGACTTTACTGGTGAATAAACTCTGTCATTTTCTCTAAGTTTAAGAAAGAAATAAAACCAATTCCACACAAACTCTTCCAGAGAATTGAAGAGGAGGAATATTTTCCAACTCATTCTAAGGGGCTAGCATTATCCTGATACCCAACCCAGAAAAATACAGTACAAAAGGAAACCCTAGATCCTAGATCAATATCCTTCATGAGCATCATCATAGAAATTCTTTTAAAAATTTGAGGAAATTGAATCCAACAGTATATAAAAATAATAACATTATTATTCAGTGGTAGAATTCTCCCCTGCCAGGTAGGAGACCTGGGTTCAATTCCCGGCCCATGCACTACCCCCCGCCAAAAAAAAATTCAAAAAATGGTGCTGCAATAACAGGATACTCACATGGAAAAGGAGTGAAATGTGACCCCCACCATACAGCATACCAAAAAAAAAAAAAAAAAGAATTCTACCCAAGTGAGTTTATCCCAAGTGAGTTGGTTGAATGTTTGAAAATCATTCTGCATAATTTATTATATTAACAGACTAACAAAGAAGAGAAAACAACATATGATCATCTATTGGATTCAGAAAATGCATTTGACAAAATCCTACATCCATTCCTGATTTTAAAAACAACAACAACATCTCGAAAACGAGAAATAGAGAAAGAAGTGGGACTAGGCATTACACACTGGGAGAAGAATCCTGAGGACAATAAATAGGTCCTTTAAGATGCATGATTGGGGAAGTATCAGATGTTTCTCTGATAAGAACAAGAAACTGGGATCCATAGCCTCCTTCCCTATTTTTCTATTTTAGCAATTACCAGTGAAGAGGATACCAGCCTACCTCTTGTCCCCACCCAGTGATCAGGATTCTGGGTCCAAACCTTATAGTTGCAGTATACAGTATGTCATTCCACCAGAACTGTGGACTGCTTTTTGGTTTACATAGAGAGCAAGCTTCAGACAATCAGTCTTAAACAAGTCAACCCTTAGTTCTCATAAAACAAAATTGGATTTATTCCAAGAATGTAAGATTCATCCTACATTTAAAAATGTATTGATTCATCACACAAATGGATTATTGTAATCTCACTGATGATGATTGTAATCATCTCACTGCCTTCTGCCCCTACTTTTATTTTAATATTTTTATTGTAAAAACTATTTTTATTTTAATATTTTTATTGTAAAAACTAAATACAAACATTTTGACATACAAACATTCCATACATGATGTACAATCAATGGCTCACAATATCATCACATAATTGTGTATTTATCACCATGATCATTTTTTTAACATTTGCATCACTCCAGCAAAAGAAAAAAAAAAGTTCATACATACCATGTCCCTTACCCCTCCTTCTCATTGACCACTAGTACTCCAATCTACTCAATTTATTTTAACCTTTGTTACTCTTATTTTTTTTCCATATTTTTTACTCATCTGTCCATACTCTAAATAAAAGGAGCATCAGACATAAGGTTTCCTCAATCACATAGTCACTTTGTAGACGTTATATCATCATACAATCACCTTCAAGAAACAAGCTACTATAAAACACAGCTCTACAGTTTCAGGTACATCTCTTTAGGCACTCAAGTACACCATAAACTGGAAAGGGATATCTATATAATGCATAAGAATAACCTCCAAGATAACCTCTCGATGCTGAAATCTCTCAGCCACTAACACTTTATTTTGTCTTATTTCCCTCTTCCCCCTTTTGGTCAAGAAGTTTTTCTCAATCCCTTGATGCTAGGTCCTAACTCATCCTGGAATTTCTGTCCCATGTTGCCAGGGAGATGTATACCCTCTGGGAGTCATGTCCCACGTGGTGGGGGTGGGGTGGGGTGGGAAGTGGGTTCACTTGCCATGTCAGCTTAGAGAGAGAGGCCACATCTGAGCAACAAAAGAGGTTCTCTGGGGGTGACTCTTAGGCCTAATTTTAAGTAGGTTTAGCCTACAGTATTAGGTAGGATTCTCCAAATAGCAGTGATCACTGCTGAAAAGAATTAGTTTTGGGTAATTGTTTAGTATCTGTCTCCCCTTATAGAATGTTATCTCCATAAAAGCAGGAACTATGTCTTTATTAGTCATTGTTGTAGTCCCGGTATTTAGCAGTGCACCTGGTACCTGGTATATGTGTGCTCTCTAGTAATTTGTTGGATGACTAAATAAATGGATGACAGGGTGAAATAGATGACTTGAGTTCCTCCTACTTCTAAGATTTTATGCATATAGGACATTTATTCTTTTCCCTGTAATGATTTCTTCTAAGCATTAATTCTGCTAAGATTAGTGACTTGGAGTGATAGTTCAAAGTGAAAATGGGAGACAAGTTTTGTAAAAACAATCTAGGATGTTACTTTTGTGTCTGGTCAACAATTGAAATACACAGCCTTATATTCTGGTGGCAACATAAGGGAGTTCCTGAACCTTGAGCAAAGCAAAAACTGTATTCCTTCAGGTTCTTAAGAATGCCTGGCCATTGCATGTCAGTCTTTCTTCCCATACTTACTCCTCCTCCTTTTCTCTCTCTTCCTTTCTTATGATAGAGAATTTCCCTCAGTGTGTGCTAGAAATCTCTGATCAAGAGGTGTTGGAATGGTACACTGCCAAAGACTTTATTGTTGGAAAACCACTCACTATCCTTGGGAGAACATTCTTCATTTATGATTGTGATCCGTTTACTCGCCAGTTTTACCAAGAAAAGTTTGGAATCACCAATTTACCACGTATTGATGTGAGCAAGAAGGAGCCACCTCCTATAAAACAGGTAATGGACAACCAGTTCTAAGTGTGGTGAGAAAATTAATCATTTAATGTAGAAATTTAAGAAAAATGAAAAAAGAGGCTTATATGAAGAGCTGATAAAAAACAAAGTGTATGACTTAAAGCAGTTCACAAAAGAAGAAATTCAAATGCTAATAAACGTATGAAAAAATCTTCAATCTAACTAAGTAAAGAAATATAAATAAAAATAGTGAAATATTTTGATCTGATTTGCAGAGTTTAAAAAGACTCACTGTAGACAGTGTTTGCCTTGGTGTAAAGAAATGGGCATTTTCATATACTATTAATGAGAGAGCCAATCAGGATGACCTTTCTGAAGGGCAGTTTGTCATTTCAAAATAAAATATTGCATGTCTCTATCTAGAAAATACTTTTTGGGGAATATAAAAAGATATATGCAAAGATGTATATTATTGCAGCATTATTTATCATAAAACAATGTGTAAGGAGATTGGCAAAATAAATATTACATCCATACATACAACTAGAAGGTTAAAAAAAGGAAGTAATTCTATGCATATTAACATGGAAAAAATACATATATATATATATATATAAAATATCATCCTACTTTTATAAATTACCACATACAATATCTCCTTATATAAGCTGAGGAAAAGACCTGGAGGAATATACATTATACCAGTAACAGTGGTTGTTCAACATGTGGGAATATGGAGGTAGAGAAGGAAAGGGAAGATGACAAGGGACCTTTCTTCTTCTACTCCTTTGCTTGGCTTCAAATGTATTTTTTTACACCAAGCCCTGTTTTCCCTTTTTTTTTTAACATGGGCAGGCACCAGGAATCAAACCGAGGTCTCTGGCATGGCAGGCAAAAACTCTGCCACTGAGCTACTGTGGCCCACCCACTATTTCACTTTAATAATGTATATTTTTTCATTTTGATTAAAAAATAGAGAAACCTTTAAAATTCTAGATCCATAGTAGGGTATTTCATTATTTCTTGCTGTTTATCAAATTTTTTGGACTAAAAAGCAATTGGGAACAATAGAAAGACTAATTAATTGAAGGTGTTGAAATTTGGCTCTTTCATTGCAACGTAGTTTTCCTTAGAGCCACACAGAGCTGCACAATTCTACATACACTACAAAAGTCTGATTGTAGTGTATTCTGATCTGAACATAACTTCTTGGAGCTTTTAATGTACTGAAATAGTAATCTGATAAACTTAGCATTCAGAATTCTAGCCAAACCACATACTTGAAAGAGTTTCAAAGGAGAATTGCATTTTTAAAAAATTACATATTATAGAGTAAATTTAAGAAGAACCTATTTGAAGTATTAAGACAGCATGAAATCATGGACTAAATAGTGTTGGTCATTACACCTATTTGGGGTAGACCTCTCTCAATTTGTTGTCCATATATAAAATAGGGTTTTAATAACCATGGCCCATCTTTATATTGCTACTATAAGTATAAAATAATGTCACTGGACTCCTTCTCCTCAAAAGAAATACATGAGTAAAAGGATGAAATTACTGAATTCCTCCATGTTCATGGTCCTCCCCTCCCCACCATCTGCCACCCCTCTGGCTTTTCCTTTGCCCCCAGTTACATGTGATTTTGCCAGCAAAACATTTTGTTTACTCCTCTAGGTTTTCACTCATGTTCCTCTACCTGCTTGAACCACTTTTCTAACATTTCTTTAAAGAGCTCTTCCTTTAAGACTTCCATAGACCTACTCTTTTCCAAGAAGGCTTCTTTAGGGCAGGGCTTAATGCCTCTGTTTTCCCAGGGTGCTCTGTGCCTACCTCAACTAGCACTTATTCTTGTATTCAAACATCTGCTTATGAATCTTTTCTACTAGACTGTAATTTCCTTGAGGGCAGGGACTATGCCCTATTCATCTTTATGCTCCCAGTGCCTAAAAAATGGGAAGCAGGTAATATATATTTTTTAATTGGACTGAAGATGATTGTCTGTGAATTTGTCCCATAGCAGATTAGCTTTCCTAGCCCTTGGAGTATAAGAAGTAAGGTATCACCATGTCTCCAGGTGGAGCAAGCCTGAGATAGAACACATCTGGGCATTGGATCCATGTATACTTATTCTCCTGATCTAGTAGATCAACTTGACCTATGAGTGTCTTGATTCTCAGCCTAAGTATACCCCGTTCATATCCATATCTGACCATTGGCCAGGGATTCCAGACATGATGCAGCTTCACAGGCCATTTGCAATCCACATGGTCCAAGGTTAAAATGACTGAGTTAAAGTGGAGCTAAAGTGGTAAGTGGAGCTCTTCTACTTTCATGTAGACACAGAGAGAAAAAGTAGCATGGACCAAATCCTGAATAACCCCAACCCCTACTCCAACACACATAACCATTTTAAATGGGTTGAGAAAATAATTTCCAGATCTGTTAGGCTGAGGCCCACACTCTAAAACAAAGAGGCCACAGACAGACCCATGGTCCTGACCATCCTAGGATGACCACAGTCCTAGGACTGGGGATGATGCCTGACTGTGCTTTGGCAATAAGAAGTCAGTGGACATCAGCAGTCATTTCTGTCTAGCTGTGGGGGGCTACTTTGTAGTATCATCAGTTAACTTCTGTGATCTGTGAGCACAATATAAAATCTGTAAATAAAGAAGGGAATATGTAATGTGTTATTTTTCCTGAATAAACACATATATATGGGAATTTTAAAAAAATAATTGTTTTCTAGAAATATTTTTCAAAAAGAAACTTGCCATATAACATCTGCTTTCTTTCTTGCTTCTTTTATGTCTTATGTCTCTAGGAATTACCTCCTTATAATGGTTTTGGACTAGTTGAGGATTCTGCTCAGAATTGCTTTGCTCTGATTCCAAAAGCTCCTCCAAAAGATGTTATCAAAATGCTGGTAAATGATAACAAGGTGCTTCGTTATTTGGCTGCACTGGTAAGGCTAATCTTTATATACAATTCTGTTCTGTCTCAGTAATGTATACAATTGTCTATTTTGAAAGCTGTAGAGTAACAGCTGTCAGAATTATGTGTTTACTCAAATGATCTCTTTTGATCTAGCAGGGTATACAGTATTAAGTATGGTGCCCCTGAACCAAAACCTACCTCAAGTCCTGTCTCACACAAGAGTCTTTCTTAAATCTTCCCTCTCAGAATTTGAGAGCCTTTTTTAATTAAGTAATTATGAGTCTGGCTTGTATTAAGCTTGTTTGTGTGTCCAGTTGTTGGGGATTGAATCATGGCCCTAATAACACATGTTCAAGTCTTGACCACCAGTTCTGTAGGTACAAACTTATTTGAAAATAGGAAGGTCTATTAATATGAGGCCAAATTGAATCAGGGTGGGCCTTAATCCTATATGATTGGAATCCTCATAAGCAAATTTGGACATCAAGTAGACATAACAGGAGGAGACTGAAGAAGACAGATAGCCAGGTGATGGAGGCAGAGATCGATCGCCAGCAAGCCACAGCCAGAACACTACACTACAGACTTCAGAGAAAGCACTTCCTACCAATATCTTGATGTTGGACTTCTGTCCTCCAAAACCATGAGATAATAAGTTCCTATTGTTTAAGCTAACCAGTGTGTGGTATTTGTTATAGCAGCCCTTGTAAACTAAGACAACAGTACTGTGATTTCCTTGAGGATAGAGTCTGTGTCTTACTAATTTTTACAATTATCTATGATATCTCGCTTGATACATTTTTACATCAAATATATGTAAAAATGGTATTGTACCAATTTAATGATGCTATCTTTGAGAGATAATAGAACATGGTGTGTGAAAACTGATAGATGTTAAGTTGAAATCCTGAATATTCCACTTATTGGCTGTTACCTGATACAAATTACAGATAGAATTTCAAAGGATAAGCCTAATAAAGGGAAGAAAATGTAAAAATAGGAATGTAAGTATTTTCTAAATAAGTATTTTATTTAGAAATATGGACATAAATATCAGAAGGGAAATGAGTTATTCTGAGAATAGGAATTGGGAGTAGGAAGAGGTGGGTCAGATGACATGGTCAACTAATATATTTTAGAAAAATATTCAACAAAGCTTTTAAATAAAAGGCTGGAAAGGTTCTAGCAAGCTTTAGGCTAACTAGACCATGCCACTCCCTAAGAATTCTGATTAATGAAACTTGTATAGTACTAAGTTACTATTAAAATTCAAGAGGTTTATTGACTTATGATGTGGTAACTGTAAACTCCTTGAGGGTAGGGCTCGTGTCTTAGTAGACTTTGTAGGCACTCAATAAATATTAATTGAATGGGTGAATGAATTTATTTACATTTATACTATCCATGAGTTAGGCAATAAATATTAAACCCATTTTATGTTTTAAGACATAGGAGTCAGAGTTTAATTGGCTTGCCAGGTCTCAGAACTCAGCTTTCTGACTTTTAGCCCAATATTCTTTTGAATAAGAACCAGTATAATACTTAGACTAGGAAAAGGAAAAAGGACTCAACAGAGTTTGGAAATTACATAATTGTGTGCTTATCTTCTGTACTTGAAAAAATATTGGAAAAATTGTTATGTAAGTGGTTACCAAAACTGCTATGAATATTGTTACACATCGCTAAATGTGGAGAAAGAATAAATTTATATTGATTGTAGTCTTCTATATTCATAAGTAACCTGGGAAAATATGAAACATCACAAAAGGTTGAAGAGTGCCTAGAGGACTTCTACTTCTGGTAATGATAGACTAGATAATTTGGATTAGCCCTCTTACTTGAAACAGCTGGAAAAACTGGAATATATACATTCTGCTTTAAAGTATCGAACAACTAACAATATGTGAATCACTGAGAAAGAATCAAGAGAGGACAGAAATTCAGAGATTTTAAACTTCCCCTCTAAACCATAGTCACACCCGATTCAGTGCTGTTATTTACATATATGAAAATATGTTACCATCATCCCTTTCTGTTTCCAAACATTTACAATCAATGACATTTTTAAAATTCTGCACAAATTAAGCATTAGTTCTCCATTTCCTGTTCTCATTCTATCTTCCGGTAACCTGTATTCTAGATATTAACTCCATGAGTTTGGTCATTATTAGCTCTAATAGCTTTGTCATAGATTTTTAAGGACTTTCTCAATATAGGATCATGTTGTCTGTAAACAGTGAAAGCTTTGCATTTCGCAGCTTGAGCAAACCAAAACAACATTCTTGTCAAAACATTTTCCCTTTTACAAATGTATAGCCATGCTAGCAGGTATGAAGTGTCTCTCATTGTGATTTTTTTTTTTTTTGGTATGCTGTATGGCAGGGTCACATTTCACTCTTTTTCCATGTGAGTATCCCATTATTGCACCTCCATTTGTTGAATTTTGTTTGTTTGTTTTTGTTGGTTTCTTTGTTTGTTTGGGAAGTGCATGGACTGAGAATCAAACCTGGGTCTCCCGCATAGAATGTAAGAATTCTACTACTAAATTACTCTCAACATTCCGTCATTTTGATTTTGATTTGCATTTCCTTGATGACTAATAATGTTGAGAATCTTTTCTTGCTTCTTGGCCCGTATTAGTTAGGATTCTCTAGAGAAACAGAGTCAACAGGGAACACTTGCAAACATAAAATTTATAGAAGTGTCTCACGTGACTGCAGGAACGCAGGGTCCAAAATCCGCAGGGTAGGCTGTGAAGCCGATGACTCTGATGGAGGGTCTGGATGAACTCCATGGAAGTAGCTCGCCAGCCGAAGCAGGAATAGAACCTGTCTCTTCTGAATCCTCCTTAAAAGGCTCCCATGATTAGATTAAGCGTCACTCATTGCAGAAGACACTCGCCTTTGGCTGATTACAAATGGAATCCGCTGTGAATGCAGCTGACGTGATCATGATCTAATTCTATGAAATGTCCTCATTGCAACAGACAGGTCAGCACTTGCCCAACCAGACAAACAGGTACCATAACTTGGCCAAGTTGACACATGAACCTGACCATGACATGGCCATTTGTATATTTTCTTTGGAGAAATATCTTCTCCAACGGTGTATAAAAAGATAATATAGTTTTTAAAATTATTTCCTGCTTTTTTTTGTTGTAAAATATAACGTATATATACAAAGAAAAGAAATTTAAAAAGCAGTTATAGTAATATTAGATAAAATAAATTCCTGAAATTAAAAAAAAGAATAATATAGGGTTTGCAAGGGTAGTTCAGTGGTAGAAAGCTCGCCTTCCATGCAGGAAACCTGAGTTTGATTCCCGGACCATGCATTACCCCCTCCCCCCAAAAAAGGGCTGGGTAGCTATATTAATATCAGACAAAATAGACTTTAAATGCAAAAATGATATGAAACAAAGAAAGACATTATATATATTAATAAAAGAGGCAATTTATCAAGAAGAAATAACAATCATAAATATCTATGCTGATGCCCCAAAGTATATGAGACAAATACTGGCAAAACTAAAAGGAGTAATAGATATTTCTACAATGATAATTGGAAACTTCAACACACCACTCTCATCAGTAGATAGAATAGCTAAACCGAAGATTAATAAGAAACTGGAGAACTAAACAATATGATGAATGAACTAGACCTAACAGACATATACAGAACATTGCACCCCAAAGCAGCAGTATGAACATTCTTCTCAAGTGCTCATAGATCATCCTCCAGGATCAAGCACATGTTGGGTCACAAAATAAGTTTTGGTTTTTTGAAAATATTTTTATTGAGAAATCTTCATACACATACAGTACATCCACAGTATATAACCAGTGGCTCAGAGTATCATCACATTGTTGTTATTCATCTCCATAATCATTTTTTAAACCTTTACCTCACTTCACAGAAAGAAATAAAAAGAAAAAAAGAACTCATACATCCCATACCCCTTACACCTCCCTCTGATTGACCACTAGTATTTCAACCTACCCAGTTTTTCTTTTCCCCTTATTCCCCCCCAATATTTATTTTTCTTTATTTTTTTACTCATCTACCCATACCTTGGATAGAAGAGAGCATCAGACACAAGGTTTCCACTATCACACAATCACATTGTAAAAGCTATATAGTTATATAGACCTACCAAAGCCTTTTAGAAAATTATCTTATTCCAAAACCTACAGCCTCCAGATGGGTCCCTGAATCAAATGGGTCCTGGAGTGCAGAGTGGCCAGCCTTTACAGAACATCAAACTAGTTACATCCCCCTATCCCATATTATCAACAGCTCCTTCCAACATAAAAAAGTTAGAATGGGCATGGCTCAAATACCGTTAAAGAGTAGGAGAAAGATCAAAGGTAATGGTGGAGTTACACAGGGAAGGTCGGATTTAACTAATGAGTATGAGTGCTGAATCATTATACTGATGTTTCTTTTAGCTTCCAGTACCTTAGAGCAGCTAGAAATAAAAACCTAAATGTGTGGAATTGTAACCCATACCAAACTCTGAAACCTGTTCTGCAACTAATTGTAGCGATGTGCTTTGAAATTTATTGCTTTCATATATATATGTTATTTAAAGAGAAGGAGGAGTATAACAGAGAAGATAGGATTTAGCAAATGATTCAGCAAATGACTGCTGAATCATTATATTGATATTTCTGTGGGTCTCCAGTGTCTCGGAGAAGCTAGAAGAAAAATGGAAAAATCATGGAACTGTAACCCATACCAAACTTTAAAATCTGTTCTATAACACTTGTTAAAATGTACTTGGAAATGTATTGCTTTTTTGCATATATGTTATATTTCACAATACAAAACAAAAATGATCTTAAAGATTCAAGGATATATGCAACAACATGGATGAACCTTGAGGGCTTTATGTTGAGCAAAATAAGCCAAAACAAAAGAACATATACTAAATGGTCTCACTAATATGAACTAACTATAATGAGCAAACTCTGAGAGTTAAAGCTGAGAACACAGTTTATCAGGAGATAGAGAGTAGAAATTGGACATTTGATGCTTAAGAAATACAGAATGTTCAATAAGATTGATTGTAAAGATTCAGAAATGAATTGCACAGTACTGTGTGATGGTAGCACAATATTGTAAGTATAATTAACAAAGCTGAGTTTGAGTATAGATGAAAGAGGAGGGCTAGGGGCATGTATGGCACCAGAAGGAAAGATAGAGGATAAATACTAGGCCTGTATAACTTAGTGAAACCTAGAGTGGACAATGGTTAAATGTACAAATATAAGAAAGTTTTTACAGGAGCAAGGACAAATATATGTCAGCATTGCAAGGTGTTAAAAACGGGATGGTATGTAGAAAAATTACAATTAATCCAAAGTAGGGTCTATAGTTAGTTAGCAGTAACTCTGTAATATTCTTTCATTAATTGTAACAAAGGCAATATACTAAATGTCAATAAGAGGGGGATATTGGGAGAGGGATATGCGAATTTTTTTTCTTTTTCTTATTTTTTTCTTCCTTTGCAGAAGGAATGAATTTTTCTCAGATAGATTGTGGTGGTGTATGCATAACTATGTGGTTATACCAGGAGTCATTGATTATACACTTAGGATGGATTATATTGTATGTGAATAAAACTGTTCAAAAAAATAAATAGACAGATACAAGTGCTGGAGAAGATGTGGAGAAAGAGATATAACTATTCACTGTTGGTAGAAAAGTAGAATGGCACAGCCCCTCTGGAGGGCAGTTTGGCAGTTCCACAGGAGGCTAAGTGTAAGGTTGCCATATGATACTGTAATTCAGTAACTGGGTATATACTTGGAAGATCTGAAAGCAGGGACACAAATAGACAACTGCACACTGTGTGTATGGTGGCATTGCTCACAATTGCCAATGGATGGAAGCAGTCCAACGGTACATCAACTGATGAGCAGAAGAGCGAACTGTGGTGCATACATATGATGGAATATTGTCTGGCTGTTGAAAGGAATGAAGTAGTGAGACATGTGTGACAGTTTGAAAATATTATGTACCCCAGAAAAGCCATGTTTTAATCCTGATTCAATATTGAAGGGCAGCCATTTCTTTTAATCCTGATTCAATACTGTAGGCTGTAATCTTTTGATTAGATTATCCCCACACAGATGTGGCATGCCCAATTGTGAGTGTGACCCTTTGATTAGATGGAGGTGTGACTCCACTCATTCCAGGTGGGTCTTGATTAGTTTACTAGGATCCTTCAAAAGAGGAAATATTTTGGAGGGAGCTAGGAACAACAGAAGCCTCAGAGCTGACAGAGCACATGTAGACACTTGGAGAACAGTTGTTTCAGAGAACAGAGACACTAATATTTGGAGATGCTTGGAGCCCAGTAGACATCACCACGATATGTTAAGCAAGCCAGAACCTGGAGAGAGCCAAGGGAAGCCAAGAAATGAAAGCCAGCCCTAGAGAAGCAAAGTGAGAAACTCCCACAGGAATAGAGGCCAACAGCAACAGCACCCAGGAGCAAGGGACCAGCAGATGCCAGCCATGTGACTTCCCAGCTGACAGAGGTGTTCCTGATCTATCAGCCTTTCTTGAATGAAGGTAACCTCTTGTGGGTGCCTTAAGTTGGACGTTTTCACTTCTGTAAACTTCTAACTTATAAAATTCCTTTTTGAAAAGTCATTCTATTTCTGGTATGTCGCATTCCAGCAGCTTGCTAACTAGCCCAGCCTGCAACAAAGGGGAGTGAATGAAACTTGAGGACATTATGTTGAGTGAAATAAGCCAGAAACAAAAGGATAAATACTGTATGTTATCAATAATATAAACTAACTGTAATGAGCAAACTCTGAGAATTAAATTTGATTGCATAAGTTATCAGGATATAGAAAGTGGGCAGAGATTGGGCAATTGATGATTAAGGAGTAGAAATTGTCAATAAGCTCATTATCAAGGTTCTTAGAGTGTAAGCTCTTAGAACAGTTGCATTTATTCCTGAGTTTTAACTGTTATCTATAAATTCTGAGATAATATGCTCTTTCGTGTATAACTTGATAGTTCCCTGTAACTTCGGGTATCTGTATGATATATAGCAACTGTTAAAGAAGCTGAAATAGAGATCGGACTTAAGTTAGAGATATGAATGAAACTGATCTGGTTAGGACTTATATAAATCAGAATACAGGGTAAAAGTAGATATACAAATGGCCAGATAGTACATGAAAATATGCTTAAAATCATTAGCCAGTAGGAAAATGCAGATACCATTTCACACCCATCAGAATGACTACTGTTTTAAAAAAACAATGGAAAATAACGAGTGCTGGAGAAGATGTGGAGAAATAGGAATACTCACTCATTGCTGGTGATGATGTAAATGATGCAGCCACTCTGGAAGCCACAATCTGGCACTTCCTCAGAAAGCTAAGTATAGAACTACCATATGACCTTACAATCCTAGTACTAGATATATACCCAAAATAATTCAAAGCAGAGAGTTGAACAGATATTTGCACACCGGTATTCATAGCAGCATTATTCACAATTGCCAAAAGATGAAAATGACCCAAATGTCCATCAACTGATGAATGGATAAATAAAATGTGATATATACATACAATGGAATATTATTCAGCTACAAAAAGGAATGAAGTCTTGATATATAGGACATAGATGAACCTTGAAGACGTCATGTTGAGTGAACTAACCAGACACAAAAAACCAAATATTGTATGATCTCACTGATTTGAAACAATTAGAATAATCAAACTCATAGAGTAAAATCCAGAAGATAGGTTATCAGGGGATGGGGTGGGATAGGGAATGAGAAGTTAGGCTTAAAATGTACAGAGTTCCTGTTTGGAATGATGGAAATGTTTTGGTAATGAATAGTCATGATGGTAACACATCAATGTCAATATAATTAACAGCACTGAAATATCAGAATATGACTAAAAGGGGAAATGTTAGATTGTATATATTGTAATAGAATAAACATTTTGAAAAAAGTCCATGGAGGGAGCGCATGGGTGGTTCAGTGGTAGAATGCTCGCCTTCCATGTGGGAGACCTGAGTTTGATTCCGGACCATGCACCTCCCTCCCCCCCCCAAAAAAATCCATGGAACTACGCTACAAAAACAGTGACTCCTAAACTAATCATGGACTATAATTAACAGTACAGTTATTACGATGTTTCACACCAGTACAAGCTGTTACTAATGGCAATCCTGTATTTACACGTGATTAATCTGTAAATGCACTTCTTTAATAAAGAAAAAAATTTAAAAAGATTAAAATGGCAAATTTTTTATTATACATATTTTTACCACAATAAAAAAATACAATGTCACTCACTCAAGAAAACAATATTAGTACAATGCCCAGACCAAGGCAAAGTAATATGAAGGAAAATGAGCAGAAACAATTGACAGTAGAAATTGATCTATATGGACTTCAAATATTTGTGTTATAAATTCAAACTTAAAAAAATCCTGACTTCCATGTGGGAGTCCCAGACCATGTACCCCCCAAAAAAGTCTGTATCTACTATGCTGAAGAAGAAAAAAGATAAGATCGGAAATTCCAGAAGAGAACTAGAAGCAATAAAAATAAAGTCGGGCGGGCCGCGGTGGCTCAGCGGGCAAGAGTGCTTGCCTGCCGTGCCGGAGGACCCCGGTTCGATTCCCGGCCCCAGCCCATGTAAAAAACAAACAAACAAACAAAATATAATAAAACAAGAAAATGTTTAAAAATGTTTCCCTTCCATCCTTCCTTCCTTCTCTGTCTTTCCTTCCTTTCCTCCCTAAAAAAAAAAAAAAATAAAAAAAAAAAATAAAGTCAATTTCTGTTTTGAAAAGTCGACATGTTAACAGAATAAAAGAGAAAAATTAGGTGCAGAAAAGCATTTGGTAGAATTCCTCCAATTATGGTTTTAAAAAAAGCAATCTTAGTAAACAGAGAATAGAAGGTAGTTTCCTTAACCTGATAAAGGATATCTTCCAAATTCCTCCTGTAAACAGCATAAGTAATGATGAAATGTTGAAAGTGTACTCTTGGAGATTAGGAACAAGGCAAGAACCTCTCTATCATCCCTTCTGTTCAACATCGTATTGGAGGTCCTATCCGAGCAATTAGACAAGAAAGAAAATAGAAAGATAAAGGGATTGAAAATCAAGAAATAAAGCTGCCATTCAAAATTAATGATAATATATGTAGAAAATAAAAAAGAATCTATATTCCATAAGGTCAATATTCAAATGTTGACAAACAAAAAATAAAGTTTGAAAGGTGGCATTTAACACTGCATTATCGGTAATAAGATGTTATCAACATAGTGAACCTCTTGGTATGATGCATTGAAAAGGACACAATAATTTCTGTGACATTTTTCCAAAAATGCAAAAATGAGATGCATGAGGGACATTTAACAAAATACTCTTCAAAAATGTCAAGATCATTAAAGATAAAGAAAGACTGGAGGAGACTACAGAGAAATAACAACTATATGCAATGTGGGATCCTGGATAGGATTGAAACGGAAGTGAAGAACATTAGTGAAAAACAGGTGAAATTTGAATAAGGACAATTTACTTAATAATACAGTACCAGTGTTATTTACCTGGTTTTGGTCATTGTATGTGGTTATGTATGATGTTAATATTAGAGGAAGGTTTGGGAGGGGTAGATGGGAATTATATGATTTCTTTAACTTTTCTGTAAGTCTAAACTTAATTTAAAATTTAAAAATTTTGAAGAGTTTTTTTCTTCAGTTAAAAAAAAAATCATCCTGCCAGAGGATGAACCCTCCTATAGAGATTCCTACTCTCCCCAACTGTCTTTTTTTTTCACTTCATGATTCAATTTATATAAGGCTCAGAACAGACAAAACTAATCTCTAGTGTTACAAGTGAGCAGGGAGCAGGAAAGGAGTTTGGAAGGGAGCACAAGGGCCTTCTGGGGAACTGGCAATGTTTCTTTTCTCCACCTTGGTGGTAGTTATGTGGGTGGTTTTGCTTTGTAATATTTTATCTAGTTGTAAATCTATGACTGTACTTTAACATTTAAATAAAAGATTTTTTAAAAATTCAAATCACTCATTATGTTTTGTTGTTGAAGAAAACAAGGCTCGGGCGGGCCACGGTGGCTCAGCAGGTAGAGTTCTTGCCTGCCATGCCGGAGACCTGGGTTCAATTCCCAGTGCTTACCCATGCCAAAAAAAAAAAGAAAACAAGGCTCAGAGAAATGAAGAGCCAGGACACACATCCAGGGCTTCTAATCAGCTAGTTCTCTTGGCTTTCAGGGACCAGTTAATCAGCATATGGGTTACAAAGGGAACATTTCTTTGATTGCAGTATCAAAGATTCTAGTCAATGAAAATCGTTAGATAAAAATGCAGTATATATACACATATATAATTTGACAAGCTTCTTATTCAGTTATTCCCTCATATGTGGAATGTATCCCAAATAGAAAAAACATAGTGACCTAAAATTATATATAAGTCATAAAATTATAAATACGATGATATAAAATTATGAGTGTTGTGTGGTGCAATGGTGGCTCGGTGGCAGAATTCTTGCCTGCCATGCCAGAGACCCAGGTTTGATTCCTGGAGCCTGCCCATGCCAAAAAAGCATATATATATATATATATATTTTTTTTTTTTATATATAATGTATATATAAAATTTAGTGTTTTTCAAAGGGTGATAAAAGTAGAACAGACCAGAAAATTCTTAATGTATTGATTATAATCATATAAAAATTATTTCCCTACTTATATATATCTATCAATATTTCTAAACAGACAACATGAAACAATGAAAATAATTCTTAAATTACAGAGGTAGGGTTCTGCAGGAATTTTTTTCTCTACAAAATATCCTGTGATATCACTTTAAAACTAATATAAACTGTATTAAATTATTTTTCGTAAAGCCTTTTTAAAGGGAAATTTGGTGAGTTTAAGGGATCTCTAACTCAGGGGTTTTACCTATGCTTGTTCCCACTTTCCTCTTGCTTTCTCTTTGCTCTCTATCTCCCTTCATAATACCCCCTATAGCACCACTGTATCCCGTAGTTCTAATTTGGTTCTCTGCACCCCTTATCATTCATTCCTTCATTTACTCTTCTCTTCATTGATCTTTCAGCACACATTTAACAGTTATATGCATTTCAGAACTCAAAATACTGTACCTTTACTTGGTACTGTAGTAAGAGATTGTTTGCCTACTTTTCTATTCTTTCCCTTTTCTTAAGCAGCAGAATATCAAGTTTTATCTGTGTGCACTGGCATCTGGAATAAAGATTATATTTCTCAGCTATCCTTGTGGCTGAGTGTGGTCATGTGACTAACTTCTGGTCATTTAGCTATAAGAGTAAATGCTGCATTCTGAGAACCCTCCTATAGAGATGCTGACTTAAGCTGAGAGTCTTTTCACCCTTCCTGGAATCCCTCAACTGTCTTGTTACACCCCTGCCTGTAGCCCTGCTCAGAACTTTGTATTTTATTCTCAGTATGATGGGAATTGTTTGGAGGTCTGAGAGCAGAGCAGTCATGTAATTCATTTATATTAACTGTATTATGGGTATTTTTTAAATTTGTAGGCATGTCAAATAAAAAAAAATTAAGACCGATTAGGGAATGATATAAAGAAATTACTTTACTGAGAAGAAACCTAATGAGTTTCTTCATTATAAGAGAAGTCATTAAACAAATATTTCTGTGGTCTGTGCAAGAAGATATGTGCTGAAGTTGCAAAATGGGAGGATTTTAGTCAGAAATAAACATGTCTGAATTAAGATTTGGTTAATCAGGAAATTCTCAAAGGGTTGTATGATCAATCTCAGTGATGTGATTTAGGGAAAGCCTTGTCTAGAAGATAGTTTCTCAGCATCACTTTAATCCTATGACTTTTTATTACTCTTATTCCTCCCAACTCAATTTAAAAATATGTATATAAATGGATATGTTTAAAGAATTAAACCTTGAATAATTTTCTTAGTGTCCACGAAATTGAGCATAATGTCAACCAAGAGATCTCATACTGGTTGCCTGTGCGTGGAATGTTGTCCATATATGTGTTCTGTTTGGCCATCGTGGGGCTTCAAAAAGTTTGTGTCAACATTTTAAAATCAGGCAGTAGTAATCCATTTTTAAAACTGGAAGATCCAGGAATATTGGTTGTGGGCTTATATTCCCACAAAATAACAGTCCACTGAAATTGAGTTAGGGCTGCACCTTTAGTTGAGGCATGTCCTTTATGGGCCATCAGGGTGCCCACATACCTATTGACTTCCTAATCCTGTTTGCTTCACTTATATTAAATACCTGGCCCCTATAGGCACTTGAGTTTGCAGAATCTGGGTAGATTATGGACCTTCATCTCCTGATTATCCTCTTTTCTTCACCTTTTTAGGAATCCCCTATCCCAGAAGACAAAGACCGCCGATTCATCTTCTCTTATTTTCTAGCCACAGACATGATCAGTATCTTTGAGCCTCCAGTTCGAAATTCTGGCATCATTGGGGGCAAGTACCTTGGCAGGACTAAAGTTGTTAAACCATTCTCTTTGGTGGACAACCCTAGCTACTATGGCCCTGGTGACTTCTTCATTGGTGCTGTGATTGAGGGTAAGTCTAAACACAGTTCAGACTTTCATATTAGCCAAGTGAATGGATTCTTGTTAGTTGGAATTTAATTTATTTAACTCTTATAAGAAGCAATTGGGCTATATTCCAGTAGTGATAAAGATAGTATTTTTAAATACATGGTACAATGTCTTAATCTTCTTTTTATCAATTAAACTTTATTGATTGCATTTGCTAGCTATAAATGTAGACACCAAGCTTCCTAAACACTGAGCAGCTTGCTGTTTATTAGTTTATAGAGCTATTGGGAGTCATTAGTTGGGGTAACAAATGTATATCTATGAACTTATCATTGGAGGGTCAATATTACTTAACTTCTGATTGCATGAAAGAAACATAACCAAACTAAATGCATTATTACCTTCTCCCCAGTGTTTGGCCACCGGTTTGTCATCCTTGATGTTGATGAGTATGTTTTGAAATATATGGAGGGCAATGCTGCCCAATATTCACCGGAAGCACTCTTGTCAGTTCAGAACCATTTCCGAAAGCAAGAGGCTCCTGCGCCAGAATTGGAAAAGTATGTTTGACTGCCTAAGGTCCATTTTGGCTTTGGTATATATTAGGTATTCATGGAATAGTTCTTAACAATAGGTAATCACAGTTCAGACTTTCAGATTTCCCTCACCAAGTGGGAGTTTATAGACACACACAAAAGTTTCACTGGGACTATATAGAAACTAGTAATTTAAAACTTTTTCAACTTCATTTGTTTACAAATAATTATTGAATGCCTACTATATATCAGATACTGTCATTATATCCTTGAGCTTTTATTAGTAAGCAAAATAGACTAGAAGTTGCTGTCCACATGAGTTGACCTTCTAAGCAGCAAGAAAAGAGACAATAAACACAGGTAAGTATATTATACAGTATATTAGTTTCCTAGGGCTGCTGTAACAAATTGCCACAAACTTGGTGGCTTCAAACTACAGAAATTTGTTCTATCATAGTCCTGGAGACTAGAAGTCCAAAATCAGGGGCTTGTCAGGGATTGCTTCTTCTGGAAACTCAGGGACAATCCATTCCATGCCTCTGCTCTCGCTCTGGTGGCTGCTGACAATCACTGACATTCTTTGGTTTTAGCTGCATAACTCCAGTCTCTGCCTCTGTCTTCATTTGGCTTCCCTTCTGTGTGTCTGAGTATCAAATCTCCCTCTCTTTTTTCTTATAAGAATACCTGTCTTTTAGGGCCCAACCTAAGTCTAAGGTTATCTTATCTCAAGATCCTTAATTTAATTATGTCTTCAAATACCTTCATTCCAAATAAGGTCAAATTCTCAGTTTCTTGGGGGACATTTTTTTGGCAGGATCAAATATAACACTATATCAAGTAATGAAAACCATGGGGAAATGGAGCAAAATAAGAATGATAATGGTTTCTGGAGGAATGGAGGAAGGACACAATTGAATTAGGTAGGCCTCTTTGAACAGGTGACATTGATTGCACACTTGAAGGTAAAAGTAGGTAGCTATGTATCTATCTGGATAAAGAGCTTTCCAGGAAGACAAAATGGTGAGTGCAAAACCCTAGGTGATGGTATTCCTAGAGTATTCAAATAACATTGACAAAAAGTAGGCCAGTGAGTGTGCCTGGAGTGTATTGAGTGAGATAAAGAGGACTAGTAGATGAAATCAGAAAATTGACAAGGGGCCAGATCATGTAGGATCTAGTTGGTCTTTGGGAGGATGTTGGCTTTTCTTTGATTGAAATGGGAGAGTAATTGGGAAGTTCTAAACAGAGGAGTGAAAAGATTTGATATATGTTTTAAAAGGATTGTCATGGCTTTTGTGTTAAGAATAGATTAGAAGGGAGATTAGTTAAGAGAATATTGCAGTAATCCAGGCAAGAGATGATGGTACGTGGACCAGTACAGTATTGGTGGATATGGTGAGAAGTAGTCTGACTTTGGATATATTTTGAAGGCAGCACTAATAGGATTCCAGACATTATATAGGGGATGTGAGAGAAAGATAGGAGTTAAGGATGACTCCAAGTTTTTTTGGCCTGAGCAACTGGAAGGAAGGAGTTGCCATCAACTGAGTTGGGGAAGATGTTGACTGTGGGTAGAGAAACATTTTTTGTTGTGTTGTTGCAGGAGGTAGAGAGAGATCAGGATTTCAGTTTTGGATAATCTAGGATTAAGATGTCTATTAGACATCTGTTCTGGTTAAAGCTGCCAGAATGCATTATACTAGAAATGGGTAGCTTTTACAATGGGATTTATTAAATTACAATTTACAGTTTTTAGGTCACGCAAATGTCCAACTGAAGGCATCAACAGGATGATACCTGGACTCTGAAGACAGGCTGCTGACATCTGGGACACCTCCATCACATGGGAAGGCACTTTGCCAGCATCCGCTGGTGCTTCTCCCCTGGGTCTTACTGGTTTCAGCCTCTGGCTTTAGTGTCTTCCTCACTGTTTTCTGTGGGTCTTCTTTTAGCTTCTCCGGAGCTTTTCTCTAAACTTCTCTGGGCTTTTACTGTCTTTTATCCTCTTCTAAAGGACTCCAGTGGGAAGATTAAGACTTACCCTGGGGCAGGCCTCAATTGAAATAACTAATCAAAAGGTCCTACCTAAAATAGGTCTACACCCACAAGAATGGATTAAAAGAACATGATCTTTTCTGGGCACATACAGCCTCCAAACTAAACAATTTCCAAGTAGAGATGTCAAACAGGCTGTTGAATGATATATGTTTTTGGCATATAGTTGATATTTTAGGCCATAAGAGTGGATGGAATCACTAAGGAAGTCAGTGTAAATAAAGAAGAGTAGGGCTCCAAGGACTGAGTTCTGTGGTCCTCCAATACTAAAAAAATTGAGAAGAGGAGACTGAGAAGGACAGCCTGTGAGTCAGGAAGAAAACCAAGTAAGTGTGGTATCATGGATAAAAGAAATACAGGCATCCTCCCTTTGCTTGGTAATATGGGATTGTAAAAACAATTTTCCAAGCTAAAACCATGCAAAACAATCTTAATAATCATTGGGAAAATTTACTGTTGTTCTATGGTTTTAAAATATTTGTCAAAACATTTAAAAAGTCTCCTTTGGTTATAAATATGTAAGAAAATGAAAAAAATAGTAAAACATATCTTTTCAGTAGATTATAATTTAAATCATTGGAAACATTAAGAATTAAAGTGTTTAATTTCTCTGTCAGACTTATCTAAGACTGGTTTGAATAGAACTTGCCTTCTTGTTAAAATGGAATGAGCATGTTTTCTAGGTCTTAGCAAATTCTCACATTCTTTTCTACGTTTGGATCAATTACAAACATTTCATTATTTTTGCTTTTATTGTCATGAAACATCTCTGAGAATTCTTTTAACATGAAGCTTTTTGCCAGTGTACTTCCTCTGGGACATCTTCATTCTTTCCATCACAGCCACTTTCCTCATTTATGCTGATGAGTTCTCTTTCACCACATTCCTCTGGCTGCATACTCTTGAATGGCAGTAGTGTCAACATTCAACAGTCAACTATTTTCCACCATTTACATTAAAAAAAAAACGGTTTTATTCAACCATACGATCCATCCTAAGGGTACAATCAATGGCTCCTGGTATAATCACATAGTTATGCATTCACCACCACAATCTATGTAAGAGCATTCCCATTTGTGGTAGTTAGATTCAGTTGTCAACTTGGCCAGGTGAAGGCACCTAGTTCTGTTGCTGTGGACAGAGCCAATGGTACATGAACCTCATCTGTTGCTGATTACATCTGCAGTCGGCTAGGAGGCGTGCCTATTACAATGAATGACGTTTGAATTAATTGGCTGGTGTTTAAATGAGAGAGCTCAATGTAGCACAGCCCAAGTAGCTTGGCATACCTCATCTCAGCACTCGCAGCTCAGCCCAGGCCTTTGGAGATGCAGAAAGGAATCACCCTGGGGGAAAGTTGTTGGAACCCAGAGGCCTGAAGAGAAGACCAGCAGATTACCCTGAACCTTCCCATGTAAGAAAGAACCTCAGATGGAAGTTAGCTGCCTTTCCTCTGATGAACTAATGAAATAAATCCCCTTTTATTAAAAGCCAATCTGTCTCTGGTGTGTTGCATTTCAGCAGCCAGCAAATTAGAGCAGCATTTCTTCTGAAAAGAAAAGAAAAAAAAATCTGATACTCCTCCCTTATCATTGACATTTGGCTTTGGTATAGTGTATTTGTTACAATTAATGAAAGAATATTACAATATTACTGTTAACTATAGACCTGAGTTTGCATTAGTTGTATTTTTTCCCCATGTACCATCCCATTATTAACTCTTTGTAATAGTGACAGTTGTTCTAGTCCATGTAAAGCTTTCTTACATTTTATGATAAACTACCATCATCATCTGCTCTAGGTTTTGGTAAGTTATACAGTACCAGTTTTTATCCTCTAGCTTTCCTTCTGTCCACCATTTACTTTTGATTCAAATTTCACTTCCACCATTAATTGTTTTTTTGTTTCTTTGATGTAATTTCATCTTTGTTGGTGGTTTGGTTTGCAAATGCTGCCAGAATGCAATATGCCATATATGGATTGGCTTTGACAAATGGGATTTATTAGGTTATAAATTTATAGTTCTAAGGCCATTAAAATGTCCAAATTAAAGCATCAAGAAGATACTTACATTCAAGAAAAGCCAATCATGTCCGGGGTTTCTCGTCGCATGGGAAGGCACATATCAACGTCTGCTGGCCCTTTTCTCCTAAGTTGGTTTCAAAATGACTCAGCTCCTGTGGGTCCTTCCTTAGCATCTCCTGGGGCATTATGTCTGAGCTTCCTGTGTCCCTTCCAAAATCTCTCTCTCTCTTAAAGAGAGAGAATCTACCTTGAATGGGTGGGGTCATAACTCCATGGAAATAACCTACTCAATGGGTCTCACTCAATAATATATCTGCCCCCACAAGATTAGATTAGAAGAACATGACTTTTCTGGGTACATAACACATTCAAATCAGTATACTCCACCCTCTGGACCCCAAAAAGACATGTTCTTCCATATATAAAATACATTCATTCCATCACAACATCACAAAAGCCTTAAACCATTTCATAACAATACAAATACAATACAAAATAAAAAACAGTATAAAATCTCATCAAAATCAGCTACAGGCATGGTTTGTCCTAAGGCAAAATTCTCCTCTGGCTGTGGACCTGTGAAACTTAGAACAAGTTAAATACAAACGAAATACAAACGAAGGGTAGTCATAGGATAAATGTTCCCACTTCCGTAGGGAGAAATTGGAAGGAAAACAGGAGTTAAAGTTCCCGTACAGTCCCCAAAATCTGCAGGGCATGCTCCGTTAGATATTAAATTCTGAGAGTCATTTATAGAATGATGTTTTAGCCTTGTTGGGGCTTGAGAGAGCTGCAACCCCACCCTTTCTAAGGGCTTATGCAGCAGCCCTGCTCTCTGCAAACACTGGAATAAGGGTTGCCGCATTGGGGAGCTCACCTTGTTCTCGGCCCCACCCTCCTCAAGCATCTGGGTGGCACCTGAACTCTCTGCCATTTCCAGGGCACATGTGCAACCCCTTCAAAACAGTAGGGTGGTGCCCAGGGTCTTCCCAGCCACCAGGAAAAGTGCCCACCCTCTCTGAGGCCTGGGGCAGTGGTATCCAGAAAAAGAGGGTGACCAAGCTCTTCTCAATTCCCCAGGCATCTGAGAGCCCTGCGGTGGTGTCACTGTTCTTGAACATTGAGGCAGAAGGCCTGCCCTCTGCTTCTGGGATAAGGAGGTAACACAACTCCATGCTTTGCTGTTACCCAGTTTATGAACTGAATAACAGATGCACAGTGAACAATCACAAACAGACTTTGAAAGAAGTAATGATTGGTCGCTGACCATAACACATATCTATTATTTACACAGTCATCTGTGGACTGAAGAGCTAGCAGTGAAGTTTACACCTTTTGCAATTATTCAGTTAATATATGATAGTAACTGAAATTCTAACGATGCTGTTGAGGTACTGTTTTTTTTTTTTTAACCTAAATGGTGATAACTGAAATTCATGAGGAAGAGAGAGTGATTCACTCTGTCAAATGCTTTTGACAGGTCAAGCAAGATGAGGACTGAGAATTGACCCTTTATCAATATAGAGGCATTGGTGACCTTAGGAGTGGTAGGAAAACCTGACTGATGTGAATTTAAGAGAGGGTGTCAGGAGAGGAATTGGGCCAGTAGGTCTCTTTGGAGGTAGTTTTTGCAAAGTGAAGTGGAGAAATATTGCAGTAGCTGACAGCTGCAATACAATCAAGAGAATTTTGTTTTGCCTTTTTTTTAAGATAGAAAAAATTACAGTGTGTTTGTATGCTAATGAGAGTAATCCTGTAGAGAGGGAAACATTGCTAGTGTGGGAGACAGAGGAAGAATTGCTGGAGTAGGTAAGAGGGGATGGGATGGCATTTAGTATACAAGTGGAGAAATTGGCAATACATAGAAGCACCAATCATTCATCTAGGGCAGAAGTTTCCAAATTTCTTGGTCTTGGGGCACCTTTATACTCTTAATTAATTAGGACCCCAAAGAATTTTTGTTTACATGGTTTATATCTATTGATATTTACTATATTAGAAATTATGTTTCTAAGATATTATAAAAAATATTTGTTAATTTATTTTAAAAGAACCATAATAAACCCATTTCATGTTAACACAAATAACATTTTTAGCGGAATAACTATATTTTTCCAAACAACAACAACAAAAATAATGAGAAGAGTAGCATTTTTATTTTTTTACATTTTTGCAAATCTCTTTAATGTCCAACCTGATAGAAGATAGCTGCATTTTCATATCTGGCTCAGTATTCAGTCTGTTGTGATATCACTCATCATGTAACCTTTGGAAAACTCCCCTGGGTGCTTGTGAGAAAACAAGAGTAAAAAGGTAAATAAGACGTAGTGTTATTATAAAAGTAGTTTTGACCATCTGGGCCCCAAAAGCATCTTGGGTACTTCCAGGGATCCAGGAGTTTGAGAACCTTGATACTTGGTAACAGGCAGAGGATTTGGGTGTGAATGCTGATGGATGGGTAGATATGATTGTGGTGTGGTGGTGGGTAGATGGGGGTCGTCTTCTGATTGTTTCATTATATTCAGTGTAGTAGTGCAATAGGAAGAATGAGGATGGGCAGAAGATTTTGGAAATTATGAGGAGAAGTAGTTGTGAAATGCTTATTTTTATTGAATATAATTAAAGGAATATAAAAGTAAAATGAAAATAAAGATATAGCATTATTTTATCTACTACTGAGAAATAAAAAACTTGCCAATTGATATTCACCATCGAATACAAGATATACCTAATTCCAGAGATGTTTAAAATGTGAAAAAGTTTGAGAACTAATGAAATATAGCAGCTGTCCAGAAATGTGGGTGAGTGAATGACTATAGAAGCACAGTGTGATGGCCTAGGCAGCATTCAGGAACTTGAGATTCATAGCCGTACATATAATTCAAGTACTTTTCAAAAGTTTTTTTTTCTGTAATTTTCCCATGTGTGTGCAGATACACACACTGGAAAATTACTTTGGCATACTGCCAGCAAAATCATCTTTTTTCCCCCTATATTTAGCAATAAGAAAAAGATATCATTGAAGCCCTTAGAATGAGACACCAGTAAAAATAAAATGAAATTCAAATTCAGGATTAAGAGATTCATAAAATGAAATTTAAATTCAGGGTTAAGAGATTCATAGCTATCCTCATTTTGATCCTCACCTTCCCTCTGTTCTCTTGTAATGGGCAGAGAAACAAGTGAAAGAAAATGCTTGAAGATGTTATAAACCCAAGTGGCACACTTTCTATGTCTTCTGGCTATTCTGTTTTTGGCTCCTAATTCTACCCATCAGATAAAAAACCCCATTCTAAGGAAATGCAAGTCCTTTACTTGAGTAATGAAAAGAGATTCTGAGTACTTGTAATTCCTGAGTACTTTTTTATGTCAAGTGTCAGTTATAAACTTGGAGTTAGCTTTTTGTTTTCTCTGAACCAGAAAATTAGACTAGCGTATCGTTAACTAACTATTCATTTCATCCTGAAGTTCTTTTGAGGTTTTAGATCCTTATTGCAATATATCAAACTCAGACTTAAGGATATGGTCATAAACCCGCCCCTCTACACAAATCTATATATGTGAGTAGCATATATAAACACACGCATATTCATGTATACTATTCTTGTTCTTTTTTTTTTTTTTTTTTAAAGGGAAACATCTTTAAACATTTTCTTGTTTTATTATATTTTGTTTGTTTGTTTGTTTTTTTACATGGGCTGGGGCCGGGAATCGAACCGGGGTCCTCCGGCATGGCAGGCAAGCACTCTTGCCCGCTGAACCACCGCGGCCCGCCTCTTGTTCTTTTAACATGCCCATTTGTGCTTTTCAGTTTCAAAAGGATCCTTCTTTCTTGCTCAATGATCCTTTTAATCTTCTCTTTTTCACTTCTATATAGAGGTCTCCAAATATTCTCATTTCTTTTTTCATTTTCTTTAAGCCCCAAGCTTTTCACATTTGCTTTGGAATTGGTCTCATATATGAGAGTAAATCATCTAGTGTACACTTATTTAATTTTCCCACCTTTCACCTTAGGATGTTTCTGGACTATCACCCATCTTCTCTTTATCTTCTTTTGTCAGAAATAAGTTGCCCCCTATTTCTCCAAATTTAATTCTTTTATTTTAGCTTGTAACCTCCTCCTTCTTGACTGTTCCAGAACTTGGCAAATAGCCTTCATAAATTGCTTTCTTGAAAGTCATCACTGTTCTCAAATCTAATGGTCTCTTCTCATCTATTCATTAATTCGCCACTATTTGAGCTTGCACCATGTACCAGACCTAATCATCAATGTTTAGGCAAATACATGAGAGTAGGGAGTTCATAGTCTAGAGAAGGGGTCAGCAAACTTGTTCTGTAAAGGGGCAGATAGTAAGCTTTGCGAGCCATACCATCTGTTGCAGCTACTCAAATCTGTGATTATAGTGTGAAAGCAGCATGACAACACTTAAATGAATAGATTTGGCTGTTAAAATTAAACCTTATTTACAAATACAGGCAACAGGCTGATGGGTTTGTGGGCCATGGATTGCTGACTTCTTAGTCTAGTGTTTCGTCTTTTTTTTTTTTTTTTAAATCTAGATACAGTATTGATCGCTCTTTACTATCCCCTTTTTGAAATTTCCTCTCTACCTCTCTGAAAGCCCATGCTTTGTATCTTTTTCCTACCCTATCTATCAGGTCAGTATTTCTCAAGGTCCTGTTTTTGGCCTTCTTGTTTGCCTTCTCTAAACTCCTCTGACAGTTGCCATCTTATCTCATATTGTCTAAATGAGTCATTCTCCATCCTGACCATTCTCCTGAATCATACCTACATTCCTGTGTATCTTCATTTAGCTGAACCACCAACACTTCACACTTTGTAGAACTAAAAATGAAACCATTGTCATGTTCAGCTTTGCAGCCCACCTGCTCTTTATTCCTTATTTCTGTTTATCTGTCTCATAAAGTTGAAATAACAACTAATTATGATAACATATGGAAAGTACCAGCATAGTATCTGGTTCACAGAAAGCAATCAATACATGTTAATTTCCCCTCTTTCTTTAAATGACATTAGTGCCCCATTTTCCTTGATTTGAAACATTAGAGATATTTTTGACCCCTTCAATTTTGTACCACATCCAAATAAGCTACTAAGTTCATTAGTTTTATTCTACAATCTCTCTCTTTTTTTTCTTTTTTTTTTGCCTCTAACTTGTTTTCCTTCTCATCCTTACTTTCTAATGTAAAGAACTCTATTAGTTAGGAGTTGCATTTTCCTGTTACATAATAACAGGAAAAGCAAATAATCATTAGCTTAACTAAATGGAGGTTTTATGTTCCTCATGTAATACAAAGTCTGGAAGTTAGCAATTCAGGGCTGACTTCTATCAGGGACCTGACTTCTATCTCTCTTCTCAGACATCCTTAGCAAACAGCCTTTGTCCTCATGCTTTTCACTCTGTGGCTACAAAATGAATGTCCTATCTCCAGCATTGCATCTATATTCCTATATTCCAGGAAGAAGGGGAAATGGCCAAAGAACCAATCTTACTATGTCTTTCCTATTTTTGAAGGGCTTTCCCAGAAGCTCCATCTAGTAACTTTTGCTTATGTCTTATTGGCTGGGCCAATCACATGACTACTCCAAATGAAATAAAGGCTCAAATATGAAGAAGGAGAAAATGGATATTGGGCAAGTAACCACCGGGGTCTGCCATACTCCCATTTCTGTTTATCAAGACTCTTCTACAATAGCTCCTAACTCATTTTCCCACCCACCCCCCTCTCTTTCTTAAACCCATATTACACACTATTGCCAGACCAAATATCCTGGAATTTGACTTTGAATTCATCATACCACTTTTAAGAAGGGGCTGTCACTTAAAAATAAAAGTCTGAAGTTCTTAGTCTGGTATTCAAGACCCATCACAATGTAGCTCCCAGTGACCCTCTTTCCTGGAGTTCTAGCCCACCTTTCCACACCACTCTGCTCTCAAGACAGGCAAGTTTATTATCTCACCCTCAAACATGCCTTTCTTCATGCTTTTTCTTAGGCAATACCTTTGTTTCCTTCTGCACGTCCAAGCCCTCACAGATGTGAGGCCTAGGTCACATGCTACTTCCTCATTTGGCACTTACTAGTCCTCCCATCCTCTGCAACTCTTTTAAATGGCACTGGTCAATTTTTCCCTTCTGTTAGGGATTTTAAGTCTGTGTTTTACCAACCCTATTGGAGAGCAAGCTCCTCACAGGATCCTTGTCATATTCAACAGGTTATTCTACTCCTCTGCAAAAGCTGACATTGAGCCTTACATGTTCAATCAAGAGCTGTTAGATTAGTGAATGAATATTTCTACAGAACTGCTAAAAGAATTTTGTTAAACGCTAACATTTATTGCATGTCTGCTATGTGTCAGGCACTAAGTGCTTTATATATAATAACTCATTTAATTCTCACAACCTCTATGAAAGTGGCTTCCCTTAAAAACTCTCAGATAAAGAAACTGAGCCTCAGAGTGGTAGGCTGTTTACTCAAGATCATGCAGCCTCAAGTGGCAAAGCTGAGACTTTGAATCATGCAGTCAGATTCCAGAGCCCATGCTACAAATGCTATTACTATGCCTCTCACCAGAAAAATAGCATCAGGATAGCCGAGTTGTTCTTCAGAAAAGACTTCTGACAACCTGAAACCCTCAGGGCAAGTGATTCTCTGCACTAACAGGTTTGCCTTCCTTGGGGCAAGTGGTGATTCTGGTTCATGGATCAAGAGCTAAGGTCAGGCTGGGCAGTGGATACTGACTCTTTGCAATTGAAATAACCACACTTTAAAGTTCTGACACGTTGGTATCGAAGAATTAGGTCTATCACTAAAAAGAAGTACCACAGGAAAGAAGGAACAGGATCACGAACTGTTTGTTTTTTAAGAAAACAGTGACTTCCACTCAGTACTTGCTAAGTGGAGGACTTTGCCAGGGTGCATATAGCAAAATATAAGAGCAGACTGAAAACTGATGTCTCTTACCTATGGGAAATTAGGTTGTAAAATTTACATTTGCCTTTATGGAAAAAGAGGTGGGGCACAGGAGGGCTTGGCACAGAGTTCTCTCTAGCATGTTGGGAGACTTCTCTGTGAACCTCAGCTACCTCCCATTCTATAGTCCCTGTTGGGGATAACCAGCTAGTCCCTGCATTCCTTTGTTTACCCATGAGAACAAAGGACTCATGGGACTAGCAGCTCTTCTACTGAGCAGCCTTGGCTTGAGCCTGGCAATAAACAAAGTTGGGGCTGTAACTTTGGCTTGTGGCTTAAAAGGTACTACCTGTTGCATTCTTTCTGTAAATTTACTCCATCTTGCTCAAAGGCAGCAGATGCCATGGGTATTTTCTCTATCATGCAAAGGGGGGATGGGTATCTAGCTTCTTCAGGGAAAGAGGAATTATCCTGTTTCCCAAAGTGATTGTGTGATCACATTTTAACTTTGTTCCATGGCTCTAACTTCTGGGAATATATGGAAGATTGGGATTTGACTGCTTTCTGCCACTAAAATAGCTCCCCAGTAGTCATTCAAAATTTAGTATATATGATTATAGTCACACCATAGATTAACATCTTCTGCTTCTATAATAAATAATGCCCAAAACATTTAGATACTGGGTTTTTTTAATAACAAATTTTATTGTTCATGTCTAACTATAAAAGTACCACGTGTCCAGAATTTAAAAAATCAGGGAGGGAAAATTTAGGAAACACAAATAGAAATCAGCAAAATGATTTTTAAACAACCCGAAGATGACTACTTCTAATATTTTTGTTTTTTTATATGCATATAAAATAAGAAATTCTGTAATATTATTTTATCAGCTCTTTTTACTTGATTGTATATCATGAACTATCCTGGGTAGTAATGATCATTTAATTTTTTGAGAGGTATTACATTCACGTGGATCATATATATGTGAAGGCACTAGTGAAAAGTTTTGCTCCCACCTAGTTCTCACTCTCCACTCCCCATGGGTAACTTCCTCCTGCATTAGTCTTTTGACTATCTTTCCCAAATTTCTTTACATAATATAATTTAAATATATATTCTTATTCCCCACACAACTTTTACACTGAAGGTAGCATTCTTTATGTACTTCTGTGCTTTGCTTGTCTCACTAACAATATCTTTCTAGTCTTATCTGAAGCATTGTCAATGGCAGCACTATCATATTATCTGATTATAGTGTGAATTATTTAGGCAATTCCCTGTTGTTGCTGTTGTTGTTGTTGACATTTAGGCTGGGTGGAAATAGCCTTATGGATGTATCTTTGTATACCACCCAGGATTATTTCCTTAGGGTTGAGTAGTTGAAATTCTCTGCTGGGCTTTTATTTCATGTTTCCAAATTGTTCCAGAAAGGTTATTCCACTTTACACCTCCCCCAACAAGCGTTAACAGTAGGTAAAAAGGGAAAATAACTAAAAGTATATTTGGAATAGTGAGCCTTTTGAACACTGTATACAAGAAGAAATAAGCAGAGAAACACTGTGGTGGATTGATCATCTTGAAGGTACAGAAGGAGAGGGATTCAGTGAAAGGTGGTTGGGAATGCTTGAAGGAGTGAGGTATGAGTTCTGTTCTGGCCTCTGACATGATGTCTGGGATGAACCCCACGGTCTTAAAGTTTGTTTCCTCATCATTGGAAAAGGGAAGAGTGCTCACTTTGATCTATTTGGGCCACATTTTGTTCCCAAAGTATTTAGGTAGGTGAAACTTGAGGAAGTCTTTTTCAGCTCTAAAATTCTTTAATTTTCTCAACATGCCTTTATGTTCAGAGTAAATAAAATTTAGTCTTCTACAAATTGTGACTGTGTTCTGAAGGAAAAATCTTCTTCCTAATGCTCTGGGTTCCTAATCTCCCTTCATTTCAGTAAACTGAGCCTGAATTTCTCACCCATTACTTCCATAGAGGGCCTCTCATAAAATTCAGAGTGAGTGAGAGAGGGAATGTTAAAACTACAAGAGATTCCTGGCTGAATGGTTATAATACAAAAAAAAAAACAAACACCCCAAACCCTCAGACATTAAATTTACATTTAAATGGTGTAACATTGACCTGCAACAACATTAAGAGACAATCATGTGACTGTCACTAACAGCAAACTTGGGATAGTGGTGATGTTAGCTTTTGCTCTTTGCGGTGCAGTGATTTAGCAGATGGCAGAAAGGGAGCCTGAGCAGTTCAAACACTAATGTGGAGATCAGGCATCAGTCAGCCCATGCAGGGAGATGTTTAGTTAATGGGCAGGTTCAGGGTCAAAGCTGTTTGCATTAGAAGCGTCCCTGTCTTCACCAACTGAGACCTTTGGTCACTGAGATAAGATTCGTCACAAATAAAAACCATGTCCGGTCATTTCCTTCCTTTCTCTACAGCAAGCAAACTGAAGAGCCTCCAAGCACTCAGGAACTGGAGGCATTAATAGACATGATCCAGAAGCAACTGAAAGATCATTCATGTAAAGAAAATATTCAAGACGCATTTCAAGTTTATGACAAGGAAGCTTCAGGATTTGTGGACAGGGAGATGTTCTTTAAAATCTGTGAATCTCTTAATGTCCCAATTGATGACTCCTTGGTTAAGGAGGTCAGTACAAGGTTTGATTGGAAAGGTTGAGCTCCAAAGGCACATGTGTATTTTTTTTTTTTTACTATTATTATTATTTTTTTCTCTATATTAACATTCTCTATCTTTTTCTGTTGTTTTGCTAGTTCTTTTCCTAAATCGATGCAAATGTACTAAGAAATGATCATGCATCTATGTGATGATGTTAAGAATTACTGATTGCATATGTAGAATGGAATGATTTGTATTTTGTTTTAACTGGGGTTATTTGGGGTGTTCAAATCAGATCTCCTATCCTGATTGTGGAATTTCCCTGTTTCTAGGATTGGCATATATATATATATATATATATTGTTTTTTTATTTTTGGGGGGGGATTGGCATATTTTTTAAATTGCTATCTTAGGACAGGAAACATAATCTCTTTTTAAGTGGGCTTTGGGCTAGAGAGCACAGACTGGTTGGTAGACCAAGATGTCAAGGCTGGAAGAGGGAAGCAGAGGTGAATTCTGGAGGGGCAATTGCCAAGGGAACACTCAAAGAGAAGCTGATTGAGCAGGACAGCCTTTGATGCCCTTTAAGCAGTACCCATGGCAGCCCATCAATAGGGCTAGTCTGGAAGAAAGTGAGAACTGCCCAGGGGCAGTGGTGTCTGCTCAATAAGGGTAGCAGTCAACTGCAAATGTAGGAAGGGCATGGAAATTGTTCTCCCAGAATTTTCATAAGAGTGATTGAAGAGTGTGCTCTGTACCCCTTCTCATTAAACCCCCCTCTCACCAGGGTTACCCTGGAAGTTAGAACAAAATCTCTCCCACAGTTGCCAGTAAGACTTGGCTTATTATCATTGAGACATTCTCGATGTCTAAGGCACTGAAGACTTTCATAAAGATTTTTGGGGAAAAGAGATGCTCAAAAGTTAAGCCTCATTTAGGGAAAGTTTTTGTTTAGGGCTATAGAACCATCAGTTGGAGACAAGGATTTTTTCATAGACAGGAACAACTGGTAGGAATGGGGGAGAGCAGATAGAAGGGTATTGTTCATATGGCCAAACACCCATTTAGCTTCTCAGACCTCAGACTGGCAGCATGCCAGCATTTGATTCTCAAGTTCTTTGCTCCATCTGTGACATGGCATGAGAAAGAGGAACAGCAGCTCGTGGAAAGTGGGGGAGGAGGGATGGGCAGGGTAGATTTGTGCATGTCTTACCAAGTGCCTATTACCACTCATGGGTTCTAAGGGGGAAGATTTGAGTGATGACATAGCTAGGTTCTTCTGTTAGGCTATGATAACAGGAACCTACTCTTTTAAATCTTACTCCATGTAGCCTATGTGGACAGTTTTGTATTTGGATATAAAAACAATTAGAAGTACTTGAAGATGACAGCACTGTTTGTAAATACAGATGGCCTGAAAATTTGAGCAGGCCATTTACTCCATCTGTGTTTTGGTCTCAAGCGTAAAATGGGGATAATATTTTGACCTATCAGGTTCATAGCACTGTTTCAGAATCAACTGAGGACATAAAAACTGAATTGGGGGCAGGCCACAGTGGCTTAGCAGGCAGCATTCTTGTCTGCCATGCCAGGGACCTGGGTTCAATTCCCAGTGCCTGCCCATGCAAAAAAAAAAAACTGAATTGGCATACAGACATCCAGAATCATTATGCATTAGCACTCTGCAGTTAAGCTGAAGGCAGCCCTGGCTGTTGTCTCACTATTCTTTGCTCTCTTTTGCAGTTAATCAGGATGTGCTCTCATGAAGACGGCAGGATCAACTACTACAACTTTGTTCGTGCTTTCTCAAACTGACCTGACCAATGAGAGAATGCAAGATGATTTTTTTAGGTTGGACTTACACTTTGAAGTATACCTTGTATTCTTCCTAGGGCTCCTGAGTTCTATTTCTTTTTTGGTTCTGACATTTCACTACTACTGAAGCCTAAATTAAATAGAATCTTATAGAATCAAAGATTGGTGCCTTTTTTGGGGATAAGAGTGGAGAATGATTAAGAGCAGGAGGAATGATAGAATTTGCTAGGAGAAGCATCACTTGGGGTATTGAAAATAGGCACACAGTACTGGCTGTTGGCGCTGGCCACCCTGTAACCTCCAACCCACTCCTGCCACTTGTCCTTCTGTCCCATGTTCTTCAAACTATGATACCAGACCCATTAGTAGACCTGCATTTTAAAAAATGGAATAGAGTAGAATAGAAAATATCAGAGTAGGTATGTATTGTTCCATGAAACTTGTCATTACAATTGTGTGTGCTTTACTGGGTTATGATATAAAATATATTTCTTGATAAGAGTAGGAAAAAAAAGATATAAAAATGATGTTTTTAGAGAACCTGGTCTTGAGATAGGAGGGAAAAGATGAGTACCAGCTCCTGGTGATCAAATATGTGTGGACTGCTTCCTAGAACCAAGGCTGCTCCTTAGTTGGTATCAGTCACCAGTTTCATCTTGACAAATACTAATGCAAATTCCTCCATGCTACCCAAAATGTGGTATAAAGGAAGATGGGGTTACTTAGGATACAGGATGCCTGGGCATCTCTGAACCACTGGAAGACTTCCCTTGGTTTTTCCTTTCCTGATGAGCTACCTATCATAGCTTATTAAAGGTGCATAAATGTATTATCTTAACTCTCTTTTTTCCTGCCCCAGATTGATTATCTCAGGAAGAACATTTCCCCCCACATTATGTTATTCTTAACTGTCTAAAAAGTCTCATTTTCAAGTATTTGAAAAGTCCATTTCAGTCTAAAATAAAAATACTAACATTTGTCCTTCTTCCTCCAGCTCTATCCTGCCCCAGACTTGGAAGCCTACGGTGTGTGTGTGTGTGTGTGTGTGTGTGTGTGTGTGTATGTTAGGGGCAGTGGGTGTAGTAAGTTTCTCCTTCTTTCTTTCTCCCTTGCTCCCTCATTCCCTACTTTACTTCCTTTATTCCTTTCTCCCTTCCTTTCTTTCCCCTCTTCTTCCTTCCGTTTATCATCACTTCTTTCCATCTTCTGTTGCTTTACCCCATTCAGTCATGCTGATGTTTCTTGTAGGATCTGGGAAGGGATAGAGGTTGGAAACCAGAGGAAAGGAGCAGTCCTACTTCTGTGGTTGGTAAGGTTGTAATCTATAGTCACAGCCATCTGAATGATATTTGCCCAAAGGCTGGCTCATTCTTTCTCCCAGGGTACCTTTTTGTGTGTTCTTAGGAGACCTGGACAGAAAACCTCCCATGCACCATTCTTCAATGCAAATGGTCCGGTCTCTAACTGATTGTCAAAAGTTCCCCTGGCCTCAGCTCTAACAGTACACTCTACCCAGGCTCCTCCTCATCCTCTCAGGAGGTCCCTTTGGGTGGGGACCCTTTATGGATAACCTGACTTTCCAAGATTGCCTTCTCTGTTGTGTGTTATGCTTTTTCCTTGAGATTGTTTTAGGTAAGAATCAGGCACCCCAAATCTTGTGCTTTCCAAACTCCAGGGTACACATGTCAAGCCCTGAGAGGGTCTCTTCAAGCAACCTCTGAGTGTGTCAACCTTGAGCCCTTTCAAGAAATCCAGGACATTTCTGGGGTGTTCACACTCACTGTTGCCATCTATTAGTTTATACAAGGCAGCAAAGTGGTAGGAACAAAAGTCAGAACAACCCTTTTCTCCTGCTGAATCTTGAATGGCAGTGGAACCATAAATGTCACCAATTATCTGACGCTACAGTCACAGCTGGTATACATCTAGAGTCCTGAACTCAAGTGATAGAAGAAAGCTGAGCATTAGCTTGCAGTAAGCAATACTGTGGGAAGAAGTCACTTTGAATTAGCCCCTAGGGAGTTAAGACAGAAAGCAAAAAATGAGTATTACCTGTTAACATTTGCGGTGGAGGTACATTATTAGCTGTAGCTGTCAGATCTAACTTAAGGACATGTATAAGATTGCTTAGAGTAGCTCACAGAAATAGGGTGAACAAAATCTGCCTTGTGACATTTTACTTTCCCACTATCAATGAATCAGTGTTCCTATTTCTCCACATCCTCTCTAACATTTATTTTCCATTTTAAAAATAGTAGTCATTAAAAAAAAATAAAAGAACATTTTAGGGGCAGGCCATGGTGGCTCAGTGGTAGAATTCTCACCTGCCATGCCAGAGACCCAGGTTTGATTCCTAGTGCCTGTCCATGAAAAAAAAAAATAGTAGTCATTCTAGTGGCACTCATTCATTGTTGGTGAGAAAGTGAAATGGTGCAGCCGCTGTGGGAAACAGTTTGATGGTTCCTTAGCAAGTTACCACATAATCCAGCAATCCCACTTCAAGGTATTATACCCCAAAGAACTGAAAGCAGGGTCTCAAACAGATATTCACACACTGATGCTCAGAGTAATGTTATTCATAATTGCCAAGATTGAAGCAACCCAAATGTCCATCACATAATGTGGCATATACATACAATGGAATATTATTCAACCATAACAAAGCATAAAATTTTGAAATATACTATAACACAGATGAGCTTGAAGACATTCATGCTGGGTGAAATAAGCCAGACACAAAAGGACAAATATTGTATGATCTCACTTATATGAAATAACTAGAATAAGCAAGTTAATAGTCTAAAACTTGAATACAGGTTATTAGGGGTCAAGGTAGGGGTAAGCACTGGGGAGTTAAAAGCTTAATTGGTACAGTTTCTGTTTGGGGTGATGGAAGAGTTTTGGTAATATGTAGTGGCAGTGGGCGCACACCATTGTGAACATAATTAATACCACTGAATTATATATTTTAAAGTCGTTAAAATGGGAAATTTCAGGTTGTATATGTTACCAGAATAAAAATTTTAAAAACCATAAAACAGTACAACACAGAGTGAACCCTAATGTAAAATATGGACAGTAGTTAATAGTATACTTATAATAGCACTGTTATATCAGATGTAACAAAGGTAATACACTAATGCAAAATATTAATAGGGAAAACTGTGTGAGGTAGAGTGAATATGGGGATGCTATACTTTTTGTATGATTTTTCTGTAAACCTACACTGTTCTGAAAAGAAAAAAAATCTGCCCTGTGGGTGAAGAATGGCAGTGACTTAGCCACTGTTCACAGACTCGGGCCAGTATTCTGTCTGCACCAAGAGGTGACCTTGAAAAAACCATCCAATTAGGGGTGTATCATACCCATATCTTTAGATTTCAATGAGTCGTGTTTGGGAACAAAAGATAGAAAAAACTTCTTTAAATGTTGTTTCCAGAGAATCAAAGGTTTCTTGGGTGAGCCACTCTTGAACATCACACTAACACATAGGTATGAACATGTTCTTTATATAAAAAAAATCAATTTATTGAGTAATTTATTTGTACCATGAACTTAGCAGCCACTATTTCTAAATCTCATGCCCCAAATACTCCACACACCCAGAAAAAAATAAAAAAGAAGGTACAAAACCTCTTGAACAGAGATGAGCATCAAAAAGGTTAAGTGCTCAAGGTCACCTAGTTTCTCATGGCAGAGCAGGGATGAACACCAAGTCTGCACCAAAGTTTCCCATTAGTACACCTCACCTTCAATAAGTAAATGCTTCCTGTTTAATTCTTACACTGTGTGTCCTTGGCTAACTGCCACCTGCAATGGCACTCATCCCCTCAGCTCTCTCTTGAGGATGGTTCTGGAAAACTTGGCAGACAGCTGCAGCAGAACTTCCAGCAAAAGCAGGCCATCTGACACTACCCACCACTTTTAGCAATACCTGGATATCTTCTATTCAGCACTTACAATAAATATTTGGTGGCTTTTATATACAAACACCCCCATCTCTTCCAAGCCGAATGACCTCATAATATAGTAGACATCAAGAATGGTGTGCTTCCTTCTGGGACTTCCTACCCATAAACCCCATGTCAAGAAAATCTCTATTTCCTTTTATAGTTTACTGTTGTAGACTCAAATAACACACATTGCTATATAGCACCTGAGAGTAAGTGACTTCTTCATCCTTAACTCTAAGTCCAAAATTCACTGCACCATAATGAACAAGCACATTTCAAAAGATATACATGAAATGACTACTATAGCAAGAAATATTAGAAAGTAGGGCTAAAATTGAGGCAAACTCATATTTTCAAGTAAAAACAAATGTAAACTTCTATATTTGAAAACATTACTATATAAAAGTATGCCAAGGAATTACATCAGACAATTATACTGATAATTCTATGCCTTTTATTCAGTTATTTCAGAAAATATTCGTTGACCATTTGTTTCAAAATGTACGTTTTAAAAAATCCATACAAAACTGTAGTTTGTTTCAAAACCAGACAGAAACAGTGGAAAAAGGATTTTGAAAAAAGTTTACCAAAAGTAAAAAGACCCCCCCCCCCAAAAAACCAACAAAAAACCAAAAACTCTTTTACATGAAAGCATAAATACGGCAGGTACAAATTTTCCTTGAGTTCCTGTTGAAATTTGGTCCATAACATGAACAGGCTAAAGTAGAAAAACAAAAAAGACAATTTGTCCACATTTGCATTGAGTTGCTCAGGGCACCAGCAGCCTCAGCTCATCCTTCAGATGTTGGTTAAAACAGAGGAACTGAAAAATGAGGTTTATAGTCTCATCATATAAACACTCGAATTTGTACCCAACGAAATGGTGGTACTATCCCAGCTAGACATCAGGTGGATGGGGCTACCCATGCATGGCTGATTCTAAGAAAAATCTCCCTCCTCCCCGCACGAATAAGAAACTCCGGAATGCTTTCAGGCAGAGGGATGGCGATGCCGCCATACCAGGGGCACAGGGTAGAGCTTGTTCTTCGACGCTGACTTATTAATGCCCCAGGAGGAGGATCTTTTTTTTCCTTTTCAACAGGTTTAAAAAATACATATCAACTTACAAGGTGATGCTACATGTTCTACTACAGAGCCACAGACACCCAGGATTATGAGAATGGCATTTCTTCAGTATTTAGGTGTGAACTACCCCTTCCTAGGGGTCCATCTCTCCCCCACTGCAGGGCGTTGTAAGGGCAGAAAGGCCTGGGTAAAAGACCACAGGCAGGGAGAGTTATTGCACAACCCGGAAGAGCAAGAAAAAGTAAGGTAGGCAAGGGGCGAGGGGCTGCTGCTAACACAGGGGTAACACTGAATCAGGAGCTAGAAAGATCCCAGCAACAGCCAGAACTAGGCATGCTGTACAATGCGTATCTGAGTTAACACTTTGTGACTGGAAAGTAAAACACCTTTGTAATAAAAACTTTGGGTCGAATGAGAACAGAGTAGATGAAGAGGCTATGGTAAAGATGTCTTATTTTTTTAAACACGGAGGAGACTGGAAGAGGGACCAGAAGCCAGGGAGCTTCAGGCTACTACACTTCACTTAAGAGGCAGAGGCACAGGTACCTTGATGGGCCATATCACATGCTTCTGCAGCTAACAAGCCTGGCCAGCAGAGAACTTAAAACAAGGGAGACACCAGAAACAAAACAGAACACAGGACACCCTAACACAATGGGGGGAGAGGCCATGACAAATGAGGCAAAACCACTACAATCCATGTCCCTTTTTAAAATACAACTGTACTGAGGTACTGTGTCCTTGGCTGCACATGAGAACCAGCTGGGGGCTGGCCATACAGTACGAGTGAAGGCTGGAAGACTACATGGTAAAAGCAAGGCACTTTTTACACAGAGTAAGGATCTGCTTAGGACAAAAACTCTGCAGGGGTTGCCCAGCACAGCAGGAGAGAATTCAGAGCCAGCCAGTCTGAATGCTTTTCTTCCTCAGGGTTCTGCTGATCCCAGCAACTTTCCTAAAAGAGCAAATGGCTGGGAGGTGAGGAGCTTTAGGGTAGGGGAATGAAGTCTTTTTCCAGGGTTTGGGGGAGGTGGAGTTAATATGCCAGAACTAGAGTGTCCAGTGAGAAGTCGGTAAAGGCTTTCTCTGTGGACCAACTATGGCTGGAGAGGGATTCTATTTAGATTTGCAAGTGATCAGACAACTATCTAATACTCCAGTAAGACTGAACTAAAGGTTAAAAGACCAGTAATCCCCACAGTCCCCTCTTGAGGAGCAGAGAGCTAGGAAGGCAGAGTGAAGACAGACTGACTACTGAGAGTCCTCCCGACTCGCATGCCTCCAGCACACTTGTCTGTTAGTGGAAAACAAAGGTCTTAGAAGATCAAGAATTGAAGTGTCTTCATTTGTACACTGAAGTCTTTAGGCTGGGGGTGGGGAGGGGTTGGGGGTTGGATATACTCAGACTTCCCAACCTGCACTCACCTGACATCTAGGAAAGCAAACCAGGGAGGCCGAGGAATATGAAGGAAATCTAAAACCAAGGCCATCCCAGCCACACAGTGGTTGGCAAACCACTTTCATTTTAAAAAGCATCCATGGACTATAGCTTAATGTTGGGAGATCTTGAGAGGGTGGGCACTCTGCCCTTATCCCTTATTTCCCACTTAGATAAAAAGGACAAGGGGTATTAAGGAAGGTCCTAAAAGAAAACCTGAACACATAAACTCCTGGGGCACCAAACCCACACTTCAGAGGTTTTCAGGGTCCAAAGGGTTTCAGTCAAGAGAAGCATATGCAAAGGTGACCAGAGCACAGGGATCCTTTGGTAGTTTAAATACTGGTAAATTCTGCCTTGAGGAAGAAAAAGAAAAGGTTCGCAGCAACCATTAAGATCTGGTGGCTCAGAAACAAGCAGATTAAGAAGTGCTTGGCTCTCCTCCTGGTTCAGCCTAAGACCCCCCGCCCCCAAACCATTCATTTAAACTCAGTAGCTCACCCTGCTTTCAAAAGGAACACGTTCAGTATATTAATAGTGCAGCTTTCAGAGTCCTGGATGATAACCTTCCCCACCACTGAGCCTCCAAGGAAGGTAACAGACAGCACGGGATCTCCCATTCCACCAAGACGGCCTCCCTCTTCCACCACTGCCAGCCCCGCGGCTTCCCTGCACACAGAAGAAAGGCAGCAGTTGCTGAGGTAGATTAGCACCCATTCACCCTACTCTTGGCAGGTGGCTGGGAAGCCAGGCCTCAAATTTGGAGGTATCTGGCAGGGCCGTCAAAGGTAGTTTGGCACTTTGTTCAGGGACCAGAGAGAATACGTAAAGCTGAAGAAAAGTAGCCCAAGTAGCCAAACTGGGATAAGCCAGCCCAACAAGCTCTCATGGGGTGAAGTGGAATCAAATTAAATCAGCCTCTGGCAATGTGGTTTGAGCCAACCCACCAAAAACGTGGCTCCACTCTGATATAAATATACGAGGGGAGCTGGTGGGGTGAAAGCCCCCTACAATTACCTTCTAACCGTACCCCCCTCCTAACCAAATCATCCCTGAAGCCCAAGCTGATAAGATGCCAGCCTTAGTCATGGTCTCAGGGTTTTGGGTTTTTGTTTTTTTTTAACATAGCAAAAAAGATTGTACTAACTCCCATCACTGATCAAACTCTCAGGAATTTCCCTTAGGAAACACAGCCCAGGTTGACCCTAGTCATTGGGTCTGTGGTCCAACATATAAACACACTGTATGGGCAGTGGCAGGAGCTTGCAGGGGTCTTAGGGTACAGGGAAGACATGTCCTCTCTGACACCTAGGTGTCCTGGGGCACAGTGATGAAAACTTACACACGTGAGAATGGAGGCGGCCTGATGTCAGGACCGCAGCTACTCAGTTCACCACTACGTCCCCAGTATCAAGCACATACGGCAAGCAGACCCTACAGAGCTACTGAAGGCATGGGCCAGCACATTAACCTGGATGCAACTGAGAAAGGCAGCCACCTGCAGGAAACTGGCAAGGCCCAGCAGAGAACCAGGATGGGCATCTACGCTAACAGGGGAGGAAGGCAGGCTTGGGTGGCTGCTGGCTAGACATTCCCTCCAAGACTGCTCAGGTAGGGAGAGTGAACTCAATTACAACCTGCACCAGGGGTGCCTGAAATGCTATGGGGCTCTGGATCAGCTCTGTTTAGCTGATACCAAATTCACCCTTGGTGAACTTACTATTCCACAGAGAGGGAGGGATAGAAGAAATGTATATTTTCTAAAACACTGTTCTGCTTCCTAAGGACAATCAAAAACATCCAAGGGCATCTTCCGACTTCTGCAACCTTACCTAGACAGATATGAGGGCCTACAATGATCTTAGGAAACAAATTCCTCACAGGTAAGCTAAAATCTACCTGTATGCATATGACTTGGAGATGGGGAGTTGCCTTGATGAAAACACCCATCTTGCCATTTATGGACAAAAACCCAAGGTTTGATTTCTATTGTGATGCCAGGAAGAATACCAGGATATCAAAAGACACTAACATTTCTGTACCTAACAGGCACTGCTCCCCATCACCTTGGCACAGAATTGGGAATTCTTAATTAGAACCTTTTAAAGCCTAACTCCTTCTAGGAGCCCTCAAAAGGGACCATAAGGAGTCAGAGGCCTTGTCCTTTGGTGGAAGGGAGGGAAAAGAATATGTGAGGAGGGCAAAAGATGCCTACTGACACAGCTGCATCTGCTCATCCAACCAGAAGTGTGATTCTGAGTCAGTCCTGGTTTTATACAGTCTAAAATGCTGTAGGTGTTCCCAACAAACTTCAGATGTGACGACAACAATAATTCCAAAAAAACACTCAACAGAGGGTGGGAAGCCCAGGTGACCCTCCCCAGAGCCCCAACGGTCTGGCATGAGGCAGAGCCCTTGAAGCTTAGTGTTCCTGCAGTTAGAGAGATGAAGTCAAGATGGCAAGTTTGGCTCCTGACAAGGTTGGCTGGTTCTGGGAGTCTAGGACCAGCATATCCTGGTCAGTTTTGTTAACTGCTGTTTGGTTTGGTTTTGAATGCTGGTGAATTGGTTGAAAAAGCAACTGGAGCTGGCATGGCTAAAGAAAGGCCTGGGTCGACTTCTCCATCATTGTTGCCGCTGTTACCTTTTCAGAAGGACCTGCTGCCTGGTATGCTTTGCTCTTGCTCTAGACAGTGGGAAGACTTGTCCTCCATCGACATCCCTAACAGAGCGACTGCAGGCTGGTTTCCAGCACATGACCAGCTGCTGGTAAGCTCTCTTGGGCCGTGGGACCCGACACAGTGAACACCATCCTTCTGGACTGCATCGTCACGTCCCACAGCCAAATGCCTTGGCATTGCAAACTAGCAGTGGCACTGCTGTGCCTCAAGATGGTGCCTGCAGAACTGGAATCATACATCTCGTCAGTTTTTCAGCACCAAGGAGATTATGATCCAAGAGGGGCAGACTCTTCTCTTCTTGCCCAAGCCACACCAAGACTGCCAAGGGCCCTGCTACTTGCCCCCGGTGGAGGCTCCTTGGCATGATGCTTCCAGCATTTCAGAGGTCCTGGGGACTGAAGCCGGGTGTTGGATGGACAATATTGCAATCTCAGCTCCCTCCCATTGTAAAAATCAGACACAGAAAAATTGCACAATAAGGTAAAATTAAGAAAAAAAGGAAGAGGCAACTGTGAAGGAAGAGAAAGAGGAGGCAAGTTGAGAGATAACCGTGAGAACCTGGGCTTCTAGGAAACCCGACAGGACAGAGATGAAGACGTGAGGTGGTTTGAGGGAGAGAAAGAGGAAGATTTTTGGTTTTATTGAGAATGGTTTATGGAAGAAAAAAGGAAAAGGTAGCAAAGAAGACAGAAGGAGAAAAGCCCCGTTTAGAGACAGATTTCTGCTGTTTGAGATGGAGCATCACAAGCGGGGAGGAGGGGCAGCGGCGGAGGCCCGGGGTCCTGCCTCCCTGCTAGGCCCCACCCAGAGGATTCCTGTTGGCAGCACTTTGGCCTCAAGGAGACTTGAGTTTCTTAGTCCGTGGGGAGGTTCCGTTTTCAGCTTTCACCACTCCATTTTCATGGTAACCTGGGAAATGGAGGGAGACAAATATACATGGGATCTCTGCTGGGGTGGGAGCAGCAGCAGGGAGGAGGGGCAGGTCGTTCAGCACGGCCACTGCACACAGGACAAGCCAAAGGGGACAGGGGGCAGCAGGGTCCCAGAAGCAAATGGAAAACAGCAGGCAGCTCCTAGCAGGCTCCTGCTCTCCTCAACATCTTGCTGCAGGTGGCCCCATTTGAAGTATTGGGTCTCTGGCTGTCCTTGGGTGGGAGGGGGCTGGGATGGCACGCAGTACCCAGGAACAGGCTGAGGCCTGCTGGCCCAGGCCTAAGGCTGGGGCTGGAAAGTCTCTGAAATCATCCACTCAGCCAGTGTCCTCAGTTCCTCTCAGCCCTGCTGCAGGGCACCAGCCAGAGTCAGCAACATCTCTCAGGAATGGTGAGAACTGCTGAGAATGGGGCGGGGGAGGGAGTGGGGAGGGGGGCCGGAGAGGCTGTGGAGGAAGCTCTACTCAGGCGCCTGCCTTTCCAGACAGGAAATCCCTGGTCTTTTCCGTTGTTGTTAGAAACGCCTCCACGTGCTTGTTCAAAGCCAAAGCTACAGGCCTGGCTGCCACTTCCCACTGCCCCACATCAAGCCTTATGCCTCATCACACCCAGCGTGCACGTGTCTGCACGTGTCTGGCTCAAGCACACATGAGCCTCTGCCAGGCAGGCTGCCACCTACAGAAAGGCAGGTGAGTCAGAAAACAGATTCCCGGGTAGACGTGCCCCAGGCTGGACAGAAAGTGCAGGGCTGGCAGCTCCCTCGGCCTGGGTGAGGGTGGGTGGTGGCTGGAGGGAGTGACAGAGGCCAAAGAAGAGGTGGGTGTTTCACCCCAGCCACCCCCCTAGCTCTCTGTCATTTTGAGTCACTCCTAAGACAGAGGAGGAGCCAGAGAACTGGGAGGCAAGAGGCAGGCAGAGATTGAGAAGGAGAGGGCAGGTGAGGACAGGGCCTGCCATGCTGTAGAGAGCAGGCGGTGACAGCAGTGGCGGCAGCAGCTGAACTTGGCAGGGGTCTGGAAGGCATCCTGAGGACCTGCTTCCCAACAGAATGCCCCACCCCACCTCTGCCCTAGCCCCCAGCCAGGGTAGAGCCCGCAATGCCCTGCAATCCACCATGGCCCAGGCCCAGGCCCATGCCAGGCAGCCCCAGGGGAGGGAATCAGGAAGGAGGAGGAGCCAGCAGAGGGGGTCAGACTCAGTCTGGACAGAGCCCAAGGAGCAGGGCCTGGCTCCTCCCCACCCTCCCGGGCCTACCCAGTTTGCTATCTGCCCCAAGGGTGGGGCACTCACCAGATTCCCTCTTGACGAGCCTGGCTGGTAGTCTGGGGGCAGTGGGGATTCTGCGTTTGGCACTCTGCTCATTCCAGTGTTCCCGCCAGTGCCGCAGCTGGGAGTGGATGAAGCGCCACATGAGCCAGGCCTGGCCGGCACACACCAACAGCAGCACACACAGCCTGCGGGGGGCAGAGGGCGTCTCAGGGGCGGCTCAGGCCCACAGCCTCGGGGGAGGGGGAGAGACAAGGTCAAGAACCCCATGGCACATCTCCCCACTTGCCCTCGGCCTCACCACTGGCGCCCCACCCCCCACAGTTACCATCATCCCGAGGAAGTGGGGAGGGGGGCAGGGTTCTTTGCTGACACCTGCCCCAGCCACTGTCTTGGCTCTATGGCACTTCAGGGCTGGTGATGTTTGAGGCTTGGGAGACAAGGAGGGGAGAAAGCAAGGGATGCATATCCTCCTCCAAGATCATGCTACTCCCAAGTCGGATTCAGGTCCGTGTCTGTGTTCTGTACCCACAGCCCAGAATGCGGCATGCATGAGCTCTTCCAGGATTGGTAAAATTCAAAGAGCTGAATTACGATGCAGATGAAATAACTCAGGAAGAGTGGCTTCTCACCTCTTGTGCCACTTAAGCCTGAGCAACCCTGGCCAAATCGCACACCCTCCTGGGCCTCCGGCAGCCACACTGCGGCCCCCTCGCTGCCCTCCTCACAAGCAGGGGACTGTGAACCAAGCCGTTGAGAACATAGTTTGAAAGAGTCCAAGTGCAGTTGTAAATGACCATTGGAGAGACTGGACGTAACACGTTTTTGTGTTTGGACAGATGGAGGGGATATGCATTTGGATTGAGCCTCTGACTGCAGTCTGAGCAAACCTAGGCCAGGAAGTGAAGGTGGCTTTGATGGGAACAGAAAGCTGGCATATCTCTTCTCCCCTCAGGCCTGATGTGCAGAGATTTCCAGCCAGATATTACTGGCCATGGAGACTCAAGTCCAGCCACTTCTACCCTCTGCAGAAGTTGTGCCGAGTTCAGGAGGCTCCAGGCAGCGGCCCCTGACCTAGCACCTTGGGCTTCTGCCCTACTCACCTGCAAAGCAAGGTGTTGAAGTTTCCCTTCTCGGGGTCAAATGCCTGGTTTTCCATGCGAGCCAGTCCAAAACCAATGGCCAGCACAGCAAGGGTGAGGATGAAGAGGCGAGTGACCCCAAATACAGCCGCCCAGGCACTGAACCTGCTCATAGAGGCAGAAAAGAAGGATTAACCGTTAGGGCTCCCGAAAGAACATTCACCTACTTTTCCCAAAGCAACCCCACATAGGAAAAAGATTTGGGATAGCCTAGGAAGGTGATTGAGGGATGAGCTAACTAATATAGGATGCTCCAGGAAAAAAACAACCTTGGGGTGCTGCCTGCAGATAAACAGGCAGCTGACACCCAGAGGGAGATCCAGGCCTTGGGGGGGGCCAGCCCTGCCCACCGTGCCTGCGCGAGCTCTGAGCAGACCTGCAGGCCAGCAGCACCACTTACAGCTTCTCATTGTTTTCATCTGCAAAGTAGAAGAGTCGAGCCATGTGGAAGAGGAATTCAGTGGAGTACTGCAGCAGCAGCAAGATCAGGCCCAGGCGGCTCAGGCTGGGGAGAAACAGAGCAAAGATGATGTGCAGGGCAGCAGTCAGGCCCACCGCTCTGTCTTGCTCAGGCTGCACCTTGATCTAGGGCTCTACTTTCCACTCTGATCCTTTTACTGGCTGGCCCTTCCCTATCCTCTAGGATTCAGTCTAGCTGTCACAGCTGTAAGGCTGTGGTCTATTCCTTGCTCTGTCTGGGTCTGGTGCCCCTCCCTGCCCCCACAGAGAACCTGGTCTAGACTCTTCAAGCACTTTTCACCTTGCATGCACTGTTACATGCCCATCACGTAGCCCAGAACCAAACCCAAAAGAGATGCTTAGAAGAAGTCTGCTGAACCTTGTTCACTGAAATACAACTAGTTCCCACTGTCTGACTTTTCATGAACCAAGTCTTCACAACTAAAAGGTACACAGGAAAGCAAAATTCAACATAATGCAAAAATATTTACTTATGAACTGGACCAATAAATTTAACATCCACTCAGACATCCCCCTCTGCTTAATTCTAGATGTGACTTTGTTAGGCAGCTTCCTGTATCATATCAGATGTGGTCCAAACACAAAGTTAAAAGACTGTAGGGTGAAATTACAAATCCTGCTACACACACAAGTTTCACAAAACCAATGAAATCATGTGGGAGCACACCCATAGGTATGGATATATGCGGATCTGGCCATTTATACCAAATGCAACTGAAGAAGTAAAAAATTGATCAGAACATTCACTGTATGGGTATGACAAGAAAATACGAGAAACACTATCCAACATCTTCATTGGCCAACAAAGTCCAACATGATCTGGGCCATGACCTTGTCTCAAACTTCATTTTCTCTACGCCAGTCATACTGGCTTCAATGCCCACCTCAGGGCCTTTGCATGTGCTTTCCACACACCTGCCAAGCTCTTCCCCCAGATCTTCATGTGATAGGCTCTTGTCATTCAGGCCTTGGCTCAAGTCATCTCAGAGATCCCTTCCCTCACCATACCAAAGGTGCCAAATGGACAAATCACTCCATTACATTACCCTCACTCCTTTTCTTCATGGCACTTACTATCATGAGAAGCTTGTTAATTTATTTGTCTCCCCATTTATGGTCTGCTCCCACTGGAATGGAGGGCCTAGAGAGCAGGGCCTTGTCTGCTTTTATCCAGAGATAACTGAAGATCAGAGAGCAGTGCCTGGCCCAAAGGAGATGCTCACATATATGCTGCCTGAGGGAAGAAATCCAAAAACCAAGCTCTTCACCAAAATGAAATCCTGCCTCATCTGGCATTTTAAGGTCTGCTCTTGAGAAATCCTGCTGCTAAGGGCCTCTTTCTCTCCCCACACTCATTTCTGAAAACTAAAAGGACTGAGGGGGAAATGGTTTCTCCAGGAGCTGCTGCTGCACCTTGAAATGGTGCTGGTCCTGCTGGGCACTTGCCTATCCAGTGAACGTCCTGATTTAAGTTTCACTTCTAAGTTGTGCTAGGTATAATGGCCAAACTGTGGATGACCTGCTGCTCCTTGCCCTCTCGGTCCCATTTTCACCCCAAAACAAGAATTTCGAGAACTCAGCCCAAACAGGGTTGGACACCTGCCCTTCTTCCCCAGAACACTGTCGGATGTAGAAAAAATGGATCTTAATGCCTCTTGCATCTTAAGGAGAAAGAAGTTACAGTGATACAGTAGGGGCCCGACAGCGGCAGAAAGGGCTGCTTCTATGTGCTCCCGCAGCCCGGCTCTCACCACTAATTGCTAGGGCAGCAGTGCCTGCACCACCACACAACCTTCGCCTTGCAAAGGCCCACCCAGGAATTGATTGTGCAATAAGCATCCAGAGACAGGGCCCTCTGGGAGGCAGGAGACCTGAGTTTCAGAGCTGCCTCTTTTCCTGACAGCATTACCCTGAGCCACAGGACACTTGCTGTGGGAACATAGGAGAAAATGGGCCCCAGGACCTCCAAGCACCTCAGAAGAAAGTTATACATAGCAAGTTCTAAAAAAATGCCAGCCTAGAGAAAGAATTAGTTATTCTCCTATGCTGCACTGATAAAGCTCAAAAAGTCATCTAAATTAGCACTGACACATCTTATTCATCACTATGGTTCTTTTCATAAAAGAAGCTCTCAAGGCTAAATACTATAGCAACTTTTCAATTGGTAGAACAATCAAGCAGCAAACTATGCAAGTGGGAGCTAGTCTACTTGCCATCTCATTATACAGCGAAGGGAAGAGGATTTCAGGGTTCCAGCTCTAGCAGCATCCGCCACCATGTACCAGGAGACTCTATGTCTGTAACTGTCTCTCCTACAAGGCTGAGAATGAACCACTCATGGAAGATAATGGAATCTTCCATGACTGCACTTTGTATTCCTAGGTCTTAGCATGGTACTCGGCACATAAAAGGCGTCTAATAAATGCCTGCTAATTGAATGGATGCATGGATCGATGCATGGATGGAAACAGGCAAGGAAATCTTGCCAGTTCCAGGGTCTCACTCACTTTAAGAGGTAAGCTCCAGCTATGTGGACCAGGTACAGGCAAATGTACTGGAGCTGACGAGGAATCTCCTCCTGGAAACAAAAGAATCAGACTGTAAATTTGCTCTCTCCTTAACTGAAGATGCTAGGAATGATGGGAGGAGGGGAAGTGCAGAGGAATGAGGAAGGGGATACTCCCCATTCCACAGCTGCAAGGCTGGGCTGCTTCAGCACAGATGTCCCATGTCATGCCATGGAGTCTCTGGGACTGGGCTGCTGTGAGGTTTGAGGAGCAGGCGGCAGCTGAAGGCTCAGTGTCAGACAGTGAAGTTTGGATTGAGAAAAAAGTGACAGGGACTGGGGAAGAGAGCTTTTGGAAATAATTCAGAGGGAAATGATTTTAAAATTTTTTAAAATGTGGGAAAGGCAAAAATTTTTCCATCTGATATCTAGACTATCAGAGTTAGGTTTCTCCCAAAGCCACATGTCTGATGTGGGAGGCAGGTCACATGTCTGACGGCGTGACCTGCTCTTATGGAGGTCTCAAGCAAAGACTTCCGCAGGCACTGGCCCAGCACTGCACTCAAACCCCCAACATTTTCCCATCACCACCCAATGCTCTGAGCTTCCAGTGGGGGATGGGGGGGAGGTCCTATTAAGAATGCCAGGAAGGAAGGTGGAGAACGAGTGACCTCCAAGATGGAGGGAAGAAAAGGTGAGTACTCACCTTCCGTACCTTCTGGAAATACAGCTCAGGAAGTGCGTGCAGCCAGTAGGCCAGCTGGCACAGGTAGAAAAACTTCACCTGGAAACTGGAGACAAGGAAGTGAGTCACGTAAGAATGAAAAATGTGTCCCTGTGGGTGCTTGCCAAGTACAGGAGGGAAACATAAAGGCCAAGACTGTCTGAGGAGCTGGTCCAGGAGCAAGGCAGCGGGACCAGCCATTACCGCATTCGTGAGCCTGGGGACCCTGGCTTGTTCTAAGGCTGTGGATACAGAGCCACTTAAAGGAATACGGAAAGTCCATGAAAAGAAACAAAAGTAATTAAAAGAGTACACAGGAGGAGGGGTTCTTCAGCCTACAGCAAGAAAGGCTGAGGAGAGAGCTGATTAGAGAGCATGGCTGTGCTGGTTTGGAGCTATTATGTACCCCAGAAAAGCCATGTTCTTTTAATCCATTCTTGTGGGGGCAAACCTATTGTTGGGAGGGACTTTTTGATTAGGTTGTTCCCATGGAGATGTGATCGCCCCATTCAAGGTAGGTCTTAATCCTTCATTGGAGTCCTTTAAGAGAGCTCAGGAAAGAGAGACAGCTTAGAAAGAAAATGCCCCACGAGAAGCTAAGAGAGAAACAAAGGCCTAGAGACATTCTGGAGACAGCGACTGAAACCAGAACACTGGAGAAAAAAATGCCCACAGATGCTCAGAGACATAGTGGAGAGAAGGACCAGATGTTGCCATGTGACAGAGGAACCCCAGATGCCACCAGTCTTTCCTGAGAGAAGGTACCTTCCTCTTGATGTCTTAATTTGGACATTTTCATGGCCTGAGAACTGCACATGTGTAACCTAATAAACCCCCATTGAAAAAGCTAACCCATTTGCATTCTGGGAGCTTTCGCAAACCGAAACAGCGGCCAATGGAGGAGAGGGTGGCCAGTGAATACACTGACAAATGGTGCACAGCAAAAAGAAGGATTATAATCAGCCATAAGGAGGTCCCATGATTTACTGCTCTTAAGGATCTTACAGACAGTAAAGAGAGGTCTCCTGAGGGAGCACCCCCAGAGTAGGAGAGAGAGGGCAGGTGAGAACTACCTCTGCCAGAGCCTCAGTTAGGAGCTGTGAATGTGAGTGGGTCACCAAAGAGGCAGAAGGCCTAGAGAACTTTAAGGAGATGCTCTGCCTCTGAATCCATCTCACGTGGTTTACATATGTCTGTGGTCGAGGCTAATGCAGATGACATGTCATTTTGGGGTTCTCTATAAAGCATACTGGTGGGAGCTGCTCCTTGACAAGTCTGCCTTCCACAACATTACTCCCTAACAGGCTCACAGTACGATCTGGTCCTGATGCTAGTACCCTTGGCTGTTCTGTCCACATTCGGGGATGAAGAAGCCAGTAGGGACCGAGTCATGAGATTACTCACGGGAGATAGACATGCGGGTAGTCTTCCCAGAGGCTTCGTGGGTTTGTTAAGTATCCTTCCTGTGGTGGAGAAGAAGAGACAGCATTTAGAGACGTGGATGTGAGACCAGCGGGGACTTTGTGATGAACCCAGAGCCAGGCCCCAGCTGCCTGCCAGAGGAAGGGACAGGAAATGTCAGAATGAAAGGCCTCTCTCTGAGGTACCTGGGGGCAAGTGGCCGGTTTCTTTAGCGTGTTTAGCGTGAAAGAGCCGTAAGATAGTAAATGAGTGGAGGCCTGGAGTCTGTGTCTGAATACAGGTCTGACACTTAGTAGCTGCATCCTCTGAGTAAGGTAATCAGTTTCCTGAAGCTTCAGCTGGCTCATTTGTTAAAGGAGGATAAAAACACCTACCGTCAGAGAGTTACTGCTAGAAATTAATGCTACAGCTTATGTGACAGGATCTAGTACTGGGCCTGGCACACAGTGACTCACAAGATGCTTGTAGAATGAATAAGCAAATGGATTCTAGGCTCTCCATTGACGAGAAAAATGAGACACCTAATTTGGCTTTGCACATCATCATGAAGAAAGAGAATGACAGGTCCTGCTCGTCTCCCAAGTGTGTGGATTCTGGTACTTACCATACTGCATGTCCCTGTTTGAAAGGATTATGTGCCCTAGAAAAGCCATGTTTTAATCCTGATCCATTTTGTGGAGGCAGCCTTTTCTTTAATCCTTATTCACACTGTAAGCTGGAAACTTGATTAGATTATCTCCATGGAGATGTGGTTTGATTAGAGGGAGCTGTGACTCCACCCATTCCAGGTGGGTCTTGATTAGTTTACTAGAATTCTTTAAAAGGGGAAACATTTTGTAGAAAGTGGGAGAACCATGAGAGCCCTTGCAGCCAGAGACCTTTGGAGTTGCCCCAAGGGGAGCTTCATGAAACAAGAAGCCTGGAGAGAAAGCTAGTAGATGTCGCCATGATCGCCATGTGCCTTTCCAATTGAGAGAAACCCTGAACATCATCAGCCTTTCTTGAATGAAGGTAACCTCTTGCTGGTGCCTTAATTTGGACATATCTATAGTCTTGCTTTAATTTGGACATTTTCACAGTCTTAGAACTGTAAACTATCAACTTAATAAATTCCTCTTTTTAAGAGCCATCCCATTTCTGTTATATTGCATTCCAGCAGCCAGCACTGGTTGCCTCCGTAACTGTGTAAGCTCCTCCATGCAGGGCTTTTTCTTGCCCTTCTTTCTATTTCTAGCATCTAGTCCAGTGGCTGCTACAGACTGAGCCCCTAGAGCTGTAAAGTGGGAAGGTAACTTGAAAACCCTCCTATCACAGAACATCTAGAAATTAAACCTAATAAATACTCTTTTAAATGCAAAGCTGAGCTTACAATGAGAGAGGGAAACCCCTGGGACCCAAGACAGATAGGAAGTCAAAAGCCAGAGCAGCAGGGAAGGTGACGCTGTGGCAGCCCAGAAGGCACTACTCTTGGGGCCAGGGTTTTCGTGCCCATAAGGGGATGGAAGATGGTGTCTTGGGAGCTGTATTGAGACCCTGCATAAAATCAGGACCCCTGAGGGACTACAGCCTTAGAGAAAGGGTAGACAGCAAAGCATGTGATGACCAACACAGGAGGATGAAGATGTCTACCTCTGCCTGGGCTTTGAATGGATAAAAAGTTCCCTGAAGTATCTGTGTTCACACGGATCTGTAGTTCAAACTTTTACCATCAGTGTGGTCCAAGACCCACTAGACGAAGAAATTAATATTAATAGTGTTCCTGGCCTGGGGATATCCTCGATATCCTCATCCAAGGGCAGTCAGGAGTCCTATGGACAGATTCTTGCTAAAACTGAGTTTACAATCCAAGATTACAAAACACATGAGGAAACAATCCACCCTGAGCAAGAGTCAGCTGATGCTTCAAGAGTCCAGTAAGATCTTGTTGGTTGAATGAATGAATGATGAATATTTTAAGCAATTTCTCCCCTCTGAGGAAAGAAAAGCCCTAATTTATCATTCAAAGAAAACAGCAAAGGTTAGATTAGTATGACTGCATTTCAGAAATAGGGAAATGAAGGAGCAGGCAGGAGGGATGCTTTGAAACTAAACGGTTTTTCAGCAGCAGAGCTGAAATCTGAGTGTGGCCCCCAATCTCTTGGCTCAATAACGTCAGGCCAGGTAGCTTCAGTGAGCTAAAAAAATAATAGGCTGGGCTGACAGCTTTCATGTGGAGACTGAGAACCTCCAAAGCCCACGCTGTGATGAAGGGCAGGGGGTTAGCAGGACTGAGAAGAAAGAGAGGGCCAACAGGGCTTGGTGGGAAGTATTCTAGATTATTATCTTTTGGATTCTCAATGTTGTTTCCAAGCGAGGGCTGATCCATCTACCCTCTGGTCACCAAATGCCCTCTGGCCTATCAGCAGGCAGTTTGGGTATAGTCCACAGCCCTAAACCCACAACCCTGGGGCCCCCTTAGCACAGAGACCCAACTGACAGATCCCGTGACACAGGCACCAGTGCTGTCATGGTAACCTCGATCTGAAGGAAAAGGTCTCACCTCAACCCCTTATAGCTTCATTCTAATCTCTGCTCACTATACCATCCTCCTCTCCATCCCATCCCCACCAGATAGAGACCCAGAGATGGGGGGCTCTGGGCTTGCAGGGCAGGGGAGTTTTGTTCTTTCTCTCACCCACACCTCTGCCCTTCATACAGCTGCTCTACCAGAGTCTCTGACCCTAAAAACACAGCATAAGGCAGTTTTCCACGTGCTCTACCTGAATCCAGGGGACTCACAGAGGAGAGAACTTTCCTTCCTACACGAAGCAGTCATACATTTAAGGAGGAATCTGGTATTTCTGACACTGAGGTGGGAGAGGATTCTTTGCCAAAATCTAAACACACACAAAAAACCAGCCAAGAGAAGCAGCGCTGAGAGAAATCTAAAGTCTAGTTGATCTTGTGATTTTAAACAGGAATTCTCAGCTTGGCCTCTTTTCTGAGCAAAGGGGACAGAACTTTGAAGCCAATAAGCAGTGAAAACTCCCAGAAAAATGTGGCCTGCTTGCGAATGTCCAGTCTACTGGGACTGAGTAGGGTGGGGAAAGAGGGAGCCAGAGGAAAAATGACTCACTGGTCTGAGAACAGCCTTTTCCAGATCGCTGGCCAAGCAGCTGCCTAAGGGAGGACTGGGGCTGAGGGTGGCTTCAGCACACAGGCACACCAGACCACCTGAGTCCTTGGGGGGCCGAGCTTGGCACAAGAAGCTATCTGTAGTAAGGCACTCCAAGGCACATCCACTGATAGGCCTTAGCAGATGGTCTGGGGAGCTTTGTTCTCCTCTATGCTTACAAATCAACCCATGAACTAAGTGAGGCCTGAGCAAGCTGGAACAATCCTTTCCTTTCCCCAGCACACTTCATTTTTGTTGTATGAGCAAAAAGTACCACAAAAACAGTAGAATCCAGACAAAATACAGTCAGTTGCTACCTAGATTCAGACATACTTTATATCATTTATCCATCAGAACAGCCTTGTACTAAAAATCTGCTCTAAATGCCAAAAGCACAAGCAACCACAGCAAAAAAAATTGCATCTCATAAAAATAAAAAACTTTTATCCATCAAAGGATGATATTAAGAAAGTGAAAAGATAGCCTACAGATGGGAGAAAATATTTAGATATCAAATACCTGGTAAGGATTTAAAATATCTAGAACACACAAAAAAACTCCTATAATATAACAACAAAAAAGACAGACAACCCAATTTAAAAACATGCAAAAGACTTGAATAGATGTTTCTCCAAAGAAGATAAACAAATGGCCAATAAACACATGAAAAGATGCTCAACATCATTAGCCATAAGGGAAATACAAATCAAAACAGCAGTGAGATACCACTTCATACTCACTAGGATGATTATTATTTAAAAAAAAACAAAACAGAAAATAACAAATGATGAGAATACTGAGAAATTGGAACCATCACGCATTGCTAGTGGGAATCTAAAATGGTTGTGCCTGCTATGGAAACCTGTTTGGAGATTCCTACAAAAGTCTAATATATAATTACCAAATAATCTGGCAGCTCCACTCCTAGGTATATACCCGCAAGAACTGAAAATGGACTCAAACAATACTTGTGCACCAATATTCATAGCAGCATTATATACAATAAACAAAAGACGGAAGCAACCTAAGCATTCATTAACTGAAGACAAGATAAACAAAACAGTACAGCGAAATGTTATTCAGTCATAAAAAGGAATGAATTCCTATATATGCTACAACATGGATTTGAAACCTGAAAACGAGTGAAATAAGCCAGACTCAAAAGGACAAATATTGTATGATTCCATTTATATGAAATATTTAGAATAAGCAAATTCATAGAGACAGAAAGTGGAGACACAGAGACAGAGAATCAGTGCTTAATGGGTTTCCTGTTTTGGGTGATAGAAAGATTTAAGTAATGGAAGGTGTTGATGGTAGAACAATACTGTAAAAGTAATTAATGCCAATGAATTATGCAATCAAAAATGGTTAAAATTGCACTTTTTTTAAATACTGATTACCAAAATAAATTTTAAAATCTGCTCTAAAGCAACTAGTCCACTGGCAGAAAGCAGCCCTGAAACAAAACAAGAGGGGCTCCCTTCCTATACTGGTTTTCCCTGAACAGCAGATTTTAGTTTCAAAATATGAAGCCAGACTCTGATAGAAGTCATACTGCTTTCCTCTGTGGATCTTTTTTTTTTTTTCCCCTGGACAATGAATAGTAATTCACAGGCAGATTAAAAGTTGAAGGTCAATGTTCTTATAAAATTATTGGTTAGTCCATCTACCTCCCATAACTCGACCTTTATATCTGGAGATAGAAATGTCTGAACCAAACATCAAAATAAAACTGATTATTGCTGGTGGGAGGGATTTAGCATAATTTTTTCTTTCTATTTTCAATTTTTCTGTATTGCTCTTTTTCTGTTAAACAATCAATTATGGATTTTACAAAAACAATCATTTCATCACTTAGAAAATGTGGAAGGTTGGAGCAAGAAGATGCACTTGCGAATCATTTATTCATTCATTCTTGCAACCAGTATCTGCGAAGCACTTAGCACAGGTCAGGTAGTGCACTAGGGGTGGAGGGGACCATGGCACCACCTGCTCGCAAACAATTTAAGGTCTAGTGGAAGGATAGACAACAGAGAATACACACATGGACAGGGAAAACACCACAGTGAAGAGCTCAGAAAATACAAACTGCGGTTGGCAGGTGGGGTGGGTGGGGTGGGGTCGTGAATTGGGTTGTTGAGGAGATGGACACGTGGATGACAAGGAGGCCGTGGGATGTCAGCAGGTGGAAACCCCAGTGCAAAGCCCTGGGGGCCAGCTGGGAGAGCTTGAGGAACAGAAACCTGAACAGCAGCCAGTGAGCAGGAGGAGGTGAGACTGGTGAGGTCATCAGGGCCCAGGTCACTGGAGTACGGAGGGAAACCAACTTCCCTGCAAATGTGAACAGAACTTTCAAGAGGAGAAGGCATGATTCATTTTCATTTTTAAAATAAAGCAGCCTGTTTCTGGAAGGAAGCTATTCAGTGGTTCAGGCAAGAAATGACGGTGGCTTGGATGTGGGCAGGGTTTCTCAAACATGGCACTACTGGATAATTCTTCATTGTGGGGGGCTGTCCTGCACATCAGAGGAGGTTCGGCAGCACCCTGTCCTATACACACCAGATGCCGGGAGCGCAATGCCAAATGTGCCATGGAGGGATCCTGTTTCGGAACTACTGGACTAGGGGTAGCAGCGCAGGTAGAAAGCAGTTGACAAAACCTCAATATGATTTGTGGGTAAAGCTGGCCAGACCTACTGATGAATTGGCTATGGAATGTGAAAGAGAAGTATCTAGAAAAATTTGCATAATAACAGACAAATACGTTAAAAAAGAAACAACATAAAAACTACCTGTTTTATTCCTTTTACAAAACTATCCTCTCTTCTTCCTTAATCCCTTTCATTCTGTGTAGAATAGTGCTGATGGAAGGGGTAAGGATAAGGAGCTGAGTGGTGTTATTAGGAGTTTGGTCACTGATTCTTTCCATGGTCCCTTGGGCCTCTATTTCCTGTAGAGTATGTTGAGTAGGGAACAGGCTTTCACCATAATAAAAGACTGTTATGAGCTTCCCCAAGCAAAGTGCTCCATGCTCCCAAACTAATTAGCATCATCATTTCTGAGCCCCCAAAGGACCAAGAAAAGCAAAGAAAGAGCAAGTTCAGCATTTCACACTCTGGAAGGGGTATTAAGTAACTGGGCTCCTCGGCCCCCACATCTGGCCTAAACGTGTCACAGCTGGGATGGGAATGTCTGGGGACATTGTAAAATGGGGTAAAAGTGACTCAGAGATGAAGCAATGCTTCTCACGAAAGACCAGTTAAACATCAGTGGCCTCCTGAGGCTGTCGTGCCTCAAAACAGCTGAGGGTCTCCAGAGGTGGGCACAGACCAGGTTGGGGGACACTGCAGTCCAGAAGCGCCTGGCTCCCCAGGGTTAGCAGCACCCACAAAGAGCCCAGTGTAAACACAGGAGCCCTGCTGGGGAGTACATGAGCCCCAGGTCCCTCATTTCAAATTCCTAGAGTTTTATTTAGGAATACTTTTCTGCTACTAAATGATAGAAATGAAAGCAATATAGAAAAGGACATGTTGACTCTTGCTTTCAGAATATGAATTCAACTTTCAGCTCTGGAGACAGAGAGCTCCTTATGATGTAAAAGCCCACCACTGTCACTGAAGGAAGAAGAAAGGAGAGAGGGATCTGTGGAAGGCAGGAAAGAAATTTCAAGAAAGGTCACAGCGTGGCTGAATTTTCCAAGTTCTGGTCCTGGGATTTCTCACAGGACAACTGGAGCGCCTGAAAAGGAGATCGGGTTACAGGTCCAGTTGCCCTGGGATGGGCTGGGGGCTATTTAGACACTTCCCAGCACTACAGGTCTACTCTTGTCACAACAAACTCCAAAGGACTTTTGTGTTTTCTCATATGAAAGATTTCCGCCATATCAAAAGTTGACTGAAATGAGTCCTAATGTGTAGAAAAGGGAGGTAGATAAGTTGTCTGGTCCTTGGGACATCTGTCGGAATGACACTGACTCTCGCAAGGTTTAATGTGAGAACGGGGCAAATGCTGACCTTGCTTCTGAGAGGCAAACGTGGTGAAGCGGAACGTACTGGAGATGGGATGACACCTACCATTCCAAATCTTATCCCTGCAGCTGCAGCTTCAGAACTACCTGGCCTTGGGCAAGCTGTTAAATTTGATCCTGGGTTGCTCCAACACACAAAATGGTTACCAGAATGAACACAAAAGTTATCTCAAGGGATAACAGGGCCTTATAAAACCATGAAGTGCTGTGTAGGTATATGGTATTATTATTATTGCAATATCCCATAATTATAAAAAAATGTTGATTTTGGGACAAGATGGCTCTCTCCAGCTATCAAGTGGCATCCATATCATTTGCCTCCTCTCATAATACCATGAAGGCAGAAAGACTTTCAGTTTTAAATGCCCCAAGTTTACTTTCTGCTCATCACCCTTTTTCTTCCCTGTAAAACCTTCAATCATTTATATTAGTGACCCAAGAAGAGACAAGGATGCCTCAAGCCTGACACCCTTTGGAAGTCCCAAGGGTAACTCACCGCCACCACCACGTAGAAGCACCATATCACGGAGCTGAGATGAAAGACGACCAGCTGTCCAGACTCATTGAACTTGCTGTGTTTGACCTTGGAGAGATGAAGCCGTTTGCTGATTTTCTAAAGGGAAAAGGAAAGCCCACATGTGGATATACATGTGTATCGGTAATGGGCGGGTTTCAAATACTTCCCATCAAAGTGCTAGATATGGTCAGACGTTTGAAGCCTGCCATAATCTAGGTTATTTAGTGCAAGCCTATTGTACACATACAGCATTTAGTTAAAGGTAAGCATTTTAAGAAAGACAAGATTAATGCCTTTAGCCTAGACATGGAGAAAACATCCCTTAATCATGCTGAGTACAACAAACCTATAAGGACACTGTGTTCTATTTCAGGCAGCTCTCTCCCTGCATAGTCAATACTGCTGTCCTACCTGCTGTGAGAGGGCACAGAGGTCAAGGTGTGGACAGGGAAGGCCTGTTTAGTAGGCCCAACCAAGGGATGTAAATGAGAGGGGTGGATGGATTCAGGGCTGCAGTTTCCTCCAAGGCAAGGGCCTCCAAACAACCACATCTCCCCAGCCTCTGAGCTCAGAACTCAGAGACGTCACTTACATCTAAAATGTACTCCTGAACGACAGCATGCAAGATGATGGTGATGAAGATGTAGAACAAAATTGTGACCAGGTCCTTCGGCCCATAGTGGTAGTGCACGGTCTCGCTGTCTGTGGAGGCAACAGGTACCAAGTCAGATCCCTGGGGTGGAGTCTGCATGTCTCACAGAAATGCTCAAGATCCATTATTTAAACATTGAGCATGTCTCTTTGCTCCTCTTCAAGCAAACTGAAAACAGGTCTGAAGCAGAAGTGCCACCAAATCTACCCATGTGCTGTAAAGTTAGACTTAGAAGGAAGAGTTTCGGCCCCAGAATCCTACCCAACCTCTGGACTGGCCTCTTGGGGGCACCGCTGGGGAAGGCTAAAGAGAATTAACTGCACCACCAGGTCATGAGAAGGGTATAACTCATGAGTCCGGGTAGGGCGCACAGTGGCTGAAGGCCAGGCATTGGAGACAACTCACCTCCAGTTCTGGCACCATCATTCTCTCAGTCTCAATTCCCACCACCCCCCAGCCCCGCCCCATATAATGGGACAGTAGTCTGCCTCATTGAGGAAATACAGCATGGAGTTTGAGAGTGTGGACTCAGGAGCCAGACTGCCTGAGCTTCTATAACCGCTCTAGCATTTATTTCCTTGTAAAATTGGGGCACCTCTTTGCCTCAGTTTCTTCATCTATAAAATGAGGACAGTAACAGTTTCTACATCAGAGGGTTGTTGTGAGAATTAGATGAGCTAATAAATGCAAAGTACTTAGAACAGCATCTGGCAAATAGTAAATAGTAGATACGCATTTGCTATCATTTTTAGTGTTGGGTTATTATGAGGATTAAATGAGATACTTTGTCTGCAAGATGCTTATTGAAGTGCCTGTAGCTTATGGTAAGCATGCAATAAATGGCGGTAATACATTAATTTTATTAATAGTAATAAACTAAACAGAATCCTTGATATGTTAAGTCTTAAAAAGTTCTGCTATCATAGCCTCTTTCTCCATGGGCATGGGAGAATTTATACCCTTGTCCTAGTCAGCAGGCCATAGGGTTGCAAGAGGCTCATGAACTGTTGCTTGCCTGCTTCTCTGCTACTCTGTAAATCCACCAACCCCCAAGCAGAGACTCTGGTGGTCTTTCCAGCAGTGGTGTTTTGCCCTCAGTCACACACACGAGTCATCTCTCTTTGCTGGGGTGCATTTCCCAGAAGGTGGCCAGGGTCGCTTTGCTTCAGGGTGGTCATGAAATGAATTGGGTCGTTCTGAGAGTCAGCCCATAACCTTGGCCGCCCTGGCCTGGGAGAATGTGATGGTGGGCGGTCAAGAGGGGGTGGGAGGAGGTGGTGAGTACAGTGAGAACATGAACTTTGAAATCAGACAAACTTTCCTTTTTCCTCTCCCTCCTTCTTTCCACAAAGCCCTACTCTGTGAGAGGAACTGGGCTAACTGCTGAAATGTGGAGATAAAAGACGCTGCCTTTGGCTTCAGAGCACACAGTCCAGCAGGGAGACTGACAAATAAACACACGATTACAATACAGACGGGCGGTGCTGCCAAGGGGTACACACAGTGAGCCAGGAGCCAGGGAGCCAAGGCCTGAGTCCGCTGGCCAGAAGGTGGTGGGGGCAGTTGGTCAGGGAAGACCTGAACGGGATGACATCAGAACTCAGGGGCAGTCAGGTGGAGGGAAGCATCCTCCACAGAGAAAGCAGCATCTGGAAAGGATGCAGGGACTGAGGCCAGACAGCAGGAGGCTGGGGGCCATGGAGTGGGGGGTGAGGCCATGAGGCTGGTGTGAATGGCTTGTGAAAGTGCTTGGACTATATCCGTAAAGCAATGGGAAAACAGTGAAGAATTTCAAATTAAATAGCAAAATGATGAAATCTGTGTTTCAAAAAGTTTATGCTGGCATCAGTGGAAGTGGCAAGCCTGGAAGTGAAGAGTCCATTTTGGAAGTTGCCACAGTGATCCAGGTAAGGAATAATGGGGCTTGAATCAAGTTGGCAAAGAGAGAGGAGGGAGGGAAGATGTCATTCATACAGAACCGATGGCACTTTGTGACCAACCAGAGAGCCCAGGACGTGGGAGCAGGCATCGGACTGACAGGAGAAGGCACTGAAGGTGAGGGTAAGAGCTGAGCCTGTGACTCCGCCTCCTGCTTCTGCTCTACCACCCTTGAAACCCAGATAACATTTTCCCTGCCCTCCCCTCAAGGGAGACCAAAGGAGGTTACTTAGATAGCAGCAGAGTTTTGTTTTGAGGACATCATTATTTTAGGTGAAATTTTTAACCCCAACCAAAGAAGCACAGTTTAAAAGTAAGCAAACAACAAAGGCTATGGATCATCCATTTGAAGCGTATAAACAACTTTTGCCATTCTCTACCCCAAATACTATGATTCCAGAAGACATCAACATAGCCTTAAATTCTTCCTGAGACAAGAATGAATACATGAATAAACAGAATACTTTGTTCCCTCACTGTCAAGTGCGAAGTACATGTTTGTTTATTACTCAACAAACTATGTGCATGGCTCTACTGGGAGCTGGGGAGATGGCAGTGAACAAGATGGGTGTGGCCCCTGACCTTTTGTATCTTAGCAGGTAGATACCAAACATCCGTATACTTAAACACCAGTAGACATTTTACTCCTAGGTATAAACCCCAAAGAACTGAAAACAAAAACTCAAACAGATACTTGTATACAAATGTTCACAGCAGCATTATTTACTATAGACAAGAGGTTGAAACAACCCAAGTGTCCATCAACAAACAAATGGATAAACAAAATGTGGGAGAGTCATACAATGGAATATTATCAACCTTAAAAGGAGATGAAGCTGTGATACATGCAACAACATGGACAAATCTTGAAAACATTAGGTTAGTGAAATAAGCCAGGCAAAAAAATGGCAAATCTTATATAAGTCCGCTTATATCAAATTCACAGAGACAAAAAGTAGACGAGAAGTTACCGGAGCAGAGTGGGGAGGAGAGAACAGGGAGTTACTGCACATGGGTACAACATTTCTGTTTGGGGTGATGAAAAAGTCTTGGTAATGGATAGTGGTGATGGTTGCACAATATTATGAATGTACTTAATGTCACTGAACCATACACTTAAAAATGGCTAAAATGGCAAATTTTATGTTTTACCATAATAAAATTAAACAACAACAAAACAAATCAATGTCTAAATTTGATAAGTGCTCCAAAGGTGACTGAACAGAAGCCTCCTTTAGAGTGAATCCTGGAGGCTGGTTCTAAGGAGGGGACATTGTGGCCAAGGTATGCAGCTGAGTGAGCTGGTGGCAAAGGTGGTCAGGGCAGAGGCTTTGTGGGGAAGAGCTTGGAGGGCTGCATGGTAGAGGTAGGAGGACAGTAGAAGACAAACCTATGGCAGTGGCAAAGGCCACCTCACGAAGGCACTCCTTACAAGTCAGGACAATGGTACGCTGTATCCTAAGGACAATGGAAAATCACTGGATGACTTTGGACACATATTTAAAAAATCTCTCTTCCTGCCATATGGAGAATGGATTAGAGGAGCAGGGTGAGGAGACCAGTTAGGAAGCTCCTGCAGGTATTGCAGGTGAGGGGGGAGATGGGGTACCCTGCACAAGGACAGCGGTAGAGCATTAGATAAAAGACAAATTCAGATAGATTTTGGTGATGCAATCAAAAGAGCCAGCTGATGGATTTGCTATGGGGAATGATTCTCAAATCCTTCCTGGAATCTTTCCAATAGTCTATGAGTCTTCTCAGTGACCTTCCCACTATAGATGGGTTATCCCACCTGCCATGAAAAGTGATCCATGTTTGCTCATCTTTGATCACAGAGACAGAAGAAAGCAAAAATAATCAGTAAGGGCTTTGGCTGTTTTGACAATGTCTATAAGCAGCTGTCCCTTTTTGAAAGTGATATTCTTGATTTCCCATTTTATTTCCTATGACAAATGGATATTGGCCTGTTTGTTTGTTGTATCACCTGTAAGTGGTTTCTCCCTACTTACCTTTAAATTTCCAATCTTGTCCAGATACTACAGTGTAGTCTCTGACCTACCTCCTTGGGATATGAGCTGGTATCCACTAGTTGCTGCCATCCCATCTGCTTTTCAGATCTCATTAAAGTCTGGGCATCTGCCAACTGAGCTTATCCCGTTGTTTAAAGAGCATACGGCACTCCTTAGATGCCTCTTTCTCTGTCCCTAATTATTTTCTTAATCCTTGTAAACCTAGGTTTGTACAATTTACCTTCCATTTGTTTGTGTGCTTGCTATCAACGTTATTTTCACATTATTTCAAATCTTTTACATTATTTATAAATGTATAACTTATATATAAAAAACTACCATAAACAAAATCAAGAGGCAAATGACCATCTGAGGAAAATATTTACAATTCGGGTCATAGATAAAGGACTGCCTTGCTAAAATGTAAACATTTCTAGAACATGAGAATAAAAAGATTAAAAAAAAATAGAAAGATGGGCAAATGGGGATATGAAAAGACAATTCACAGAAAACGAAACACAGGTGGCTTTTAAACATTTAAAAAGATGTTCAGCGTTACAGATAAGAGAAATGCAAACTGAAACTACACTGAGATACCATTTCACACCTATCAGACTGGCAAAAATCCAAAGCTTAACAATACACTCCTGCTGAGGCTGTGGGGACACAGGCATGCTCATACACTGCTAGTGGGAATATAAAATAGTACTATATATATATACACATGGAGGACAATTTGACAATTTCTATCAGCTTATCAAAGCATGTATTCTTTGATGCAACAATTTCACTTCTGAGAATTTATCTACTACCTATGATGTTCAAAATGACTTATATACAAGGTAATATTCTACAGTACAGATTTTTAAAAATAAGTATGAGTTTACAGAAATATCATACATAAAATACAGGGTGCCCACATATCACCAAATTATTAACACCTTGCATTGGTGTGTTACCTTTGTTACAACTGATGAAACCACACTTACAGAATTTTACTATTACTTATAGTCTACGGTTTAAATTAGGGTTTGTTATTTATGTCATACAGTTGCAGGAATTTCTTTTTTAAATTTTCTTCTAGTAACATATATACAACCTGAAATTTCCCCATTTAATCACATTCAAATACATAATTCAGTGTGGTTAATTATGTTCACATTGTTATGCTACCATCACCACTACCCATTACCAAATCCCTCCCATTATCCCAAATAAAACTCTACACATTTTAAACATTAACACCCTATTCCCTATCCCTACTCCAGACGCTGGTAACCTACATTCTAGATTTTGACTTGTGAACTTGCTTATTCTAATTATTTTATATCAAAGAGATCATATATTTGTCTTTCTTTGCCTAGCTTATTTCACTCAACATGATTTGTTTAAGGTTCATTCATGTTATTGCATGTATCAGAACTTCATTCCTTTTTACAGCTGAAAAATATTACATTGCATGTATATATCACGTTTTGTTTACATGTTCATCACTTGAAGGACACTTGGGTTGCTTCCATTTTTTGGCAAATGTCACTAAGAACATTGGTGTGCAAATATCTGTTAGAGTCCCTACTTTCAATTCTTTTGGGTATAAGCTTAGAATTGGATTGATGGGTGTGATGGTTTGAAACTGTTATGTACCCCAGAAAAGACTATGTTCTTTTAATCCGTCCTTGTGGGAGCAGAACTACTGTTGCATGAGACCTTTTGATTAGGTTGTTTCCATGAAGATGTGACCCAGCCCATTGAAGGTAGGTCTTAATCTTTTACTAGAGTCCTTTAAGAGGAGAGAGAGAGCTCAGAAAGAAAATGCCCCGGGAGAAGCTGAGAGAAAGAAATGCCCAGAGACATTTTGGAGACAGCCAATGAACCAGAGGCTGGTACAGAAGGACCAGATGTCACCATGTGCCTTCCTCATGTGACAGAGGAACCCCTGACACATCGGCCTTTCTTCAGTGAAGGTATCCTCTTGTTGATGCTTAGTTTGGACATTTTTATGGCCTTAGAACAGTAAATTTGTAACCTAATAAATCCCCATAGAAAAAGCTAACACATCTCTGATATATTGCATTCCAGCAATATTAGCAAAATGAAACAATGGATCATACAGTAATTTTATACTTAACTTTTTGAGGAATCTCCAAACCATTTTCCACAGTAGCTGCATAATTTTACACTGCCATCAACAGAGAGTAATGTTGTTTCTCCACATCTTCTCCAACTCTTGCAATTTTCCATTTTTTGAAAGAGTAGCCATTCCAGAGGGTGTGAAATGATATCTCATTGTGGTTTTGATTTGCATTTTCCTAATGGCTAATGATGTCAAGTGTCTTTTCATGCTTTTTGGAAATTTGCATATCTTCTTTGGAAACATGTCTATTCAAGTATTTTGGATTGCCTTTTTGTTGCTGTGCTTTAGGAATTCTTCGTATTTGCTGGATACTAAATCCTTACCAGACATTCAATTTCCATTTATTTTCTCCCATTCTGTAGGCTCATTTTTCACTTTCTTGATAAAGCCCTCTGAGGAAAAATAGATTTTTATTTTGATAAGGTCCCATTTATCTGTTTTTTCTTTTGTTCCTTGTGCTTTGGGTGCAAAATCTAAGAAACCATTGCCTAATACAAAGTCCTAAAGATGCTTCCCTACAATTTTCTATTACAAATTTCATAGTTCTAGCTCTTATATTTATATATTTACGTCTTTGATCCATTTTGAGTTGATTTTTGCATGTGGTGTGAGGTAGGGGCCCACCTTCATTTGTTTGCATATGGAAAGTCCATTTTCCCAGAACAGTTTGTTGAAAAGACTGCTCTTTCCCAATTGAATGATCTTGGACCACTTGTCAAAAATCAGTTGGTCATAAATGTGAGAGTTGTTTTATGAACTTTCAATTTGATTCCATTGGTTGTATGTCTGTCCTTGTGCCAGTACCACACTGTTTTCATTACTGCAGTTTTATTATAAGTCTTATGATTGGGGTGTGAGTCCTTCAACGTCCTTCTTCTTTGTCAACATGGCTTTGGCTGTTCAGGGGCTCTTAACCTTCCATGTAATTTGACGATTAGCTTTTCCATTTCTGCAAAGAAGGTTGTTGAAATTCTGATCGGGATCGTATCGAGTCTGTAAATCACTGTGGGTAGAATTAACATCTTAGCAGTATTTAGTATTCCAAACCATGAACACAGAATGTCCTTCCATTTACATAGGGCTTCTTTCATTTCTTTTAGCAATGTTTCGTAGTTTTCTCTGTACAAGCCATAACATTCTTGGTTATATTTATTCCTAAACACTTGATTCTTTAAGTTGCTATTTTAGTTTCCTAGACCACTCAAGCAAATGCCATGAAATGGGTTGGGCTAAACAACGGGACTTTATTAGCTCACAATTTGAGGCTGGTAAAAAGAAAATCCAAATCAAGGTGTAATCAAGGCAATGCTTTCTTCCCAAAGACCAGCATTCTGGGGCTGGCTGCTGATGATCTTTAGCTCCTCTGCCACATGGCAAAGGCACATGGTGTCAGAGCCTAGCCTCTCCCTTCTTTCCTATCTTCTGTCAAGATCCAGCTTCTTGTTTTATGGAGCTTTCTCTCTGAGTTTCATTCTCTTACAAAGGACTCCAGTAATAGGATTAAGACCCATCCTCACTGAGCTGGGCCACACTGTAACTGAAGCAGCTTCATCAAAAGGTTCTACTTACAATGGGATCATGTCAGAGGAACAGGTTATATTTAAGAACATGTTTTTCTGGGGTACACAGAGCTTCCAACCATCAAACTCCACCCTTGGAACCCAAAAGTTATACTTTTTTCTATATGTAAAATATGTTCATTCCATCACAATATCCCAAAAGCCTTAAGTCATTTCAGAAATAATGCTTAGAACAAAGTTCTCATCAAAATTGGTTATGGGTGTTGTTGGTGGTTTGAAGCTTCTTTTTTCTTTTTCTTCTCAGCCTGAGTCATTTCAAATTTCTTGCCTTTGAGTTCACTGTTTCTTTCTTCTGGCAGGTACAATCTGCTATTAAAACACTCATGAGAATTTTACACTTCAATTACATGGTCATCAAGTCCAGTAGTTCTGTTTGGTTCTTTTTTTTTTTTTTAATGAATACTGGGAGCAATATCTACTTATCTTCAGGCGCTCAGAATGATGAGTACATCAATACTTGCTATATTTTAAATCCCTGGATGTTACTGAAGTCACAGATTTATCCATCCAAATATATGGCTGGTTGATTTTTAAAATTTCTATCTCATTGAGATTCTCATATTGTTCATTCATTGCTTTCCTGATATAGTTCTTTCACTGTATTTTCCTTCATCTTCTTGAGCATACTGAAGATCATTTTTTTTCAAAGTCTTTGTCTGGTATGTTCACAATCTGATCTTTTTTGTTGATTTTTTATGGATTTTTATCCTCTTTCTTTGGATGGCTCATCATTTCTGTTTCTTTGTCTTTTAAACTTTTGTTGCAACACTGTACACTGTTAACATTTAAAATGTTGACTCTGGGATTTATTCCCTAAGATGTCTGTTTCTTGAGTTTGTATCCAGTTACAGATCTGAATGAGATTCTGAGTGTAAGCAAACCTAAGCAAAAAACACCTTTCGGTATCTTTGCAAATTGGCTTTGTATTGGCTATGGAGTTCAGCCCTCCTCTCAGGAAGATCAGCCCAAGGTGAATGCATAATGCAGAGTCCTCCCTGTAATTTTTGTGTCCTCCCTGTATCTTGTCCTGAGCTTGTGCTTGTTAGCAGCTTTAGGCATTCCCCTATTTACAGGAGTTTGTATGTACCCCCTCTACTGCTTAGGAAACAGACCTCTCTCTCTTAGGTGTCCTACTACAGGATTAAAGCAGGTAAACCTTTGGCCCAGGCCACCCATCTTAATTGCTTTTTATCTTGCTTTCATTGTCTCAAGCTGCTTTTGCCTGGAGGGCAAATTTAGGGAAGAGGGCATGCCAGAGAGAAGTTTCTCCTGTCAGTCCCTTTCTCAGTGGACCCACAAAGGGGGTGCCAGCTTCAAACTGTACTGGAGAGGAGATGACGGAGAGGCCTGGGAAGGTACCCAGAGCAGCATCTTCCAGGGTTCCCCAGAGCTGGGCTTTCATGACTGGGTACTATTCCAGCAAATGCAGCCCTTCAACTGTCCTTTGCAGCTCTGAGAAAACGTGTCTTTAGGTCTCCTCCACTGCCTTTGTCCAGGGAGGGCTGGAACAATGGCTGTCCTCAGAGCTGGGCCCTCAGTGATACGAAGTAGCTAATGAAAAGCAGTGATCAGGGACTGAACAAACACCCTCCCAACCCCTGTGCCCTTCTCCCACCCCTCCCTGCCAAGGATACTGGGGAAGTAGGATTTCATATCTCTCTCGCACCGGCAAGCTACTTCATGGCCCAAACCTCACTGCCGCCCACTGTGAGAGTTGAGGGTGGGCAATGGTAACCACCAAGTGGAGAGAGAAATTCATTTGCATTTACTTCAGTTTACCAGCCTCTTCCCCCTACTCTTCCCTGGATGCTGTGCAGTGTTCTTCTGGACTCTGGAGCCTAAAAACAGTGGATTCAGACAGCCCCTGCCTGTTTAATAGCTGTTCTGGTAAAGGGACTGATTCCTGGAGCTTCTTACTCTGCCGTCTTCCCACAATTGCCAGTAAGGTCTTTAATCGGCAACTAATGGTAACAACCCAAGTTGCTTCCGTGTAGAGGAGTCTAGTTAAATAAAATATAGTTATAACTACACGGGAGCTCCTCAAATTGTGGCTGTGGAGCAGAAGCATCAACATCACCTCGATGGGTCTTAGATGTGCAACATTCTTGGGCCCCCTCCAGTCCTGTTGGATTAGAATTTCTGGATACAGGGCCAGGAATCTGCATTTTAACAAGATTTCCAGATGATTCTAATGCACACTAAATTTTAAGGAACATCAATATAAATAATAAAACTGTTCATAAAAATAAGAGGCAAGATCAAGAACAGTTAAAACTAATCAGAATAGTGTTTACTTTGGGGAGAGTTATAGATTAGAAGGAGCGTTAGGGAACTAGGAATGCTGCATCTTAATCTGGTGATATTACAGAAAAATATAAACTCATCATCTGTACTTTTAAGAGGATGCACACATTAATGCAGGATTTACACCGCAATAAAATTTCTGAAAATACGATGAAGTTCTCTATATACTGAAGCAAAATGATAGCAAGGATGTACTATTCAGTAAAAAAAAAAAAAAAGCAAGGTACAGAGCAACACATATAGTAGGCCACCATTTATGTAAGAAATGGGGGGAAAGAAAAAAAATATGCATTTGCATAAAGCAGCACTAGAAGACAAGACGAGGAATTCTGGAAGGGTACACAGGAAACAAATATCAGTGACTATCCACCAGCGGCGGGGATGTGAAAAGGAGGGACCACGTGGGAACAAGACCTTCATTTGTGACTTTTTACACAAATTTAAATCTGAAACGTGAGTATATCTTCTATTACAGAAATTTTTAATAAAAAATACATATCTTCAAATTCTTTCTCCTTTGTACAGATAAAACTAAAAAGTGGTGTCTTCTCTACCTTGTCGCTCAATTTTTTTTCTCTTGGAGGTCCAGACCAGGCACGAGCAGAGCTTAGGCTCATTTCTGGATTTGCCGCTTGCCTGTCACATGATCCAGGTACTGTCTGCCTCTTAACCCTTCTGAACAACGGCGATCATGCCATCTACTCTCTCACAAAGCTCTGGCAATAAAACAGATCAATGACTTATCAACTGTAAGGATAACTTTCTCAGGCGCTAAAGAGGCAGGACGGTTACCAAGTATGGATGCGTACTCCCGTTAGGGTGCCTCCTTCGGATAAAGGCCGTAGATGACAATTACACACCACTAACCGAGCACTGACCTCGTGCTGTGTACTGACCACACCTACAAGTCATGTCGCCCCATCCAAAGACGCGGCAGCTGAGGCTCAGAGGCGGTCAGACCCAGCCCCTGGGACCTACGACTAGTTAGGGGTGGAAGCAGCACCCTAAGTGAGCTGTCCAACTGCAAGGAACACGGCCAATCACGCCTCTCTGCTTCCTAGCTCTCCGTCAAATCCCACAGAGCGCCCACTTTCAAACTCCGAAGGCCTGGTCCACTCCCTCGCTGGCCAGAAAAGCGGGGTCGAGGTATATGCGGGGCACGCGGCTTCCACGGGCAGTGACTGCCACCCCGGCCCCACCACACCAGCTGCCGGGCCACTCCCTCTCCCACCTTCCGACCTGGAAAATGTGGTCAGTGGCATCTATGAGCTCCATCATGCTTCTCGGAAGCACGTTCTCACATGTACACACCATACTTGGGCCACCAGGGAGTTAAAGATCTCATTGATGAACCTTCAAAGTTACCATTTTAAGTCCATATGATTTGGAACAGATTTCCTCTAGTTATAGTAAGGCAGGAAGACAGGAAAGGATATTATTAAGCTGTAAAAAGATGTAGTGAAGATGAGGGATCAGATATCGGGGTGAATTTATAAGACCATAACTCTCCCTGTGGTCCTCAAGAAAGAGATGGAACATTCCTAGGTGCCAGGCATCTGCCGCTCCCCCACGGCAGCTTACAAATCTGTGGCTTTCTATACCCCAATCACCCTGGACAGACACCCTAACAATATGCATTCAGCGGGCTGTGGTGCTGTGAAGAATGCCTAAAGCTAGGTGCAAGACATTCAGATTCTTTTATTATTCATTAAAAACCATAAAGGAAAAACAATTCCTCAGAGACACATAAAAAGAAAAACACAAATCAGGCAATTTTTTTTCCCTCAGATAAAAAGTTTCAACAAACCCACCGTTAAAATAAGGACAAGTATTATTTCACTAAGAAGAACAATTAGGAAAAAAAATATGCCAGCTAGAAATGAGAAAAGATTTGCTCAGAAGGTTGAAATAGTAAATGTGGACTGGGGTGCAGGCCAGAGGATGTGAGAGGGGAAGGAAAAAGCAAGCTGATTTAGGAGACACCAGAAGAAAAGGAGAGGGCCAGCAACTCAGACTTCCGGGTCGTCGGGCTGCACCCCATGTTCAAGTGATTGCGGGCTTCATGCAGGTTAACTATTAGCCCAGAGACTCGGTAATTCTCTGTAGTTAAACCTCTAGAAGCTCCACAAATTCTCTGGCTGTGACCAGGAATCAGATAAAATCAATCTAGGTTGGAAGGGGACATGAAGGGGGCTTCTGGGATGCTGGTGATTCATCAAGTTAAACAATTATGATTTGTCCACTTTTCTGCATGACTGTTATACTTACATAACAGTTTACAAGAAAAAAATCAAGTCCAGGGCTGGTGGTAGTCCTGTATCAGCCACTCTCACTCCTTTTGGATGGCCGACCAATAAGACCAGGGACACTGGGAGCTCTAGTTTATTTTCCTCGTATTTGCACAGGGTTATAAGGTCAGAAGGGATCTTGGTGGCTGTTTGGCCAATAATCTCTCCAACAGACTAGAGAGGGCCCAGGATAGTCAGGTTGGGGTGCACCATAGTCATGACCCTGTTTGGCAAACCAGCCCTTTCCAAGCTTCCCTGGACCTTGGTGTGGGATGTGGTGTGTACGTCCATCAAGTCTCTGAGCCTCGGTTCCCTGGGCTATGAAAGAACCGGGTCTAAAGGCTGCTCCAGCTTTACAGGCCACATGGCTGGGCTAAATGGTTTCATGTGTAACCAAGGAAGCCTTCATCTCCAGAGCCACTGCTGCCCACCTGTCTCTTATCCTTCTGTCTCCCACGAGAGGTTCTCTTACAAAGAGGGCCTCAGTTTGATATCTGATGCCACTCTTTCAAGTAAATGGAGTGGACACCAGACAACAGTAATTCCTGTCAGCAAACAAAGGGAACAGGAATGTACTTTGAGCCTGGGACAAAGATTTTTGGCTGAATGAGGCTTTAAAACTATCGTCCGAGGTTGATTTTATGAGCAACATACCTCATACTACAAGGGACTGTGAGAACAATGACCAGGGTTGGTTCTGGGGACCAACACTGATCCACCCTGACCTTTGTTCAGTTGCTAAGATGTTTGTTTCTCACTTGAGAGTCTCTGCACATGCTGACCACCCTGTCTGGAAAGTTCCTTCTTCTGCCCTGACCCACCCCCCCTACCCCTAACACAACTCAACTGCCCCTACCTCCACCCCAACCCCAACTCAGCCTCTCAGAAACATCTTCCTTCATCACCTTCTTGTTTCCTTATTATATAACCTGTATCCGTAGCCAATAATCTGGTATCCTCATCATATAAACTTCACCTTACCACTTACCCTTTACCATCACCCTTATCACAATTATAATTATTTAGCGTATACTTGTTTATTTTCCACCTTTACCTAATAAGTGGTAAGATCCCTGAAATCAGAGATCAATGTAAATTACTTTACACCCAGGACCTGACACAAAGTAGTCACAAAACTGTTTGTCTGGATTGAATAATTAATTTAAACAAACGAAGGCACAGCAAGATGAATGGTGGCATACCTTTAAAACACGTGGGAAGCTCTTTAAGCATAGAGGCTCTGGGTTGGCACTGGAGCATAAGGTCTACATCTCTCATCCCAGGTATGAATGGATACTTTAGAATATTGCTTCTCTAATAACTTTTCTGCAAACAATTTCAAACTCAAAAATCAACTCTTTTATCATGATCTGGTTTCACAAATATGCCCTTCCTATAACACAAGGACACCCTGATCACAAGCAGATCAAAGTATTTGGGGTCCCCGGAATAATACTCTCTCCCGGTAAATTAATAAAGCAGAGTGGGCTATTATCTGCTGTCCCATATAAGTTGACTGCAGGCAGAAATGTTTTCAAAATCCCAGTACAACACCTGATAACTGGTTATCTCTCTATAAATTAATAAATCGAGATTCTGACATTAAAAAAAAAAGAAAAAGAAAAAGCCCATGCATTTTATATTGACAAAAACACTTGGGATATATATGGACTGTAAGTATGAGATGACAGAAGGCATTCTGGCAATACATATATAAAACCTTTTAAACATATATACTTTTTGACCCAGAAATTCCACTAATACAAAGTTGTCCTAGAAAATAATTGTGAATGCATGCAAAAACTTAATCACAAGAATGTTTACTACAGCATGTTTTCTACAAGAGTAAAAAACTGGAAACTCAAACATCCAATAATATGGAATTGATTAAATGACTTGTGGTAGTTTCTACTAAGAAATAACTTGGCAGTGTTTTTCAAAATAATTGAATAGAATAGTAATTAATGGCAAAGAAAAGGTTCATCATATGTTATTAGCAAAAAAAGAAGGTTATGAATCAATACTCCAAAATATCAATTGCAATTTTTGCTGGGTGATAGAATCACGTGTGATTTTCATCTTCTTCTTATGTTTTTCTATATTTTATATATTTTCTCTTAGTCATGCATTAAATATCACATACATGTATTTTGGAAAGAGTTTATTTAAAAATAAATGTTAAAATAGTAAATCATAAGGACAGCTGGGGCTAAGGGGGTCTTGACCTTCTTAGGATTTTTAAGGGATAGGAGTGAAGGAGCCGGATTTGACCTTGTCGTGAACGGCACCGAGCCTCATAATCCAGTGTCCCCACCACAGCTGGATGTACCCTGGGCTGAGCAGGCTTTGCCTTGTTTCCTACAACTGTCACTGGCATTCCCTGGCCAGCTGATGACAAAGTCACGCTCTCCAGTCTCTTCTTTCATGAATCTGAAGTTCTTTTTCTCTCTTGCCAGCATCTCTCAGTCTGACTCTCAGATGAAGAAACTCATGTGGCTGCCAACCTCCTCCCGAAACACGGTTTCCCCCAGAACCTGGTCACGGTGACCGCAGGGGGCAGGTGGGCCCAGAAAAGATTCAAGGCTATGTCTTCTGCAGGGCACAGGTTAAGGGACTGTCCCCTGCCCTTCAGCTAGTAGTCGGGAGAGCCAGGCAAAGAAAAGAATCTCACTTTAAAGTAAAGACAGGCATGCTCCTACTATAGAAGAAAGAGGAGAGAACTAGATTTGACAAACAAAAATTCCTCCTTTATTCATCCCAAGGGCATCAGGCACTTTGCAGATGAAAAGAGAGAGAGGTCTGGTTCCCAGTGGTGTGGCCAAGACCCAAGGCTGCAGACACGCGGCCCAAGGGTTGGGCTCAGCCTACAGACGTGTTGATCTGACCCATACGATGTTTCCAAAATTTCTAAGTTGGTTGCCAACATTAAAGAACCAGGATATTTCTACCTACAATGAGAATTCTTCCACTTCTTAGTGACATTACACAACCGGCCGGAAGTGAGCAGCGGTAGCCACATGCGATGTGCCTTCTCCCCAGCCCAGTTCAGCCATTTATGCAGCGGCCCGCCCCCTCGAATGGACTGGGAACTGCTCGTGAGGACTGTGCTGTACCTGGCGTGACAATAGGCCCCTGTCAGCGCGCGGAAAATACAAAAATGACCGCAAGACATGGAGGCAGCTTACTAGTGCAGCCGCTCTGGTCAGGGGGCCTTAGCGACCGACTGCATCGAGGCACATGCCTGGAGACTAGGGTTTTCCTGCTCCACCAAACCTGTCCGGTGTGGCGCTCAGTCCCCAAACCACGTTCCCACAGCCCACTGAAATATAACATCCTGCCTACTTTCCTCACTGAACATTTATTAAAAGGAAGACGCACTCTTGAGGATGGGCAATGGTTTTGCTGTCCTCGGGCCCTGACTCCAACAGAAGCCAGCATTAGAAGCTTTAGGGAAAGGAGCAGGAGGCGCACAAAGACCCCCATGGTGCAAGGAAACCTCCTTCTCACCCCACAGCTAGAGATCCAGGGGGCACAGCTAGGGGCTGACACTGGATCACTGCTATCTTTAACTGCAGAGGGACGCTGGAGGCTGTTTGAACACCTAAAGAGATCATGCATGTACCCGGGAACAGGAAGTCTTCCAAGTTCTTCAGGGTTAGCAGGGCCAGGGGAGGATTGAGACTAGTGCTTTCCTTACCTGCTGTAGGCACGCTAACGTTATACTGAGGTAAAATAAATAGGAAGGCAGTCTTGGCTGTGACCTGTAAAACAAAGGGGAAAAGTTCCAGTTTAACTTTTCTTTGGGCACATCAAAAGAAACCAGTGGAGCTGACTATCAGTCCCCAGGGCCCTCCCTTTCGACATCCCAGACCCACAGACCTCTCTGAGGAAGGGTTTTACGTAATACAGAGTTAGCACCAGTTTTCGTTCCATTCTTCCTTAATGACATCCCTCCCAATACTTGCGCTAAGGACAAACAAACAAAGCAAAACAACCCTGGGTCCGGGGTGGTACTTGGGCTTGTACTCAATGGCAGATGGAATGAAGTAAGTTGTAGGCTTTGGCAGCTGAGATCTCACAAGCTTAGGCTACAAATCTGTCTGCTATTCATTCATTAAGTATTTCTTATGTAAGTTCTGTAAACCCAGCATTGTTGAAGACAGAAACTAACAGAAGTTGAGGTCATGGCCTTCAAGCTTAGGACCTAGCTGGGGTTTCCCCAGTATTTTGGTTGACTGCACATTACACAGTGCCCCGAAAATCTAAACCTGATCTTCAGAAACAGAGAATTCCAGCTGCTGATTTCACATCTATTCTAGTGAGGGGTATGGGGCAATGCGAAACAGCCCACACACTGCTTTGTTTATTTTGAAAGTTGCCTTTGCAATCCTGGCTGTGCTATGAAAGGATCCCGGCGGTTGCCTACCTATTAATGCCAGATCAGTCCTGCAGCAGTTTAGCCTATACGGGGGGTTCAGGCCTGGGTTCCAGAATCGACCAGCTGGGTCCTAATGCTGACTGCCATTTGCTAGCCACGTAACAAGTGAGCTTATACACGCCTCCCCCCACCCCATCCCCAAGCCTGTTTTCTTGTCCTAACAACAGAGATCCTTGCAGTACCCCCTCGTGGTGTTACTGTGAGAGATCACAAATCAACAAGTTGGGGGCAGTGCTGGCCCAGCTGTCAGTGTTTTTTAAAGCTCCCCAGATATTTCTGCTATGCAGCTGGGGCTGAGAACCGTCATCCACACTGTTCCGGGCCATGTGCAGAAGTGAGTGAGGGGGAGGCCCAGATCAGGCCTTTCCCCGGAGGCATCCCATCTATGAAGAGTTAACACAGAGGTATGAAGGATGCACACTTGGGTGTGGGAGGAAACAAAGAAATGACAGACTCTCCAGGTCACTCCTGGAGCACCCAGGGAGTCACTGTCCTCAGCCTACCCCTGAAGACAATGTTCTCCACTAAACAGAAAAACTCCCCATGTCAACAAGACCAGATGCTCTGCAGTAGGTGTCATTTATCTTTATATGCAGCAATGCACGAGTGTTGTTGTGTGTTTGTGCAGCTGTCAAAGACAAGTCCTATCAAGCTCACGGGGAAGAACTCAGAAGAGAGTACATATAAGGAGCTCTGGAAAAGAGAGCCCTATACAAATACCCAGGTCTTCCCTAAGCCCCACTCCAAACGTTTTATTTTTGGTTTCCCTTACATTTGCCTTTAATAAATATACTAGCAGATTTGCTTTTCTCATTTTCAAAATGTTCTACTTTGGTCCTCAAGACCTTTTCAATATGTTCCCAATCTACCTTTCTAGTTCAATTGCCTCTGTATCTTTAGAACAGATATAATTTGCTTCAGCCAAAATGTTCTACTCACTGCTTCCTTTGGGGGTTTTATCTCCTCTCATATGGCATGTTTCCTTCTTCCTCCATACCCTCCCCCCAAATTCTACTGATCAGAATATTATTCATCCTTCATGACCCAGCTCAACTGTACCCTTTTTCACGAAACCTAACTACTCATAGGGCATGATCTTTTCTTCCTCAGGAGGGATTCTGTGTAATATCCTGCTGTATTATCATTTCCAGACATGTATTTATATTCTCAACAGCTATACCCTTCTTGAAGTTTGCTATCCCATTTTTTGTCATGTTCCCTTTCCAGTGACTAAGCCAGATACATACAGTAAGTACTCAATAAATGCTTACTGAATAAGATGAAAAATCAAAAGCTGAGTCTACTGGCTCACGTCATTCAACAATATTTGTTCCCTCCCTTAGGAGCGACCCCCAGTGCTTCACATGAGCCGTCCTCTCTGTCACCAACGACCTTCTCTTCAAGACCTATCCAGCTGCTAAACCACTGCTGGGACTGGCTCGAGTCCAGCTCCACACGCAGCCCTACCTGCAACCCAGCCATGGTGGCTCTCCCCCTCTGAACTCCACTCACGCCGACCATCCTTGACACAACACACTCCTAACTCTATATCATCTTATATGCCTCCTTCAAGGGTAAGTCTTGTCTTCTCAAACAGACTGAAATCCCTGAGAGAGGAAATCAGAGGAATTCTGAAGGAAATGGGTGAAAATGAAGGAGAGAGAAGAAAGGCAGGCAGGCAGAAAGAAAATATTGACCATACACTCTACCATGCTCTAGCACGAGCCTCTCATTTTATTTCATTCAGGAACGCACTCATCTGTTAAGGCGGTTAAGTGGACTTCCATGGGATTTTGGCACCAATCCCTGTCTAACAGCACCAGGGTTGTCTGAGGGAAACACCTTTCACCAACTGTGAATGGTTATGGGTGTGTGTGTGTGTGTAAATGTGGAGGGAAACTTCTGCAAACCAACTCCCTCCTCAAAGAATGAAGACCCAGAACCTCTATGTAGGATGGGCCATGACTGGAATCCAGCCATGGGGATGCCCTCTCCTGGGGTCTGGCTCTTGGGTGGGAAGGGAGGAAGTGTTGGTCAGTGCTGCCAACCTACCCCGTTTCCTGCTGTGGTTCCTCAGCCCAGACCTTGGAGTGCCCGTAGGTGTCCAGCTTCCCATCACACAGTGAGCCCCTGGACAGTCTCCTCACCCTGGCCAGGGTTTGTTCCTAATACACATTATTCTACGAGTAGAGCACTGATGGTCAACCCAGGCTGCATGTTAGAATCACTGGGGGAGTTTTTTCATCTTTGTTCCCAGGCCACACCCAGGCCAATTAAACCAGACCCATCAGGGCATCCTAGTGCTGTAAAGCTCCGCAGGGCATTCCAACATGCAGCCAACTTTGAGTCCAACCCTCACGATCCTCTAAGGAGACCCTGTCTCAGAATTTCTCTTGTATCCTTCATAGAATTTATATTATTCTGTTTTGAATGAAACCTTGGACTATGTTGATACAACTTGACACTAAGGATTAAAGAGTAAATTTTTTTTTCCAAAAAGCTACATTCGCATTAAATAATGTTCAAATCTTTTTTTTGCTTCTGTTAGAAAGACAAAAGTACAATTCTATTTAATGTAAATGAAACTACTCAAGGTGTAGTTACATCTAAAATGTGGTGGTCAGCCTTTTGTTTACTAATGCTAACATATAAATAAATGGTTACATAATAAACCCCTGCTAGCATATACAAGTGTGTATCATGAATATTTCCTATGAGGTTATCCCTAATGTTTAATACTGAAAAGTCCAGCCAAAATACAATGGGTTCTGTAGGAGGATGTATAGAAATGCGTACAGTATGCTGTTCTGACTTCTCTACTAAAAGAAGAATCCTACTTACACTTTTTTTTTCTTTTTAAGGAAGACAGACATTTGATATATTGGCTCTATGTATAGTCTTACCTTAGCCCTGTATATATTTTAGGTCAAACATGAATGCCAGTTCCACGAAGGCTGAGAGGTCTTTCGTTTGTTTTAACAGCCTTGCTGAGGCGTGATCTATACACCATGCGGTTCCCCCATTTTAAGTGTGCAGCTCCGTGGGGTTTATCATTATCTACCAGCTTCTCCATTGGAATGTAAATTCTATGAAAGTGGGGTCTTAGCTGCCTCAATCATCCTCAATCCTCCACAGCCTGACACAGTTCTGAGAATACAGTGCTTGGTAAATACTTGATAAATGAATATAGCGATTAAGTAGGAGAGCTGGTATTGTACTCAGTTATCTGACTCTCAGTCTGTCATCTGCCCACATTTATAGTTCTGGGCATGTCCTGTGCCTCTCTCTCTCCCGCTGGGGTCCAGACATACAGTAGGTATCTCACGACTACCTATTTGATGATCTAATGCTGAAAGCAGTTGTGTTTAGTAATCACGGATGAATGCTTAACTTACGTTTTCTGAACATGACTCTGAGAGAACAGGATCTAGGGCCCTGATTAAGGCAAAAATGCTGGATTCCAGTATTTTTCCATCTCCACCCCTCTGGTAGGGGCAACACAAACCATTACAAAAGCATGCATCTTATTTTGCAAGCAGTCATGTTTGTTCCCACTTTACCACATCTCAACAAGACAGGATCAGTTACCCCAATTTATCAATAAAGAAGCTAAACTGGGGCACAGAGAAACCTTGCAATGAGACAAGCAGAAAAAGGCAAGATTTGTCTTGGTTTGAAAAAAGAAATTCCCCCAAAACAAGCTAGGATAAAGACAAAATAGCCCATAAAATAGAATGGCAATGTAAAATATAAGTAAGAGAGGACAAAAAAATACTGAAGGCAAAAAGAAGGAATAAGGCATGAAACTGATCCATGAAAATGCATAACACAAAGTCTATTAATTGGCTAAGAGTGGCCAGAAATTTGGCTCTAAGCTTCCATGCAGCCATATGGAAGAGGAAGAAGTAACTAACTAGCTCCTGGATTCAATATGTCCATTAATTTTTTTTTAATATAGCTCAAAAAGAACAATCTTACCTCTCCAGCATAAAACCACAAAAAAAACCCCACACTCTGTGCTTTAAATGAGTCCTTGGCCCCTCAAAACTTCACTCCATAACATCTCCCTAGCTCAGAGCAGGGTGGACACAACTAACAAGCTTCTCTGTAAGCACTCACTGGATTCACACAGCACAGAGGGCTGAAAAACAGGAGCCGATTAAAAAATGCCATGCCAGTTATTTTCCATCCCTTTTAGGCTGTTTATAGGAGATATTATTGAGTTTAATGGCATTTTAAATGTCAGGCTCAGTGGGCAAAAGGTTAAAAGTGACACCGTGCTAATATACTAATGCAAACGAAGAACACTGAGTTATATAGGAGGGGCCACTTTACACACACACACACACACAAGCACACACACACACACACACACAGAAAGCATCATTAAATTTTTAATGAAAATAGGGCATCAAACACGAAGGTGATGACACCAAGCATCCTTGTGTAGCCAAGCAAAACCAAAACTGTCCTACAGGCTGTGTTGTATCAGGGACACGTGCATTTCAGTTCTTGGTTGCATAGAGACCAAGTGTAGCAAAACATAGTGAATTTGGCAGTACTGCTCTGGGCCAGTGGGTGACCTTGGGCAAAAAATTTACCTTCTGGCAATCAGCATCCTCAATTATTAACAACAATAATAAAGATAATGGCAGTTAATGTTATCAGGTGCTTACTCTGTACCAGGCACGGTTCTAAGTATTCTTCATAAATTATCTCACGTAAATCTCACAACAACCCTACAAGGCAGGCACTAATCATACCCCATTTTTAAGAAAAGCAGGAAGTATAAGACAGCCTGAGGTAGTTTGAATGGATGTCCTCAAGAGGCTTTCCCCAACCAGGATGAGACACTACTTCATATACAGAAACAGAAAAGAAGTGTGGGGGAAGATGGGGAGAAATTGGAGCGCATGTGCATTGCTGGTAACACTACAAAATGGTACAGCTCCTATAGAAAACAGTTGGGGGGTTCCTCAAAGCATTAAACAGAGAATTACCATATGACTCAGTAATTCCACTCCTAGGCATTAACCCAAAAGAACTGAAAACAGGGGCTCAGACAGATACTTGTACACCGCTGTTCATAGCAGCATCATTCACAAGAGCCGAACGGTGGGAACCCAAGGGTCCATCAACAGACGAAAGGATAAAAAAAAAGCATATCTGTACAATGGAATACTATTCAGCCATTAAAAGGGATGAGTTCTGATTTATGCAAGAACATGATAAACCTCGAAAACATTATGTTAAGTGAAATAAGCCAGACACAAATGGACGAATATCATATGATTCCAATTATATGAAATATCTAGAATAAGCAAATTCATAGACACAAAAATTAGATTATTGAGGTTACCAGAGTCTGAGGGGAGGTAGACTAGGGAGTTATTGCTTAATAGGTACGGCGTTTCTATTTGGGACAATGAACAAATTTTAGTAACAGAAGGTAGTGATGGCAGCACATTTTAAAAGTAATTAACACCACTTAATTGTACAAGTTAAAATAGCAAATTTTATGTTATATATCTTACCACAAAGATATATAACTTAAAAACTTTCAAAAAGTTTTTTAAAAAACTTTTTTAAAAAAGCCCATCATTTCCTGATCCCACTTATTTTGCAATACCAAAAACAGAGTCTTATTCTGACAATTGCTGAGAGGTCTTTCCAAAAGTTCAAAATATTGCTTCTCCACCTTCTGCCTTCTCTTTGCACGCTCACCCCGTGAGGATCCGAATATCATCCCTGTCTGACGGAGACAGAAAGTAAGGCCCACCGACCTGCCAGCCACGAGCCTAAGCTTCTCAATGTCCCGAACAGTCCTCTTTTCACTGAAAGTTGGTGTCTGGGCACCGAACATAAAAGAGCAGAACAGAGATGAAAGCAGTAGCAACACTTTCCTTTTACCCTTGGGCATGTTTTTTTTGTTTATTTCCTGGCAAATATCTCCATGTACTGGAAGGGTCCATATCAGCAGAGTATCAACTGAGGAAAGGACAGGACACAAGGGCCTTATTTCCACAGTAGGCAGCTCTGCTCTAGACATTTCTGTTCTATGAATACTATCACTCCCGTTCAGGGGGATGCAAACAGTAGTATATGGTTTACCCATGACCCTCGTGACTGATGGCAAAGAGACTCATCTTCTTCTAGCTTAGAAGTACCGATAAAGTCAAGTGGAATGTTCTGCTGAGCCTGTGAAATGAGGAGCCTTTAAAACTTCCCTTTTTCCCCAGCTCAGCCTGTTTTCAGGAAGCCAAATGGTCTCGACTCAGGCTTTTCCCAAATTGGTTCTGCATCTTTTTGCTGAGGCAGTAGATAGGAAAATTTCAGTCAGACAGGAAAACATTCAAACGTCACACCCAATTGGTGAGGAAGAGGGGTCCTGTTTCGTTTTAAGAGTCTGTTGGCCTTCCTTTCCGGAGGGTTTACTTCCTGAGGTTCCAGGTTCCTGGGTCGGGCTGGTCACCCACGTGTGCGACGTAAATGGCCAGGACACAATGTGACCAGGTTTGCAGCCCCTCCATCACTCAGTAAAAGGTAGATACAGCTGGAACAAAGGTGCTTTTCACTCTTGCCTTCTGAAAATTCCTGTTTCGGATGACCAGAGTCTGGCTGGAGGGCCAAGAGCCAGAGACGCAGTGAGCAGAGCTCCAACAGTAACCTATGCGGCTTTTAGCACTGCTAGAGATTCTGGTTTTCTCACCTGAAACACTGTCTTGATATAAGAATTTAAGCAAAGCTAAACCAACACACAACAAGAGATTCTCCACAAGCCTGTGCTCACAATGCTGAACAAACTCACTATTAGAGGTCACAATTGTGGTTTTATATTAGATTAAAAAATGACAGTGCATAATTTATGAGAAAAATCTGTAATCAAAATATTCACAATAAAAATATATTACTTTTATTACGTTCGTCAGTTCAAAAGTATAGACATTATATTGGGATAAAGAGGAATTTAGAAAAGGTGATTTGAAGAGCTTTTACAATATTTGAAGTTGGACTTTTAAAAAAAGAAACATATGAACACTGAACTTGCCATGCTATCCATCTTAAGTACTGACTAATCTTAAGTACTGAACAACAGATGTAACCTAGTTTTTCTGTTTGCTAAAGCTGCTAGAATGCAATATACGAGAAATGGGTTGGCTTTTACAATGGAGATTTATTACCTTATGAATTTGCAGTTCTAGGGCAGTGAAAATGTCCAAATTAATGCATCAACAGGATGATGTGTTCTCTGAAGAAAGGCTGCCAACAGCTGGGATACCTTTGTCACATGGGAAGGCACATGGCTGGCATCTGCTGGTCCTGTGCTCCTGGGTTCTGATGCTTTCAGCTTCTGATTCCAGTGACTCTCTCAGCTTTTCCTGTCCTTTGTTCTCTCATAAAGGGCTCTAGTAAAGGATTAGGTGGGTCACCTCTCAATTGAAGCAACCTAACAAAAGGTCCCACCCACAACAGGTCTGCACCGACAAGAACAGATTAAAAGAACATGGCCTTTTCTGGGGAAATTACAGCTCCAAACTACCACATCAAGGAACAGCCCTTTCTACTTCCTTTATATCCACAACTTAATTAAAGCTTCAGGAACACAGTACATCTAAGCTTACACAGGTTGAACACAATCTGCAGTGTGCCTCTTATAGGTCACTTTATATAAAATACACACATTTGCATGAAATAAACACATTTCTTCCCTGAAGTTCAGGCCTTATATATGTACCCACCTCCTTCTCCCAAAGTCGAGCACTGGATCAATAGTTCCAATTCTCTTACTTGATTATATATTCCATGTTCCTCTATCCTCTCCCCCTAACTTTTCCCCTTATTTGGATTTGGATAGCACGGCATAGGTATAGGCCATTCCTCATGAAAGCTAAAAAAATAAAATAAAATAAAGAATTGAGCACACAAAATAATTTCTAAAGAATACCAATGTTCTTAAAACTTATTTCTTCTGAACCACCTGGCACAGTTTAACTTACTGGTTGCATTGTGGATATTATTAAAACATGCACACTGGTCAGGACAAAATATTTGCATTTTGGCCAAAAGCCAACATTCTGATGCAATACAATCTTAAAAATAAATGAAAAATCAAAATCAAAACTGAAAAAAGAAAGAACTCTGGTATGCAGAATTTTAGGTTACCAGTGATTTTTGATAGTAAGATTTGGTCACATTTTAAATTTGACTACACCATCATATCATCTGTCATTGTTTTTTTAATTACAGAAGTTGTAGGTATATAAAACATATAGAAAATAGAGTTCCTTCATATTCCCCTACTCCCTCACACACACGGTTTTTCTTGTTATTAACAGTTTGCATTAGAATGATTCCATATTAATAATTCACAACTGATGAAATACTACTTTATTTCGTGGTGTCATCTTAAGGCCAGTTTTAAAAGAAGCTTTGGTTTCATAAAGGCAGGAAGTACAAAGCAAGGGGTGATTCCAATCACTGCAGATGTGTCTCTATCAGCCAGTCACTAGTTATCTGCAATTGTCAAGAGTGGGTGCCAGGGAAAATCATCCCTAAGGAACTTCTGGCCTTTCCTGATAATCAGGAAAAAACAAAAGGATTCTTCATGGGTTTCACAGACAAAGAGTGGACCAGGATCCCAGGTGTATTTGCATTCATTTGCTCTGTTTGTGCTTAGGGAAGCAAAGAGTCGGAAAGAGCAGCCAGAGCCATGTACTGTGCGCATTTCTAATTATTCTCTGCCATGTGGAAAGTCTCCTACTCAAAACATCAGCATGTTGCTCACCATGTGGCAAGTGAAGAGCCAAGCATGTGAACTAGAGCTTGCTACATAAATGAGTCTCAGGGAAGGAGCAAAGCAAAGCCGCCTACAGGGGCCATAAACCAGGCCTGAGAGCTCGGCTGACGACTGATTCTCACAGGGAGCTTACAGATTCCTTTCAGTATTTGTGTGGAGCACATAAAGAGAAGCCCTAACCCGGGGATGTCCACCTCTGCCTGTGCTAGAATGGACAGCCAACCGCGGCTGGAGGGCAAATATACAAGTTAAACAAAACTATTCAGTAGGAATTTTAGATCTGTAGTCTCTATGACCACAGTTTCAGCAACCCCTACTCCACTGAGGAATATGTCAAAGAAAGAGACTAAGTGCTGGGACCCAGCAAGTTGGCCACTAGGACAATTCCAGAAGCTCTACCCTTCTATGTGCAGCAAGAAGTCGAGGTCAGACCAGGCAACTTTGCTGTGTGCTCCCTGATCCTGAGTCATCTGCTGACATCCCTGCCTCATGCCAATACACCCAGTACCTACAAGATGCGTATTATAACTAAGTCTGGGCTGGCACGAAGTCCATTTTGCTTGGGTTTACAAAGACCACATGCACGAGGGCATCTGGTAAGTAAAATTAATGATGACCATTAGATTCAGGTGAATTAAATGGCGACAAGAAAGGTTAATAGAAAAAAGCACATCTGGTACTCAAAATGTCCGTTGGTGAACAAATGATATTCACAAAGGGATATCAGAATTAGGACTTAGGATTCCTAATTGTCTTCAAAGTGGAGATGGAGAGTAACAAAATATAAGCGCTCCCAGAAGAACATGCTACAAATGAACAGAAAAGACATCTAACCTCAATGGCATGGCCTGAGGAAACTACCTCCCAGACTCTGGTAAAAACCAGCCCCTCCATTTCTCTACACTGAAAACACAGCCCGGGGAAACGACGTTTACGTTAAAGGCTGTATTTCTAAATCTCACATACACATGCACTTAGATACAGCCATACATATTAATATGAAATCTCACCTTCCTAGCTTGAAAGCAGTATTTTAAATAACATCTAAAAAGTTGAAATGAGTTTTCCTGAGATTCTGACACAGGGCTTAGTGCTATCACTCAACCCAGCAGTTAAGCCAGTCTCTATCACAGGCTCCTGGCACCCTGGGAATCTAACCGTGACCTCAAAGAAGGGTTACAATAGTGCAGGAAGAAAAGGAAACAACAGCAGGAGAGGCTGGCCCCATCTGAACTTACAGACAGTGCTCAGTGCTCAGAGCTCAGTGGGAGGCTCCAATCACCCTCACAAAGGCCCACCGTGCACAACCACACCTGCTGATGAATCCAGACCTTGGAGCATGGCCCAGGGACCAGGTGTCCCCAACCCAAGCCCATTCGGCAACTCTATCTGGGGGGAAGAAAGGCGAAGGGGAATATAAGGAGGAAAAGGAACTGCTTGGGAGACCAATAATGATAAGCTCTCATGAAGAAGCACAAACATTTCTGCAAGACAATCACACAGCAACAGCCCAAGGTGGGGAGGGGAGGGACACACAGGCAGACACACCCACACGTACACACGCAAAGTGGGAGGGAAAAGAGCAAGGGACTCCTCTGCCAAGACCTTGTAAGAGACCAGCAGGAAATATGAAATTAAGCAAAAGAGGCCACAGCTAGAAGGGGTGGGAGGTCAGGGAGGGATGGGAGAGGCAGGGACGTAAGCAGGGAGGCAAGCATGGTTCTGCTTCTTTCCCTCTTCCAGCCACAGCTATGTCCACCCCCCTGGCAAGCCATCTCCACCCCGTCACTGCACACACACCCTGGTGCAGGAACCAAGGTCATGTCTATACACAGGGCAGGTTAAAGGACTAACCCACAAGTGCTGTTTCTGCCAAGTGCCCCTCACCAGGCCCTGAGAGAGATGACAGATGTGTCTTCCTAAATTACCAGACTCTGCTCAATAGTGCTCCATGACTCCCTATTGCCTAGGAGAGAATCAGGACCCCTCCTTGGCATTCCAGGTCTTCATAAGGTGGGCCCACGTGGCCTTTCAAAGAGTCACCCCTCAACTCCCAGAAAAATCCTCCTCCAAAAGACAATCCTGAGCAGGAAAGGAACCACTCAAATGTGCACCCCAGTCAAATCAGCATGCAAAGGATGACTAACAACATCCTCATCATGAGAGAGCACACACAGAGGTTCAGATTGGGTGGCCAGAGGAGGGCCCCTGACTGCAGCTGCCCCTTCCACCAATGGGCAGTGAAAACGTGACAAGCATGGATCTGCCTGACCTGCACATTGAATGGGTAAACAGGCAAAAAGGGGGCAGGAAGTGGGGGGGGGGGGGGGTGCTACAGACATGAGCTAAGACTGAGAGATACAATTCCCAGGGAGAACGTGGAGGTTTGTGTATGGAAGGTGGGGGTACAACAGAGATAAGGCAGGAAGCTGGCAGGTACCAGGTGCCATGGAGATTCCTTTAGGGCAGGTATGAAAAACAGACTTGATCCTGTATGAGGCAGGTCGTCACGTAATGAATTTCTAAGCAAGGGACAACACAATGAGATGCATGTACAGCTCATTCTGGTCTCGGAGTAGAAAACGGATTGGAGAAGAGGAGGTAAGCCCGGCAGAATGGAGACCAGATAGGAGGCTACTGCCAAAAAGGATAGCACAGGCCTGGACTAAGGGCAGTGTTGGGTGATTTTCAGAAGTCTCAAAGGCAGAATGAATTAAAGCAAGAGAGTGGTCAAGAGCAGTACTCAATTCTTGTTTGGGAAACAGATGCACAGATGCACAATTTAAATGGAATCTGCTAGGTGCTATGACACAGTTATTCATGGGGCATTGGAGGTGGTGGTACCAAAAACTGAGAGAAAAAACAGAAGTAGTGGTCTAGGGACTGGGGCTGGGGGTGGAAGAAGGAGGTAGAGAAGGACCTGTCAGCCAGGCCACAGGAAATCCACAACAGGGCCCCAGGACCCAGGAGAGGAGAGCATTCAAGGGGTCAGCATCAGCTCTGCAGTCGCTCCAGGGAGGACCAGTAAACTGGGGACTGAAATGCGAGCTTCACAAGGGCAGGGGTCCTTGTTGTTTTGTTTTCTGATGAGTTCCACGTCCCTGGAACAGTTCCTGGCACCCAGTGGGACCTCAGCAAAGAGATGTGGAATGGATGCATGAATTGTCCATCAGATTTGATTACCAGAAGGCCGCTGGTGACTTCGCCAAACAAATTTTGGAGGAAAGGTGGGAATAGGAGCTAGTGTCCATAGGTGAGCACAAAGTGGGACAGTGGAAACAGAAAAAGTAAACTACTCTTGAAATATGAAATAAAGCAAAAGAGGCCACAGCTAGAAGGGGTGGAAGGTCAGGGAGGGATGGGAGAGGCTTGAACCCATTATGTGGTGAAAAGACTCACGAAGGAAAAAGTGGTTGGATGCGTGGAATAGCAAGGGAGGAAAATTCTGACACAAACCACCAGATTTAGAGAAGATGCTCAATAATTGCCCCTTTGAATTATAATTCAGAGGAGGTGAAGGAAATTGAAAGGAATTATGGGGAAAGAAACAAAAACAAAATTAATACTCGCCTCCCTACATCCCATTATATTGACAAAGGGGCCAGTTATATGTTATGACACAGTTATATAATTATAAATAGATATTTCTGCTAACTATTTAATCAATTCTGTTGATTGAATTCTATACCCAGCAGCGGTGACTCTACTTCGCTCATTTCTCAAGAGGCAAAGGCAGGACCACCTGGATGGATTTGTAAGAGGGTGACTTCTGTAGATCCTAAGGGAGAAAAGTTTTAGGGTGCTGGCTGGAGACCTGTCAGGAGGCTCCCAGCTTCCTATCAGTGTGTCAGCCCTGTGGGAGGCCTTTACTGATGAGTTCGGAATCAGAACCCGCAGACAGGCAGATAAGCACCTGGCCCTAAGGTGCACCTTGCCCCACGTTCTAAGGCTGGCAGTGATTGCCACGACAGCCACGAGGGATTCCCAGAGAGGGACTCCAGAGGCTCTCTCCTGGATCTCACAGCACCCATACCAAGTTTCCTAAAGAGTTGTACCAAGGAAAACATTAAAAGGGTATATGTGTGTGCAGGTGCATGTGTATGCATACGTGCAAAGGCTAGCTGGTAAGACCCTTTGACACCTCAGAAACATAAGTCTTTGTTTAGCATTGTTTCTAGAAGAACATAATTAATCTTTTTAGGGCAGTGCGATGGTGGCTCAGTGGCAGAGTTCTCGCCTGGCATGGCGGAGATCCGGGTTTGGTTCCCAGTGCCTTTCCATGCAAAAAAAAAAAACCAACTAATTTTTTTAAATCAATACTTCAATCACAAAGTATTTATTGAGCACATGCTCTTGGCAAGGCATGATTCTAGAGGAGATGCAAAAGTATAAGACCCCCTCCTCAAAATTATTTTTAAATAAATTTGTTAAAAAAAGTATAAGACTGACTTTCTTTCCTCAAATGTTCAGAGATCCAAATCAGGAGCTGGGGTATCAATCTAGTACAACTAACTTCTTTTAGAAATGATAAAAGGAGGTTTCCCATTGAGCCAACATTTACTACAAAGCAAGGCAAAGCTGAGGCACTTTACAAGATTAACCTCAAAAAACACTATGAGGAATAACAATAGCAACTAATGTATGAGATCTTATTAAATGCCAGACATTGTGCTAAACACCCAGTAAGGATTACTTCACTTAACCTTCAACTCTATAAGGAACTATCACAACTTTGACTACTTTTTACTGAGCTGTATCATGTGCCAGAACTGCTCTAAACACTTACAGAAATTATGTCATTTAATTCTCCCAGAGACCCTACTGTACACATAAAGTAAGGCTCAGAAAGCTTAAGAAACTTGCCCAAAGGCACACAGCTAATCACTCTAAAAATGGGATTTGAACCCAATGTCCATCTGATTTGGCTTCTGGGTTCTTAAACACTATATTACCTGAACAATGTATCTAAAAACTAATGATCAATGCATATGATTACTGAATCATTATATTGACATTTCTTTTTGTCTCCAGTATCTTGGAGCAGCTAGAAGTAAAAACCTAAAATGGTGGAACTGAAAACTATACCAAACTCTAAAATCTGTTCTACAACTAATTGCTATGTGCTTTGAAGCATATTGCTTTTTTGTATATATGTTATTTTTAACAGAAAAAGAAAAAAAATCGATTGTGATGATAAATGCACATCTATGGGATGATGTTGTGAACCACGGACTGTACACTTTGGATGACTGCATGGTATGTGAATATATGTATCAATAATTTTTTTTAAGTTAAAAAACCAAACTAATGATCAAAATGAGACTTAGAAGTATGTTTTAAGACAACAACAAAAGATATTATTAATCAGGACATGATGAGGTAAAGGGCAAGTGGAGGCTCTTTTCTTTTCTCAAGGGTAGAGAATATGTCTTCATTTACCTTTGCAGCCCTTCAGTGTTTTGGTACAAAGAAGGGACTCAAGAAGTAACAGTAAGTACTCTGGATTTGGTGACTAATAGAGGAATAAGCTGTGAAGACTTCTGGGGTGAGTTGAGCAGGAAAGAAGTGCAGACAGTGAAGGGAGAGGTGACGGTGAGAACAGAACCGTCAAGTTTCTGAGAATGATCAGGAAGAGGGCTGGAGATGGAGCAGTTTAGTTTAATGCAGGCAGGGCAGCCTTAGGGAACTGTCCTCTATGTGGGCCAACTTTAGGTCACAGGTGTCCCAATTTATTTCCAAGAAACTCCTTAAAATAGGAAGAGGAAAGGAAGTCTAGCACTTAGACCCCTTAATGCTTTTATTTACTGACAGATTATTCATTCATTTATTCTAAAGGCTACTGGGCCTCAAAGCCAACTGCTTTTGTCTACTGAGTTCACTAATGGGAACATCATCTATTCCAGCATGGTGTACATTCAAACCTTTCTTCCCAAAATGATTCAAGTCAACATAAAGAAATATTTGCTTCCCTCAAAATGAGGGCTGTAGCATTGTAACATAAAAATTCTAGCTTTTTTTTCCCCAGCCACAAAACTCTTAAAAATCTGCCCCATATTTTATAATATACCAATTCAAATTTATCAGGTACTTAATGGGAGTGAGTTGGCTGCTCCTCCACGTGAGACTATCAAGGAAGTAATTTCCTGTTGGATACACATATTCAAAGATGAGCGGTAATCAGACACGGTGCTTAGAATCCCATTTACCCTACACTGGAAATTTCTCTTGGTCCCTAAGGGCTGAGTGAGCGAAGCACTGGAGTAACCAAAGGAAATGGGGTTAAGTGGTACTTGAGTTATTATCTGAACTAGCCGCAAAAGATGACACTTGACGTGCCACCGCTTTAAGAAGCAAAGGTGATTCTGGTCTCACCAGAAATCAGAGCAGTAAGTAGCTTAAAGTAGATGTGTTACATTATTTGGCCTACTGCAGCCAGGAAATGTCTGTCCAAAACTGTGTTGTCAAGAGTTTACAGTATTTCAGGAACACTGGTTTAGCTTTTCCACCACTTCCTACTGCCTGTCAGCAAATATGAGGCAGGATTCAAATAGGAAGTAGAGAAGAATCCGTAAGTGCAACCAGGATGGATATTCTCCATTGGCCCCTCCAGGTCCTTTTTCTACCTGGCCCTGTCCCAGAGCAGAAAGCTGATGACATTTGTGGAGTGCAGGGATGGGCTTCCTGGATCTCTGGCCTCAGGTTGAATTCTGCAGGAGACCACAGGGTGTGCGGAGGGGATTAAGACTCTCTCCTCCAGCTATGGCTCCCTCTTGCCTTCTTTCCCCCATTCTCTCTTCCCTCTTTGCCCACCTTAGTTTTGTATTCATACCATCGCAGGTCCCTTCAGGCTTAGGGTTATCTCCCACTTCTGCAAGCCCGGGGGTGTTTGTCCTTAAGTGTCCCCTGATCCTACCCATGCACTTGCTCATCCACGAACCATGTGTTCCTCAATTACCTCATTGTTTCCTTTTGGGAGCCTAACTCATAGACCTGTGCTCCCCAAACAAAACACTCAGTAACACCACCTCATAACAATTAACCTCATCCACACCACCCTGTCAACAGGGCATCTCAACTAAGCAAAATTCTTTTCTATACATACATGCTGGGAATACTCCTCATGAAACAGTGGGAAGCAGGCACACAGCCATGCTCCTTGGTAGCAAATGACTGGTGGTGTTGATAACCAGTGTCAAAAACCACTGTCTTTGTGCAGGACTCCTCCAGACTGGCTTCTCACAAACTCTGATGGAGACAAACCACTAGTGGGATCAGCAACCAACCTTCGAAGACTTCAGGGGGGACTTTGCTGAGGAGGTGGAGGGTGTGTGTAGGCTCTCAACATCACTGACTTGGTGCTGTGTTTCCAGTCACAGCACTGGCTTCCTGGATACTCGGCCCTGGAGCTCCTATTATTGATTTTGGAAAATCATGCTCAACATGAATGGAGATGGACGTTAAACTGATGAATAATGAACTTCCTTCCATTCTGACAAACAGTGTGTTTTAACGTCTGATCTGCTGCTGTCAGAAAGTCAAAGAATCTTCACCTTTATGTGCTCAAAGCACAAAAAAAAAGGGTGGCTGGATTGGAAGGGATCAGCCAGGGAGGCCCAGCCCTCTACCTCCTCTTTCACAGAGGGATTCTTTTCACTTTTCTTTTATTTGTTCAGGATAGGGCAGGAACTGGAGAGAGAGTGGGCTTGATGGGGAGGCTGGGTGGGGGAGGAGGGAAAGTCTGCAAACAAACGGGCCACTGATCTCTGGGATGTCTTTCTACCTTTTCCTACAGCTGAGAACCTTGGGGGCAAGCCGTCTGCCAAGCTTCCCCGCCCGTGTAAACACTCTGGCACCAGCTGGGGTTTGGAATCTGCTGTGCCTCTGCCAGCTGGCAACCTGGAGATGGGTCAGATTAAAGGAATGCGTAATGAGTGAGGGGGTGGGGACAGAGGTTGTATTTACACAGAGAGGGTCTGCAGAGGTCAGTAAGACACTGGCCAAAGGAGACTCTGGAGGTGAACAAATATGAAGGGAAAAAGAAGGGGGTTTTCAACATGTCCAAGCACCGTGCCCCACCCAAACGGCCTAAGGCTGTTACGATCATTTATTTTTTTTCCTTTTAAAAACCAAACTTCTTTGTCCTTGTCTCAGTCCCCCTCAGCATCTCCAAACCAATTACACACGACCCTTTGAAAGCTTTGCAGCTGGCTGCCCAGGAAGGCTCAGCGTGATCAGACAACACAGACACTCGATCCCTTGCAATCCCAATTTGGGAACGTTAACACGGAAACTCAAGCCACGTGGTGACAAGCAGGCCCGCGGCCACGTTCAGTTCAGGCCCAGAGTGGAGCCAGGTGCTCCTGAGGCAGGGCACAGATAGACAGCAATTCCAGACAGCCACCCTGGCCTGCAGCCTTAGAGACAGAGACTTTCCGCTCTCCCTGCATAGCACAAAGTGCAAGTATTCAGAGGGAAAAACCCACTAGACAGGACCAGTGGGCTACTCAGGCCCCTCTACTGCCCTGCAGAGGGCACGGGGGACTAAAACAGGTTGAAATCTAAAGTCTGGCTGGTTATGTGGTACACCTGCTCCAAAAGTCACCTGCAGCCCAACTGAAGCACATGCAGCCTACACACCTTGGGTGGCTACAGAGACTACTGAGAAGGAGCAGGCAGTACAGAGGAGGCAGGAGACCTGTACTGCTGCTCAGCCACAAACCAGGTGCCTAGCCTTAGGGCTACTCCCATCCCACTTGCTAGGCCTCTGTTTTATCTTTCAAAGGGTAAATGCCAAAGTCCCTTTGCTTACATGGATTCCTCCACAAGCTTCAGGAACATGGACTCATCTTCAGGTCCAGGGTTCAAGTCTTGGCTCCTCTGGCTCCCTTGGAAATCCCTGCACAATGGTCACCTCTATCCCACTGACACTCAGATATACATTTCGTACTAGTATCTTTCTCCTGGAGGCAGTCCTGCATCTCCACCTAAATTGCTTGTCATCAACTCCCATTCGAGGTGCCAAAATCAAACTTAGCATCTTTATTCCAAAAGTCCCCATCTCCCCTTAAAGCTACCAGCTGGTTTGTTCATTATTTTCTTTTCTTCGTTTCTTTTTTTGAGGGGTGCACGGTCCGGGAATCGAACCTGGGTCTCTGGCATGGAAGGCTAAGCATTCTACCACTGAACCACCTGTGCACCCCTTTTCTTTTCTTTCTTCTTTTTTTTTTTTTGGAATGGGCAGCCTCAGGTCTCCAGCATGGCAGGTGAGAACTCTGCCGCTGAGCCACCATTGCACTGGCCCCTTTGTTATTTTATTAAATCCCTTATTTCATTATTAAATCCATTATTTCATGATTTCCATTATTTCTTCCCCTGGTGCTACTAAAAAGCTTCCTCTCCCTCAGTCCCTCAGTCTTCAGAAGAGGCTTCAAACTGGATTCTCTACTCAGGCCTTATTTTTCCCTCCATTCCCTTCCATTGTCCTAGATAAAGTTCATAATACAGTGATACATATACACATATATAAACACATATATCCACAGGGAAAGAGAGAATACCAGACACCCTTTTCATGGCTCCCTGCTGCTTAAAGGACAATGCTACTTTAATCTGACATTCCTGGCCCTCCTTCCCTCACCCACCCCACCCTTGGTTATTACAACTCCCCAAACAAACTCAGTGTAACAGTCTTGGATTTCCTAAAGGATATTCTGAGAATATTATTCCATGAAATACTCTTCAAGCTCAACAAATAGGTTTAGTGCAATTATACAATACTCATTATCACTATATAGAGGCTGAAGAGCCCTGCTGGAAAGGAACCCACTTAGCCTAGCATTTCCCAAGACCGCCTGGCCCAGGAGCCCTTGTGCAGTACAACACCTGGATGCCTGTCCTTGTCTGCCTTGCATTTCTTTCTCTGCCCTGGCTTTCCTCCAAGGGCCAGCTCTGGCCTCATCTCCTCTAGAAGACTTCTCTGCATCCTACCATCAGCCCCCATGGATGCTTCCTTCCTTCACACCTGAAGCACTCACTGCCTATCCCTTGTTGAGAGGTAATACACCATAAGGGTTAAGAGCCTGGATTACGAATTCCATGTAAGCAAAGGATTATAACTTGGGCTAAAATCCCAATTCTGCCCCCCCCCCCCCAACTGCTTGCTCAGCGTAGACAAAGATAACAGAATCTATTAAAGAGGATTGCTGAGGAGATTAGTGGGATTAGTAGGTCAAGTACTAGCACGCGGCCTGGCACATAGCAGATACTCAATAACTAGCAGGCCTTTTTCTTCTTATCGTTGTTATCATTGCTTTGTCGTCCATCATTTTCTGTTTATCTTCCAGATGGGAAGCTGGGGAAACTCCAGGGCAAACTAAGCACTGAGCCCCGTAGGTAAATGCCTACCTTGGGGAAGGAGGTAGAGCCTAGTCTATGAGCAATGGGCAAGGGCAACCCTAGGCTGCATGTCCAAAACTCTGCCGGGCAAGAAGCCCGCGATCATTACCTGTCCTGCGCTGACCCCATCACCTGTTTGCTCACCACACCCCTCAAGGTGGTGTGGAAGCCCGTTAGGGAAACAAAGTGTCTAGAGCACACCCAAAGGCAGGCCGGGTGGCCCATTTCCACAGCCGATCATCAGACACTAATGAGCTGCTGTGCTGGGGTTTAAACTTTAAAATTTCAATTGTTCTTTTTAAGAGCTAATATTTTCACCACAGGCCATGTCATACATGTGACTTGTTGAGTTAATATCTGGAACTGAGAAGTTTCATTTCCACTTCCAGTCAATCCTGACTTTTGTACAGTTATTTAAATACTCCCATTTTGCCCCCTCTGAACCAAGACTTCTGAAAGACAAAGCTTTTATTTACAGGAGATGGGACATCTCTAAGATCAAGGGGAAGGCTTATTTTCACAGCACCCCTTGGCTGCTCTGCTGACAACTCACCTCATTCCCACACCCCAACTTCCACCCCAGCTTCTGTCCCTTCCCTCTACCCACTCACCTTTCCTGCTCTCCTCCAAGCAATGGGTTCTGTCACCAAGCAAGCTTTCAATCTTCACATTTCCAAAATGAAACCAGCTTTTCTGTGCTTTTCTCTGATTATCAGAATGACATACATAATTGAAAATATATATATATATATGAACAGTACACATAGCACGGAGAAAAAATGTTAATTACTTGAAATTCTACCACACAGATAAAAACACTGATAATATTTTATCAATCATCCTTACAGATGTTTTTTTTTTCTTTCACATATCTTTTTATAAAAATAAAACAAACTGGGCAGGTGATGGTGGTGCAATGGCAGAGTTCTCACCTGCCATGCTGGAGACCCGGGTTTGATTCCAGGTGCCTGCCCATGTAAAAAATAAATAAATAAATAAAACAAAACAAACCCAAACTTTCAAAGAAAAGTGTCCACAATCAATATGGCACTGTCATCTTTTAAAAAAAGAAGCATAACCAATGTCATTCTATGCCATTGCATATCGATATATGTCAACATTTTAAATCGATCTACCCTCATCATTTAAACACCCTCATCTTTTAAAAGTACTAACATCTCAAAATATTTGGATATAATATTGAGTAAAAAAAAATCAGAATCCAGTCTGCGCAATTTTAGCACACCATGGAAAACCATAATGTCCATGTGAGAATAGAGTAGAAACTCAATCAGCTGTGTTAAGTGGAATTGCCTGAGGAAATCTGTTTATAAAAGTGATATTTAAATGGCAAAGAAAGTCCTACAAGAAGAATAACTCTTAAAATGCAAACTCTCCATTATTTTATAAAACACCATGAAGGATAGGCTATGCATCACTGTAAAATATTTCAACCAGCTGAACTCCATTTAAATTAACCCCTAGTTTCCTTGCCCGTGGGAAAAGGAAAGAGAAGAACTGAAGCCATATGACCTTTGAAAAAGGGAAGAGGTAAGAGGTAATCCCAGAGCTGGAGGCACTTGAGGGGGATTCATGGGCAAAACTATGGGTTGGGGGCTGAGGGCTCACCTTGAACAGACACAAGAAAAGAGGGGCTCAGAGGCCACAAAGAAGAAGCCTTCAGCAAACTGAGTCAATCTGCACATTTCTCAACAGTCTCTGGTAGCCCAGGAGGCTTTGTTTATACATAAAAATATGTCTAATATGGGACTGATTCTGAGATGCACTGACTAAATAACCTATATGAAAGAGGCAGAGTAAGACCACTTAATAGCAGCTGTGATATTTGTGGAATTAATTACTATTAATGGCTAGGAACTATCAAGATTTGAGCCTTACTTTATACCAGGCTCCGTATAGTGCTTTACATGCATTATTAGTTCTCCTGATCCTCACAAAAACTCAGTAAAGCAGGTACAATTATTTTCAACCCCATTTCCTGACAAGTTAAGAGAAGGAGCCAAGTAAAGAATCAAGCAATTTGAATTCAAAGACTGCATTCCCAGCCTGTATACATTTCAACATATTTATAAACCCAATGCAATCTGGCAACATGAAATGGAGAATCAGGGTGCATATCTAGACAGCTAATGAAATTAAGCCCCAAATCTGCACTGTTTCTCAGGGGAAAGCGAGCCTGTAAGATAATCATAATAAACCTTCTTCTCTTTAAAGAGTTTTAAGTAGTTTGTAAGATGCCATGACTATCTTTCACATTCAAGTGGCCTATGGAAATCCACAAAATCAAAAGTGACCTGAAGCCAGTCTTCTTCAATCTGTTTAGTTTTACATATGCCCCTAGTCTGGGACTTTGGTCACATCATCATGTTAATTTTTCAGAAATGAAATGGAGAAAAGGCACTTAGAAATAACCATGGCAGTCATTCCTGAAGGAAACTGAGCTTGCAAGCTAAAGGACAGTATATTTAGCTTAAATGTGATGGACAGAAGGACTAGGATACTATATTTGGGCAAACCGTCGATTTGGGGTTTGGTGAAGTACTGGTTTTGGCAACGGTGCCCTTCTACTCCCTGTCCCTGCCCCAGGCCATGTGGGCTCAGCTACAGAGCAAAATCTGCCTGAGTTTTTCTCCCCAGGGCTCTGGAGAGCAGAGGTGGCACAATTCTGCCTGGGGGTGATGGGGTGAGAAACACAATCAGCAAATAGGAAGCCTCAAGAGAAGGAGATCCTCAAGCCCTGGGCAGCCACGTGATGCCATCCACAGGCTTGTAGCCCCCTGAGAATTCAACTTCATAAGGAACTCCTCACCACCCTCATACTGAACCATAACCACTGGTTTTCTCATCGGTCTTCCTCACAGACTGAGCAGAGGGTGTGTTCTAATCATCCCAATGTCTCAGATCCCTCTACAGAGTGGGTGCTCAGTAAATGTTTGAGGAATGAATGAAAAGGTGGTAGCACTCAGATACCGCTAACACCCACTGTATGAAATGTGGTAGTGTGTGAATTGAATAATTGGAGCTTACTGGGTGGGGCAAGATGGCAGTGTAACATGGTGTGAAAATTAATTCATCCTCTGGGGCAGCTAGTAAATAGACAGGAACTGTCTGGACTAACTGTTTGGGTGACCAGATTGTACACCAGTCTGGGAAGGGTGAAAGGGCTGAGACTACAGTATAGAACTGTATGTAAGTCTCCCAAACCGTGGAGGCTGACACCCCTCTCACACTGGCACAGCAGGCTGTTTCAGAGACATTTCCCCATAGGAAAAAGAAGCAGTCTCTACTAGGAACAAGAGAAGGTAGCTCAACCAAGCTCCAACTGCAGATTTAATTAACAAATTTGGATCGCTGAAAACAAGCTCCCAGCACAGAAAAAACAGAGCAAGCACAAAAGGAACCCTGAGGTCTCTCCTGGTAGAGTGGGAGTGGGCTGACGGGGAGGATGGGGGTGGGGTGGGAAACAGGTTTTTGGAGTTGGCTGAGCTCAGAATACTGGAGAAGGGCTGCGCCTCAAGAAAAGGAGCACCTAGAGCTGTGTACTAGCTCTGGATTGGCAAAGCCAGGAGGTGGGTGGGGGGTGAGAGAAGGTTTCTGCGGACAAGCTCTGAAAAGGATTTTTTTTTAATAGCCCGTTAAATAAAGATTCAGGAGGGTGGTGTGACAGTGGCTCAGTGGCAGAATTCTCGTCTGCCATGCAGGAGACCCGGGTTTCATTCCCCCCATTCAAAAAAAAAGCCCCAGGCGTTTTCAACTGTCAGGGAAAGGCAGAGTTAAGATAGATCTCAGAGACAAAGTAACTAGTCAAGTGAAGGAGATAATTCCCTAAAGGGTGTATTTTCCCCAAGAAAGGAAGGGCTGAGTGGGTCTTGAAGTTCAAGTGGCTGTCCTCATTCACAGAATTCAGACTCCAGAGGAAAACAGAAACAGCTTAAGCTTGTCTTATATCTCAGGTTCCCACTCAACCATGCCACTGACAGGGACAGAGTCTGCTGAGAATTAAAGGTACCACATCACTTTATGCTGGTGGGGTGCAGTGGGCTGACAAGTGTCACCTGCTGGGCAGGATAGGAAAAGCACAGAGTTAAGAAGTGTCACAGGAAAGACTTTGTTCCACAAAGAAAGGAGAGGGTAGGAAAAAAAAAGAATTAAAAAAAATAAAAACAAAAGGGAGAAAGGATAACAAAAATACCAAGATTCCCATATTCCTCCCTTATATCCCCCTCTTATTGACTTTAGCTTTGGTATATTGCCTTTGTTAAAATTAACGGAAACATATTAAAATATTACTGCTATCTATAAACCCTAGCCTGCATTGATTGTATTTTTTCCATATACCATCCCATTTTTCAACCCCTTGCAATGTTGACATTCGTTTGTTCTCCCTTATGTAAAAGCATTCTTATATTTGTACATTTGATCATCACCATTTTGTACTCTAGGTTTCGCTAAGTTATACAGTTCCAGTTTTTATCCTCTATCATTCCTTCTGATGTCAAATGTGGCCCATTTTAGGATTTAGGGTGAGGGTGAGGGCCAGGGTTTAGGATTTAGGGTGAAGGTGAGGGGTTAGGGTTTAGGGTCTGGGTGGTTAGTGTTGAGGGTTGAGGATGAGAGTAAAGGTTAGGGGTTAGGGTGAGGGTGAGAATTAGGGTGAGTTGTGAGGCATGTAACTAGGTGAATAAACCTTGAGGACATTATGTTGAGTGAATATGCCAGAAATGAAAAGACAAATATTTTAAGGCCTCACTAATATGAACTATACTGTGAAAACTCTCTGAGAACGGAATCCTAGAGAATAGATTATTATGGGATAGAATGTGGGCAGAGATTGGGCAATCAACAATTAAGGAATACAAAATGTTTAATAAGGTTTATTGTAAAGGCTCCTAGGTTGCAAGCTCTTACAACAGTCACATCTATTTCTGAGTTTTAACTGTTCTTTCTAAATTCTGAGAAGCTGAGTCTTTGCATATAACCTGGTAATTCCCTGGAACTTTGGGTGTCTGTGTGACACCAGAGACTCAGAGTGAGAACTATACAGCCCTGAAAGTCAGCATTACTCCATACAGCAATTGTTAAAGAAGCTGAAAAAGATAGCAGACTTCAATTAGAAATAGAAACAAAGCTGATCTGCTAGGACTAATGCAAATCAGAATACAGGGTAAAAGATAATATGAGACCAAAGGAAGAGATGTTTATTTGGTACAAAATTTATGGTCAGTATAAACTGACCATTTATACTTTTATGGTCAGTTTATTTAAATAATATAATTACATGGAACCTAAAATAGGGAATGTGCTCTTATTATCTTGCACAGGTTAATGTAATGCCCCAATAAATCCCAGAGTAATTTGGGCAGAAAATAAAAAAGTATTTGCAAAGTCCCCCTGAGGAACAGGGAAAAAATGTGGAAATATTAGATTTCACCCCTGCAGAATTCCTGACATTCTCACAAGCATTAGAGACTTCCAATGAAATAAGCCAAGTCCTCAAACTTGTGGCCTGCCCTTATGAACTTATTCTTGCAAAGGAGAAGCTAAGCCTACTTATAATTATGCCCAAGAGTCACCCCCAGGGAACCTCTTTTGTTGCTCAGATGTGGCCTCTCCCCCTAAGCCAACTCTGCATATAAACTCACTACTCTCCCCCACTACGTGTGACATGACTCCCAAGAGTATAAATCTCCCTGGCAACATGGGACATAAATTCCAGGAATGAGCCTTGCCTTACCATCATGGGATTGAGAAAGCCTTCTTGACCAAAAAGGAGAAGAGAAATGAGACAAAAAAAGTTTCAGTGACTAAGAGATTTCAAATAGAGTCAAGAGGTCATTCTGGAGATTATTCTTAAATATTACATAGATATTCATTTTTAGTTTCCAGTGTATAGAATAGCTAGAAAGAAATATCTGAAATTGCTGAACTATAATCCAAGAACATTGATTCTTGATGTTGACTGTATAATTACATAACTTCTATAGTGTGACTGTATGATTGTGAAAACCTTGTGACTGATGCTTCCTTTGTCCAGTATATAGGCAGATGAGTAAGAAAATGAGAAAAAATAAATAAATAATAGGGAGGATAAGGGGCATGGAATGTTTTGGGTGTTCTTTTCTTATTTTTATTTTTTGGAATAATGAAGATGTCCTAAAATTGATTGTGGTGATAAATGCACATGATGATATGCGAACCACTGATGTATACTCTGGACGGTTATATGGTATGTGAATACATCTTAATAAATTGCATAAAGAAGAAGCATTGGGTGGATTAAATAGATAACAAAGAATCACGATTTACTGAAAAACTAAAGTCACAAAGAGATAGTAAATATGACTCCAAAGGCTCTTCAGGTATCTTAAAACAGGAAGGTTCCACAAAATGTGTAAATGGTTAGAGATGTAGCCCCACACCCTCCCAAGAGGTTCCACTAAACAAATAATGCTCCTTTACCTGCTTCCAACCTCTGACCTTAGAGCCTGCATTCTTATTTATTAAAAGAGAGAGAGAGAGAGAAGCTGCTTATGAACTTATGCCTTCACTCATGCTTTCTAGTAAAATGGCAGAGCGGTCTTTGCAAAGTGACCTCTGTGGGATGTTATTAAATACTACCTGAAAAGAGGTGGTCAAACAGGTCTGAGAAACTGTGGATGCCAACAGGTTATATGCAATGTGAATATCCAAGAAAGGAAGTATGGTACTGAAAGTTTCCCACACCTCTGGGACCCAGGACCTCTCAGCCTCCATCCCTAGAGACGGCAAGAACTTGGAACCCACACCAGGAAACATCAGTAATAAATGAAATGGATTATTTGGAATATCCTCATCTGGGGAAAGTTACTTGAATTCTTTATCTCTCAATTTCCTTTCCCTTAAAATGGAATAAAAACTCAGGCTCTGAAGTCAGACACTTTGGCTTGGAATTCTGATTCTGGCATTTATAAGCATGGGAGCCTGGTCAGGTTACTTAAGTCTTGCTAAACCACAGTTCTCTCATCTTTAAAATGTAAGTAATCATAGTATCTATTACCTCACAGGGTAGATATTGCGAGATACTGTGATTGTGAAGACCGAATGAGAGAATACAGGTCAAGTGCTTATTACAGCGTAAGCCCTCAGACATGGCTGTTATCTCTAACTGTATAAACATCAAAACGCTATACCAATGTTACCCACTCTTTAAAGGCCCAACCTAAGTCCCACCTTTCATTTATGAAGCATCCCTGATGACCAAATCTAAAAGCTCTCTCACCTCTGGGCTTATACAGTTTGTAAGAATACACACTTACCACAAACTTATTAGGCATTTAGTCATAGGCCAACATGTAGTATTAGATCCTATACTGACATCTAGCATTTCAGATATAATTCTTGTCTCAAGTCCTCTTTTTTCCAAAAACAGAATTCAGGGAGTTACATGATTTTTTTTTTTTTACATGGCAGACATTAGGAACTGAACTTGGTTCTCCGGTATGGCAGGTGAGAACTCTGCACTGAGCCACTGTTGGCTTATTAATTGGAAAAAAAAAATTTTGTTTCAAAATAATTACGACTTTACGGCAAGAGCTCAAGTCCAGTTTATTACGCCATCTTCACAGATTCAGCACAGTACTAGAAATGCGGTAAATAATAGATTAAGTTCTGTTGTGTAAATTCTGACAACACTCGCCACTGAACCAAAGAATTATTAGCCCATAATCTATTAAAAATAACTCTTAATAACCAGCATTACCATATAAAGACAGAAAAACACTGAGGAATATTCATAATGCTGGCCCTGGGATATAACTCCCAGATCAAAAAGACTGGGGCAGGTCATGGTGGCTCAGCAGGCAGAGTGCTCACCTGCCATGCCAGAGGACCCGGGTTCGATTCCCGGTACCTGCCCATGTTAAAAAAAAAAAGTTTCATTACCGGCTCCTTTCCCATGTTAAAATTATTTGATGATCCAGCAGTTTCATTCCCAAGTAACTATTCAAGAGAATGGAAAACATATGTCCACGTAAAAACTGTATATGGCTGTTCACAGCAGCATTATTCATAATAGCAAAATAGAAGAAACAACCCAAATGCCCATCAACTGATGAATCAAACAAAATGTGGTATATTCACATTTGGAATATTATTCAGCCACAAAAAAGGAATGAAGTAGTGATTCAGGCTACTCAGGAATGAACCTTGAAAAACTTATGGTAAGTAAAAGAAGCCAGTCATAAAAGGCCAAGTATTGTATGATTCCACTTACATGAAATTTCCATATGATGGACTGAATCATGTCCCCCCTACAAAAACATGTTCAAATCCTAATCCCCAGTCCTGTGGATGTGAAGCCATTTGTAAACTGGATCTTCGAAGGCGTTGTTAGTTAATCCAATACGACTCGAGTAGAGGAAGTTTTGAGACAGGAGGAGACAGATGTGGAGAGAGATGGCTATGGGACACAAGTAAAGACTGAGTTACAGCCTACAGGCAAGCCACCCCTCGAAGACCGCATGTTTCTGAGAAAGCATGATGCTGCTAACACCTTGATTTTGGAGTTCTAACTTCCTAATCTGTGAGACAACAAATTCCAATCATTTAAATCAACCAGTGTGTGATATTTCTTACAGCGCCCCTGACAAACTAACAAACTAACCCAGAATAGGCAAATCCACAGAGACATAAAGTAGATTAGTGGTTGTCAGGGGTTGGAGGGACAGAGGAATGAGGAATGTCTGACAAAGGACACTGGGTTTCTTTTTGGGGTGCAAAATGTTCTAGAATTAGGTAGTCATGATGGTTGCAGAACTCTGTGGCTATACTAAAAACTATTGTACTGTACAATTTAAAAGGGTGAATTTTATGCTATATGAGCTATATCTCAGTAACAATGAAAAATGAAATTATTTGAAAACTGCTTGTCAATTAGTAATTCTACTTCACTGCTTATTTACTGAAAAAAAAAATTTTACATGAGAACCACCAGAATGCCAGGTACTGTGCTGGGTGCTAGAGACACAGTGGTGAGCAAGTTCTCTTGGGGAACTCACCATCAAGCCATGGAGAGCCACAAGGCCACACACGATGGAGATGGGATAAGAAGAAGCATGAGAGAGGGAGTACAGGGTACCTGGAGGCATGAGGCTGGAGTAATGACTCTACCCAAGGGCAAAGAAGGGCTTTCCAGAAAAAGTGGGCAGTGGGCTGAGGGATGAGGAATAGCTGTGGGAGGATTATGAGGGAAGAACTTGCCTGAAGGACCGGGGGAAAGAAACATGACAGGGCTGGAAAACATTCAATAGGAAAGAGGCACCAAACATAATTTTTAAAACCCAACCAATATTTGACTCCCACTATGTTCTGGGCACTGTCCTAGATGCTGAGCATACAACAGCTAGCAAGACCAAGGCGAGCAGTGGCAGAGTTGCTAGTTTATAACAGTGTATTTTCATGGGTTCATGGTAAATCGTTTGTGACTAGCTGATCCATTGGTTTGAATGTGGTGTTTAAAAAGGACAAAGACAATCTGTTAGTATCTATCAAGAAAAGCAAATACAGATACCCTTTGAGCCAACCATTCCACTTCTGGGAAAATATCCTACAAGTTATCCCCTTATAGGTACAGTAATGACAGATGTAACAGGATTTGCTGCAGCATTGTTTATAAGAGGAAAAGACTGGAAACAGCCCAAGTGCTCATTAAAAGGGGACCAGTTAAACAAATGAGAAAATTCTGTGTACTGACATGAAAAGATCTGTGAGGTATTTTATTAACTGAAAAGGCGAGATACAGAACAGTATACAGAATATGTTTCATTTTATGTAAGAAAAGGGATGAGAATACATACGTATGTGTATAAAACCTTAACAATTATACATTTCCAGCTGCTTATATATATTTGCGTAAATAAACTTTGTATTTATAGCTGCTTATATTTGTGTACAAAAAGTAATAAAACTAACTGGGGGGAGGAATGAGGAGATGAATGAGAACAGGTGGGGAAGGCACACTTCTCAATATATTCATCTTGATAAGTTCTGATTTTTGAACCAAGTGAATGTATCACACCAAGTACTACCTATTCCAAAAAACCTTTTTGTCTTTACGTTTTAAAAGGCCAAGATAACAGGTTCTCTACCAGTATCATATGCTAAAGTAACCAGCATCTCCTTCCTGTTACCCAAGAGCCCCGACAGATCAGCATGGATAAGAACACCTCAAATCACCACCCCTAGCAGAAAGCAACTCAGGACACATGCTCTTCTCACCATGTGCATGCAGGACCACCCCTGATAAGTTCACCAACTATGTGGTAGGCACAGCAGTGCCGGGGATGCTGAGCCCCTTCCTTCAGGGGGCTCACGGCAAGTACACGGAGCCATCCCCGGTCCTACTTTGCTCAAGAGCTTTCTAGGCTAACCTGATCAAGTCACTCCCATGCCTGGAAATCTTCGGTGGGTCCCCATCACCTAAGCAGACCAAATGCAAACTTCTGAACAAGGGCCTCCATGGGTCTGAACACCACTTCCAGTCCCGAATCGTTTTCCACCGCCTCCTCCCTAAACCTCATGCCTCAGCAGTACCACCTCACACACACCTCGGTCCCTGCACATCCCTCCCCGGGTCTGGCACACCCTCTCCTCAGCAAGTTTACCTGGCCGATGCCCCTCGGGCCTCAAGGGCCAACCCAAACTTCTCCTTTTGAAAGTAAACTGCAGTTAATCCTCCCTGGGGACCTGTGCTCTTTTCCTGGTGTGCACACTGTACGTACCTTGTATGCACAAGAGCGGCAATGACAGTATCGTCTCCCTACGGACTTGACTCCGTGTCAGCAGAACCAAGCAGAACCCTTTTCATCTTTTATCCCAAGCATCAAGAACAGTGCTTGGCAGATAGCAGATCCTTGGTCTAAGTCTGTCTGAATGAATACAAGCGAAATACAGAAGCCAGCACAAAGGAGGAATTAACTCTATTAGGGAAGAATGGCCAGGGAAAGTGTCTGAGCAGGCGGTGTGTACACAATATCTAAGGTGGGCATCAAAGGAGAAATATGAGTTAATTGAAGGAAAAGCAGAAAGAGAAGATTCTAGGAGGGGGAAAGCGGTGAGAGGTGTGGGTATGAACAAAATCAGAGAGACATGAAAAAGGAGGAACCACACAGATAGTTGGTTTTGTAGTGAGGGCTCAGGGCAGGGGTGCCCTAAGTGAGGTGAAGAGGAGGTCCAGGACAATGGATGGTCAGATTGTGGGAAAGCCTTGAACTCCATGCTAAGCAGCCCAGGTTTTAGGTGAGTGCCATAGAAGGATTTTAAATAAGGGCGACCCATGAGCAGCCCCATGTTTTAGAACAATCAGTGGTAGCTGCATGGGGAAAGAACCAGAGAGAAGACAAGAGGGAGAGGCTGGGGGGCAAGTTAAGTCCCCCTGTAACTGTCAAGGTGAGAACTGTCATGGGCCTGAGCTAAGGCCAAGGCCAAATAAGTGAGGGTGAGAGAACACTTGGGAGCAATGCCTGAAGTAAAATGAATGGGACTTAGTGAATAAACTTAAATAAATGAACAGACATGTTGGGGAGGTGAGATAAGGGAGAAGTGACAACTGCAGGTGTCTGTTAGGGCAGAGGCATTTTGTTTTATTTCCTTTTTCTAAAATCTAAGTAAACTATAGTCATGCAAGAGGGAGGGGTTAATAACATTGTGAGTGATCATCAACTGGCCCAAGTAAAAAGATTCCTAGATGCTCCACTGCTGTGCTAGATAGCAAACAAGGGGAAAAGCACCTTGCATCTGTTTCTAGGGGTCTGCAAAAGTTTAGAGATGGAAAGAACATGACAGATCAGCTAGTTCTCCTCATTTTATCAAATACACTTCAAAGAATTATTTATTGACATCACCTTCAGGTACTCCCAGGTCCAAAATACAGTTAACCCTAGTATATAATGAGTGCTCCATAGCTTTTCTTTGAAAGAATGTTAAATGCACACCACGCCTACATTCCTTTTTCCACTGATCAACCAAACCATGTACCCCTCACCCCTACCTCTCCCTAGAAAAGCCTTCACAAAAGAAGTTTCCACTCCCTCTGCCTTCTCTGAATACTGGAATAAAACCACCTCCCTTAGGTTTTTTTAGTTTTAAAAATAAAAGGTAGATGTTCTAGTTTGCTAGCTGCTGGAATGCAATATATCAGGAATGGGATGGCTTTTTAAAAGGGGTATTAGTAAGTTGCTAGTTTACAGTTCTAAGGACGAGGAAATGTCCCAATTAAAACAAGTCTATAGAAATGTCCAATCTAAAGAATCCAGGGACAGATGCCCTGGTTCAAGAAGGTTGATGAAGTTCAGGGTTTCTCTCTCAAGTGAGAAGACACATGGTGAACAGAGACAGGGTTTCTCTCTCGGCTGGAAGGACACAAGTAAACACCGTGTCATCTGCTAGCTTTCTTTCCTGGCTTCCTGTTTCATGAAGCTTCCCAAGAGGCATTTTCCTTCTTCATCTCCAAAGGTCATTGGCTGGTAGACTCTCTGCTTCTCGTGGCTATGTTGTTGTTCTCTACTCTCTTGAATCTCACGGCTTTCTTTTGTCATTCTCTAGCTTTTTCCAAAGTTTCTTCTTTTAAAGGATTTCAGTAAAACCAATCAAGACCACCTGGAATGGGTGGAGACGTGTCTCTACTATCAAGTTTAATACCCACACTGATTAAGTCACATCTCCAGAGAGACAATTTAATTAAAATTTCAAACATACAGTGCTGAATAGGGATTAGGATTAAAACATAGCTTTTCTAGGGTACATATATCCTTTACTGGCACAGTAGAGGAAAAAGACATTCTATCTAGCTGTAGCCCTACTTTTTAAAAAATCAGATGCAAAGATATTGTGAACCCCAGAAATCCTCATTTAGTATTGCTCAGTGGGATCTTTTTTATTGTTTCCATGGAGATGTGACCCACCCAATAGTGCACCCAAAGCTTTTGCTTAGGTGGTTTCCAAGGAATTGTGTGTCTACCCATTCAAAGTAGGGTTGCTTAGTGGAGTCCTTTAAGAGGGAATCATTTTGGAAAAAGCTTCTGTACCAACAAAGCCCACAAAGCCAGAGACCTCTGGAGATACAGAAGGAAAATGCCCCTGGGGAAGCCTTATGAAATGAGAAGAGAAAGCTAGCAGACTTCACCATGTGCCTTTCCAGCTGACAAAGTTATTCCTGACCCATTGTTCTTTCTTGAATCAAGGTATCTTTTCCTGGGTGCCTTAGTGTGGACATTTTCACAGCCTTAGAACTATAAACTTGCAACATAATAAATTCCCTTCTTAAAAGCCAAAAAATATCAGATGCAAATAAATACCTTTTAATAAGTCCGAAGGATACTTTAGTGATAAAGTCACACAAAAGCAACATAAGAGTAAAACAGAATGATACTCATCTTCAAGGGCAACACCAGCATCATGCACATCTCAGGATTATAACAAGGTCTAGGAAAAAGCTGTTGCTCTCTCCCAGCTCTAACACTCCTTGCCTGCCCCTCACACTGCCCTGCTGCTTCTGTGTGCATACAAGGCCTTGCAGTTTCTGAAGTCTCTAAATTACACCAGGGAGAGTTCAGGTGTGGGACAAGGACACACACACACACACACACACACACACACTCACAACACACACACACACACTCACCATCCAGCTTCTCTGGATTTACTTCTGGTTGAGGCAGAATGAAATTTCCCGGTAAAAGTTTATTCAGATTAGTATACAGCCTCAACCAGACTCCTGGTTCCAACTCATCTTCTAAATCACTCTACAAGTCTCAGAGCAACATCATCAGGTCACTGTCTGCCCAAAACTTCAAAGGTTCCCATTACTTCAGGATAAAGTCTCAACTCCCTGGCAGGACATACAAGGCCCTCATGATCTGTCCACCCTGTTCCTTCCTGCTTAAACCATTTCCAGGCATCTTATGAACTAGCTACTGAGTACATCAATTCTCTCAGCTCATGCCTTGAAGAACTGCTGCTCTGTGGGCTGCCTCTCCTCTCTTTTCCTTTGGCTAGCAGCAGGTATTCCTCTGTTCTGGTCTGAGAATCTCTCTCCATTTCAAAGATCCCTCTGTGTGTGCTAACACAGAAGACAACATGGGGGTCACTCAAGTATTCATCAAGTTCTGCATTGTGTCTTTTCATCTAAACTTCTTTTAGATAGTAAGCTCCCTGTGATTAGGACTATCTCTTTTTCTCTGTGTTTCCAGCATCTAGAACAATGCCTCCCAGAAAGACACTGCTTAATTAACATTTGCAGAATGTTAACTGGGCCACCTGACCACTGGGACTTAGAGGTCAAGCAACACTTGTCAAGTTGCACTGGACTCAACTGTAGGTTAAAGGTGTGTGTCATGGTCAGGCTCATGTGTCAACTTGGCCAAGTGGTGGTACCTGTTTGTCTGGTTGGGCAAGTACTGGCCTGTCTGTTGCAATAAGGACATTTCATAGAATTAAATCATGATCACATTAGCTGCATCCACAGCTGATTCCATTTGTAATCAGCCAAGGGGAGTGTCTTTGGCAATGAGTGATGCTCAGTCTAATCACTGGAAGCCTTTTAAGGAGGATTCAGAAGAGACAGGCACATTTCCTGCTTCGACTGGTGAGCCTCTCCCGTGGAGTTTGTCCAGATCTTCCATCGGAACTGTCAGCTTCACAGCCTGCCAAGGGGATTTTGGACTCTGCATTCCTGCGGTCACATGAGACACTTATATAATTTTATATTTGCGAATGTTCCCTGTTGATTCTGTTTCTCTAGAGAACCCTAACTACTACAGTGTGCTCAGTGGTCAGTGACAATCTGATGTGGCCATAGTTGTCATAGTTAGAGTATATGGACCCAAGAAACTCAGGGAACAGTGGCTGAAAAGCACCTCATTCTCTTCTGCTCAAACCCCTCAAATGACCACAGTAGGGTGAGCTGGGTCAACAATTATCATAGCTGATTTCCATTTCAGGTTTCAGTATCTTGTACAGAGTAGGCACAGAGCATTTGCTGAGTGATTTAAAAAATTATTGAATGGCCAGCTGGTCGAACAATGTTGAATGAGGCTATTTCCCAGGCCAGGTGTTAAGAATGCCAAAAATGTTTCTTCCATATATTTTGGCTAATAAAATGTACTATACAACAGATCAACTTTGGCTTTTATTTCATAGGGCTGTATAACTGTGGTTCCCCAGATAAGTCATTCTGGATAGCCAAATTTTCCATACTGCTAAAGATATGGGTATTGAAACTTTGACACTAATCATTGTAGATGGAAATCTTACTAAAAACCTATCCTAGTATACCATATATTGACTTTTCATGAAGTTACAAGATAATCACTATGATCAACTACCCTACTGCACTATTCTATCTTAATGACCTTAAAATCCATTGAAGCTGTTTGCCAATATACGAACTGCCGCCAGGTCTTCATAGTTTTTTTTGTTGTTGTTGTTTTTCCATTTCTCATTACTTCTAAGTATTTAATAATGTATGGCCCTCCAACTGACAGCTACCTTAAGTCTGTCTCCCCTAGCTGTTTCTCCCATTTTTACTTCTTTCTTTTTCTGTGAGTTTGCAAACCAGATAACCAAGCTTCTTACAACTGTATATAAAGTAGTTTGAGCTCTGAGCAAGGCCAGCCTAGGTGCTGAGTACACAGCGTTAGAGCACAGATTTAGGAACACCATCAGGCTACCCAGACAGGCGTGGACTACTTTTTGTGAGTCAAAAAATTATGATATTTCAAAAATTAAATATAAGAAATAATTCCTACTTGTAACTAGGCTTCAAAAGAATGCAAATAAGTACTGATGCATCTCCTCACAAGATCTCCTACACTGGTATTTTTCATTCCTATAAGTTTTAGGAAGAAAAAGTACTATTTTGGTCAGAGTAATTGAAGAGACAGGCGAGTTCAGTTCTGAAGAAGGAGCTTGTAGAGGTAACAACACTAATTAGCCAGATAGTTTTAATGAGCTCTTTGGAAGGCTGTTTGGGGTAGGGTACGGAGGGTGGCAGATCACACGTCAGGATTCAGACCCTAGGTTCACCTTACTGATATGGAAGATAAAAAAGGCCACAGATGCACGTATGTGTGTATGCAATGAATGAAAATACTCCAATGGCCAGGGTCCTTCACCATGTTCAGAGGAATCTGCAGAGCAGACGGCCACAGGCATGACTTCCTTTTCCTCCTCCCTGGTCCCCATCCAGCCTTGGAGAAGCCACTGGGCCTCAAAATGAAAGTCACAAAGCCAGGCCTACACACCCCACCCCCAGACAATGATTCCTGGCTGATACATGGCTTTTCTCTTTCCTCACCACCAAAATGCCATGGATTCCCCCATTTATAAAGCTTACTAGCTCCACTAAGTTGTATTATTAAATGTCAAACCCAAATTTAGGCTAAAACCTACTTTCAGCTGAATAAGAAATGAAACCAAGATTAGAATTTGAGGCCACTCATCCAATGGAGGCATAGCTTTACTCTTACCAATTCTAACTCTATATGACTGGAAAGAAAATGCCTCTTTCCCTCTCCTTCCAATTTCTGACTAGCAACTTAAGTTTTTTGGGGGGGTGGGACATGATCCAAGGATCAAACCTGGGTCTCCCATATGGAAGGCTAGCATTCTATCATTGAACCATCCATGCACCCTGCAACTTAAGTTTTATACCCATTCACCACATATTTATGTTAAGGAGGCACAACTGAGCTACACAACTGTTGCAGCCCCATGAAGCAAGGGGGGGCCAGGGAAGGGAAGGGGTTCGGGTAAGCCACACAGATGATTAATGGCAAAGACTGGGTAAGAATCCAGGCCTCGGGGTCCCAGACCTCACCCCTTCCACGGCCATGGGCATGTTATGGGGGCCCCCCACAGGGTACCAGCCACATCTCACGCCTCATAGACTCCAGAAAAGAGGCACATGGTCTAGCTTTCATGCCCAAACCAGAGACAAAACTGCTGTTTTTTTTAAAAAAAATGTCACCCATTCTTTTCCAAGTCAACATTCCTTTTCCAACCAACAGTCACAACATCCATCCCGACAAGTTATTCCTTGCCTGTTAGGTCAAAAGTTGATCCAGTACAAGGTGAGACTACAAACTAAGCACATTCTAAAATTCAGAAGCATTGGGTATGAAAAGCTCAATTCTGCTCCAAGTTCCAAGGAATTTTTCTCAGCAGGAAACCAGGCATTGTGAAGTGGGCCCTGCAATTTCCTGTGGGACTCCAGGAATTGCCAGAGGGAAGACCTGTTTATCCTGGAACTGCTCCCCCAGCTCAAGAACCCCCAAACTGCTCTGGACCTTTGGAAAAGGAGCTGATATTACTATGCTAGCACTGCTAAATTCTGAAACCATGTTCCCAATGCCTCTCAGGCATTTTTCCCAAGATTTCAGCGCTGTGCCAGACACACAAACCATAAAATACTCGTTGACTATAACCAGCATGGTACAGGCTGTTCCTGAAAGCAAAGGGGTGGGGTATCAACAGAGAAAGGAGGGGCGTATTTGCATACATTACATCTCTACCCTTTGTCCTGTGGTAGGCAAATCCTTCTTCCTTCCCAGTAGACCTATATAATGCTAGACAAAAATAATGGGGCAGGACACAGCGGCTCAACAGGCAGAGTTCTCGCCTGCCATGCCGGAAACCCGAGTTCATGTCCCTGTGCCTGCCCACACACACACACACACACACACACACAAGAATAAAAAAATAATGGTGGAGGGTCACGTCAAACTTCCTTTAAATTCTCTATTAAAAAAGAAAAAATAAAATACCCCCAAGGAGATTGTATCTGTACCTTTGTAATGAAGTAATAACCTGATTAAATGAATAATACTCTGTCCTTGTAAAATTCAAGAGCTTTATTATGAAGTCCTCTCCCTATTCCAAAGGCTCGGAGGATTACATCCTTTCCACCCCATAACTGAACATTACCTCCACCAACCCAAAAGGAACATTATAAACCATGCTGAGGTTTTGATGTCAAAAGTTTTAAACCATGGAAAAGTTCTACGAACCCAGCCAAGATTTCAATCAATAAAGGTATTAGAAATCACACCCATATTCACACGTAAACAGCCTTTGGTCAGTTTGCTTTATCTCAAATCAATAGCCTGCATATAAAAATACCAGTTGTGCCTCATAAGATATCTAGGAGTGACAGACACTTTTCTCTGAATACTGACAATCCTACACCTCGGAAGGTTAGGTCTCAATTCAATAAATCACTCCTTCCTACCTACAGCAGTGGCTTGAGGTTGAGCCCCAACAAGTCTGAGCTTGCACTTACATCAAGTTCAAGACCTGATTCCTATCCACAAACAGTTTATCAACTTTAAACTACCACACTGTGACCTCTTTGAGGACAGGAACCCCACCTAATTCATCATCGCATTCCCAGAACTCAACACGGGCACACAGCAGGCATTAAAGCAGTCAGTAAACAGCTACCAAATAAATGAATGTAGCACTTTTTTTTTTCATAATTTTTTTATTTTATTTTTTTAAATATCAAAAAAAAACCACCAAATAAATGCAAACATTCCTATTTTGATCATTCCGTTCTACATATATAATCAGTAATTCACAAAATGATCACATAGTTGCATATTCGTCATCATGATCATTTCTTGGAGCATTTGCATCTATTCAGAAAAAGAAACAAAACGAAAACAGAAAAAAAATTATACATACCATAGCCCTTACCCCTCCCTTTCATTGATCACTAACATTTCAAATTAAATTTATTTTAACATTTGTTCCCTGTAGTATTTATTTTTATTCCGTATGTTCTACTCGTCTGTCGACAAGGTAGATAAAAGGAGCATCAGAAACAAGATTTTCACAATTACACAGTCTGAATGTAGCACTTTTAAGCAATACCAATCTCAAGACTTCACACACACACACACACTGGCATTCAAAGATAGGATCTAGAATCTCAGTGGACAGAGGCATAGAAAAACCACTGGACTGGAATCAGAAGATGTGGGTTCAAGCCCCAGCTTTGCCAAAAATTCATTCTACTGTCCTGGAAAAATCTCCCAGCTTCTGGGAGCCTTGGTATCCTCTGATAAACATAGTAGGTGACTTCCAGGTTTCCCTCTGGTAAAATGCAAAGTGAAGATGCATCCTTGAACTATGGCCTCAACATTAACCTGATGATAAGAACAATGAAAATATGATAGCCAGAGGCATCTATTCTCACACATATGTTGGCTAATAGCAGGCAGGAACTTTAACAGTTAGTACAGCCTCTGCTCATTTACCTAGGTTCCTATGGCCACATGTGACACACACACACTCAGAAATGCAAATTTCAATGATTCTTCCAGGCAGCAAATCTTCCAAGTAGAACAACTACCCACAGATATTACTTTCAGGTAATAAGCATATTCCACTCAGACAAAGAAAAATAAAGCAGCCTGTGGCTACATTCCGTAGACGCCCCATTCGTGGAAGCATCAGAGCCGAGCTCTAAATGTGAGCCAGACGTTGCTGAATTCTTATTTTGGCTCTGTCTCTGACTCTAGTGGATGGTTGCTGGCCAAGTCTCTCTCTCCTTTAGAAGCCAGGCTCTGGATGGGTATGACAACCCCCATAAACCATCCAGATTACAGCGTTAGGCTAGTAAAGCATTTCACAGTTGTAACGTGCTGCCAATCCCTGAAGACAAATGAGGGAAGCCATCAGGATGCAACACTGCTCAGGCTGAGAACCACAGAGCAGCCAGCCACCTAACCCTGGGGCTCCCAAAATTTCTTCTGCCGAAAAGCAAGGAAAGCTGTATGAACCTATACCAAATGCAGTTCAGAACAGTCGTTTGCAAAGCACTTTAAACCACAGAGTTAACAAGCAACGCTAGCCAGCTGTGACTAAACTAGGTTTGGGTCTCTTCTACTCTGGGACATTTGAGACAGTAGAGGTAAATCAAGGCAAAGTAATAGACTGTGTAAAAGATAAAGGATTGTTCACAACATCAGAAAGGTTGATCAGAGCCACATTAATAGTTTTACTGTTTTCTTCTCCTCTTTTTTTTTTTTTTTAATTTTTATAATCATTAGGTACCAATGATACCAGCTATACAGAGCTGGATAGAAATGTTAAGAGATAGTATCAGTAAAGTTTCCCACAAAGCCTGCTAACAGAGCTCTCCCTGGCTAGAAAGCACCTCTGTCATTCGGGAACTCTAGTCCAGTCTTATCAACCCTCTGGCTTCGTCATTTATCACGGTGGGAATGAGAGGAGCACCAGCTTGCCACAGAGTGATTTCTGAGGCCCCTGCCCACGAAGAAGCAGATCAAAAAGGAGCTCATGCCAGCCAGAGCGAAAGTTTCACCATAGCAACACATGTTATTCTACCAACAGTCAGGACTGAAGTGCTCTGTTGTGACTGGTCCGGAGAGTGCCCCTGAGAAATGAGTGACGGCAGAGTCAGACAGCAGAGCAAGCAAGAGAAAAATGGTACCTATTTAGCTTGTGGGGCAGTCTCCTTGTGGCTTTTACTCCTGGACAAAGCTGACGGTGGCAGCACTAAGACTCTCCAATACCCACAGCCCGTGTTCTAGTAAGATAGATGTCAGAGAGAAAAGAAGTGTGCCAATAAAGTGGCAAAAATAAGCATAGCACAATCTTTGGAAAGAAGACATCTTTCCCTTGGGGGAAAGGCCCATTTTATCTCTAAGGTCTCTATCTCAGAAGCATACCATATCTAAAAAAAATGAAATATACTTAAGGTGCCTAACGAGCAGATCCAACAGCAGGCCGACTCAAAGACCCAACGAGTCAATAACAATAGTAATCAGCATGGCTGTTGATACCATTGATCAAGTGCCACATGCCAGACACAGCGCAGGGCATTTTTACACTTACTAGTCTTCATCCTGCAGTTAGGGTTAAAACACACTAACTGATCTGTGCCACCTTTCCAGACATCACATTTTTGCCAAGGGAAGAAACAGGGGTAAGCTATATGCTCTTATGTCCTGCAGGATAGGGTAACACTTGAGGCCTGTTCAGGAGAAAAATTAGCTCCAAATTTCTGCTCTTTTCCTTAAATCTCTGAGTGATGCTTGGATAAATCCAACCACAAAACAAGGGCACTCAAGAGTAAGGGACCGGGGCAGGCCACGGTGGCTCAGCAGGCAAGAATGCTTGCCTGCCATGCCAGAGGACCCGGGTTCGATTCCCGGTGCCTGCCCATGTTAAAAAAAAAAAAGAGTAAGGGACACCTCTCAGTTTCCCAACTCACTTATCTACAACATCTGAAGAACTGGTGTTGTAGAGGCAGGGAAGGCCAATGCAGAATGTCAGGTGCTAGAAAAGCTCTCCTTTCAATTTCCAGAACTGGCAAGAGGAACCTCCTAAAAGCACATTTTAAGTTAGTCAAAGAATGACATTTGTCTGTAAATGTATGTCCACACGATTTACAGAGCTTTCTCCATGAACATGATGTAGGCAGAATCATTCTGCAGTGCTAACAGTCAGAGACAGGACCAGGAGCCTCACTTCAGGTTATGATGTTGGATGTTTATTGCCTACAGGTATGTCTGGAGAAGGTGATCTCATGCCATGGAACCCACGTGCTAACAGGCTATGACACAAAGGGCTTCCACCGTGTATGCTACAAACATTTCATCTTGAGAAGTCAATCACAGCGTCAGGAATAGGTAAGAAAGTGTCTCCTAGACAAAAGGTGGACCACTACACCCTTCTCCAAAACCATTAAGAAGCAAACATCAACCACTGCACAAAAACTCCTCTGGATTCTAAACCCTTAAGTCTTCACAGACCAAACAGAAACCAAACCTGCAAATGGCAGGCCCAGAATTTTAGAAACATTTCTTTGTAGCTGCAGAGTGTGCAAATAAACTCTAAAAATAAAAAGTTTCTGTCTCAAAATGACATTTCAGAAGTAGTATATAAATTGCTTCCCCTCTATGCGATGCGCACCCTTTTTCTCATTATCTGCTAATGAAAGAGTCTTCCTCTTTCCCTGCCTGTTTCAGTTTGAAACGTGGCACTGAACAGGAACGCAAAGGGAGAGGGGAGGGGGGAAAGACTGCTTTCAAATCTGACACACACACACACCCCAACCGGCGGCTCAGTCACTGAAGGACGGTCAGGCCACACTCCACCTAAGAAAGAACTAAAGGACCAAACTGCTAAGTAGAAAACTCCCCCTTGCGCCACCTATCCCTAAAGCAGACTTAAGAAAGAGAAAGCTGGAAAGGAAGGAGGGGGAAATAAAGCTCCACATTCCTGACATTTTTTTAGCCAAGTGCTGTGGCTGCACAGAATTGCTCTATTCTGAACAGCCTGCAGGAAGGGTAGAAAACCTGGGTTCAGGAGGAAGAACTTGCCCCCTACCTTGGAAATGGGAAAAGGGGTCTCAGGATAGCCCAAAACTGGGGAAAAGAAGTGGACAGTGGGAGTTCGAGGGGTGGGGGTGGGTAGTCACCCTTTCATGGGCAATTACAAAAGGAAGTGATCCCAAGGGAAAGAATTTGAGGTCATCATCTCCCAGGGGACAGAAAATTGAAATCTTGGCATTTCTGAGAGGAAATGAAAACCCCTCTGAGCCCTGGAGAGCTGACCAGTGAGATGGAGACTGGGTCCAAGGCAGGCTGCAGCTGCCTGGGATGGTGGGGGGAGAGGGACACAGCTTACTGGCAAAGGCTGGGCAGGGGATCCCAAAGGGAGGAGTGGCCAGGAGAGTTGCTCTTTGTGGGATGAATTATAATTGAGTTTTCTCAACTCAGCTTATGAATGAAGGAATCCTAGCCTGGCCCCAAGTCAGAAACCCAAGAGCCTGCTGTCCTCTCTCCCTTTCCCCTTCCACCTCCTCCTGTCCTCACTTCGAGGAAAAAATGTATTAAGCACTCCAACTGACCCCATCCTCTTTCCATGCATATGCCCTCCATATGCCCTCGTATGCATCCCTACATATGCACACATACATACCACACACATCCAAGGGACAACTGAAATGCACTTAGACCCTAAGTAAAACCCAGGAAATACTGTGCTGGGTTATGAGAAGTCTACCCTGGTTTTACTCCAAGAGTGGAGATACCCACATTTGTTTTTCTGAGGTCCCTAGGAACAACCTTGATGTTTCTGTTCTCATGTGATAGGGGAGAAGCAGAATTCCAAGTCTCCCCATTACCTGCCCCCAAAAAACAAAAAAACAAAACCTAACTCTGTGGAGTCAGTAGGTGGGTACAGGTGATGTGGATGGACCTCTTCTGTATCTAGCACAGAACACTGCCCTTCATAAGGGAGGTTTTGGGAACAGCCCTCCCTCTCCCAGAATAGCACAGATTGGCAATCCCACAATCTACCTCCAAGAGATGGAGACAAGTCACCCTGCCAGAGGCCTACAATTCTACAGAAAGAGGGTGGTAAGGATGGTGAGAAGAGGGGCCCTGAGAGCATCTCGACTAAGGAGCCCTTTCCACACTCCCCCATCCAGTCCTAAAGGGGTACAGTTGTTTTCTTTTGTAAGCCACCCTTGGCCTTTTTCTTTTCAGGTAATGGGAGTAACAGCTCCTAGCCCTTTTCAGCTCTCACACAGAGGCCAGTTTAATGTATAGAACTTTAGACAAGTCTAGAAATAGGTAGTAAGCTCATACACCAGGCAGCACTTTTTGAACAAACCATAAACCAGGTAGAGCCAAAAAGCTTAATTAGTGCCAAAAACACAGCAGAAAGAGCCACGAGACTATGAGGGAGTCTTCGCTAGCCACGGAGTGCAGCTATGAGGTCTACAGCTGTCACATGCATCTTTTTATCCATACCCTCCAAGACAGATGACAGGGCAGGGAGGTCTCAGAATTGAGGACAGCCAATAGACATGGAAGGTATGGGCAGAGCAAAAAATGAAAAATAAAAATCTCTGATTTCATTAACTATTATTATAAATATGGGCTCCAAAAGCAAGAGTCTTGTTTTCATATTTGCAGAATATATTATGGCCTTAAAAATTTTTTTTTGCCTTCACGATCCCAGGTAAGCCTTACAATAACCCTATGAGGGCAAAGGTTTTACCAACCTCATTTAAATGATGGAGAAACTGAGGCTCGAGTCCATTTTTTTGTCAGACTAGTGACAGAGCAGGACTTGGGACACAAGGACGACCCCGCCTTGACAAAGGCAAGCTGTCCATGGGGACAAGGAGAGAGGGGAAGAAGTAAAGGAGCACTACCAGAAACTGAGGTGTGTAGCTAATCCTGGTTTCAGACTTATATCCTACAGCCCTGAAGCCCAGCCAAAGACACAAACATCCAGTTCTGATTCAGGCAGTACAAGAATGTCCCCACCTTGAGGGCAACTCCACCAGGCAAGCAGGACCTTGTCATCCATGGAGAGGAGACAGGGAGCCCCAAAAGAGAGGGACGCAGAGGGGGAAATAAACCACGCTAAGAATCCTCCGTGTCCAAAGCAGTTTGTAAGTGGTTACAGCTTCCTTACCCATCCCTAGAGAACGCAGATAAGCAACCCTGACCAGATGGGAGAACAAGGCCCAGTCTCAGAGGAACCAGAGGAGGCAGAGGCTAGAGTGAGGGAGTTGTCACCTAGCTAACATTTGATATGAGATATTTTACAGCAAGCCCTATACCCAGATTCCTCCAGTTCTTTCCACTTATGATTATCACATTTTTCTTGCTCTTTGGGAGTAGGGAGTCCTTCCCTTCAACCCCTTTGTATTCTGACCCTTTGGGTGCCTATTAAAACTCCCCGTTTTGTGAAGCCCTCACCAGCACACTGCTGTGGGGTCACATCCCATTTTCTGTCCCCCACCTTTCATTTAAATGTACAGGATGCCTCTACCCCTCTCCTTTAACCTGTAAAATGCGTGAAACTCCGAGTCAACAATCGATGAATCTAAAGCCACAGGGCATAGAATGATAAAAAAAAAAAAGGTACCCAAAAAACTTGTCTTTTAGGCCAGGGCAGAAAAAAAGGGGGGGGCAGAAAAGACAGCAGAAGTGAACTCCTGGGATCGGCCAGACAGAAATGAACGTGAAATCCCGAGAACGTTCCAGAGTTAAGGATGCAAAAGACCCAGTAAATCGGGTGGGATACGGAAAAGGGTCAGGGTCCCTCCCGCTGCAAGAGAGCCGAGAAGAGCTGGTGGTCACCGCTAAGAACCCAGAGTTGCGCAATCATTGCGGGTCTGGGAGTCTCGTAGCTTTGGACGCAGAAAGGAAACCCCACGCGTCAGGCCAGAGTGGCAGCTCTGCGGTTGGTTCGAGGCCAGGCTTGGGTTTCAGGGCTGCAGAGCGAGCTGCAGGATACGGTGGGTGCCCAAGGGGGCGACAGGGCTGGCACTGCCGGCACGGCGCGGGGCTGGGGGTGGTGTCTGGGCTGACTGTGAGGCCGAGGGGAGTACGGTGCACAAAGCCGGGGAGAGGGTACAGTGCACAAAGCCGGGAGTGCAGATAACGTACATGGCAGGCGGGCGCCCCCAGCTCAGACGAGGACCCTGGGGATCTTCAGGAGAATGCCGTACGGGAGGCGCACGAGAGGGCGCACTGCCCGCCCCGCCCGTTGCCCCTCCAGTCTCTCTCACCTCGAACATAAGCCCGATGAGGACGCAGAGCACCAGGCAGAAGCCGATGTCCGCATGGTTGTGGATGACGAACTCTTGGCTGAAGAGCGGGTAACTTTTCGTCCTTCTGCGGAAAGCCATGGCAGCGGGCGCGCAGCGGCCGGCGGGGCCCGCACCCTGCGCTCAGGACCCGCGGCGCAAACTTCTCCAGCTCCGGCCCGGTCCGCCCGCCGGCCAGCCGCCCGCCCGCCCAGCGCGGAACAACTTCTGGGCCCCGCCCCCTCCCTCCGCCCGCCCCCGCCTCCGCCGCCCGGAACCGCCCCCGGTCGCAGCCCCCTTCCCACTCGAGGGCCGCACTCGGCGCGCAGGGCTCCCTCCGGCTCCGCCCCCCGCGCGCTTAACCCTGTAGCCGCCGGAGACGCGTGTGAGCCCGCGGCCTTGGAGCGTGGGGCCCGCAGACGCGGCCGGGGTCCTGCTCGCCCTGCGCCCGCGCGGCGCCCGGCAGTATTCTCGGTGCCTGCGGCGTAGCCGCCGCGTGAAGGGAGCAGGCCGCGGGGGAGGCGGACGCCCAGCCCTGCCGGGACAGGAAGTGGGTCCGGGTTTCCCCCTCATCGGCGTCCCGCTCCTTCCTCCGCGGGAAGGCCGGGGAGGCCGAGGGGTGGGCGGGGCCGCCAGATATTCCCGGGGTTGGGGGCTTTGGGTCTTAGGGTCTCCGCTAGTTTTAGGGGTTCGGTGGAGGGAGGGAAGTTGCCGGCGGGCCTTCTCGCTGACCAGAGAGCCGTGCAAGAACGTAACTCGCTGAATCGATAAATGAATGGACAGTTAAATTTTTATTGAGAGCTTGCAATGGGCCAAGCTTGGTTCAAAAAATAATACAAATAATAGCCTGCCCTCGGGGACCTTACATTCCACATCGGGAAGCGGTGAGATTTTGCTCTCTTAACATTTCAGACCTTTGTGCTGCCGTCAGTTTTACTCCTGTTACCCAAAATCTGCCTTCAGAATTGATCTGAAGAAGTGGAAGAGTAAAAACACTGAAGAAAAAAATAACGAAGGAACATACCCATTGAAAATTTATATTTAATATTAAATTTTTAAAGTACCCCTAAAATCACAAAACCAAGTCTTTTTAGAAAATTAGCTTGTATTGGCAATTATTGGGTTTAATTCCACCGGTTAAGAAAAAGACAACGAATCGCTTTTTAGATACACAAAGATGTAAAATGAACAAAGCTATTTAATTTTTATTCCCCTTTTTATTAAGTCCACAGTTACTTCACTCATAAGTAAATACCGATTTCCAAAAAAAAAAAAAAAAAAAGGCACAGTATATAAAATGTGATTGAGACTGGAGTTCCTAAAGAAATTTCACTTCCTAAGTTTCTTGACTCCTATTGAGCAGTCTTTGATCTATGATTCTCTTACCTGACTCTTCAGGAAGTGAAAAAGTGATGCCTATGGGGACTAGACTTCATTTAACTTACCTTTCTCGGTTGGACCTTAGGCTTGTGAAGAGTATGAAGATAAAGAATCCCCTAGAGCATCATTTTCCATCTCTGAAAATATTCAGCTTTTCAGCCTGTACCTACATCGATTAAGTTGAACAATATGAAATTAGCTCCTTTAAGGGTCAAAACTGGAATATCAGCGTTTGGATCATTCAGCATAATCCATTTTCGCATGAGTGTCCCCCTGTGACCATTTATAGAGGTTGTTGTGCGGGTTTTCTCTAATAGGTGGGATGTTGACCTTGTCAGCCGCTTAACATTCAGAGTTTAGGTTGAAAGTCCTGGGAAGTTACTAGTATAACCTCCACATTCATAGATAGCAAGCCTGAACTAAAGGGGAAATATTACTCAGACAATGCCCATATTGCTGACTGTCAGCCCTGGGCCCCTTCAAGGATAATTGAACAATTAGATATAGGGTTTTAAGATTCAGGGTTCTTAGACACAAGATGTGCTCTTTCATCACCTTGGAACATTCTAGAGGAAGCACTGGATGCCTACTTTAGCCATCACAGCCACCTCTAAATCCTAGTTACTGAAACTATCTTAATTGCCAACGGAACAGACTGTTTCCAGTCCCTCTCATCTCATCCAGTTGTGGAGTCCTATGAATTCTACCATGGAAATCTGTACCCCGCCGCCCCCCTCCCTTTTATTTCCCCCGCCACCAGACTGCCTCTGGCTCATGCTAATTACCTATTAATCTTTCTGTCTCACTATCTCCTCCTTTAATTCATCATTCCATAGAAATGTCTATTGAGCACCTACTAAGTGTCAGACACTGGGCTAGTTGCTAGAAATCAAGATAAGACAACCCCTGTGTTGTGGTTTTAAATTAAGTCCTCAAATTTTCTGATGCACTTCCCTTCAACAGTTGGGAATTAATTACTCTCCCCTTTAGCTTGGGCTGTACTTAGTGGCTTGCTTTTAACAAATAGAATGTGGCAAAAGTGATGGTGTGTAGCTTCCAAGACTAGGTAATAAAAGGTGTTATGGCTTTCTCCTTTCTCTCTGTTGTTTCACTTGCTCAGGAGGGAGCTAACTGCCATGTTGTGAGGATACTGAAGCAGTTGTATGGAGAGGTCCACATGGCAAGGAATTGATAATTTATGCCAATAACCAGAACTAATTTGCCAGGATTCTAAATGAGCTGCCTTGGGAACAGATCCTCCAGCCTCAGTCAAGCCTTCAGATGATCTCTTTTTTTTTTTTTGCTCTTTCAATTAAAAAATATGTATTTTTATTGAGAAACCTTCACACACATACAGTCTATACATGGTATACAACTGGTGGCTCACAATATCATCACATAGTTGTGTATTCATCACCATGATCATTGTTGGAACAATAAACATCTCTCCAGAAAAAGAAAGAAAAAGAAAAATCTCACATCCAAAACCCCTTACCCCTGCCTCTTGTGGACCACTAGTATTTCAATCTACCCAGTTTTTTACCCTTTATCTCCCCTATTATGAATTAATTTTTATCCTTATTTTTAATTCAAATGTCCATACCCTGGATAAAAGTTAACATCAGACACAAGGTTTTCACAATCACATGGTCACACTGTGAAATCTATATACTTAATCATCTTCAAGAATCGGTACTATTAGAACACAGCTCAACAGTTTCAGGTACTTCCTCCAGCCACTCCAATACACTGTAAGCTGAAAAGGGATATCTATATAATGCATATAAAATAATCTCCAGTATTACCTTTTGACTCTGTTTGAAATCCCTCAGGCACTGAAACTTTATTTTGTCTCATTTCTCTCTTCCCTCATTTGATCAGGAAGGCTTTCTTAATCCTATTAGCTGGGTCCTAGCTCATCCTGTGAGTTCTGCCCCACGTTGCCAGAGAAATTTGTACCCCTGGTAGTCATGCCACATATAGGGGTGAGGGCAGTGAGTTCACCTGCCAAGCCGCCTTAGAGAGAGAGGCCACATCTCTCTAAGGTTCTCTGGGGGTGACTCTTAAGCATAATTATAAGTAGGCTTAGCCTATTCTTTACAAGAATAAGTTTCATAGAGGCGAATCCCAAGATCGAGGGCTCAGCCTATTGAATTGATTGTCCCCACTGCTTGTAAGAATATCAGGAATTCCACAGGTGAGTGTTCTAGTATGTGAGCTGCCAGAATACAATATACTAGAAATGGAAAGATTTTTTAAAAAGTTTAATAAGCTGCTAGTTTACAGTTCTAAGGCCAAGAAAATGTCCCCACTAAAGCAAGTCTATAGAAGTGTCCAATCTAAGGCATCTAGAGAAAGATACCTTGGTTCAAGAAGGCTAATGAAGTTCAGGGTTTCTTTCTCAAGTGAGAAGGCACATGGCGAACACGGTCAGAGTTTCTCTCTCATCTGGAAAGGCACATGGTGAACACGGTCAGGGTTCCTCTCTCATGTGAAAGGGCACAAGGTGAACATGGCGTTATCTGCTAGCTTCTTCTCCTGGCTTCCTTTTTCATGAAGCTCCCTGGGAGGTAATTTCCTTCTTCATCTCCAAAGGTCTCTGGCTGGTGGACTCTGCTTCTCTTTGCTGTGTTGTTCTGCTCTCTCTGAATCTCTCTCATTGTCTAAAATGTTTTCTTTTTATAGGACTTCAGAGACTAATCAAGACCCACCCAAATGTGTGGAGACATGTCATCACCTAATCCAGCTTAACAACCACTCTTGATTAAATCACATCTCCAGGGAGATGATCTGATTACAGTTTCAAACATACAGTATTGAATAGGAATTATTCTACCTTTATGAAATGGGGTTTTGATTAAAACGTGGCTTTTCTAGGGTACATACATCCTTTCAAACCAGCACAATAAGGAAATTTAATATTTCCTCCTTTCTCCTCAGATCCCCAAGAGGACTTTGCAAATACTTTTTTATTCTCTGCCCAAATTACTCTAGGATATATCACCACATCACACTAACCTGTACAAACCAATAAGGTTTCATGGCCTATTCAAGATTCCATGTAATTATGGGTATTTAAATAACTTGTTAGTCATACAAGTTAAACTAGATAATGCACTACTCAAAATATAAATTTTGCACCAAATAAACCTCTCTCCCTTTGGCCTCACACAGAAGTTGAGGTTTTAAAATATAGACGATATCATCCTTTACCCTGTATTCTGATCTACCTTAGTCCTATCCAAATCAGTTTCATTCATATCTCTAGTTGAAGTCTGATCACTTTTTCAGCGTTTTTTTTTTTTCGTATGTGGGGTAATGCTGACTTTCATAGCTTCATGCTCTATCTCAGAGTCTCAGGTGTCACATACATGCCCAAAGTTTCAGAGAATGACCAAGTTATACTCAAATAGCTCAGTATCTCCGAATTTAAAAATAAAAGTTACAACTCCAGGTTGGAGGTGCCTGCTGTAAGAGCTTACAATCTAGAAACCTTTACAATAGGCCCCAACTTGATAACTCATGCTCTCAACTTCAATTCTCCAAGTTTGTACATTATGGTTAGTCCATATGAGTGAGGCATGATGATATTTGCCTTTTTGTTTCTGCCATTTCATTCAACACATTGCCTTTTTCAGATGACTTCTTGACACAACCTCATGAGAAACTGTTAGCCAAGCCACCCAGCTAAGCTGCTCCCAAGTTCCTCAGCCACAGAAACTGTGAGATAATAAACATTTATTGTATTAGGCCTCTAAAGCTTGTTGTAATTTATTATGCAGCAGCAGGTAACTAATATATCCTGACTTTAAGGAGCTTATAATCTTATGGAAGAGACAAAGACCAGTGTGACGATGGTGACTCTAAAAACAATTTGAAATATCTATACCATGAGTGCAAAGAAAAGGTGACTTATTTTTGTCTGGGATAAAATGAAGATGACATTTGGGTTGGCCTTTATCTAGTAGGATTTTACTGACAGAATGCAGAAGAGGGGTGGGAGATGAATTTTGAAGAATTAAGATAGATTTGGATTGTAAAAAGGTTTTGAATGCCATAATAAATAATTGTGACTTTATTTCCCAAACAGAGGGAAGAAATAAGGGGTTTTTAAGCATGGCCAGATCCATATTTAGAAGGATTACTATCACAGATATAGAGGATCATTAGGATTCAAACTGAGTGATATCAAAGAGACCACTTGGAAAATTATGACAACAGTCCAGTAAATAAATAATTCTCAAAAGAATAGTGGTGATAAGAATAAAAAAGTGGTAAATTATTTCAGAGACATTTTAGAAGTTAATAGAATGTGGTGACTGATTGAATATAGGATATAGGGAGTTGAAGTAAAAAATTTGAGCTAGTGATGTGGAAGATGGTGACATCATTTAGTAGCAGGTTTAAGGGAGATGACTTCAGCTTTGAACAGCCTGGGTTTGAGGAGTCACAGGACATCCGAATCAACAGGACATTTGGAAACTGTTAGATCGGATCTGGGGAGGAAAACTCAGAACTAGAGGTAACTATTTGTGGCTCATCTGTAATGTGATTGTTGAAGCCATGAAATTGAATGTGTGTTCCAGGAAGAGTGTGTGGAGAGAGAAAAACCCAAGGTCAGAATCCTAGTGGACCTCAATGCCCATAAGAGAGGAGGAAGCAGGACTCGGAAGAAGCCAAGACACAAGGGTTTCATAAGGGCGGGTTAAATCAGGCAGGATAAGACAGAGATCAAGCCCCTGATTTAGCCATTTCATCATGGCCTTAGGGAGCCCAATTTTATCTGAGCATTGGAATAGGCTTACAGTGATTAGAAGATGAGAAAAGAGGATGGAGAGTAGTCTATTGTTTTAAGAATTTTGGTTAGAAAAAGGAAAATGGATGTTGTTTTGAGAAATATAAAACATCTACTTAGAGACCTTTAAGTTATGTTTGTCTTTTTCAAACTGAAAAAGAAACCTGGAGAGAGAAAGATACCAAAAATATTAGAAATATGGAAGATCACTGATGACTCCAAGGAAAATTCCTCTGAGACTGGAGCAAGGGCCTAAGAACAGGTGAATATATAGTTATGTCTGGAGATGGAGGAGTAACCTCTCACGTTTATATTGCATTTCACCATTGCTCTGTGAGGGGGGCCAGACCCCTTTTGATAGCTGTTCAGACACTCATGGATGACCAACGGCTCCATAATTAGTGGGTGACTGAAGCAGGACTCAGCCCAGTGAGTCAGGCTCTCAGCAGAAGACTCCCTTGACCGGACCACACTGTAGCCCTTTCTGGCCTCCTAAAGCTGGGCCCTGACCAGGTCAGCCTCCACCATCTGCCCCTCTCCACCTATCCAGCAGCTGTGGCAACTGACAATTGTGCTTTGTCAATTGCTGTGTCTTTGTTTCCCTCATACTGTCCTTGTTCCATATCTCTTTGTTTAAAAGTTAACCATCCTTCAACATAATGGGTATGTACCTCTTTCTTCACAAAGCTGTGGGGCATTAGGCTGGAGGCACCTTATGCATAGCAAGTGGCACCATGCTCCCCTGAAATCAATGTGGTTGTCTAGAAGTTTTACTCCCACCCTCATTAGCTGGTATGATCCTTCAGGGCAGGAGTTCTGCCATTTGCTCTCATACCCTGACAGTACCAAGCACAAGAGTCCCACGTGGTGAGTTCTCAAGTGTTTGCCGCATGCATGATGGAACCAGAGGTGCTGTTGCTATGGGCTGTATAAACGCAATCGCCATCCTCAGCCTTGTCTACATGGAGCACAGCATTACTTTTTCCCCTTTAAACTCTTTATTTGGAAATTGCTTCAAACTTACAGGACACTTACAAAAAGAACACAAAACCTGGGGAGTTAATGTTTAAATGGTATGGAGTTTCTGTTTGGAATGATGGAAAGGTTTTGTTGTCTATTTTTCTTTAACTTTTTTATTGTATAGTATAACATAATACAAAGCAAAGAAATAAAAAAGCAATAGTTTTTAGAGCATTCTTCAGCAAGTATTTACAGGACAGATCTCAGAGTCTGTCATGGGCTGCCATATGATCCTCTCAGATTTTTCCTTCTAGCTGCTCCAGAATATAGGAGGCTGCAAGGCCTCATGACTCAAGTTACCCCATGACTTTTTTTCTTTCTTTTTTGTGAAAAATAACATATATGCGAAAAAGCAAAAATTTCAAAGCACAGCACCACAATTAGTTGTAGTGTTTGTCATGGATACAATTCCACAATTTTAGGTTTTTACTTCTAGCTGCTCTAAGATACTGGATACTAAAGAAGATAGTCTCCTGTATCTTATGGAATATGATTCAGCAATCATATTCATTGGTTAAATCCTATCTTCTCTGTATAATTCCACCATCACCTTTAATCTTTCTATCCCTCCCTTTAGGGGTGTTTGGGCTATAGCCATTCTAAATTTTTCATGTTGGAAGAGTCTGTCCATAATGTGGAGTAGGGAGAAGGAACTATATGATGTTCTGGAGAGGCTGGACCCTCTAGGTTTTAGGACTTATCTAGTCCAGGGACCCATCTGGAAGTTGTAAGTTTCAGGAAAGTTACCCTAGTGCATGGAACCCTTGTGAAATCTTATATCTTACCCTAGGTGTTCTTTAGGATTGGCAGGAATGGTCCTGGTTGGGGGTTGGCAGGTTATGATAGGTCACAGGGCCTACCTGAAGCTTGCTTAAGAGCAACCTCCAGAATAGCCTCTCGGCTCTATTTGAACTCTCTCTGCCACTTATGCTTTATTAGTTACACTTCTTTTCCCCCTTTTGATCAGGATGGAAGCGTTGTTCCCATGGTGCCAGGGTTGGATTCATCCCTGGGAGTCATTTTCCACTCTGCCAGGGAGGCTTTCACCCCTGGATGTTATGTCCCACATTGCGGGGAGGGCAATGATTTCACTTGCAAAGTTGGGCTTAGAGAGAGTGAGGCCACATCTGAGCAACAAAAGAGGTCCTCCAGAAGTAACTCGTAGGCATACTTATAGGTAGGCTAAGCTTCTTTGCTACCTAGATAAGCTTCACAAGCGTGAGCCTCAAGATCAAGGGCATGGCCTATTGATTTGGGTGTCCCTATAGTTTGACACAGTATCAGGGGATTTCCCGACAGTAAAGTTTAATAGATACATATTTTTTCTCCTATCTCTCAAGGGACTTAGCCAATACTTTTTGATTATCTGCTTAATATACTCTAGGATGTATCCAGGCATTACATTAAGCGCTACAGGATTAAAGGACCTCTTTCTTATTCTGGGCTCCCTGTGTTTCAGTTGTTCAAATGAGCTATGCAGATAGGTTGAGTTAGATTATGTCCTACAGAAAATTTTGGTTCCAGACCAAATAAACCTTTCTTCCTTTGGTCTCAAAGAGTATGCGTGATTCTAAGATACAGACATTGTCTTCCTTACCCCTGTGTTCTGAATTACTTTAACCCCAACCTGATTGGCTTCGTTCTTCTCTCTAATAAAACAGCTTCTCAAAACCCAGAGATGATAATCACCACTCTGAACTAAATGTGTCTGTTATAACAGCTTAAAATCTAGGCCCCTGTTTTCTTGTAAGCATTTTCTAAAGAAGACATACCATTGTTGTTCTTTTGTTTCTGGCTCACTTTACCTCACCAAATGTGATGGAAACATTTTGGCACTGGTTGATGGATGAAGGCACAACTTGGAGTGTGTAATTAGCACCACTGGATTGTATATTCAAAAAAAGGAAAATTTTAGGTTGTATATAAGTTACCACACACACACACACACACACACGCAAACCCATAGAACTATACAACACAAAGAGTTAACCCTAATATTAACAGTGTGCTAATATTAACAGCATAATTATAATAATATTGGTTCATCAATTTTAACAAGAAGCCCACTCTAACACAAAATGGTAATAATAAGAAAAACTACATATTGGGTGGATATATGGGGACTGTGAACTCTGCATGAATTTTCCATAAACCTATAACTCTAACAAGCTTTTAAAAAATACATAACCCATGCAGAGAATGCCAACTATCCTCCCCCCACCCAAATACCCAGATCCACCAATTTTAACATTTTGCCACATGTGCCATAACATTCTATCTATCTGTCTCTCTATTTATCTATTTTTTGCACATTTGAGAGTAGATTGTATACTTTAGTCTCCTTTAACATATAATACTTCCATGTACATTTCCTAAGGACAAGGATATTTACTTATGTAATCACCTTAAGTATAGTTATCAAGTTCAGGAAATTTAACATCAATATAAAACTTATACTCTATAATATTTCAGTTCTTTCATATGTCTCAATAATGTCCTTTTGAGCCTTTTCTTCTTCATTATCAGAGTCATCCAGGATCATGTATTCATAGCAACCTTATGAATTGAGGAATCCTTTCCATCAGGTGTCAATAAAAAAGTTCCACCCAAAAGTGGAAAATGAACTTTCTCATACAATGAGGATAAGTAATTCATCAAAGACCAGAGTCTCATTATCCTCCCACTTTGCCATCTGTGTTTGCTTTTATCTCAGGTTTGTTCCTCCTGGTTACAAAGTGGCTGCAAAAGCTTCAGGCATTTTATCTTTTGTACCACAAGACCCAAAACTCAGAGAAGAAGGGGAGGGGTGTTTTGAAGAATAAAGAAATCTTTCTCAGAAACTCCAGACTTCCCCTCACCCCTCATTGGCCAGAATTGCATCACATACCCATCCTAAACTAGTCACTGGCAAGATTAGTGGAAGGGACATGATTAGATTAAATTTAACAAGAATTCGTGCTCAGAGGGCCTGGGAAGAGGTCCACCCTCCTTTGAAGAGTCTGGCTACCCCTTAGCTGAATGAAATAAGAATTGGTGTGGAGCAAGCATCCAGAAGTGTCTGGGACATGTTTTTTTTTTTTTTTTTTTTTTTCCTATAGGGCATTTTACTCTTTATACTTTGCCTCTTTGCTTCACAGGATGCACACTTTTCCCAAAACAAGCCTTGGTTTCTGATTTCTCTATGAACATGAACATTGTGACTGTTACAGCTGGAGCATTTAGCTAAGGGATTTCTAGCTTGACAACAAAAGTGTTGGTGCTCTAGCAGTCCAACATATTATATCAGGTTCAACAATACTTTTCGCCAAAGAATAGTCAAAATGCTCCACGGCTATCAGGTCTTCTTATCCCCAATACTACAACAGTTGAGTGGAATCAGTGGTGTACCAAGGGCAGGGCAATGGGAGCTGTTTGTCCCTGGAGGCAGGCAATAAGAGGTTTCATGATCTATAAATAGTTTTAAAACGATAAACCTCTAAATGCGTTGTGATATCCTAGGTTAAAACCCAGTACAGATGGGGACATAAATGAAATCAGAAAGAAAGACAGATGTTAAAGATCGAGATAAAAAAAAACAAAACAAAAACCCAGTACAGAAAAAGAATGTGAGTGGAAATACTGGTAAAATCTAAGCAAAGTTTGTAATTTGATTAATGATATCATTGTTAATTTCTGAATTTTGATAAATGTACCAGGGTTATTATGTAAGCTGGTTAAAGGGTATATAGGACTCTCCACAGGGTCTTTGCAACTCTCCTGTAACTCTAAAATTATTTCAAAATAAAACGTTTTTTAAAAGGATGAAACTGGCTAAAAATTAGTCTGCTTTTTTCTTATTGCCAGGCACTGGTAGTTCTAAGCAATGAAGTAATAACATACTTGTCCCACCACCCCAAATCTTTTGGTCTAATTCTTAATAATTGTCGTGGTTACTGTTGAGTCTTAGTATGTATGGAAGTTTCAACTTAGCATATTTTTGTTGTTTATCTTTTTAAAAAATAATTTATTTTTAATCATGGCATGTCATAAAAACATTTTAACCATTTTAAGTGGACAATTCTTGGCACTAAGTACCTTGACAATGCTGTGTAGCTTTTTTTTTTTTTTGTCATGGGCAGGCTCTGGGAATCAAACCTGGGTCTCTGGCATGGCAAATGAGAACTCTGCCACTGAGCCACCATTACCCACCCAACGCTATGTAACTTTTACTAAAATCTATTTCCAGACTATTTTCATCATCCCAAATTCATACTCATACTCATTTAGTAATAACTCCCATCTCCTTTCCCCCACCCCTGTGACAACTATTCTGCTTTCTGTCTCTATGAACTTGCTTATTCTAAGTATTTCATGAAAAATAAATCATACAATATTTATCCTTTTGTTTCTGTCTTATTCCATGCAAAATGGTATCTTCAAGGTTCATCCATGTTGTCACATTTATCAGAACTTCATTCCTTTTTATGGCCGAATACTATTCCATTGTGTGTATGTACCACAATTTTTTTTCCATTCATCTTTTTTTTTGCATGGACAGGCACTGGGAATCAAACCTGGCTCTCTTGCATGGCAGGTGAGAACTGCTGAGCCACTGTGGCCTGCCCTCCATTCATCTTTTAATGGACACTTGAGTTGTGTCCACCTTTTGGTTATTGTGAATATTGCAGCACATTGGTGTACAAATATCTGAGAGTCCCTACTTTCAATTCTTTGGGGTATATACCTAAGAGTGGAATTGACAGGCCATGTGGCAACTTACTGTGGAAATGCCAAACTATTTTCCAAAGTGGCTGCACCATTTTTCATTCCCACTGACAATGTACAGGGGTCACCAACACTTTCATTTTCAGTTTTAATAATAAAAGCCATCCTTTTGGTTATAAAGTGGTATCTCATTGTAATTTTAATTTGCATTTCCCTAATGGCTATGATATTGAGCATTTTTTTATGTACGTATTGGCCCATTTTTTAACTAGCTTATTTTTCTTTTTACTGTTGAATTGTAGAAATTCTTTATATATTCAGGATATTAAACCCTTATCAGATATATGGTTTCCAAATATTTCCTCCCATTCTGTTGGTTGTCTTTTTGTTTTAATGGTAATATCTTTGATACACAAGTTTTTAATTTTGATATCATGCCTTTTATCTATATTTCTTTTGGTGCTTATATCTTTAATGTAAAATCCAAAAATCCATTGTAATTACTCCATTACTGCCTTTTGTTTTGTATTTAACTACTTTGTATAGTGTACCCTTTTTATCTGTTTCTTCTTTCCTTTTCTCTGTATTTTCTTAGTGGTTACCTTTGTGGTTACAAATACCATCTTCGACTGATAAAATCTAGTTTGACTAGTATCAGCTTGGTTTTAGTAGTATACAAACTGTATTCCTATATATTCCTCTCCCCTTTATATTGTTATTATCTCAGATTACATCTTTCTATAGATTTAGAATTTATTTTACACATTTGCCTGTTAAGACATATGGTTAGGGTGGGCCATGGTGACTCAGCAGGCAGATTTCTTGCCTGCCATGCTGGAGACCCAGGTTTGCTTCCCCAGTACCTGCCTATGCGGAAAAAAAAAAAAAAAAAAAAAAAAGACATATGGTTAGAGGACAGGAATAGTGCTGGGGGAGCAATAACCAGCCTAAAAGTACAATAATATAGGAGTTTATGCAATTACTTTTACCAATGTTCTTTATTTCTTTTTATGGCTTTGAGTTGCTGTCTAATGTCCTTTTATTTCTGCCTGAAGGACTCCCTTTAGCTTTCCTTATCAGGCAGTTCTTCGGATAATGAACTATTTCAGATTTTGGTTATCTTTAAAAGTCTTGATTTCTTTCTCTTTTTGAATGCTAATTTTGCTAGATACAGAATTCTTGCTTGACAGTTTTTTTTCTTAAGGACTTTATGTCATTCATTGTCTTCTGGCCTCTACAGTGGTTGATGAGAAATCACTGTTAATCTCACTGGGAATCCCTAGTTCATGACAAATCTCTTCTCTCTTGCTGCATTCAAGATCTCTTTGTCTTTGTCTTTTGACAATTTCACTATAATACATCCTGTATACATCTCTTAAAAGAGTCTATCCTGCTTAGAGTTTGCTGAACTTCCTAGATGTGTATATTCACATCTTTCATCAGATTTGGGATGTTTTCAGCCATTTTTTAATTCAAATACTTTTCTGCCCCTTTCTCTCTCTTGTCTTTCTGGGACTCCAGTGATTTGTATGTTTGTATGCTTGAGGATGTATCACAGGTCCCTCAGGCACTACTCGTTTTTCTTCATTATTTTTTTTCTGCTCCTCATACTGGATAATTTCATTTGTCTTGTCTTCAAGTTCACTGATCTTTTCTTCTGCCTGTTCATATCTGCTGGTATATCTGTCCATATAGTTTTTCATTTCAATTACTGTACTTTGAAGCTCCAAAGTTTCTGTTTGGCTCCTTTTTTTTTTTTTTTTTTTTTAATTTTTTTAACATGGGCAGGCACAGGGACACAAACCTGGGTCTCTGGCATGGCAGACAAGAACTCTGCTTCCTGAGCCACCATGGCCCTCCCTGTTTTGTTCCTTTTTATGCTTTCCATCTCTATTTTGTTCACACGATATTTTCCTAATTTCCTCCACTTCTTTGTGTATGGGTTCCTTTCATTCATTGAACATATTTTAAGACTGTTGACTTAAAACCTTTGACCATAATAGTTCCAATGCATGAGCTTCCTCTGGGATGTGTTCTGGCAAATTATTTTTTGCATGAACAGGCCACACTTTCCTGTTTCTTTGTGTGTTTTGCAATTTTTTTATTGAGAACTGAATATTTTCAGTGTTATATTGTTACAACTCTGGAAATCTAATTCTCCCATTTCTCTGGGATTGCCAGGTATTTTTGTCATTGTTGAGGATTGGAGCCATCAATTTGTGACTTTTCCAAACTTTTTCTCTCCCAATTGGGGAATGGAAAGATAAAGGGGGGGTGGAATCAGCACTGCTTCTTTAAGACTGCTCTGCCATTCTTGCCTGAGGAGGGGGTAGAAAAATTGACAACCTCAGAGTCACCCCCTCACCCACCCCCCACACTGATCCAGAGCAGCTGAAAAAAAGCAATGATCAGGAATCAAACACATAATCCCGGATTTTCAAGGACGAGGTCCTTACGGCCCACCTTGGCACCAGCAAGCTCCATCAGAAGCCTGGGCTGCAGTCTCCACTGCTGTCTTCCACGGAGATGGGGGATGAAGGGTGGTAGCCACTGCACCGAGGGTGAAATTCACCAATATTTACCACAATTTACCAGCCTCTTCCTCCAGCTCTTCTCTAGATGCTGCACAGTGTTTCACTAGACTCCAGAGTTTCAAAATAGTTCATTCAGTCAATTCTTCCCAGCTTAACAGTTGTTTTGGTGGAAGAACTGATTCTTGGAGATTCCTACTCTATCATCTTCCCACAGTCCTCCCTATGATTTATCTTTTAATGAAATTGCATTCTACATGAAAGTTAATCTGAGAACTCTCGCATACAGGGTCAGCCCCTGATGTATGCAGTCTCTGATGCACACATTTGTTTCGTGAGTATGTTCCAATGCTCTGCAACCATCTCAGTTGCTTGGGACATGGTTTCTGTATCCAGCTCTGTGGTACTACAGATTTTTGCCTTTGAACCAAAAATTTGGAATAAGTAATGGTAACCAGCACAGTGATTGTATAGACAAAGTCACAGAACTTAAGTCACTTTAATTCTGTCATTCTTCATGACCACCTGGAGCATTTATTTGCTTTTGAATTTAAAACAGTGAAACAGACGGCAAACTGCCATTACTGTTACTTTTTTTCATTTCGTGATTCTTTCTGGAAGTATTTTTTTTTTCATTTAGAGGAACAGGTGCCAAAAATGATCTGTTCCAGGTATCAAATATGCTAAGTACACTGCTGAGTAGAATTAAGAGTCCAGGTACTAGAACTTAAGAGATCATATATCCACACCCCACTTTTTTATTAAAAAAAAGAAAGGTTTACAAACTTGCTGCAGTCAGTAAGTATTCCATGAGCTGTGTTGAGGACAGGGGCCTTTCCCTCCTAGTCCAATGTTCATCCCACACTACCCTTTCATCCTATGCCTGTCCTTCTTTAGTGGATGAACAATAACGCAGAAAAGCCAAGTCCCACATCCAAGGTCAGCTAGTGAGTCAGTAGAAGAAGACGTGAGAACCAGGACTCCTAACCATGTCAGGGCTCTAAACCCTTTTTTCCTCTTTCCTCTTTCCAGCTCTCACTCAGCTAGGGACAGATTAATTCTGTACACCTAATGAATGTGTCACCTCACTTTTAGGTGGGAAGAGGGAGGCCCTGTTTAAGGGGAAACAACTTGGCTGGACATTAGAAATAAGTAAATTCAATTCAGAATTAAATGAGTAAATTTAATTCAGAATTTTGACACCATCAGAAAAATACTTGAATGGAGCATTTGGGGAGCAAGAGAAAATTTTCAGGTATTGTCTTCCACTATGTACTACAATTTGGGGAGCATCCATCTTCAGATAGAAAGTATGCTGGAAACTTAAACTGACCACAAAAATGCTTATCCGTTGTGGATAATGTGGGGCCATCACATTGAGGAAAGTCTCAATAGCAAAAATTCCACACAGGGAAAAAGGTTTTCATGGGCCAACACAACACATGAGCCCCTGTTTACTTGACAGCTGTGTCCATCTTCCTTGAGCAGCTCTCTCCTATATTGGGAGAAATTTAGACACCATCTTGATTTATTTAGGCACTTTGTTTTGAACTCCTATTACCAATCCCTCAAATGTATCTCCTCTTGGCTTCTCAGATCACAGCCCAGGGTTCAGTCCAGTGACAACTTGTGAATTGTCAAGTGTAGACACACTTACATATAACTACTGGGTTTCTGTCTTTACAGAGCGACCTATCACAATAACTGGTTAGGTGTGTCCTGCTTCCCCCTGAGCTAATAATTTATCTCCTACCACATGGAAGGATGATGGTTGGGTAGATCAGTAGGTGGGTGAATGGATGAATAATTGGATGGGTGGATCAATGGATGGATGGATAGATAAATGGATCAATATTCAGGAATCTGTACCATTTCACCTTACATTGGTTCCTATGCTGGTGTGAAACTGTTGTGTGTCCCCAGAAAAGCCAAGTTCCTTAATCCTCATTCAATTTTTTGGGTGGGACCTTTTTGATTAAGTTGTTTCCATGGAGTGTGACCCACCCAATTGTGGATGGGACCTTTTGATTAGGTGGTTTGCATGGAGATGTGTATCCAGCTTTTCAAGGTGGGGTCACTTACAAGAGTCCTTTATGAAGGAACTATTTTGGAAGAAGCTTCAGAGCTGACACATACAGAGAAGTTTGGAGATGCAGAAGGAAAATGGTCCTGCAGAAGCCATTTGAAACCAGAAGCTGGGAGAAAAAGCTAACAGAGGGCACCATATGCCTTCCCAGCTGACAGAGAAACCCCGAATGTCATAGCCCTTTCTTGAGTCAAGTTATCTTTCTCTGGATGCTTTAGTTTGGACATTGTTTTGGCCTTAGAACTGTAAACTTGTGACTTAATAAATTCCCTTTATAAAAGCCAACCCATTTCTGGTATACTGAGTTTCTGGCAGCTTTAGCAAACTAAAACAGTACCCAAGGCAATTCTATAGTAAAGGGCCCCCAAAGGGATTCTGCTTTCACAGAGGAGCCATGTTCAGGACCAAAGCTAATTTTAGTTTGAATAGAACTATATCCCAAAAGGCAGAAATCACCACTTTCATTTATGTGCCTTTAGTAACCAGTTCATTCCCTGCCACATAGTAGGTACTGAGTAACAATTTGTTGACAAAAATGAATGAATGAGTGAATGAATAATAATTTAAGAAGTACCAGAAAGGCTTCTCCTGGTCCCACATTCTGATTCTTTGTGCTTATATTGCAACATTAAAATCACATTCTTCTATGTGAGGGTAATGTGAACCATTGATTGTACACCATGTATGGACTGTATGTGTGTGAAGGTGTGTCAATAAAATTTTTTTAAAAATTTAATTTCTTTGCAAACCAATTGGGTATCCAGAAGTGCCCAATTATGATGTAAAATATTCCTGGATGTTAAATACATTAAATCCTTTCCACTGATGCTTTGGTCATTAGCTAGTCCCATTGTTATCTATCCTGATTCTTTGTTGGTGAGATTGAGCTTGGGCAGGTCCAGAGGTTTCTCTGACTGGGCCAAAGGTCTCTTGAGGGAGAGAGCCCTTTGCAGAAAGAAGCCCCAGGACCATAAGGAGGGACACAAAGATTTCCTTCTGTCATGGCCATCGGCAGCCAGTCCCTCGCACTGGTGCCATCTGAGCAGCCCTTTCTCTGAATGGAATTCCTCATTTTGTCCCATAGGTTTCTGCAAGCTGGTCAGGGTGCTGAGGTGAGGAAAGAAATGAAGAGAGAAAAGGAAAGGTGAGAGCAAGGAAGGAAACCAAGAGAAGAAGGGGAGCACCAGACAGTAATGAGGGAAGAGAAGGAAAAGAGAGATTGCAGCTGGATATGGGGAGGGAGTGGAGTGATAAAAAATAGATTGTATCTGTAGCATGATGTCTCTAGTAATAATATTATCATTATCTTGCCTGAACAGATGTGCAAGGACTCCTGTCTACTCATTATACAACATGAAAATGGAACACGTTTCTATCAGGCTCATCAGAAATCTTGGCAGATGCTGTCAGAAAGTGTATGCTGCTTCTGAAATGTGATTTTTCAATACCAAGTACTATACTTTTTGATTGGGCTTAGAATAAAGAGGAAAGAGGAGCTGATTATGTGTGTGTGTGTGTGTGTGTGTGTGTGTGTGTGTGTGCGTGCTTAATTTGAAATTCTTCTCTCCAAGGGGATCTTGCGTTAGACTACCTTGAACTCTTTTGAATGGCCATGTCAACAAAACCAGTGGTCTGAGGGCTTACTGGCAATCTTAGGGCCACATAAAAGCCCTGTGCCAAAGGCCCATTCCTTTGAAATAGCCCTCACTGCCCAGTCTATAGGGCATGTTTTTGTGGGTCTCACCTCCCCTTACCCCAGCGCTTTGCAAAGCCCCCATTCTGCTCTCTCCCACTTCTGCCCTGACCTCAGTGTCCTTGCCATGCGTTAAGAGACCTGTAGTGTGTGATTTAAGCAAAGAGCATTTTGTTCGCAGTTGAAAAAGTCTCAGGGAGACAGCAGTGCCAGAGATGGGAGTGGGCACTGTTTGTCTCTGAACTGAAGCCATGCAGTGTGCAAATTCCACATGGCAAACACCACCTTTCCCTGGGAAGGCAGCCAAGGCCGGCTGCCCCACGTAGGAAATCCCCTGAGAGAGGCCCTTCCTGAGCCCCACAGAAAATGCCTCTTTTCATAGACACTGAGTCCTCTTCCTTTCTAGCCATCAATGCCCACATCACATTCCTCTGCCTGGCCTCCCACTTTCTGCTCACAGGCCAAATGTCCCCACCCAGGGTTTTCTCAACTCACCTCTTCTCCTTCCCCTCCACATTCAACTGGCTTCCCCCAGCCCCCAGGAAGGCTCTTTTCCCAGCAGGGAAGCTGCCTCTCCCTCCATCCAGAGCTCGGTACCTCTCACTTGAAACAGAAGCGCCTCTCGGGTTGAGCAGAAATGATTTGTTGACTTCGCCAGATTAACGAGGGGAGCAAATTCCACAGATGCCTCTGTCCCTAAGTCTCAAAGTTCAGACTTTCAGCTTGATAGCAGGGGTGAGGTGATAGAGACTCGGAAGAATAACAATGACTCTTTGAGGAGCAATTACTATTTGGCAGGCAATTGTCTAAGCCCTTCACATGGATTTTTAAAATTTAATTCTCACAACAACCTTCTGCAGTAGGTACTGCTATTATTAGCCCCCTTTTCCTGAGGAGAAAATGGAAGCCCAGAGGTATTAAGTAACTTGCCCAAGGGCCCAGGCTAGTAAGAGGCAGCGCCAGAATGTGCCCAGAGGATGGGACTCCACCTGGATCCCAAACTAGCCCTGCCACTCCTGCAGTGCATTGCTTCAGACCAGATATTCTTCATTTCCCAAGTCACAGTTTCCTAATCAGGAAAATTGTGGGATTCGGGTGATTTTTTGAAGGTTTTCCATACTGTAATTCTGTAATTTTTTTTTTCCTAATTATAAAAGTGTTCAGGAAGACCTCCAAATTATCTAGATTCAGGGCCAACCCTAGGCAAAAGGATAAAGTGGGAGGCAAAATTGATCTTTGGTGATCCCTAAAAGTTCCAACTATACACCTTTTCTATGTCCAGACTGGGACAGTAATCCCTGCTGTCCCTTGAGGCCCCAGGGCGGAGTCCCAGCTGGGTACAAAGAGGACTTATCCCTCACCAGTCAGAGGCCACAGACCCTGCACATCAGGATGGGCAGTGCTGAGCTCCTGATTAAAAGAAAGCTGCCTTTGCGTGTATCCGCTCTTGTAACAGGGCTGATCGTACTGACATGAGGTAGTCAAAGGTAGACTCCATCTGGGGCAAGAGGGGAATAACTCTTTGTGCCTTGATAGCAGAGGAAGTCATAAATACAGTTTCAGAGATCAGGAGCCCTGTGATTAGAGATACCAGCATCACTCTTCCCCTCTTGGAAACCTCCGCAACTGCCCATTGCCTGGGGAGAAAGTCCACATTCCTTAGCAGACTTCAAGGAGGCCCATGAGCACATTCTTGCCTTCCTGCTTGTTTCCTCGGCCTCTCCCTTCCCTAGGGACTCATGACGGCTTCCTCCTGCCAAGACTGACTGAACAGGCAGCATCTTAGCGGTTTACTTGACTGTTGATGGAAATAGTGGATTATATGATTTGGTCACGTTTTTCCTCATCTTAATATTCCACTCATTGCACACTGACCTTACAATCGACGCACATTGTTGTTTATTTGGCAGCACACCTTTCTTGCCTTGGTGGTATGTAAATGGTGCCTAACAACCAAAGTCATCTCAGATTTGGTGAAACGCAGTAAGTAGCATTCTCCAGATCTGAGTTCTGGATGCTCAGGCAGCCTCTGGCACATGACTATCCATTCTCCCAGTCTTTTCCTCACAGTCAGGCCTGGGTCACCCTGAGTGCCTGCAACCAGGTGACTGATTGTAACCAGAGTTGGTATTCAAATGTTTGATGAGCAGGCCAGTCAGAACAGAAGATAGCTGAAAACAACTGACAAGCCCGTCCTGGAGTTTACCGGCTGATCCCCTGGCTGTAGTATAGTACTCCTCACCCTTCAGCCATTTGCCTGTCTTTCTTATTTTACAGACACTTTACACCAAACTCAGGATATTGGTCCCCCACCCAATCCCAGAAGACAATTCTCAGTTAGTTTAAGCCAGGCATGGTTATCCTACTCTCCTTTGCCATTTTTGGTTTTCAGGGTGGGCATAAGTTTTCTATTGCTGCTGTAACAAATTATCACAACTTTATCTTAAAACAACACACATTTATGCTCTTACAGTTCTGTAGGATGGAAGTCCAGAATGGGTCTCACTGGGGTAAAATCAAGGTGTCAGCAGGGCTGTGTTCCTTTCTGTAAGCTCTAAGAGAACTATAAGTGAGAATCTGTTTCCTTGTTCACCCAGGCATTGGCAGAATTTAATTCCATAAGGTTGTAGAACTGAGATCTCCCTTTACTTGCTTGCTATCAGCTGAAGGTCTCCATTAGCTCCTGGAAGCCTGATTGCAATTCTTGTATTTAGTCTCCACATCTTAGAACTAACAACAGGGTGTCTAATTCTTCTAAGGCTGCATCTCCCTCACTCAGCTAGGCTCATGTGACAAGATTGGTCCACTGGATAATTCAGGATTATCTTCCCATCTCAAGGGCTGTGCTCTTAATTAACCACACCTGCAAAATCCCTTTTTGCCTTGTGTGCCAGTTTGAATCTGTTGTGCACCCCAGAAAAGCCAAGTTCTTTAATCCTCATTCAGTATTACTGGGTGAGGTCTTTTTTTATTGTTTCCATGGAGATGCGACCCACCCAATTGTAGGTAGTAACTTTTGATTCTATGGTTTCCATGGAAATGTGTCTCCACCCATTCAAGTTGGGGTTGCTTACTGGAGCCCTTTAAGAGGGAATCATATGTTCTAAGAAATGATGAATATGCAACTATGTGATGATACTAAGAATTACTGATTATATATGTAGAATAGAATGATATTTTATTGTTTTGTTTGTTAATTTTTTTTAATTAATAAAGAAAAGAATATGAACTTTTCTGGGGTACACAATAGCTCTAAACTAGCACTCACTGTAAGCTTGTAAGTTAATAAATCTGCATTGTAACAATAAAAAAAATAAAAAAGAGGGAATCATTTTGGAACAAGCTTTAGAACCAACAGAGCCCACACAGCCAGAGATCTTTGGAGAAGTGAGGGAAAACAACCTCCCACCCCTCCCCACCCCCGCCCTGGGAAAGCTGTTGAAGCAGCCTGGAGAGAAAGCTAGCAGATGTCACCGTGTGCCTTTCCAGCTGAGAGAGAACCCTCCAACATGCTTGACCTTCTTGAACCAAGGTATCTTTATCTGGATGCTTAGTCTGGACATTTTTATAGTCTTGACTAAATTTGGACATTTTCATGGCCTTAGAACTTTTTAAAAAGTCTTTCTGTTTCTGGTATACTGCATTCCAGCAGCTTATAAACTAAAACAGCATGTAAGATAGCATGTTCAAAGGTTCTTGGAATTAGGGCATGAACATGGGGGGTGAGTGGGGGCATTATGTGACACACCTCTGGCCAATGGGATATAAGGGGAAGTCATCTGGGGTGGGGGGGGGGATTTTGCTCCCTGATAAGAAGAGAGACATTGAAGAGTCTTTCCCCTCTCTCACCTACTTTGAGGTGGTGTAAGGATGTGATGTCTAGAGCTGTAGCAGGTATCTTATGACCACAAGGCATCAACTCCAAGAATGAAAGCTGGCACAATGAGAATAGCAGTGTGAAAAGATTATGACAGTGTTGAGTCACTGTACCAATCCTAGAACCACTTACTTCCAGATTTCTTGTGAGGTAATTAAATGTCTTTATTGCTTAAGCCATTGTTAGTCAAATATTCTGTTATGAGTAGCTGAACATACTCCAGTTGATATTCAACCCCTTCATTTATCAGACCATTACAATAATGCTTTAATTCACTACTTGGAAATTTATCTGTGTGTCCTATCTAGTTTCTTGGTCTTTCTGTAGTATTGAAACCACCTTCCCACCCCCACCCCAAACCTCAGCCTATTAAACTAGGACCTTGATCTCTTGCATAGTTCCTGCTGGTCCCTCTTTAAAGACTGAGTCAAGGCCCCATATTTCTGATTATGGCTGGGGATCTGTCTTGTATGAACAGATGTACTATTGCTCATGACGCTGCCTGACAGATTGTACCTCCTGGTTTAGATGATTGAGTGATTGGCTAAACTTGCTGGACCCTTCCAACATGATTACCTGGACTGCTAGCTGCCTTTACAATGGCCCAGTCTCCTCACCATGTCCCATCTAATCTCAGCTTTCCTCTCTCTGTTAATCCTGCATTTCCAGTGTCATATCATTCCTACACTCTGCCCATGATGATGCTCCAGAATATGTTAATATCCCGATATACTAGACTGCTGGCCATTCTTTGAATATTGCTTTCACATTTATGCCTCTTTGCTGTTCTCAGAGCGTCCCGCAATCAGAAATGCCCTTTCTTTATTCTAATGCTTTTACCATTAAATCTTTGTAACAATCATGTGAGAAAGAAATCATTTTGCACATGATTTAAAAGCATTAGGTAACTTACTTAGGGTGATATGATTAGTAAGCAGCAGAACTGGGATGCTAATATAGATCTCTTTGATTTCAAACCCTATGCCTTTTCACTCCCCCATTAGTATTTATAGGAGACAGTACCTGTGGTTTGTAGAGTACTTCGTAGCTCTAAATATCCCCAAAACATGTTCTTAAACCTAATCCATTCCTGTGGGTATGAACCCACTATAAATAGGACATTTTGATGAGGGTACTTCAGGTATGGTGTGTGTGGCCCAGCCCAGTCAAGATCATTTTTATTTTCATTTTTTATTAGAAATGTTGTGGGTTTATAGAACAATCAGGCATAAAATACAGGATTCCCATGTACCATCCACCACCAACACTTGCAATGGTGTGGAAAATATGTTACAATTGAGGATAACACCTTTTCTGTAATTCTACTGTTTCTTTTAACAGTAGTTACATTTGATACAATTGATGAAAGATTATGAAGTAGCTCTATAATTATCAAACATAGTTTACATAAGAATGTTTTTCCCCATATTCCCAGCCTACTTTTTTTTACATGCACTGCTTTATTTGATTACTCTTCTACCTATACAGAGGATAAAGGGAGTATCAGTCACAAAGTTTTCTTCTTCTTTTTTTTTTTTAGTCGCAAGGTTTTTACAATCATGCAGTCACATGATAAAAGCTATGTAGTTATACAGTCATTATCAAAATCAAGGCTACTGCTCATAGTTCAACAATTTCAGGTATTTCCTTCTGGCTATTCTGATACACTAGAACTAAAAAGAAATATCTATTTAAGAATCACTAGTCATAATCATCTGTTACATCCTAATTTCCCAGTTACACCTCCTCCCTCTCATTTGATCATTCTCTTAATCTTCAGAGATACCTGAGCAGTGGCAAATTTCAGCTTTGTCATGCTGAAAAGAGGTGTCAACCTTATTGGATAGAGGAATGGTTGATGTTCTTGGAGAGACTGGTGCCTCTGGGTTTCAGGGCTTATCTGGCAAAAGAACAATCTGGAGGCCTTAAGTTTCTGAAAAAACAAACTTACTAGGTAAAACATATAGAGTCTTAGATAGAGCCCAGGGTATTCTTTAAGGTTTTCAGAAATACTGTTGGTTGGAGCTTGGCATACTGTAGCAATTTGCAATATCTGGCTGAAGCTTGTATAAGAGTAACCTCCAGAATAACTTCTAGACTCTGAAATCTCTTAGCCACTGAAACTTTATTTCCTTTCATTTCTTTTCTCCCTTTGGTCAGGAAGGCATTCTCTAGGATGTGTTTTAATCCTATTACTGGAGACCTTTATAAACACAATGAATTCAAACATGAAATAGAGAAAGCCACAGGAAGAAAGAGGCTGGACATCGATGGAACCTGGAAAAGAAGGGAGAGACCAGGAAACACCACCATGTGTCTTGCCATGTGAAAGAGAATCCAAGGATCACTGACAGCCAGCCCCAGAACGTCAGTCTTTGATAAGAAAGATCACCTTGATGATGCTTTGATTTGGACTTTTCCCCAGCCTTAAACCATTGTTTAACCCAACAAGTCTGAACAGACTTGTCTCCCTTACCGTATTTTAAGTACCTTAAAGGCAGGGAGTCCTCGCTTATTCTTTATTGACCCCTAGGAGGCAGTGGTTTATGGGTAAATACTTAAACTGGATTGGACATCTGTGTGTATGTGTGTGGGGAGCTGGGCTGATTTATAATATTGACTGATTTCCATGGGGTAAATAACTTCTGTCATGGCCTATACAAGCTACTTACATGACATCCATGAACAAGAAGATGGAAGGAGTTGTGCAGTAGCACACCACTATGTGGTATTTCTACCACACAGATAACAGTAAATGTGAATAACCTCAGAGCACAGATAATTGTAGAATAGTGTGAAATAATTAGGAAGTGATGCGTTTTAAGTATTTGCTATCCCTTTATTTACCTTTTTGTTTGTTTGTTTTGGTGCATGGGCTGGCAGTTGAACCTGTGTCTCCCACATGGCAGTAGAGCATTCTACCACTGAACCACTAGTGCACCAAAATTACCTTTGTTTTTAATTGAATTTATTTCATTGCAATTTAATATAACTTAGTGTTTAATAATTGCTGTCTTTGAACAACTGGCTGGTGAATTTCCTGGAAATTTAACAATTAGTTTCTCAAGCCTGTTTGAGCCAGCTCCAGCATACCACTGCTAGACTCTGGTGTAATGCTTTGCTTTTAATAGGCATTGGAATGACAGTGAGGATATTACTAAAAAGAGCATGAATATTCACTTTCATGAGCTTTGAATACAGTAACACAGATTTCAGTGTTCTTTCCTGGGTCTAATAATTTCTTAGCTCCATCCTTCCTACCTAAGGCCAGAGAAATAAAATTGAGGGTGAAGCCCAAAGAATTGCTAAATCCCAACTAAAGGGCTCTGAATACTGAACTCTGCCCAGGGTTAGGGTGGGGCCCTATGACTGCTTCCAGTTCAAAACCAGAGTCCGCAATTGGGCTTGAACGAGCTGAGTTATAACTGCTGCTTTTTTCAACTCTCCCTGACCACACCCACAACCAGGGAAGTACTGAAGAAAAAGCACCAGTCATATTATTATTCCATTACATTCCAGAAAGGACTGCCTCCCAGCAATTAGAGCGCCTAGAAAGAAGTAAAAACCAAATTGCAGTGTGCCAAAGATATGAAAAAAAAGTCCCATGCTGCGCTCCAGCTGTCTTAACCTTTTGTTGTGGGTGCCCTGCTGATCTCAATGGAAACTGGAGTGGGCGGACACATTTTAGGGAGAGAGAGAGGGACAGCTGAGGAATCAGCTGTGTTGCATTACAGTCAGCACTCTCCCTGCGGTGGTTCAGGGATTGTACCATATATGGACTCAGGCTCAGGACAGGCATTCCAGCTGATTTGCATCAGGACTCCCCTAAGACTGCATCTTAGGTCAATGGGATTAGGTCATTGATACCTGCAAAAGGAAGACCCCTGAAAGGATGGTGAGCATGAAGAAATCGGGACCAGCTGTGGTCTGGCAAGCAAAGGATCAGAGAAGGAGGGTGCAGCCCATGTCCAGCCAAGCTCGGCTTGAGAATGAAGGCCAGAGCCTGAGAAGCTGTGGGAGTGATTCTTAGCAGTGGTTGTAATGGGAGGGGTACTCAGAGGACCAGCCTCTTTCCATAGACTCCAATGTGCCTCTCGCTGGCTTCAAGCCTCAAGAGCTTTATCCTCAGGCAGACACAGAAAATGGTATCAGAGGTCAAGAGGAATAATTCCAGGATTTCAGAAGGGAGAGGCAGCTTTCCTGACTCTGGGAGAAGATGGCTAGGATGCCACTGAAAATGCAGGGGCCCTACTGGCCAAGTGGGGGACAGTCTAGGCTTCTGCGTTATTCTGACATCAAGGCGGGTTCACCTAGGTGGGATACAGCTAGTTAACCTCCAGCATTGGTCCAGACTAGGTCAGCCCAATATGACACAGGAGGAGCTGTGGAAATACAGGAAAAGTGGGGAGCAGGAGTGATTTGGAAAAGTGGCTTTTAATAGATGGCCAATAAATTGGATCCAATTTGCAAAGATAACCAACTCTTTTTTTTTTTAACTTTTTAAATTGTATAACACATATACAGAGCAAGGTAAAAAAAAAAAAAAAGCAATAATTTTCAAAGAACAGATCTCAGAGCTTGTCATGGGCTACTATTCCATCATCTCAGATTTTTCCTTCTAGCTGCTCCAGAACACTGGAAGCGAGAAGGAATTTTCCTATCATCACAATTGACTATTCTTTTTCTTTTTTGTGCAAAATAGCATATATACAAAAAAAGCAATAAATTTCAACACACATCAGAACATTTAGTTGTAGAACAGATTTCAGAGTTTGGTATGGGTTACAATTCCACAATTTTAGGTTTTTACTTCTTGTGCTGTAAGACACTGGAGACTAAAAAAATATCAATATAATGATTCAGCAATCATACTCATTTGTTAAACTCTATCTTCTCTGTATCACCCCACCATCACCTTTGATCTTTCTCCCACTCTTTAGGGATTGTGCTGGTTTGAAAAGGTTTATGTACCCTAGAAAAGCCATGTTTTAATCCTAATTCCATTTTGTAAAGGCAGCCATTTCTTATAATCCCTGTTCAGTAGTGTATGTTGGAAACTTTAGATTATCTCCATGGAGGAGTGACTCAATAAAATGTGGGTATTAAACTTGATTAGATGGAGACACGTCTCCACCCATTCGGGTGGGTCTTGATTAGTTTACTGGAATCCTATAAAAGGGGAAACATTTTGGAGAAAGCGGGATATTCAGAAAGAGCAGAGAAGGACAACAGAATGCTGCAGAACAGCAAAGCAGAGTCCACCAGCCAGTGACGTTTGGAGATGAAGAAGGAAAACGCCTCCCAGAGAGCTGTAGAGGAAGCTAGCAGATAACATATTCACCATGTACCCTTCTAGCTGAGAGAGAAACTCTGACCGTGTTCACCATGTGCCTTTCGACTTGAGAGAGAAATCCTGAACTTCATCGGCCTTCTTGGATTAAGGTATCTTTCGCTGGATGCCTTAGATCGGACATTTCTATAGACTTGCTTTAATCGGGACATTCCCACAGACTAAAACTTGTTAACTTGCAACTTATTAAAAGACATTCCATTTCTGGTGTATTGCATTCTGACAGCTAGCAAAACTAGAACAGGGTTGGGACTATGCCCATTCTTACTTATTCATGTTGGAAGGGGCTGTGGATAATATGAGATAGGGGGCTGGAACTAGTTGATGTTCTGGAGAGGCTGGTCCCTCGGCATTTCAGGATTTTTCTGGTCCAGGGACCCATCTGGAGGTTGTAGGTTTCTGAAAAGTTACCCTAGAGCGTGGAACTTTTGTAGAATTTTATATAATGCTCTAGTTGTTCTTTAGGATTGCCAGGGATGGTGTTGGTTGGGGTTTGGCAGGTTTTGGTTGGGGGTTGGCAAGTTATGATAGGTAGCAAGGTCTAACTGAAGCTTGAGCAACTCTTTTCTGTTTCAGCAATTTAGTTACTTCAACTTTCCTTCCTTGCTTCCTTGCATTCTTGCATCCCTCCCTCCCTCCCTCCCTCCCTCCTTCCTTCTTTCCTTTCTTCTTTTCTTGTTTTAAAGGTCCAGCTTGAATTGTTTCAGGACCCTTCTCTCTAAGTGTACCTCTTGATTTGGTTTAAAAGACCAGAACTATGGGATAATCTGTTGCAGCAAGAATGAACTATTCAATATGCAAAACATAGACAAATCTCACAAACATAATATGGAGCAAAAGAAACTAGACACAAGGAGTACTGTGAAATCCCAGTTACATCAAGCTCAAAAACAGGCAAAACCCATCAATGATGTTAGAAGTCAGGATAGTGGCTCCTTTGTTGAGGTTATTGATTAAAAAGGGCTGAGAGGTCTTCAGGTGTGTTGGTAATGTACAATTCTTTGGGTTCTGCTTACAAAGATGTGGACATGCTGAACTGTACACATATGATTTGTGTGCATATCTGTATGTATGTTATATTTTAATCAAAAGTTCATTTAAAAACAAAGGACCAGAATGTAATCTTGTGAAATAATAGGTCACAGGAAGAGTGAAATCCAGTGTGCCGATGAAAAGTAAGCATCTGTGGGTTGGGATGGCTGACAGGCACTACCACAAGGCAAGAAGTCGGAAACCTGATTTCCAGTCCCACTTCCACTATTCAGTGGTACAAGTGTCTTGGAAACATAGGTTCTGTTTCTCAATTCCTCAGATGCAGAACAGAGGAGTTGGAGTCAATCAAATGATCTAAGAAGGTTACTCTTTCCTATCTTTTCAATGGAGATGTAATATGATGTAATGCTCCTTTTGTCTTTTGCATGATCTTATTGAGAGGAAAGCTCTCTAGGCTTGGTAAGTTCATGGACCAGTTTTTATACTGTCAACAAACACATATGCTTGTACACCCTGGAGTATTTGGCCCTTCTCAGCATCCTCTTATTACCCATCATCATCCTCGACTGTTGCACTCATCTTCTTTCTTTTCTTCACACTCACCTTCACCTTCCTTGATCTTAGTCAGTGATTAAAAGGCTTATAGAAAATCTAAAGAACTCCCCCAACTCCATACCCTGCCAGGAAAGGTTAAGGATCCCAGTTGAAGGCTGAACACCAAGGGATGTGGAGAAGTAGTAATAATCTCTTATATTTGTATAGTGCTTCCCTATTCTTTCTGAAATCACTTCCCTAACCATTAAACCATTTGGATACTTTATAGTAAGAAGAGTAAAGGTACAGTTTCTGGGGCCAGATTGCTTGGGTTGGAATCCTGCTTGACCCACAGCACATTACCTCTGAGCCTCATTTCTACCAGAAGGTAAGGATTAAATAAACTAACATGCAAAGCACTTGCAAAAGTGCCCCACACAGATCGCATTTGATAAATCTTAGTTACACAATTCACTACCAAAAGGCCAGATGGTGTTATCTGCATTTTACAGATGAAGAAACTAAGGCTCATTGAGGTTGAAAGACCACTTATCACAAGGCTAATTCAGGATACAGCCAGAACTGGAACCCAGGTTTTCTGAGTTACAACACTACTTGTTAAATTATTGGGATGATTGTCGTCTATCTTTATGTAATACTAATAACAGCTACCTTTTACTGAGCATGGCTAAGTGCTAGGCATGCTGTTAAGTGCTTTATATATAGCATCTCATTTAATCCTGTAATAGCCTATAAGGCAGGTATTGTTGTCTCTGTTTTAGAAAGGGAGAAATTGAGATCTAAGAATTTAGAAACCAAAGCTAGATCACTCAGGTAGTAAAGGGGAAACAGGTATTTGAATGCAGGTTCTTGCAAACCTCAGGGCCTGAGTTTTCAACTACTCATGTCCTGGAAGGGAAAAGACCTCCATAACTATTTGCTTTATAAAGAACTGGGAGCTGCCACCATGAACTGGGTGACATTTGTACATTCCCTAGGGCCAGGCAGAGGCCTTTGTTATCTGTCCTTCATCCTTTCTCCCTATTGCTTTGCACACTGGACACCCTTAGATGTCTCATGTGCTCCCCTGGAAGGATTTACAAATCAGTCTCCAAGAGCTTAAGAAGCCAGGCCCAGGAGCAGAGAGATGCCAGATGAACCCTTGATAGTCAAGACTGGGCTGGGCACTAGCAAGATTGTCAGTTGCTGCCAAAGAGCTAGAGGAGGACCAAAAGTCAGAGCCCAGAGGGAGCCATGTGCCTGGGGAACACAGGGTCTGCCATACCTATTAAGTGTGCAAAGAAAAGACAAAAGAAGGGAGAGAAGGAGACCTCACGTGAGCACAGCTAGTTCTACAAGGGAGGGATGCTGTTCTTGGCAAATGGCATCAGACACAGTCTGGAAACACCTTCCTGATTTAAAATTTCCAGTGCAGGAATGGGAGCAGCATGTTGGCTGGCTTTGCCCCAGGCTGGTTCAACTCTGACACACATTCTGATGCACATACATGATTGTGGCTGGCGGTGCAGACAGACAGGACTGTTTTGGCTTCTGTTACTTCTTTTTTTCTCTCTATCGCTAGCACTGCACTCAAGGTCCTTGATTCCATTGTGCCTGATTAGGGGTCTCCCCCAATCCATGCATCCTCCCTTTGCCTCCTGGGGCCCCCTGGTGGCCAAGTGAAGGCTAAATGAATCATTTGAGGCAGGAAATAGAGACAGATGTGGGGAAGGTGGGGAGGGAACTTGATTTTTTTCCCAACAGAATTTCTCTTGTCCCCACTGGGTAAATTATTTACTATGACTTAAGGGACCGCAAACACAACAACCCTGACCTTGTAATGGACTTTGACGGAGAGGCAAAATAAAGGGTTGACCTCTCCTCTTGATCTCTGTTTGGAGGACTCCACAACTCTCAAGGCATTTAGAAGGTAACACATTTAAGGACTTCCTAAAAGAAGGCTGGCTGTGACTTGAGCAAAGGTCATTTACTCTCATGGGGGTGGGATTTTTTTAAATGCAATTTTATTAATATATATTATGTATTCACATACCATGTAATCATCCAAAGTGTACAATCAATAGTTCACAATATCATCATAGAGATGTGCATTTATCATCACAATCGAATTTTTTCTTTCTTGTGAAAAATAACATATATACAAAAAAGCAATACATTTCAAAGTACACTGCAAAATGGAGGTGGAATTTTTATTGCTAGTTTCAGCATCCAGAAGGTGCGAACATTATTACGAATCCTGACAGCCAATACCACAGAGAAAGACCAGAAAGAAGTCACGCGGCCAGTACTGCTTAAACTTCAGGTGCACGGTTTGGAAGGATCTGGGAATCTTGGTAAAAGGTGGATTCTGGCTCAGTATGATGGGGATGGGGCCTGGGAGTCTGTGTTTCCAGCACATTCCTGCTCCTGGTTCAAGGACACTCTTTGGACTAGGGGTACTCCTGTACTCTTCTTGATGCCCATCCCCACACCCTCCACTTCCATCTGCCAACCGAAAAATAAAATAAAACCAACATATGGAAATTACATTTCCTAGAAGTGTCTTACATAGCCCTAAATAGTTGGAAAGGAACTGACTGTATTTGGAATTTTAATCCACCCCCATCATCGTGTCAGAGGATGGGGCAAAAGGATGAAGATTCTTGGGGAGCCTTAGCAATTTAATAGAACAAGCAGAAACAGCAGTATTAGAGCTACCTCTTTTTAAATAAAATGCATTCTTAAAGATGGTTTTGACTGATAAAAGTATATACAAATTACTAGAAAACAAGGTTATAGGCAAATTTTATATTTTTTTCTTCATGCTTTTCTGCATTTCCCAAATTTTCTACTGATTTTTTTTTCCTGATGCTAGCTGAACCAGAATGGAATCCTTAATACTTAAGGGCGGCAACTCTGCAAGCAAAATCATTACTTTCTCCCTACATGGACTTCCAGGGGTGAAGTCTACCTGGAAACATGGCATATGACTCCCAGGGATAAGCCTGGCTTGGCATTATGGGATCAAAAGTACCTTCCTGACCAAACAGGGGAAAAGAATAGTAACAAAGTAAGGTATCAGTGGCTAAGAGAGTTCAAATAGAGTTGAGAAGCTACTCTGGAAACTACTCTTATGTAAGCTTCAGTTGGACATTGCTACTTATCATGGTTTGCCAAACACCAACCAAAACCATTCCTGCCAATCCTAAAGAACATCTAGGGCTTTATCTGAGATTCTACAAAGGTTCCATGCACACTATGGATACTTTCCAGAAACCTACAATCTCCAGATGGGTTCCTAGGCCAGATAAGTTCTGAAACCCAGAGGGGCCAGCCTCTCCAGAACATCAACTAGTTCTATCCCACTATCCCATATTATCAACAGCCCTTTCCAACATGAAAAAGTTAGAATGGGCATAGCCCAAATACCCATAAAAGTTGGGAGAAAGATCAAAGGAGAAATTAAAATTATAATAGAGAAGATAGGATTTAGCAAATGAGTATGACAGCTGAATCATTATATTGGTATTTCTTTTAGTCTCCAGTGTCTTGGAGCAGCTAGAAGGAAAAACCTAAAATTGTGGAATTGTAACCCATACCAAACTCTGAAATCTGTTCTATGACTAACTGTTGCAGTGTGCTTTAAAATTTATTGCTTTTTTGTATATATATTTCACAATAAAAAGAAAAGAAAAAAAATATCTAAGGGCTGATGCTGTATATAAAGTTCCAGGGTATATACAATTGAATCTTCTGGGTTGGCAGGGAGAGGAGCAGAATCTTTGGGTGTTGAGGGAGTAGAGACAGCAGGGCAGGACAGTGTTGAATCACTGTTTGGAACTAAAGGAAGGATAGAGATGGCTAATGAGGGGCACTGAGTTTGCTTCCTCAGGTCATGTTGACTGCTTGCTGGCCCAAGGAAGGTCTGATTTATTTTAGAGTTTACGTCTGTGAGTAAGGTCAATTTGCATGAATGTTGGTCTAGCATCTTGACCCATGCTTATAAATCAATGAGCAGACTGCCTAAATCAATGAACTCTGATCATGTGCATTTTATAGATGAGAGGAGGGAAGCATGGGGAAGGAGGTTGGAGAGGGTGGTAGTAAACACGGAAATGGAAATAGAACTTTCATTACTCAGATTTCAATTCCATGGCATTTCCCACAATCTCCAGAAGTGCCTAGTGCAGCATAACTTTGGATAAATACAGTTCTCTTTTATCAACACAGTGCTTTGTGTAAACAAATTACTCATTAATACACTAATGTTTCTTTCATGATGCTCTGCACAAGGAACACAGAAATTTTAGGAAATTGCCATCTTTTCCCACTGGGGAGCAGTAAATTTTTCAAAAAGGTTTGCACACACAATCACCCAGTATCTATTTGTAAAGTGGAATAAAAGAATATTGAAGCACAAAAACAACAAAGCAAAATAAGAGAATGTTGATGCAACAAGATTTAGGAGGATCGAAACAACAAAACATGACAAAGAAACAGGGAAAGGGACAATTCTGCATGTAGCAATCCTCTATTATTTCTAAATACATAAGATGACTTCACAGGTAAGCATGTGATTCCTAATGTTTGAGGAAATGAAACCTCCACCCACTGCTCAGGAATGAAAACTGACTTTCTGCTACTGTTTTGGCTGCTCTGTTGGCTGCTTTTTTTTGCTAGTCCCCCTCAATTTCAAGGAATCCTTATCCTTTATGCTCTGGGCTGCAAAGGTAAATATAAGCAATAACTGCTTCTTTTGCCTCCGTTCTCCAGGCTTCTTAGATCCTTTATTCCCTTGACCATGACCCTTTCTTTCAGGTGTCCAGTATTTTCATGGCTTCTTCCTAGAAAGAGGAAAAGCTCCTTTGTACAGAGGTACAAACAACTGATAACAGTTTACTTATGTTTGTGTTGTCTATTTCTGATCCAATTTCCTGCTAAGCAATCGAGACTTGACGAGTTAAATTTCCTCTTCAGCCCAAACCTACAGTCACTGTTGTAATGACGTGCACCCCCTGATCACCTGGCTATTGGTAAGTGTGCTCTACACCACAGTGACCACACGAGGAGACCCAGAAGGACAGAATTGGGGTTTGGGCTTCCCTTTCTCTTGCCAAGAACGAGCCCTGAATTTCCCACATATCTGCCATGCCTTACCCCTGTCCTACAACTGCACCTAATAATTGGTTATGAAAAGCAGTCTTTTGTAGACGAAAGCATCTGGGAAGATTCCCTAATATCCTGACTGCTGGGATGTGCTAGGATCAGCAGCTAATGAAAACAATGCTTCATTTAAATCCACATGCTGTCAGAGTTCTCAGACCCAGGTCACCCTAGGGTAAACTTGAGAAGGGAACACTCCGGAAGGTGAAGTAGGGAAGTCTGTCTTTTTTATTTTTTTTTATTATTATTTTTTTTACATGGGCAGGCACCGGGAATCGAAACCGGGTCCTTGGCATGGCAGGCAAGCATTCTTGCCTGCTGAGCCACCGTGGCCCGCCCAAGTCTGTCTTTTTTAGGCCAGGCTGCAGTAGCATCTGGGTCAAAACTGCAAGATACCCTGTGTAGGGTTGGGACCTGGTCAAGAGCTTGGGCTGTGGTGGACTACACAACATTCTAGAACTCTCCAGAAGAATGTCCCTAACGGATACCCAGTTCCAACTAAGTCTTAGCTCACTTAAGACTGTCATCAGAAAGGGGTCACCCAATCTAACAAGATATTGGATGGAGGCAGTTGGAGAATGAGAGTGATGTAACAGCTACTTTCCAATCTGAGAGCAGATGTGATTGAACAAAAAAGACTCCAGAAAGAGTAAATTATATGCAAACATAAATGTTACCAATTTACCAGTAAATATTTATCAGCCTAACTTTATCTGTCTTGAGAAGTGCTTCAGTTTGCTAAAGCTGCCAGAATGCAATATACCAGAAATGGGTTGGATTTTCAAGGGAAATTTATTAGGTTACCAATGTACAGTTCTGAAGCCATGAAAATATCCAAATTAAAGCATAAGATGAAGATACGTTCTCTCAGGAAAGGCTGCTGGCATATGGGATTGCTCTGTCACATGGGAAGACACATGGTGACATCTGCAGGTCTTTTTCTCCAAAATGTCTCTGAGCTTCTTTGGGTGTTTTTCTCCTGGGTTTTGGTTTCAATGCTTTCTCTAAAATGTCTCTGCCTTTTATTTTCACATAGAGGACCCCAGCTGGAGATGAAGACCCATCTTGAATGGGCTGGGTTACATCTCTATGGAAACAATCTAAACAAAAGGTCCTACTTAACAACAGATTTGGCCACAGGGATGGATTAAAAGAACATGACCTTTCTTCTTATTTGTGCCCTTTTACTATAATAAAACTATAAAAAAAAGAAAAAAAAGAAAGAAAAAGAACATGACTTTTCAAACCAGCACAAGAGGCCATATGACACGGCGGTTAAACCCACAGATTTTGGCATCAGGTAGATGTGGGCTCAAATTCCAGGTGTACTCACTGGATCTTGGGCAAGTTAACAACTACTCTGGGTCTCAGTTCATTTATTTGTAAGATGGGGATAATTATAATAATAGCACATTTCAAATAGTGTTATTGTGAGAATTAAATGAGCTAATGCAATCAAAGTGGTTAGAACAGTGCTCCAAAGTATCAACTACAATTTGTGTATGTGATCATCATTTTTCATAAAAGTCAGGTTTATTGCAGCATAATTTGCATACAATAAAAATGACCTCTTTTAGTGTACAAGCCTATGAGTTTTAGCTAACATATACAGTTATGTAACAACCACAACAGCCAAGATACAGAACAGTTCTATACCCAAAAAATGCCCTGTATATCCCTTTGTAGTAAACACCTCTCCCCTTCCCTAGCCCTTGACAACCACTGACCTTTCTCTCCCTATGATTTTGCCTTTTCCAGAGTGTCATATAAATGGAACCATATAGTATATAGCAGAAAGCTCATCATTTTCAAAGGTTGATTTACATATTTGGCATCCAATAAATTTCTAAATGTATTGAATCAATTTTTATTCCAAATCAAATTATCTATTTCCTGTCAACTTATAGAAGATATATACTATTTTTGAAATGCCTCCTGATTCAGTCCTTTTGTGGGTAAGTAGATCTTTCTCAAATGCTGTCTACCAATTATTATGTCTTAACCTTGAGGCTAAAATTGGCAAGGAGGAGATGACACAGAGGAAGCCTCAGGAATGGGAATATACAAAGAAAAGCTCCTCCTTTTTTGCCTGAACAGACAATGGTAAGAGAAGATAGAGTTAAGAAAGGCAGGAAGTGAGTGAAGTGTTTCTCATCTCTCTCTTCTGGAGGAAGCCTGGGGAGCTGTGGAGAGGAATGCCAAGGGCAGGGCATTCATTTACTTTTGTTTTGTTTTCCTAATTCACGACTTGGACTTTGGGAGGAGAATGTCTTGCAGCCCACCCTGCACCAAGTCTAGGAGATAGCCACTCCAAAGTAGGCTCAGTGGCCCAGTGGTTGAGATCTGGGGGGCCAGAGTTTAGCTTTCCCTCTGCTGTCTGGGTTCTTAAGTGGCATGGACAGGCTCCAGAGCTTCCCTCGAGGGGTGGGAGAAGAGATAGTTGGAGTTGAGAGCTGCTCATTGTGTCAAGGTGAGACGACCCCACAGCAGAGACCATGGGCAAATCTCCTAGACCAGGGGCTAGTGGAGACTATGGCAGCCACTCAGAGCTGTCAAACACACGTAAGGGACCCGGAGGTCCCAGGCAGTCAGGAATCACTCCTGAAGTTTGGCCAAAAGGCCAGATGGAGAAGCACACCTGCAGTAGCCTTAGCCACAAGCAGGGAGGAGAGCATCCCAGACAGCTAGGCAGTGGTAGGGAATGCCGCATCCAAGGACACTGCAGGAATCTTGGAATCCTTTTATTTTATTCTTCTTCTGATTCAATTAGCATGCCTGGCCCCCATCCATTTTGTCAAGGCAGAGGGGAGAGCAGCAAAATTTGAAAGACTGAACATTTTCCCTCAAGTATTGTCTGAATTATTGCAGCAGACTAAGCTGACCCAGTAGGCAAAGGCTTGTGGGAAAGTGAAATCAATTAAAGATACAAAAAAGGATCTAGGTTTTATCAGCTCACCTGAGCATAATCTGTGTAAATTTATAGCTCCACTCTGCTTCCATTGCAACTTCACAGCTACTTAATCTTGATTTCTGATCTATTACCTCTTGACAGTGGTCCCTAATACTATAGCTTGAAGAACCTTGGTCTTGCAACTTCTGTGGAGTTGGATATTTTAAGAAACAGTGCAGTGCATCCCTCAGCAAATAATGATTAAAAAAAAAAAAAAAAGGTTTTGTAGTCCAAATGGACACTCCATAACTCATCTACAAGTTAAGGACTTCACCCTTCAGATTTCTTCGAATAAGTTTCCCCCTTTTCTTTTGGATACACATAAAAGTATATTGTGCCATTAGATGGATGTATACATTTTCATAGAAGAAATGTGAACTTTTTATGATGAACAATCAAAATGGGATTTGACTGCTAGTAGAAGATTAAGAAAATGACTCTAAATAACAGGAAGAACAAAAGCCCTTTGTTTGAGAGCAAATAAACTTTAAATGTTACGGCAGGTTACAATGCCTCTGTGATAAAGTAATTAGTAGTTCCTGTTGAAACGAGCTTAACCCAAGGGACACTCTATAAGCAATTATATTTCCCATGTGGGTAACTGGACAGGAAAAAAGGTGAGATTTAAGAAGACAGTATAGGACCTTTTTGTAGATGTCCATTAGAACTGGGTGTTGGAACACAAAGGCATTCTGAAGCATATCATTAGTTTTCTGCACCTTTTTTATCACTCCAAAGCAAGTAAATCAACCTAGGGGAAGGGTGGATCAGCATTTAGAAATGCTTTGAGAAATTCTAAAACACGAGAGCTTTTAATAAAGCTGGTATTTTTATAGCTCTACTTCTATCAAGGATTTTATCATATTTACATACACACTACAGACACAAAGGTCACCAACCCATTCCAGCTTACTAATACTGTTTTCATCTTCAAAGTCACTAGATTCATGTGAGACTCTTGTAGCTAAATGCACATGAGATGGAGATTCTCTGAGAGGGTTACTTGGATCAAAACTTAAGACACAAACCGTCTGAAATACCAACCACCCTAGCCAGACTGTACATTTTGACAAATTACAGTAGGATTCAAATTGGCATCATCAAAGATATATCTTTGTTGTTTGTCTAAAAACACAAATTCTCATGAATGAAGTCAGATAGTGCCTGGAAATAAAAAATGCACACTGACCTGGTAAATTGCCATTCATCAAAATGCTGGAAGAGTTCTACTCAAAACACCACCCTCAGATTCTTCTGTAGCTGGGGAAACATTGAGGAGTATGAACAATTTACTTTGGCTTAGCATCTCTATCCCTTCCCCCCCCAAATTTAGGTACTCTTTCCCTTGGTAAAGTCTTCAGTTTCACTTATTTATTATTATTATTTTTAATGTATTCACTTGTATGTTGTATCAGTTATCTATTGCTGTGTAACAAATTACCCAAACCTCAGTGCCTTAAAATGACACGCATTTATTATCTCTCAGTTTCTGTAGGACAAGATCCTGGGCTCTTAAGCTACAATCATGGTGTCACCCAAGGCTGGGGTCTTATCTGAAGGCTGACTTGAGAAAGCTCCATTTCCAAACTCCTGGGGTTGTTGCAGGATTCAATTTCTCGCTAGGCTGTTGGACTGAGGGTCTTAGCTCTTCCTGAAGTCATCCTCAATTCCTTGCCACATGAGTCTTTTCAACATGGCAGCTTGCTTCACCAGAGAATTCAGGCTCAGAAGGCGATAGAGATTCTGCTATCAAGACAGAAATTACAATCTTGTGTAACCTAATCACAGAACTGACATCCCTCAATGTTGCAGTAATCTATTGTTTGGAAGAAAGTTACTCAAGAGAAGAAGATTACACAAGACTAAAAGGAGATGTCAATCATTGGGGGCCCTCCTAGAGGCTGCCTGCCTCATGTGTTAACTGTTTATTGAGCACCTCCTAGCTGCCTGACATTCAGCTACAGATTGGGAATACAGCAGTGATACTATAATAATATCTTGCTTATATTGTACTGTGTGTCCCTAAAGACTCTTCTTCCACCTATGGTATTTTTCTAGCGGTTTTCAACCTGTCTTCAAACAGATATGAGCCTCCACTATATAAAACATATAAAAGTAGAATTACTCTGATCAAAGGGGGTTACAGGAGAACGGACAGGAAGCACTCAGGAATACTTTCCCCTACATTCCAATGGGGGTGCCCAAGGCACCTCTCTCAAACTATGGGGCTCTACAAATCACAGTTTGAGAAACACTGCCCTAGGCTATAACTTTGCTGACTGTTGTTCCCAATGACCCATGTAGCTAATAAACTTTTATTGAAGCCTTATGATGTGTCAGGGTATGTAATAGACACTGAGAATACAAAGATGATTAAGACAGTTTCTATCCCTCACGAACTCACTATCTAAGGAAGGATTCATGGGGGTGAACAATGTTACGTTCAATTGCAGATGGCTTGGAAGGGAACACTGGTGGCTCAAAGGGGACACAGCCAGGGAAGACTTCTCAGTCAGAGTGGATGGAGTTTAAGTAAGAAGAAGTGTGCAGGTGAAAAAGATGTCTGGTGGTGCTTGTGTTTGAGGATCTGTTCTTGCCTCTGAAATCCCTCTCATCACTGCCTGTGTCAGAGCACACTGTCTAGATGAGATGCTAAAGGCCCTCTGTCCACCAGGTTCCAACAAGTGTCCTAGGCTGCCTGCAGAAAGACCTTGCTTGATCTGCCAGGTTCCATCACAACTATGGTGTTGGAAAACTTGGATTAGATATTTTATTTCTCAAGGTTTCTGGGTTGGAACAGAAGATGACCAACTTTACACAGTTCTGCACTCAAAATTGTTTTTCCCCACTCAAGGTAAGGAGAGGTTGAACTGAGAACACTTTCTATCTCCCACCTCAGTGCCTCCTCCCTACTAAGCCTTTGTTCAGAAGAGGCAGCTGCAACCTTTGACTGCTCTGCATGTTGGTTTCAAATCCTTAACACTGGGTCACCCAACAATCTAGCATGTTCTGTTGGACTGTTGGATCCTCCCTGACATGTTTTGACAATCCAGAGTTCTAGGGGGAGTGGGTGGTTTAGGCTGCTCCTCTGTAATCCTCCCCAAATAGATGTCTTCCACTTGCTAATTAATTATTCAGTGATCCAACTAATTGTTCATGATGAAAACTAAAAGCCCATGCCAGTCCTAAAACAGTAAATGGAGTCAAGGATACAAGAGTAGGCTAGGCTACACAATATTGAGCGGAAAGACTTCAGCCTGGGATGTTGGGTTGTGCAAGCCAAGCAGTCTATTGTTTAATTGTTTTATCTCTCAGTGACTCATTTGGCATCTTCTAGCTTAGCCTCAGGCTAAGCTAAAAGATAATAACAGGAAGAGAGTCTAGCTTAACTCTGTTCTCACTAAGCTCCTCCCTACAAAAGAGTGAGCTCTCTGACGTACAAACTCAGATCACCTCCTAATTTTTTCCAGACATTGTAAAGTAGAAGGATAGTATCTTGGGCACCTCTTACAATGTTTTATTAACATCTTATACTGCTTTTCTTCTTGGGTGATATACTTTGTCTGCTAGAACAGATTGTAAGCTCCTTTCAGCCTCTGGCAATGCTTTACCCATATTGGTATTCATTGCCTAACCCCAAGAAGACTTCGCACAGCAATCATATATGCACAGTAGGTGCTCTATAAATATTGGCTGTATGGATGACTAGCCATGACCTGCCCCATTTATTCCACAGCTAGGCTCAATGACATGAGGGTGACCCAGCAGATGCATATTTGTTGGGAGAGTTCATAAAGGCAGTCTGGGTGGGCTACATATGGCCCACAGCTGTCAAGCAGTCCGTCCACAGACCACAGGTCAAGTACATGTGAAAGTCAACATTTTTATGACATTTTTAGAAAAAAAATTCTGATTAAAACTACATGGTGAGTAATCACCATTTACTTAACCCCAAGTCAGATGCTGCTTATCACTTTCATTTTGATGCAGTTTTGCTTATCACTTTCATTTTGATGCAGTTTAGCCATTTTCCCTACACTGCACTTCTTCACCCAAGAAAACATTCCTTGAAAACAATCGCCCTGCTGTTCTACAGTAGTATGGGTTTTTAAATTTATTTCACCATTGCTGTTTACCTATACTACAAGCAAGTAGCGTTTCATCTCTTTTGACTTAGATGAAAAGTTGAAGAGTAGATAATACATCCAGAGTGTCTTTGTGCTCTTATTCAAAGACTGAATTTGCTTTTTTTATTACAAGTATGTTCTTAGCCCTGGATAACTATGTGGGGAGGAAGGGAGCCTTCTGTCCCTAGGACAACTTCTCCTTGGCTTTATGACTCTGGGTGACTCATTTACCTGGCAACTTCCCTATGGCCACTGACGATGGGAGGGAGAGTAGGTATAATATGAATTGCTTCTCAAGCATAAAGATATTGTGAGAATGAATTGTTCCATCCCTTCTAGGAAAACAGCTACAATGTAAAGTGTGGATTCCTGGATCCATCTCTTCCCTAACTGTATCCCCCGCCCCCACCCTGTCTTCCCTATTTCTAGCAGTAGGGCAATTTTCTATGAGACACCATTCCAGAGGCAACCAGTCAAGTCTTATCAGGTCTTCCTTTCCAAAGCCCATGTATTTGTCCTTTTTTTAGGTACTTACCATTTGTGCCAGTTTGAAGGGATTTATGTACCCTAGAAAAGCCATGTTTTGATCCTAATTGATCTTGTGAGAGCAATGGTTTCTTCTAATCCCTAGTCAGTACTATAGGTTGGAAACTTGATTAGGTTATCTCCATGGAGATGTGACTCAATCAATTGTAGGTATTAAGCTTGATTAGATGGAGATGTGTTTCCACCCATTCTATGTGAACCTTGATTGGTTTACTGGAATAGTAAAAGAAGAGACATTTTGGAGAGAGTTTCTTTTGAGAACGAGGAGAGGGGCACAGAACCATGGCAGAAGGACTAGAGAACCACAGAATCCACCAGCCAGTGACTTTTGGTGATGAAGAAGGAGAAGCCCACTGGGAAGCTCCATGAAGCAAGAGGCCAAGAGAGGAAGTTAATACACTCACCCTATTTGCTATGTGCCTTTGCAGTGCAGAGAGAAACCCTGAACTTCATTGGCCTTCTTGAACCAAGGTATCACTCCCTGGGTGCCTTACTTTGGACATTTCTATAGACTTGCTTTAGTTGGGACAATTTCACAGCCTTGGAACTGTAAACTAGCAACTTATTAAATTCCCCTTTTTAAAAGCCACTCCAGTTCTGGTATATTGCATTCTAGCAGCTAGCAAACTAAAACACCATTCTTTCACTCCTTGATTATTATTGAGCAAGCCATTATGCATTACATAACTGCATTACAATTATGCAAGGCATTGTATTGGTTGCAATGAGTAAAAATTAAATAAGAGTAAGACTTGGTTCCCCCCCATAAGATGCCCACAAAGTTTCTTAAGGGTTACAGTTATAGACTATCTCTCAGGCTTTTTCTCACACATAAAAAATGGAAGTTATACATCTAACCTCTTGTCTTAAACCTCTTAATTGTTCTCTCTATTCTGCACTTTACTACTGAATTAATATTCCTAAATAAACACTTTAACTGTTTCATTAAATGGAGTTAAAGATTTCAATAGGTCTCGCTGTTCACTGGATTAAGATCATTCTTAATTTGAGTGTTCAAGAGCTTCCAAAATCTGGAATGAATTTATTTGCTAATCTTATTTCCCACAATCTCTGTAAGGCAAATTGATCAGATTACTATGTTAAAAGTGCACCTTCTTTTTCCCTCACAATTCATTTGTTCATTTATTTATTGATACATTCAAGAATTTATTGGATGCCTTCTATGTGGCAGCACTGTGATAAGTGATGGTGCATGGTTAGCATTCTCAAAGAATTTATCATCTAGTCAAGGACTAACCAGATCAGTGAATTAATCATGGCAATGAGAGAAGAAACATACTACTATGGGTGCCTACAGGAGCAGTGCCTAATCCTGCCTTGGAGAAGTTCAAGAATTTTACTAAGAGAAAGTGGCATCTAAAGTGAGACACAAATGAAGAGTAGAAGTAAGGCAACAAACTGGAGGAACAGCATATTCAGTGGTCTGGTGATGAGAACATGATAGGTTTGAATAAGAGAACCTGAATAAGAATGGAATGTGGAATACAAGTGAATGTGTGTGTGTTGAGGATAGAAAAATTGCAAGAAAAAGCTGAAAGCTGAAAAGGGAAGCAAGACCAGCTCATCCAAGGTTTTATAAACCAGAGGAAGGGGTCTTATAAACCAGAGGAAGAGAATACCATATCTAGCACCTTATATAACTGCTGTACCTGTCAATATGATTTTTTTTCTATTTATTCAAATATTCCCAAGCTTCAGCTCAAGTCCAACATTCTGCATTGATTCTTTTTTAACCATTCCTGCAGCCATCTCTTCCTCTAGTTTTTGTTTTCCCTGATGCTATGTATCTATTAACCATACATAGCCTTATTTCACATACAACTTCGTATGTGTGTCTTACAACAAAATTGTAAATCATTTTATGGTAGAAGCCAGATCTACAGGGGTCTACATCTCTTACAAAGGTCAGCAAACTTTTTCTATAAGGGGGCGGAATGTAAATACTTTAAACTTTGCAGGCCACATATGGGCTTTGTCATAGACACAGACAATATGTAAACAAATGGCTGTGTTCCAATAAAACTTTTTTTTACTAAAAATGGCAGTAGGTAGGATTTGGGCCATAGGCTGTAGTTTGTGGGACCCATGCCTTATAATACCAGCACAGTACCAACACATAATAGGCATTTAATAAATATTTGTCAAATAAATGGGGATCAAGGAATTAAGTGTTTTGATGAGTTAACAAGTAAGACTTCTTTTCAAGGTGATTCTTAATGATCTTGTTTAAGTTGTTGCATCCATTCTCTTGTATTGGTCCTGTAAGTGTGACAAATTCAATAGAAGCATTGAGAATTTAGTCTCCTAGAAGAGTGATAAGGGAGATATATCTAAATCAATACAGAAACAAGTACACACATACCAAATTCTTGTCATAAAAATAATAGCTACCACTTGATGAGTGCTCATAGTATATTCATACCTTCACATAAACTTTGTGAGGTACACATTAGTATACCTATTTCAAGGACGAGAAAACTGAGGCTCAAACAGTTTAATTAACTGGCTCAAGTCTTAGAGTTGATTGTAAATATTTGCTCATTGTTAACAAACGAGACAAACAGCATGTGCTGAGCTGGAATTTGAGTCCAGAACTGACCATTTTAAGGTTTTGTTTAGTTGCAATTTACTATATAGTAAACGAAGCTATTTTAGGATCTTTCCTTTCCATCACCCTTACTCATAAGTCCAGGTCTATAGGCTACTCTTCAATTTGCATAAGGTGGTAGATATATAAAAATACAAATAGAATTGGATAAAGAAATAAAGAATAAAAGAAGTCTACATCAGGGAAGAAGGTGAGGGATGTTTAAGGGTGATTTGTATTGTTTGAGATTTGGGAGAAAATTTAAACCATACAAAATGAGCAGGAATAGTGTTTTGCTCACTGATTTCAACTCAAGCCCAAGCCTTATGGTAATAACTAGTGAGTTGGAGTGAAATTGCTTCTCTCCTGTTGCCGGCTTGAGAGGCATAATGAATGGTTCTTTACATAATGCTCCCTTGTATGCTCTGAACAAGTACATAGAACTAAGTCCTCCAAAAACAGAGGCCCATGTCAAGGTTTTAAAAACCACCAACCAACCTGTACCCAGAAACAGTCATTCATTTAGATGTGGAGGAACTGAACAACTTCAGAAATGTTCCAAGCCAAATGGCACAGGATAAAAACCAAACAGCTTCAGTTTGCTCACATGATGTTTCCAGGAATTACACCACCCAATAATGAAAGCAACTGCCAAAATCTGCTTGTTAACCAATTCAAGTCTGAGAATATAACTCCAGAAATCTCAATATGGTTTTACTATTTAACACTGCAGAAAAATAGTGAAAATGATCCAAACCCTTGGAAATAGGAACTAAATGAGAAATCAGAATTTTGATTCCATTACTTATTATCTGCCCTAGGAAATAAGTACACAGATGTTTATTGCAACATTGCTGGCAATTGCAAAAAATTGGAAAAGAACCTGAATATCCATCAAAGGGGATGAATGGGTGGCAGGCAGGGGGAATGGCTAATAAACTAGTGCAGTCATATTGTGCAATACCATGTAGCAAGGAAACAGGAAGTACTAATGGGTACTAGTAAGTATTCACGTGGCTTGCTCTCCTTGTCATCCAGTTGAGAGAAAAAAGTAAATTGTATGATAATATCTACAGTTTGAAAATATTTATGTACTAAAAAAGAGACAGGGAAATTAAATGTAAGCAACTCTACATCTTTTCTGAGAGTTAATGTATTGTAGAAAGTTCTGGAAAAGTACATAGCAAATTGATAAGAGTGGTGATTTCAGTTTTATTTACAATATATATTTTTATGAGGAGCTTTTTTAGGCATTAGTTATAAAATTATAAATGAGTGATAATTATCAAATAAATAATAATAATTTAACTTGAAAAAGAACAGGCTTCTGGGTTACTGCTATGAGATGAGAATCTCCACAAGATAGCTGCCAAAGTCATGTTGGAAAACTTTACTTTAAAGTAAAGAAGGAATTTAGATTTCTCAAGAAAGACCTTCTAGATTTCTCAAGAAAGAACTTCCATTGTGAGTGTTTTGTGACTGTGAAACAGATAACCAAATAAAACTATAAAGACTTTTTTGCTGAAAATCATTATCATTAGGAAGTACTTAATGAGTGTACTAAAGGAGTAAAAAGGAATCCCACCCCCAAGAAAGGTGAAACTGAATAAAATATCTAGAGTTATGCTTTAGTTTTTCAATGTCCAAGCAAATATCAATTAGAAGAAACTACTGAAAATGCATGTCCATACTTGGCAGCAGAAAACATCTAGAATATACAGGACCTAAATCACCAAAATATAAATATAAAAGAAGGTTGAAATAAATGGAGAGATAGATTATGTTCCTGGATGGGAAAACTGTTGTTATAAAGGATGAACAAATCCTTCACAAATTAATTTACAAGTTAAAGGTGATCCCAATGAAAATCCCAATGGAATTTTGTTTTGCCGTTATTGGAATTTGAGGACCTGATTTTAAAATTCATTTGAAAGACTATATAGAGGAGAAAAATTGTAATTTTTCTTGCTCCACTAGATATTAAAATATAGCACAGAGCTTCAATTTTTTAAATGCTGTGCTATTGATATTGATACAAGAATAAAAAGAGGAATTGTACTAGAATGGAACATGGTACTGAAACACATCTATCTGACTATTGATCAACCTGAAAGAAGTATCATATACAAATGACAAAAGGATGGATTATTCAACAGGTGATATTTTTTTAACTGGCCATGTGAAAGCAACAACAAAACCAAGCTTAATTCCAGAATCTGGGCTCTAAAATTTCCAAGTAACCATAAAATATATAACTTTATTTGAAAAATATAGATTAAGATATTATTGATATGATGCAAATATTCTAAGAATTATCATGATGATGAATATACAAAAAAAAAATTACAAGGGTCCACGCCCTCCGATTCAGCATTTCCACTTTGAGGAATTTATCCTTCACATGGGAAAATGATATCTGTAGAAAGTAAGTCCCTGCGGCATGACAGAAAATGGCACAAGATCAGAGACAAGTTGGTGTCCATTAAATAATTTACGATATATACAAAGAATGGAAAGCTATCCAGCTGTAAAAATGCATGAGAAATCTGCATGTGCTGGTTTGGAAGGGTCTCTAATTTATACTGTTATGGGATACAAGCCAAGTGAGAATGGAGCATGCAGTGAGGCTTTTCATGCAGGAAAAGAAAAAGAAAGGAATACCTATTTGCTTTTGTATACTCAGAGTATCCCTGAAAGAATCCACAAGAAGCCAGCAATGGCAGTCTCTGGAAAGGAGTGCTGGATCTCCGGGCACAGGAGAGGAGAAGGACTTTTCATTGTATGTTCTTTGGTACTTTTTGGATTTTGCGTGGCGGGACAGCCTTAGCTTTTCTAAAAGTAAATTAAATTTAAAATTGTAAAGCAAAAACAAAAAGATATAACTGATATTAACTGAGAAGGACCTCTTAAGCATAAGAAATGTAAGATGATAAACAGAAAAATTATGGTTTTAAGTATATAAACAGGTAAAACTCTTTTATAGAGTCTCTGAGCTGCACATTGGCAAGGGAGGAATGGTGACACTTGCCCAGCCCTGCATAGGGTTTTACTTCTATATTAAAAAGCACCATCATCAAAACTAAATAAAGACGGATTGAAAGCCACTTCTGTAGCATATATAACAAAGAGATTCAGATACAATGAACCTCTTACAACATGGACGATTATGTCCCTCTTCTACTCAAATCCTTCCATTGGCTTCCTACTCACACCAAGTAGAAGCAAAAATCTTTCTAGTGGCTTCAAGACTGTATGGCCACCTCTCTGACTTCATCTCTTTCTATTCTTCCTCTTGCTCACTCCACTCCAGCCACCCTGGCCATCTTGTACCTTGAACCCAAAAATCACCCTCTTGGTCCTAGACCTTTACTCTTGCTGCCTGTGTTAGTTTGAAGCTGTTATGTATCCCAGGAAAGGCCATGTTCTTTTTGTTCACTCCTGTGGGTGTAGACCTATGGTAGGTAGGAGCGTTTCGTGAGGTTATTTCAATTGAGATGTGACCCATCCCATTCAAGGTGAGTCTTAATCCTTTTACTAGAGTCCTTTATGAGAGGATAAAGGCCACAGATGGAGCCAGAGAGCTTAGAGAAAATGCTCCCAGAAGAGCTGAGAGAGGAAGCCACTGAAGCCAGAAGCTGAGGGTAATGAAACTTGGGAAAGAAGGACAGCAGATGCCAGCCAGGTGCCTTCCCATATGACAGAGGTATCCCAGATGCCAGTGGCCTTTCTTCAGAAAAGGTATTATCCTGCTGATGCCTTCATTTGGTCATTTTACAGCTTTAGAAATAAATTTGTAAGCTAATAAATCCCCATTGTAAAAGCCAATCCATTTCTGATATATTGCATTTCGGCAGCTTTAGCAAACCAAAATACTGTCCCCTCTGCCTGGGATACTTTTCTTCACAGAGCCCTAAGGCTCTCTTCCCTCACTTCTTTCAGACCTCTAAGTCACCTTATCGGTAGGGTTTCTCCTCCCCTCTGCTTACTTTATTTCTCTCTATGACATAATCTCCACTTATGTCCTAGATGTTTATTTATGTCTCTATTTTCTGTCTTCTTTCCTTTTGAATATAAACTTCAGCAAGAAAAAAGGAAATCTAAGGAATACTAATAAGTACTCATGTGGCTAGCTCTACTTGTAATCCAACTGAGAGAAAAAAGTAAATTGTAGAATATCATCTACAGTTTGACAATATTTATATACTAAAAAAATAGAAAGGGAAGCTGAATTTGAGCAACCCTGTATCTTTTCTGAGAGTTACGTGTTGGGAAAAGTTCTATAAAAATACACAGCCTCAGAACTGTGAGCCCATACATCCCTGTTGTTTAAGCCACCCTATTGCATGGTAATTGTTTTAGCAGCCAGGAAACTAAAGCAATGTTCTCATCCCTGATTCTAGTTTCTGAGGTCCAGCTGCCTCCCTACCCTTAGTCAGTTTTAATTTGGGATAGCTTAAATTGTTCTCTGCTGCTCATAATAGAAAAATACCAATTGATAAGAATATTTATTCAGTTTTTTAACAAATAAATATTGAGTACATACTATATTCAGACACTGCTCTAGATGCTGGAACTACAGGAGTGATCAAAGGTGATATATCAAAATATGATATACATACAGTACAGAGAAAAATCTTAAATGTGCTATTCAATGATTTTTTACCTACCCCCCCCCCCACAGATTGAAGCCACATTGAGCAATATCAAACTTTTCCAGCACCACAGATTACTCCCTCATTCCCTTTTCTAGTCAATCCTTTCTTGAGAATGTTTTCACAAATAACATTCAGTACTTGTGACTGTGTGGCATGATATGCACTTTCATACATCACTAATAGGAATGTAATTAGTGGAAGCTTTCAATAAAGCAATTTTATAATCTTATCGAGAATTTTAATAATGATTAAAATCTTCACTCAGGAGTTGAGCTTCCTGGAACCTATCCTAAGCAAATAATCTGAGATGTAGTAAAAATATATGTATAAGGATAATTGACACTGTAAAAATAACATTAAAAAATTAGAAATAGCCTAAATATCCATCATATGGGAATACAGTATATCTGCTTAATGAAATATTTTACAACCATTAGAAATTATGTTTTTGAATAATTTATGACATGAAAAATACTCATGATGGTTTCTATTTATAAATATGAACCAAATGGTAAGTTCAAAATGATCCTAATTGTATAAAACATGATTTTTCCTGGAAAAAGAAGTAACTCAATATTATATTTAGTTAGTGGATAATAAGTAAATTAAATTTTGTTCTTTTGCTTTTTGCATTTTCCAAACTTTTATAATCACATGTATTTCTTTTATAATCAGAAGAGCCTTATTTCAAAAGCAAACAAGAGAAGTAAATGAATTGCCGTTGGTTCAATTCTTTTTTGGATGAAATAAAAGCTTTCTGTGGTTGATTCCAACTTCCATACAATTTACACTGGAGATTAAAATAATGAAAAACAGCAAAGCACAGAACAGATTAAGAGTCAAAGAGGTATTTCTGTGAACAATCTCACAATACACCTTACCTTTTTAGACAATTCATGCTCATCATTGCGGTGCTTATGAGAAGTAAAAGACCATGAAAACTGCATAAAATTCTGTGCTATTCCTTCAGTAGGAAGAAAGGGGGCAATAAAAGAAAAAGCCCAAGTCCCTATCACAATGACTCATTTTCATCTTCTCTCTGGAATTCCCAGGAGAGGTCTAAATGAACCCAATCTGGAATCTTCTAGAGGGAACCTAAATCCTTAAAACTCACATAACAAAAATTACATGCACAAGCAAACATCTGATCTGCTCTTTGATAGTTTTAAGGTTCTTCACTAAAGAGAAAAATTTAAGGACAGACACTTTGTGTTCCATGGTGGGCTCTTAAATGCCTCCCTTCCTTATTTTTGCTGAATGTTTAAGAAAGGAAAATAAACTTGGCAACCTCTGTGTGACACAATTCATATGGATGGAACAAGAAGAAGGTATTAGAACTTGAATTTATATATATTTTCATGTCACCCTTTAAAATCCCTTACATTTCACTGTCTACAGAATGTATCAGCATAGTGGTATATGCATATAATTTAAAAATAAATAAACATATTTATGCTCATGCTTTTTTTAATGATAGGGGTACATGACAAAAAGAAAATTGAAGACCATCAGTTTAGACCAGTTCAGCTTCAATGAACTATAAAGTATGTGGCAATTTATACATTACTGATAATAGTGAAATACCATACCAGTTTGGGATATATTTTTTTAAATCAGAGCAGATTCAAGATTATCCTTTCAATAGAATCCTTCTCACTTCTTATATAAGTAATATACTTCCTTCAATGGGAAAAACAGTTGATTTGCTGGAAAGCAAGCATAATCATATAGCTTCCATTGTTTCTCCAAAGCCCCAAATTAGCCCTCACTACTGAGGTACCATTAATAATTAAGAAAATTGGAAATCATTATAATGCATTGTACTTTTTTTTTTACCCATGAAGAGATGTATAGTAAGAATGAAAGAATAGAGTATGCATAGGTAGTTTATAAACAAGAATGTTGCTATGAACATTTCTATTAATAATGACCCAATACATATTATTACTAAACCAAAACAGTTATGTGAATGAAATTTGCATTAATGCTATCTATATCGTTTTTCAAAAAACAATGGAAGGCACATTAAGATAATAAAATGAATTTTATTTAAACTTATCCTTCATTAGCAATATTTCCTTATCCTGTGGGAAAAAGTGCTAAAAAACAAACGCTTTGTTGTAAAGAAAGTTTAAAAGTTAGGGGTGGGTCATGGTGGCTCAGCAGGCAGAGTTCTTGCCTGCCATGCTGGAGACCCGGGTTCAATTCCCAGTGCCTGCCCATGCAAAAAAATAAAATAAATAAAAAGTTAGGCCAGCCCTATGTTTTACCATGTTGTATTATCATTTTTGAAATTCAAAATGACTGATTTATTTACCATATATGTAAAATGATTTCATGAATAGCAAATCAAGAAAAAAGGTCTATAATGCTACTTTCTGATTTTTTCTATAAAATATATCTAGGGTTTTCTCCAAATTTTGGATAGACCATAGAATAATGGCCTGCTTATGAACATCATCTTTCATTTGTGTTGCAGCAGGAAAAAGATGAGAATCTTGGACATATATTTCAGTCCCATAGAAGTAAGTGCACAGCCTGTATCCCAGAAATCCAGACAGCTCACTTATCTCCTTTGGGGATTGTGCAGTATGATGGGCCTTGATGAAATTTTTATGATTGTGAATGATTTACATTAAAGAATATTAGAGGAGGTCTCTGAAGTTTGAGGAAGGTTTTTTGTGTGTGTGTGATTTCTAATATTTAAGTTGCTCTTTCTTAAATTCCATTTATCTAACTGTAAATATTCTGATTCAATCCTTGATGAAACTAGTATATTGACATTTTTTACCTAAGGAATAACATATCTCTTATAAAGAATCCCTTCTCTAGTGTACAGTCAGATTAGATCAAGAGAAAAATAATTGTCTGGGTTCAGTTCTCTGTTTATTAATAAAAATTAAAACAGGGAAAAAAAAGTTCAATGGACCAAAATTTCATAGATGGAGATGGAGTCAGGCCTAGAGAGGCCCAGAAGTACAGAGATGGAAAGGGGGAAAATGTGGAATCAAGGAGACTTCTACCACAGGTGAATCATTGTGTATGACTTTATTTCAAAGCTTTCTCAGAGGGAGGCCAGCCATTTGTCAGATTCTAAGTCAACATGTCTAGATGCTCATGGTCTTACTTAGTCATTGATGGGTTCACAAAATGTAGCATTAAACTGAAAGATTATTTTATTCCCTTTACATATTATAGTGGTCCTGTCAAGCCTAAAAGGTAGTGGGTGGTCAGTAAACATCAATAGCCCCATTCAGATGGGAAAAAACTAAACTAAATTAAACTAAATAAATTAAACAAACAAAAGAACAAGAGCTTTTTAGTCTTTGAAAACATATATTTGACCCAAAATGGTGAACAGATGTTCCACAGATTCACTAAGAAATGGCCTTAAGCTGCAATAATCAGAATTTATTATAAATTCTGATTTATAATAAAACAGATCATAAATTTTGACACAGATGGGATGGGGATCCCAGAGGGTTGAAAATATCATATAAATAAGAAAGCAGAGATGGTGGGGCAATTGGGAATATGTGAAGAGATATATTTTAATGCAATTTTATTGAGATATATTCACATACCAAATACTCGTCCATAGTGTACAATTGATGGTTCATAGTCTCATGTGAGGTTCTCAAAATTTCATCTGGAAAGTGGCCCAGAATAGCCAGAGCAATCTGGAAAAAGAAGAACAAAACTGGAGGATTGACATTTCCCAATTTCAAAACTTACCACAAAGCCACAGACAATTTGGTGGATTAAGAATAGTCTTTCCAACATATGGTGCTGGGATAATTGCATATTCCTATGCAAAAGATGAAACCAATGGATCAAAAACCCAAGTATAAAAGCTAAAATTATAAAATGCTTAGAAGAAAACATATGTGTAAGTCTTCATGACCTTGGATTAGGCAATAGTTTATTAGATATGACATCTAAAGCACAAACAACCACAGAAAAAAATAAATACATTGGACTTCACCAAAATCAAAATCTTTTATGCTTCGAAGAACATTCCCAAGAAAATCAAAAGACAACCTCCAGAATGGGAGAAAATATTTGCAAACCATATATCTGATAAGGGTCTAGTATCCAGAATGTATAAAGAACTCTTGCAACTCAAAAATAAAAACACAAATGACCCAATTAAAATGTGGGCAAAGGGTATTAATAAACATTTCTCCAAAGAAAATATATAAATGGCTACATGAAAAGATGCTCAATATTATTAATCATTAGGGAAATGCAAATCAAAACCACAATGAGATACAATTTCACACCACTAGTATGGTTCTAAACAGAGTGAGACAAAACAAGGTTCATAAGGATGTGGAGAAATTAGAACCCTCTTATATTGCTTGTGGTAATGTGAAATGGTGCAATCCCAGTGAAAAACAATCTAGCAGTTCCTCAAAATTGGTAACCACAGTTCTACTTCTAGATATATTACTAAAGAGATCTGAAAACATTTGTCCACCCAAAAACTTGTATAGGAATGGTTATATCAACATTATTCACAATAGCCAAAAAGTGGAAACAGCCTAAATGTCCATCAACTGATGAATGGATAAATAAAATGTGGTATATCCATTCAATGGAATATTATTCAGCCATAAAAAGGAATAAAATACTGATACATATTACAACACGGATGGACCTCGAAAATATTATGTGAAAGAAGCCAGACACAAAAGGCTATAAATACATTGTATAATTCTATTTTTATAAAATGCCTACAATAGGCAAACCAATAGAGACAGGAGACAGATTAGTGGTCACCAGGAGTTGTGGAAAGGGGGAATGAGGAATGACTGGTAATGGTTATGGGGTTACTTTTGGGGGTGATGTTCTAGAATTAGATAGTGATCATGGTTGCAGAACTTTGTGAATATACTAAAAACCACTCAATTGTACTCTTTAAAAGAAGGAATTATATGGTATGTGAATTATATCCCAACAGAAAAAAATTTTATGGAAAAAAATATTGATGACTGGTCTCTAATCAGATCAATCAAATTCAAATATATGGGGATGAGGTCTGTGCATCTGAAAAATTTAAGGCTCCCTGTCGATTCTAGAGAACCACGGGTATGCAATCTATTGCATTAAATAAACCATCAACATTTTTGGCATGTAATTTTGTTGGCAGGGATTAGACATGTTTTTCCCCTCTCATTGCTCTAATGGTTAGTTTCGATGAGAACAGATGGCAAGAAAATATTTGCAGCAATCATAGCTATAAGCCAGAATTCAGTAAAGGCAGATATTGTTTCATTACATTGTAAGTTTTTAAAAAACCTTTTCCCTCAGTGCTACTTAGCGTGTTCTCCCCATGGTAAGATCATTTAAAATGGTTCAAGGATTATCCTTGATCCCAGTGTTAATATAACAATCTCTAACAATGGTCTTTGTCTTTTTTCAATCTACTCTTGATTCAAAGTTAGCACTGTATATCCAGGGTAACGCTTAACTGAGGATTTCTCCCTTTGGGTTCCCTGAGTGGGCTTGGGAGAGGGGGCTGCTTTGCGTGAGTAGGGCCTAAACTATTACACCTACCTTAAGTGAAAGTAAAAAGATTTTTTAAAATTTACTTCATCATTTGCTTACTACTCCCACATAAATCCAAAAGGAAGTTGAAGGAAACTATTTGATTGTTTGTCTAACAAAGTAGATTTAGGCCCAGAGCAGGCCTGATGATTAAGGTTTAGGGTCCCAACATGGTTCCCTCTTTAGACAGGAATCTAACAATCCTCCTGCTTAACCTGGACAACATCAGTTTTCATTTTGGAAAATGATTGTGTTCTGGTCTAATCTCATGATGAGGCATGGCAGGGACAACCCATGCAGAAAATACACACATAAATTCTGTACACTCTGCTGGGAAACTCCTAGTTTCTGCTAAGATACTAGATTCCTATACACATCTCTCTGTTAGGAAGTTTTGAACATTTGAATGATAAGCTTACAAGTCTCTCAATAATGGCTTTCAAACTTTTTATCTGCCATTAATAAGCATAACAGAAGACATACAAAACTTTCAAGGTGAATCTAACTGTAACTCTACTACTTTTTATTCTATACAGTAATAGTCTTATACTCACCACTAAACTCAATAATTAATGACATTACTTTTACTTACTTCAATTTTGATATGCTTTCAAGACTGTTGTTCATTGTACTATTTTTTGCCAGTATTGAATTATACTAATATTTAATTTGGGGGTAAATTCGATATAATACAATTAGTAAATCTACAGATTTTTATAAAATCTACTGAATTTAAAATTATCCCAATAATAACATCAGTTTGAACAGATTATTTATTAAAGATTTTTTGCTTCTAGCCATGATGGAGCAACAGGTACCTGATTAACCCTCTCACTGTAAACAACTACAAAACTAGGCAGCATATATAAAAGAACTATTTCAAACACTGGACCACAGACAGCGAGGACTGAAATTTCTGAAAGAAGGGAAAAAATAAGGTAAGCGATGCAAAAAAAAAAGTGGGAGTGGCTTTACTGTTTACTGTTGAATCGTTTTAAACAATTAAGGGAGAAAGAATACCAATCCTACACATCTCTTCAGAAAAGAGGAGGAAACTCTTATCAACTCAATATATGAGAAACAATTGCCCTGATAACAAAACCAGAAAAAGGCATTACAAAAAGGAAAACTACTGACAAACAATGTCATGAACATAGACTTAAAGTCTTTAACAAAATTTTAGCAAAGTGAACCCAACAACATGTAAAAAAGAATAATGCATCATAAACAAAATGGAGTTTTCCCCAGAAATACAATGTCAGTTTATCATTTGCATATAAAATCAATGCAATTTAACGGAATAAAGAAGAAAATCATATGATCATCTCAACAGATGCAGAAAAGTATTTGACAAAATTCAATACCCATTCACAATAAACCTCTTATCAAATATGGAATAAAAGGTGTTCTAGTTTGCTAGCTGCTGGAATGCAATATACCAGAAATAGAATGACTTTTAAAAGGGGGGATTTAATAAGTTGCTAATTTATTGTTCTAAGGCCAAGAAAATGTCCCAATTAAAACAAGTCTATAGAAATGTCCAATCAAAGGCATCCATCCAGGGAAAGATACCTTGGTTCAAGTAGGCCGATGAAGTTCAGGGTTTCTCTCTCAAGTGGAAGGGCACATGGCAAACACAGTCCGAATTTCTCTCTCATCTGGAAAGGCACATGGTGAATATGGTCAGGGTTCCTCTCTCATCTGGAAGGGCATGTGGCAAACACAGCATCTGCTAGCTTCTTCTCCTGGCTTCCTGTTTCATGAAGCTCCCCAGGAGGCATTTTCCTTCTTCTTCTCCAAAGGTCACTGGCTGGTGGACTCAGCTTCTCGTGGCTATGTCGTTCTGCTCTGCTCTCTCTGAATCTCCCTTTCTCCAAAATGTTTCCTCTTTTATAGGACTTCAGAAGTTTATCAAGACCCACCCAAATGGGTGGAGACATGTCATCACCTAATCCAGTTTAACAACCACTCTTGATTTGGTTACATCTCCAGGGAGATTCTCTAATTACATACAGTATTGAATAGGGATTATTCTACCTTTACAAAATGGGATTTCGATTAAAACATGGCTTTTCTAGGGGACATACATCCTTTCAAGCCAGCACAGAAGGAAGCATCCTCAATCTGATAAGAACATCTCTGAAAAATCTATAGCTAGCAATGTTCTTTTTTTTAATTTAATTAATTAGTTTATTTTTAACAACAAAGAACCATGAGCATTCTTAACATGCAAACATTCCATACATGGGGTACAATTAATGGCTCACAATATCATCACATAGTGGTATATTCATCACCATGGTCATTTTTTAGAACATTGGTAGCAACGTTCTTAATGGTAAAAGATTAAGATCAAGGTAAGGATGCCTACTCTCACTACTTCAGTCACAGATCTTAGACATTTCTACCAGGGCAGTTAAAAACAGAGAAATAAAACAGAAAATATATATATATATTTATCAGTGCTGTTAATTATGCTCCCAATGTTGAGCTACCATCACCACCATCATTACCAAAACATTCCCATCATTCCAGATAGGAACCCTGTATATTTTAAGACTTAACTTTCCATTCCCTATCCCACACCATCCCCTGCTAACCTATATTCTAGATTCTAACTCTATGAGTTTGCTTATTTTAATGGGTGAGAAATGGCATCTCATTGTGGTTTTGATTTGCTTTCCCTGATGGCTAAGATGTTGGGTATCTTTTTGTGTACTTTCTGACTATTTGTGGTTTCCATGGAGATTATTTCTTGGAGAGATGTTTGTTCAATTCATTTGCTATTTTTCAACTGGATTGTTCATCTTTTTCTGAAATTGAAGTATTTCTTTACATATACGAAACATTAATCCTTCATCAGATAGGTGGCTTCCAAATATTTTCTTCCATTGTGTAGGTTATCTTTTTTATTTTCATGATAAAGTTCTTTGAGGAAAAAAAGTTTTTTATTTTGATGAGGTCCCATTTATCTATTTTTTTCTTTTGTTGCTTGTGCTTTGGGTGTAAAGTCTAAGAAACCATTACCTAATACAAGGTCCTGAAGATGTTTCCTTACATTTTCTTCTAGAGTTTCATAGTTCTACCTCTTATATTTAGGTCTTTGATCTATTTTTGAGTTGAGTTTTGTATACAATGTGACATAGGGGTTGTGCCATTTCGGAACTGTTGTGTACCCCTAGAAAAACCATGTTCTGTAATCCTCATTCAATATTGCTGGGTGGGATATTTTTCATTAAGTTGTTTCCATGGAGATGTGATCCATCCAATTGTTGGTGGGACCTTTTTATTAGATGGTTTCCATGGAGGTGTGTCTCCACCCATTCAAGGTGGGGCCACTTACTGGAACCCTTTAAGGGGGAACCATTTTGGAAAAAGTTTCAGAGCCCCCACAAAGACCACCGGAGATGCAAAAAGATAATGCCACCAAGAGAGCCATTTGAAAGGAGAAGCCCGGAGCAAAAGCTAGCAGAGGTCACCATGTTCCTTCCCAGTTGACAGAGAAACCCTGAACATCATCAGTCCTTTCTTAAGTCAAGATTTCTTTCTCTGGTTGCTTTAGTTTGGACATTTTTATGACCTTAGAACTTTAAGTTTGTAATTTAATAAATTTCCTTAAAAGCGAACTCATTTCTGGCATTAACAAACTAAAACAGGGGTCCTCTCCCTTTTTTTGTTTTCTTTTTGCAAATAGAGATTCAGTTTTCTAAGAATAATTTGATGAAGAGACTATTTTTTCCCAATGGAGTGGTCTTTGCTCCTTTGTAAAAATCAGTTGGCCATGAATGTGAGGGTTGAATTCTGAGTGTTCAATTTTCTTCCATTGGTCTATATGTTTATCTTTGTGTCAGTACTATGCTGTTTTAATTACTGTGGCTTCATAATGTTTTAAGATTGGGAAGTGTGAGAACTCCAACTTTACTCTTCTTTTTCAAGATGGTTTTAGCTATTCAGGGCCCCTTACTCATCCATATAACTTGATGATTGGCTTTTCCAATTCTGCAAAGAAGGTTTTTGGAATTTTGATTGGAATTGTAATGAATCTATAAATTGCTTTGGGTAGTTTTGACTCTTAATAATATTTAGTCTTCCAATCCATGGACACGAACTATCCTTCCATTTATTTAGGTTTTCTTTAATTTCTTTTAGCAACGTTTGGTGGATTTCTGTGTATAAGTCCTTTACCTCCTTTGTTAGATTTATTCCTAAATATTTTCTTTTAATTACTATTGTGAATTCTTTTCTTGATTTCTTGACCAATTGTTTATTGCTTGTGTATAGAAACACTACTGATTTTGGAATGTGGATCTTGTACCCTCTCACTTTGCTGAAATCGTTTATTAGTTCTAGGAGTTTTGTTGTGGATTTTTCAGGATTTTCTGTATATAAGATCATGTCATCTATAAATAAGGAAAGTTTTAGTTCTTTCTTTCCAATTTAGATGCCTTTTATTTCTTTTTCTTGCCTGGTTGCTCCAGCAAGAACTTCCTGTATAATGCTGTGTAACAGTGATGACAGTCGGCATCCTTGTCTTGTTCCTGATATTAGAGGGAAAGCTTTCAGTCTTTCACCATTAGGTAGGATGTTAGCTGTGGGTTTTTTATATATGAATTTTATCATGTTGAGGAAGTTTCCTTCTATTTCTAGTTTTCTAAGTGTTTTTTTTTTTAATTGAGAAAGGATGTTGGATTTCATCAAATGCCTTTTCTGCATCAATTGAGATGATCATGTGGTTTTTTTCCTTCATTCTGTGAATGTGCTATATTACATTAATTGATTTTCTTATGTTGGCTCAACCTTGCATCGCAAGGATAAGTCCCACTTGATTATAGTATATAATTCTTTTAATGTGCTTCTGGATTCAGTGTGCAAGTATTTCGAGGATTTTTGCATCAATATTCATGGGAGATATTGTTCTGTGATTTTCTATTCTTGTGGTGTCTTCATCTGGCTTTGATATGAGGGTGATGTTGGCCTTGTAGAAGGAGTTAGGGAATATTCCTTCCTCTTCAATTTTTTGGAAAAGTTTGAGCAGAATTGGAGTTAAGTCTTCTTGGAATGTTTGGAAGACTTCTGCTGTGAAATCATCTGGTCCTTTGTTGGGAGGTTTTTGATTACTGGTTCAATCTCTTTACTATAATAGATTTGTTGAGATCATCTATTTCTTCTTACCTCAATGTAGGTAGTTTTTGCGTTTCTAAGAATTTATCCATTTCATCTGGGTTATCAAATTTATTGGCATACAGTTAGTTGTTCATAGTTCCCACTGACAGTCCTTTGGTTTTGGCAGGGTCAGTAGTAAGGCCTCCCTTTTCATTTCTGATTTTCATTATTTGTATCCTCTCTTTTTTTCTTTTCCAGTCTAGCTATAAGTTTGTTGATTTTGTTGATCTTTTCCAAGAAGCAGCTTTTGGTTTTGTTGAGTCTCCCCCCTCCCTTTTTTTTTTTTTTTTTTTTTTGTTCTCTATTTCATTCATCCCTTCATCTCTCCTCTAATCTTCATTATTTCCTTTCTTATACTTGCTTTGGGTTTAGATTGCTCTTTTTTGTTTGCTTTTCCAGCTTAAGGTTAAGTCTTTGATTTGAAGTCTTTCTTCTCTTTTAATGTAAGTGTTTAGACCCGTAAATTTGCCTCTCAGCACAGCCTTTGTTGTATACCATAAATTTTGGTATGCCATTGTTCTTGTTTGCCAGCTGCCAGAATGCAGAGATGGATTGGCTTTCAATAAGAGGGGATTTATTTCGTTAACATATAGTTCAGAGGAAAGGCAGCCAACTTTCAACTGAGGTTCTTTCTTACATGGGAAGGCACAGGGTGATCTGTGCTGGCCTCCTCTCCAGGCCTCTGGGTTCCAACAACTTTCCCCAGGGTGATTCCTTTCTGCATCTCTGAAGGCCTGGGCTGACCTGAGAGTGCTGAGATGAGGAATGCTGAGCTGCTTTGGCTGTGCTATGTTGAGCTCTCTCATTTAAGCACCAGCCAATTACATCAAACATCATTCATTGCAGCAGGCACACCTCCTAGCCGACTGCAGATGTACTCAGCAACAGATGAGGTTCACATGCCATTGGCTCATGTCCACAGCAATAGAACTAGGCACCTTCACCTAGCCAAGTTGACACCTGAATCTAACTACCACATGTCCACCCCTTGTCAACTTGGCAACTACACGCATCACCTTAAACAATATAAAAGTGCAAAAAATTCTCTTCTGGCTGTGGACCTATGAATCTCAAAACAAGTTATCTGGTGCCAATATGCAAAGGAGGGACAGTCACAGGATTCACAGGGAGAAATTGGAAGGAAAACCTGCAGGGCAAATATCATTGGATTTCAAAGTCCGAAAGTCATTTATTCTTCAGCTTTAGAAAGTGGCAGTCCCGCCCTTTCCAAGGGCCTATGCAGTGGCCCACCTCTTTCTGAATCAACTTTGGGAGACATTGAGGAGACCACCTTTTTCTTGGCTCCACTCTCTCCAGGCATCGGGACCACACCTGGGCTCTCTGCCATTTCCAGGGCACATGCTCAACTCTTTCATCTGGTGGCAGCCAGGCTCTCCTCAGTCCCCAAGGAGCATGCTGTACCTTTTCCAAGGCCTGAGGTGGCACAACTCTTCCACTGCAATGAGGTGAGAGACTCATCCTTTCCATGTATATGGGTAGGTCCACTCTCCTGACTGAGGTTTCTTGGCTTCAGACCCAAGCTTCCATGGTTCGCACTCTGCAAACTCCAATTTGTCCCTTTTGTGTCCCCTTTGTCCAGATTGGCAGTGGTTCCATTTACACCAACAGTCTCTTCAAGCACTCCAGGACTTCTCCATCATTCTCTTCTCAGTTCTCCCAAATCTTCCCTTTATCCATCAAAAAAAAATCATTCCAACATATCCGGTATTTGCAAACCATGGCAGCACCCCATTTCTCAGGTATCAAATCTGTTCTAGTTTGCTAGCTGCTGGAATGCAACACACCAGAGACAGATTGGGTTTTAATGAAAGGGAATTTATTTCATTAGTTCTTCAGAGGAAAGGCAGCCAACTTTCAACTGAGGTTCTTTCTTATGTGGGAAGGCACAGGGTGATCTCTGCTGGCCTTCTCTCCAGGCCTCTGGACTCCAACAACTTTCCCCAGGGTGATTGCTTTCTGCATCTCCGAAGGCCTGGGCTGACCTGAGAGTGCTGAGATGAGGAATGCTGAGCTGCTTTGGCTGTGCTATGTTGAGCTCTCTCATTTAAGCACCAGCCAATTAAATCAAACATCATTCATTGCAGCAGGCACACCTCCTAGCTGACTGCGGGTGTAATCAGCAACAGATGAGGTTCACATGCCATTAGAACTAGGCACCTTCACCTAGCCAAGCTGATACCTCAATCTAACTACCACAGCTCTATTTTCATTTCTCTCAAGATATTTCCTAATTCCACTTCTAATTTCCTCTTTAACCCATTGGTTGTTTAAGAGTGTGTTGTTTAATTTTCCCATATTTGTTAATTTTCCATTTCTCCTCTGTTATTGATTTCTAGCTTAATTCTGATTTGGTCAGTGAATATGCATTATATGATTTCAATATTTTTTTAATTTATTGAGACTTTTTTTGTGACCCAACGTATGATCTATCATATGGAGAATAATCCATGTGCATGCAAGAAGAATGTGTATTCTGTTTTTCTTGGGTGCAGTGTTCTGTATATATTTCTGTTAGGTTTAGTTGGGTTTGTGTATCATTCAGGTCCTGTATTCTTTATTGATCCTCTGACTAAATGTTCTATCTATTATTGAGTGTGGTATGTTGAAGTAAGTCTCCTACTATTTATGTATAATCTGTCAGTATTTGCTTCATATATCTTAGGGCTCCATTGTTTTATATATATATGTGTGTGTGTATATATATACACACATATATGTATATAAATCTGTATACATATATGCATACATAAACTATATGTATGTAAATAGATATGCATATGGGCATATATATACATGTATATATAATTGTTCATTTCCCTGTTGAATTATTCCCTTTATCAGTATGTAATGACCATCTTTGTCCCTCATAACTGTTTTTGACTTGAAGTCTATTTTATATGTTATTAGTATAAGCCAGCTCTCTTTTGGTTACTATTATATGGTATATTTTTCCATCCTTTCACTATCAGCCTTCTTGCATCTTTGACATTAAGGTGAGACTCTTGTAGACAGCCTATAGTTGGACCATCCTTTTTAATACATTTGGCCAATCTTTACCTTTTGACTGGAGAGTTTAATCCATTTACATTTAAAGTCACCACTGATGATAAAGCTCTTTCTTCTCCCATTTTGTTATTTAGTCTTTGTAAGTCTTATATCTCACCCCACTCCACACTTGCATTAAGATTACTTTTATATTTATTTGATTTCTTGTGTTGTACCACATTAAGTGCCTTCTCTTTTCTATCTGGATGTATTTTTCATATGTTTTCTTTGTGATTGCCATAGTGTTAAAATTTAACATCCTAGATACATAAGAATTATATTTGGTTTGATACCAACTTGAGTTTAATAGCATTCACATATACTTTTCTTATACCACTCTGACCCCCTACCATTTTTTTCGTACTCATTACTACATATATCTCTGTATGTTGTATGTCCTAAAACCTAAATTCATCATTATTTTTCATGCATCTGCATTTTAACACTTGTAGGAATAAGAAGTGGAGTTACATATCAAACAATACAATAAAATAATACTTACATTTATAATTATCCAAATGGTTACTTTTACCACAGGTCTTTATTTCTTTATGCTGCTTTGAACCACTGTCTAGTGTCCTTGGATTCAGTCTGAAGAACTCCCTTTAGCATCGCTTATAGGGCAGATCTACTGGTGATGCACTCCCTCAGCTTTTGTTTATCTGAGATTGTTCTAATTTCTCTCTCATTTTTGAAGGACAATCTTGCCAGATATAAAATTCTTGGCTGGTAGTTGTTTTCCTTCAGCACTTTAAGTGTTTCAACCCACTGCCTTCTTGCCTCCAGGGTTTCTGATGGGAAATTGGCACTCAATCTTATTGGGTTTCCCTTGCATGTAACATGGCTATTCTCTTGCAGCTTTCAGAAATCTCTCCTTGTCTTTTGCATTTGATGGTGCACATTAATGTCTTTTGGATGTAAATATTCATGTCTTTTGCTAAGTTTGGGAAGTTCTCTGCCATTATTTCTTTGACTATTTCTTCTGCCCCTCTCTCTCTTTCTTCTCCTTCTGGGACTCCCATTATGCCTATACGTATGCTTCATTGTATCTCATAGCTGGTGTCCCATAGTTGCATTTTTTATAATCTCCTTAGCCTAAGTCATCACAAGTGTCTTGTCTTCAAGTTCATTGATTCTTTCTTCACCAACTCCAATCTGCTCTTGAAGCCCTCCTGGACATTTTTCATTTCAATTATTGTGGTCTTCAACTTGAGTGGTGATGTTTGGTTCCTTTTAACAATTTCTAGCTCTTGACTTAAACTCATATTTTTCATTCATTGTTTTCCTGATCTCCTGTATTTCTTTTTCTATACCATCCCTTCAGTATTTTCAAGATCTTTTTTTTAAGGTTTTGTTTGGTATGTCCACATTCTCATCTTCTTCTTTGGAGTTTTTCTGTATTTTTATCCTCTTCCTTTGCATGGGGCATCATTTCTTATTTCTTTGTCTTTTACTCTTGTTGCAGTCTGTACATTTTAGTGTTTTAAAATGTTATCTCTGTTAAAAATGTTAACCCCCTGTTATGTCTGTTTCCTCATTTTGTGATAAGACAGAGATATTCTTGAGCTTCAGCCTCCTTATCAAGAAGGTCTGCCCAAGGCAAATGTATTGTGCAGTTTTCTCTTAGTTTCTGGGCCTCTGTCTTGTCCTTGGCTTTTGCTTGTTAGTTGTTTTGGAGTTCCCCTGTTTACAGGGGCTGGTTGTACCCTTTGTTTCCCAGGGGACAAACATCTCTCTCCTGAGCATCTGAAGCTGACAGGCTTTTATCCCAGACTGTCTGCCTCCGTAGATTTTTTTACACTCCTTCTGTTGTCTCAGGTTGCTTTTGCCTGGAGGACAAATTCTGGGAGGAGGATCACTCAGGGAAGGACTTTCCCAATTCAGTCTTTACTGGCTACCAGGGACCCGTGAAGAGGGTTCCACTGGTTCCAAAGTGTCCTGGAGGGGGTCAGGAAGGACACCAGTAACTTCTACCATGGCTCCCCAAAGCTGAGCTTTCCTGGCCTGTCCAGCAAATGCAGCTCTTCAACTAACTTTCTCCCAAATTCCTGAGAAAGTGCTGCATCTTCAAATCTCCACTGCCTCTTCATGGTTGAAACAATGGCTACACTCAGAGCCCAGACCCAGCGATAGGAATTCCTTAATCAAAAGTCATGATAAGTGATTGGCCGCACACATGACTGTTTGCGGAGAAGAGAGTTTTATGTCCCTTTCTGTCAGCAGTAGCTAGACAGGGACTGGTCCCCATGGGGGCTAGCCATGACAGTGGGAATGGGCACTGGGTAGCCCACGATAGAATGAGCAATTTACAGATTTTTAACCATAATTTATCAGTCTCTTCTTCCTGTTCTTTTCTGGGTATTGTACCATGTTCTTCTGGCCTCTAGAGTTTTGAAATACTTGCTTCAGAGAGATCCTGCCTGTTTAATAGCTGTTTCGGTGGAAGGAATGAGTCCTGGAGCTCCCCACTCCTACATCTTGCCCAGAAGTTTCTCTATGGTAAAATGATTTTTGAACAAAAATTTACTAAAAAAAAAACCAAAGTGGAAAGGAAATATTTTCTTCAAATAATGCTGGAACAAATGGCTGTCTATACAGAAAAAAATCAGTTGCAACGCATACCTCATACCAACACAAATATTAATTTGAGGTGGATAGTAGATCTAAATGTGAAAACTAAAACCATAAACTTCTAGAAAAAAAAAACCCAGGAGGTTATCTTTGCAAAAGATATCTAGGCAAACATTTTTTGTCCAGCCTCACAAAACACTGATCATAAAAGAAACAAATTGATAAACTTCATCAAAATTTAAAACTTCTCTTCAGGCACAGTTAAGAGATTGAATAAGCAAGGTACAGATGGAAAAAAATATTTGCAACACATTAATCTGACAAAGGACTTGCATCTAGAATATATCAACAACTCCTATCTGACTCAATAACAAAAAGATAACCAACCCAATTTTTTAAAAGTGGTCAAGGATACTTCTGCTTCTGGAAAGATGGAGTAGAAATACTTTCCCCTATTCCTCTTATTAGGTACTACTGAAAGCCTTAGACATTCGACATAAAGCAAGCATAAGACTTTGGCTGAGAGAAGGTAGACTGACAACAGACCATGGGAACAAAGGAACCATAAGGTGGTGAGTTCCCTGGGATTTATTTTTGCCTCATATATCCCAGATTGGGTGGTGGAGAAGTCAGCAACCTTCAAATGCCAATGGGCACAGACCAAAAAAGTGCCTAGAAAAGTCTGTCGTCTCTCACCAAAGTACCAGGAAATGGGCAGCCTAAGAAGACAGAAAACTGTTAGACAATAACTGCTCTACCCCAGCTAAACACCATAGAAAAAACCTGCCACCTCAACTCACCCCAACCCATCAGCAAAGGCCAAGTAGGAAGTCAAATCTTCCACTGGCATGCAGTTGTAATGAGGCATCCCTTTACCTAACGGAGTGGTGTCAGAGGTAAGAAAAAAAGTCTTGCCTTCGCTTGAATCTCTGATTCCAGTTGTTCAACCCTTTCTTGTAATCTGTGAGTCAGTGAATCATCCTTTTAGCCTCAGCTACTTTAACTGGGTTTAAGAGCTCTAATTAATTCAATTTACAACTATTGCTTTTTTAAGACCTTAAATCCATTATGCACTCTCTTATCTCAACTTCCTAATATTCCAGGTTTCTTTTTACTTGATTCCTCTCTCTTTTAAAATCATGTCAGACATGCTTGTTTCACTTCCTTTAATACCAGCCTGAATCCTATATCGCATCTCCTCAATGATGCTCTTTGTTTAAATTTATTGAGGTATGATTTGCCTGAAATAAACAACCATTTAAAATATACATGTTGATGAGTTCTGACACATGTATATACAGAGAAACTACTACCACAATCAGTATATAGAATATTTTTGTCACTTTCAAGTTTCCTCCTGCCTCTTGGCGGTCCCTCCCTCCAACATCTTTTTTGCCACTGTATTTTCACTGTACTTTATATTTACACTCTTGTGTAATATATGGTTTCTTTCACTAAGCTCGGTGATTTGGCATGTATGTTGCATTTATCAATAATTCATTTCTTTTTATTGCTGAGTAGTAATCCATTGTTCAGCTATATATCATATTTTGTTTATCTATTCACCAAATGAAAGCCATTTGGTTGTTTAAAGTTTGGACTACTGTGAATAAAATTGCAATGAACATTCATAGTAAAAACAAATGATGGCAAAGAAGCATAATTACTGATAAGAAAATATTTTATGACCCAATGCTAACTGAAAAAAAATAAATTATAAAACAGTTTATATAACATGAACTAATTTTTATAAAAAAATATTTTTGGGTAAATAATTAAATGCATAGAAAAAGTACAAAATGTAACAATGGTGGCTATCTTTTGGCATTGAACTTATTGTGATTTTTGAAGTTAAAAAATAATAATAAAGTGGGCAAAAGATTTTTACAGACACTTCACAAAGGAAGATGTGCCAATAAGCACATGAAAAAAAGTGTTCATCTCATTAGTCATCAAGGAAATGCAAATTAAAGCCACTGAGAACGTACTCCTACTGATAGCACAAATGATGGAAAGGATGTGGGGCAATGAGAGCTCTCATATATTACTGGCAGGAATATAAAACTGTATAACCACGTGGAAAGTTGGTCTGGCAGTTTCTCATAAAGTTAAACATACACCTACCCTATGACCCAGCAAATCCACTTCTGGGTATTTATCCAAGAGAAATGAAAATATCTGGACACAAAAAAAGACTTGTATATGAATGTTCATAGCAGCTTTATTGATAATAGCAACAAACTAGAAAAAACCCATATGTTCATCAGCAGGAAAAAGAATAAACAAAATGGGTACGTTCACATAATACAATGCTACTTTTAAAAAAAAATACACACAAAAAAACTCCCAATACGTGCAACACACTAAAGGTTCAATACCATTATACTGAACAAAAGAAAACAGATGCAAATACAAACCAGAGTATGTATTACAAGTTTCCATTTATGTGAAGTTCTAAAACAGGCAAAACCAATCTACAGCAAAAGAAATCAGGGCAGTGGTTGCTTGTGAGGGTGGGAAGGTAGGCAGAGATTGATTAGGATGAGGCACAAGGGATGTTTGGGGGAATTATGGCAATATTCTATGTCTTGAAGGGATGTGGGCTATACAAGTGTAGCAACTACTGAAATTCATTGAACTATACACTTGAGATCTGTTCATTTTATGTATATAAATTATACTTCAATCCCAATAGAAAAAAAACAAAACAGAAATATTTCTATTATGAGAATTTTCAACATGCTAAAAAGTAGAAAGTATACTGCAATGAGCACACCATCATATTTGAATAATCACTTGCTAAATTTAGTTATTGGCAATAGATTGCCTGAGACACAGGTCACAACTGATCCCCACGTGTGTATGAGCTCCCTGCTTCCAACAGCAGAGAGAGGAAAGGAGCCAAGAATGATGTGTGTCCACTTTCCAACAAAAGTCTTTTCTTTTTCTGACAGGTCTCACAGTTTGAGAAATGGTAGTATTTTCTTGCCTTCCCAGGGATTTCAGTGGAATGTCAGAATTTGACCCATTGACACCTATTGAAAAAACTTGGTCATTTTCAAATACCAGCAAGACTTCATTTTTTTAGGGCTTGTCACCAGTCAACATTGCCTTTTTAGGAGGAAACACCCAGGATTGATTTATTTTACAATAAGCGCAACTGAAGAACTGAACCCACTGAAGAACTGCAGTGATGGTTTATGCCATACTGTTTTGGAAGATGAATTAATGGAAGGAATGAGGCCGGCTTAGGTTAGAATGCTATTTTTACCAATTACTCGCTATATGATCTTGACTAAACTTTTAAATCTTTCTGAGTTCCAGTTTCCACATCAGTAAGCCACAACCATAAGGATACTATCTCAAAGTTTCGTAATGAAGATTAAATATTGCCTGGTGAAAATGTTAGGAGCTCAGTAAATATTACGGCCTTCCCTTAACTCCTTAATAGAATGCAAGAATAAACAATGTAGTTTCCTACATATTTTAGACACACTCTGAAATTTAGACTTTCACGTCCAATTTGAACTCTTACAGATGGAGGTGGGATAGGCCGGTCAAGGGAGATGGGGTGGGGGAGTGGCTGAGATATCCTGAGCTTTTTATCTTCCTTGAACACCGTGAACATTTCATAATAACTAATGAAGAAAATACCGCTCGCACTCTTTATTTTTCTCTATGAGAGAGCGTTTGGAAAGCCGTTTCCTTGTTGTTGTGTTTGGTTTGTACCGCTCAACAGGAAGCCTCTTGGACGCGGCGGCTGTGTGGGAAGCCAGCTTTCCTTTTAGCTGGCGGTAGAGACTCACGTCAGCGCAGGCTGCAGCGCCGACTCCCAAACTCTGTGAACAATGACCCCTAGTGTGTGCGCAGGGAGGGCCGGCATATGGAAGCTTCTCAGGGAGCCAAACTCCGGGCTCTTTGCCCTTCCTTCAGTTTTGTTTAAAGACGGGATCCATTTCCGCCGTTGTCACCCCCTGCAGGGCCACCAGCCCTGCTGTGAAGCCCAGCCAAATCTCTTAATAAATTACCTGGGAGGCCAAGGCGGGAAAAAACAACTAGGTAAAGTTTTTTGCAACCTCACTTTCTTCCTGGAGTAGTCACTGTTTTATTTTGTTCAGTGCAAGTTGCACTAAGGTGTATGCTGGGAGACTACAGTTTGTAGAAAAAGTTTTATTGTTTCATTTAAGTCATCATTCACAAATTCTGCATAAGGGTGAAATGTTTCCAAACTTAAAAAAAGTACATGTACAGAGTGTTACAAAATAGGACATTTGTGCAACATTTTAAAAGTGACCCTTTCTCCCCAAAATCTCACTAAATCTTTACGACCACCGCCAGGTAGATCATATTGGTGTTCCCTATTTTATAAATGAGGAAACTGATGTTCAAAGAAGTTATGAGCATGCTTGGCAGCACACAGGCAATGAGGAATAAAACCAGGCTTTGAACCTGGGTTTCCTGTCTCCATATCTTTCCCACTAGATCATCAATGTGGGGTGCCAGTTTCAATTCTTTGAGAGTAGTCCTAGCTGACTGTGCCAACAGAAAAGAAGTTTTGGGGTAATCTTGCCTCATGCACAGCTTGTGATATTGGGGACCCAGAGACAGATGGTGGGAGGTAGAAAAGCGGGAACCAGACACGTGGGGATGTGCACAAGAGGATCCTCTGATGGATACCTTTTTTTTTTTTTAATTGTTTTCTTTGCAATTGCTTACTTTGCTTTTTCTCATTTCCTTTTTTTTAATGCAATTTAATTGAGATATATTCACACTTGAGATGGATCCTCTTTTGCACATCTGCTTTTTAGGAGCTGGCAAAAAATCTGAGGCTATGCCTCTTTTTCAGGCTGGGAACAACTAACGCAGAGTACAGAACAAAGAAAAACAGACACATATATCATTTCTAGAGTATGTCAAGAGTATGATCAAAATGAGGAAGATGTTCATGAATATACACACAGATTTTTTTTTCTAAGATTAAAAATACCGTCCTGCTTGGCACAGAGCTTGTACATTTTCTTTTCTTCCTCTTTGTCAGCCCAATGCATTTTTGTTAGCAATGTTAGCCATTGAAATTATTTTCTTAGCAGAGAATTTTCCAGGGAAACTCCTACATCATTAAAAACTTCCTGTTCCCAACTGCTGTTCCTCTTCTTGATCACTCATTACAAGCAGTAGGAGAACTGATATTCAGCAGAAAATTATCTTGGCAGGCTGTGTGCTTAAAAGCGTTACACTTCCAAGGAAAGGAAGCTTTTGTTTTGCTTTGTTTAATTAATCATTGCTTTTAATTTGTGGTTTGCCTTTTGAAATTAGGGACTATTTTTTAAAGATAGAGTTTTTCGTCTTAGCACAGTTCAACAATACTTGTTGAAGTGAATATTGACAAGTACTTTTCTTGGACCAAATACTGAACACTTTAAAGGGTTAGTTCCTTTTTATTAGAGAAATTGTAGGCTTACAGAAAAATCATGCAGAAAATACAGAGGCCCCATATACACCCCTATTATTAATACCATGTATTATTAGTGTGGTACATTTGTTACAATTGATGGAAGAATATTGTTTTAATTGTACTATTACTATAGTCCATCATTTACATTAAGGTTCACTGTTTGTGTTGTACAGTCCTATGTTGTTTTTTTAATTGTATTCTAGCATCAAATATACAACCTAAAATTTCCCCTTTTAACCTCATTCAAGTATAAAATTCAATGCTGTTTACAATATATGAACAACACATATTCTTGAAGTGAATGTTTAACATGTGCTTTTCTTTGACCAAATACAGAACATTTAAAGAATATTTTTCATTTTTGGATAAGCTTATAATGACAGGTGATCTTGGGAAATTAATTTGTGGGGACTGTGTCTCAAGTTTGAATTCTGTGTCCTCAAGTATACTTTAAGAAAAGGGCCCTTTGACCTTTATTAAGTACAAAATAAGCACACAACTAATTTAAACTTTCTGTAAGTCAGTGGTTATCAGGCTTGGCTGCACATTAGAATCACTTGGTATGGGGTGAGAATTAAAAAAAATACCGCTGCTTCGGTCTCTGATCCAGAAATTCTGATGTAATTGGTCTGACCTACAGCCTCAACTTCAGTGGTTTTAAAAGCTTCCCAAGAAACTCTAATGGGCAGCCAACATTGCGAATCAGAGTCTTGAATGAAGACACTACGCAGTGGGCACTGTAGTAGGCCCCTGTTATCCTTTATTTTACTAACGTGGAAATTGAGACTCAGAGATGTTAACTTGCTTATGATCATAGAGCACATAAGTGTTAAAGGTGGAAAGAAAAAAACAAGTCCTATGACCAAATTTCTGCAATTTTGCCTCATAGTAAAGGACAGCATTGCTGGTGACTGCAGAAGCCAACATATTGACCTTTTAAAACAAAGGAACAATGAAATGAAGACTAATTCTCTCTCTTTTTTTTTTTTTTTGGCATGGGCAGGCACCGCGAATCGAACCCAAGTCTCCGGCATGGCAGCAAGAACTCTGCCACTGAGCCACCATTGCTCACTCAGACTAATTCTCTTGAAGATTAAAAGGACAGTCTTTGGGATGGTATGAGGAGCCAGTTTTTAAATCTGCATAGAAATAAAATCTGGATGCAAAGCTTATTGGATAACTATCTCCTTCTTTCACCTCATTCTAATTTCCACAACCCAGCAATGCTGTCTATTAATTAACTTGGAAATTGAAAATCAACATTTAGAATGGTCCAATGTCAGTCTTTGCTTCGTTGAGCATCAGGGATGTGTTTTGCCTGTGAGAAGGACCTTAGAGTCCATTACAAAGGCAATAGGTGCTAAGCTGTCCACAGAGTGAGACTCAAAGTCAGTTCACTTAGTGCCCATGCTGTAAACCAGCAGGCTGCAGTGCCGAGGCTGTATATCAGTTACAGATATCTAAAACTGCTTAGCAATCCAGGGAGAAGTGATTTGATTAAAAAAATTAAGCTAAGGGAATAAAAACTTTAAACCAAACCCAAATGTAATTGTGATGGAAAAACTCAGTGCCTCTAGGGAGGTTTGTGACTTTAATGAGTGTGTGTGTGTGTGTGTATGTGTGTATGTGTGAATTGGCAAGAATAACCCCTATTAACAGTGCTTTGCCTCAGGTGCCCCATCAATGCTTTCTTTTACTCTCTAAATTTCCCTACTCTCAAGGCCTCTCCTCCACCCTAAGAAACTGTTGGTCCTTTTGCTGATAAATATTTTGGAATAAGCAGACTTTGTGCACATTTTTAGTGTTCTGTCTGGAGCAGTGAGAACTGCTACTCCAGAAAGAAAGAGAGATAGAGACAAAAGCAGATGTAGAAAGGGAGGCAGCCACCGAGAGTGAAATTAGCAGGTAGAGAAAGTGAGAGGCGGGTACCTACAGAGACAGGAGATAGAGAAGGGTCTGCATAAGGCAGACTGAATGAGCCAGAAACAGGGAGAAACCAGAGTGAAGAGAAACAAAGTCAGAAAAGCAGAGAGAGAACTAGGCAAACAGAGGGAGAGAAAGCCAGTCAGAACTAACTGGAAAGAGAGAAACAGAGAGGTAGCAGAGAAAATCAGACAGAAGACACAGACAGTCAGAGATCAGGAGAGGGAAAGAAAGTGAGAGACAGACATGCATGAAAGAGGAACACAAAAGGCAGGTGGAGGTGATCAGGAAGACAGAGAGAGAGAGAGAATCAGGCAGGAGTGTTACTGGACAAAGGCTGTGGGTTCTTTTGCCTGGTGCGCTCAATAACAAATTCCTGAGGCAAAGGGGTTTCAAAGAGAGAAAGAGCTTATTATTGGGCTCATAATAGAAAAGCAGATGGCCTAGTGGCCCTGAACCTGTCTCCCTGAACTGCAGTAATTCTGATACTTTAATTAGAGAAAAGATGGGCAGGGTTTAGGATAATGAGCACAGTGGCCCCAGATGATGCAATTTGAGGTGATCTAATTATTGGGCATGCACAGATTGATTACATCCTTGGTCACAGGTAAGAAAATGGAGGAGTATTATAATGAGGTATCAAGATAACTTTGGACTTGGTATGGATTAGTTCTGGGCGAACCCAAGACCCTTCATTAATAAACATTAGAGCTGTCTTTAGTGATTGCAAGATTCTAAGGTTGAACGACTGGATAAATGGCTACAAATGAAGATTAGTTACAAAGTTTTTACAGTGAAAAGGGCAGAAGATAAGGGCTATACAATCATTATCAGAGATCAAGGCAGCTGGATTACTATTTAGAGAGTTCAGGAATTTCCCTCCGTCTACTCCAATATACCAGAAAGCAAAAAGGTATATTTATATAATGATTCAGTAATCAAAATCATCCCTTAAATCCTGATTTCTTGGTTACAGGAGTGTGGAGAGGCTTATATAAAATTTCTCAGAGAAATGAGAAACCGGACTGGTTTGTGAGCGGAGGCAGCCTTTCCAGGCAGAGCTCTTGAAGGGTGGAGGTTTAGTTGTCCTGAATAGAAGCAGGTTCTTTCCTCTCCAAGCCCAATTGCTGCTCCATCTAGAGGGCAGTTTGGTAAATACGGCTTCCTATGCCAGCACTCGGCCATGGGACGATCTCACAGAATTGCTGAGCTCCCCATTTCTAGTAGCAGCCTCCCATGTCTGTGGGGAACTGCTCTTCCCACTTTTCATCCCAGTGGTTCTAGACTTGACAGGATCCCCTCCCCGATATTCCACGGATAGTGAATGTCCCCGTCCTGGCACACAACCAGAGCATCGTTTCTCCTTTAGTCAATGATGGATTCCAGGATAAGGACAAAACCTAAGGAGGCAAATTAGAGTGTCAGTTTCATTTCTGGGACGTTTGTTTGGGCTCCTGGGTTTGCCCTTCCAATCCAGACTTGAACCATGAAGATACATTGGTTGGAGTCGCTGCTGCCATCTTGCCACTATGCATAGTCTGAAATTGAAGCCAATACACAGAACAAAATAGAGTAAAATGAAGAACTGGTTTTTTTGTTTGTTTGTTTGTTTTTTTGACATTTTTTTAACTGTAAAAGTCCTGGTTCAGGACGTATCTTGCTTAGGAGCCCATCTGGAAGGTGTAGGTTTCTGAAAAATAACCTTAGTGGGTGAAATTTTTGTAGAATCTCAGATAAAGCCTTAGGTGTTCTTTAGGGTTGACAGTAATGTTTTTGGTTAGGAGCTGGCAAACTGGTAAGTAGCAATATCTAGCTGAAGACAGCATTAAGAGTTGCCTCCAGAATAGCCTCTTGACTCTGAATCTTAGCCGTTTGATACCTTATTTTGTTAAAAGAACTGGGTTCTTGTGACTTTTTGTGGACACTAATCAAGTTGTGCCTGAAGTAAGGCCTATCTCTAGACTCTTTATTGATAAACACCAATTGATTGGATCAAGATGGTAGAGTGAGACATTTTAGGGCTCCTTCCCTCCCACAGAAGCTTTGAACAACAGCAAGAACTGGTAGGAACATCTTTCTCAACAGGTAAAGGATTGCAGGAACAGGGCAAACGCTGAATCAAGAAAAGTGCTTCTTAAAAGTGGGAGGATCTTCTGACATCTTGGCTTGAGCATCTCTGTTGCTCACTGACTGGTACTGGTTCAAGAGGTGGCAGAGTGGTTCTCATGCACATGCTCGGGGCATGTATGCCTGGCCCAATCTATCTGGGTGGTGGCACTGCCATTGCTGAATTTGCCCTATTTTTAGAAGGCAAATTGTGCTGCCTGGGGTAAGGGATTGCTGGCTGTAGGACATACAATGCAGTACCCAGGACAATGAAGAAATTGTTTCTTATGGAAGAGGAGATATTTATAATCTTGTAAATGGGAAACTCCTAGGGCCACACGTGAATGTCCCAGACTAGGTACATGCACAGGAAGGACCAGGGAGACACCTACAATTTGGTTTGGGGCTATTCTCACACAATCCACTATATGCATAAGTCCAAAGGAGAGCAGTGCACAGGTCAATCTGCAAAGATTGAGAAAGGTTTTCTCCTTTTCTTCCTCCTTTTTTTTTTTGGTTAGGTTCTGGTATTCAAGGGAAACTCCATCATAAAACTAACTGGATACTAAACTTAAGGAACAGATGCTGCAGTTTAAATTTCAGCCATAACAATAATACATTAAAATATCAAATGTCCAGTTTTCAACAAGAGGTTACAAAATGTACACGGAAACAGGAAGCAATGACTCAAGCAATGGAGAATATTAAACATTAGAAACCATCAATAAGGAGGACCACACCAGAGACATGCCAAAGACTTTTAAAATACAGTCCTAAATATACTCAAAGAGCTAATGGAAAACATGGACAAACAACTAAAGGGGACCAGGAAAATGATAGAAGAACACAAACAGAATATCGGTAGAGAGGTGGAAATTATAAAAAGGAATCAAACAGAGCTGAAGACCACAGTATCCGAACTTTAAAATTCCCTAAAGGGGTTCAAAAGCAGATTGGAGCTGACAGAAGAAAGAATCAGTGAATCAAAGCTAAGATAAATTATTCTATCTGAGGAACATAAAGAAGAAAGAACGAAGAAAAGTGAACAGAGCCTGAGGAACCTGTGGGACACCATCCAGCACACCAATAGATAGAGTCTTGACTCCCAGAAGGAGAAGAAAGAGAGAAAGGGGAAAAGAGACTATTCAAGGGAATAATGACTAAAAACTTGCCAAATTTAACTAAAGACATGGATATGTACATTCAAGATGCTCAAATAGACCCACACTGTGGCATATTATAATCAAAATATTGAATGGCAAAGATAGAGAATTCTGAAAGCCGCAAGAGAGAAGCAACATGTTCTGTACAAGGAAGACTCAATGAGATTAAATGCCAATTTCTCATAGATACCGTGGAAACAAGACTACAGTGGAAAGAAATATTTAAACTGCTGAAAGCAAAAAATTGCCACCCAAGAATTTTATATCATGTAAAACTGCCTTTTAAAAAAATGAGGAAAAGATTAAGACATTCTCAGATATACAAAAGTTAAGGAAATTTGTCACTACTAGTTTGGCTCTTTAAGAGATGCTTAAGAGAGTTCTTCAGGTTGAAAGGACTATAGTCAATAGATTGAAACTGCATCAATCAATCAGAAATAAAGATCTCCAGTGAGGTAATGACGTGATATGTATACCAGTATATTGTATTTTTGTTTGGGTATCATAAGACCCTACTTTTAATGTACATTTATTTATCCATGTTTGTGTTCATCCTTGCCATTAACATTTATATTATAATACAAAGACAACAGTTACGAATCATAATTTTTCGTTCTAAATATTTGAGTTAACATTCAAAGTTATTTTCTGATTGATTGAAATCTCTGTGCTTAGAACCACATAAAAACAAAGCTAGAATGTGGACAACATTTTAGATTTTCAGCAACAATATTCGTTGCTTACATATATGCAAGTACTGATCTACTGAATTAATCTCACACCCCATTACTTCTTACAAAATTCAACATTGAGAATACCCATGTCACTTAACACTTCTACATTGTTATGCTATATCGTTTCAATAGTAAGTCTTATTCAGGATTCTTGACTCTACTGAATTATCTGTTAAAGGGTCCATATAATGTACTTCATTTTCCACTATGAATTTTCTGATGTGAAATCCAGCAGATTTTCCTATATCAACTTGAGAATTGCTCTTTCATCACCTTAAGAATATCAATGCTAAAGAAATGAATGATCACTGAAGATATGCTTTCATTTATTACACAGATGAAGAGTTTTATACAGTGTGAATTCTCACTTGCCTTACAAGTGTTATCGTATGAATAAATGATTTGTGTGATTTTTCATGGATAATATCTCTAGCATTAATTTTTTGCACTCCCTCAAGGGGCTTGCTTCGTCCTCTGCTAAAGACTTGTGTGTCTGTCAGTAGGAGCACAGGATGAAGTCTTTTATACTTTCATTACATGCATATCCTGAGTTCTCTCAGGATATAATATAATGTTGTATATTATCAGACCATCTTACTAAAGGCTTTGCTACGCAGATGTCATTGATATTGATTCACTCCAGTATGAACTGGCTTATAAAGATGAAGCAGTCAGGATTAATAAAGGCAATATGAGATTGATTACAAACAGTGTTTCTTCGGTCTGTGAGTTCTCTAGTGTGCTTGCAGTTTAAGTCAAGGCTGAAATATCTTCTATATTCAAAACACTTATATATACAGAATATATAGAATAGCTTTTATATTCAAAACAAGAATGAGCTGTCTCATGTAACCGAATGTCTGAACATTGAAGCCTTTAACAGATAACATCATTTACAGAATTTGTCCTCAATTTGAGTTCTCTCATGTTGTCTAAGCTTACAAAAATAAACTAAAGCTCCCCACACAGGTGATATACCTGTGATACTTCTCCAGTGTGAGTAATCTCATATTTTCTAAAGCCAGAACTATGGGTGAAGGGTTTTCCACACAAGTGACATTCATAAGGTTTCTTTTCAATGTGAGTTTCATGTATTGTGTAAGGTCAGAGCTTTGAATCAAGGATTTACCAATTAGACGGCATTCGTATGACTTACGTTCCACTTGAATTTGCTTTCGATGATTAAAAGATGGCTGGTTACAGAGCTTTTCCAAATGGATCGCTGAAGTAGGGTTTCTTTCCCTTGTGAAACTGGAACTGCGAGTGAAATCTGGCAGTGCACTACATATAATTCCATTATTTTGAGTATTCTATTTCTGCTCCTGGGATTGGAAAATTCCAATTCCTTCTCTCCACAGTTCCTCTCCTTGTTCCAGCTGGAAACTTACATCTGATCTGCAGACCTGATATCCCACTGAGACCAGATGACTGATATTCTCCAGCATTATTTTCTGAACAGCTTCTGGGATGTGTCCAGCAGGGACCACTATTCCTGGGTGAAGTCTTTAACTACATCTTTCAAGTTAACTAACCCTGATGATGGCTTTACCACAATCGAATGCTCAGAGCTTCCATCTCACCCTAGAAAATAGACCATCATCAGGAGAACTCTCCCTTGATGCAGCTGATGATATCCTCAGTCCTATAAGGTGCATGTGGCCAAGTAGTCCAGTGTTTTTGGTTCATAACTACTTTTTACTTCCTAAAAGATCTAAAAGACAAATGCATAAATCAGTGGTTTTGGACTCATACTCTATAAACATTTAATTTGTGACAAGAACTATACAAAGATGGGGAATGGAAGGGTATAGGAACATAATTTGTATAGGCTATTGAAATTATGTTGGTATCAAAACAACGTGATTGTTATAGATTTAGGATGTTAAGTTTAAGCCCCTTGGTAACTACTAAGAAAATATCAGAGAAGATGCACGCCCTTAGAGTCAGAAAATAGAGACAAATTACTAGGTGGGGACAGGGGGGTGGGAAGTTAAAGCATAGTGGGTATCGGGTTTCTGTCTGGAGACACGAGAAAGTTTTAGTTACGGAACGTGGTGAGGGTACTGCAATACTGTGAATGTGATTAATCCCACTGAGTGATAAGCTTGGTAATGGTTGAGATGGGAAAATGTATATTGTTACACAACGTATTTTATATATACACAACACACATACACACACATATATATGCATTGTTCCCATAAGTAAAAAATAAAGAGAAACTAATAAGACAAGGACAAGTAAATGCAATACATGATCCCAGATGGGATCTAGCAGTAGAGGAGAAAAAGCTTAAAGGTTATTATTGGGATGTTTGGAATAACTGGAACATAAAATGTAAGCTTTATATCAATGTTAAATTACCTGAACTTGATAGGTGCACTTAAAGTAGATATGTAAGTGAATATTCTTCTTTGTTCTTAGGAAATGACGTGGAAATATTCAAAGATCACGATATATGCAACCTATACTCAAGTGTTTAGAAAATGGATTCATAACTAGAAAGACAGACAGATACATCAATGATAAATAGATAAATAGAAAGAAAGAAAGAAGGAAGGAAGGAAAGAGAAAGAAAGAGAAGGCAAATGTGGCAAAATGTAAAAATTAGTGTTATCTGTGGGTTAGGGGTATGTTGAAGTTCTCTGTACGGAATTTGTTTTACTTTTGTAACTGTTCTGTACATTTGAGTGTATTTCAAAACAAAAAGTTAAAACAAAGCAAAAAAACACAAAAATGCCAATTGGTTATCTTTTTGCTTAGCAGTGTAAGTCACCAAATCCTAATTGATATAATATTTTGGAAATCACATATCCCCACATTTTATAGAAACTGAGTTTAACTTATTTAAAATCTGTAGCAGATTAGCTCGTAAGTGGCAACATATAAATAAGGGGTTTCATCTACCATTTACCCCCACTGAATCCACTTTTTTCATTTTTTCCCTTAATTTTATTTATTTATTCAATTTTATTTTGATTTTTAAATTAAGCTATAGTGCCCATTTCAAATAAATGTTTTTTTTCCTAGTGACTTCATAAGCTCTAGAAATGCCAGCCCTAAACAAAGCTGTTAACCCTAGACATTGCTTATCTGAGCTCAGCGATTTCTCCTTTCTGTGGTGTCCTCTCTTACCCTTCCTAGGCCATGGTAAGTAGAGTATTACAGATATTACTGATACTTTTTTTTCTGCATGGGCAGGCATCAGGAAACGAACCCAGGTCTCCAGCACAGCAGGCGAGAACTCTACCGCTGAGTCACTGTAATGTGGCCTGCCCATTACCGACACTTTTATGTAAACTTACCAAATAGAATCTTTACTTTTTTTTGGTGTTAAAAGTGAATTTTGATCATATACATGCATATATATATATATATTTAGAGTTTTATTTTTTGTGAAAAATAACACATATTCAAAAAAGCAATAAATTTCAAAGCACATCACAACAATTATTTGTAGAACAGATTTCAGACTTTGGTATTGGTTACAATTCCAGAACCTTTACTTTTTAGAAGAAAACTAATAGGAAAAGATCCCAAAAGAATCAATTTCTAATGCAGGAATTCCAAACATTGTAGCATGTGATTAGAGACTGTATTTTGGAGTTGCTGAAGCTCCTTAGAATTCACTGAGCTGTCAGCTCTGAGTACTAGATCCAATATTTATTTTATACGATTGTAAATAAAACGTGGTGAAGAATCCTGGGAAAATGTCTCCCAGGTAACATAAGTTTAGAGCAGTTGTTCTCAAATTTCACTGGGCATCAGAATCACCTGAGAGCTTGTTAAAAACACAGATTGCTGGGCTCGGTGCCCAGAGTTACAGATTCAACAGGGCTGGAATAGGGGCTGGAAAATTCACATTTCTGACAACTTCCCAAGTGATGCTGATGCTACAACTACACTTTGAAGATGACTGTTTGAGATTTAAGAATAAAACTCCAAGGGAGCTTGGTCATAGGACAGAAAGCATCACCTCACTCCGCCTCAGCTCCAGAGTGTTGAGTCCCGCCCAGCAGATAAAGTGCTAGAGCTTGAGGTGCTGCCCGGGCAGCGGAGGGAGGAGCCTGCTGGTGCCCCACATGGGAGCCCCTTGGGAATCACCCGTGGGTCAACACAGCTAGGAGGCCATAGGCGCCCGGATCGGCTGGTACATGGGAGTCGTAAAAACAGTTTTGAAATACTAATTGAGGTGTTTTCCTTTCTGATAATTCCCATTATTCCACGAGCTTCTCCTAGCGAAGTTTGCTCCTCTCACTCCATTCCAGGCAAGTTAGAACAGTTCTATTCCCGCTGCATCCAGGATGGGATGGTGTGATGCAGGCAAAGAAACGAGACGACTATTTTCTGGCTCTTGGGCGTCTAGGCACACAGGCAGGACGGGCTTCCTGGTGAGCTGCCAGCGTACACGCCCCGGGCGCTGGGCTCAGAAAAGCCGAGCTCATGGGGTTTAATGCTCTGTGGTCGCTCTCTAGAGATTTTTAATAACTTATCTTTGAATTTGTGTAAAGTAGATCCAGTGGGACAATGAAGCCTGGGCTCACGTGAAGGCCCGTCTCCCGCTGCCTCCCCGGAGTGCGCTCTCCGTCTCCTGCTTTCCTGTCTCCGGATACCCGTTCCCGGGTTCAGCCAGCAGAGGGTCTGTCTCCCTCCGCGGAAACCCCAATGCATTTGGGGACAGGTAGTGGCCTCACCCCGGGCTGCCAGAGCCACAGCGCTTCTGACAGGTGACTGGATGCGAAGGTAGAAGTCTTGCATCCAGGTGGGGAACGCATGCCGGCATGAGGAGCCGGAATCCCTCGGGGATGGCCTACCTGCTGGGTGCTGAGACGGCCGGCCCGCGGGAAGGGGAGGTTGACTGCCCCGCTTCCAGCCAGGGCCCCGCATTTTCATTTCGCACTTGGTCCGGCATATCATGTAGCTGGCCCGCCAGGCAAGCCTGAAAGAGCCTCCCCTGAGCCCCATCACTCCAGAGTGGCAGAGACTAGTAAACTGTGGTCAGACTCACTGAAGTTTTCATTTGTCCCAGTATTGTATGGAAATTATCCTTTGCACCTCAAGAAATAAAGAACAGACCTGAGAGCGTGCTGGAACTGAGGAGGTCTTGGATCCTGCATGAATTAGCATATCCCAAGAACTAAAGGCTAGATCCGAGCAGGGACGCCTCAGGAGATGCCAATATGGGTAGAGAGTAGCCCAGACAAACTGACCGCCCCCGAGTGTGTGCGCAGGTGCCTGCAGGTACATCTCTCTTGGGCAGATTAAACTTCTGCCACTGGATGACATGGAAGTTTGAAGTAGCAAGTAAGTTGGGTTATATAAAAATGAAATCTACTGAATCTCTTACCTTCCTGAGTTAGTGGGCTGAGATTTGTATTTGCTACGCTTGCCAAGAAAATGCAGTGAGTTTGCAGAGGCGTGTGGTTAAGAACATGCAAGGAAAGGAAACCTCCTACAGGGCCGAGAACTAGGAGAAACCGGTCAGGCCTAGCAAGGAACCACTGCTCAGGGCATCTAAGAAGGGAGCTCTGAGGGCCAAGAAAAATAAGGATGGAGGCTGGTGAGAAGAATCCCATCTAAGAAGTTACTAGGAAGCCACAAGGCATAGCTGCCTTATAGGATAGTTGTTTAAACTATCGTTTGTAATATTTTGTTCTGTCATGGACACATGTTCCTTGTATAATTTGTTTGGAAGAAAACTTTCTTTAAAGCAACTTACTTAAAGTGGCTTGGGAAAAAGAATCCCATTTGTTTAAGGGCAGTGTTAGGATGCAGGAAAAGGGCAACAGTGGATAAAGGGTGGCAGGAAGACTGAAGAGAGTGAAGTGCCTAAGAAGCCTGATTTAAATTGGGAAAAAAATCTTTGGATGTTTCTTTTCTCTTTTTATCTATCTCTTTTAATTTTTCTACAACAAACATGTTTTACTTGTGCATTTCTTTTTTTAAATATTTTTACTGAGAATTCTTCGCATATGTATATTCCATACATGGTATATAATCAATGGCTCATACTTGTGCATTTCTTACAAGACGAGAAACCTCTACAATGAAAGAAAATTGAAGAACTCACATTACTTGTATTAAACATGTATTTATGATTCTAATCTCTCTCTGCATTCGAGAGGAAAGTAGGGATAAAGGGAATAAAAAGCAAAAAACAAAAACTCCACATAGATTCATTTGCTTCCCCTTTAGCTGTATGCAAGCTTATAGAAATGAAAACACAAACATTGCTACTAAACAACCAGAATGAGTGAAGGCAGGGAGGTCCCAAAAGGGACCTGGTTTTTAAAGGGCCAAAACCCACTCTCAGAAGGTATTACACCACCTCAAGGTGTTTCACCTGATCTGGAGGATGTACAGCAGCACATTGCCGTGCCTTTGGGATTGTGCTGGTGTGGGTAAGGGGTGGTTTCAGTAGCTAGACTAACTCTATGTAGAGAAAAATTCTTGTAAAACCAAACACGTTCCAGTTTGTAGTAAATGATACAAAGCTCAGATAAAACAAAAACTGTGTATCAAAAGGCATGAAAAGTTCCCCGGAACTCCTGGGAACTGGATTTGACCTATGGAAGGTTTTAACTTCTCTGGTGCCAAATGTGCCATAAGAGAGAACTCCTAAAATGAATGCAACTCATACCTGTGATAAACAAAGACAGAATTCTCCACTCAAAAAGCTGAAGATCCAGAGAGAACAAAATGGGAGCAGAGATCAGATTCAGAAAGAAGTTGGCATTCAATGGCTCTGAGGAGATAACTGATTTGTTCTTCTGGTATCAGTCAGAGTGAAAAAAAAGATTCTTCAGAAGGGGGTCAAATCCCTGATACATTTAAAGGTGAGTTCACCTACCTTGGCTGGGTGCCCCTCTCCATTGGGGTGGCCTCTATGCAAAGAAGGCAGGATCTTGGTTCTCAGAAGCTCATGTTTCCTCTCTGCTGAGGATCCTGTTTAGCTCATTATGGGAATTTGGCCCCCATCAGCATCAGTTTTCAAAATTCCTGACACTGATACAAAGTTAAAAGGGAAGATGAGTGCCTTTGGACTGTTTTATACCATGAATCATCAGTGATTACCGACTCTCCTGGGAATCCTAATTATATACAAGAGGTCCCATTGAATCCTGTAGTCCCTGGCAAGGCCAAATTCAAGAATGGAAAAGATGAGTTGGAGTCTATTTCATGTTGGGCTCATCAGCTAAGTTCTATTGCAGTCAGGGGTCAGAGAAGCTTAGCATTAAAGAGGCAGAAATAAAAAAGCCTACTATTCAACGACTTGAGGTTTTTTAGCATTCTAATTGTAAGTGAATCTAATAATTTATATGCAACCCACTTACAAGGATATGAATGAATGACAGAGCTCTGCTATGTCCCTTTTAAACACACAGTTATGTCTGTTTTGGGGAAACCACACTGTGAACTAAAGGAAGTGCTGGTCACAAAAAGCTTTGTCAGTTTTGTTTCATTTTCTTTTAATCTAAGAACAGGCAAGAGAAGAACAGAATTTAAGAAAGTCCATTCAAACCTGTCTAATGGAAACTTTCCAGAGACACTACAACTTTGGGGTTTTGAAACACTTATCTGTTTGAAAGATTCAAAAATACAAATTATGTTTTTTAAATGAACTTAGGCGACGCCCTCTCTGTCTAGCGTACCTCAGTCGCCAAGAAAGAAAATGGTGAAGAGTGACCATGCATGGTCATAGAAATCTGTTATTTGGAAACACAAGTGTTTTTTTTTGCTATTTATAAATAAATGATAAAACTTTGATTCGTTAATTTATTATTCTGCATTTAGTGAATGTGCTGGTTTGAAAGGAAGCATGCCCCCTAAGAAAAGCCATGTTTTGATATAAATCCCATTTCTTAAAGGTAGAATAATCCGTATTCAATACTGTATGTTTGAAACTGTAATGAGATCATCTCCCTGGTTGATGTGATTTAGTCAAGAGTGGTTGTTAAGCTGGATTAGATGATGACATGTCTCCACCCATTTAAGTGGGTCTTGATTAGTTTCTGAAGTCCTATAAAAGAGGAAACATTTTGGAGAGAGAGATTCAGAGAGACTCAGAGAGAGCAGAGAATGCTGCAGCACCATGAAGCAGAGAGTCCACCAGCCAATGACCTTTGGAGATGAAGAAGGAAAACGCCTCCCAGGGAGCTTCATGAAACCAGAAGCCAGGAGAGAAAGCTAGCAGATGATGCCGTATTTACCATATGCCCTTCCAGCCGAGAGAGAGAAGCCCTGACTGTGTTCGCCATGTGCCATCTCACTTGAAAGAGAGACCCTGAACTTCATCGGCCTTCTTGAACCAAGGTATCTTTCCCTGGATGCCTTTGATTGGACATTTCTATAGACTTGTTTTAATTGGGACATTTTCTCGGCCTCAGAACTGTAAACTTGCAACTTATTAAATTCCCCTTGTTAAAAGCCATTCCGTTTTTGGTATATTGCATTCCGGCAGCTAGCAAACTAGAACAGTGAATATCTGTTAAGTGCCTTCCAGGTCCCAGGTACATGAAATAAGATAGATTCTGAGTCTATGAAAGATGGAATAAATGTACACCACTTTTTCTTTCTGGTGGCAGACTGAGTATAGCTATGAAAACTCAGAATGCATAGAACAAGTATTTAAATACTCTGAAAAGTAAGTAGTAGCAGGTGGATGGGGGAAAAGACAAAAATTTGAAGTACCACTGACCTGGCGGTGAGCTTATCCCATTTCTCCCTCAAGTATCCCCCAGCTTGGATTCAGGGCAGCCCAAAACCTACAAGTAGGGACTAGCAAGATCAGAAAGAGCTCTAGGAGAAACCCTTCAGTTCTTTTTTTTTTTTTTAAATCATTTTATTTGGGAAAAGCGTTTCTTACAAAAGGGTAGCTGCAAAATACAGAGACCTCTGCAACAATTACTTGTTTTTTTTCTTAAAGGGAGAGAATGGGTGGGGTCCAAGTAATCAAAGCAGTAGATGGACAAATCAGGAGCACCTCCGAGCTACTTTCAGGAAACAGAGCAACAAAATGCAAAGCTAAAACTTCCAAATAAGGAATTCTCTAATGATTCAACTTCAGCTTGTCTCCTGGATGATCACTCCCTCCCCCTTTAGTGGAAAAGTGTGACTTATCACTGCAAACCAATGACTCCAATACAATAAACACCTTAGAAACCCAGTTTTGAATCACATCTGTCTTCTTGCAAAGCTCAGGGGTGGAAGGAGGGAAATACCCACAAAAACAAATGCAAAAACCTGATAACAAAACCCTTCAGATAAGGACAAAGATTTTTCAAAAAGTGCCTGGACCAGAAAGGCTAGGAGATTATAAAACATCACATACAACTGTGTATCCAAGACCCAGTTTGTGTTACTATATGAGATAAGCAGATAGTTTTAACCTCCATGGCTCACCCTGTTTCTATATTTATATAAGCAGAAAGCCTGGTTCTGGTAACCCCAGTAGTATTACTTGTGTGTAATTAAACAAGAGACCTTCTGAGGCTTGGCCTTTAGTTTAGAAATGAGGAGTAGAGAAGGTTTTTTCTAATGTCCAGGGAAAATCTTCATTTCCCCCCTTCTTTTTCTCTTCTCTAATCTCTTATAACCCAATCTGTGTTGGCCCATACACACAAACTCTGAGGAAGGGCAACCTTCCTCTCTGATCAGGAGAACTATGGTCCCAAGAGGGTGACGCAAATGCCTGTTGCTTTTTATCTCTCTGTCTTCCTGCCATTTGGTCCCCGTAATAAAGTTTGCTCTATTTTTGATGTTTAACCACTAACAGCTTTCAAATCCCACCATGCCCCCTTCCCTTTCTTCCCCACTTCTGAGCAAGCTGATATGTTAGCAGAGGTGTCCTTTTCCACTTGTGGGAAGTTCAAATCATGCAAGCCCTCCCCCCAGCCCCACTCCCAAACCATCATAAAAGCAAGCTAGTCTCCTTTCCCAGCTCTCTCAAGCTATTTTCAGGCCAGTTTGGGAGTCCACCCTGCTCTCCCCGGAAAGCCTCATTATGTGAGTAATAAACTTTTCATACCCTTTGGGTGCATGTGTGGCATCATCAGTTGCAATATCCAAGCCAAACATTAGTAAAGGAGGTCCATTCTACCTCTGGTGAGTGACTACAACGGCCCCAAACAGGAGTTCAGTTATATGAAATATACAGCAGAGCTAGTTAAGTAAAGACTCGGTTTTCTATCTGAAGGACCAAAAAGGGAAACTACAGGGAACTAGAAAATACCAGGAAAATCTCAGAGACAGTAGCTGGGAAAGTGACCCCACTAAGTTATTTAAGAAGTTCTGGGCTCACTGCTGAGCTGAACTTAGATGGTATATACTAGACTTTGCTCACTGAATTATGGAAGAGACCATTGCCTAGGTACCAGATTGGTTACAAGGTGGCATATACATTAGTCAGCCCTGTAAAGCCTTTGAAAACAGAACTGACATTGAAACTATAACCCACAAAAGGATTGTCAGAGCTTGTGGCCTGAAACCAACTAAATTACTTGCCTGCTAAAACAAAAATGTCAACCTTCCATAGGATTTAAATAAGACCCAGAGACTCATAATAATCCAATAATTGTATTGTTGAAGATACAATCCAACATTACTAAACATACGAAGACCCAGAAAGTCTCAACCCTAAAGACCAAAGGCAATAGTTAACAATGATAAGATAACAAAGATGTTGGAATTATCTGGTGAAGACTTAAAAGAAGCAGTTATGAAAATGCTCCAAGAAGTAAAAGCAAATACTCTTGAAACAAATGGAAAGATAGAAATTCTCAGCAAAGAAATTTAATATATAAAGAAAGACCAAATGAAAATATTAGAACTGAAAAAAATACAATAAACAAATAAAATCCTCATTAGATTAGATTTATAGTAGAATGAAGATGACAGAGGAAAATGTTAGTAAACTTGAAGACAGATCAATAGATATTATCCAGTCTGAACAACAGAGAGAAAAAAGACTGAAAAAAATGAACAAGTAAACAAAGCCTCAGGCCAGTGTTCTTAGACATGACACCAAAGGCAAAAATCCATAAAATTATCCATATGTCCTCTTTGATGAAGGTTCTGTTCAAGGATATAAGTCCTTTGTCATATATTTGATTTACAAATATTATCTCCCAGTCTGTAGCGTGTCTTTTCACTCTTGTGATATTACCCTCCTGGTTCTTCCCTGAAACTTATTGGGATCAGTCCTGCCTATGCTGCTCCTTTCCAGGATACTTCTGTATTTTATCTTGGAGAAGGATGATGAGGCCAGAGATATTCAGGGTTCGATGAGCTTTCGAAGCTCACCTAGTCTACCTCACCCTCTAGTACCTGACTCACCTCTACAACAGCCATGATAAGTGGTGTTCCAGGCTCACCTCCAGTAACTAGAAACTCATTGTCTGAATCTGATGCTTTGGTTATACAAAAGTTCTTCTTTCCCCTAAATTTAAATAAGGGCACTACAGTGCCCATAATTCCTTATTCCCAGGGTCTGTGCCTAAGGCTCCTTATATTCAGGTGAATGACTACTAATTCCATTTGGAATAACTGAACCTTCCTGACCTCTTCCATCATAACAACAGTTCTATTTTTTTCTTTACCCAAAGGACTGTCAATTTCTTTTTACTTCTTTAGAATTCCAAATAAGGCTGTATTGCTTGTGTGTGGCAATACAAAAATTGTCCTTATATGGCTGAGAGATTCCAAACAGATTCGAGAGGTTATCCTGGAGGTTATTCTTACGCATTAAATAGATATCACCTTGTTAGTCAAGATGTAATGGAGAGGCTGGAGGGAACGGCCTGAAAATGTAGAGCTGTGTTCCAGTAGCCATGTTTCTTGATGGTGATTGTATAATGATATAGCTTTCACACTGTGACTGTGTGATTGTGAAAACCTTGTGTCTGATGCTCCTTTTATCTATCTTATCAACAGACAAGTAATACATGTGGAATAAAAATGAATAGTAGGGGGAATAAATGTTAAAATAAATTTAGATTGAAGAAAAAAATTGTCCTTATAGCTATCAACCTCATGTGCCCATGAACAGAGAACTCTTTCTTGAGTGGATCTTGTCTGGTAATATCAAGGACACAGTCTGATGACCAGCGATACCAGTCTTGCAGCTCGAATCTTTGGAAACTTTCAATCTATCTCTATGCCCATGGGGAATCTCTTAAGCCAGGAACATCTTTAAAATGTCAACACAACCAAACAAGAAAACAGAAGTGAACATCCTAATCAGCTACAAAGGACTAGTATCTAGAATATGTAGTGAACTTCAAATTCAACAGTAAACACAAAACAAGCAAAAAACCATTTCAATTAGAAAATGGGTAGAAGACATGAATAGACATTTCACCAAATGGTGGCAAAGAAGCACATGACAAGATGTTCAATATCATTAGTCATTAGGGAATGCAAATTAAAACTACAATGCAATGTCACTACACACCTATCAGAATGACTAAAATATATAATAATGTCAACACCAGATACCAGTGAGGATGCAGAGAAACTGGATCACACTTAAATTGCTGGCAGGAATATAAAATTATATAGGTATACAGGCTTCCAGGAAGATGGCAGAATAGGATAAGTTGAGTTCACTCCTGCTCTGTAAAACTAAAGAAGTGATAGAAAAATGACTGGGACAGTGGTTCCAGGGTACAAGTGACCAGAAAGGGATTTCTACATTATACAGGAGGACCTAGATGAAAAAGTGGAGTAATTATGACTGAGAGGATAGGGTGAGCATACCAGTTGTGACTACACCTCAGGTGGGAAGTTATGCACTGGCTGGAGTGGGTGCCAAAGGAACAAAACACTCCCACCCTCCCACTTCTGTATCAGCTTGAGAGAACTTCTCAAGTCCACAGCTGGGAGCACCCAGGAGGAACCCAGAAGCCAGTAGACATGGTTTACCTATGCACAGAGACTTGCTGTGGTGCCCAGTGTCCACCTCCCACCCCTGAGATAGACTGCTGTGTGCAGCTGGTTTGGGGCTGAGACTGGGGTGCTTTCACTTGAGAGGAGGAACCCAAAGCTGAGCTGATCTGACAACTGGCTGATGAAAGAGTCATTCTGGGTCCCACTACTTCTATTCTTTCTCCACGGAGGCCTGGAGCGCTCATGGTGTGCATGGGTGGAGAGGCAGAGTGAGGGAGTGTGGCACAGTGCACCACCAGGCACTCCTGGGCTGGTTGTGGACAGAGTTGGTTGAAATACTCAGTCCTACAGCCCAACATCATTCCACCAGGAGCCTGAGGACCGCTAGACTTATCGTGCCTATGAGTGGGTTCTCTGCCGAGGTACATACTGCCCACCCCCTGGTCCCAGGATGGGTGGTTTTTGGCACACCCAGAGAACTATAGTCTGGACTGGATTTTCACCCAACTGGGTTCTGGACCAGCCAGCTGATTTAGTCGGGGTGAAGCAGGCCTGAGGAGAAGGGGTGGCCCAAGACTGCCATCTGCTGGGAAGATGCAGAAAGTGCAGTCTGGCAAACTGCCTTTCTGCCTCGCTTCTTTCTAATAGATCTTCAATTACAGTTCCATCTCCCGCACGAGGTCCTGGCCTTGGTTTGGTACGGAATTACTGACAAACCAAATGCAAAAGGAGATATTCAACGCAAACCCAAGCAACTACATAATCTTAGATGAGCCAGGGAAATCAACATTCAAAATAACCTGATCAAGATAATCAAATACCTCAAATGCAAAAATCACAAAGTATAAGAAGATGTGAGACAATATAGCCTAGCCACTTACTCTTCTATTATTATTATTTTTATTGTGAAATATAACAAATATACAAAAAAATAATAAATTTCCAAGTACATTTTAACAAACAGTTATAGAACAGATTTTAAAGTTTGGTATGGGTTACAGTTCCATGAGTTTTTGTTTTTTCTTCTAGCTGCTCCAAGACACTGGAGACCAACAGAAATATCAATATAGTGATTCAGCAGTCATACCCATTTGTTAAATCCTGTCTTCTCTGTCATACTATATCAAGGACTTTTTTTTTTATCACAATTGACTTTTCTTCCCTTCTTTTTTTTGTGAACAATAACATACATACAACAAAGCCATAAATTTTCAAGCACAGCACCACAATTAGTTGTAGAACATATTTCAGACTTTGACATGGGTTACAACTTCACAATTTTAGGTTTTTACTTCTAGCTGCTCTAAAATACTGGAGACTAAAAGAGATATCAATTTAATAATTCAGCATTCATATTCATTTGTTAAGTCTTATTGTCTATGTATAATTCCACCATCATCTTTGATCTTTCCATACCTTTCACTGGGGTTGTTTGGGCTATGGAAAGTCTAAATTTTTGATATTTTCTAGCCACTTACTCTTGTGATGCTTGAGTAGATAGCAGAAAAGCAGAGCCTACCTATAGATATGCCTAAGAGTTACTTCTAGAGGCTCTCTTTTGTTGCTCAGATGTGGCCTCACCGTCTCTAAGCCCAACTATGCAAGTGAAACCATTGCCCTCCCCCCTACGTGGGACATGACATCCAGGGGTGAAAGTCTCCCTGGTAATGTAGGAGATGACTCCTCCAGCCCTGGCACCATAGGATCAACAATTCCATCCTGACCAAAAGAGGGTGTTCTAGTTTGCTATCTGCCCCAATGCCAGAAACGGAATGGCTTTTTAAAGAGGAGAATTTAATGAGTTGTTAGTTTACAGTTCTACGGCCAAGAAAATGTCCCAATTAAAGCAAGTCTATAGAAATGTCCAATCAAAGACATCTAGGGAAAGATACCTTGGTTCAAGAAGGCTGACAAATTTCAGGGTTTCTCTCTCAAATGAGAAGGCACATGGCAAACACAGTCAGGGCTTCTCTCTCGGCTGGAAGGGCACATGGCAAATATGGCATCATCTACTAGCTTACTCTCCTGGCTTCTGGCTTCTGGCTTCATGAAACTCCCCAGGAGTCGTTTTCCTTCTTCATCTCCAAAGGTTGCTGGCTGGTAGATTCTCTGCTCTGTAGTGTTGCTGTCTCTGAATCTCTCTCTCCAAAATGTTTCCTCTTTTATAGGACTTCAGAAACTAATCAAGACCCACCCAAATGGGTGGAAACATGTCGTCTCTTGATCCAGTTTAACAACCATTCATGACTAAATCACATCAACCAGGGAGATGATCCAATCACAGTTTCAAACATACAGTATTGAATAGAGATTATTCTAACTTTATGAAATGGGATTTATATTAAAACATGGCTTTTCTTAGGGGGCATACTTCCTTTCTAACCAGCACAGAGGGAAAAGAAATTTAGCTAATACAAAGTATCAGTGGCAGAGAGAGTTCAAATAGAGTCTAGAGGTTACTCTGGAGGTTCCTCTTACACAAGCTTCAACTAGACATTGCTACCTATCATAACCTGCCAAACCCCAACCAGGACCATTCTAGTCAATCCTAAAGAACACCTAGTGCAATATATAAGATTCCTAGCATAACTTTCTGGAAACCTACAACCTCCAGATTAGTCCCTGAAACCAGTAAGTTCTGAAACCCAGAGGGCCCAGCCTCTCCAGAACATCGGATAGTTCTATCTTCCTACCCCATATTAGTTACAGACCCTTTCCAACATGAAAAGGTTAGAATGGCCCAAACACCTCTAAAGAGTAGGATAGAAAGATCAAAGGTGATGGTGGAATTATACAGAGAAGATAGGATTTAACAAATGAACATGATTGCTGAATCATTAAATTGATATCTTTTAGTCTCCAGTATCTTAGAGCTGCTAGAAGTAAAAGTCTAAAATTGTGGAATTGTAATCCATACCAAACTCTGAAATCTGTTCTATAACTACTTGTTACAATGTACTTCAAGATGTATTGTTTTTCTAGTATATAAGTTATATTTCACAATAAAAAAAAGTTTTAAAAAAAGTGAGGGAGAGATTAAAATTTTCACAGACAAACAAATGCTGAAAGAATTTCTTAATAAGAGACCAGACCTGTAAGAAATACTAAAGTGAGTTCTGTTGACTGAAAAAAAAACAGACAGGAGAGAGAGGTCTAGAGGAGGGCACAGAATTGAAGATCATTACTAAGGATAAAAAAGAGAGGGGAAAAATATATAGATTTGACAAATAAAAACCAAATGATAAGATGGTAGATTCAAGAACTACTTTCTCAGTAATGACTGAATGTTAACAGACTTAACACAACAATTAAAATATGCCGACTGGCAGAATGGATTAAAAAATATAATCCACCTATATGCTGTTTATAAGAAATGCATATTAGACCCAAGAACACAAATAGATTGAAAGTGAAAGGATGAAAAAAGATGTTCTATGTAAGCTATAACCAAAAAGAAAGCAGGAGTAGCTATTCTAATATCAGATAAAATAGACTTTAAGTGTAAAGATGTCATAAGAGACAAAGAAGGATGCTACATATTAATAAAAGGGACAATTCACCAAGAAGAAATAACAATTTAAAATGTTTATGCTCGCAATCAAGGAGCTCCAAAATACATGAGGCAAACATTGGCAAAACTGAAAGGAACAACAGAGGTTTCAACAATAATAGTGGGAGACTTCAATACATCACTCTCCTCTATAGATAGAACAACCAGATAAAGGATCAAGAAGGAAATAAAGAACCTAAACAATGTGATAAATGAATTGGACCTAACAGACATATACAGATCACTATATCTCAAAACATCAAGATATATATTCTTCTCCAGTGCTCACAGAATGTTCTCCAGGATAGAGCATATGCTAGGGCACAAAACAGGTCTTAATAAATTTTAAAAGACTGAAATTATTCAAAGCACCTTCTCTGACCACAATGGAATGAAGTAGTAATCAATAACTACAAAAGAATCAGAATTTTCACAAATATATGGAGATTAAATAATGCACTCTTAAATGATCAGTGGGGTGAAGAAATTGCAAGAGAAATAAGTAAATATCTGAAGACAAATGAAAATAAGAATACAGCTTATCAGAACTTAGGGATGTAGCAAAGACTGTACTAAGAGGGAAATTTATTGCCCTGAATGATTGTATTTTAAAAAGAAGTGCAAAAATTAAGGACTTAACTGCTCACCTGAAGGAATTAGAGAAAGAACAAAAAAGTAACCTCAGAACAAACAGAAGAAAATAAATAACAAAGATCAAAACAGAAATAAATGAATTGGAGAACAAAAAAAAATAGAATCAATAAAACTAAAGGTGGTTCTTTGAGAAAATCAATAAAATTGATGAACCCTTAGTAAGGTTGACAAAGAAAAAAAGAGAGAAGATACAAATAAATAAAATCAGAACTGAGAGTGGAGTCATTGCCATGGACACTGGAGAAATTTCTTAAAGTCATAAGATGAACAACTACATGCCAACAAACAAGACAACTTACATGAACTAGACAAATTTCTAGAAATTCAGGAACAACCTATCCTGGCTCGAGAAGAAATAGAAGACCTCAACAAATCAATTACAAGTAAAAAGATTCAACCAGTCACAAACATCTTCCTACAAAGAAAAGCCCAGGATCAGATGGTGTCAACGGAGAATTTTACCAAACATTCCAAAAAGAACTAACACCATTTCTGCTCAGACTCTTCCCAAAAAGACTGATGAAAAAGAAACAATACCTAACTCATTTTATAAAGCTAACATCACTCTAATAGCAAAACCAGAAAAAGATACCCCAGGCCAATCTCCCTAATGAATATAGATGAAAAAATTCTCAGAAAGTACTTGCAAATTGAATCCAACAGCGCATTAAAATAGTTGAACACCACAACCAAATGCTGTTTATTCCAGGGATGCAAGGTTGGCTCAACACAAGAAAATAAAACACTGTAACACAACATATTAACAAGTCGAAAGGGAAAAGTCACATAATTATCTCAATTGATGCTTATAGAAGAAAGCATCCAAAAAAATTCAGCATCTTTTTTTGATACAAATGCTTCAAAAGGTAGGAATTGAAGGAAACTTCCTCAATATAATAAAAGGTGTATATGAAAGGGTTCGCGGGTGGTTCAGCAGTAGAGTGCTTGCCTTTCATATGGGAGACCTGGGTTCGATTCCTGGATCATGCACCCCCCACCAAAAAAAAAAAAAAAAAGGCAAATATGAAAAGCCACAGACAGCATCATACTCAACAGTGAGAGACTGTAAGCCTTTCCCCTAAGATTTGGAATGAGACAAGGATGCCCTCTGTCACCACTATTATTATTAACATCATGCTAGGTGTTCTAGCTAGAGCAATCAGGCAAGAAAAAGAAATAAAAGGCATCCAATTTGGAAAGGAAGTAGGAAAACTCCCATTATTTACAGATGACATGACCCTATACTGGAAAATCCTGAGAAACTATGACAAAGCTACATGAACTAGTAAACAAATTCAGAAAAGTGGCAGGATACAAGATTAATGCACAAAAATCAGTAATGCTCCTATACACAAGCATAACCTAACTGAGGAGGCAATTAAGAAAAATATTACATTCACAATAGCAACTAAAAGAATCAAGAATCTAGGAATAAACTTAACCAGGGACATAAAGGACCTGTACCTAGAAAACTATAAAACATTGCTGAAAGAAATCAAAGAAGACCTAAATAGAGAAAAACATTCTGTGTTCATGGATAAGAAGGTTAACTGTCATTAAGATGTATATTCTATCCAAATTGATTTACATATTAAATGCAATACAAGTCAAAATTCCAACAACCTACTTTGAAGATTTGTAAATGCTAATTATCAAATTTATTTGAAAGGGAAAGTGTCCTTGAATAGCCAAAAACTAGCCTCAAAAAGAATGAAGTGGGATTTTAAAGCTTCCTGATTTTAAAGCTTATTATAAATCCACTGTGGTCAAACAGCATGGTACTGGCACAAAGACAGACATATTCTTCAATGGAATTAAACCGAGAGTTTGGAAATAGACCACCAGATCTTCAGTCAATTGATCTTTGACAAGGGCCCCCAAATCCACTGAACTGAACAAAATAGTCTTTTCAATAAATGGGCCTGGGAGAACTGGATATCAATAGCCAAATGAATGAAAGAGGACATCTACCTCACATCCTATACAAAAATGAACTCAAAATGGACCAAAGACCTAAGTTTAAGAGCCAGTACCATAAAACTCCTAAAGGAAAATATAGGGAAATATCTCCAAGACCTAGAAATAGAAGGCTTCTTAGACCTTATACCCAAAGCACAAGCAACAAAAGAAAAAATAGATAAATGGGAACTCCTCAAAATCAAATGCTTCTGTGCCTCAAAGGACTTTGTCAAAAAGGTGAAAAAACTGCCAACTCAATGGGAGAAAATATTTGGAAACCAAATATCTGACAAGGGTTTTACATACAGTATATATTTAAAAATACAACTCAACAACAAAGTAACAAACAACCCAATTATAAAATGGGCAAAAGATATGAATAGACATTTTTCCAAAGAGAAAATATAAATGGTTAAAAAGCACATGAAAAGGTATTCATCATTATTAGCTATAGGGGAAATGTAAATCAAAACCACAATGAGATATCATCTCATATTTACAAAAATGGCTGCCATTAAACAAACAGGAAACTACAAATGTTGGAGAGGATGTGGAGAAATTGGAGCATTTATTCGCTGTTGGTGGGAATGTATAATAGTATATCCGCTGTGGAATACAGTTTGGCAGTTCCTCAGAAAACTAAATATCGCGTTGCCCTATGATCCAGTAATACCACTACTCAGTATATACCCAGAAGAATTGAAAGCGGGGTCATGAACAGGCATTTCCATACCGATGTTCATAGAGGCATTATTCATAATTGCCAAAAGATGGAAACAATCCAAGTGTACATCAAAAGATGAGTGGATGAGTGCGGGCTGCAGTGGCTCAGCAGGCAGAGTTCTCACCTGCCATGCCGGAGACCCGGTTCGATTCCCAGTGCCTGCCCATGCAGATAAAAAAAAAAAGATGAGTGGATGAACAAAATGTGGTATATACATATGATGGAATATTATGCAGGTGTAAGAAGAAATGAGGTCCTGAAGCATATGACAGCATGGATGAACCTTGAGGACATAATGCAGAGTGAAATAAGCCAGGAACAAAAGGATAGATACTATATAATTTCACTATATGAACCCCTTGGAAAATGTAAACTCAGAGTCTTACAATGTATAAATAGGGGACCTAGAGATAGACAGAAGCTAGAGAAGGGGAAATGGTTGCCTAATATGTATAGACTAGTTAATGAGATTGAACTTAAAAGTATGGGAATGCAGATACAACTCAGACTATGATGGGCTGATAAAAGCACTGGAAGAGTACCTTGAGGGTCTGAATAAATATATATATATATGGAACTATTAAACCTTCCCATATGGGAAACCCCAGGTACCTCTCAACTATTGAGGACTCCCAAGAAAATATGCCAAGCTCTTGATTCTGAGGTTTGTCCTTATGGAACTTACTTCTTAGTGGAGAAGCTAAGACTGCCTATAACTAGGCCTAAGAGTTGCTTCCAGGAAATAAATCTCGTTTGTTGCTCAGATTGGCTCTCTCTAAGCCTAACTCTGCAAGGAAAATCATTACCCTCACCCCTGCATAGACATGACATTTGGGGTTGAAGGTCTCCCTGACAATGTGGGACATGACTTCCAGGGATGAGTCTGGTCCTGCAACCATGGGATCAACAACACCTTCCTGATAAAAAGGGGAAAAGAAGTGTAATAAAGAAGGGCATCTGTGGCTAAGAAAGATCAAATAGAGTCAAGAGGCTATTCTAGAGGCTACTCTTAAGCAAGCTTCAGTTAGATAGTTCCAATTGCCATGGTTTACTAAACCCAAATCAACATTACTCCCATTCACTCTTAAGAGTTCTTAAGAACATCCAGGGCTCGAGCTGAAACTCTAAAAAAGTTTCATGCACTAAGTTTCTGTGGTAGTTAGGTTCAGGTGTCCACTTGGCCATGTGGAGGTGCCTAGTTCTGTTGGTATGGACATGAGCCAATGGTACGGGAACCTCATCTGTTGCTGATTACCTCTGCAGTCAGCTAGGAGGCGTGCCTGTTGCAATGAATGATGTTTAATTTAATTGACTGGTGCTTAAATGAGAGAGTTCAATGGAGCACAGCCCAAGCAGCTCAGCATATCTCATCTCAGCACTCACAGCTCAACCCCGGCCTTTGGAGATGCAGAAAGAAATCACCCCAGGGAAAGTTGTTGGAACCCAGAGGCCTGGAGAGAAGGCTAGCAGAGATCACCCTGTGCCTTCCCACATAAGAAAGAATCTCAGTTGAAAGCCACCTTTCCTCTGATGAACTAACGAAATAAATCCCCTTTTATTAAAAACCAATCCATCTCTGGTGTGTTGCATTCTGGTAGCTAGCAAACTAGAAGAGTTTCCTTTCCTGGAACCTATTATTTCCAGAGGACTCCTAAGCCAGATAAATCCTGAAACCAGCCTCTCTAAGATTATCAACTAGTTATATCCCCCATCCTTCAGTGTCAATATGAAAAAGTTAGAACGGGCATTGCCTAAAGAGCCCTGTAGATTGAGAGGATCAAAGGAGAAGGAGGAGTTAGGACAGAGAAAACAGGATTTAATAAATGAGTATGAGTGCTGAATCACTATATTAATATTCTTTCTAGCCTTTAGTGTTTTGGACAGCTAGAAGGAAAAATCTAAAATAGTGGAATGGTAACCCATAACAAACTCTTAAATCTGTTCTATATCTACTTGTTTGTTACAATTTTGAAAATTTGTACAAAGTTGTTACAACTTTGTAACTACTTTGAAAAGTATTGCTTTTTCTTTCTTTTCTTTGTATATATGTTATATTTCACAATAAAAACGTTTTAAAAATGTATCCATTTAAAAATGGATAGAGGTGATGGTAGTTCATCAGTGGGTTTATAAGTAATAGTTCCTTCCATATCGAAGGTTAATATGATTGAAAGGAGTTGTTTAGAGCTATGTACCTCATTCATTAGCCTACAAATATAAATAAATTCTTGCATGAACTACTTCAAAGGTTTAACACTTTTACAAAGAGTTAACAATAGAGGGGTATAAAGGAAAAACTAATTATTGCATGATGTAGTCTATATTTAAAAGGAATGCATTGCTAGTACCAAAACAATACTCGGGGTAAATAATGTATGTGTGGGGGGCAAGAGTTAAATAGAATTTTGGATTTTCTCATTGGTGTTTCTATCTTTTATTTTTCTCTTTGCAGCAATGAAAATTGTCCGAAATTAAGAGTGATGATGATTGTACAACTATTTGAGGATACTGTGAAACACTGATCGTTTATTTTGAATAGAATGTGTGCTATATGCATATATCTCAACAAAATCTGAAGATTCAGAATAAATAAATAAACAGGAAGATTCAAGTGATAGAAAAAATGTAGGGGGAGAGGTATACCTACTCAATGTTGGTAGCGTAGAAGAATGGGGAAACACCTGAAATTGTGGAATTATAACTCATACCATACTTTGAAATTTGTTCAATAACTACTTGTTAAAATGTACTTTAAAATGTATTGCTTTTTTGTATATATGTCATGTTTCACAATAAAAAACTAAAAACAACAAAAGTACATAGCCACTCAAAAAGTTTGGCAATTTCTTTAAAAAACAGAGCATGCACTTCGCATATAACTCAGTCCTGGGCATTTATTCCAGAGAAACAGAAGCTATGCTCATCCCAAAATCTGTACACAGATGTTTACAGTAGCTTTATTCCTAAAAGCCAAATCCAGGTAGTAAAACAAACTCTGGTTTATCCATTATACCATGGAATACCACTTAGCAGTAAAAAGGAGTGGAATATTGATACGCCCAACAACCTGTGTAAATCTCCAAAGACTTATGCTGAGTAGAAAAGGCTGGTTACTGTTACATAGTGTATGTATACCTTTTATATATCCTTCTTGAAATGAAGAAGTTATAATAATGGGGACCAGATTAGTGGTTGCCAGCAATTAAGGAGGGGGTTGAGGCAGAAGGGAGGAGAATGTGACTAAAAGAAGGCAACACGAGGGATGTTTGTGGTGTGGAATGTATCACTGTCCATATCCTAGTTGAGATTTTGCATTATAGTTTTGCAAGATGTTACTATTGAGGGAAACTGGGTAAGAAGTACATGAAATATTATTTATTTATTACAACTGTGTGTGAATCTACAATTACCTCAATATAAAACATTTCATTAAAAAAATGCTCTCTGTGTCTGGGTTGCATCCCATTCCAACTAAATTAGAATATCTGGGGGCGAGAGCCCGGTCTCAGTATTATTTTACAGATCCCCAAGTGATTCCAAAGGGCAGCAAATATGAAAACCACTGAAATAGGCTTCTCAGAAAATTCCAAGAAAGGCTTTAGGAAGAGAAAGGAAAAAGAAAGTTTTCCTAGAGTTGCATCTACAGAGACTTCTCTGCAAAAGGGAATGACATAGAAGCATCCTATTACATTTTGGCCACAACCCCAGTCAATATGAAGTAGAGGCCTTGGCCATTGCTTATTCATCTGTCAAGTCCCTAGCCTTGAAGTTTCACTAATTGAAAGTTTGAGCCTAAAGCCAATAGTATTAACCACTTCATTACTGAATGATTTACCAACATTTTTTAAAAAGTCATTTCATAAATAATGCAATATCTGCCTCTCTGTATCCATTCCAATAATCTGTGTTAGATTTAGCCTGAGAAGGCAAGTTATACAAATGCTACTTGGTGTTCCAGAGTATTCCATAAGGTATTACAGATATGTCATTCTGTTTTAAAACCAACAATCCATCCACACCTGGCTTGCATTTCAGACACTTTAGTATTCACTCCCTTTTTTTTTTTCAAAAAGAATTTTGGAGACACCAGTTAAACTTGCTAGAACAAGCAGCCTCTTAGACTGAACCATAAGGAGAAAGAGGACGAATATTTCCTCTCATTACACCTTTACCCATTTTCATCTTTACAGTGAGCCCTGCTGAGTTTTTTGAGAAGGGTTTTAAAATGTTCCTCAGTTGCATGTTTTCAAGTATTACCATGCCATATTTTTTTTCCCCTAGGACTTCTCCTGGTACTTTTCTTTTAAATTAAAGCGACCATTTAAAATGCATTATCAGTGTAACATTAACATAATGGGAAGAGGTGGCCTTATCAGGTGAGATAATCTGTTTCTGGAGGATGCCATTTTTACTGCATTAAGTGTTTGTTTTCTCGAAGAGATCTGAAGAAAACACATGGAATAACCATGTATATCAAGTGCTCTCTCACACTAAGCCGGTTTTCTGTTTAACTTTTACACTTCAAATATCATAAGTAGTTGTTATATGGGGCCAAACAGAATAGAGAAAAATGAGCCATCTTTAATATATGTTTGTGATTTTCATTTCCATGAAGACTATTTGGGGTAGGATGAAGTTGTTTTCTTTATATGTTAGTGAATGCATGTAAATCCATTTTACCATAAAGAAGAACATAATTCTTTCAGTGCTAAGCAAAATAGAAGGGTAAGGAGTCATTTCGTTCAAGACAGAATCTCTACTGGACTTAAGTGTACACAGACACAGAGCATTAAACTCAGCCAAGAACAACCAATGAAAAAAAAGCTACACACAAAGATTCCCTCCCACCAAATGTAAGGTTTCCACCCAGCAACATCTGGAGATTGTACAGTTCCGATGATTTAAACAGAAGACTGCACTGACAGGAAACCGTACTTGGCCCTGCCTCTCCGTGACTATGGCTTGCTGCTGAACCAAGTCATCTGCTTCTAATTCACAATTCTCCAGCCCCAAGTACCCTCATTTTGCTATCCCAAGGCACAAGGTCATTTTCCCACCTAGGACCTTTGCTCAGGCCATACTTCCTGCCCACAATATGCTTCCCGGGGCTTCTTGCCTGCTGGCTCCCTCTCAGACTTCAGCTTTCAGTTAAAATAATATCCCTCTCCATACTCTTCACTCCAGAGCTATTCTATGGTTTGTCTCCTGTGTCCTAGTCCTCTTTCACTTCCTTTCCTAGCTTTATTCCAGTGCTTGATATCTAATAGATAAATATTTCTGAATTTAATAAATGCTTCTCACTTAAATTTAGAAAGCAGCTATAACACCACTACCTTAACAGAATTTTAGTGACAAATAAAAATCGACTATATTTTTCAGTTGAACAACAGATACATACATACATATGATGACCAAATACTAAGAATTTAAATGCTTAGCTCAAACCATTCAGGATCAGAGGCTGATTTCTAAAGGTGCCCTTCATGCTGCTCACACAGAATTTCGGGCAGCTGGCATGCTGAGCAACCCATGACCCAGACCTGACCACTCTGATTCACAATAACCGCTCCCCATTCTGAATACTTAGAGTATCTATTATCTGTGCCATTCAACCATCCAGGAAGCATCTCTACAGCTTTATGAATCTTACCAACCTCTTCCACCAAATTTTAAGCTCCTGAGGGCAGGGACTATTCTTTTAATAGTAATGGAAAACACTACCGAGGCTTTCCTATATGTTAATCACAGTATCATGTGCTTTCCTGTATGTGCAATTGAATCACGTTTTGGACTCAGACTAACCGTAGAGCCTGCATATGTGCCCCTTTCTTTCTTTTTTTTTTTTGTCATCAAATACTTTGCAGTTTATTTAAGATGTAACTATATGTGTTCTTACCCCTTTCTTAACTTGGATATGAGACATTTAGCTGTTTGCGTGACCTTGGGCAAGTTGCCTCAGTTTCCTCCTCTAGAAGATGGGGATGATAGCAGTACCTACCTCTGAAAGTTCCCGGACAGATTTAGAGTTGATACCTGTAAAATGCTCAGAATGATGCCTGGCACACAGTAGGAAGTCATTAAATGCAAGTTGTTATTCTTATTGCTTATAGGAAGTACCCCCCTCCAGGGAAATCCCTTAGTCCTGGGGTTACAGCAATAGTTCAAAATGGGCTCAAATTCATTTTAACATAAAAGAAGAACGTAATTCTTTCACTGCTAAGGAAAGCATGCAACATTATGATTGGCACATAGGACAGGGAGGGACTCAGCCAATAAGCCTCCAGACCTGGGGCCCTCCTGGTCACTCTCCACTGCTCTGCCACTTTCTCAAGGCCTATCTGAAAATTCTCCCTTTGTCCTAATGGGATTTTTCCCTGCCACAATATTTCACGAAACTGTACTTCTTAGTCAACAGGTTATAGTGCAAATATCAAGTACCCTTTTCCCATAAACATTTTTCTAAGTGTACCTGTTTTCCCCATTTGCTGTTAATTTTTTATTTGACGTTTGGAAATAATTCTGGAAAGGCTCAAACACCTGAATGAAACCAGAGCATTTGGTGCCCCCTGCTGCTTTTTCATAGGAAAGGCAATCGAATGAGAAAAGTTTGATCCACACTGATTGTGAATTTACTTTTGCTTAGAGAGGTCTAAATGAACATTGGAATAAATGCCTTAAATTTGAAATTAGATTCGCGCTTTATCTTTTCTTGAATTCGCCTTTTGATTTTCAGTTATTTGCCTTGTCTTTGCAAAAATGGATTTTTCCTTAATTAAACTTTTCTCATTTACATTCGCTTTCCCTGAATTTGTTTTGTTATTTGAATTTGGGTCTTACTCTCTGCGTTTTCACTTCCGTGAAGCCGCATTTACTTCTAAGCCTGACGCGGGAGAGAGGCAGTGGCTTCAGCTGGCTGACAGTCCGGCCCGAGCTTCTCGCCACCGGATAAGGGTCATGGCCGTCACGCTGACCTCCAGGGTCTTCCCGGGGGTCTTGGCCCCACCGGGTTCTAAGAAGCGGTCAAAGTCCGCCCGGACTGAGGGTACGCGCCAGAGGCCAACGGGACCCAGGCGCAAGGCTTGAGTGACGGGCGAACACAGCCAGTCTGCAAGCGCCTTGGAGACTTGGGTGGCGGCCTGGAGAGTGTCAAGAGCCCCCGGAGCGTACTTTTCCTAGTGGTAGCGCCTAGATGGCTGGTTCGCAAATTGGGACCTAGGCGATCGCAAGGGAAAGATCGCAGCCGCCGAGAACCGACGCGAGGCCAACCCCGAAAGCGGGTCGCATCCAGGAACCAGAACTAACGGCGCCGAGGCCGACCGGGAACAAGAAGGTTGCGGGTAGGTGCTATGGAGACGGTGAGAGTTGTAGGGTCAGCGTTGGTGCTGCTCCAGGGCAACCCGGCGGAGAGGGCGGGTCGCCGGGAGGAAAGCGTGACCTTGGACCCCGGGCTGAGCCGGGTCTGGCTCAGAGCTCTTCCTTTCTCCTCCCTCCTTAACTCCAGCTGAGGACAGACGCGCTGTCTCGGCATCTCTGCACCAGGAAGGCGGAGCTCTTTGAGATCAACATCTGAGTGCAGGGGGAGACAGGGATATCAAAGGGATAGACTATAGCCCTTTGATAAAAGGTTTTGTTTTTAGACAAATTAACTTCCAGTTGTCAGAGTGCCCAGGGCCTACACACTGGTGAGATTGTCTTTGCTTCCCCTCTCCCAGCCTGGGTGCTGTAGTGGTAAGTTTTCTTAGAGTCAAGCTGGAATTGAGGTCTTATTAACGAGGTAGTCTAAGTGTATTAACATCCCTCCTAGGTAGAGTCCTTACGCGCAGCGGTGGTTGGTGGTGTAGGCCTTTGCCACGAAAGCTTTGCCAGGTCCAGCCCTTCCTAAGCTCCTGGCTTTCTTGTAAGACATCTTGTTGCCATGTGTCTTACCCTATCATTTCTGAAAAAAATATTTGTTGGTAGATGTCAGCAAGGAGGACCAGCAAAAATTTTTAATAATGCTATTTTACCAAATTTGTAGAGGTCACTTATGGTATTATAAAAAGAATCCTAACACTGGAAGATCGAGAGGGTTGGGGTCTTTTCTCTTTAAAGATGTAGCCAGTGTGGAGAAGGTAAGGTCCAGCAGGTATTCCTGTGTACAGGATTTGATTTCTAAAACAATGGTTTCCCTAGATCATGATCAAACTGCTACATGTGGTCAAGTACTTTGGGAGAAACAGAGCTTAGGGACTTGTTCCTGTACAGATTAAGTGGGAAAGTAAGAAGTATGGGCTGGAGGGGTCCTGAAAGAAATTAGTGGACATGTATTACCTGTTTATGTACCTTTTCTGGGCACTGTGTTCAATATTTCACATGTGAGGATTAGAAAAGTATCCAAGGATGCTATAAGATAGCTATTGTTTTAGTACCCTTTTACAGAGGAAGAAACTAAGATCCAGAGGAGATAAAGAAACTAGAAGAGATAAGACAGCAGGTAAGGGGTGGAACAATGAGGATTCCAACTCCAGCAGCCCAGCTCCAACCTGTGTTCTTTCTTCTTGCTCCTTTACTTCTGGAGGAGACAAGTCTTAGATAAAGGAGGAAGGGCGCAGAGCTTGAACAAATGTGCTAAGGGGGTGAGGACTGATTTGTATATGTTTGGGTAAACCATCTGGATTTCAGGTTTGGAGAAAATTGGAAAGTCAGCTTAGGCTGTGTTTGGAGGGGGGTGAAAGATTCTATAGATCTGTGGCAGAATCTTGTGGCTCAAAGAGAAAACACTTGCCCTAGATCAGGGTGCTAGGAAATGCCAGTCAGAATTAGAACTAGACTCTCCCTGACTCCCATCTCAGAAGGAATTATCCCAGTTTTAGCACTGAAAGCCCCATTTCCTGGGAAACCCCCAGTCTCAGTTTTAGTTCTGAATATCCCGCTTTCTTGGAAACCCCTAAGTTCTGGTTTTAGCCCTGAAAGTTCCACTTCCTGGAAAACTCTTCCATTTTGGATTTAGCATTAAAAGTCTTGAAATCCTCCAGTGCCAGGCAAACCTGCACTGTTGGCTGGTCTACTCTTCTGCTGGAAATATCTGGGTGGCCTTATCATGAACCCCTAAAAGGCCATAGGTTTGAAGAAAGAGCCTAAGAAAAAAAAAAACTTTGTGGGTAGCCTGAATCCTGAAGTCACGGAATGGAAGATCAAAGAATACTTTGGCAAGTTTGATGTTGGGAAGGTGTGTTATACTCCCCACAAGCAGCTTAAGGCTGCTTTCTTTCTCTCTTTCCTGGCTGATTGGAACTCTTCTCAGCAGGGGCCTTCTTACTGATCCTCTCTGTTTTTTGTGGGCCTCCTCTCCTATGAGTTCCCTTTAGGCTCTGGGGCATGGGAGGCACTACCCTGAGCTTTGCCTGTATTTCCTGGTTGATAACATTGAGCTTCCTATGGATCCAAAGTATAACAAAGAAAAAGGCTCTGTTTTCACCATCTTTAAAGAAGAGGAACCTGTGGGAAATGTCCTGGAGAAGTCCCACACAGCCAGTGGAAGCAAGGTAAGGAGTCCCCAGCCCTGTATGCCTACCTTCCTGCTGCTGGAGAACTTGCCTTTGGTTTTGTGGGGACCTGGTAGCGTGACTGATGATCCCAATTTTAGCACTGAGACTCCCTAGGATATGAAAAGTCCTTGTTTTCAATTATGGGTGTGAAAGTTTGGGGGAACAGTACAAAACCCATACAGTGTCCCCAAAAGGGAGGCTGAACAAAATACTGTCTTTGGTGTCAAATGGATATGGCATAGATTCTGTACCATCTGTAGTTGCCATCACCAATATTTCCCTTGGCTACTGTTATTGGCAACTGTGATTTACAGTTCACAATAATGATTCATCCATTGTTACATCACCCTGAGTGATGTGACTTAAGAGTGCAACATAAGTATGTTGTAATCAATAGCAGTAACAATCTGCTTTTAACTTCACCTGTGGATTAACCCTTGTGCTTTGTTTAAAGTGCTAATTTATGATTGTGCCATGTTTTCTAAGAGATCAGATAAAGAAAATGAGAATGATTATAATACCAATGCCAGCATGACCACATCACCAAAAAAGAAGGCTAAACAACTGTTATTTTGATGACAGATAGAAGAACACATACAGCTGGATTAGGGAGGTAAATACCAAACAAAGCATACTGCACAATATGCAGAACATAATTTGGGATTAAGGATGGTGGAGAAGGGGATGTGAAAGCACCTATGGAGACTGCACCTCACAAGTCCAGGATGAGAAAGACAAATACATCTAAACCAATCAAAAGTTGTTTTGTTTCCCCTGAAGCCAACAATACTCAGTCAAATATAGCATCTCCTGAATTAATTTAGGCATGCCACATGAACAAATGTGTGTCATCATACCATCTCTTACTTGCTCAATGAAACTGAGTATAATTACATTTTCTGACTCAGAGGTTGTAACTAAAATATCCCATGGGTGAACAGAGGGGGAAATTTTGGTAACATATGTGTTGGCTCTTTACAGTATAGCTGATTCTGTCATATGTTACCATCAATCATGGTTTCTACAGTATATCAGCTTCAAGTGATACATCAAATCCTGACAACAAAAGCATGTTCCCTCTAGTTCTTGGGTACTTTGATTTGAAAAATGGAGTGTCAAAATCATCTTCTTGATTTCTATGAAGCTTTTAATGAAATGGCCAAAGTCATAATTTGTTGATATTTTGTCAATACGAACTAGACTTGACTCATCTATCTGTATATTTCTGGAGGGAGGGTGCACCTGTAAATTTTGGCAGAGTCCATGCAGTCTATAAACTTCTTACTAATGAAAATGAAAATATTCTACCTGTTCAGTTTCCTGCACACCTTATATGGAATACTGCTTAAGAGGGGTGTGATTTGTCTAATTGTGATATTGAGACCTTCATAATGAAAATTTTTGGTTATTTTTCAGTTTCCTCAAAATGTATTTCAATACATCTCAGTGAGATTTTTGAGTTTATAGAAATGTAAGAGATAGCCTCGTTAGACATATGCCTACAAGATGTCTGTCATTGCTGCCAGCCATAGAAAAGATGTTAAAATGTTAGACTGCCATAAAATCATATTTTCAAAGTATAGGATAAGAAGAATGTCCTTTTTTGATTTGAAAATGTGTTGTGGATAAGAATGGAGAAAAGTATCTCAAAAGCTGTTTGATGATCTTTGAAAAGGCTATGAACAGTCTAGAAAAGATGAACTGACTGTACCTGAGTTGTTTGATGTTATGTATATGTTGAGTCAAAAACTTTTACAGTGAAAAATTTACTCACTTTTTTGAAATAAGAACACTTCCGGACTGAAAAAATGTCACCAGAGAAGAACAGCCAAATTAAATAGGACTTCCTCAGTTTCTCTACTAAAACTGTAACTTACTTGGAATCCAATTTTGATTTCAGCAGGTCAAATTACCTCTGTGGTTTAAGACCATTTTTCCTGAGGAGATGTTTAACATGATGATATCCAATGTGCTTTGCAGTGTTTTAAAAAAATGGACATTTTAGATATGGAAGGCCTCTATGATGAGTTTACAGTTGTATAAGACCAGCTTGAGAAACAATTATTATGTCAAAGTAAACCTGTAAGTATAAAGTGGGTAGACATTTTTGGAGAACTAGAAACTATTGCCAACAAATCTAAAACCTTCTGTTCCTAGTAAGTAAAATTCTAAGTGTTTCATGTCCAAATACTTTTGCTGAGAGAATATTTAGCTTGATGTCATTGCATTGGACTGACACTAGGAATCAGAGTAATGTTGGCTTGAGAAGAGCAGAACTGCAAGTCAAAGTGAATTTTATATTTGACTCTTCAGTTTCACCATTACATAAAAGAAAAGAAGGATGTCATCAAGGCTGCAGGCAGCTCAGATAAATATTATTTGAAAAGGAAAAAAAATGAGTAAAAATACTTTACTCCATCATGATACAGAAAGAAATGTCACAATTTTTTGTTATATAAAGGAAATATCTGTTTAATTAGTCTTGTTTTATTAGTTATAAATATAATATTTTATATCTTATATATTATAGATCTTATTTTGATTTACCCATTTTTTCATAATATCCATAGCATATTAGTATAGCAATATGTACAAAAATTTAAAAATGAACAATATACATATATTGAAGTGCTTGCTCAAAATTTTTTTATTGATAACCAGAGGCCTAAATAAGTAGCTGTGTGGGATCTGGCAGAAGAGATGCATCACGGCCCTGAATTGGGCTTTTTTTTTTTTAAACCCGTAAGTCCCTTTTGCTTTGGGTTTTTATGGATCAATCTCTCAAAGTCAGGGTGTCCCTGGAAGGACTGATATAAACTGAGTTTCTGAAGATTTACAAATGAGGGCTAGGCACAGGATCTATGGAGCGTTCAACAGAGTATAGAGCAGTTAGTTCTGTTAGGCTGTCTACCTCTTTCCCTCCTTTTCTCTGATTCTACCTAAATACAACGTATGAAAACTCTTATTACTATATATCAGGGTCCTTAATTTCTTATTTGGGGGGGATGGTTCTTAATTTGAGGTCTATAAACCCAGTGATTGTCTGAGGATAGAATTCAGAGGGTCTGAGAACTTGGAGGGAAAAAGAAATTTCTCTTTTCACTAACCTCTAACAAATTTTAGTTTAACATTTCTTTTTTAGTTTAGCATTACTTTCCATTAGAAAGGCAACAGACCACAGGATGATTAGCAGAACCTGTGACTCTTGTCATCACCAAGGATCACAGATGTTACAGATACTTCTGAATATTATTTATGTACATTACTACTTTGAAATTATGGTAATTATCAGACCTATCCCTAGATCATATAACTTAATATGTTAATAAAGAAGTACATCTATTATATCACAGCATTGAATGTTTAATAATTTGGTAACTATTTCAATAAAATTGCCTTCCTTCACAAGCCTTCCTTCACAATCCTGTGTATTTCATTTTATGCATTTCTTCACACTACCAAAGGGGTTGATGGTACATCAAGAGCCTTTCGTGAATAGAACTCTTTGCAAATAGGTAGAGGGGCAAAGGCTTTGCTGCACGCTTGCCACATGCTCCAGCCTTTACAGCAGATGGAGCAAGCAGCATCTTATGATATGAATTGAGTGGAGAATCTCCCTTTACCTAAAAACCCTCTGTGTCCATGTTCTAGTTTACTAGCAGCCGGAATGTGATATACTGGAAACAGAATGGCTTTCAAAAAGGGGCATTTATTAAGTTGCAAGTTTACATGTTCTAAGACTGTGAAAATGTCCCAATTAAAGCAAGACTACAGAAATGTCCAATCTAAGGCATCCAGGGAAAGATACCTTTGGTCCAAGAAGGTTGATGATATTCAGGGTTTCCTCTCAACTGGAAAGTCACATGGCGAACATGGCGACATCTGCTAGCTTACTCTCCAGGCTTCTTGTTTCATAAAGCTCCCCCAGGGCCATTTTCCTTCTTCATCTCCAAAGGTCTCTGGCTACATGGAATCTGTAGCGTTTTCCAAAACGGTTCCCTCTTAAAGGGCTTGAGTAAGTAACCCATGTTGAATGGGTGGAGACACATCTCCATGGAAACCATCTAGTCAAAAGTTACCACTCACAGTTGGGTGGGTCACATCTCCATGGAGACGATCAAAAAAGCTCCCACCCAGGAATACTGAATGAGGATTAAAGAAATTGGGTTGTCTGGAGTTCACAACAGATTCAAACTGGTACATTCCACATGTCCAAGAGTATGGAGTTACCAGAATTTACAAACTTTCTATTTAAATTAGGGAGAAATGCCATGATTGGGAATAAGAATGAAGCTGTTTTCCACTTCTGATACTTCATTGACAGGGGCAGAGAGGATCTGAGAGACCATCTAGTTAGAGACACATACATACAGGCACTGAGGTGTAGGGAGAAGTTACTCAGGGCCAGATCTGTTGAAGACAACGAGGCATTCTGAGAGGGTTTTGGTGTGATTCTGAATAGGGAGAGTATCCTGGGTATCTCGAGGGAGGGAGGGAGGGAGGGAGGGAGGGAGAGAGAGAGAGAGAGAGAGAGAGAGAGAGAGAGAGAGAGAGGGAGGGAGGGAGGGAGGGAGGGAGGGAGGGAGGGAGAGGGAGAGAGGGAGAGAGAGAGAGAGAGAGAGAGAGAGAGAGAGAGAGAGAGGGGAGAGGGAGAGAGGGAGAGGGAGAGAGGGAGAGGGAGAGAGGGAGGGAGGGAGAGGGAGGGAGGGAGAGGGAGAGAGGGAGAGAGAGAGAGAGAGAGAGAGAGAGAGAGAGAGGGAGGGAGGGAGAGAGAGAGAGAGAGAGAGAGAGAGAGAGAGAGAGAGGGAGGGAGGGAGGGAGGGAGAGAGGGAGAGGGAGAGAGAGAGAGAGAGAGAGAGAGAGAGAGAGGGAGAGGGAGGGAGGGAGGGAGAGGGAGAGAGGGAGAGGGAGGGAGAGAGAGAGAGAGAGAGAGAGAGAGAGAGAGAGAGAGAGAGAGAGAGAGAGAGAGGGAGGGAGGGAGGGAGGGAGGGAGGGAGGGAGAGAGGGAGAGGGAGAGAGAGAGAGAGAGAGGGAGAGAGAGAGAGAGAGAGAGAGAGAGAGGGAGGGAGGGAGGGAGGGAGGGAGAGAGGGAGAGGGAGAGAGAGAGAGAGAGAGAGAGAGAGAGAGAGAGAGAGGGAGAGGGAGGGAGGGAGGGAGAGGGAGAGAGGGAGAGAGAGAGAGAGAGAGAGAGAGAGAGAGAGAGAGAGAGAGAGAGAGAGAGAGAGAGAGGAGGCTGGGCTAAGGATGGGCATAGAAGGGAATGGAAAGTAGAGCTGGGAGAACTCAAAGCCAAACTCAAGTTTGAAGTACCACCTCCTCCACTCCACATTCCAGTGGCTTGCCCTTTAACTCTTCCATGAATCTTGAGGAATTTTAACTCCCTAGACTTCTTATAAGGTAGAAACAGTTACAGTAATTTCCTGAAATACCTTTCCCCACTCCACTCCAAAAGCACGTTTAAGCACAAGGAATGGATTTAGTGAACAAAGATTTCACAGGATTTCATGTATATTATTTTTTTTGAGGAATGCTGCTATTATTCCCAGCCACACAGCAGCCTCAGAGCGGCTTAATGAACCCTACATGACAACCTTTTTAAATTTTCTGAAGGGCGGTTATAAGGAAGAGGGTTGGAGTTACTGTGGGTGGCCTAAAAGGCAAAACTGGAGTGTCATTAGTAGACACCTGGAGGCATATTTCCAAGCTTACCTAAGGTTCATTGCTGAGAGTTACATTGGGAGTAGACAAAGTGTAAAGTGCTTTTTAATTCTGGGTTTCTGTAGACGCCTAAATCCAGCAAATCTTCCGCCTGAAATATAAAACCAGTATCTTGATCTCCCAACCACAGCTAGATGTGACCCCACAGATGGGTGTGCTGTAACGAAGGGTGCTTGGGCTTTGCGACTAAGCAAATTTGGATTCTTACTTCTATGCCCCATTTAGGAGCTGAGGCTTTGCAACTTGAGTCCCTCCACTGAAAATAGAAAATGTGTAAATCCATTACCCAAGTCCCGCAAATGTCCCTTATTCACTGTCGGAAAGGATTTGCCTCCTGGGATCCCTGCCACACCCAGCCTCGCCCTCTAAGTATGTGCCAGTCCCGCGCAGTCCACTGGAGGCAGCAGACTCGAACTACTTCCCGGGTCCTGGGACGTCAGGCTGGCGGGGCGGACCTGGGCGGGGCAGGAGCGAAGGAAAGTGTCGCGGAGGCGGGGAGGGCGTGGCGCATGCGCGCCGCTGAGACGACGCGGTCGGGAGGAGCAGCTGCTGCGGAATTGCTAAGCTTAGGAGTCAGTCTCAAGAAGCGGCCGCGGAGCAGAGCTTCCGGGCTACAGGTAAGATGCTTGCCGGCAGCTACCCCCTACTTTCTCTCTTTGCGGCGCGGGAGGTCTCGGGCTGCAGGTGAGCTGTGCATCCCTCACTCGAGACCTCCGGCCATGAATTTTCTTGCATGGGCGCGGAAATAAAAGGGGGCTCTGCTGAGCCGGCGCCTTCAGTCCCACTGCACATCCCTACAGCCAGCAGGTGATTTTGCAGGGGATGGTCCTGCTCTCAGGGATCGCTTCTTTCTTCCTCTCGGGAGTTTCTGTGTTTTTTCCTTCTCGTGGTCCTCAGTATCAAATCTGTCCTCCCTCTTACCTTCCTGGAGCAAGAGAGGGGAGGGAAAGGGAGTGAAGCTCATGCACGGTTACAAAAATACCAGGGTTTTAACCTTTCCAGCACCACCTAGACTTCACTAGAAAATATCTTCCGTGATGCAAGGAGCTCAAAGGTAGATTGTTGATACTTAGCATATGAAAGTGCTTTTTATGTAGTAGTTCACGGAAGATCTCTTAATGAGTTCCCCAAATTTTGAAGAACCTAGGGCTGGGAATAAGGCAGGGCCTTGTCACCTGACTTGGTGCGCAGTGCAGTAAATCGTTTTACTGCATTGCACTCAAGATGCTTTCAAGTTTTTCCAAGTCTGGAGCAACACGTTTATGATGACATTGCTCCCTCCTACTTCCTTGTCAAGGCAAGCAGCCTCTGCTATGAATGCCGCTGTGCAAAAGAAGCAAGAAGAGTACTTGGTCTTTATCTGGTTTTTCACTGTGAGAATAGAAATGCCTTGCGAGGATTGGAATTAGGTTTATTTCACCTCCCTGGGATAACACTCGGTTCACTAAGGAGATTAATGGGCTAGTTGTTTCTTGGCAATGCAGCTGTACTGGAGGATAGAATAATTAAAGAATGTCTTAAGATGGAAGCTGTTCCCTTGGTTTGCTCATTCATTCATCCCTCCAACAAGTATATACTAAGCACCTGCTTTGTGCAGGGCAGTATACTTGGTGCTATGAGGATAACGATCAATTAATCCGGGTTCTAATTAGCTGGGGGGAGAGATAAGCCCAACATAAGTAACTACACTTGGTAGAAGGAAATGGAATACCAAAAGAGGTTGGGAGAAAGAGCTGAGGGTCTTGGAGGAGGGAGAAGAATCAGCACTTCACCCCAGCTGTTGGTTTAAGGAGATTAAATCCCTAAATTACTACCTAAGGATGAATGATCTCTCTCATAAGCTTCGATCTGTACATAAGGGTGTTTCCTGATTGTGTGTTGGGTGTCTCAGACTGAGTATGTTCCAAACAGGTCGCATCATTCCTGCCTCCACCCACACCCCCATTGTGCCAGTGTTTCCTGTCTCAGGGAATAGCACCAGAACTTCCCTGCCCTGGCCAAGTAGTCTAAGCCAGAAGCCTAGAGGTGAGTCATCTCTCACTCATCGCTCTTCCTCCCTCTCCATATCGCGGCCTGTTGAGTCTGACACCTGAACCTTTGTCAGATCCGTCCATGTAACTCCATCCTCACTGCTGTTTCTCCAGGCCAGGCTACCATTATGTCTTGTATAATAAACCACATCGGTTTTCCGGCTTATCTCCCTGCCTCACTTCACTTCAGCCCTCGTTTATGACTGCAGCTAGAAAGTGCTTTCTGAAATTCAAGTTAGGCTGTTATACTCCCTTTATTGATCCCTCATCATTCTTAGGTGGTCTGGCCCTGCCCTTCTCTATTCTTAGGGCTTTTGTTTGCTTCCTTATTGCCTAGCACAAAGAAAGCCCTCAATAAATAGTTATTAAATGGAATTGAGTATGAATATAAGTGACTTTTAATATTATGGTTTGTTTCATTAACTTCCTGAATCGTATATTCTCCTTACTTCAGTTACTTTCTCAGTGTGTTGAAATGGTAATGGTCTTACCCTTATCAGGCTTAAAAATGGGTCTAAGGATGCAAGAGAAGAATAACCATCATTAGTGTAGCAACTCATATTTTTTGAGTGCTTAATATGTGCCAGGCACTGTTCTAAGTGCTTTACAATGTTAACTCACTTAATTTTCACAGCCACTCTATGAGGAAGCTGTTTTTACTATCCCTCTTGTAAAAATGGAAAAAGTTACAGAAAGGTTAAGGAACGTGCCTGATGTTGCATAGCTAGGTTTGAAGCCAAGCCTATATTATGGAATATCATTGGTTCCTTGAAGAAAGGCGGTAAGTAGAGTGAATCTGAGATGCTCATAGGACTCAACATGATAAGTCACTGGATGTAGGTCAGTACCGTGTGGTCACACCATCAGACCAAGCAGAAGTGATTAATCCAGAATTGAAGAACGCTAAAGAACATCAGTTTCATTTGCATGTTAATTTCTTCAGCCAGCTAATTCACTTATCAGAGATAGTATTATGTATAGTGGTGAGGAATGAGGCTTCCCTGACTCTGAAATCTTGGCTCTGCTGTGTGACCTCAGCAGTGTTGCCTGCCTTCTCTGTGCCTCAGGTTCCTTATCTGGAAAATGGGGTTTAATAATGATAATACTTCCTCATGGGGTTGTGATATTGATTTAATGAGTTGATACAGATACATGTAAGGCCAGAAAATGGTGTTAGCTCATGGTAATTCTGAAAAACATTATCATCCTCATTTATTATTATTTGCTTATTCTTCTTTCAGTCAACAAATGGTTTTGAACACAGGTCCTTCCTATATGTTAAATCCCACTGTACCAGTTCTTGGGCACAGATGAGCTCTTTTGTTTTAACTCTTCTTTCTGCAGATGTTGAAGATTTTTCAGTGTTGCCTCCTTTTTGGTGCCATCACCACCTCCTGTGCCTCCAACTCCCTCCCCACAGACCCTTCCTCGCCGAAAGTTCTAGCTTGCACTCTGAAATAAATTCAAAACCCTTTTTCTGTTCTTTGGGATGAATTTGCTACCAATTGTTATAGGGAATAAAAGACTGGTTTAATATAAATGATGGATGACCAGTGAGAAAACTGTAAAAATACACAAGAAATCTCATACATTGTTCCTCATATATGCAAAGATGATTATTTTCCTCATAAAGGAGATACAGATATAAGAATGTTCAGATATAAAAGTACCACCAGGAATCTTAGAATTTAAAAAGCTGTGAGTGGTGGTATGATGGTGGCTTAGTGGCAGAGTTCTCACCTCCCATCCTGGAGACCTGGGTTCGATACATGGTGCCTGTCCATGTAAAAAAAATTATTCTTTTAATTTTTAAAAAATCTGTAAGAAACTTTAGAACTAGTCTCTTCCATTGCCCTCACTTTGGGGCGGGGTGAGATGGGAGGGTAGCCCAAGGACCAACAGACAGCTTAATGACCACTACCCAAATCTGCAGTTGTAGCCAGCACAATTCCTGCTAAATTTTAGAGAATTATGGACAAGATTTTAGTGGGACTTCTTATATCTTGCTATAGTTTTTGACTGTTGCTCTTTTGCACATAGGATTCATTATCATTCAGTTGGCTTTCATGCCAGGGCTTCATTATATTCTTGGTGACTTACCATTGATTAAGCACGAATATCCCTGCCACGACAGAAGAACTGTCTCACCACAAAGCTGGTGACAAAGCACATGTTTAAAGTGAATCTTCGGCTTAACCAAGAAACGATATAACACTATCTTCCTTACCTCTTTTCTGTTCTTTAGTTGGGAGGGAATGAGAGAGATTGGAGGAAATGGGGAGGGGAATATGAAAGAATTATAAGATGAAGTGAAGTTGCAGAAGTCGAGGAATTTAGAAGAGGAAGAAGCAGTTTGCTGCAGACCAGTTCTCTGATGCAGGCTGGAGGGGTTAGGAGATGGGAAGGTGGGTAAGAAGGACAGAAGTCACAGGAGAAGGCTCACTGGGAGTGGGATGTAGTCGGGGTGTGGGGTTGCATAGGTGGAGGAGAAGGAAGACATTCCAGATGGTAGCGTATGGTCTAGTGAGGAGACCCAGCTGACCAGAGCGGAAGTCTTAACCTGGGGAAGTGGAGAGAAATAAACAGCCGAGGGTAAGGCCGGTCTTGGAGACAAAGAAGAATCAACTTGACGTATCCCCCTGTGTGTGCTTGAGGTCGATGAGGATGTGGGGACAGTGGCTGGGTGTTGGGATAGATGAAGATCAAACCTAAGTACTCACCTTTCTTTAGGAGACTTAGAGAAATTACTTTCTGTAATTCTGTGCACTGCATATCGCTTTATGTAAATTTGCTTCCCAAACCTGTTTTATTTTGTCTGATTTGTCTCTTCCCCCTTGCTTTAGAATTGCAAACTTGCCAATGGACCTGCTTGGTTTTGGTTATGCAGCCCTCGTGACATTTGGAAGTATTTTGGGATATAAGCGGAGAGGTAAGCCTGAATCAAATTTTTGAGCAAAAGAACTTGGCAGGGGGTTGGCAGTGGTGCTTGGATCATCTAAAGTCTGTGAATACAACAAGAAGCTAAACATGTCTTTGAGGTAGCTAAGAACTAGTATGGTGAAAGGATACATGGCAGGAAGCAGGCTTTGTAGGGCTGCACACAATGGAGCCTTCCAGTGTGAGGTTTCTGGGCCTCTCCTTGACAATTACATAAATGACTGATTTAATCTCCCCAGGGCCACTTGCTTATTAACAGGTGAGAGGTGCTTGTTTGTTTGTTTAAATAATTTTGGTATTATGTTGATGTTGGGTGCCACAAAGGAAATTTCATGCAATACATGTACTATCATATCTGAAGTCTTTTCATCACTGTCCAAAAGAGCATTAAAAAAAAAATTGATAAAGGGTTTCATGGAGGAAAATGGAAGGTTAAGATTTCATATTTTACTTTTTTTATGGTAGAGCCCTTTATAGTCATGGCGTCTCATGTTCTTGTAGCTTATATTACTGTGTATTTCAGAGAGTGTTATATTGTGACATGGTGAACTTGAGTTTGAGTGGAAAAACCAGGTCTATACAGTTACTTTAGTTTTTTTTTCTTTAAGGGTTGTTAAAAAGTCCAAAGCAAGAAGCACAGTTTTCCTTAGGGGCCAAGAGGCTGAGCAGGTTGGCGGTGAGAATAGATGATGTCCTAAGATTCCTTAGAGCTTGCTGCCATGTAGTTAGATTTTTTTTCTTGGTTTCATTTTCTCTCTCAGCTTGTGTACTGTTGTGGATATGTATTTGATGGGAAAAAATGATGGTTTCAAACCAAGATCTGCAAACAGCTGTTCAAAAGTTGGTGTTTCATAGTCTGCTTTAAAGAAGACTCAGTACCAAATCCTGCTAGGATTGTTAATGAAAAATGCTTTCTCATTGTCAAAGACTTATCTAAAATGACAGAGCAGAAAAAGAATATCTGAACATTTTTGCCTGCCTTTTTTGAGGGGTGGGGAGGAGGGAGTGTGTGTCTGTGCACGTGTGTGCATGTGTGTTTATATGTGTGTCAGAGTGGGTTGGGGCAGGAGGGAGCAGTACAATATATTCCAGCCCAAATTTCTTCCGGTTTTGCCAGCTGGTGGGAACAAATGAAGTTGCATTAGCTATGGGAGCTCTGATTTCAAGGGCTTACTACCCAACTGCATGATCTGGTTCCTTGACCACTGCAAGAGCCCCTCAGTTAGTGATACAAAAACTCCTGGGGATGTTGTGTCTTCACAATGAAGCCCATTTTCTTTCTAGGATAACATGAGTTAAGAGCACAAGTATAAGCATGACTGAGTTCTAATCTTGACACTACCATTCACTAACTAACTTTGGTACTTAGGTGACTTGTTTCAACTTCTTCACTATTCCCCATCTGTTTAGTGGGACTGGTATTATAGTTACCGCCTCACACAGTTGTTAGGATTAAATGAGACTAAGTGTATAACACATGTAGTGCCTGGCATGGAGTAAAGTTTGCTATTCTTATCACTTCTGCTACTGCTCTGCCAGTTCCTAAGTGACAGAATTGAGAGGAGGTCTGTGGGCCAGTGGGCAAAATGCCTTTTTCTAGTTTTGTGCTTGGAATCGTATTCTAGGTTGCTTGTGGCTCCGGTGCCTTAGAACTGTTGTATAAAGTGAGCCAACTCTTTCTGTTTATACTTGGAGCATCCCTAGGCATGAGTCCAGTGCAGCTGGGCCAGGGGACCCATCCAAGGAGCAGTTATTGAGAATAATGTCAGGTATGTTAAAGATGTGCTGTTAAAATGGTGTGTGGTAAGAGGATACAGATAGATCCAAATGCTAAACTAGACCAGCTGCCAGATATAGGTCAACTGATGGGATTTTTCTTGGTATGGGGCTAAAAGAAGGAATATAAAGTGTCCATTGTGGCAGGGCTGGAGATCCAAAGCTGGCACTGAGCCAGCTTTGGCTTCCTTCCCAGATGGGTCTCCAGAGAAGGGTATAAGCAGGAACACACTGTTGATTTTGACGCTTTTTCTGGGCCAGGTAGCATTGAATGGCCAAAGCCAAAGGTGGCCAGAAGGCTTGCCCTGCCTTCTCCTCTACCATTGCTGGGCCTAACCTCACCCCTTCATACTCCAGTTTAGGAAAGAGACACATCAGCCCCTGCAGGGAGAACTAAGGGACAAGAGAGTTCGCAAGGCAGGTTTCCCGTCCTAAGGAGGCCGCAGGAGCACCTAAAGTGGTGCTTTCATGTGCACCTTCCAGCTCATTGGGTAACTCCGCCCACCAAGACTGCGTGCTAACGTGGTGGTTTCCTGAAACATGGCTCACCCAGCTCAGCACCCCAGGAAGGGAAAGGGAGGGGAGGCACTTGGAGGTACCTTGTTCATAGTCCCCACTTTAAGCACTGAGCTTTCCTCAGAATCTTTGCTCCCTTCCATCAGCCGGGACATTCTCATGAGGGAGAGTCCACAGTCCTGGCCCCCCGGTTCTCGTGCACATGCCTGCGGTGAGCCTGCCCTGTCCCTGCAGTTTGCTGTCTGATCTCACTGAAACCCAGGGAGGACATTGCCACTCCCTCTACACTCTCACGAGTCCGTGGAGGGTGGGGGTCCTGGCAGTACAGAAAACTGTGGTGCATACAGATCATAGAAAATCACAGACTACCTAGATTAGAAGACGCCCTAAAGACAACCTAGCAACACGTTTCAGGAAGTGCCTTGGATCTCCTGAACTCTATCCAACTTATCTGTTGTCTCCTGCTGGAGCGTGGCTTATAACCAGGAGCACTCAGTCATGCATTTATTCAGTATTTATCTAGTGCTCACTGTGGACCTGCTGCTGAGCTGGGCCCTGCAAAAATAGCAGTAAAACTCACAAGAGTGGGGGAGACTAACGTGAAATACCTTGGCTGCACATCCAAATTTCTTATGGACATTTAAAAAATAGAGAAACCTTGGCCCTACCCCCAAGGATTTAATTTCGATAGAGTCTAAATAGTAGGATAGGTTCAAGAAGCAAGGATTATGTGGGTCTTGTTCATAGCATCACCAGCATGAAGCCCACTGCCTGGTGCACAGAAAGGGTGTGGCATTTGTCTTAGCGCTCTAGTAGGAGTGTGGATGGCCTGGAGGCTGGAGTGCTCTGGGCGGGGGGAATGGATGATGTGCTGGCTGGGTCAGTGCAGGGGCTCATGAAGCACTTCCCTTTTCTTAGTGTACTCGTCCTTGCTGAGTCCTCATACCTAAGGCTTGAAAGCTTGGTGGTTATTCAGGACAGAACCATCACTTGGTTGTCACTTAGTTTTTGCAGCACCTCTCTCTAAAAAACTAATAATACTTTTGTATCTTATTTTCCATCATTACAACCTCACAGTGAAAAGATGGAGGCGAAGAAAATGGAAAAGAGGCATACAGAAGTCAGACTGGTCACCTAAGATCATGCAAGGACAAACCCACTACAGTGAAGATTTTCTTATCCCCTCAAGCAGTGTTCTAACCCCTGCGTTGCTACTTATTCAGGGTTCCTCTGCCTTATTAGGATTCAGCGTGAAATCATCATTTTTTAATAAACTGTCCATAAATAGGTGTATACTTAATTTGGCTTTGTCCAGTTAAAATGTCCAAGTAGGAATACGTTTGAAGATGCAGCATACTTAAAAGAGATGAAGTAAATTGCTTTCACTTTGGGACTCGCTTTCTGACTTCATCTTGTTTTTTCTTTTTTTCAGGCGGTGTTCCATCTTTGATTGCTGGTCTTTTTGTTGGGTTTTTGGCTGGCTATGGAGCTTACCGTGTCTCCAATGACAGACGAGATATAAAAGTGTCACTGTGTAAGTAATGCATTTTTTACAGTTGTGGAGAATTGAACCTTGGGATAACTTCACTGATAATCTCTACCAAGAATATCAGAAAAATTTAGTCATATGACAAGTGGGCAAATGCAGGTGTTGAGGCTAAACACAGGTCTTGTTCCTTTCTAGGTAGAGCAGATAAAAATGATACTGCTACTAAGCCTTGCAAGTCAGAAGAGTATTCCTGTAAAACTTGTTACTGAAAAAATAAATAAGGAAAAAGCAGTGTATTATTCCAGATTTTCTACTAATTCTCCTAAATGCATATTTAGGATAGTTTTTTGTTGCTTGAAACTACGTTGAAAAAGACAATCTTGCATTATTTTGTTTAATTCGCAAACAGCTTTTAGATCTGGTTCTGCTTTAAGACTTAATCTAGAAAAGCAAAATTCACCCATTTTTAGCTTCTTCCCTTGTTGAGCTTGATAGTGAAATATCCACAGGAAAAAACAAAAAACTGGGTGTATCTAAAGCTCTCAGGACACTCAGCTTTCTTTTGTCTAGCTTGAAATAGGAATACAGTGAAGGTTTAGAAAACAAAGCCAAGAAAATCATCTCTGATTTGATTTTATTCAAAGTGACATTGTGGTATTATGGAAGAAAACACAAATGAATGAAGACAATATTGTCTCAGTTCTATATTTGAGGAAGAAAAAGTGTTCGGTAGTTTTGCTTTACCTATTTTAAATAGGATCTAGAGATATTTTTAATAATGAAATTGCATTAGAAGATAAGAATATATCAGCAAGATACAGAATATTGAGGTTTTAAAATTCATATGCATTTGAATAGTTCATTTCTATTTATTACCAATCATTTTATTTTTCATATTAGTCAGCAGTTTTTCTTTGAAAGCTCTTCTTGAATTGAGACATCAATGCCATAATCTCTTATATAAAACTCTTTTTCTTCATGTTGGTACAGCTCCTAAAAGATTGCCGTAATACTTCCAAATTTAATATCATTACATACTTGTACTTTAGTAAAAACAATCATCCTTCCTCCTTGTATTATTTTATTAATCAGATCTTTTTTAAAATACTGATTCTTTTCCTTACATTCAACTAATTAAACATTTATCACTTGTCTCTTCAAGTTCCAGGTAAACAGTGTAAAGTTGAATAAGACACAGACCTAGTCTTAAAGGAGTCATTTAGATTGACATTTAGATTGGAAAAATGCTTTCTCTTCTGAAGATATCTCAAGAGTGGATTTTAACATGTTCATTTACCCAGAAAGCTCCTTTCTGATGAACTAGTTTATAAACTATTTTAATATAGCACTTTGTTCAAGAGAAGTACAGCTCAGAAGCTATATAAATTATTTGTTATATTCCTTGAAGGAAAAACAGGCTAGGTATGAGAAAGCTGAAATGATATCCGTGCAGTGATTACATGTCTGAAACTCTGGTTTATGACTGGTTTGTTTTTCAGTTGTGGCTTTCTTCCTGGCCACCATTATGGGTGTAAGGTTTAAGAGGTCCAAGAAAATTATGCCAGCTGGGCTAGTTGCAGGTTTAAGGTAAGAAGAGTTATTTTGATCTGTAATTACCTCTGTTATCCTTTTGAAGTACTGAGCTTTTGGCAAAAAAGTTTAAATTTAAAATGTCAAAGTAATTTTTATTTTAGTAAACATTTTTAAACATGACTGTAAAAACCTTGAAACAGCGTGGATTTAGTCAGTCTTTGGTTACATGAACATTTTTATTGGATATGCTTAGTGGTACTATTGTATGTGATCACCTGTACACACACTTTTTGTAATCAAGATCTACCCACCTGGGACAGTAAATGTATTTATTTAAATCTAATAGTCTCTTTTGGAGAGTTGGACAGATTGACAGTCTGCTGCAGTTATTTTGAGTTTTTAAGAGAGAAAAACTTAATATTCCTTAAAAAAATAAATAGAAGGCCTCATATGTCTCTTAATTTGATCTTGCCAGTAATTCTTTCCCTGAGAGTAAGCATATTTTCAAATAAAAATTTAGAGGTAATATTTTTCCATTCCTTGTGGAATTTGCCTTTATATGTTGAAAGCTATTTAAAAAAAGAGTTCATTTTTTGATATATGTTTTCACTTTTGGGAATTTATTCCAAAGAAATAATAAAATGGATACAAAAACTGATATTCATGGCAACTTCATTTCTAATGGAAAAACATAATAAACTGAAAAATTAGAAATAACCTCAAGTTCATCAGGAAGGAAATGTTTCAGTAAGTGTTATACCCATTAATGGGCAGGCATTTCATGCTGTGTTTTCAAAAACTCTTTAGAGACACTGGAAAATCTTAATGACATATTATGAGAGAAAAACAGAATAGAAAATAACCAAATATAATATAATCTCAATTAAAAAAATGTGCGTATAAAAAAGCAAGATAGGAAGGCAATACCTCAAAATGTTCACAGTGTTTATCTCTGGATGATAGGGTAATGAGCAATTTTAATTTTCTTCTTTCTACTTTCATATAGATTTTCTACTATGATGATATAGTGTATTTTTGATTAGGGAAAAAATGCAATTACAAAGAATCACTCTTAGCTACAGATAGCCTAATTCTAAAAATTTGGTGTCGGGAAGCATGAGAAGTGGGATGGGTCACAAGAGGAGAAGAGCCAAGTTAATGAAACGTGGCTGAGATTGTAATAATAACTCCCCCCAAGTGCTCCTAGAGTATTTTTTCAAGCTGCTTTACTTTGCTAGATTTTGAAAGTCTTAGGCTTCTTTCCAAACCTCTCATTCATAAATCCTTATCCCATATTTTCAGAACAGTGAGCTCTGATTTTTATCATACGGTGAGCATTTTTAGGTGGCTAATTCAGTCTTGTTCGGTAAATTGGTATACAGTGACCCTTCCTTTCCTTTTCTTTTCATTTGATCCAGCCTCATGATGATTCTGAGACTTGTCTTATTGCTGATTTGAGAATCCAGAGGAACAAAGAATTGATTTCATGCCATTCCACTGTAGCGGCAGAACATACTCTGTATTTAAAGATAACTTTCAATATGGAATGTCACTTGTTTTATTTTATGTTAGTTACAGAAGTAACACTGATACGTCTAATATGAACACTAGTTTGAGGTGTTGTTTTTTAAACAAAAACTGTTTTCTAATTATCAAGCACTGTTACCATTAGAGGTATTTAATGAGTCATAATATACTGCCTTTCATCTGTGATCTATTTTTATATATGTGACCTTTTTTTTGACAATTCTAAATACTATGTCTCAAGTAAGTTTACACTAAATTACGGTGTATCAGATAATGGAATGCCTTGATGGATATCACAGAATGCTAATTTATGGTATCTATTTGTCATTTGTATTATATTAGAAATTAACTAGAAATCAGATTTTTTTCTATTTTAGTTATTTGTTGCCAGTATTATTTTTTTCCTTTGAAAATTCCATTCTCAGCACACTCTGTGTACTAACAGAATCTTACTTAGTGTTCAAATAAAAGACATTCAGTTTTGAACCTGCTTATTTCATTTTAGTGTCTTTTTTATATATTAAATGATCTTTGACATGTAAATGGTTCAGTTATTGATGAAAGGGGTTGAAAGGGAGAGTTATTTACACCAAAAATCTGTACTTCCTCCAGAGCAGAGGTATTTTTTTTTTCCTCTGAGAAATGGTAATAATCCTGAAACAAAAATGGTTTTGATTCAAAACATCATTTCAGGGCGGGCCACAGTGGTTAAGCAGATAGAGTTCTCGCCTGCTGTGCTGGAGACCCGGGTTCAATTCCCAGTGCCTGCCCAAGCCAAAAAAAAAAAAAAAAAAAAAAAATCACCCTTCTGCAATGAAAAGAAAAAACACATCACTTCATTTTTAGTTATAATCAGTACTTTTGCTATCCTAGGTACTTTTTCTTTCTGTTTTTTTTCTGGCATGGTCCGGCTCCAGGAATTAACCCAGGTCTCTGGCATGGCAGGCAAGAATTCTGCCACTGAGCCACCCTTGCCCACCCTATCCTAGATACTTTTAAGCTGCAGATTGAATGGCAGGAGACCAAAATCCCAGCCCAGTTCTTCCCCTGGCTGGTTGTATAATCTCTGGAGAGTCAGTATTTCTATCTGGGACTCAGATTTTCATCCTTAAGAAGAAATTTGGACTAAATGATCTCCAAGATCCCTTACAACTTTAAAAATGTGCAGTTCTGGTCCTGTTGACTGTGCACAATGGTGTCTCAAACCCTTTCTTCATATGAAATGGTTGTATCAAAAACCGTAGATCACATATATATTGAATATGCAAACCCAGTGGATAAAAGCAGAGTGGATTTGCTTGTGTAAGTCCCCTTATCTTTCCCAACTGACTTTCAAGGAGGTTGCTAAACCGTCAGTGATATATAGTTCATTTTAAGGAATTAAAAATAAAAACCTACCAGTTTAACCAAATAGGAAACCTGTATAGAATCCTATGATATACTTAAAAAATATCTCATTAATCTCAAGTGTGCTAAAGAGGTTGTTACCACAAGCAGGTGTGGGGAAAGCAGTTGCTGGGGTGCTCTGCTTGCCTGCAGGCTGTCAGAGATGATTCAGAAGATCAGATATGGATTGACAAAGCCTTGTACCCAAACTCTGACTATTATAGTAAAGTAGAAACCGCAATGTGAAATTGACCATAGAAACATATACTTTATCTGGTGGTAAAATGTTAATGAATTTAATATATTCATCTGAATATATGTCTACATACATACACACCAAGGGCTGCTATTCACTTAATGATGTTTCTTACATCTGATTATAGTTTAGAATTAATGACATATAGCAATTGATTTTCTTTTGCTAAGTAAAGCTCTCTTGGAGTTTCATGATCCCCATTTTGATTATTGATTGCCACTGCAAAATTCTCTAGTGGTTGAAAGTTTAAGAAACTACTTTGAACCTGGGCTGTGTCCTAGATTTCCCAAAAGGTGGAAGTGGGTTATGGTAATATAAGTGTTTGTTTAAAGAAATCCTTAGTATCCATTTGCTTGCTTATGGTTTTATTCTTTTGCAATGAGTGCAATGCAGAAGAATTCTGATTTGGATGGTTCTGATTAATTGGCATTTCACTGTCTTCAATGAAATGGAAAAGGGTTTCTTTGATTTATAGATGGGTATTAGATAGTTTATTTCCTTCTGCTTTCATTACTTAATTAAAATGACCTTAGTAATATTTGGGGGGGGGCACTGCTACAAATGTAAACTGAAATATTTACTGATTTACTTAGAGCTCTTCACTTGCTAATACTCAGCTACTATAGTGCCCATGTTTTTGAGAAGCATGCCATGTTCAAATCTGAATATGTTTTTCAGAGTCTCAATGGATTCTTCATCCAGTGGGGCTTTCCTCTGGCTCCCAGGCTCGAAGAATTTGTTAATTGTGGAGACGTGGCTGATTCTGGCCTTGAATTCCTAAAATGCAAAAGGGCATTTAACCATGAGGGAACAAACAATATAGCAAATCAAATATAAGTAAAGTATAAATGAGGCACAAGTGTTTATATCCCTACAGCTGGCGGAGGTGGGGAAGGGGCAAAATGGGCTTTTCCAGTGTCGTCGTGGCATTGCTAAGTGATGCTACCCTTGTAGAAAGCAAGTTATCAGTATTTCTCAAGAACCACAAAAGTGTTCAAAGGCTGTAATGAAGTGATCCTGTTTTAAAAATTGTGTCCTAGTGATGTCGTCTTAAATGTGGAAAATCCATGTCCATGAAGGTGCCATTGTAGCATTATTTATAAAAGCAAACACACCAGAGCATCCTGAATGTACAACTACTAAAGGGGATTCCTAATTTTTTCTTAAGTCATAAGCATTTTTCATGTTCTGTCATCCTCAAAAATATAGCAATATATTGAATTATCTGTTCATTCAGATAATCTGAACAGAATTATCTGTTCAAATAAGAAAAGCTTATTTCTTCTGCACCATATGCTCCTTAAGGACATCTTTGTATGCCTAGCATGGGTCTTGGCATAAATAAGTCAATAGGTTCTTAAATGATGATGAGTGATTGAATAGAAAAATAAATGAATGATCCAAATTCATTCTCCCTGCAGTTCCTTGGAGCTATCTGAATAGCATTACCTGTAGCAGAGGGAAGCCTGAGAGGACATTGGATTTGTACTCTTCAGCCATTAAATGACTTCAAAAAGCTGTATTTCAACCCAGCTCAGTTGATTACCCACAAGAAAATCTTGCCCATGGTTTCTTAGTGCCTGTGTGATAGTGGAGAAGGAGAAGGTAGGCATAACCAGCATATAACTTAAAGCCACTATCATTTGGCAGAATGTCATCTAGAAGCTAAAGAACTTGGTTCTGGTCTTGTCTGTACACTGCCTAGTTTTTGAGCTCAAGCAGATCCCATCTTTCTTCTGGAAAGAACCTGGAAGACCTTAAATCCTCCAGATGGATTCTGAATGTAGGAAATGGCCTAATCTCATGTGCTTTTTGTTTCATTTTTCTTTCCCCTCCCAGTGCCTACCCTGTGATCCTCTGTAGAATGATGTCACCTCTACATCCTGGACTTGCTGATCTTCTAGCCGCACATCCACAGTGTCCTTCCTTTCCTCCCACCATCTCGGGTGGGGTCCTTAGCCAAACTGTTCTTATGAAGGTGCTTTGTTTGCAGGGAGAACATCGTTCTCAGAGAGACCCACACCTCCTTTTTGTAAGCGAAGTATCTTCTAACAGGTTTGTCTGTCACTCATCGGTAACTTTGAAAAATATCGATGGATTCACAAAGCGAAAGATCGGAGTAGGAGAACATTAAGGTATGTTCTAGCCCTAAAAATCTCTGTGATTTTATGACACTCAGGCTTGGGCCCAGGAGTCAGAGAGACTTGTGTGTGGGCTCCAGCTTTATTAGTTGTATGCCATTACTTTGCTTTTTTAAGCTCCAGATGCCTCAATGGTATAATGAGGATAGCAGCAGTACCTCTTTCGTGGAATAGCAATGAAGATTAGGTAGAGGTAATGCCCTCAAAGGGATGTTTCATAAGTATCTAATAAAGGATAGTCATTGCTATGATTAGTAGTTGTCACGATATTGCCATGGTTATGATTTCTAACCAGGAGAGGAGTCTGTATACTTCACAGGGTTGAACAACAAAAACTTCTGTCATTGGAAATAGTGGTGTTACACATACATTTCATTGTCAACATTAGGAAGATTGTAAGATAAAAATAACTCATTATATACTGAACACAGATGAATATATTAACAAATACTTTTGAAGGAATTGATATGGAGAAAGCCTGGAGAGTAGAATACTCATGATTCTGAGCCATCTTGGCATAAGGGAACTGAAAACTCATTAAATACAATTTAAGGGAGAAGTACCACCAGGAAGTTAGGGCATTTGTAATCTATGCCAAATACATAAGTAGTAAACAATACGCATCACATGATTAGACTCTAAGATGGTTGATCATAAGTATATTTAAGTGCATGTATTAAATCTTTCACTTATAACCATTGTTTAATTCAGTTTTTACCAAATTCTACAACCTTTTCTTCATCTCTTCCCATGTTTACTGATATTATAATGAATGTACCTGGAGGTCAAAAACACTGACAGCTTAAAAAGGCATCCCACCTTGGTGTCAGGGAGGGATGCCCTAACTATTCACTTATAGCTCATTTTATGCGACATTTTTCAGCTATTAAAAATGCAGAGCCAGAGAAAAATAGTGTTTTATTTAAAAAACAATTTTTTCTTAACTTTTAGAAAATTGCATAGGATTCTGCCAAGCCTTTGTGAACTTCCCTGAGCCCTGGTGCTATCCTGCATTTTCTAGAATCAATATCCATCCTTTTCCTCCAGGCTCACTTATTAGTGTGGGATCCCCTCACCCCACTCCTGTTTATGAGACTGTATTTCACCCCAGACTTAAATCAGGTGACTGAAGTTTTTCTGTCAGCGCCAGAATCACGAGTGCTGCTGAAGTTATGGCATGAAATTTTACAAAAGTAAAATCCAGAAAGATGGTGGAGGAAAGGGTGACAGTGCTTTATAACTGCAACTGAGGGGAGAAATTTGAGCTTTCATAAAGGGTTCTGGGATTCTTCACCCACCACTAAAATTCTCTCTCTATTTTTAATTTATTTTGCTTTTCTCCCCGTTGCTCCAAGTCATAAAACAAGGTCTAAGTTTGTTTTGTACCTTCTCATGGACAGGGAAGAAACTTGTAGTGACTCTTTTTTTTTTTTTTTTTTACATTTTTTTATTAATTAAAAAAAATTAACTAACACAACATTTAGAAATCATTCCATTCTACATATGCAATCAGTAATTCTTAATATCATCACATAGATGTATGATCATCATTTCTTAGTACATGTGCATCGATTTAGAAAAAGAAATATCAAGACAACAGAAAAAGAAATAAAATGATAATATAGAGAAAAAATAAAAATAAAAAATACAAAAATATATAAGAAAAAAATAAATAAAAAACTATAGCTCAGATGCAGCTTCATTCAGTGTTTTAACATAATTACATTACAATTAGGTAGTATTGTGCTGTCCATTTTTTTTTTTTTTAGAAATCATACCATTCTACATATGCAATCAGTAATTCTTAACATCATCACATAGATGCATGATCATCATTTCTTAGTACATTTGCATCGGTTTAGAAGAACTAGCAATACAACCGAAAAAGATATAGAATGTTAATATAGAGAAAAAAAATAAAAGTAATAATAGTAAGAACAAAACAAAACAAAACAAAACAAAAACCTATAGCTCGGATGCAGCTTCATTCAGTGTTTTAACATGATTACTTTACAATTAGGTATTATTGTGCTGCCCATTTTTGAGTTTTTGTATCTAGTCCTGTTGCACAGTCTGTATCCCTTCAGCTCCAATTACCCATTATCTTACCCTGTTTCTAACTTCTGCTGAACTCTGTTACCAATGACATATTCCAAGTTTATTCTCGAGTGTTGATTCACATCATTGGGACCATACAGTATTTGTCTTTTAGTTTTTGGCTTGACTCACTCAGCATAATGTTCTCTAGGTCCATCCATGTTATTACATGCTTCATAAGTTTATCCTGCCTTAAAGCTGCATAATATTCCATCGTATGTATATACCACAGTTTGTTTAGCCACTCGTCTGTTGATGGACATTTTGGCTGTTTCCATCTCTTTGCAATTGTAAATAATGCTGCTATAAACATTAGTGTGCAAATGTCCATTTGAGTTTTTGCCCTTAATTCCTTTGAGTAGATTCCCAGCAATGGTATTGCTGGGTCGTATGGCAATTCTATATTCAGCTTTTTGAGGAACCGCCAAACTGCCTTCCACAGTGGTTGCACCATTTGACATTCCCACCAACAGTGGATAAGTGTGCCTCTTTCACCGCATCCTCTCCAGCACTTGCCATTTTCTGTTTTGTTGATAATGGCCATTCTGGTGGGTGTGAGATGATATCTCATTGTGGTTTTGATTTGCATTTCTCTAATGGCCAGGGACATTGAGCATCTCTTCATGTGCCTTTTGGCCATTTGTATTTCCTCCTCTGAGAGGTGTCTATTCAAGTCTTTTTCCCATTTTGTAATTGGGTTGGCTGTCTTTTTGTTGTTGAGTTGAACAATCTCTTTATAAATTCTGGATACTAGACCTTTATCTGATATGTCGTTTCCAAATATTGATTCCCATTGTGTAGGCTGTCTTTCTACTTTCTTGATGAAGTTCTTTGATGCACAAAAGTGTTTAATTTTGAGGAGTTTCCATTTATTTATTTCCTTCTTCAGTGTTCTTGCTTTAGGTTTAAGGTCCATAAAACTGCCTCCAATTGTAAAATTCATAAGATATCTCCCTACATTTTCCTCTAACTGTTTTATGGTCTTAGACCTAATGTTTAGATCTTTGATCCATTTTGAGTTAACTTTTGTGTAGGGTGTGAGATATGGATCTTCTTTCATTCTTTTGCATATGGATATCCAGTTCTCTAGGCACCATTTATTGAAGAGACTGTTCTGTCCCAGGTGAGTTGGCTTGACTGCTTTATCAAAGATCAAATGTCCATAGATGAGAGGGTCTATATCTGAGCACTCTATTCAATTCCATTGGTCGATATATCTATCTTTATGCCAATACCATGCTGTTTTGACCACTGTGGCTTCATAATATGCCTTAAAGTCAGGCAGTGCAAGACCTCCAGCTTCGTTTTTTTTCCTCAAGATGTTTTTAGCAATTCGGGGCACCCTGCCCTTCCAGATAAATTTGCTTATTGGTTTTTCTATTTCTAAAAAATAAGTTGTGATTGGTATTGCATTGAATCTGTAAATCAATTTAGGTAGGATTGACATCTTAACTATATTTAGTCTTCCAATCCATGAACACGGTATGCCCTTCCATCTATTTAGGTCTTCTGTGATTTCTTTTAGCAGTTTTTTGTAGTTTTCTTTATATAGGTTTTTTGTCTCTTTAGTTAAATTTATTCCTAGGTATTTTATTCTTTTAGTTGCAATTGTAAATGGGATTTGTTTCTTGATTTCCCCCTCCGCTTGCTCATTGCTAGTGTATAGAAATGCTACAGATTTTTGAATGTTGATCTTGTAACCTGCTACTTTGCTGTACACATTTATTAGCTCTAGTAGTTTTGTTGTGGATTTTTCCGGGTTTTCGACGTATAGTATCATATCGTCTGCAAACAGTGATAGTTTTACTTCTTCCTTTCCAATTTTGATGCCTTGTATTTCTTTTTCTTGTCTAATTGCTCTGGCTAGAACCTCCAACACAATATTGAATAATAGTGGTGATAGTGGACATCCTTGTCTTGTTCCTGATCTTAGGGGGAAAGTTTTCAATTTTTCCCCATTGAGGATGATATTAGCTGTGGGTTTTTCATATATTCCCTCTATCATTTTAAGGAAGTTCCCTTGTATTCCTATCCTTTGAAGTGTTTTCAACAGGAAAGGATGTTGAATCTTGTCAAATGCCTTCTCTGCATCATTGAGATGATCATGTGATTTTTCTGCTTTGATTTGTTGATATGGTGTATTACATTAATTGATTTTCTTATGTTGAACCATCCTTGCATACTTGGGATGAATCCTACTTGGTCATGATGTATAATTCTTTTAATGTGTTGTTGGATACGATTTGCTAGAATTTTATTGAGGATTTTTGCATCTATATTCATTAGAGAGATTGGCCTGTAGTTTTCTTTTTTTGTAATATCTTTGCCTGGTTTTGGTATGAGGGTGATGTTGGCTTCATAGAATGAATTAGGTAGTTTTCCCTCCACTTCGATTTTTTTGAAGAGTTTGAGGAGAGTTGGTACTAATTCTTTCTGGAATGTTTGATAGAATTCAGATGTGAAGCCATCTGGTCCTGGACTTTTCTTTTTAGGAAGCTTTTGAATGACTGATTCAATTTCTTTACTTGTGATTGGTTTGTTGAGGTCATCTATGTCTTCTTGAGTCAAAGTTGGTTGTTCATGTCTTTCCAGGAACCCGTCCATTTCCTCTAAATTGTTGTATTTATTAGCATAAAGTTGTTCATAGTATCCTGTTATTACCTCCTTTATTTCTGTGAGGTCAGTAGTTATGTCTCCTCTTCCTGTAGTGACTCTTTTAAGGATATATCCAAGATTCATCTCTCTCTTCCACTTTGGGAGAGTGGAAAGTACATAATCATGTCACTCAGGTCCTTCAAGCCTTCCGCATGCATATCTATCCTAGAGAGAGGCTGATAAGTCAAAAGAGTTTCTGAATAAAGGGAACTATAATTTCTTGGGACTGAGAACCATATTAATCAGTGCCTCAGTTTCACCTGCCTGGTTGTCGGATGTCTCAGTGATCCTTGATTTAACACTAAGTTTTTCTTCCTGCATGTTGTTCCTTTGGAATATTGTGAAAGATCAATCTGGGAGATAAGAAGTTATAGGACCAGATATGAATGATTAGAGGTACCTGCGTATCAACCATGCAAGGCAAATGATTAATTAAAACATGCACAAAGTATTAAAATAATGCTGAAGTGATAAATTGGGTAAAGCTGGTTTTTGGTCATTTAAATGTTGTAATAATAGTGAGACTGTCCATGCCGACACGTGGGGGAAGAGGTTAGCAACGGCCTCTCTACTGCCCAAACTTTCTCCTTCTGGAGTGAAGTTCTCACACGTAGTCAGTGGGCCAACTGGATCCGTTGTAAGTCTACTCCACAAGCTCCCATCGTTGCCGTCCATGTCTCTGTGTCAGATGAACGTAAAGATGGGAACTGTGTTTGACAAGGCCCTGTGGCATAGTGTGAAGACTACTGTTCTGGGAATTGGGAATCCTCAAGTCCTGGTCCAAGGTGAGCCTATTAAGCTTTCTGAACCACAGTTCCTTTAGCTCTAACCTAGGATGGCAGGAGGTGTCTGTGGAAGATTAAAGATGACCTCTCATTCGTTGCTACTCCTCCCATTGAAAATCAGTTTTATTCTCCTGCCCTTGAACCTAGGCAGGCCTTGGGGACTTCTCAGCTAGTAGGATGCAATGGAAGTGATATTTTTGAGACTTCCGAACTGGGACATAAGAAGTCTTATGCTCCCACCTGGGCCTCTAGGGAAGCCAGACACCATGTAAGAAATCCATGGAGAGGACTTGAGGAGAGAGACAGAGGAGGGGAGACGTGTCCAGCCAGGCCCAGCTGGCCCAGCCTTCCAGCCCATATGCCTGGCACATGAATGAAGACCTGCTGGAGAGACTCGGAGAGAGAACACCCCTGCTGAGCCCATCAACTTGTAGAACTGTGAGTTGTAAAGTTCTACAGCAATAGATAACCCAAAGAGTACCCATTCTGATCACTAAGATTGGTGGGGGATCATGTGCTTGGAAGTTTTTAAATGTAAAATTTCTGGTATACACAAAGTTTTATTACAATGATGTACCAATGAAGGCAGCATAAGTAAATTATTCATAAGTGAATCATGAATTCATTTTCAATTTATAAACATTGTGAAAGATCTGTTTAAAAACCATTTTTGCATAAAAAGAACCAGAGCTCCTTGGAGAAAGGCTGACCCCAGGTCTGGGGCAAGTGATGTACAGAATTAGCCTGGATCATCCTGAAACACCAGATAATAAGGAACTTAGAGACCACTTCAGCCAGGCCAGAAGTTCCCAGGAGTTACTTGGCTCCCACTGGGTAAAGGCAGGATGATTTTAGCATTGATAACAATAACTGAAATGAATTGAAACACATCAAAGATGTGTTTAATGTTTAAACACAAATATGCTTAAACTAATGAGTTAATATTGATACAAAAAAGCAGACGCAACTAGTCACTGTTGGAGGATGCAGGTGGAGCTAACTATTTTGAAAATTGATAAACAAAGGCAAAGAATCACATCTATCATGGCTTTCCTATAAATGACCATATCTCTAGGAATTAATTAGTAGATGAGAGGAAGCTCTTCTGTATAGAAAGAAGTATTCCAGATAGTAAATGAGGAAGAAATGACAGAATTATAATATACCCATTTTGCCACCTGTAATGAATTAATGGATCTTGGCACTGGACACCAGTGGCTACTAATATCATAAAGGATAGACAAGCATTTTATGCTTCCTAATGAAGGAATGCACCAGTATCTATCTAGTTTTCAAACTCCTGCAATAATTTACATACTAAGTTGCTGTTTTAAATTTCACATGTAGCTCTACAAGACAAAACTATGTTGCCAGTTTGTAGAAGGGGCTACTAGCTGCAAAAGAACTGGTGTGTGTATGTGAGAATTAACTAATGGTTGGGAGGCTGGATTGGATGCTGGTGTGGCAAAAAACGAATGGGTGGTTTCCATCAGCCAGTTCCAGAATCAGTTTCCCAGGTTAGACTCAGCACACAAGTTCTGAGTCTGGGCTCCTAAGATTTACTCTGTGTGCAGCTCCCATCTAGCGGAGAAAAACACGGATTTGTGAAAAAGTGGTAGATTTCCTTTACTCAAGTGTCTCCTTACCTTATACATGAGAGCTAACTGCTTACACTAAATGTAAAATCAGACAATTGAAGAAACTGAGCAATTGACATGAACTGATCATTTTTACAGCTAAATATTTGCACTTAGGGTTTATTACACTATTGTCTCCTATGGTATGTGTTTATATTTTTTCATAATGAGAAGCTAAAAGAAGAAAAGAATTTTCTGTTAAACTATCAGGAACTATAACTACATATGACTGCTAATCAGCCTAAAATTTAGCTTTTTTAAGTTTTGTTCTAAGCAAGAAGTAATTACTGTACCAAGCTTGTTCCTTCAGGTTCCTTCTACACAAGTTATGTTTTGCAGCTGTGTATCTTAGAATGGCTCTGGTTTCCACCAAATTCATTCCATCAGTTTTACCATAGGCACATGTTTATACATCGGTGTTTCACCTTAAAACGCACAAAGGAAAGTTGGATTATTTACGTCCCTGATAATAATAACTAAGTTTTCTAGGGACTAATCTAAAACAAATATTTCTTCCTTCATTAATACAAAAGTATGTCGAGTACAGGACACAATGCAAGTACTCTGGGACATACAAAGCTTTCCTTCTGACCAAACATGTCCTTTTTGCAATACTTACTTTCTGCTCCTATGGCCACCTTACAAATTTAGAGTCTTATGTCTGAACTACTACAATAATGCCCTGCTAACTGGCCTCCAGAATGGCTCTTCTTATTACCCTGCCTGAATTGTTCTCCCAAAGGAAAACCTTTCCATTGTACCACCACTGCTTAGAAGAGAATAATTTAAGCTCACTGTCCTGGAGTTCAAAGCCATCCTTGAAATTTGCCTCCAGGTACCTTCCCCACATTATCCCTCCCCACCCCCCTACATAACCTTTCCATGCCCTTTCCTGCCCTTTTCTGGCTCTGACTCTCAGGACTCTCACATTTGGGGAACAGCTCTCAGTCTGGGGCTTACTTTTTCAATCTCTCAGGGAATCTTTGCAGAAAAAAAATTTTTTAATGATTTAATTCAAGAGAATGAGTGGATACTTTCCATCTGTCTCTCAATTTCTCTGCCAGTTTTGTCTGTCTCTTTTCTTTGGAAGGGCAACAGTAATGCTAGTCTTGTGCTTTTCCCATTTAATGCTTTCAGTTGAGCCAATTCTCCTCTTCACTGTCTGCCAATTCTCTATATTAACTCCATGCAAGAGCTTCCTGGCTTTTCTGCTTTTGTTACCAGATCTAACTGTAAAGACATTCTCTACTTCATAATTGCATCAGTCAGGGTTTATTTGAGAGACAGAATTATACCCAGTACTTTAGCAAAGAAAATTTAATATAAAAAAATAGTCGATCAGGTCCTGGAGGACTGAGAAGGCAACAAGGAACACTGCAGTATCGTGAAGACAGTAACTTCCAAAAGTGAATATCATCCCTAGAGCTGGAGAAACAGGGCAGATGCTGGAATTACTGCAGTTTAGAAGCTTAGAAGGAGGGCTCCATTTAGTTGCAACTCCAAAAGCTTGTTGAAGATCCAAGCACTACCTTTCCTACATAGAGGTACTGATAGAGAGTGGCTATATAATTGTCTCTGCTCTGATTTAGAATATCTGAGTTTGTGCACCTGTGTGTGACTATGTGTACCTTTAATAGTAATGGGGAGATCATCTCATCTCCTTGGTCCAATGTGACATCAGTAACAAGACTTTTCTCTCACCTTGGATTAACTTCTCAAATTCTTCATGCATTTTAAAAAGTTCTTCTTCAAACTGAAGAACAAAAGAAAGAATATGAGTATGCTGCTATTATCATTTTTATTGTTATTATTATTGTTGATATCATGGAAAAGAGATAGGAAAGGCCTACCACCAATTAAACCAATAATTTATGCAATTATTGAACCCATGCCATCTGTTTCGGGGCCTTATGAAACCAGGGAAGTTTTTATATAAAACTAAAGGAAGGGGTTTATTGAATGTAACTGATTCCATAACATCTCTATTTATTGTGATGCACACACAGCCTGTCGTATGAACTACTTAGACCTCAACCTAGAATGCAAACTACTCCCTTTAATTAGTTCAGACAAGTTACTAACCCAATACTAATTACAGTTTCCTAATCTGAAAGGAAGCTAGTAACTACCCATGGTGGTTAAATGAAATAATGGTAAATAAAGACAAACACTCATGCCTGACTAGATAACATCACTACTGTTGTTTTTTATCAAAACTTTTCACTTGGATGGTGTTCCTTGGTCTTTATTTCCAGTGCTAAAGAACTGAAAATGTTGGATTCCTCATTCCATTATTTATCCTCTTTTTAAACCCAGGAGGCTTAGATAGGGAGAACTTAAATTGCATAAAACCTCTGAAGTTACTTGAAAACAATCTAAGAGTAAATTAACTCAAAAGATCCTTGGTTGCCTATGACTGCCGTGCATGTGGGAAAGCCTTCATTGATTGTTATACCTTCAGATGACATGAGCGAACACACGCTGGAGAGAAACCGTGTGAAAGCCATCTGTGTGGGAAAACCTTTAATAAATGTTATCTTAGACAACATGAGACAATTCACACTGGATAAAGCCTATGAATGTTGCCTGTGGAGAAACCTTCAATCACTATTTTAATCTTAGACCACATGAGAGAACACAAACCTGGAGAGAAACCCACTGAATGCCATACATGTGGCAAGGCCTTTCACTCATTCTTCTACCCTCAGACAATGGGAGAGAACTCAGACTCAAGAGAAATCCATGAATTTCCCTGGTATGCTCAATACCAGGGAAATTACCCGTGATGAATTTTATATCTGTACTCAATATGGGAGTGCCTTAATTTGTAACTTATCCTTTGAATAAAATGAGTGGGTTCCATGAAAAAAAAAAAGAGATCCTTGGTTGCATTATTAAGAAAACATGGATAAAAGTGCCTTTAGTTTTCAGTTTTATTCTTAGATTTTTCTAAGATTTTTCTTCTGGATACTCTTTCTTTAAAATACATCCATAAATTAAACGTGTAAAGTTTGCGCAGTATCTTTTTAATATAAAATTTAAATGCAGTGAGTTTTTCTGTATTATTTTCTAGCATGATTAGAGCTGTAAACACCAGTACATAACTGGAATATATTATTTCCCCCAAAGGGTCTGTGCTACTCACCTTCCAGGAGAAAAAAACAACTGAATAACTAAAATTGTTAAATGTTACAATTTGGAATAATAAAAAAATACCAAGAAAAGATACTTGTACATGATTCCTTGGCCAATCATTCCTGAATATTTAATGTTAAATAGTGTTAAACCGAGGTCAGATCACCATCATTCCAGTGCCTGAAAGACCATCAGCATTAAATCCAACTTCCTCAAATCCAAGAGCAAGAAACATTTCCATCTCCAGGGAATTCTGCCATTTTCATAAGAGGAGGATGATGGATTTTGTAGGAACTTGTAGAAAAACTACTAAATATTGATAAGCTGAAAATATTTTTAAGCTACCCTACCCTTATTGGCCTTTTCTCTAAAACTAAGCAGATACCTAGTAGGCATGTTCTTTTCTTATGATGATGTCTTTTTTTTTTGTAATATTTTTACTGTAAGCCTTAACAAACATACAAACATTTTTGACATACAAACATTTTTGACATACAAGCGTTCTGTACATGGTGTACAATCAATGGCTTAAAGTTCTCGACTGCCATGCCAGAGACCCGGATTCAATTCCTGGTGTCTGCCCATGATAAAAAAAAAAAATCTCTGTGCAGGAGTGTTGGGTGCGAACCATGTCCCCCACAAAAGGTATGTTCAGGTCCCAGCTCCTGGTCCTGTGGGTGCAAACACATTTACAAGCAGGACCTTTAATTAAGTTGTGTCTAAACTAAATGAGCGTGGGCTTCAATCCAACATGGCTGAAGTCCTTAAAAGCAAAGGAAATTGGGCACCCAGACAGAAGCCATGGGGAACAGCCAGGAGCTGGAAATCAGTGGAACCTAGAAGGGAGAGGAGAGGACACTGCCGCGTGCATTGCCGTGTGATGGAAAAGGCAAGGAACCCCAAAGACTGCCACCAGCCAGAAAATACCACACCAGAGGAAGGAATACAAATTATGAGTCAATAATTTGTATTGGTATTTGTTTTAGCAGCTAGAAAACTAAAACAAGGGAGTGGGATTAGGGAGGACAGGGGGTCTTTTTTTTTTCTCCCCCTTGTTCTCTTTTTTTTAATAAAATGAGTTATCTCTGGGTCTGCTTGGCAATGTGGACTACTAATGCTCTCTCTCCGACGCTCCTTACTTCCTGTGTGTTCCAAAACACAAGAAAGTATTATTTCTGTTAGAACCAAGAAAGGTTCACCGAGAAAGTTTCAAATAGAAAGCTAGTATTTTTTTTCCTCTCATATTTTCACCTGCAAAAAATATGCAACAGAGGCAGGCCATGGTGGCTCAGCAGGCAGAGTTCTCGCCTGCCAAGCCAGAGTCCCGGGTTCAATTCCCGGTGACTGCCCATGCAAAAAAAAAAAAAAAAAAAAAAAAAAAAATGCAACAGCCTAATTGTAATAGTGGAACTCCTCTTTTCCAAGTCTTCATTTGATGTTTAAGAAGCCCACAGAGATTAACTAACTTGCTTAAAGTCTCGCAGTCAAACAATGGAAGAGCCGCATTCACTATTTTAGATATCATCTTGGTGAATGTGTAATTTTTATTTAAATAATTATTGTAGGAAGAAATTATATTCCAAAATCAATACCAAATATGAGGAAAGGACTGTATAGGGAGAGTCAAGATATAAAAGAAATTGTTCCAAAAAGCTTTTTTTTTTAAATTTAGAGATGACTTCTGACCTGGGCTGAAGGCAAACATCAATTTATGATTTCAATTTCACTTAGAACTTCTCATGTCAGGAACACCAGGAAAAGATTTATGCCTGGTTTGGCCAGGCTGTAAGGTGGAGCCCTGGGAAGGGCTGGGAAAGAACAGAGCTGTGAGCTCTCAGCAGCAGGCCAGCCCTGCTCCATGCTGAGTGTGAAGCAGCGTGGAACAGCAGGGAACATATCCAATTCCTTAGACTGAAGCAGAAGAAAACAGGACAACGGTGAGTCCTTGGTTTCCTGTTTAACTCTGAAAGAGTTAACCGACAACTGCAAGTCCCTTGTTTCTTATTTAGCTCTAAAGACACCGATGCAAACTGCAAACTTCGTGGGACAAAAATTTCCCCTAAAGCCCCCAAACCTCCCCAAACCAGGGAAACCTCTTAAAACCATAAAACCTTGTACAGTCATGAGCCCAGAGCAAACTTAGTTACTCCTACTGGTCCTCTCGCCTCTAAATTCTTTTAGTTCTGAGACTAGTGAACCTGGCACCATTGCCCTCAGGGCACTGGTTGTAAGACTAGATGGTATATGAGGAATTTTCTAGTAGATTTAGACTGAGCTTCCCCAGATAACACAGAAAGTTTTCCAGAACTTTTTTTTTATTATTTAAATAATGTGCTTTCTTTGATTTTATTTTTTGTTTAAAGTCTTACTCTCTGTGTGAGGTTCTGTGTTTACTACTATGGGGACTCTAAAGGCAACAAAGCACAGCATTTCAGCAAAGTTATATATGGTCGATCATGTTTTTTAACCTTAGAAAATTTGCTAACACTTGTATCATAAAGAAAAATTCGGGAATAGAAATTGACTATGGAGTTTCCTTCTAATTCGATCTATGATCATAAGACACTAAATCAAAAAAAAAAAAAAAAACAAAAAAAACACGAGGAATCAGATGATCCAAGATAGAGCTTCATATGGTTCAGAAGGAGAGAATTTGGTCTTTTATTGTTTGGTAAAAATTCAGTCGTGAGCAGAAGAAATGACAAGTTTTTGTTGTTGTTGCTGTCTTAAATTTTACGCTGAAAACTAATGATCCCTCAAAGAAATTGGAGTGTTTTGTTTTTTTGATAGATATGCTTTGGGATCACATTGTCTCCATTACAGGTTTTATCATTTTTTGTTTGTATCTAACTGTAAAGCAGTAATATATAAAAATTAAGATTTCAGGGGGGCACAAGGGTAGTTCAGTGATAGAATTCTTGCCTGCCATGCAGGAGACCCAGGTTCGATTCCTGGTACGCACTTCCCAAAAACAAACAAGCGAAAAATAAAAAAAAAAAACTAAAATTCAACAAAAGGTGCTGCAATAGCTGGATACTCGCATGGAAAAATAATGAAATATGACCGCGCCATACAGCATACAAAAAAAAGGTTAAGATTTCAAAAATCAATAAAAAAGAATGAACCAGAGTCTATTTCTGTCTTTCTTTGTCTGTGTCTGTGTCTCTCTCTTGTTCTCTCTCTCATCATTATCCATCCCTCATCTAGCAATCTCAACACAGATAAATCTCAAAAATATAATTTTGAATAGAAAGAAGAATATACAAAAGGATAATTTAAGCAAATTATTTCAAATGGCACGTAAGTCAATGCTTTATATTGTTGGATAGACGTTGTTTAAGGGGAGGCAGGGCAGGGTATAGGCAGGGGTATTGGTTCAACTGAATTTTAGCTTTATTAACATTTTATTTTTAGATGAAAATTATATGAATATATCACTTCATATTTTTTAAAAACTAAAGGCAAATACGAAAAAATATTAATATTTGTTAATGCCAGGTGGTAAGAGCATGTTCATTTATTATAATATCCTTTGTATTTTTCTTTACGTATTTTCAAGTTTTTTATTTAAAATAAAAAATAAGGCAAAACAAAGATTTTAGAAAAGGATAATGATGAGCTTTTTTGCATTACTATAGCAGAAGTCCTTAACCTGGGATCCCAAAACAAAGGATATTTTTAAGGAGTTCTAGACCCCTCAAATTACATCTATATATGACTTTTTCTTGAGAACAGTTTTATAGATTTCTTCAGGTTCCCCCAGATTTCTATAAATCTCTGTGCTATCAGATAATATAAAATAGTACATTTCACAGAATAGTTAAATATAAACTGTGTTCTAAGTGGGTGAGAAAAGAGATGAAACAAAATGGAACCACTATGGCTAACAACTGAAAATGGAATCGGGGGTGCATGGGTGGTCCAGTTGTAGAATACTCACCCTCCATGAGGGAGACCCGGATTTGGTTCCTGGACCATGCACCCCACCCCACCCCACCCCCCCACACACACAAAAATGGAATCAGGAGACCATTCCAGAAGTTACTCTTATGCATGTCTCAGCCAGATATCACAAACTGCCAAAATCAAAAGAAATAATTCTGAAGACATCTGGCCACCGTGAAACAACTACAAGATAAAGGTATCAGGAAACTGTCTAACTTGAAATACATTTGAAAAGCCACAAATATGCACTAACATAGTTCTTCACAAGCAATTTCTGTAATCCTCTTTTTCTTTAAAAACACTTGCTTTGAGGCTCCCAAATGGGACACAGTTTGGGTTGCTACCTTAATCTCTACTCCCCAAATTGCCATTCTAAGACCTCATATAAATAGTTGTGTTGCCTTGCAGCTCAGTCTGTAATTTCTTGATTGCTTTCAGATAAGATATTTCATTTCTAGGGACAAATGAACTTGGTGCTTTCTGTCAGGCTTAGAACAGAATATTGGGCATCTTAATGAATACCAAGTCACTGGGAATTTTCATGTAAACCGCAATGTTGCTATCTATAGTTTGAGAAAATTCCCTTTAAGTTTTGGACCTAAGAGATCATTCAGGAGTGATTAAAATTTTTTTGGTATGGGTTATATAACAGATTGCTATATAGTCACACTTAATGTTTATACAGACACAATATCCATTTTTGTAGTATCTTTATAATCTTCAATAACTTAGCTTGTAAATATGTTGAAATCATAATTTTTAAAAAATGAATTTACTGAAGTTTAGTACGGTTATATATTTGGTAGTGAATGATATGTTCTTATGTCAGTACATACCTATTCTACATGTTTAAAGAAAATTATCTGCTCCTTAATATTCTTGAGACAGATATTAAACAAATTTGAGAATAGAATGAAAGGAAGCAGTGTGATCAAATTCCTTCCTTCCTTCCTTCCTTCCTTCCTTCCTTCCTTCCTTCCTTCCTTCCTTCCTTCCTTCCTTCCTCCCTCCCTCCCTCCCTTCCTTCCTTCCTTCCTTCCTTCCTTCCTTCCTTCCTTCCTTCCTTCCTTCCTTCCTTCATCATTGTAGGAAATTATTTGCATCAATTTAGAGAAGCTCAGTATCAACAACCAGTTATCACAGCATTTTGAAACTTACTTAAAAGAACAAAGTAATTCACTCACAGCTCAACTTTAATGGTTAATTTTAATGTCAGTTGTCTAGGCTGTGGTGTCCAGCTGTTTGCTCAAATGCTGGTCTAGATGTTGTGGTGATATTTGTTAATGGGATTAGCATCTGCAATCATTTGACTTTAAGTAAAGGAGATCACCCTCAATAGTATGGATGGGTCTCCTCCAACCAGTTGAAGGTCTTAAAAGCAAGAACTGAGGGGTCCAGGGATCTGAAGAATTCCTGCTTCAAGACTTGACATCACCTTTACCACAATTTCCAGACTGCTTGTTTGCCCTACAAAATTCAGACTTGCCAGACCCCACAATTGCATGGGCCTACTCCTTAGAATGAATCCCTTTACATATATCTAGATTTAGTTATCCTGTTGGATCTGTTTCTCTGGAGAATCCTAACACATCAGCATTTCAGGAGCAGACGGTAAAAATTGCTTTTCTGGTTGGGTATTACGCCAAGAATTTTCTACAGTTGTTCCCTGTGTAAGTGCTCAATGAGCCTAAGACAAAAAATATGAATAAAATCCAGCACTTTACCTGTACTCCAGCTGTGGCTAAGAGCCATGGGATGGTTTCCACTCTGCCTCTTCCACTGAAGTAGCGAAGCTTGGGCTTCCCAGCCATGGTTAAGGATGCCTGAAGAACAAAGATGGCAATCTATCCAGAGGGTGCTTTCGCAATAGTAGAGGCTAAGAGTAAGGAAGGCAGACAGATGCAAGGAGTTCAAGGGTAAGACTCTGACCAGCTTTATCTTATATGTTAGCATTTCCTTTTTCTATACAGACCCTCCTCCCTCCCTTGCCAGGATAAGCCTAGCCTGGAGAAATTGGGTTGGATTAGGTGAGGCTGAAGTTATTTGCTTCCAAATGAATGTAAACATTTTAATCCTGGAAACCTCTGAAACCTAGACACATAATCAAAGAAGATTTTCAATGACATTAGGATTTAAAGCATAATTGCAGAGTTAGCAAAGTGTGTCCTTTCCACATATTCTTTTCCCTTTGAAAATGAAAATATATTTATTAGATACATGATGCATGTTCATTCTGAACAGGTTAAAATATATATATATATATATATATATATAAAATAAAAATAGCCTCCCCCGCACCCCAAGAAAGCCTATGAGGCTTGAAGTATAGGACAGTAGAACTGGGCGGAGTGACAGGCTTTCAACTCTCAAAGGTCTCTTGAGGTAACTGGAGAGGGAATCTCTCTGAAAGTAAGGGCTGCCAAGAGGAGTGGATGGCTTTAAGAGTTGAAGGAATGAGTGTCTTCATGGTGTGAGTGAGAGCTGCTTTATTTTGAGACACATCAAGTCACTTCCTTTCTAAAAAAGCTCTTCTACACATCTGAATGTATAGAAAAAACAAATCTGACAATATAAATGCAGAAAAAAAAAATCGGGAATAGCACCATTTTAGAAACCTGAATGGAAAAAGAAATGATTCGGGGCCAATGGTTTTCAATGCTAAATGCCCATTAGAATAATCTGAGGGGCTTAACACACACTTAACTACCTGAGCCCGGCATCCAGAGATTCTGATTTAGCTGGTCTGGAAGGAATAGGACACTGGCATCAGTGTCTTTTAAAATCTGTCCAGGTTATTCTAATGTGCAGCCAGAGTTGAGAACCGCTGACCTAGGCATGGATTATTAATGACTACTAAAACTATTAAAAGGGAACTCAGTGGATAGAAAGGCTGAAAACTCTAAGCAACTAATATCACCAAAAGTGGGATAAGAAGACACAACGGTCCTTCCTCCTGATGCAATGCAAAAGAGTATAGCACGCTGCCTGTGAAGTAGTCATGCCAAAATAATGGACCAGGATTAAATCAAGCCTTAAAATATTAATTTACAAAAATACAGAAAGCAGAGGAACACTTCAAAGTTGCAATTAGCAAAATCAGCAAAATTTGTCATGTGAAACTCAACAGTCTCACTGTCCAGAAGTCACCCCCAAATCTGCAGCATCAGTATCAGCTGAGAGGTTGTTAAAAATGCAGAATCCCAGGCCCCACTCCAGACCCACTGAATCACAATGTACATTTTAAAAAGATCCTGGAATTTATATGCACACTCAAGTTTGAGAAGCACTCTTCCCCAGGACAAGTGGCTAAAAAATTGCAAAAGGTTCTCTACTTTTATATTTCTATAATAAGGTAAAATTTTAAATTGCATGAAAAACAAAAAGGAAGGGGGAACTGTAGATTAAAGAAATTTAAGAGATACTTCAAATAAATGCAACATATGGACATTTTTTTGGATGCTGATACTAATATGACAACTGTAAATAAATATATATATTTGGGGTAATTTGGACAATGACTGAACATTTAATATTAATGAATTATTGTTCATTTTTTAGGCATTGCAATGGTATTATGGTATTTTTTAAATGCCCTTATCTTTTTAAAACTTTACACTAAAATATTTATGGATGAAATAATATGATGTTGGAATTTGCTTCAAATTAAACCAAGTTATCAGGGGGAGTGGGTGGGATGCAGTACAATTGCTGAGTGACAGGTACATAATATCCATTATATTATTCTCCATACTTTCATAAATATTTGAAATTTCCCAACATTAAAATTATTTTTAGCTGCTCTGCAAAAACTGATACTTATTGTAATGGGTTGAAGTTTCAAGGCTGTGGGGTGGCTTCTGAAACCAGAGGAGATTTGGAACAGTGTTCTTTACAGCTTAAGGGATAGATGCACAGGATGAATGCTCAGCCCAGATGAGCCTCCTGAATTCAGGCTCAAGGATCCCATTTACAGTGGCACATTTCTTTGAGACTAGCCCACCAGCTGGTATAGGGGTGACAACTCCTGCTAATCATGTTTCTGATACATATATCCCCAGCCTACCAACTGATTTGACCAAGTCCATTGAGTCACCTGACTCAAATGAAACCAAGTCTGTCCTCATCCTGAGAATTTAGCATTGGGAACTCTGTATGTGACAGGAACTGAAACATATAAACTCAGGGATTGTGGAACAGCCATATTTTGTCATATGGAATGAGGAAAAGAGAAAGCTAATTGGTTAAAAGCACAAAACAAACCAGTAGATGGAGGACATGAAGAGATTGAAAGAGAGCTCCAAGAACTGTTATTTCAGCATATCATGGTGTCGAACTGGGAAAAGCCTGATGAATCAACTCTTCCTTTGATCAGGGAAGCATGTTATTCATCATGATATCTACCAGGACCTGTACATTCATCAACTGAATGGCTGTGCTACCTTCTCCAAGGTTTACCTACATACCTACATATTTTTTAAACAACAGCAGGTGACGGGGAAACATAGCAAAATAGGGAGCTGCAGAACACACTTCTCCTCCAAAAGCAGCTAGTAGACAGGCATAAACTGTCTGAAACGATGGTTCTGATGCTCCAGAGACCAGGGGAGCATCATAAAGCCTCCAGTAAAGAGGAGAACAGGGAGACAAAGACCCTGAGGCAAAACAAGTGAGTGATTTGCACCATGGCAAGACCAGCACCCATCCCCTGATCAAGAGACAAGCAGCCTTGGGATGGTCTATGGCTGCTGTCCCAGACAGAGAGGGGTCTGGTGGCCTTCCTCTCTGGGAAGGGGGTGAGTGGTGTACAGCTGAGTGCTGTGTGTAACTTCTGATCGGCAAGTTTGCAAAGCTGTGCCCTTTTCATGGGCCTCTGGCCCTGTTTTGAGCATTTAAACACAGGCCTTTCTAAAGCTCTAGAATAAGTTGAAACAGGTGTCAAAGAAGAGTCTTAATTCAAAGCCAAACAATAATAAAACCCTAAGCAAGAGAGAGAAACTGACCATCAGAGTAAACTCATCAAGATAATGAGATGCCTAGACATAAGCAAAAAATTACAAGCCTTACTAAGAAACAGGAAGACATGGCCCAGTCAAAATAACAAAAAGTCAGAGGAGACACAGAATTTGGAACAACTAATAAAAGATGTTGAAACAAATTGCCTAAATTAATTCAAACAAAAAATTCAGCAAATGGTGCTCCAATAAGGGAAACTCACATGGAAAAAGAATGAAATGTGTTCCCTGCCATAGAGCATACAAAAAAATTCTTTTTTATTTAGGGAAAGTTTAAAATATTCACAGATAAGCAAACACTGACAGAGTTCATCAACGAGAGTCCAGCCCTACATGGAATACTAACAGGAGTTTTGCAGGCTAAAGGGAAAAGACAGGAAAGAGAGGTTTGGAGGAGAGAGCAGAAATGAAGATTATAGTAAGTGTAACTAAAAGGGTAAAAAGAGTGAGAAAAATAAGACATAAAAGCCAAGAATAAAATGGATGAGTTAAGTACTGCCTTTACAGTAATAACATTGAATGTTAATAGATTAAATTCCCTTATCAAAATAAACAGATTGGTAGATTGGATTAAAAAATATGATCCATCCATATGCCACCTACAAGAGACTCATCTTAAACCCAAAGACCCAAATAGGTTGAAAGTGAAAGGTTTGAAAAAGTTACTCCATGCAAACAGTAACCAAAAGAACTGTGTAGCTCTATTGTTATAGGGCAAAATAGACTTTAAGTGCAAAGCTCTTTTTTTTTTTTTTTCCGCATGGGCAGGCACCTGGAAACGAAACCGGGTCTCCGGCATGGCAGGCAGGAACTCTGCCTGCTGAGCCACCATGGTCCACCTGCAAAACTCTTTCAAGAGACAAAGGAGGACACTACATATTAATTAAAGGGGCAATCCACCAAAAAGAAATAGCAATCATAAGTATTTTTAGGCACCTAACTTGGGTGTCTAAAAATACATGAGGCAAACTGGCAAAACTGAGGGGAGAAAAAAACATCTCTACAGTAAAGATGGGACTGAGGATGAGTTGGCAGTCTTCTGTGTGGACACGTATCTGTTGCGAACAGTGTCATTCTTCCTGATTCCTTGAGACTCCATAAACGTATGAAATTTAGATGCAATCCTAGAAAAAATATGGTGTATGTGTTGGGGAAGGAAACCAGAAGTGACAGAAACTTAGTCTGAACTCCCTGGGGGAGCGGCACTTCACCATAATTTCTGGGGTTCTGCTGGGTCTCAAAGTTTAGAATCCCAGACAAACAGCCTGGATCGAATTTATTCTGAACACATGAGCAGCAGTGTTTTAATATTTTCTAAAACCAAAAGTATGTTCTGAAAGCAAATGTCTAAATTAGTTGGTCTCAGTTAAATATTTCACATTAGAATGTCTCAACTTTATATTCTATTGGCGGGGTGGGGGGTGGGGCGGGAGGGGGAGTGTTATCTCCTAAAAGTCAGTGAAGCTAGATCATGGCTGAAAAGGTATAATATTCTATAATTCAAAGAATATAAGCTTATATAAAAGTGCAAATCAAAACTAAGATACCCTAATTTATTTGAAATTTGATTTCAAGTATTTCTACTTAACAAAAAAAGACCTATTTATAATTCAAATAAACTTGAAATGAAAGTTTCAGAAATGGAGACCAGGTTGCTGATTTATTTAGACTTACAGTCTTAATAATATGTGCTCATATATCTGTATTTTTTAAATTTTATTTTTTTGCAATCATATATCTGTATTTTTAAAATAAAATTATCCATATTTGTGCCACATAATGATAAATCCCCAGTCTACTCATTCAAATTGTACATGTTATTTGAGATGAGATTATAACAAGTGTCTTTGGCAAATATAACTGAATCAATAAGTTTAATTCATTTTAAAGCATTTGAATTGTGGCTTTGGCTTTCATTAAAGCTATAAACGTATTGTACTCTTTGAAACAATTAGAAATATTTCCAGCATCTGTGACTTAGTATCACACATACAGTTAATACATTCTATAAGAATTGCTGGATTTAAACAACTGACCTTGTTTAAAAGACCCCAAACCCGACTATGAACAATAGGGATTAATAGGATATCATCTTGCAGCAGCTTTTTCCAGCCCTCTCTTTCGTTTCCCAAGTACTTCCAAATGTATATTTTAAGGAAATCATTAAAAGTAGACTTAATAGGCTCCAAGGACACTGATCACAGTTTTCTCCACCTAGGTGCAGAAAAGTAGGGATTAGAGGCAATTACTGGGCATTTATCTCATCCTAGCCAGAAGTACTTAAGCAAAGGCAAAGGGGCTAAGTAGATAATTTCAAAGCGTTTAAGTATGCTTCTGAAGTAAAAAATCAAAGGATATAATCCATTGTTTAAAGTGTATAAGATTAAAAGGAATTAAATATAACTCATACTGCATGCCTTTTAAAACAATATTTATCCTCAGTTTAGGATTCTGGCATCATGCCTCCATGCTACTTTGTCTATTGTAGCTGGATTTTGTAATGTGGATTTTTGCATAATTTTAGAGAAAGAACAAAGACCTAGTAACCTAGCACACAATACATTTTCATGTGTGCTTGAGTATTGAATATGTATTTCCAGGCTTATAGAAAATCTTCCTGTCCTGCTTAGTGCATCAGGTGGGGTTTGCTTCGCTCTCATAAAGATGCCATCATAGGGCATGTTTAGTTGGTCTGATTTGGAAAGGTCTTAGATGAAAGTGTGTCAGCACAGCAGGATTGCCTGGACTAGGGATTATTTCCACTGTTACCTATAGTAAAACTTATACTTTGTGAAACAATCAAATGATAGCTAGATAGATAAACAAGTTAATTTATTTAAACTATATTGGAAAAAAATTAAGCAAAATCAATTCTTTCTTGAAGAAATTCCAGTGACATATTATATATTTATTCAATGTTTCAAAATTATTGAGTAGCATTATTCGCAATAGCCAAAAGGTGAAAGCAACCCAATTGTCTATCGAAAGATGAATAAATAAACAAAATGTGGTATATACATACAATGAAATATTATTCAGTCATGAAAGGAATGAAGTTCTGATACATGCTACAACGTGGATGAACCTGGAAGACGTCATGTTGAGTGAAATAAGCTAGATATAAAAGGGGTAAGGGGGAGGGAATGGGAAGTTAATGCTGCAATTGTATAGTTTCTATTGGGGGAGATAGAAGAGTTTTGGTAATGGAAGGTGGTGTTGATAGTGCAATATTGTGAGTGTAATTAACATCACTGAATTGTACACACAAAAGTGGTTAAAATGGGAAATTTCATGCTGTATATATGCTACCACATAAAACATTTTTTTAGAGTATTTTTTTGGGGTGGAGGTGGGTCCCTCGGCCAGAATCAAGCTCAAGTTTTCCACATGGCAAGTGAGAATTTTACCACTGAACCTGTGCACCCCTTTAATGTGTTGCATTTAATTATTATTGTCTTTTTACTCTTTTTTTTTTTATCACGGGAGAATAGGCACAATGTAAATTTTCCCACCTCTACCACGCCAAGCATATCATTCAATGGGATTAATCACGTTCACAATATTGGAGCACCTTTGCCACCTTCCATTACTGAAACTTTCCCATCTCCCCAAAAAAGAAACCCTAAACACGTTATGAATTAATTACCCATGTTCCCTGTTCCTCACCCCTACCAACTTGTACTCTAATTTCTATCTCTATGAGCTTGCATAGTCTCTGACATTTTCTTTGTAGTTACCAGGGGGCTTAAATTTAACATTCTCGATCTAGAACAACCTCATTTCCTTTGATACCAACTTAACTTTAATAGTATATACTAATTATGTATCTGTAAATCTCCACCCCCCCACCCTTGTGTAGTTCTTGCACAAAGCTGCTTTCCACTTTGAAAAGATTTGGTGAGTTTCTTTACGTAGGAATCTCCCTGAATATTTTTAAGTTGTTCTGTTAAAATGGTTTGGTTGACACTTACTTTCTCAGTGAGCTACACCTGGCAAAGATTAGTCTCAGTTATAGTATTAATTGGCCCCTCTCCTGTATTATGGCAATGTGTTATAATTCGCTTGTTTTACAAATTTTACAGACATACTTGTGCATTAAACTCCAGAAAGATAGTTTAATATAGTTTGGCAAATCCATATGTTATTATTGATTTTCAGGTTTCTCATCAGCCTTTTTCAGTGCAGAAATTAGTTTTTTCTTCAATTCAAGTTATGCTTTCAAATAAATAAAGTGCAAAACTGTATCTTCTAGAATGTTGTGCAAAATCTGTACGGAAGAGTTCTTGGTAGCGGGTGCCTTCGTCTTTGAAGGCCATCAGCTGCTGTTTGGGAGTATGGGGGGTGCGCTTCCCTGAGCTATGATCTCAGTGAGTTCCTAGGTCCCTCTAGTATCTGCCCTTGAGCCATTGAAAGCTAGGAGGAGGTGTTGTGGGGTGCACCAAAAGAGAGACCACACAATTCAAAGAAATCTGCAAGCCAATTTGGAGTCTTTATTAGCCGGCCTGCGACAGCCTCAGAAACCCCCAAGAAGGAAGATTCAGAGAGCAGCCCCGAGAGGTTCTCAAGAGGGGCTTATAAAGGCAAAACCGCAAACCTATCCACAGAAGCAGGAGAGGGGCATTATCTTTTTACAGCCACATCTTGGTTTGCAGCTGTAAGCAAGCAAGCTTATCTACAGAAGCAGGAAAACACCGTTAGCTCTTGTACGGTATATCCCATTCTTTTAGTTTCTTAACAATGATTATTGTTCAATTTTTAACTCTTGGAAACTTTCTGCCCTGGATCTTGTGACTCCGGATAACTTCTTCTTGCTAGGGCCTGATTTATTGCTCCTGACCCCCCACAGAGGGAAAGGTTTCTCAGTGTTGTGAGCCGCTGGTGTGGGTCCCCACCATGCCTTATAGGCATCTTAATCCTACCACCAGCTTATTTCATTAAACTCCTCAGTCACCCTTCCTGAGTAGTCCTTTGACTTCCTGCTAGGACCCTCATTGCTACAATGATCTGTAATTCTTTATTTACATATCTTTTTCTCACTTCAATTATGCATCACTTGAAGATTAGGGTGATAATTTACTCACTTTACATTCCCAGCACCAACCACAATGAGGAAAATCCTACTTATACAGTTCATTTCAGGATAATAAAATATATGTTGTAAAACCGGGAAAGGCTGGGTCTGATGAGGTTGAAAACCTCTGTTCTAGAGCAAGGGAGTAAGAACATATTATTGGAGGGATCTTTAACAGAGATTTCTCTTCCCCATAACTCTTTTGAGTTATCTCAAGCTGAAGAAGAGTCAACAAATGTGTAAAGGGAATTGAGAGCCTCGTGGGAGGTCGTATTGGAGCATCATCTAGGTTGGACTGAGATGACCTAAGACTGAGTCAACTGAATGAGGCTGGCGTCCTATGTATATGCCTGGCCCGGCCCACCCAACCGTGTAGAAGCTCAATCTACAAGAGGGAGCAATCCAGACTAGTGACCCAGGCTTAATTCCACAGAACCTACGTTTCCTGAAGGGCACTAGTATGGGTCCAGTATATGGCTGACACCAGAAATCCCTCCTTCCCAGCCTTTCCAGGACAGAGGCATTCTGCAGTAGAGATTGGAGCAAATGGCTATATTTTCTTATCTGTATTTTAGGATCCTGAGTCTGGGTGATACTAAGAAAGGAAACCTCCTCTTCCTTCCCTCTGCAGTTACAGAGAGTGAGGATACTGCTGCTCAGGGGAACAAGAGGTGGCCTGTGTTTCAACAGAATGTCCTTTGGTCAGAGAGTTTATGGAATAATAGTATCTCCATGTGGCACAAACAGCAGCAAAGAACAGAGATGGCAGCAGAGGACTGATGGGATTTTCTTTTTTTTTTTTTTTCTTTTTGGCATGGGCAGGCACCAGGAACCGAACCCGGTTCCTCGGGCATGGCAGGCAAGCACTCTTACCTGCTGAGCCACCATGGCCCGCCCTGATGGGATTTTCTATTGGTATCAGGGCTACTTGACTCCTTGGGTGGAGTAAGTCCCTAGGGTTGTTTTGATTTAACATGGGAAGGAGACTCCCAAAGCCAAAGAACATTCTTGTTATTCTGAGATGGATGCTTGAGTGCCTTTGTATGAATATTTAAAAGAGATGAGATTTTATTTTTGCTATACCAGGCTAGTGGAGCAGGCTGTAGGGTCACACTTCAAGGGCTCCCTGTTTTCCTCAGGACAAAAGGCAAACTTCTTGCAGTGGCCTCCAAGGTCCATAGAACTTTGAGCCTTGTTCCCTGATCTCACCTCCTTTTTGCTTCTCCCCATCTGATGCCTTAATGCTCCACCCAGACTGCATGATTTCTGTTTCCTTAAACCCACTGTGCTACATCCCTCCCTTATAGGCCTTTGACCTTGCTGACCCCCTGCCTGGACTCTGTCCATCCCCACTCCCACCGCAGTTCCACTCATCTCAATAACCCCAACTCTCTCTTCCCCAGATTTCACCTCAGACCTGACTTCCCTCCCAGGGAAGTTCATTCTGACCGGCAGATTCTGACCAAGTGCCTGATTAGGTAGGTGTCTGGCCAGCACCGTCTCATCCCCTACCATGGCAGGCATGATTTTGGGTTAGAATTACTATTTTTTTGTTTATCTCACTAAAGTAACCACTGTGAGGACTGAGACTGGCTCTTGCTTTCCTACATTATTTCCCAGCCCTGGAAACATTACTCTGTAATCGGCATAAAATAATAATTGGCCCAATAAAAAAATAGAAAAAAGGAATTATCTAAAGGAAAATAGTTTTGTAAGAAAAGGGAAAAAGTTTTATTACTTTTCAGAAAGATACTAAAATACAAAAGGAAAAATTATGTTTGTGTAACTGACAGTGCATATTTCTACTTAACTTTTTTTAGTAAGGTACATGAGATTTTTTTTTAACGGATCAAAGAGCCTTCATAACTTTTTTTTTTAACTTTTATTTTATTTTATTAATTAACAGAAAAAAGAAATTAACCCAACATTTAGAAATCATACCATTCTACATATGCAATCAGTAATTCTTAACATCATCACATAGATGCATGATCATCGTTTCTTAGTACATTTGCATCGGTTTAGAAGAACTAGCAACACAACCGAAAAAGATATAGAATGTCAATACAGAGAGAAAAATAAAAGTAATAATAGTAAAAACAAAACAAAACAAAACAAAACAAAAACCTATAGCTCGGATGCAGCTTCATTCAGTGTTTTAACATGATTACTTTACAATTAGGTATTATTGTGCTGTCCATTTTTGAGTTTTTGTATCTAGTCCTGTTGCACAGTCTGTATCCCTTCAGGTCCAATTACCCATTATCTTACCCTGTTTCTAACTGCTGCTGGACTCTGTTATCAATGACATATTCCAAGTTTATTCTTGAATGTCGATTCACATCATTGGGACCATACAGTATTTGTCTTTTAGTTTTTGGCTAGACTCACTCAGCATAATGTTCTCTAGGTCCATCCATGTTATTACATGCTTCATAAGTTTATCCTGTCTTAAAGCTGCATAATATTCCATCATATGTATATACCACAGTTTGTTTAGCCACTCGTCTGTTGACATAACTTTTTTTTCCTTTTACTATTTTTTTTTTAATCCAAGACACAGCCTGGAGGTGATTGTAATTTTATAATCGATCAAAACCAAAAGGATTGTACTATAACTGAAGCTACACATGGTTGATCTCTAATTAAATTAACACATACGCTTTGGAAAAGTTTGCTCGCTTTACGTTAGCCAGCATCTATGTTTTGATAAGCAATTCACTGCTGAAAAACTACAGAAGATTTGTCATACATATCCTTGTCATGAATTGCTACTTTATTTAAATTTGAAAATCTTCAATATTTCTCCTAAACTTTTCTTATCAATGGGAGGCTTCCTTTGGCTGCCAGGCTGCAGAAACTTCTTCACGGTGGGGAGGTTGCTGATTCGGGTTTTCAGGGCCTGCACACATGAGAAACAGCCTCAGCACAGGGAGCCAGTGAGCCAACCCTTCATGACCACAGCCCAGGAGACCTGAAGCCCTCCAGGCAGAGCCCACCCAACTCCCCTCCCTCTGCACCAGTAAGGAGACTGGGAAATGGATGCCTCATGAAAAATGAAGAAAAAGGAAGGAAATATTGCTCAATAGCGTCTTCCCTGAAGACCCCTTTGTTTAAGACTTCATTTGAATCACACTCTTTCCTATCTTCTTCCTTATGTGTCTTGTACATTCATTACTTTTGTTCAATGCACGGAAGGGTAATGTGTCTGTCTGAAAGTCAGATATCAAGACAGGTTAAAGGTCCAAACAGGAGAAATGGAGAAATCAAGCTGGAACTGAAGGCAGAGAAAATATAAAAGTTAAACTATGGGATATGTTCAAACCAATTTGCTTATTTGTAGAGACTGGGGGATAGGAGAGACTTGAGCAGAGAGATACACAATGACTGAAAGAAGGAGCAGGAAATCAGATGGAAAGAGACCAGCTCAGACAGACTCAAATATGAAAAGAGGACAGACCTGTTATAGAGGGACTCACAGGAAAAATGAGAACAGAAACCAAGGTGGACGAGGGATATGGGGAAATGATGCCCAGTATCTGAGCCTTTTTCATTATAAAATGCATAATATTCTTCTTAGAATACCATCCACTTCAAATTTCTTAGGAATAACAAGGTCTTTCCATGCCTCACAACCAAGGTCTACAAGCATATTTTGGTGCCACAAGGGTGCTGATTGCATGGAGAAGGCTGGGGACTCAGAACACCCCCAGTCCAACAGACCAAATATTAGATTCCAAGAAGGGAAGGCGTGGGGCTGAGAAATAGATCACCTTCAACAAAGGAGAGTTGGTGAGAAAGCTAGCCTCAAGCTCTTCCACATGGTGAAGTTCAACCAGGTGGATGTCAGCCCTGCTCAGCTTGTTGCTAACCAGGTGGTCTTGTCCATGGCTCTTTAACACCTGGTGGTTTGAGGGGATCAGATCATGAACACATGCGTGAGTTCTCTCCCAACTCCCTCAAACCCAACTCTCCTACTTCTGCTGGCCTCTCTGGGGAGTGACAGACCCTCAGCACCTGATACACCATGTTTCTGTCTATCCCAGCCCCTAAATGTGTGCAACCTGAAATTTCAGGCCCTGGCTCTCCACTCTTTCTCTCTTCTCTCTTCCTTGGATAGGATCTCTGTCTCCATGACATCATCATTCGTCACCCCTAAGCAGACTATTTCAGACTCTGCATTTCTCCTCTTGTCTGCTTTCTTCATTTCCTGATCTGAAATAAACCTGTGTCAACTTGAATTCTTCAACTTCCCTGAAACTTTGGCTTTGACTCCAAACTTACCTGTATCTGTCAATTATATTTGATTACATTATAATCTGCAGGCTGAAGTGTTTAAGGGGGAAATGTACTGATGTCTACAAACTACTTTGAAAGTCATCCACAAATAATAGTTTTGATGGACAAAGAGAGGGAAAGATAAAGCAAACAAGATAAAAAGTTAATTTTGTAATCTAGGTGGTGAGTATATATCTATTCATTGTACATTTCCTGCAACATCTCTGTCTGTTTGAAAGTTTTCATAATAAAATGTTGGAGAATGCATGGTTTATTTAAAATAATGCAGCATTTATGGGCATCATAAAAAATAAAGAGAAAAACACACATCAGCCACTCTTGAAGATAAACCCCTGTTAAACATTTGGCAATAATCATTTCGGACTATATATACAGATAAAAGTATATATAGCTATTTTCATTATCCCTCCCCCACCCAGCATGGGACATTCAAGGGTGAAAACAGCATGTGGCATGAATGACTCCTAGAGATGAATCTGGTCCTGGCACCATGGAACTGACAATGCTTTCCAGACCACAGTGGGGGAAGGAAGTAAAATAAGGCATCAGTGAATAAGAGAGATCAGAGTCAAGAGGCTATTCTGGAGGCTACTCTTATGCAAGCTTCAGTTACACAGAACTAATTGCCATGTTTTGCTAAACCCCAACCAACATCATTCTTGTTAACTATTTTTTAAAAAACAATGTTTTTATTATAAACAATGAACAGACATACAGACATTCTTGACATACAGACATTCTTGTCATGGTCCTTTTAAGAACATCTAGGGTTCAAACTGAAGTTCTACATAAGTTTCATACACTGAGTTTGTTTTCCTGGAGCCTATAATTCCCAGAGGGTTCCTACACCAGGTAACCCTGAAACCCAGAGGGACCAGCTTCTCCAGAATTATCAATTAATTACATCCCCCTAACCTTTGGTGTTGACAGTCCTTGTCAAAATGAAAATGCCAGAATGGGCATTGCCCAAAGATGCCTAAAGATTGGGAAAACGATCAAAGGAGAAGGAGGAAGTATTACAGAGAAAACAGGATTTAACAAATGAGTATGGCTGCTGAATCACTATATTAATATTCCTTCTAGCCTCCAGTGTTTTGGAGCAGCTAGAAGGAAAAATCTGAAATAGTGCAATGGTAACCCACAACAAACTCAAAAATCTGTTCTGTAACTACTTGTTGAAGTGTACTTTGAAAATTATTGCTCCTTCTTTGCTTTGTATATATGTTATATTTAATAATAAAAATATTTTAAAGTATATGTAGCTATTTTATCAATAACAGAGTTAATCTCACATGTTATTTTGTAGTATGTCTTTTTCATATATGTTGTCATCAGTTTTTTTCTAATTTCAAATTTTAGGTACACTAAATGTGTAGCAGCCATATAGCTTGAGATCATATGAATGTGCCAAATACTGTCAGTACCACAAGAGATGAGGGTGTATTTCCTTGCTTACTGCTAAATGCATAGCTCCATGAATAGGAATAGGCACACAAGCGATGATGAACATTTGTTGAATAAATAAAAGAATGATACAATTTTTTTTAGATATGACTTTTAAGGTATTAACCCTTTTATTTATACTTTAAGCCCCTAATATCTCATAATCATCTTTTGGTTCATGTTTTCATATTTAGCATGATTTCAGGTGAACTTCAGCTTGGTATGTTCTCCTTTTATATTCAAAGAAAAAATTAAGATATGTACTACATAAATAATGATAAAACTTTATATTCTTAGTTTTAATCTTATATTATTATATTTTATACACATTATATATATCTATATATATTATAATTTAAGTTATGATTCTTGCATGGATTTCCTCAAAAATTTGTGTGGTCTCCAAATCCCGTATAATCTTTTTTTCTTATTATTGTTTGCATCTATTTTGTTCTCTCCACCCTACTCTATTTAGACACTTCTGATCCAAATTCCAGAACACCACAATATTATCTCGATGGACAACTTGCCTCTGGTTTCCCTACACGTGGTGTCAGAATATTCTCTGACATGTTGCTTTTATCATTTTACTTTTTGGATCAAAAGCCCTTGGTGTTCTGAAAGATCTAGTCCAATCTCTAGTGATATCAGGGTGCTATATTAGTAAAAAAGGAAGGCTCATTGGAATTGAAGGTCAGTCCCTAAGGAATATCCAGAAACTGTTTTTCTACTGCCCTCTAAAGTTTTAGTGCCCCTAAACATTGAACTGCTTCCAGTTACCTTTTCAAAGGCAGGAGAATAATAGTTTGTTGTTCCTTCTTTGACCAGAGCCATCTGCTCATCTTTTTGCTCAGGTGTATACACATACAAAGGATCATTTCACTCAAATCTATCCCACCTTTTACATACATATCAATGCTGAAAGACAAAAATGACCCAAACTGTCAAATGCCACCTGCCTTGGATTTTTTTCTCTTAGAGAAGTTGTGGGTTTACAGAACAATCATGCATAAAACACAGGAGTCCTTAGAATGCCCACCTTTCATGCAGGAGACCCGGGTATGATCCCCAGACCATGCACCCCCCCCAAAAACAAACAAACAAACAAAAAACCCCCAAAACACAGGAGTCCTTTATACCACACTATTACTAACGCTTGCATTAGTGTGGATCATTTGTTACAATTGATGACAGCACATTTTTTTATAACTATACTATTAACTGTAGTCCATGGTTTAAAGTTCACTGTTTGTGTAGTGCAGTTCCACGGATTGTTTTTTAAACATTTTGTTTTATAACCATTTATGCAAACCAACATTTCATCTATTAATCACATTCATATGTATTTATATTTCAATGCTTTTAATAATGTTCATATATTGTGCTACCATCACCACTACTCATTACCAAAACATTTCCATCATTCCAAATAGGAACTCTGTACATTTTAAGCCTTAACTTCCCATTCCCTAGCTCCACCCCATCCCCTGGGAACCTAAATTCTAGATTCTGATTCAATGAGTTTGCTTATTCTAATTGTTTCAAATCAGGGAGATCAGACATTTTATGATTAAAATAAGCTTCTGTGTCTGGCTTATTTCACTCAACAGGATATCTTCAAGGTTCAACCCTGTTGTCACATGTGTCAGAACTTCATTCTTTTTTGCAGCTGAACAATATTCTGTGGTGTGTATATACCAAATTTTATTTATCCATCAATCAGTTCATGGACATTTGGATGGCTTCCATCTTTTGGCAATTGCAAATAATGCTGCTATGAACATCAGCATGCAAATATCTGTTCAAGTCTCTGTTTTCAATTCTTTTAGGTGTATGCCTAGTAATAGAATTGCCAGGTCATATGATAGTTCTATACTTAGCTTTTGGAGGAACTGCCAAACTGCCTCCCACAGCTGCTGCACCATTTTACATTGCTACCAGTGTTCCTATTTCTCCACATCCTCTCCAACCATAATACAGCCATTCTAATGTGTGAAATTGTATATCATTGTGGTTTTGCATTTTCCTGATGGCTAATAATATAGAGCATCTTTTCATGTGCTTTGTGGCCATTATCTTCTTTGGCAAGATGCCTATTCAAGTCATTTGTCATCCATTAGCTGCTTTCTTGCAATAACATCCCATTATCAACCTCTATCCTCCAGCAGATGCATTCCTGTAGTAAATTCCCCTAACTCACTATTCGCCCTCTGGCATTTACAACCCTGCATGCCTAAGGCAGTGCTTAAATTTTAATCTTCACCAATGGAAAGCTGCCAACTCCTAATAAACTGCCCCCTGTTTCTGAAAACTAGCCAATAGAGACCTGCTTAAACCTTGCCCTCAACCCCCTAACCCTGAGTCATAAACACCCTATCCCCTGCCACCTCGGTGTGGCTGTTTCTCTCTCTCTTGAAACGCTGCTTTGCCTGAATTTCCTTGTTTCTGGTGAGTTTGCTGAGTTTGCTTTTCAATATATATCTAACATTTTTGTTATACACATGACAAAATATAGGTACAAAGAGCATGGGTAGCCTGAGCTGCCAAAACAGAAACAAATTAATACTGATTCTATACCTAGTATTTATCATCTCTGTTGTAGCTTGTTTGTGCAAGACAGCGTGATTCATGTGGCTGAACAGCTGCACCCAAATAATGTCAACAGAGAGGTTTTGCCTGGTCATTTCCATCATGTCCTTTACCCTCTCTCATCCCATTACATCACCCAGGCCCCCTTGTAGGCCCGATGTTAGTTCTTCCAGTTATTTCCCGTAGAACATGGTTCCAAATCCATCTATGGCTGCCCATTGCATTCCTCAGTATCCAACTAAAAATATCTTCTATATAGGTACAACTGTGTATACAGTTCCAACCAATGCATTTTACAGAGAACACTTTCTTTCTTTTGCTCTGAACTGGGCTTCATGTATGACTTTTTTAATAATAGCTTACTGATATATGACTCACATACCATAATTTTCATCCTTTCAAAAAACACAATTCAATGTTTTTTTATTTTACTCTCATAATTCTGCAAGCATCCCCCTCCTTAATTCCAGAACATTTTCATCACACCAAAAGGAAATGCATCCCCTTGACAGTTAGGTAGTCACCCCCCATTCCTCCATCCTCCCAGCCACTGGCAAATACTAATCTACTTTCTATCTCTGTGGATTTTCTTTGGGGAGTTTGAATAAGTCTGGCTGTGTCATCCTGGTTCAAGATGCCTGAGTCCACCCAGGGCACCAGAGGAGCTGTGGAGCCAGTCCTCTGCTCTATCTTACCTAGTCATCTAGCTGCTCATAAAACTTAAGTTCCTGGTTATCATTCTTATAATTTCTAGAATGTGAGAATCAGATCATTTAGATACTTCTTTCCCCAAAACTTCTCCATAAGACATTTCTCCAATTGACACTCATAAAGGATGAAACACCTGGTACCATGATCACTATCTTCTTGGCTTCCTGTTTCAGCAGTGTTAGGAAATCTCAGTCACTATGCTCTATCCACGGATTGCATCCTCGTATATAATCACACCACCTGAATCAATCCGAAGTTTACAGTTTTCCATTCCTATACGACTTCCATGTACTGGATGGACCTCAGGCCATGGCTCAAGGCCCAGCACACCTGCCATGGTCTTGCTCAGCCTTGGTGCTTCTGCTCCTACTGGCCTCTTTGGCTATAATTCCAGTGTGCCTTGCTCACTCAAGGAAGGACCTAAATTGTTCCTGTGTTATTTGTTGACATAAGTAAAGAAAGCACACTGTACAGGGCTCTCTCCTTTATGTCCTTGCCATAGAGGTTGTATTTGGAGGAGACGTAGTTGAGGATGGCTCTGGTCTGCACCCGCTTCATCCCATCAGTTTCAACCATTGGAACTTCCTGGAACATCAAACTCCCATCTTTGGAAAGAATGAAAAGAAAAAGAAAGTGAAAAGTTTTATGGGCCACACTCTCTCAGTATGAAGAAAGTGTTTGTTGAAGTGACTGAAGACACAAAAACCAATGAAAAATGATAACCTGTTAACTGTTCAAATCACAATAGCATTTTGTTCTTATCTTCCTTATTGTCCCTCTGAGTGCCATTTTCATTTCTAACTTGTTTCTTTTATCTTTTTATTTCCTTCCTAGATCATGGTAGTTCCTTGGTATGTTATGGTTTTGATTTGACCTCATGGATATTGTAGAAAAATTTGAGAGAGGCTGCAACAAGGTTGCCAGCCAAATGTCATTTTAAATGGGCAGTCCCAACAGTAATTCTCACAGTGTTCATACTATTCAAGTTCTTAAGTTCAATTCTGAGAGTGAATCCTATATATGGATTCCATGCTCCCCATATCACACTATGAGGTGGTAAGCACAGAGCGGGCCTGTTTTCCTGACCCCACTCCTGGCAGCCATGCTCTGTTATCTACCTCCTCACCCCCTCACTTACAACTAACTCAACTGCTGGCTTCACTTAAGAGCCTGCAATGTTACTAGGATAATACTTTGTCATAATCTGTAAGAGAAAAGAACTCAAGGTAATGGTTTTAAGTCTTCTCATTCTTTACACCCTAATTGAATGTGTTTGTGTGTTTTCAGCTCATTCATAGTGCAGAAAAGCATGAAAAAGTAAGAAGGCAATATGCACGAGACACTAGGGAATGGTTCTTTAGGATTGACTTCCAGAATTCCAGCCCTTCCTAGCCCTGAAAGAGTTGTCAACCTGCTCAGGGAGCCCTACCCCTTCATTTTAGCCACTTTCCACCCTCTCCTTCAACTCCAGCTTCCACCATACAAACACATATAGGTATTGCCTGATGTTCAAACCTCTGCCCATGATTTCTACTAGATACCCTCATAAGGGGACTTATAGAACGGGTCTTAACATTTCTTAACTTTCCCAAGTGTTCTTGTAGTTTCTATGACTTTTTCTTCAAACTAGAAAGCAGACAGAGAAAAGAGTTCTCATTAGTTCCATCCATGTAATACAACATTCACACTTGAAAGGCCCTGCTGTACCTAACATGGAGAAGGTATTTCTGCACTTGGTAAGGTACACAGAGGAGTCTGATCATGGACATGATTTGGAATCATAAGATAAAGATAAGAGTCTTTATTTTATCTAATGATAAGAGACTTATCTAACGATAAGAAAAAAGGCAAAAGTCACAGCAGCTACTGCTCCTTCTTGTAGGTCTACTTCCCCTCCATCTGTCTCCGCCAATGTGGAAGATTAATTTATGCTTTGGGAGGGGCATGTCATTGAAGGAGAGGATTTTGGAAGTTGTTGTAATCACAAAGCTGTTATATCTCAGGAATAGCCACTCCCTAAAAGTCAGATCAGGATAAGACATTGTCTGTCCCCTGGAATGGGTGTGCTATGGGGGAAGAACCATCAAAGATTTTGCCACCAAGCAGCCTTCACTGTAATTTAATTACCGCATTCCACAGGGACCCCATAAAGAGCAGAAAAAGTCTCACAACTTAGAATTTTCTCTCCTGGAAAATATGGGACACAGTAGATCAATTTCCATTCTGAGGAGAGGAATTAGAGACCCTGGCCTAATTTTATTCTCGTTTTACTTTATTATTATTATTATTTTTGCATATGATTTGACTTCCTGGATTTGAATTTTAGTCGTGTCACTTACAGGCTTTATGACCTGGGATATGTTACTGGAACTCACTGTGCCACAGTATCCTCATCTATAAATGACTGTAATTATAGTACCTGCTCTTTAACTTGTGAGAATTAAATGCCTAAAGCATGTAGAGCATTAGAGCTGTACCATGTTAACATTGTGCTAAAAAAAATGTAATTAGAGTTTTGAAGGGTGACTGTTACTTCATCATGCAAATGCACCATCCATTTTTCCAACATTGCTGAATATTTACATTGTCCTTGATCTATATCCAGTAGGTCAAAACTTGATGTAAATTGCACATCCTCCTGAAACAGGTTCTTTTTGTTGGAACAGCAGGCATTTGAAGCTGTCTCAAGCTGTCCACAGCTCTGAGTGGTTACAGATTTTTAATACAAGTATAAAAACCAATTTTTACTTAATTTTGCCATCGACAAGCAAATATACCAAACTAAAAGTCCAAGGAGAAAGTTGTCAAGAAAATGGATTTGGTATTGCTGTATTTGGCTCTAATCTTGGCTCTGTGTCATAATAACTGTGTGATGTGGACAAAGGCCAACATCTCCAAGGCTTACTTTCCTCATCTGTAAAACGGGGGCAGAACATTCCTTACACACGATATTGCTGTGTGTTTCAATTCAGAGCACAGGACCTGGGCCATAACAAAACAGGTAATAAGCAGTTAGCAGTGACTCTAGTGACTTCTATATTTAAAGGAGTTCTTTCCTTCTGGTTTCATATGAGACCCCAGCCCTCCTCCCTCTATCATTCTCACATTCAGCTTCATTCAGTATACTTACATTACTGTGCTACAATCAGGTGGTGTTGTGCTATCCATTTCTGAATTTTTACGATCAGTCCTGTTGCACAATCTGTATCCCTTCAGCTCCAATTACCCAATGTCTACCCTATTTTTATCTCCTGATATCCTCTGTTCTTAGCTGAAATTCTCCAAGTTCATTCATTAATGTCAGTTCATGTCAGTGAAACCATACAGTATTTTTCCTTTTGTTTATGGCTAATCTCACTCAGCATAATGTCCTTAAGATCCAATCATGTTATTACATGCGTCACGACTTTATTCTGTCTTATAACTGCATAATATTCCATCGTATGTATATACCATAGCTTTCAGCCACTCACCTGTTGATGGACATTTGGGCTGTTTACATCTCTTGCCAATTGCAAATAATGCTGCTATAAACATTGGTGTGCAAATGTCCATTTGTGTCCTTGCCCTCATGTCCTCCAAATAGATACTTAGCAATGGTATTGCTGGATCATATGGCAATTCTATACTTAGTTTCCTGAGAAGCTGCAAAACTGCCTTCCAGTGGTTGTACTATTTTACATTCCCACCAACAGTGGATAAATGTGCCTCTTCTCCACATCCTCTCTAGCACTTGTCATTTCTGGTTTTTTTGTTTGTTTGTTTTTTTGTTGATAATGGCTTTTCTTGTAGGTGTGAGATGATATCTCATTGTAGTTTTGATCTGCATTTCCCTAATAGCCAGGAAAGTTAAGCATGTTTTCATGTGCCTTTTAACAATTTGTATTTCCTTTTCTGAGAAGAGCCTGTTCATGTATTTTGCCCATTTTGTAATTGGGTTGTTTGAATTTTTGTTGTTCAGTTGAACAATCTCTTTATATATTCTGGATACTTGACCCTTACCTCATATGTTGTTTCCAAATACTGACTCCCATTGTAGGCTGCCTTTTCATTTTCTTGACAAAGTTCTTTGATGCACAAAAGTGTTTAATATTGAGGAGTTCCCATTTATCTATTTCTTTCTTCGATGCTCATGCTTTGGGTGTAAGGTCTAGGAAACTGCCTCCTATTACAAGTTTTATAAGACATTTCCCTACATTTTCTTCTAAAAGTTTATGGTCTTAGCTTTAATGTTTAGTTCTTTGATCCATTTTGAGTTAATTTTTGTATAAGGTGTGAGATATAGATCCTCTTTCATTCTTTTGCATATGAATATCCTGTTCTCTAAGCACTATTTATTGAAGAGAATGTTCTGTTCCAGGTTACTACTTGGCTTGACTGTCTTATCAAAGATCAATTGTCTATAGATGGTTTAAGGGATTCTTGATGGTGAAGAAGTTGGGAATTTGGGGTTGTGACTTGCTCAGTGGGACAGAGTTTGCTGTGGTTCTACAGATTGTGAGGAGGTATGTGCAAGCAGTTTATCAAGCCTGCAGTTCAAGACAAACATAAGGGATGGTGGGTGGTCATCAAGAGAGGGTGGTTAACTACGTGGGACATGACTCCCAGGGGTGTGGACCTTCCTGGCAACGTGGGACAGAAATCCTGGAATGAGCTGGGACTCAGCATCAAGGGATTGAGAAAAACTCTAGAATGAGTTAAGACCCAGCATCAAGGGATTCAGAAAACCCTCTCGACCAAAAGGGGGAAGAGTGAAATGAGACAGTGTCAATGGCTGAGAGTTTCCAAACAGAGTCCAGAGGTAATCCTGGAGGTTATTCTTACGCATTAAGTAGATATCACCTTGTTATTCAAGATGTAGTGTAGAGGCTGGAGGAAACTGCCTGAAAATGTAGAGCTGTGTTCCAGTAGCCATGTTTCTTGATGATGATTGCATAATGATATAGCTTTCACAATGTGACTGTGTGATTGTGAAAACCTTGTGTCTGATGCTCCTTTTATCTACTTTGTCAACAGATGAGTAGAACATAAGGAATAAAAATAAATAATAGGGGGAACAAATGTTAAAATAAATTTAATTTGAAATGCTAGTGATCAATCAAAGGGAGGAATAAGGGGTACGGCATATATAATTTTTTTTTCTGTTTTCATTTTATTTTTCTGTTGTCTTTTTATTTCTTTTTCTGAATTGATGCAAATGTTCTAAGAAATTATCATGATGATGAATATGCAACTATGTGATGATATTGTGAATTACTGATTATATATGTAGAATGGAATGATCACATATTAAGAATGTGTTTCTTTTCTGTAATTTTTTTTAAAAAATTAATAAAAAAAAAGTGAGGGTGGTTAAGGGCAGGATGGGGTTGACGAGAGTGTTGTTGATTGTGAAGAGGGGATGGAGAATGTGATGGTCAGCCTTTGGGCACAGAGAACCCAGAAGCCCTGAACAATTAGGCTCGCCCACCCTCCTCTTCAATCATGTGGGAATGGACTGAAGGAAGCCAGGGTTGCTGCAACAGCGCCCCCTACCTCACTCTCCTGTGCTGAACTCAGCCTGCCCAGAGGCTCTGAACTCATACCCTCTTTGAACGGCAAATCTGAAATCTGGACTTTGGTAAAACAGGTTAATTCACTTATACAGAGGAAGCAATCTGGAATGGCATGATTTGGATTTTTTGTTTGCTTGTTTCTTTTCAACATTAAAAAAGGATTTAGCTAAAGTCCCAAACATTCATGCATTCATGGACAATGTGGAATCCCTGGGCTCACACTCTAGAAGACCCCTCCCCCTCTCACCACCTCACCCAGAAGTGAAGTTATTTTTCTGTTCCTATCTGAAGGATAGTATCCTCTGAATCTGACCATGTCTCTCTCCCCAGGAAAACCCTCCCAGAGTTGCTGAGTTCCTTTGATCTGACTAAGAAGTGTATTTCTCAATGACACCTCTTGGGGGCAGCAGACAGCACAGTCATATGGAAACTTGCACCAATTAGTTGTAGAACAGATTTCAGAGTTTGGTATGGGTTACAGTCCCACAATTTTAGATTTTTCCTTCTAGCTGCTCTAAGACACTGGAGACTAAAAGAAATACCAGTATAATGATTCATCAATCTCACATTTTAGCATGTGCAAATTTTTTAGCATGTACAAATACCCCAATCTTTCGGGGTATTTGGGCTGTGCCCATTCTAACTTTTTCTTGTTGGAAAGGGCTGTCAATAATAATATGGAGTTAGGAGATGGAACTAGTTGATGTTCTGGAGACACTGGCCCCTCTGAGTTTCAGAACTTATCTGACCTAGGAACCCATGTGGAGGTTGTAGTTTTCTGGGAAGTAATCATAGTGCATGGAACTTTGTAGAATCTCAGATAAAGCCCTAGGTGTTCTTTAGGGTTGACAGGAATGGTTTTGGTTGGGGTTTGGCAAACCATGATAAGTAGCAATATCTAACTGAAGCTTGTTGCATAAGAGTAGCCTCCAGAGTACCCTCTCAACTCGATTTTTACTCTCTCAGCTACTGATACCCTATTTTGTTACAATTCTCTTCCCCTTTTTAGTCAGGAAGGCATTGTTGATCCCATGGTGCCAGGGCCAGGCTCATCTCTGGAAGTCACATCCCACATTACCAGGGAGACTTTCACTCCTGGATTTCATGTCCCACATAGTGGTGAGGGTAATGGGAGGGGCTGAGGGAGAGAGAGAGAGAGGGAACACTGAAAAACAAAAGAGGGCCTTTGAAGGGGGAAAAATTCAACTTCCCCATTTGCAGAATTCCTGATATTCTCGTAAGCAGTGGAGACAACCAAATCAATACAAATCAATTAGGCTGAGCCCTCGATCTTGGGGTTCGCCCCTATGTAACTTCTCCCTGCAAAAGAGAGGCTAAGCCTACTTGAAATTAGGCCTAAGTGTCACCCCCAGAGAACCTCTTTTGTTGCTCAGATGTGACCTCTCTCTCTAAGCTGATCCAACAAATGAACTCACTGCCCTCCCCCAACCCCCACTACATGGGACATGACTCCCAGGAGTGTAAATTTCCCTGGCAACATGGGACAGAATTCTGGGATGAGCTGGGAAAACCTTCTCGACCAAAAGGGGGAAGAGAGAAATGAGACAAAATAAAGTGTCAGTGACTGAGGGATTTCAAACAGAGTCGAGAGGTTATCCTGGAAGTTATTATTACCCATTATGTAGACATCCCTTTTCAGTCTATGGTATATTGGAGTGGTTAGAGGGAAGAACCTGAAAGTCTAGAGCTGTGTTCCAGTAGCTTTGCTACTTGAAGATGATTGTATAATGATATAGCTTTTACAATGTGATTGTGTGATTGTGAAAACCTTGTGTCTGATGCTCCTTTCATCTACAGTAGGGATAGATGAGTAAAAAACATGGATAACAAATAAACAAATAATAGGGGAAACAAAGGTTTAAAAAAAAGAGGGTCTTTGGAAGTAACTTAGGCATAACTATAAGTAGGCTTAGCCTCTCCGCTACATAAATAAGCTTCACGAGAGGAAGCCTCAAGATCGAGGGCTTGGCCTGTTGACTTGGGTGTCCCTAATATTTGAGACAATGCCAGGGGTTTCCTGGGTATTGTTTGATAGTTCAATAATTTCATATTTTTTCTCCCATTCCTCAAGGGACTTTGCCAATACTTTTTAAATTTTTTGTATGCTGTATGGCAGGGGTCACATTTCATTCTTTTTCCATGTGCGTATCCCCGTATTTTTACCAATACTTTTAAATTATCTGTTCAGCAGATAATTTAACTCTGGGATGTATCTGGGCATTACCTTAAGCTATACAGGATAAAGTCCTTCATTCTTATTCTTCCCTCCCATGTGTTTGGATTGTTAAAAATATCTATTTAGACAGGTTAAGTTAGATTATGTGCTACAGAAAATTTAGGTTGTGGACAAAATAAGCCTCTTTTCCTTTGGTCTCATAGAGTAAGTGAAGTTTTAAAATACAATGTCTTCCTTATCCCTGTACTCTGATTTACCTTAGTCGTGACCTGATCAGCTTGGTTCTTATCTCTACTTCAGGCCTTATCTCTTTTTCAATTTATTTAACAGTTGTATGTGGCAATGTTGACCTTCAGAACTGTAGAACTCCTACCCTGAGTCTTAGGTGTCACACAGATACCCAAAGTTCCAGGGAAATACCCGGTTATACACATGTAAAAACACAACCTCTCAAATTCTAGAAGTAATAATTACAGGTCTGAAGTGCAGCCCCTCTGGAGGGCAGTGTAGCGGTTCCACAGGAGGCTATGGGTGGGGTTGCCATATGATCCTGCAACCCATTGCCAGGTACATACCTGGAAGAACTGATAGCGGGGACACGAATGGACATTTACACACTGGTGTTCATGGCAGCAGTGTTCACCATTCACAACGGATGGAAGTGGCCTAAGGGTACAACGACAGCAGTGAAAGGGGGAATTGTGGTGTTTACATTCAATGGAATACTGAGCTGCTACAAGAAGGAATGAAGTCGTGAGGAATGCAACTAGGTGAATGAACCTTAAGGACTATATGTTGAAGGAAATGTCAGAAACAAAAAAATATTATCATGCCTCACTCATACAGATTAACCATAATATACAAACTCAGAGAATTGAATGCAAGAGCATGAATTATCAGGTTGGGGCCTAATGTAATGGTTCCTAGATTGTAAATTCTTACAGCAGTCACATATGTGTAGGAATTGTAACTGATATTTCTAAATTCTGAGCTATTGAGCTATTTGTATATAACCAAGTCGTTTCCTGAAACTTCAGTTATTTATGTGATACCTGAAACTCAGAGTTAGAGCACTGGAGCTGTGAAAGTCAGCAGTACCCCATTCAGACTTCTTCTAGAGATATGAATGAAGCTGATCTGGATAGGACTAAGATAAGTCAGAATACTGGGTAAAAGATAACATGACCCATATTTTCAAACTTCAAACTCCATGTGTAACTGAAGGGACAGATGTTTATTTGGTGCAAAATTTATATTCTGTGTAGCACATCTAATTTAATTTGCATGGTCAGTGTACTTGAAAACCATAATTACATGGAATCTTGAATAAGACGTGAAATCTTGTTGGTTTGAACAGGTTAGTTTGAAGCCCGGTATATGCCAGAGTAATTTGGGCAGTGAATTCCTCCCCTTGGGGGACTGGAGAGGAAGAAGTAAATATTCAATTCCCCGTCTGGGGAATTCCTGATATTCTCGCAAGCACCAGGGACAACCAATTCAATGGACTGAACCCACAATCTTAGAGTTTGTCCCTATGATGCTTATTCCTGCAAAGCAGACGCTAAGCCTACTGATAATTATGTCGAAAAGTCCCCCCCAGAGACCATCTTTTGTTGCTCAGATGTAGCTTCTGTCTCTAAGCCAATTTGGCAGGTGAGCTCACTGCCCTCTTCCCTACATAAATGTGGCTGAGGGATTTCAAACAGAATCAAGAGGTTATCCTGGAGGTTATTCTTATGCATTATATAGATATCCCTTTTTAGCTTATGGAATGACTGGAGGGAAGTACCTGAAACTGGTGAACTGTGTTCCAGTAGCCTTGATTTTTGAAGAGGACTGTATAATCACATAGTTTTTACAATGTGATTGTGTGATTGTGAAAACCTTGTTTGGTGTTCCTTTTATGTAGAGTATGGACAGATGAGTTTAAAAAAATAAGGAAAATAAATAAGTAAATAATAGGGTGAGATAAAGGGTAAAAATTGGGTAGATTGAAATACTGTGGTTCAATGAGAGGGAGGGCTAAGGTGTCTGGGATGTATGAGTTCCATTTTTTTCTTTCTCTGGAGTGATGCAAATGTCCTAAAAGATAATCATGGTAAAGAATACACAACTATGTGATAATATCATGAGCCACTGCTTGTATAATATAGTTGGACTGTATTTGTGTGGAAATTTTTCATTAAAAATTGAAAAAAAATTACAGCTCTGGACTAAATGTAATCGCTGTAAGAGCTTACAATCTAGCCCCCAATTTTCTTGTAAGTATTTTCTAAATGAGACCATACAGTATTTGCTCTTTTGTTTCTGGCTTATTTTGCATCACATAATGTCCCGTAAGTTCATTCACAATGTTGCATGCCTCTGACTTCATTCCTTTCTGTAGCAGCACAATATTCAACCATGTGTATACGCCACAGTTCACCATTCTACATCTCGGTCAGTGTATCCTTCAGCCAACTCCATCCACTGGACATCACATGTAATGCCCAAAGTCAACAGTCTATCAACACTCAATTTTAGACAATTTTCATTGCTCCCATGAGAAAAATAACTGATAAACACACCTTCACCAAATAGAAAGATCCAAATGTCCCCTTGACTCTTGTCTTCCTCCCTCTCCATTATTTATCCCTAGTACTGCTGTCTAGGGATGTTGATGTCTTCCTGTTAAACATAGCCCATAACATCCAATAGTAGTTTTCCCCTTATACCCTGATATTATAAATTCTTTGTACAAGATTCATATCTTTGAAGTAGTTTATGCAAGAACTTATTTATGTTTGTAGTGTTAATCGGTGGAAAACATGGCTCTATACAACCCTTTTCAATCATGCCCACCTTCAATATAGCAATATTACTTATAGACCCAGTAATGAACTGCCTTTGCTTCTATCCATTCCCTTACATTTAAGTTCAACCTCATTAGCTAACTATTCACCCATCTCTAGCTTCCGTGTATCTCTAGGTTCCTTATATTCTGTATTATAAGCCTCTGAGTTTACCCTAACCATAGTCATAAAAGTGGAATCATACATTATCCATCTTTTTGGCTCTGGCTTATTTCACTCAGCATTATGTCCTCAAGTTTCATCCATCTTGTCGTGTTTCAGGATGTCATTTAGTCTTATTCTGCATAATATTCCATTGTATAAATATATACCACATTTTGTTAATCCCCTCATCTGCTGATGGGCACTCGGATTGATTCCATCTTTTAGTGATTGTGGATAATGCTGCCATGAACAGCAGTGTGCAAATGTCTGTTGGTGTCACAGCTTTCAGCTTTTCTGGGTATAAAGTATGTAATGGCCAGGTTATCTTTCATAGTGGTTGTACCATTATACATTTCCACAGCAGTGCATAAGTATCCCAGTTTCTCCACATCCTCTCCAACATTTATAGTTTTCTGTTCATTTAATAGCAGCCATTCTTATAGGTGTGAGGTGGCATCTCAGTGTAGTCTTGATCTGAGTTTCCCTTACGGTCAATGATAATGAGCATCTCTTGATGTGCTTTTGAGCCATCTGTATTTGCTCTTTGGAAAAATGCCTATTCATATCTTTAACCTATTTTATAATTTGGATCTTAGTTCTTTTGTTGTTGAGTTGTATGATTTCTTTATATTTACAGGATATCAAACCTTTATCCAATAGGTGATTTCCAAATATTTTCTCCCATTGAGTTGCTGCCATTTCACCTTTTTGACAAAGACTTTTGAGGCATAAAAGCATTTGATTTTGATGAGTCCCCATTTTAAAAATGTATCTATTTTTTTTTCATTATTTGTGCTTTGGGTGTGAAGTTTAAGAAGCTACCTCCTATTACTAGTTCGTGAAGATGTTTCCCTCCATTTTCTTCTAGGAATTTTATGGCACTGACACTTACATTTAGGTCTTTGATCCACCTTGAGTTACTTTTTCTATAGGTTGTAAGATAAGGGTCCTCATTCATTCTCTTGTACTGATATCCATTTCTCCCATGCCCATTTATTGAAAAGACTATTTTGTCCCAGTTCAGTGGATTTGGGGGCATGCTGAAGATCAGTTGACCATAGAACACAGTATATGAGCAATGGTCTATTACCACACTCTTGATTCAATTGCATTGGTCAATACTTCCATCCTTGTGCCATTACCATGCTGTTTTGACCACTGTGGCTTTATAATAGGCTTTGAAATCAGGAAGTGTTAATTCTCCCACTTTGCTCTTCTTTTTTAGGTTATTTTTGAGCTATTCAAGGTCTCTTTCCCTTCCAAATGAATTTGGTAATTAGCTTTTCCAAGTCTTCAAGATAGGGTGTTGGAATTTTCATTGGTATTGCATTGAATCTGTCGATCAATTTGGGTAGACTTGACATCTTAACTAACTTTAACCTTCCTATCCATGAGCAGAGAATGTCTTTCTACCTATATAGATCTTCTTTGATTTCTTTTAGCAATGTCATGTAGTTTTCTATATCCAGGTACAAACTATTTTTTTTTTATTAATTAAAAAAAGAATTAACAAAACAATTAGAAATCATTCCAATCTACATGTACAATCAGTAATTCTTAATAACATCACATAGTTGCATATGCATCATTTCTTAGTACATTTGCATCGATTTAGAAAAAGAAATAAAAAGACAACAAAATAAGAATTAAAACAATAATAGAAAGAAAAAAAAAACAAAAAAAAACAAAAACAAAAAACTTATACCTCACATGCAGCTTCATTCACTGTTTTAACATAATTGCATTACAATTGGGTAGTATTGTGCTGTCCATTTCTGAGTTTTTATATCCAGTCCCGTTGTACAGTCTGTATCCCTTCAGCTCCAATTATCCCTTCTCTTTTTTTTTTTTTTAATTAACGGAAAAAAAGAAATTAACCCAACATTTAGAGATCATACCATTCTACATATGCAATCATTAATTCTTAACATCATCACATAGATGCATGATCATCATTTCTTAGTACATTTGCATTGGTTTAGAAGAACTAGCAACATAACCGAAAAAGATATAGAATGTTAATATAGAGAAAAAAATAAAAGTAATAATAGTAAAATCAAAACAAAACAACACAAAACAAAACAAAAACCTATAGCTCAGATGCAGCTTCATTCAGTGTTTTAACATGATTACTTTACAATTAGGTATTATTGTGCTGTCCATTTTTGAGTTTTTGTATCTAGTCCTGTTGCACAGTCTGTATCCCTTCAGCTTCAATTACCCATTGTCTTACCCTGTTTCTAACTCCTGCTGAACTCTGTTACCAATGACATATTTCAAGTTTATTCTCGAATGTCCGTTCACATCAGTGGGACCATACAGTATTTGTCCTTTAGTTTTTGGCTGGATTCACTCAGCATAATATTCTCTAGGTCCATCCATGTTATTACATGGTTCATAAGTTTATCTTGTCTTAAAGCTGCATAATATTCCATCGTATGTATATACCACAGTTTGTTTAGCCACTCTTCTGTTGATGGAGATTTTGGCTGTTTCCATCTCTTTGCAATTGTAAATAATGCTGCTATAAACATTGGTGTGCAAATGTCCGTTTGTGTCTTTGCCCTTAAGTCCTTTGAGTAGATACCTAGCAATGGTATTGCTGGGTCGTATGGCAGTTCTATATTGAGCTTTTTGAGGAACCGCCAAACTGCCTTCCACAGTGGTTGCTGTGGAACCTTTGACATTCCCACCAACAGTGGATAAGTGTGCCTCTTTCTCCGCATCCTCTCCAGCACTTGTCATTTTCTGTTTTGTTGATAATGGCCATTCTGGTGGGTGTGAGATGATATCTCATTGTGGTTTTGATTTGCATTTCTCTAATGGCCAGGGACATTGAGCATCTCTTCATGTGCCTCTTGGCCATCCGTATTTCCTCTTCTGAGAGGTGTCTGTTCAAGTCTTTTTCCCATTTTGTAATTGGGTTGGCTGTCTTTTTGTTGTTGAGATGAACAATCTCTTTATAAATTCTGGATACTAGACCTTTATCTGATATATCATTTCCAAATATTGTCTCCCATTGTGAAGGCTGTCTTTCTACTTTCTTGATGAAGTTCTTTGATGCACAAAAGTGTTTAATTTTGAGGAGTTCCCATTTATTTATTTCCTTCTTCAGTGCTCTTGCTTTAGGTTTAAGGTCCATAAAACCGCCTCCAGTTGTAAGATCCATAAGATATCTCCCAACATTTTCCTCTAACTGTTTTATGGTCTTAGACCTAATGTTTAGATCTTTGATCCATTTTGAGTTAACTTTTGTATAGGGTGTGAGAGATGGGTCTTCTTTCATTCTTTTGCATATGGATATCCAGTTCTCTAGGCACCATTTATTGAAGAGACTGCTCTGTCCCAGGTGAGTTGGCTTGACTGCCTTATCAAAGATCAAATGTCCATAGATGAGAGGGTCTATATCTGAGCACTCTATTCGATTCCATTGGTCGATATATCTATCTTTATGCCAATACCATGCTGTTTTGACCACTGTGGCTTCATAATATGCCTTAAAGTCAGGCAGCGCAAGACCTCCAGCTTCGTTTTTTTTCCTCAAGATGTTTTTAGCAATTCGGGGCACCCTGCCCTTCCAGATAAATTTGCTTATTGGTTTTTCTATTTCTGAAAAATAAGTTGTTGGGATTTTGATTGGTATTGCATTGAATCTGTAAATCAATTTAGGTAGGATTGACATCTTAACTATATTTAGTCTTCCAATCCATGAACACGGTATGCCCTTCCATCTATTTAGGTCTTCTGTGATTTCTTTTAGCAGTTTTTTGTAGTTTTCTTTATATAGGTTTTTTGTCTCTTTAGTTAAATTTATTCCTAGATGGGGGCGGGCCGCGGTGGCTCAGCGGGCAAGAGTGCTTGCCTGCCATGCCGGAGGACCTCGGTTCGATTCCCGGTCCCAGCCCATGTAAAAAACAAACAAACAAACAAAATATAATAAAACAAGAAAATGTTTAAAGATGTTTCCCTTCCTTCCTTCCTTCTCTCTGTCTTTCCTTCCCTTCCTCTCTCTTTAAAAAAAAAAAAAAAAAAAAAAAAAAAAAAAATTTATTCCTAGGTATTTTATTCTTTTAGTTGCAATTGTAAATGGGATTCGTTTCTTGATTTCCCCCTCAGCTTGTTCATTACTAGTGTATAGAAATGCTACAGATTTTTGAATGTTGATCTTGTAATCTGCTACTTTGCTGTACTCATTTATTAGCTCTAGTAGTTTTGTTGTGGATTTTTCCAGGTTTTCGACGTATAGTATCATATCGTCTGCAAACAGTGATAGTTTTACTTCTTCCTTTCCAATTTTGATGCCTTGTATTTCTTTTTCTTGTCTAATTGCTCTGGCTAGAACCTCCAACACAATGTTGAATAATAGTGGTGATAGTGGACATCCTTGTCTTGTTCCTGATCTTAGGGGGAAAGTTTTCAATTTTTCCCCATTGAGGATGATATTAGCTGTGGGTTTTTCATATATTCCCTCTATCATTTTAAGGAAGTTCCCTTGTATTCCTATCTTTTGAAGTGTTTTCAACAGGAAAGGATGTTGAATCTTGTCGAATGCCTTCTCTGCATCAATTGAGATGATCATGTGATTTTTCTGCTTTGATTTGTTGATATGGTGTATTACATTAATTGATTTTCTTATGTTGAACCATCCTTGCATACCTGGGATGAATCCTACTTGGTCATGATGAATAATTCTTTTAATGTGTTGTTGGATACGATTTGCTAGAATTTTATTGAGGATTTTTGCATCTGTATTCATTAGAGAGATTGGTCTGTAGTTTTCTTTTTTTGTAATATCTTTGCCTGGTTTTGGTATGAGGGTGATGTTGGCTTCATAGAATGAATTAGGTAGTTTTCCCTCCACTTCGATTTTTTTGAAGAGTTTGAGGAGAATTGGTACTAATTCTTTCTGGAACGTTTGGTAGAATTCACATGTGAAGCCATCTGGTCCTGGACTTTTCTTTTTAGGAAGCTTTTGAATGACTAATTCAATTTCTTTACTTGTGATTGGTTTGTTGAGGTCATCTATGTCTTCTTGAGTCAAAGTTGGTTGTTCATGTCTTTCCAGGAACCCGTCCATTTCCTCTAAATTGTTGTATTTATTAGCATAAAGTTGTTCATAGTATCCTGTTATTACCTCCTTTATTTCTGTGAGGTCAGTAGTTATGTCTCCTCTTCCATTTCTGATCTTATTTATTTGCATCCTCTCTCTTCTTCTTTTTGTCAATCTTGATAGGGGCCCATCAATCTTATTGATTTTCTCATAGAACCAACTTCTGGTCTTATTGATTTTCTCTACTGTTTTCATATTTTCAATTTCATTTATTTCTGCTCTGATCTTTGTTATTTCTTTCCTTTTGCTTGCTTTGGGATTAGTTTGCTGTTCTTTCTCCAGTTCTTCCAATTGAACAGTTAATTCCTGCATTTTTGCCTTTTCTTCTTTTCTGATATAGGCATTTAGGGCAATAAATTTCCCTCTTAGCACTGCCTTTGCTGCATCCCATAAGTTTTGATATGTTGTGTTTTCATTTTCATTTGCCTCGAGGTATTTACTAATTTCTCTTGCAATTTCTTCTTTGACCCACTCGTTGTTTAAGAGTGTGTTGTTGAGCCTCCAGGTATTTGTGAATTTTCTGGCATTCTGCCTATTATTTTTTTTTTTAATTTTTTTTATTAATTAAAAAAATTAACTAACACAACAATAGAAATCAATCCATTCTACATATGCAATCAGTAATTCTTAATATCATCACATAGGTGTATGGTCATCATTTCTCAGTACATATGCATCGATTTAGAGAAAGAAATAGCACTACAACAGAAAAAGAAATAAAGTGATAACACAGAGAGAAAACACAAATAAAAATAAAAAGTACAAAAATATATAAGAGAAAACAAAACAAAACAAAACAAAACAAAACTATAGATCAGATGCAGCTTCATTCAGCGTTCCAAGATAATTACATTACAATTAGGCAGTATTGTGCTGACCATTTCTTTTTTTTTTTAGACATCATACCATTCTACATATGCAATCAGTAATTCTTAACATCATCACATAGATGCATGATCATCGTTTCTTAGTACATTTGCATCGGTTTAGAAGAACTAGCAGTATAACAGAAAAAGATATAGAATGTTAATATAGAGAAAAAAAATAAAAGTAAAAATAATAAGAACAAAACAAACAAAACAAAACAAAACAAAAACCTATAGCTCGGATGCAGCTTCGTTCAGTATTTTAACATGATTACTTTACAATTAGGTATTATTGTACTGTCCATTTTTGAGTTTTTGTATCTAGTCCTATTGCACCGTCTGTATTCCATCAGCTCTGATTACCCATTATCTTACCCTGTTTCTAACTCCTGCTGAACTCTGTTACCAATGACATATTCCAAGTTTATTCTCGAGTGTCGATTCACATCATTGGGACCATACAGTATTTGTCTTTTAGCTTTTGGCTAGACTCACTCAGCATAATGTTTTCTAGGTCCATCCATGTTATTACATGCTTCATAAGTTTATCCTGTCTTAACGCTGCATAATATTCCATCGTATGTATATACCACAGTTTGTTTAGCCACTCGTCTGTTGATGGACATTTTGGCTGTTTCCATCTCTTTGCAATTGTAAATAACGCTGCTATAAACATTGGTGTGCAAATGTCTGTTTGAGTTTTTGCCCTTAATTCCTTTGAGTAGATTCCCAGCAATGGTATTGCTGGGTCGTATGGCAATTCTATATTCAGCTTTTTGAGGAACCGCCAAACTGCTTTCCACAGTGGTTGCACCATTTGACATTCCCACCAACAGTGGATAAGTGTGCCTCTTTCACCGCATCCTCTCCAGCACTTGTCATTTTCTGTTTTGTTGATAATGGCCATTCTGGTGGGTGTGAGATGATATCTCATTGTGGTTTTGATTTGCATTTCTCTAATGGCCAGGGACATTGAGCATCTCTTCATGTGTCTTTTGGCCATTTGTATTTCCTCCTCTGAGAGGTGTCTATTCAAGTCTTTTTCCCATTTTGTAATTGGGTTGGCTATCTTTTTGTTGTTGAGTTGAACAATCTCATTATAAATTCTGGATACTAGACCTTTATCTGATATGTCGTTTCCAAATATTGATTCCCATTGTGTAGGCTGTCTTTCTACTTTCTTGATGAAGTTCTTTGATGCACAAAAGTGTTTAATTTTGAGGAGTTCCCATTTATTTATTTCCTTCTTCAGTGCTCTTGCTTTAGGTGTAAGGTCCATAAAACCGCCTCCAATTGTAAGATTCATAAGATATCTCCCTACATTTTCCTCTAACTGTTCTATGGTCTTAGACCTAATGTTTAGATCTTTGATCCATTTTGAGTTAACTTTTGTATAGGGTGTGAGAGATGGGTCTTCTTTCATTCTTTTGCATATGGATATCCAGTTCTCTAGGCACCATTTATTGAAGAGACTGCTCTGTCCCAGGTGAGTTGGCTTGACTCCCTTATCAAAGATCAAATGACCATAGATGAGAGGGTCTATATGTGAGCACTCTATTCGATTCCATTGGTCGATATATCTATCTTTATGCCAATACCATGCTGTTTTGACCACTGTGGCTTCATAATATGCCTTAAAGTCTGGCAGCGCAAGACCTCCAGCTTCGTTTTTTTTCCTCAAGATGTTTTTAGCAATTCGGGGCACCCTGCCCTTCCAGATAAATTTGCTTATTGGTTTTTCTATTTCTGAAAAATAAGTTGTTGGGATTTTGATTGGTATTGCATTGAATCTGTAAATCAATTTAGGTAGGATTGACATCTTAACTATATTTAGTCTTCCAATCCATGAACACGGTATGCCCTTCCATCTGTTTAGGTCTTCTGTGATTTCTTTTAGCAGTTTTTTGTACTTTTCTTTGTATAGGTCTTTTGTCTCTTTAGTTAAATTTATTCCTAGGTATTTTATTCTTTTAGTTGCAATTGTAAATGGGATTCGTTTCTTGATTTCCCCCTCCGCTTGTTCATTGCTAGTGTATAGAAATGCTACAGATTTTTGAATGTTGATCTTGTAACCTGCTACTTTGCTGTACTCATTTATTAGCTCTAGTAGTTTTGTTGTGGATTTTTCCGGGTTTTCGACGTATAGTATCATATCGTCTGCAAACAGTGATAGTTTTACTTCTTCCTTTCCAATTTTGATGCCTTGTATTTCTTTTTCTTGTCTAATTGCTCTGGCTAGAACCTCCAACACAATGTTGAATAATAGTGGTGATAGTGGACATCCTTGTCTTGTTCCTGATCTTAGGGGGAACGTTTTCAATTTTTCCCCATTAAGGATGATATTAGCTGTGGGTTTTTCATATATTCCCTCTATCATTTTAAGGAAGTTCCCTTGTATTCCTATCCTTTGAAGTGTTTTCAACAGGAAAGGATGTTGAATCTTGTCAAATGCCTTCTCTGCATCAATTGAGATGATCATGTGATTTTTCTGCTTTAATTTGTTGATATGGTGTATTACATTAATTGATTTTCTTATGTTGAACCATCCTTGCATACCTGGGATGAATCCTACTTGGTCATGATGAATAATTCTTTTAATGTGTTGTTGGATACAATTTGCTAGAATTTTATTGAGGATTTTTGCATCAATATTCATTAGAGAGATCGGCCTGTAGTTTTCTTTTCTTGTAATATCTTTGCCTGGTTTTGGTATGAGGGTAATGTTGGCTTCATAGAATGAGTTAGGTAGTTTTCCCTCCACTTCGATTTTTTTGAAGAGTTTGAGGAGAATTGGTACTAATTCTTTCTGGAATGTTTGATAGAATTCACATGTGAAGCCGTCTGGTCCTGGACTTTTCTTTTTAGGAAGCTTTTGAATGACTGCTTCGATTTCTTTACTTGTGATTGGTTTGTTGAGGTCATCTATGTCTTCTTGAGTCAAAGTTGGTTGTTCATGTCTTTCCAGGAACCCGTCCATTTCCTCTAAATTGTTGTATTTATTAGCGTAAAGTTGTTCATAGTATCCTGTTATTACCTCCTTTATTTCTGTGAGGTCAGTAGTTATGTCTCCTCTTCCATTTCTGATCTTATTTATTTGCATCCTCTCTCTTCTTCTTTTTGTCAATCTTGCTAAGGGCCCATCAATCTTATTGATTTTCTCATAGAACCAACTTCTGGCCTTATTGATTTTCTCTATTGTTTTCATGTTTTCAATTTCATTTATTTGTGCTCTAATCTTTGTTATTTCTTTCCTTTTGCTTGCTTTGGGGTTAGCTTGCTGTTCTTTCTCCAGTTCTTCCAAATGGATAGTTAATTCCTGAATTTTTGCCTTTTCTTCTTTTCTGATATAGGCATTTAGAGCAATAAATTTCCCTCTTAGCACTGCCTTTGCTGCATCCCATAAGTTTTGATATGTTGTGTTTTCATTTTCATTCACCTCGAGGTATTTGCTAATTTCTCTAGCAATTTCTTCTTTGACCCAGTTGTTGTTTAGGAGTGTGTTGTTGAGCCTCCACGTATTTGTGAATTTTCTGGCACTCTGCCTATTATTGATTTCCAACATCATTCCTTTATGGTCCGAGAAAGTGTTGTGTAAGATTTCAATCTTTTTAAATTTGTTAAGACTTGCTTTGTGACCCAGCATATGGTCTATTTTTGAGAATGATCCATGAGCACTTGAGAAAAAGGTGTATCCTGCTGTTGTGGAATGTAATGTCCTATAAATGTCTATTAAGTCTAGTTCATTTATAGTAATATTCAGATTCTCTATTTCTTTGTTGATCTTCTGTCTAGATGTTCTGTCCCTTGATGAGAGTGGTGAGTTGAAGTCTCCAACTATTATAGTATATGAGTCTATTTCCCTTTTCAGTGTTTGCAGTGTATTCCTCACGTATTTTGGGGCATTCTGGTTCGGTTCATAAATATTTATGATTGTTATGTCTTCTTGTTTAATTGTTCCTTTTATTAGTATATAGTGTCCTTCTTTGTCTCTTTTAACTGCTTTACATTTGAAGTCTAACTTGTTGGATATTAGTATAGCCACTCCTGCTCTTTTCTGGTTGTTATTTGCATGAAATATCTTTTCCCAACCTTTCACTTTCAACCTATGTTTATCTTTGGGTCTAAGATGTGTTTCCTGTAGACAGCATATAGAAGGATCCTGTTTTTTAATCCATTCTGCCAATCTATGTCTTTTGATTGGGGAATTCAGTCCATTGACATTTAGTGTTATTACTGTTTGGATAATATTTTCCTCTAACATTTTGCCTTTTGTATTATATATATCATATCTGATTTTCCTTCTTTCTACACTCTTTTCCATATCTCTCTCTTCTGTCTTTTTGTATCTGACTCTAGTGCTCCCTTTAGTATTTCTTGCAGAGCTGGTCTCTTGGTCACAAATTCTCTCAGTGACTTTTTGTCTGAGAATGTTTTAATTTCTCCCTCATTTTTGAAGGATAATTTTGCTGGATATAGGAGTCTTGGTTGGCAGTTTTTCTCTTTTAGTATTTTAAATATATCATCCCACTGTCTTCTAGCCTCCATGGTTTCTGCTGAGAAATCTACACATAGTCTTATTGGGTTTCCCTTGTATGTGATGGATTGTTTTTCTCTTGCTGCTTTCAAGATCCTCTCTTTCTCATTGACCTCTGACATTCTAACTAGTAAGTGTCTTGGAGAACGCCTATTTGGGTCTAATCTCTTTGGGGTGCGCTGCACTTCTTGGATCTGTAATTTTAGGTCTTTCATAAGAGTTGGGAAATTTTCAGTGAAAATTTCTTCCATTAGTTTTTCTCCTCCTTTTCCCTTCTCTTCTCCTTCTGGGACACCCACAACACGTATATTTGTGCGGTTCATATTGTCCTTGAGTTCCCTGATACCCTGTTCAAATTTCTCCATTCTTTTCCCTATAGTTTCTGTTTCTTTTTGGAATTCAGATGTTCCATCCTCCAAATCACTAATTCTATCTTCTGTCTCTTTAAATCTATCATTGTAACTATCCATTATTTTTTCTATGTTTGCTACTTTATCCTTCACTTCCATAAGTTCTGTGATTTGCTTTTTCAGTTTTTCTATTTCTTCTTTATGTTCAGCCCATGTCCTCTTCATGTCCTCCCTCAATTTATTGATTTCATTTTTGAAGAGGTTTTCCATTTCTGTTCGTATATTCAGGATTAGTTGTCTCAGCTCTTGTGTCTCATTTGAGCTATTGGTTTGTTCCTTTGACTGGGCCATATTCTCAATCTTTTGAGCGTGAACAGTTATCTTCTGCTGCTGGCGTCTGGGCATTTATTCAGATTTCTCTGGGTGTTGGACCCAGCAAGGTTGTAAGATTTTTCTGTGAAATCTCTGGGATCTGTTTTTCTTATCTTGCCCAGTACGTGGCGCACGTGGCACACGTTTGTCTCAAGTGTTTGGAATGGGTCTCCCCCAGTCACCGATCTCCGTGGCCTGGGGATTTCAGATCCAAATCTCTCCGTTGGTTCAGGGGCCGCGCGTGGTGGGGGCGTCAGCTGCCGCGGCTTGAGGGGACCCTGTGGCTGGTTGCGGGCCGCAGCGGGCCTGGAGCATTCCCCACCGGACCAGGAAGCCTCCCGTGGGGGGGGGCTTCCGCGGCTTGGATAGCCCTCCTATCTGAGACTCGTATCCGCGGACTCGAAGCAGAGACTCGAAGCCGCCCGCAAAAGAGGGGTGCCACCTGCCTCAGCTTGGGAAACTTGCTTCTCCAATACTCTCAGCCGGCCCGGAAAGGGGGGAGGGAGTAGCTCGGACCACCGCAGCTGCCGCTGATCGGGAAATCGCACGCCGCTCGGGGGTCTCACTGCAGCCGAGTCTCGCAGTCAGTCTAGCCAGCCCAGACTTTGGATAGCCCTCTGATCCGGGACTCGTAGCCGCGGACTTAAAGCCGAGACTCGAAGCCGCCCGCAAAAGAAGGGCGCCGCCTGCCTCGGCTTGGGGAACTTACTTCTCCGATACTCTCAGCCGGCCCGGGAAGGAGGGAGGGATTAGCTCGGACCGCCGCAGCTGCGGCCGCTCGGGGGTCTTGCCGTAGCCAAGTCTCGCAATCAGACTTGCCAGCCCAGACTTTGGATAGCCCTCTGATCCGAGACTTGTAGTCGCGGACTCGAAGCCGCCCGCAAAAGTGTGGCGCCGGCCGCCTTGGCTGGGAAGCTTGTCTCTCCGAGTCTCTCAGCGAGCCCGGGAAGGAGGGAGGAATTAGCTCGGACCGCCGCAGCTGCGGCCGCTTGGGGGTCTCGCCGCAGCCAAGTCTCGCAATCAGACTTGCCAGCCCAGACTTTGGATAGCCCTCTGATCCGAGACTTGTAGTCGCGGACTCGAAGCCGCCCGCAAAAGTGTGGTGCCGGCCGCCTTGGCTGGGAAGCTTGTCTCTCCGAGTCTCTCAGCCAGCCCCGGAAGGAGGGAGGGATTAGCTCGGACCGCCGCAGCTGCGGCCGCTCGGGGGTCTCGCCGCAGCCAAGTCTCGCAATCAGACTTGCCAGCCCAGACTTTGGATAGCCCTCTGATCCGAGACTTATAGTCGCGGACTCGAAGCCGCCCGCAAAAGTGTGGCGCCGGCCGCCTTGGCTGGGAAGCTTGTCTCTCCAAGTCTCTCAGCCAGCCCCGGAAGGAGGGAGGGATTAGCTCAGACCGCCGCAGCTGCGGCTGCTCGGGAAATCGCCCGCCGCTTGGGGATCTCACTCACCGCAGCTGAGTTTCGCAGTCAGACTAGCCAGCCCAGACTTGGTTACACTGTGTGTCCATTCCCTGCTGTAGCCCCGGGAGCTGTTTTGTACTGTCTCTGCCTATTATTGATTTCCAACTTCATTCCTTTATGATCCAAGAAAGTGTTGTGTATGATTTCAATCTTTTTAAATTTGTTAAGACTTGCTTTGTGACCCAGCATATGGTCTATCTTTGAGAATGATCCATGAGCACTTGAGAAAAAGGTGTATCCTGCTGTTGTGGGATGTAATGTCCTATAAATGTCTGTTAAGTCTAGCTCCTTTATAGTAATATTCAGATTCTCTATTTCTTTATTGATCCTCTGTCTAGATGTTCTGTCCATTGATGAGAGTGGGGAATTGAAGTCTCCAACTATTATGGTATTTGTGTCTATTTCCCTTTTCAGTGTTTGCAGTGTATTCCTCGCGTATTTTGGGGCATTCTGGTTCGGTTCATAAATATTTATGATTGTTATGTCTTCTTGTTTAATTGTTCCTTTTATTAGTATATAGTGTCCTTCTTTGTCTCTTTTAACTGTTTTACATTTGAAGTCTAACTTGTTGGATATTAGTATAGCCACTCCTGCTCTTTTCTGGTTGTTATTTGCATGAAATATCTTTTCCCAACCTTTCACTTTCAACCTATGTTTATCTTTGGGTCTAAGATGTGTTTCCTGTAGACAGCATATCGAAGGATCCTGTTTTTTAATCCATTCTGCCAATCTATGTCTTTTGATTGGGGAATTCAGTCCATTAACATTTAGTGTTATTACTGTTTGGATAATATTTTCCTCTGCCATTTTGCCTTTTGTATTATATATATATCATATCTGACTTTCCTTCTTTCTACACTCTTCTCCATACCTCTCTCTTCTGTCTTTTTGTATCTGACTCTAGTGCTCCCTTTAGTATTTCTTGCAGAGCTGGTCTCTTGGTCACAAATTCTCTCAGTGACTTTTTGTCTGAGAATGTTTTAATTTCTCCCTCATTTTTGAAGGACAATTTTGCTGGATATAGGAGTCTTGGTTGGCAGTTTTTCTCTTTTAGTAATTTAAATATATCATCCCACTGTCTTCTAGCCTCCATGGTTTCTGCTGAGAAATCTACACATAGTCTTATTGGGTTTCCCTTGTATGTGATGGATTGTTTTTCTCTTGCTGCTTTCAAGATCCTCTCTTTCTCTTTGACCTCTGACATTCTAACTAGTAAGTGTCTTGGAGAACGCCTATTTGGGTCTAATCTCTTTGGGGTGCGCTGCACTTCTTGGATCTGTAATTTTAGGTCTTTCATAAGAGTTGGGAAATTTTCAGTGAAAATTTCTTCCATTAGTTTTTCTCCTCCTTTTCCCTTCTCTTCTCCTTCTGGGACACCCACAACACGTATATTTGTGCGGTTCATATTGTCCTTGAGTTCCCTGATACCCTGTTCAAATTTTTCCATTCTTTTCCCGATAGTTTCTGTTTCTTTTTGGAATTCAGATGTTCCATCCTCCAAATCACTAATTCTATCTTCTGTCTCTTTGAATCTATCATTGTAGGTATCCATTGTTTTTTCTATCTTTTCTACTTTGTCCTTCACTTCCATAAGTTCTGTGATTTGCTTTTTCAGTTTTTCTATTTCTTCTTTATGTTCAGCCCATGTCCTCTTCATGTCCTCCCTCAATTTATCGATTTCATTTTTGAAGAGGTTTTCCATTTCTGTTCGTATATTTAGCATTAGTTGTCTCAGCTCCTGTATCTCATTTGAACTATTGGTTTGTTCCTTTGACTGGGCCATATTTTCAATTATTTGAGCGTGATCCGTTATCTTCTGTTGGCGTCTGCGCATTTAGACAGATTTCCCTGGGTATTGGATCCAAAAGTTTGGAAGATTTTTCTGTGAAATCTCTGGGTTCTGTTTTTCTTATCCTGCCCAGTAGGTGGCGCTCGTGGCACACGTTTGTCTGCGGGTCCCACCAGTAAAAGGTGCTGTGGGACCTTAAACTTTGGAAAACTCTCGCCGTCCGGGGGGTTCGCTAGCCGAAACGGCTTGAGCCGGCCCGGGGTCCGAACGCAGGGAGGGTTGCTGGTCGCCGCAGCCAGGGAAAGAGCCCGTCCGAATTTCCTAGTCGGCCCTGGGCAACAAGCGTGGCGGGAGGGCGCCAGCGGCAGCGGCCCGCCCGAGAGAGTGCACGTTCCCCGGGAGTCACGGGTTTGGAAGGGGCCTCCCCCACCCGTCACCGTTCTCCGCGGCCTGGGGGTTTCCGATCCAATTCTCTCAGTTGGTCTGGGGGCTGCGCGTGGTGTGGGCGCCAGCCGTCTTTGTTTCAGGGGACCGCCTCTCCAATTCTCCCAGCCGGCCCGGGAAGGGGGAAGGGAGTAACTCCGGCCGCTTGCCACCCCGCCCGGTAAGGCCCGCGCGCCTCGGCGATCTCACCCGAGCTGCTTCTCTCAGCCAGCCAGCCGTTCCAGGATGGGGTACGCTGTCTTTTTTATCTCTGTTGTGGCTTTGGGCGCTTTCTGTATCGTTTCTACTCCCCTAGTAGGTGTCCTGGAGAAGAAACTAAGATCCGCGCGTCTTACTAAGCCGCCATCTTCCAGGAAGTCCCAAACTATTTTTTAAGTATATTTATCTAAATCCAAACTCACATAAGGCCCATACATCATTACTAGTTGATGTTACCAGCTGTTTATTACCTTTCTTTATGGGGATTGTTTTCTTTTGAATGAACAATAATTTATATTTTAATTTTGTCAAACCTGTCAAACTTTTTCTGAATAACTGATGATATTTTAAAGGGGAAACTATTAGCAGGCCATCTAGTGTGGAAGTCTTCTGGCTTATGTGAGAAAAGTGCTTAGATAAAGGATTTTAGATCCACCTTAAGATTATCTAACTCCGAACCTACCTCTACTCCATCTGCAGCCAGGAGCCACTGGGCAGACCCCATTCTGCCTTGTGTTTTGAAGTAGTGAAGCATGGGCTTTTTCCTGTCATGAGAACAGATTTCCTGGCTTTCATGAAACCTAAATGATTGAAAGAACAAATGAATGAGACTACAAAAGCAAGAATGTGTGTGTGTGTGTGTGTTTTAATGTTTGAAAAGGAACAACAAAACAGAAAGGTAGAGTATCTGGCTTCTCCGTGGTAGGGTTGGGAGAATCCCAGGAAGGTCTTTTTGGCTAAAATCTCACCCATTGGTGGCCACTAAATGGTGAAATTGCAACAAACCAGTCTCATCTCCCATTGGTGAAAATGTGGGTATTCTTGGGGGGTCAATAGGTGAGGGTCTGAGGTAAGGATGTATGTGTAGATGCTAGTGGAGGGGGAAAGATCCTAGTGTTCCTTACCCAGTGCTCTTCATACATTACATCTTTAATACCGTAACAGCCTCATGAATTAGTTACTATTATCCTTGTTTTTCTGATGATGGAAATGAAGCTCTGAGAGGTTAAATGACATGTACACAGTCACATACCAGCTAGTGACACATATGGAAATTCACATGTGGGACCAAAAGAGGGCTGGCCTGGATCCCACACAGGTGAAGGCCCTGGGAGCCTATGAAGGGTCATTGTAACCAGAGAAATTCACTGACAGAGACAAAGAGAGGGGTGCAAAATCAGTCTTTAGCTTTTTGGCTATTATGTTGCATTTGATCAAAAGTAGATATCAGGGCTCAGACTTGCTCAAAAGATCCAAATTCTTTCTGCAGACTGAGGATGATAATTCCTTGTTTATTTTGGAATTCTATTTTTTACCTTACAGGGTACATCATATTTTAAATCTATAAAAAGGAAAGTTACTGCATTAATTTTACAGTATATGGAAAAAAGCTAACATTTGTTCAATGTCTCCCACACACTGGGCATTGTCACAAATTTATCTTCATTTAATCCTGCAAAAATCACCTGCAGTGGATTCTGTTATTATCCTCATTTTATACTTGATAATACTGAAGTTTCTAAAGTAACTTGCCCAAAATGGGTGATGGACCTGGGAATCAAGCCCCCTTCTATTTGAGATCAGAGTCTAGGCTTTATATTCTATAGTAGAGGTTTTCAAAATATGCATGGTGACCCTTTAGTGGATTGTGAAATCCATTAATTTTTTAAAATAAAATAGAAGAGAATAGAAAATAAAGAGTGCATTACAAGTAAGAGATTTTCGTTTCAGTAATGTGCATGAATATGTGTACATTATCAGGCGTGTTTAGTGATTACAACTGGTAAGAATTACATTGACTGGTCCAACAAGGTAGCATGGAAGCCCTGCTCTATCCCAGACTGCTTGGGAAGTGGGGACAGAGCAATGAACCACAGGATGCAGCTCAGTAAGTTCTGCATGGGATTTAAGTTTTATTTTGAGTGTGAATAGAAACACCCAGATTCGTTAAAAACAGGAGAGTCATAGGGCCAGGAATAAGGGAGGATCAATAACTTTTTCCTTTCCAAATCCCAGCTCCATTTAGAAAATATTAAGATTATTCCTGAAAAGTGTATGGAGTTTTGGACAAAATATATTTCTCTTGCTCAATGGATATATCTCTGAAAGACTATGTTTAAGAATTTTAGTCTGGAAAATGTTTTAAATAGCCACAGTTTTAAATGTGGAACTGAATATACTAGTATTTAGAAGTAAATAATCTTTTAGAAATGTATTTAATCCACTCACCTGTCTTGGAATTGGGGATTTTGTATATCATGCTTTTTTTTCATGAGAGTTGTAGATGCTAAAATTCAGTTGTACTAAATTGGTAAGAGCATTTCCTTGTTATGGACCAAAGTCCTCAGAGGTAAGTGATAAAAATTATCAAACTAAGTTTACTTAGTCATTGATTGGAATCATATTACAGGGGGCAATGAATTTTTATCCTATGTAATATGTAATGATACTGTTTTCCCTCGTAAACAGCTTTCTTTACATTCAGAATATGCGGTTTTCCAAGGCTGATCAAAACTGGGGCACTGATTATCATAAAACCACGTGCTCTGTCAATAGACACTGAGCACTGGAGTGGGTCAGTGAGCTGCTGGAGCTCACGAATTTGTGTTCCTGATGCACATTCCCTCTCTTAGCCAAGATAACCACCCTCTACGACAACCCTGTGAAACAGCTTCTAATATCCCATTTTAAAAAGGAGGAAACTGAGGTTGATAAAGCAGTGTGCCCACGCTCATTCATTTTGGGAGTGTTGGGCTAGATTAAGCTCCGTCTTCAGATTTCCCATCCAAAATTAAAAAGCTATACCACCTCACACTTAAACAATCTCCCTGCTTTTCTGAAAGCCTTGTTTGTTTTTCCCTTCAGAGTCCATTAGTCAAGTAAAGATTAGAGGGGTCAGGGAGAGAGGGGAACGAGCTCCTTTCCATCAGCAACTTTTGGATGACTTGAATGGGGAAAAAACTAATGAAAGTATGCCTTGCTTTACCTTGATACCCTAAAAAATTGTAAATTCAGTACTAGTATGACCATATGTCAATGCAATAAGAAAGTAGGTTTATTTTGAAAAGGGTGTATCTTATGATATATCTACTAGCAAATTAAAGGAATTAGGTCTCTGGGATGGTCTAATAATAACGCTAATAATAGTGTTTCTTGGCAGAGAGAAGGGAGACTCGGAACAAACGGTCCTGGGTTGGATCTTAATGCCTTCCCTTATGAGGCCCACAAATTTGGGCAGGGTCCTTAATTTCTGAGCCCCAGAGATCGTTTTACCCCCTTTGAGGGCTGCAAAGAAAGTTAAATGAGATAATGTTCATGACATTTATAATAGAGACTCAGAAAACATGAGCTGCCTCCTGCCCCCAGTTCCTAGAAGATGGGAAGTCTGAACACACCGGAGAGTGAAAGGGTCCTCCTGCGTCCATCTGCATTGGCCATGAGCTCTGGGTAAGAATAAAATTTTATATGTCTCTAGAATTTTTTCAGGTAAATCAAATGATTCTTTTTATTTAGCTCCATGGAGAGCTTACTGATGGTCACTAACTAATTAGCCTGGATTCACAAGAGGTTTCAGTGAAGATTCAGGGAGGCCTGGCACATCAGACATAGTCTTAAGTAGCCCCAAGCTTCGGCTGTGGATCTCAGGTTCCTCCCTGGGCAGTACACCTGGACTGCCTTTCTCCTACGCCCCTTCTGTGTACTCTGGAGCACTCCCGTTCCAGGGTCCCTTTGCAGAGATTCCAGCCATGTGTTGGGAGGCCCACTGCTTCTCTCTTAACCTCTCCAAGCTCACAGTGCAAGGGCTAAGTGGTGCTAAGAGCCAACACTTGGTGAAAACAATCCCCCCTCTCCACATTCTGCTTTCTTTCCTGGAAACACAGACACTTCATTGATCCTTTTTTTTTTGCATGGGCAGGCACCAGGAATCGAACTTGGGTCTCTGGCATTTTTCTTTCTTTAATAGTCAATGGAGCATTGCACTTTATTTTACTTTTTAGTTTAGTTTTAAAAAATATATATTTTTATTAATAAAACTCAACACACAAATATACATTCTTAACATACAAACATTCCATACATGGTGTACAATCAATGGCTCACAATATTATCACATAGTTATGTATTCATCACCATGATCATTTTTTTTTTAGCAATTGCATCATTCTAGAAAAAGAAAGAAAAAAGAAAAAGCTCATACATACCAAATTATACATATCAAACCCTTACACAACCTTTACCCCTCTGTCTCATTGATCACTCATATTTCTTTCTACTCAATTTATTTTAACCTTTGTTCCCCCTATTATTTCATTTTTTAATCCATATTTTTAACTCATCTGTACATACCCTAAATAAAAGGAGCATCAGACACAAGGTTTTCACAGCACTGATTCTTCTTTAACACTTTGTTTCTGGTTTACATATAAATGTATGTCCTTCTTTTAAAAAGCCTCATTCTAACTTCCTCAACTAATACTCATTGACCAGTTTCTATGCATCAAGCAATGAGGGCTGTTAGGGAATCCAACTTTGAATCTAATTTGGTCCTTAGATCCAAAGCCCGTAAAGGGGCTTAAATCTAATTGGGAAAATGAGTTGTAGACAGCAGAATGTGTCCAGAGCAGACATTACTTTAATTGGGTGCTGGGAATTCCAACACAAGAGCCATGAAGCTCTTAACCAAGCAGCTAGAGCAAGGCGAGAAGGCTGCCAGGCTCAGAAACCTGTGGCTCCTGCCCCTTCTTGCCCAGGTTGAATTCTGCCTGGCAAGGTTACATCACAGCTCCAGTCTCAGTGGCTTTTTAACCTCTCAGATGTCTGCCTTCTTGTTCTTCAAATTAAGGTCTCACCTCATCCTTGTCTGAGCATTGCTCTCTGTAACATCTTGCAAAGTGCTTTTCTTCATTGCCATTTTAATAGCTTCTCCCACAGGTACTCTGTTTTTTTTCCAGTGGATTCTGTTGTGCACTGGACAGGCCTGACACCAGGCCTTTCATGGATCTCACCCAGCCTCTCAGTTGCTCCTGTACAATAAGGCCTTTCTTTTTTTCTCCACTATAAACATTATGCCAGGGCATTCTTGACTCTCCATAAGTTGCATTCTAAGCTGGACGGTTTTATGTGCTTTATAAAGACTTAATTATAGCTAATTAATTATAACCAGCTATTATCTAGTTCTCCCATCAAGGCTTCCTGAAGTTTTAAGCATGTACGGTCATATGGTCCAGTGGTTGGTTCGTAACCAGGAGAGATTCTGCTCCTTCTCCCCTAGGAGGCAACATCAGGAGACAGTTTTGGTTGTCTCAAACGTGCAGTGGAATGCTATAGCATCAGATAGGTAGAGGCCAAGGATGCATCTAAACATCATCCAATGGTCAGGACAGACCCCACAGCCAGAATTACCCAGCCCAAAATATCAACAGTGCCAAGGTTGAGAAACCCTTCTCCAGCCCATTCTCCAGGTTCGTAATGAATAGACTGAGGCCCAGAGAGAGAATGTGACTTGCCAGCTAACTATTTAAAGGCAAAGAATGAATTAGAATCTAGTTTTCCTGACATCCAAACTCGTTTATTCCATATTATAATAAATCCCAATTTTGAGTTTTCACAGATTTTTATGTACCCCTCAGTGGTCCCACTAAATTGTGAGCTCCCAAAGGGTAGAGAAAAGTGTCTGTCATTTTTTTTTTTGCACAGTTCATTGCCCATAGGAGGTATTAAAATATCAGTAATACTTTGATAAATTGAATTACACTACTAAATACTTTAGTTGTCACACACTTTTCTACAATTTTCTTCTTTGATCCCTCTTGATAAGAATAAATACTATACAGAAATCAAATAATAACATAAAATCATGGTAATGGAACAAGAAATCCTGATTATCAGACCCAACCTTCTGCTTTTTAAACAATTAACAAAGCAATGAGGATATTCCATTGAGCAGATACATAAGGACTAAGCAGATTAAGCAAGAGAAATTTGAAACAAGCAGAGTAAGCAAAAGAAGCTTAATTTGGCAATTCAAAGGATTAGCAAATGATTGGTGAACTGGGAATGTAACAATTCAAGAGAAAAGTATTACTGTCCTTATTTTTGTTCAGTACAGTACATAAATCTAAGTCTCTTACGTTAAAAATGGAAAGGCCTGTATATTTGGATTCACCTGCAATTTCCAGAAAGTTCTTCATAAGAAACTCTCCCTACCTTTTGGGACATAGCAACATTTAAGAAATATTGAAAAGCCAATGACATCGAGATGTGGCAGCAAATCACAAAGTATCTCTTAGCAAGGAAAGAGTTGGTATGTGTTAAGTGCACCACTGAGGAGTAAATTAAGATTGTGTTTGATAGGGGTTGGAAGCTCTTTTTTCTACAGGAAGCAGAGGTTTGAGAGGAAACTGAGGTACGGAAACATCCAGTTGTATGCCCCTTTTGATCTGGTGGGGACCCCAAATGTGTGATCTTGCCAAATTTAGTTCCATGACAATTGTGTTCTGAGTCCTGTCAGCACCAAGTTGCTGCTACTGAGAAAGCAACTTTAGCCTCAGCTGCTATATTCCCTCTGGCACCAGTTTCATTCTCAGCTTGTCTAAAATGGTGCCATCTCTTTTTGCCCCTCATATCATGACATTTTCTCATATCATTATATTCCCATGCCTGAGTTTTCTAAATTCTTCATTTTTACGTTTCCAAGAAGATATATCTAACAACCGCTGAATAAGCAATTCTCCAACAACCTAAGCAAATCACAGAAGTGCAAAATGAATAAGCAACAGAACTTTTGTTATGCTAAAGGCATGTAAAGAGGTATTATTCTAGTGACCAAGATGTGAGGCAATGTATGAAGTTTTGTAAGATCAAGACTAATTTTATTAAAGCCTAGCTCCTATTTGGCTCAGCAACTCAGTACCAATTCTTGATGTTTTTATAGTTGAATGATTCCTGCCCTGTGAAATCATTCACTTAGCTGATTATGATTATGATTTAGCTTACAGTGTTGTGACATTATGCATTTAATATCTGGTTCCCCAGTATTAAGCCCCTTAGGGCAGGGCTTTTGTTTTGTTTGCAGTCAAGTCATCCTAAGTCAGGCATGGCACCTGGCACATAGCAGAAGCTCTACAAATTTATATATATATTTGAAATTTTTAATGGGTCTAGCAGATACAAAAATAGAGAGTAGTATAGCAAACCAAAGTGCCCATCACTCTGCTTCAGCAATTGTCGGTAATCCTTTATCATCTGTGCTCCTTTTACTCCCCCAACCATCAAGCGATTATTTTGAAGTACATCCCAGACAGCATATCACTTCATCCATAAGTAATTTAGTCTGTATTTCTAAAAGAGAAGGACTCTTTCTAAACGTAGCCATACTCTTCAACTCTAACTTAGAATTTTATAATTTTTAATTTCATCAAATAGTCAGTATTTCGGTATCCCCAGTTACCTCACAAAGATTTCTTGATACTTGGTTTATTTGCATTAGAATCCAAGAAGATTCGTGCATTTCATTTGAGTGATATGAATAAATTTTTGATGTAATGGACGAGTGAATACAGACTTCCAGCAGACAAGATTGTGTGGGGTTTTGTAAAGTCATCAAGGTTTGCATGGAGTTGTGAACAGCATCACTGTTTGCTTGTGATGAAGCTCTGGGCCACAGCGGGACCTTGTCCACACATCAGGGACTCACCAAATAGTGGAAAAGACATGCCTCAGCAAAGGAGGCATGTTCAGTGACCTTCAGGTTTTCTGAGAGGTTTGCTGGGTTCTGTGAGAGGGTACAGTGGAGACACCAACTCTCCCTGGGAAGAAACAAGTTAAGAACGAGCTTGCCAGGCAGAGCTAGACCATGTGCCCAGGTAGGAAGGCAAGAGGGCTTGCCATGTTCAGGTTTGATTTGGTTGAAGGCCGCAGTGTGAGGAAGTGTTCCTGTACACAATGGGAGTCACTGAAGGATTTAAAGAAGAATAGCAATATTTATTTTTTCATTCTAGAAAATTCACTGTGGTTATCTGTACAGGCTGTAGTCACTTGGGGCTAGAGGCAGAGAGACCCACTGGGAAATCATTGGGGTGGTGTGAATGGGAAATAATGAGTTCTGACTTCAGGCAGTGGAAAAGGATGGGGTGAGGAGAGATATTTGCAAGGAATTTGGGAGGTAGAGCTGATCGTGGAAGGGCAAGGAAAGAGAGCGCCCAGTATGATTCCGGGTACCAGCTGCCAATACTGCTCTGCTTTGGGTAGGGAACAGAGAGGAGGAAGAACAAGCCCTGGGGCAGGGGGAATCTCATCTCAAGAAGTAGAATTTGAGGGGCCCTGGAGCACCTGGGCTGAGTTAGATTAAGGTGACCTGGGCAGCAAGGAGGAGAAAGATGTAAACCCAGCACGGAGTTGGAGTCAGCTCTGATCTGTAAGAGAGGAAGAGCTCTGGGTTTTCTAGAGGGAGAAAGAAAGAACTGTAACACAGGTCTGTCTCATGCAGGAGGTGGAGAGATTACGTTAACTTCTGCCCCTTGGAACCAGCCCTGAAAACCAGCTAATGCTCTCCAGGGCTACTGACAAGATCAGAGAAGGTGATTTATTCAAAACACTCACCATATAGTATGCACTTACACATATTAGCTCTTTTTCTCCCAAATATACTTCTTAACTAAATAAAACATTTGAATAAGTAGCATTTCAAATATGTATACTGCCGTCCAAAGATCCCCACAGATTGGGAAAAGGGTCAAAGTAGAAGGAGGAGGTATAACACAGAAAATAGGATTTAACAAATGAGTATGACTGCTGAATCATTATATTAATATTCCTTCTAGCCTCCAGTGTTCTGGAGTAGCTAGAAGGAAAAATCTGAGATGGTGGAATAGTAGCCCATGACAAACTCTGCAATCTGTGCTGTAAGTACTTGTTGAAGTGCGCTTTGAAAATGATTGGTTTTTTCTTTCTTTGGTTTGTATTATGTTATATTTTACAATAAAAATGAGAAATAATGAGTTTTATATTTGAATTTTGAAATTTCAAATATAAAAAAATTATATGCTGGCTCATTAAGTGAGTTTCTTAAGGAATATGTGTTTTCATTTATGCATGTTTAGCTATTACCACAAATTCTGGTGCATGATAGGACCTCAGCAAAGATTTGTTGAGTTGATGAGTGAATGGCATGAATTTGCTCAATTGAGTCACACAATAGTCACATGCAACCACGTGGCCAGAGATTAGGCCACAGCCCTGCAGGGGATCAAAGGAAGTCTACACACAGCCCTACCTTCAGGTGCCCGCAGCACCTCTGGAGGAAGAGGCATACATCCTTGAAGAGGGACTGAAGAGGAAGGACTTTTGATTTTTTTATTTTAGCATTTTCAAAACAAAGGTGTATCTTTCAATAGGTGTGTATATTTAAAGTTGCAGGGGTTTTTTTCCACACACATTTATTATTTGCTTTATTATGAATTCAATGATGACTTAGGATCAGGAAGGGCAGTAAGTACTATATAAAGTAAATGTCTCAGGCGACAGGCCAGTGTGAAGTTGGGCGCATTCACTAGCCGATGGCTTGACCTTGGTGATATAGTCTCATTACCCTTTTCAGGAAGCCAGGGTCAAGAATTCAACCCATAGGGTTGTTCAGATTAAAACAAGGTAGACTACCGTGTATGAACATTTTCAGGAGAGGATGTTGTTTTGAATTTGTTGCCAAATTCTGATGGTAGATTATTACCATAACTAAAGTGAAAAAAAAAATCCATGTTAAATGTTGAGATTATCAATATGTATTGAAATATAAGGATATTATCCCTGAAACAGTTTTTACATGTTTCTGGTGAGAAAAGTTTTTTCAGTTCCTAATAAAGAACAGCAGAGGTCTCCCAAATCCATTCCTAGAAGCCAGAAGAATGACTGGAGTGAATAGCTCTAAGGGAAAATAAAATGTGCTTAACTTTATTATAATTTACCTGATGAGCTTATTGATATTTAATTTTTTAATGAGTTAGAGAAGAACTGATTAATGTTTTTCCAGCACCATTCATGACTGAAGATGCTTGACACTCAATGTTTGAAGTCAGTTACCCAATTTATATTGTGGTCCTAAAAGGAAAGAAGGGATCCCTCACTACCTTGCAGTTAAATCCCATTTATGAGTCTGAAGGTCCCTAGGAGTGTTCACACTTTTTGAAAGGAAGCAGATGAAATTACCATACTGAGATTAAGCAAGTCACATTAAATTCTGTCTGCACTTTCCTCAGAAGATACACCCAGAAAAGAAAATATACTTGTAGACCCTCTTGTCTAAAATGTCTCAGGAGATTGTACTGAATTGTTTTCTCTATTTCTACCAGGGATCAAAATTAATTTGTCAATCAGTGTCCTAAATTAGGTGTTATGATAGGATGTCTCCACTGAACCTACCTCTAATGAGGTAGTGGAGGTAGTGAGGTTTGGTGCCTACAAGACTTGTAACCTCTGCCTTGGGATAGTAATTACATTTTTAAAAAAAAAACAGCACTGTTCTTAATGAGTTTAAGTTTTAAGTTTCAAAATAGAAAGCAAGGTGCTAGCTATTTCCTCAAATATTAATACAATTTAAAACAATGGCTTTTTTCCCCATAAAGCCAATGTCTCAGATGGACAGGATGAGACATTTAAACCTGTCTTTTAAGATCACCCTGTATTTATGTGACACCTGAGACTCAGAGTTAAAGCTCTGAAGCTATGAAAGGCAGCATTAACCCCTATAGCAACTGTTTAAAAAGTTGAAAAAATGATCAGACTTCAATTAGAGATAGGGATGAAGCTGATCTGGATAGGATTAAGGTAAACCAGAATACAGGATAAGAGATGATACTGTCCATATTTTAAAACTTCAACTTCTGTGTGAGACCAAGGGAAGAGATCTTTAGTTGGTATAAAACTCATATTTTGTGTAGCACATCATCTAATTTAACTTGTATGGTCAGTTTATTTGAATACCACAATTACATGGAATCTTGAATAAGTGTGAGATGTTGTTGGTTTGTCCAGGTTAATGTGATACCCTGATATATCCCAGAGTAATTTGGGCAGAGATGAAAAATTATTTGCAAAGTCCCCTTGGGGGACTGGGAAGAAAGTAGGAAATATCTAACTTCCTCGTCTGGGGAATTCCTCATATTCTCACAAGCAGTGAGGACAACAATTCAATAGACTGAGCCCTCGATCTTGGGAGTTGTTTCCATGAAATTTATTCCTTCAAAGGAGAAGCTAAGCCTACTTATAATTATGCCTAAGAGTCACCCCCATAGACCGTCTTTTGTTGCTCAAATACGGCCTCTCTTTCTAAGCCAAATTGGCAGGTGAACCGGGACATGACTTCCAGGATGTAAATCTCTCTGGTAATATATGACCTGACTCCCAGGGGTAAGCTGGGACCCAGCATCAAGGGAGTGAGAAAGCCTTCTTGACCAAAAGGGCGAAAGAGAGAAATGAGACAAAATAAAGCTTCTGTGGCTGAGAGATTTCAAACAAAGTCAAGAGGTTAGCCTGGAAATTATTCTTTTGCATTATATAGATTTCCCTTTTTCAGTTTTTGGTGTATTGGAGTGACTGGAGGGAAATACCTGAAACTGTTGATCTATGTTTCAGTAGCCTTGATTCTTAAAGACTATTGCACTGTGACTGTGTGATTGTGAAAACTTGTGTCTGATGTTCCCTTTATCCAGGGTATGGACAGATGAGGAGAAAAAGAAGGACAAAAATAAATAAATAAATAAATAATGGGTGGGGGATAAATGGTAAAAAATAAAGGCTAGATTTAAATACTAGTGGTCAATGAGCAGGAGGGGCAAGGGGTATGGGATGTATGAGTTTTTTCTTTTTCTTATTAGTTCTTTTTCTGTAGTGATGCAAATATTCTAAAAATGATCATGAAGATGAATATACAACTATGTGATAATATTGCAAGCCACTGACTGTATACTTTGATGGACTGTATGTGTGTGAAGATATCTCAATTAAAATATTAAAAATAAAAGACCACCCTGAAGGCTAGTAGTATTGTTGCAGCTTAAAGGACTTCCTGCTTATTCTTCACCCCACGTACCCACCCTGTTTATCAAATCAAATTTCAGGACTTTTTTTTTCTTTTTACAAGAATATAATTCATTTAATCAAATATGTTATAACAAATTATGTTTATTAGGTTATTTCATAGATTAATTGTACAATGGCTACACAACATTTTTAATCAGCTCCTATAAAATTGGTAAAAGTAAATGAATTGGTCATTTTATGGTTGGTCTATGTTGGGGATAAAGGCATGATTACAAATGCGTTGAAACTGTGATTAATTAATATATCTGTAGCTAGAATGTTTTATGGCTAACATTTAGTTCAAATACTTTATAACTGATTTCCATTTTTTAAGGTCAATAAATGAAAATGTTGAAAACATATCTATAACCTTACCATATTAGGATCATACCCCAGAGAAAATAAGTATGGCTTTTCTTGTAAAACTGCTTCCTTCCATTTTTCATCAGATACCAAACCAATGTACCAGTCACTTCCATATTCATCAAAGCAGTTAATCAGTTCTCTCAAGTCTTCTAGTGGACATAAACTTGCTTTATCAGTCATTAGTTTCACAGCATATCTGAATGCTTTCAGTGCCAGCTGACTCAGTTCTGTTTTTACTGTGAGCCAATCCAAAGCAAGAGACCAAGGCAAGACACTATTGTAAACTCTCAACAGAAGACCAGACTAAGAGTCATACCGTCTTTGCCAAATAAACTGAAGTAACAAGTCATTACTATATGGGCATAAAAGTCTTTTAAAACTTTATCATTTGCAATTTCTTCCAGTTCATCTGAGGCCTTTTCTTCTGAATGAAGACATTTCAACCACCTTAAAACAAATTGGTACCAATCTTCTGGAAATAAAGCTCATCTCCTTTATTTTGGAAATAGGCAAACAGTCAGACCTCCACTCTTCAGGTAAGCTTAATAAGCAAGAATGTGAGCAATCAAACTCCATGAGAGGGATGTATACCATGCTTTTTAAAAAAAAAAAACTTTTTTTGTTGTATAGTATAACATATATACAAAGCAAAGAAATAAAAAAGCAATAGTTTTCAAAGCACTCTTCAAAAAGTGGTTACAGGATAGATCCCAGAGTTTGTCATGGGCTACCATACGATCCTCTCGTATTTTTCCTTCTGGCTACTCCAGAATATAGGAGGTTAGAGGGCTTAAATACTTTTTTATCATCACGATCGACTTTTTTCCTTCTTTTTTTGTGAACAATAACATATATACAAAAAGGCTATAAATTTCCAAACACAGCATCACAATTAGTTGTAGAACATATTCCAGACTGACATGGGTTACAATTTCATAATTTTAGGTTTTTACTTCTAGCTGTTCTAAAATACTGGAAACTAAAAGAGATATCAGTTTAATGATTCAGCATTCATATTCATTTGTTAAGTCATATCTTCTATATATAATTCCACCATCACCTTTAATCATTCCATACCACTCATAGGGGTTGTTTGGGCTATGGTAATTCTAAATTTTTTATATTGGAAGGGTCTGTCACTAATATGGGGTAGGAATATGGAACTATCTGATGTTCTGGAGAGGCTGGGCTAGGTGTCAGGACTTATCTGGACCAGGGACCCACCTGGAGGTTGCAGGTTTCTGGAAAGTTACTCTAGTGCCTGGAACCCTTGTGGAATCTTATAAATTGGCCTAGGTGTTCCTTAGGATTGGCCGGAATGGTCTTGGTTGGGGGTTGGCAGGTCATGATAGGTAGCAAGGTCTACCTGAAGCTTGCATAACAGCAACATCCAGAGTAGCCTCTTGACTCTATTTGAACTCTCTCTGCCACAGATACTTTATTAATTACACTTCTTTTCCTCCTTTTGGTCAGGATGTAATTGTTGATCCCATGTTGCCAGGTCTGGATTCATCCCTGGGAGTCATCTCCCACGTCGCCAAGGAGAATTTCACCCCTGGATGTCATGTCCCACTTAGAAGAGAGGGCAATTATTTCACTTGCAGAGTTGGGCTTAGAGAGACTGAGACCCCATCTACGCAACAACAGAGGTCCTCCAGAAGTAACTCTTAGGCATGCCTACAGGTAGTCTAAGCTTCTATGCTACCTACATAAACTTCACAAGAGTAAGCCTCATGATCAAGGGCAATGCCATGCTTTCTTGTTTTCCTTTGTCAACAGCAGGATATCCCAATATAACTGCTTCATAAAGACTATTTTCAGGAACTAGGCTTGTAGAACATTCATCAACCCTCTGAGATTCTACTGATCCTGGAATAGGCAAAAATGTACCTGGGAAAACATCAGTTGATCTTTTTCTTCTTTTCCTTTTTTGATGGTTGGTTCATCATCAAAAATATTATCAACAGACCAATCATCAAAAGTTTCTGAATTTAAACTATCTGTGTCTTCTGGGCATTGGGATTGTGGTGAAGCATTCAAAGCAGGTGGGATTAATAGTGATGTTTTCCCTCTATTTTTAAGTTTCGTGAACATTCTGCTTGCTGGTCCTTTTGGAGCAGTACCAAACAAGTAGCCACACAAGTACTTTCACAAGGTCAACTTTAAATACTTTTAAGTTTTCATGAGACTCAATTATGCCAGACAGTACATTCCTAGCATCAGAATATAGTTTCACAGGCAAAACAGTATAGGATGTTAAGATACTTCCAAAGTGTTTATTAAGGGAACATACTCTTTCATGTGCTTTTTGTTCAAAGGTGCTTTCAAAAACTTCATCAACTCTTCAAGCTTCAGCAGTATGACAGGATGTCTCTTGCAATTCTAACCCCTTGATGTTAAAACAGCAGTAACTGTTTATAGTTACAGCAGTAACTATAGCCTCGTTCTAGAGTGAGTATTCATATTAAACAATCCTGAAAATGGCCCAAGGAATGAGACCCAGATAAGAGGAGACCTAAACTTCCAGCTGTCATTGCAGTTTGCAGTACCACAACCAAACTTGGGACCATTTGGTAGCAGTATACTGTATCTGCACACACAGAGGCTGCTGTGCCTACTACTCCTGGCCAACTCTGAATAGGTCAGGGAAACCCCACCAAGAACACAGGAAGAGTGAAGAGTGTGAATAAGGGAGAAGACAGTAATGCAGAAAAAGCTATAAACAGCAATAAAATGGAGAGAAGACAATGCTGAGTATCCATAAAGTGGTAGTTGATTTTCAATGTTTTTACCCTCTCCATGATGCCCAAAGTACAGTTACAGCAAATTTCAAGTTAGAGGTGAACTGATTCAGACAATCATGCATGATACCAGTCATTGTAAAAGCTCTTGTGACTCTAATGGAGACAGACATGGAGTGGAGCCCTTGTAAGGAACTGTCCAGTGAAAGAAACGCTATCAAAGCAAAAGATGACACTAGAGTTAGCAAAGTCCATTGGATAACACCAATCTTCATGAGTCTTGTTTGCTTCTCTAAGAATACAGCCACAGTTTGAACATCCTTTGGATAGAAAGGGTTGCAGGTATCTCCAAAGATACAGACAATTTGACTTTATCTAAGTATCCACAGTATCATAAATAATACCACCAAAATATAACCAACAATTGCCTATGGACTGCTTTTGGAAATCTTTCAGGACTTTCTTGACCCAAGAGATTTTATAAGAAGAATTTCTCTTTTGAGACTTTCAGTATGCAAATCCAGTTTTCTCAATCTTGTTGCTGATTTCATTGAACTTGCCATCATTGGGTAACTCAGGAAGCCAGGGTAGTTCTTTATGAGTTCTTCTGAGGAACTCTGTGACTAATTTCACTTTGTGTTACTCCTGCAGACCATATTTGCCAAGGTCCTGGCCATCCCCAGACATCTTATAGCCATCCAACAGTGACTGAGCCCCAAACACCTCATAGCTGTTGACCACGTGGACCAGCCTGGAGGGCCTGGGACAAGTGATAGGTCTTATCCAAGTCCTTTGTGAAGACAGCTGCAATGGACTATAATTGTGAGTATGGGCTCTCCTGAGGACTTCTTATATGGTCTTGAATTTCAAGGTCTATGTCATTGGCCCACAGATCTCCTTTGTAATTGCCATGCCATCACATTTGACTCCAAACATGATGGGTGAAATAGCCACAGTTAGTGGCAGCTCTCTCCACCCCCACCAGCACACAACAGCTTTGCCCCCTCTTGCTTTCCACATCCTGCTAAGGTTCTTATTAAATTGAGTTTCACTGCCTGCAGCCCCTATTGGTTCTGGCTGTCAAAACAGTTTCCAACCACTGGAGAGTTGGCCTGGAGGATGCTGTGCTCCACACACCCATATAGGCATCCTCCTGCACAAAGCTCCAGCAGCAGCACTGACCCTGGTGGAAGAACTGGGCAAGATGGGCCTACACTGCAGCTCAGTCTATAGTAGCCTCTGACATAAGATGCTGAGATTTTTCCCCCTGGCTCCAGGGTCACTCTTTTGAGGTTGTGCTCCCTACAATAAGCTGGATGAGGCAGGCAACAAGGGTAGAACCTCGAAATGAGACTTTGTCTACAGCTTTGTGGCACCAGCTGTTGGGCCAAATCCAGGAAAAATAGTGACCACACCAGAAAGTTGGCCTTCTTAATCAATTTAGCCACAAAGAGGGCAGTGATTTGAGTTTGCTCAACCACCTTTGTCACACCCACGTTTCCAGTTGCCAAGTGGCTGGGTCCAGTTTCCATGGTTGCATCAGGAGTGGAAAGTTCCACAAATGATCTGTCCACATACACCCACAGTTCATGGCTCATGAGCTTGACGAAGTCCCCATTGGTTGGAACAGTTTTCCCATGGTGCTGATTGGCCCAGCCTTCATACTACTGAAGACATTTGGAGACCACGTCCAAGTCAGCAGATTGGAGCTGATGTAGAGCTTGCCATTGTCCAAAGTCTCCGAGAAGCTAGGGAGGTGCAGGTCCCTCAGTCAGATCAGCCAGGGCGAGTCCAGCTGCAATGCCAACCAGACAGCCTTCATGGCCTTCTGCATGTCTTCCTTGTCTCCTTCAGCTACCAGACACATGACCTCTCCAGTGGGTGGGTTGACAGTGGAGAATGTTTTCTTGCTGACGGAATCAGGCCATTCATTGTCTATGAAGATCCGGTTGTAGATGAACTCAGGTAATTGGTTGGGGGCCCAAGACTGGCAGTGGCTAGTGAGATGAAAGGCAACATAATGTGGTGGGAGTGCAGTGCAGAGGTAATAGCATTTTAAATTAAAACATGTCAATGTGGGTGGTTTATTTTTCTAAGTTATGGATAGAAGAAACAAATTACCTTGGTCATGCCTTTTTGGTTCTAGGAAAGACCACTAATTTGTTCTATAATAGTTCTCTTTTTCTTAACAATTAATATTTATTTGAAAGAAAACTTTGAATTTCGGGAAGACACAGAAATAACTGATACATACATTAATTTTAAATTTTTCACTAAGCCTTAAGTAGAATATCCCAAATCTTTAGATTTGCCTAAAATTTAATCAGTTCAATTTAACAATCAAGAAATCTAAAGCTACCAATCAGAGCTTATAATTAATGTGAGAGAACTAGGTTAACAAACTTGAAATATGTAATGTGAGTAAAAACAACTTTAAAAAACTTTGTTTAAGTTGTACATTCTAATTGAGGAGATATGTTCAATTTTTTTAGTGTCAACAATAGGTGAATAGGGGATGGTGCAGTGGTGGCTCAGTGGCAGAATTCTCGCCTGTCATCGACCTGAGTTCGATTCCTGGTACCTGCCCATACAAACAAAGGAAAAAAAAATAGGTGAATAGGTATTGTTGCTTTTGCCAGGGAGTTACTGGAAAAAGGCAGTGGATTTTTTTGTGTGATGTGCTCAAAAGACTAATTCCTGAGACTCTGGAGTTTCAAAGAGAGAAAAAGTTTATTACTAGGTATGCAGCAGGAGAGCAGATGGCCTATCAGCATAAAACTCTGTCTCTCTGAACTGCAGTAATTCTGATAGTTCTATAGCACCAAAAGATGGACAGGTTTCAGGATAAGGATCACGGTGACCGCACATAATATAATTAGAGGTAATCTAATTATTGAGTATACTCAGATTGATTACATGCTTAGTCACAGAACATATGTAAGAAAATGGTGGCCTTAGTACGATGATGGGCATGATTTTTAGAATTATAATGAGGTATAGGTGACAGAGGTTAAAGTCCTAAGCTACTGTGTATGTCAAACGAGCCTATCTAGTTTAGATCTAGTCTTTGGTTATCAAGATAAGTTTGGACTTGGGTTGGGTTAGTTCTGTGCTGACCCAGGACCCTTCATTAATAAACATTAGGGGCTGTCTGTAGTGGCTACAAGCTTCTAAAGTTGAAAAACTGGATAAATGAGTACAAGCGAAGGTTAGTCACAAGGTTTTTACAATCACAAGGGCACAAGTTAAAGACTATACAATCATTATCACAGATCACGGGAGCTGAATTACAATCGAAGCTTTCAGGTATTTCCCACTGTGTACTTTAATACACCAGAAAGCAAAAAGGAACATCTATACAAGAATTCAATAATAAAATCATTTCTTAAATCCCAATTCCTCATTTACAACTCCACCCACTCATTTGATAATTATCTACCAATCTTGAGGGATTGCTGAGCAATGGCTCTTCTAACTTCTTCAAGGCTGAAAAAGGGCGTTGTCATTAAGGGCAAGGGGATGAAACTGATTGGTGTCATCTGAAAGACTATTTTTTCTGGGTTTCAAGGCTTATCTGGTATTAGAATAATCCAGAGGATTTAAGCCTCTGAAAAACAAACTTAATATGTAAAATTTTTTGGAGCCCAGGGTAGCTTTCAATGTTTCCAGGAATACAGGTTTACTATACTGTGGCAGTTTGCAATATCACCGCTGAAATTTGCATAATAACCTCTAGTATGACCTCTTGACTTGATTTGTCATCTCTTAGTCATTTAAACTCTATTTCTTTTTGCCCTTTTGGTCAACTAATCCAACAATGCAAGGGCCAGGTTCATCCCTGGGTCTCATATCTCATGTTGCCAGAGCCAGGCTTAACCCTGATTCATGTCCCACAATGCCAAGGCCACGCTCACATCCCTGGATATCATATCCCATGTAGGGGGGAAGGTCAGAGTTTGACTTAGAGACATCACATTTGAGCAACAGCAGAGGTTCTCTGGAGATAACTATTAGACCTTGATTATAAATAGGTTCAGTTTTCTATTACTCAGAAATGAGTTTCATAAGGGCAAAGCTCAAGACTGAGGCCTTGGCTTATTAAATTGGAAGACTCTCTTGCTGAAGAAAATGTCAGAAATTTCCTGGGTGGGGAAGTTTAATAGTTCTATTTTTTTCCTGCCCCTTAAGACTTTTCAAATATTTTTTCATTTTCTGGCCAAAATATGCTGAAATGCATCAGGGTGTAACATTAGCTTGTACATGATATTAAGATTTTGTTCCTTATTCTAGGTTTCATATCAAATAAAGCTGAATTAGGCTGCTTAAATAAACTGACCTAACAGGTTAAATTAGATAGTGTGATACATAAAATTTAAATTTTGGACAAAAATAAACGTTTTTTCCTTGATTTCACACAAAAAGTTAAAGTTTTAAAATATAGCCAATATTTTTTTTACCTTGTATATCGATTTACCTTCGTTTTAACAAGATCAGCATCAGTGACATCTTTAATGGGAGTTTGATCTTTTTAGGGTTTTTTTTTTTTTTTAGCAGGTACTCTACGGACTTATGCTGATTTTCAGAGTTGGAGAACTAAATCTGAGTCTCAGGTGTCACACAGATACTGAAAGTTTCAGGGAACTACTAGGTTACACAAAGAGCACAGCATTTCAAAATTTAAAGGTAATAGTTAAACCTTTAATCTAAGCTCTATCTTTTATAAGAATTTTTAAATAAAGCTACTTTCAGAAGTAAAAACACTAGACAGTTGTTTTACATTAATAAACCATAGCAGAGGTTCTGTTCTGTTTCACTTTTACATATTTACTAGAGTTGTGTTAATTAACAGATACAATAATACATGTGTATTTGTTCTGCTTCTCTTTCAAAGTCATTCCTTGTTACTGATGGAGCTCTGACCTATAGCTGAGCACCTATACTTTTAGAAAAGTATAAGAGCAAAGTAGTGCAGGCACATTTGGCTGTTTCTGTGATCTGTAGTTTTTAAGAATAACTGAAACCATGACCAATAATACTATACCATTATTTATAATCATACAGATTAGTATCAGGATTATAACACGGACAGTGAGAATATTGCCAAATTTTTAGGAATTTTATACAATCTCTAAATATATAAATACAAATACAAAGTTAACTAGCAACAGGATGGAAAATCCCCTTTAAACATTGTAATATTTCCCAAACATCTCCCATGCAATATGTTAAACTATTTTAGCACCATGTGTTTACAAGGTGAAAGAACAAATTCTTTATAACAGTTTTTCCCTTAATAGAGATAAGACTTTTCTGAAATAAAGGATGACAAGGCCAATATAAACATTAACAAGGATATTATTCTGATGTAAAATCTTCGTTTTCTAGATGGAATACTTGGATGATAAAGAAAAAAGCTTAAAAAAAATTTACATTAAGAGAAGGCTAACAATTCACCTTATTTTAACAGGGAAAAAAACCTAAACTTTACTTTAATATGAATACCCAGTTTGACACAAAAGCTTTCCTTTTCTGAAATAAACAGACATTAAATTTTTGGTTAGCATTGACTATGATAGACAGAATTTACTTTTATAAACCTATAACTTTCTATATTCATTCAGGGCTTATAGTCAGTGTACAAACAAAATGTACTTTTAATAAGACAATATGATCATCTTAGTATGGGAAATAATAACTATCTATCCCACCTTTAGTTTTTATTTACCCAGATGGCACATAATGAGAAATAAATCAGATAACAAATTCACAAAGCTTTTTTAGCATGCGTACTTCTTTCCATTAACAGTATTCATGAAGGGGAGAGGAGACAAAGACACTACAAAATAATGGAAGAAGGGAGAAATTTATGCTTGGGTTTAGAACACAACCAGGCATCTATATACTTTATAGTCACATATGAACACAAATGATTACTTTATAATATGCTTAAAATGTTTCAGTCCAATCTATCACTATCTTCAAAGCTCAGAAAGCCCTGAGTTTCAAATATAATATAATATACATATAAGGGGTAAGGTGAGGCGAAGCATGAAGCCTGGCTGGTTGAACTTAGATTTGAAAATTTTAGGCGAGGACAGGGTGGGATCTGAGCGTTCCTATGCCCTTCTTTTAACTATTAAATCTATTTTACTAAAAGGCAATTGGAAAAGTTCTTTGCTTTTTCCAGAGGTAGCGCTTTTGTAACTTTCTGCTGCCTTATGGAAATTCCAGGAGCAGTTTCTTTCTAATGTCCAGGTTTGTTTACAATAATTAAACAAATAAAACTAAGGCTTTTGAATCTTGCTGCCCAGAGAGTTTTGTATTTTTTTTTTACTACAGAAGTACCAATTGATATATTTATATAAAGATGCCTATTTTGGGGAGCGGGGGGTGGGATGGGTGCATGGTCTGGGAACCGAACCTAGGTGTCTTGCATGGAAAGCAAGCATTCTACCACTGAACCACACGTGCACCCCCCAGGATGCCTGTTTTTTAAGCAGTCCAGATAGAGCCCTTTAAGAATTTATTGTTAATTTGCTGTTACCATCCAGAGGTGTGAGAATATACACAGAAAAGGCAGACAGACACAAATAGAAAGCTAGTTATACAGAAACACAAAAATACTTCTGAGAGGGACAAATAAAGGATTGAACATATTATCTGATCCCATCTCTGCCTTTTGCAGAAAAATTTAACTGTAATATGTTTTACTTTAACTGTGGAGGTAATATCCTTCCATAGAGCCTTCTCAGGCCATTTCTCATATTGAGGCTTGATTATATTACAGAAATAAACCCTTTTTCTCAGAGACTTACAATGAAAATCTTCAATTTTCAGTACAGCCCAAAGGTTCCCTTCTTAGAGAATTCCCATACTCAGTAACTAGTTAGAAACATTTGAGCAATACAAATGCAGTAAGACACCAACTAACAAATTTAAACAGACACTTAACACTTATTAGTAACTAGCCCAAAACCACCAACTAACTAAGGCATTAAGCACTTAACACACCGTGTAACAATTGAAAAGCATTAAATATTCAATTAGGCCTTGCATAATTACTATACCTAGGTAACACACCAGCTAACATTTAAAAAGGCTTACTTAAATTCATTGAACACCAACTAATCATTTTCCAGGAGTATATTCAACAGACAAACTCAGATCAGGGCCTCAGACCCATATAGCATGGTGCCCAGAAAACAGGAGGTCAGAGCAAGGGGGATTGTTCTGGAAGCTGACCCAGACCTAGGTCCAGGGGCCTTGAACCTCCCTATTAACTCCCTGGTCCCCTTTCACTCCTCGTTGACTCACTCACCCAGTCAGATGTCTGGACATGGAACTGGAAATAATTTCTCTCTTTGAAGCTTTTTAAGGCACCAAAAGTCTCTGGAGTGCCGGCAGAACAGAGCAGCCCTGGTTGCTGAGCCTCTAGACTAAATACAGTCCAGCAACTGCAAAAGGCTTGGCTACTGCGACTCCGGAGCCTCAGGCATTGACCCTTCATGGTCACCAAATTGTTATCGGACAAAGACTGTGGAGTCTTTTGCCCAGTGCACTCAAATGACCAATTTCTGAGACATAGGGTTTCAAAGAGAAAAAGGGTTTATTGCTAGGTGCGTAACAAGAGATGAGAAGGTCTATCAGCTCAAAATTCTGTGTCTGTGAACTGCAGTAATTCTGATAGTTTTATAGCATCAAAAGATGGATAAGTTTTAGGATAAGAAGCACGATGGCCCCGGGTGTTATAATTAGAGGTGATATAATTACTGAGCGTGTGCAGATTGATTACATGCTTAGTCACAGAACATATGTAAGAAAATGGCAGCCTTAATATGATAATGGGCATGATTTTTAAGGTTATAATGAGGTATAGGTGACTTTTGTGCTAAAGTCCAAACTACTCTGCATGTCAGGCAGGCCCATTTTGGTTAGATCCGGTCTTGGTTATCAAGATGACTTTGGACTTGGGGTGGGTTAGTTCTGGGCTGACCCAAGGCCCTTGATTCATAAACATTAGGGACTGTCTTTAGTGATCACAAGCCTCTAATCTTGAAAAACTGGATAAATGGGTAGAAGTGAAGTTTAGTCACAATGTTTTTACAATCACAAGGGCACGAGATAAAGGCTATGCAATCATTATCAGAGATCAAGACTGTTGGATTACAATTCAAAGTTTTCAGGTTTTCCCTCTGTCTACTTTAATACACCAGAAAAGCAAAAAGAATATGTTGTATAGATATACAATAATTCAGTAATCAAAATCATCCCTTAAGTCCCAGTGTCTTGGTTATGGGGGTTCATTGGCCTCAGGCTGGCAATCACAGGTGTATCTATCAGACACTGTCTATACACACCTCCACAAACGAGTACTAAGGATTAAGTTTAACAGGTAAATAGCATATGGTCCCCAAATATATTCAAAGGAGAAGAAGGCATACTTTTCATGGGCTTCAAGGCAGCAAGGGGCAGAGATACAAATCACTAAACCACGAGGGAGGACCCAACAAGGGTGGACTAGAGATAAGAAGTGCAGAGCCCTGGCCACGCAGAGGGGAGGAGCGTGGAGGCTTCGTGGACTTGCTGGCAGCTGAGCCAGGTCAGGAACTGTGGTTAGGATGCCAGTGGGTGTAGGAAGGCGCCTTCAAGACTGGAGAAAACAGTCAAGCCAAGACACCAAGCCGTAGAAGCAGGGCCCTTTCAGAAAACAACAGAGGGTTTGTTTTGGGTAGAGGGATGTAATCGAATGAGATTGTATAAATCAGAGAACCAAAAGCCTCATCCAACTAGCACCAGGAACAATGCTGTTCTGTATTCCTCAATAGCACTGCAACTGAGAACCTGAGTGTGTATGTGTGTTGGGGGGTAGGGGTGGGGTTAGGAAATTACAAGAGGGTAGGATAGTTTCCAAACCCTGAGGTTTGACATACTTTTTGTGGTGGCTCCATAGCTGAGGGCTGTCCTGCTGCCCAACCCCCAGCCTGGGGCCCCTGTCTACTGGAATCAATACCATCCATTAGCAGGAAACATCTTTTTTTTTTTTTTTTTCTTTTTTTTTTATTAATTAAAAAAAGAATTAACAAAACAATTAGAAATCATTTCAATGTACATGTACAATCAGTAATTCTTAATAACATCACATAGTTGCATATTCATCATTTCTTAGTACATTTGCATCGATTTAGAAAAAGAAATAAAAAGACAACAGAATAAGAATTAAAACAATAATAGAAAGAAAAAAAAACAAAAAAAACAAAAACAAAAAACCTATACCTCACATGCAGCTTCATTCAGTGTTTTAACATAATTGCATTACAATTGGGTAGTATTGTGCTGTCCATTTCTGAGTTTTTATATCCAGTCCCGTTGTACAGTCTGTATCCCTTCATCTCCAATTATCCCTTCTCTCTTTTTTTTTTTTTAATTAACAGAAAAAAAGAAATTAACCCAACATTTAGAGATCATACCATTCTACACATGCAATCATTAATTCTTAACATCATCACATAGCTGCATGATCATCATTTCTTAGTACATTTGCATTAGTTTAGAAGAACTAGCAACATAACCGAAAAAGATATAGAATGTTAATATAGAGAAAAAATAAAAGTAATAATAGTAAAATCAAAACAAAACAACACAAAACAAAACAAAAACCTATAGCTCAGATGCAGCTTCATTCAGTGTTTTAACATGATTACTTTACAATTGGGTATTATTGTGCTGTCCATTTTTGAGTTTTTGTATCTAGTCCTGTTGCACAGTCTGTATCCCTTCAGCTTCAATTACCCATTGTCTTACCCTGTTTCTAACTCCTGCTGAACTCTGTTACCAATGACATATTTCAAGTTTATTCTCGAATGTCCGTTCACATCAGTGGGACCATACAGTATTTGTCCTTTAGTTTTTGGCTGGATTCACTCAGCATAATATTCTCTAGGTCCATCCATGTTATTACATGGTTCATAAGTTTATCTTGTCTTAAAGCTGCATAATATTCCATCGTATGTATATACCACAGTTTGTTTAGCCACTCTTCTGTTGATGGAGATTTTGGCTGTTTCCATCTCTTTGCAATTGTAAATAATGCTGCTATAAACATTGGTGTGCAAATGTCCGTTTGTGTCTTTGCTCTTAAGTCCTTTGAGTAGATACCTAGCAATGGTATTGCTGGGTCGTATGGCAATTCTATATTCAGCTTTTTGAGGAACCGCCAAACTGCCTTCCACAGTGGTTGCACCCTTTGACATTCCCACCAACAGTGGATAAGTGTGCCTCTTTCTCCGCATCCTCTCCAGCACTTGTCATTTTCTGTTTTGTTGATAATGGCCATTCTGGTGGGTGTGAGATGATATCTCATTGTGGTTTTGATTTGCATTTCTCTAATGGCCAGGGACATTGAGCATCTCTTCATGTGCCTCTTGGCCATCCGTATTTCCTCTTCTGAGAGGTGTCTGTTCAAGTCTTTTTCCCATTTTGTAATTGGGTTGGCTGTCTTTTTGTTGTTGAGATGAACAATCTCTTTATAAATTCTGGATACTAGACCTTTATCTGATATATCATTTCCAAATATTGTCTCCCATGGTGAAGGCTGTCTTTCTACTTTCTTGATGAAGTTCTTTGATGCACAAAAGTGTTTAATTTTGAGGAGTTCCCATTTATTTATTTCCTTCTTCAGTGCTCTTGCTTTAGGTTTAAGGTCCATAAAACCGCCTCCAGTTGTAAGATCCATAAGATATCTCCCTACATTTTCCTCTAACTGTTTTATGGTCTTAGACCTAATGTTTAGATCTTTGATCCATTTTGAGTTAACTTTTGTATAGGGTGTGAGGAATGGGTCTTCTTTCATTCTTTTGCATATGGATATCCAGTTCTCTAGGCACCATTTATTGAAGAGACTGTTCTGTCCCAGGTGAGTTGGCTTGACTGCCTTATCAAAGATCAAATGTCCATAGATGAGAGGGTCTATATCTGAGCACTCTATTCGATTCCATTGGTCGATATATCTATCTTTATGCCAATACCATGCTGTTTTGACCACTGTGGCTTCATAATATGCCTTAAAGTCAGGCAGCGCGAGACCTCCAGCTTCGTTTTTTTTCCTCAAGATGTTTTTAGCAATTCGGGGCACCCTGCCCTTCCAGATAAATTTGCTTATTGGTTTTTCTATTTCTGAAAAATAAGTTGTTGGGATTTTGATTGGTATTGCATTGAATCTGTAAATCAATTTAGGTAGGATTGACATCTTAACTATATTTAGTCTTCCAATCCATGAACACGGTATGCCCTTCCATCTATTTAGGTCTTCTGTGATTTCTTTTAGCAGTTTTTTGTAGTTTTCTTTATATAGGTTTTTTGTCTCTTTAGTTAAATTTATTCCTAGGTATTTTATTCTTTTAGTTGCAATTGTGAATGGGATTCGTTTCTTGATTTCCCCCTCAGCTTGTTCCTTACTAGTGTATAGAAATGCTACAGATTTTTGAATGTTGATCTTGTAACCTGCTACTTTGCTGTACTCATTTATTAGCTCTAGTAGTTTTGTTGTGGATTTTTCCGGGTTTTCGACGTATAGTATCATATCGTCTGCAAACAGTGATAGTTTTACTTCTTCCTTTCCAATTTTGATGCCTTGTATTTCTTTTTCTTGTCTAATTGCTCTGGCTAGAACCTCCAACACAATGTTGAATAATAGTGGTGATAGTGGACATCCTTGTCTTGTTCCTGATCTTAGGGGGAAAGTTTTCAATTTTTCCCCATTGAGGATGATATTAGCTGTGGGTTTTTCATATATTCCCTCTATCATTTTAAGGAAGTTCCCTTGTATTCCTATCTTTTGAAGTGTTTTCAACAGGAAAGGATGTTGAATCTTGTCGAATGCCTTCTCTGCATCAATTGAGATGATCATGTGATTTTTCTGCTTTGATTTGTTGATATGGTGTGTTACATTAATTGATTTTCTTATGTTGAACCATCCTTGCATACCTGGGATGAATCCTACTTGGTCATGATGTATAATTCTTTTAATGTGTTGTTGGATACGATTTGCTAGAATTTTATTGAGGATTTTTGCATCTGTATTCATTAGAGAGATTGGTCTGTAGTTTTCTTTTTTTGTAATATCTTTGCCTGGTTTTGGTATGAGGGTGATGTTGGCTTCATAGAATGAATTAGGTAGTTTTCCCTCCACTTCGATTTTTTTGAAGAGTTTGAAGAGAATTGGTACTAATTCTTTCTGGAACGTTTGGTAGAATTCACATGTGAAGCCATCTGGTCCTGGACTTTTCTTTTTAGGAAGCTTTTGAATGACTAATTCAATTTCTTTATTTGTGATTGGTTTGTTGAGGTCATCTATGTCTTCTTGAGTCAAAGTTGGTTGTTCATGTCTTTCCAGGAACCCGTCCATTTCCTCTAAATTGTTGTATTTATTAGCGTAAAGTTGTTCATAGTATCCTGTTATTACCTCCTTTATTTCTGTGAGGTCAGTAGTTATGTCTCCTCTTCCATTTCTGATCTTATTTATTTGCATCCTCTCTCTTCTTCTTTTTGTCAATCTTGCTAAGGGCCCATCAATCTTATTGATTTTCTCATAGAACCAACTTCTGGCCTTATTGATTTTCTCTATTGTTTTCATGTTTTCAATTTCATTTATTTCTGCTCTAATCTTTGTTATTTCTTTCCTTTTGCTTGCTTTGGGGTTAGCTTGCTGTTCTTTCTCCAGTTCTTCCAAATGGATAGTTAATTCCTGAATTTTTGCCTTTTCTTCTTTTCTGATATAGGCATTTAGAGCAATAAATTTCCCTCTTAGCACTGCCTTTGCTGCGTCCCATAAGTTTTGATATGTTGTGTTTTCATTTTCATTCGCCTCGAGGTATTTGCTAATTTCTCTTGCAATTTCTTCTTTGACCCAGTCGTTGTTTAGGAGTGTGTTGTTGAGCCTCCACGTATTTGTGAATTTTCTGGCACTCTGCCTATTATTGATTTCCAACATCATTCCTTTATGGTCCGAGAAAGTGTTGTGTAAGATTTCAATCTTTTTAAATTTGTTAAGACTTGCTTTGTGACCCAGCATATGGTCTATCTTTGAGAATGATCCATGAGCACTTGAGAAAAAGGTGTATCCTGCTGTTGTGGGATGTAATGTCCTATAAATGTCTATTAAGTCTAGTTCATTTATAGTAATATTCAGATTCTCTATTTCTTTGTTGATCCTCTGTCTAGATGTTCTGTCCCTTGATGAGAGTGGTGAGTTGAAGTCTCCAACTATTATGGTATATGAGTCTATTTCCCTTTTCAGTGTTTGCAGTATATTCCTCACGTATTTTGGGGCATTCTGATTCGGTGCGTAAATATTTATGATTGTTATGTCTTCTTGTTTAATTGTTCCTTTTATTAGTATATAGTGTCCTTCTTTGTCTCTTTTAACTGTTTTACATTTGAAGTCTAATTTGTTGGATATTAGTATAGCCACTCCTGCTCTTTTCTGGTTGTTATTTGCATGAAATATCTTTTCCCAACCTTTCACTTTCAACCTGTGTTTATCTTTGGGTCTAAGATGTGTTTCCTGTAGACAGCATATAGAAGGATCCTGTTTTTTAATCCATTCTGCCAATCTATGTCTTTTGATTGGGGAATTCAGTCCATTGACATTTAGTGTTATTACTGTTTGGATAATATTTTCCTCTAACATTTTGCCTTTTGTATTATATATATCACATCTGATTTTCCTTCTTTCTACACTCTTTTCCATATCTCTCTCTTCTGTCTTTTTGTATCTGACTCTAGTGCTCCCTTTAGTATTTCTTGCAGAGCTGGTCTCTTGGTCACAAATTCTTTCAGTGACTTTTTGTCTGAGAATGTTTTAATTTCTCCCTCATTTTTGAAGGATAATTTTGCTGGATATAGGAGTCTTGGTTGGCAGTTTTTCTCTTTTAGTATTTTAAATATATCATCCCACTGTCTTCTAGCTTCCATGGTTTCTGCTGAGAAATCTACACAAAGTCTTATTGGGTTTCCCTTGTATGTAATGGATTGTTTTTCTCTTGCTGCTTTCAAGATCTTCTCTTTCTCTTTGACCTCTGACATTCTAACTAGTAAGTGTCTTGGAGAACGCCTATTTGGGTCTAATCTCTTTGGGGTGCGCTGCACTTCTTGGATCTGTAATTTTAGGTCTTTCATAAGAGTTGGGAAATTTTCAGTGAAAATTTCTTCCATTAGTTTTTCTCCTCCTTTTCCCTTCTCTTCTCCTTCTGGGACACCCACAACACGTATATTTGTGCGGTTCATATTGTCCTTGAGTTCCCTGATACCCTGTTCAAATTTTTCCATTCTTTTCCCAATAGTTTCTGTTTCTTTTTGGGATTCAGATGTTCCATCCTCCAAATCACTAATTCTATCTTCTGTCTCTTTAAATCTATCATTGTAGCTATCCATTATTTTTTCTATGTTTGCTACTTTATCCTTCACTTCCATAAGTTCTGCGATTTGTTTTTTCAGTTTTTCTATTTCTTCTTTATGTTCAGCCCATGTCCTCTTCATGTCCTCCCTCAATTTATCGATTTCATTTTTGAAGAGGTTTTCCATTTCTGTTCGTATATTCAGGATTAGTTGTCTCAGCTCTTGTGTCTCATTTGAGCTATTGGTTTGTTCCTTTGACTGGGCCATATTCTCAATCTTTTGAGCGTGGACAGTTATCTTCTGCTGCTGGCGTCTGGGCATTTATTCAGATTTTTCTTGGTGTTGGACCCAGCAAGGTTGTAATATTTTTCTGTGAAATCTCTGGGTTCTGTTTTTCTTATCCTGCCCAGTAGGTGGCGCTCGTGGCACACGTTTGTCTGCGGGTCCCACCAGTAAAAGGTGCTGTGGGACCTTAAACTTTGGAAAACTCTCGCCGTCCGGGGGGTTCGCTAGCCGAAACGGCTTGAGCCGGCCCGGGGTCCGAACGCAGGGAGGGTTGCTGGTCGCCGCAGCCAGGGAAAGAGCCCGTCCGAATTTCCTAGTCGGCCCTGGGCAACAAGCGTGGCGGGAGGGCGCCAGCGGCAGCGGCCCGCCCGAGATAGTGCACGTTCCCCGGGAGTCACGGGTTTGGAAGGGGCCTCCCCCACCCGTCACCATTCTCCGCGGCCTGGGGGTTTCCGATCCAATTCTCTCAGTTGGTCTGGGGGCTGCGCGTGGTGTGGGCGCCAGCCGTCTTTGTTTCAGGGGACCGCCTCTCCAATTCTCCCAGCCGGCCCGGGAAGGGGGAAGGGAGTAACTCCGGCCGCTTGCCACCCCGCCCGGTAAGGCCCGCGCGCCTCGGCAATCTCACCCGAGCTGCTTCTCTCAGCCAGCCAGCCGTTCCAGGATGGGGTACGCTGTCTTTTTTATCTCTGTTGTGGCTTTGGGCACTTTCTGTATCGTTTCTACTCCCCTAGTAGGTGTCCTGGAGAAGAAACTAAGATCCGCGCGTCTTACTAAGCCGCCATCTTCCAGGAAGTATCGGAAACATCTTTAATGGAAATTGCCTTTGAGAAGTCTGGCTCCTGACCAAAATCCGGTATATGATTCCTCAGGCCCAACCACAGGTGATTACAAAAGCTCCCAGGCAGGCCTCCTGGGGCTGGGGAGGAGCTGCTCTCCCCACGCTGGCCTTGGAGCATAGCCAGTGCATCACAGTCTCTGAAGGAGTTGTAGTCAAGGACTCAGGATGGCCATGCTTTTAGGCATATCTGCATTCCTAGCCCAGTTACTTCCACTCAGAGGTCTCCTTATCAGGGTGCCTTCAGTCAAAGCCTTCCCAGGAGCCTTGACTGAGAACTCTTTGTGGTGGGGGGCAGGGGAAGTCGAAGATATTCTTCCTCATTCTGACTCAGTACTTAGTACTTTCTCACTCCTAGCCCTTCACCTCACCCTCTCCTCTGGATCCATAAAATGGTAGGAGATTTTTATTTGGGGCTCCCTCTGAAGTGAGACAAGCCCCAGTTTTGTGCTGATCCACCTGACCCTTGCCCAGTGCCTTTCCATGGGGAAAAATGGAACACTAGGGCAGCTGGTGTTTTCTCCTGTCTAGCCTCTTGCTTTTACTAACACAGTAAGGGCTGAAAGATTCTGGCTTTATCAGCCACCTCAACATTGGCAGCTGAGCTCTCTCCATTCAGCTCAGTTTTTGACAAACTGGCACAGTAAGTGGGGTGATGGGTTAAATGCAATGCCATTGTGGAAAAACAAAGGCTTAAAATCCTTGGGGCACTTCACCAGTGGGGTGCTAGTGGAGTCTCCAGGGGACTCTCAGATGATGCTAGTGGATGCTTTGCAAGAATCCGAGTGTCCTACTTGGCCAGTGGGTCTTGGGATGTGCTGTTGGAAGCTGTGGAACATTCCTGGAGGATGCTAGCTGGTTATTAACAAAGCTATTTGGCTCTGAGGGGGAGTACTGGTCCTTCTCTTTATCCCCTGACTTTCCAGCCAAGCTCATCCAGTGGATCAGATTAGAGATCGAACAGAGGGGGTCCAAAGAAAGCTGGGGAAACAGTTCCCTATGTAAAAAAAAAAAGTTGCAAAACAAAGGCCCTCAGTATCCAAGCCTGAAAAATTGCTGCAGTTAGCATCCCTTTAGCAGGGCATATGGAACCATGAATCTACCTAGCTATAATTTCAGTGACTCAGAGACTGTGACTAATATACTGGCCTTTTGGTCAGGCCCCTGGCAGGCTTCAGACTGCCATAGAAATCAAGCCTGCTGGTGGGGACAAGACACTCGGATAAAAATCAGTTCTGCTGCTAATAAGCTTATGGTTACCCATCTGGATGCTTACAGAAAGGGCCTCTATGCTGATAAAGTGAAGCAAGCAGATTGCACTTGTAAGCTAAATGTGGAGACTGAGCTATCCTCCTCCCCAAAGCAAGCAGATAGGCAACCAATTACCTCCTGCATCCACAGAAGATGGCCCATGGGCATTCACAACCATCCTAGACTGGGCACATGTCTTCACACACATATCAGTGTCATCAGAAGATGCCAAAACTGCATGGGAAAGCTGTCCCACATGCCAGACCCTGGGCTGGGCTAAAAATACTGTCCAGGGACATATTTCCTTAGCCAACAGGCTTGACTATTACTTTCATTTTGGCTTGTTGTCTCAATTGACTACTTTGACACCTGGTAGCTCAACTCGATTAGCTCAGTCTGTACAGCTTATCCTCCAAAAAAAGCCAAAAAAAAAAAAGCTAAACTAAACTGAACTGACACAACAAAATTAAAAAAAAATATTCTTTTATTGACAAAGCAACATGCAGACACAAACATTTTTGACATACAAACATTCCATACTTGGTGTGCAATCAATGACTCACAACATCATCACATAGTTGTATATCCATCACCATGATCATTTCTTAGAACATTTGTATCACTCCAGAAAAAGGAATTAAAAGAAAAAAGAAAAGACTCATACATACCATATCCCTTATCCCTCCCTCTCATTGACCACTAGTATTTCCATCTACCCTATATGTTTTAACCTTTAACACAACAATTTTAATCTCTCATACGTGCCTGTGCCCTAACTGCCATCCAATGTGAAAACAGGATCCACCATGTAACTTAAACTGATTCGTTAAGCATATCACCTCTTTCACTACTCTCCCTCTCCACCCCAAATTAACCACTGCACAGAATAAATATAGCCCAAATAAAATGATTAACTTAAGGACCCTACTGTAAATCCACTACTCTAACCTAGGGTATTATAATACTCCTACTACCTCTTTATAAATTAGCTTCCTTATGAGAGTTCCAGAAATATTACAAACACTGTTAAATTAGATTCCTCTTCTTGAGATAATTAAAAATTCTACCCTACCACTGAGGGATAATTATAAAAGTTCTACACCCGAATCTTCATCTCCTGGTTCCCAGGCTAGTTTCATTTTCTCCCTCAGATTACAGAAACTAATCTAAAAAACACACAAAGAGATGAAAAGTCATGAAAAGAAAAAAACAGAAAATAAAAGGAGATCTATAAGGGGCATCACACTAACAGGCTGAACTTAGCTAAAGACGAAAAAATGTACTTGGCTTACTAAAGCTATAGGCATTTTAGAAAGTACTAAAAAATTAACAGCTGATAAAAATAGAGTAAAATTTTTAGGTATAAGAATAAAACTAAAATCATCTCATTCCCTACCAAAGAGTTCTTCCAAAATACCATGTCCATAAGAACTCATGCTTTGCCAAACTGTTTAGGTTGAATCAAATGTGAGATAATTTTTAGGTAGATCTACTTGGCTCTTGATCAGGTTTGCTTCATGGGTACAGGGATATTTGCAGATGCAGAGTCCAGGTAGGCCGTGGACTCTTGACGGATGTCAGCAGGTTTTTTGTGCTGCCCATTGATGTCACCCAGCACCTGCTGCCAGTGTCTCTGGTTTGACAAATGTTTTTTGACCAGGGCATCTGTGATGGTTAAGTTTATGTGTCACCTTGGCCAGGTGAAGGTGCCCAGTTGTTGAGTCAAGCAAGCACTGGCTTAACTGTTACTGCAAGGACATTTGATGGACTTAAATCATCAAAGTAAGTTGATTGCAGTACATGACTGATCACCTCTACAATCAACAAAGGAGAGCATCTTCAGCAGAGATATTTAATCCAATCAGTTGAGGGCTGATGACTTCAGCAATCAGAAGAGAGAATTTTCCTCTCTACTTCAGCCAGCTAGCCTCTCCTGGGGAATTCATCTTAAACCTTTGGAAGTTGGCCTTGTGCATCCCCACAGGTGTGTGAGACACTTTTATAAAATCTCATATTTACGGGTATTTCCTGTTGGTTCTGTTTCCCTAGAGAACCCTCATACAACATCTTTCCACTGTGATTCATTTCTTCGTTCAGAAACATCCTTTTTGATAACTTGGTGTGGATTCTGGACAGATAACTAATCATTTTCGTAGGAAACAACATTGTCTTACACTATCCAGTTCGAATTTCCTCCTGATCAGTGCCACAGACATAGTCCTGACTCACCAGAGAAGCAAAACAAACCTCAAAAGATGACTCCAATTTGTTCACCAAAGTACTGCTAGAGAGTCCCGGAGCCCTTGGAGTGGCCAGAAGAGGTGCAGTCTGGCCCGAGAGTCTTGGCAGGTGCACCACAGACCCCAGTGGCTTCTAGAAAACCTGTCTCCCAGTGAAGCTGCCATCTCTGGAATGACTGAGTTGTATTAATTCTTAAGGCAAAGTGAATGCATTGTTCTGGGGCAGTGTGCTCAACGCATTAAGTGGCACCCCTAGTGGGTATTTTGTAAATTCCTGGGGTGCTCTTTTGGATATTATCAAGAACACTACTAGGGGCCATTAAGTGGACAGGGGACAGGGGTGCTGGGTATTCTGTAATTCACAGAACAGTCCTGCTCCTGCAGCCCTCATGTCTTAGAATGACCCAGCAGATGTTCATGTCTATGAAAATTTTGTGTATTATCTGAATCTGGAACCTAATGTCATATTATACATAACTACAAAAGATATTTTAATGATGCCTTTTAGTTTCCTATGGATGGTTTAAAACAGAAATTAACCATCTCACAGTTTTAGAGGCTAGAAGTTTGAAGTCATGGTATCAGCAGGGCCATTCTCCATTTGAAATCTATAGAGGAGAATCCTTCCTTGCCTCTTTTAGCAGCTCACACATGCTGGCAATCCTTGGCCTTGGCTTGTAGCTGCACCACTCCTCCACCTTCACTTGTCTGTCTGCTGTCAAGTCACCCCTTCTAAAAGGACGTTAGTCATGTTCAATGAGGACCCACCCTAATCCAGTTTGGCCTCATTTTAACTACTCACATTGACAAAGACCCTGTAGCAAACTAAAGTCACATTCACTGGACTGGAGACTACAACTTTAACATATCTTTTGAGGGAAACTAATTCAAGTCATGACACATGGCTTTACTAGTCATCAAACATTCCAGGAGTAATTCAACTACAGTGTAAATTAACACAAGACTCTTACTTAGTTTTTTAAAAATGTGTCAAAAGACTTGTTCAACATTTCAGAAAATAATGTCACCAACATCAGCTCCTCTCTTGGGTCCACCATTCCCAATACCATACACCTGTCTTATTTGTAGGAGGGGTAATAAATTAGGATATATAATACATATATACACTTAGTCCTTACTTAAATACTTACTTAGCCCTTATTTCAAAACTTCAAACATTTTCTCTTAAGTCTAAACATATTCATGATAAATAGGGGAATGCATTTGTCTTCTCACTTGTGTTTTCTTCTGTGCCAGATTTTGTGTTTTGATATATATAATTTTGTTATGAATTGAGTTATTTCTCCTATATATTATAGTTAGGGCATTACATTTTTTAAAAAAATTGTAGGTTTAGGTAAGTCATATATATGTATTTTAATTCAGGAAAATAAAAAGGCCTTGTAAAATGTATTGTATAAATTTGGAAAAACTGAGTTTGACGGGGTTTAGAACCATTATTTAGAGAAAGAGTTAAGGGTATAATTTTAGCAAAAGCCCCTCTCTTAAATCTCTTGGAGAGTCTTGAGTTGGAGAGGGAGTAGCACATGTATAAAGGGAATTGAGAACCTCCTGGGAAGACGTCTTAGAACAAACTTTCAATCGTGCTGAGTTGGCTTAACACCAAGGGCACAGAAAGCACAGGAGGCATGAGTTACAGGTCGTTTGCGTGCTCCCTACCCCACCCCATCCAACTGTGGGCAAGCTCACTAAGAGAAGGAGGACTCAATATGCTAAGCCCAGATTGCCTGGGAGGGTGTTTGTTATGCAAGGGCCCAGCATGAGGCTGAAGCTAGCAATCACAACTAACCCAGCCACTCTGGCACAGGGCACAGCAGAGGAAAATGATTATATACACACACACACACACACACACACACGCACACACGCACAGATAGATATATATGTGTATGTGTTTATGTATGTTTCTCTTCATGCATGTACAACTCATATATATAATCCGTATTTTGGAAGCCCAGGTCTAAGTGACACTGAGTGAACTGGGATAAGGCTTGTGCACAGGTCACCAAGGAGAATTAAGCAACAGAAGTGAAGATGGTGCTGAGGTGGCCATGGACTGGGAGGGACAACTGGCTGGCCTGAGGGTTCAGGTTGGGTCCATTTTGTTCTACGTTGTATCCGCAGCTCCTAGAACACTGGCGAGTTCATAGAAAACATAAATAGTTGTTCAAAATTGCATACAAGGGTGGTGCAATGGTGGCTCAGTGGCAGAATTCTCGCCTGCCAAGCCAGAGACCAGAGTTCAATTCCCAGAGCCTGCCCATGCAAAACAAACAAACGAACAAAAAACTGCATACGAAAAGAAGTTTTATTTTCTGAAGGAAGATGGCTGCCCAACAAAAGAGGAACATTCTAAAAACCATTGCCCATATAGGTATTAAAATGCACAAGGAACAATTTTTGTGCAAATAAGTGTGAATGACCAATGTGAATGTCTACACTTGATTCTTTGATAGGCTATATGACAGATATTATGTGATAATTCTTAGAGAAGACCAAAGGAGTGCATAATCTACATTTTCCTGTTTTTAATTTAATTTTTAATTCCAAGAGAGAGACAGGTTAGAAGGAAATTGGAATGTTGATTTCATAACATTCCAAAAAGAAATAAGTTGTAACAAATTCTGTCCAATAGGCGTGTTATTATTTAATTAGCACATATAGTTTTAAATTTAATTAACCCCACAATAACCAGGATCAACATTTTGGTAAACACTTAATTGTTGCAAAATTTCAGATTTATCCTGCATGTGCCTGGCATCCATTCCACTTTACTTCATACTGAAAATCTTCAATATTTCTCCTAAACTTTTCTCATCAATGGGAGGCTTCCTTTGGCTGCCAGGCTGCAGAAACTTCTTCACGGTGGGGAGGTTGCTGATTCGGGTTTTCAGGGCCTGCACACATGAGAAACAGCCTCAGCACAGGGAGCCAGAGGGCCAACCCTTCATGACCACAGCCCAGGAAACCTGAGGCCCTCCAGGCAGAGCCCACCCAACTCCCCTCCCTCTGCCCCAGTAAAGAGGCTGGGAAATGGATGCCTCATGAGAAATGAAGATAAAGGAAGGAAATATTGCTCAATAGCGTCTTCCCTGAAGACCCCTTTGTTTAGACATCATTTGGATCACACTCTTTCCTATTTTCTTCCTTACAGATGTGTCTTGTACATTCATTACTTTTGTTCAATGCAAGGAAGGATAATGCGTTTGTCTGCAAGTCAGATATCAAGACAGATTAAAGGTCCAACAGGAAAAATGGAGATATAGGGAAATTGAGCTGGAACTGAAGGCAGAGAAAATATGAAAGTTAAACTATGGGATCTGTTCAAATCAATTCGCTTATTTATAGAGACTGGAGGAGAGGAGAGACCTGAGTAGAGAGACACACAATGACTGAAGGAAGGAGCAGAAAATCAGATGGAAAGAGACCAGCTCAGACAGACTCAGACGTGAAAAGAGAAGGACGGACATGTTACAGAGGGACTCACAGGGAAAATGAGGACAGAGACCACGGTGGACGAGGGATCTGGGGAAATGATGCCCAGTCCTGGGCCCTTCTCATTACAAAATGCACGATATTCTTCTTAAGATACCATCCACTTCAAATTTCTTAGGCATAACAAGTTCTTTCCATGCCTCAGGACTAAGGACTACAAACATATTTTGTGCCACGAGGGTACTGACGGCATGGAAAAGGCTGGGGACTCAGAACATCTCCAGTCCAACAGACCAAATCTTAGATTCCAAGAAGGGAAGACATGGGGCTGAGAAATAGATCACCTTCAGCAGAGGGAACTTGGCGAGAAGGCTGGCGTCAAGCTCTTCCACATAGTAGAGAAGTTCAACCAGGTGGATGTCAGCCCTGCTCAGCTTGTTGCCAACCAGGTAGTCTTGTCCATGGCTCTTTAACACCTGGTGGTTTGAGGGGATCAGATCATGAACACATGCGTGAGTTCTCTCCCAACTCCACACAGAGCTCCCACCTCTGCTGCCTCACTGGATGGTTGCTACATTTGCAGGCCACCCTCCCCTAGGGCTCAGCCCTATCTCCCCAGCCTCCCCCACTGTTAGTTCTCCACTTTTTGGCTTCCTATGAACCCTGGCTTTCCACCAAGGGTCAGTCTTTCCTCTCCTGACCAGCCAATTCACACCTTTTTTCCATGATCGCTGCCTGATTCAATGAGAGAGAGAAGTGGGTCTCTGCTATTCTTCGCCCACTGCTCAATTAAAGCCCACACTGCCATTGTCTTCTCTCGCCCCCACATCATTGTGGCTTTTACTGCTTCTCCTCCCCCACCTCCTTTACTGCCTCTTCCACATGGGAGAATTTAGCGCCTACCACACCATGTTTCTATTGCTTCAGCCCCTGAATGTGGGCAGCCCTGAAATTTCAAGCTTGGCTCTCTTCTCCTCCCTCCTTTTTCCCTTGAAGGTGGAAGCTCTCATCTTCATGACATCATTCTTCACCCCTAAGCAGAATTTCAAAGTCTACATTTCTCCTCTTTGCTCTCCTCTTTTCCTGCTCTATCTTCTAGAGTCTAAAGTAAGACCGTGTCAACTTGAATTCATTTTCCTTCCCTGCAACATTAGCTATGGCTGTAATACTTATACACTATAGACTGTGTCTGTCTATAGTACTTGATGACATTATAATCTGCACGTTGAAGTGTTTGGGGGATCGCTTCAAATTGTGCATACACAAATCATATGTCTGACAAATGGAGAGAGGGACAGAGAGATGGAGAGATATATGATAAGGCAAACATGATAGAATATTAGCTTTGAAATCTAGGTCATAGGCAGGTGAGTTCATTTATATTTTCTGCCTGTTTGAAAATTTTCACAGTAAAATATTGGGAGAAATGTGTGATTTTATTAAAATATTCAACAATGTACCAATAATAAAGAATAAAGAGAAAAACCCAAATGACCTGACCCTATAAAGATAATCCCCCTGTTAATATTTTGGCAAATATATTTTCAGACTATATATGGATATAGAAGTAAATATGATCATTGTATACAAAAATAAAATAAAACATCAAAATCTATATTGTAGAGGGCTTGTAATTCTGTACAGCTTAATGTGACACCTGGATACATCTCAGAGCATGTTGGGCAGAATTGGCATGTTTAACAGGAAAACATCAACAGTAGCACAGCAACGCCAAGGGTAAATAATGAGGGGAGGGATAAGAGTTAAGGGGAGGTTTAGACTTTATTTGGTGAGGTGTGTTTATTGGTTATCTTTCTCTTGGGAACAATGAAATTATCTAAAATTGAGAGTGTTGATGGACTGTTGACTTTTGGGCATTATACATGAACCTAATGAATGGAGGTGCTGAAGGATACACTGACTGAGAAGTAGATTGGTGAATGATGGTATATACATATGATAGAATATTGTGCTACTACAAAAAGGAAGGAAGCTGTGAGGCATGCAACATTGTGAATGAACCTGTGGGACATTTGGTTAGGTAAAATAAGACAGACACAAAAGAGCAATTATTGTATGGTCTCATTTAGAAAATGCTTATAAGAAAACAGAGGTCTAAATTGTAAGCTGATATAGCCATTACATTTAGTCTGGAGTAGTAACTATTATTTCTGGATTTTGGGATTTTGAGAAACTGTTTTATATATGTATAACCTGGTATTTAGAGATAAGAACAAAGCTGATAAGACTGGGAATAAGGTAATTCAGAACACAGGGGTAAGGAAAACATTGTCTATATTTTAGAACCTCATTTACTCTTTGAGACCAAAGGAAGAATGATTTATTTTGTCCAGAACCTAAATTTTATCTAGCATATAATTGAACTCTCTGTCTGGATAGATCATTTAAAGAATCCAAACACAGAGATCCCAGAATAATAATGAGGGCCTTTAATCTTGTATAGCTTAATATAATGTCTGGATACATTCCAGAGTACATTAAGCTGATAATCAAAAAGTATTGGCAAAGTCCCTTGAGAGATGGGAGAAAAAATATGGAACTATTAAACTTTACCACTGGGGAACCCCCTGAAACTGTGTCAAACATTAGGGACACCCAAGTTAATAGGCCAAGCCCTTGATGTTGAGGTCTACTCTTGTGAAGTTTATTTATGTAGCAGAGAAGCTTAGCCTACCTATAGGAATGCCTAAGAGTTACTTCTGGAGGACCTCTTTTGCTACTCAGACATGGCTTCTCTAAGCCCAACTCTGCAAGTGAAATAATTGCCCTCCCCCCTATGTGGGATATGATGTCCAGGAGCGAAAGTCTCCTTGGCAACATGGGAGATGACTCCCAAGGACGAGTTTGGTGCTGGCACTGTGAGAGCAACAATTCCATCCTGATCAAGAGAGGGAGAAGAAGTGTAACAAATAAGGTATTAGTGAATGAGAGAGTTCAAATAAACTCAAGAGGCTACTCTGGAAGTCACTCTTACACAAGCTTCAGTTTGACATTGTTCCCTATCACAATTTGCCAAAACCCAATAAAAACCAATTCTGCCAACCCTAAAGAATGTCTAAGAGTCTACAAAGGTTCCAAGCACCAGAGTAACTTTTCAGAGACCTACAACCTCCAGATGGATCCCTGGACAAGATAAGTCCTGAAATGCAGAGGGACCAGCCTCTCCAGAACATCAACTAGTTCCATTCCCCATCCCATATTATTGACAGTCCCTTCCAACATGAAAAAGTTAGAATGAGTATAGCCCAAATACCACTAATGAGTGGGAGCCAAATCAAAGGTGATAGTGGAATCTATGGTCAACTGATTTTTGACAAGGCCTCCAAATCCTCTGAAGTGGGACAAAAATAGGCTTTTCAATAATTGGGCATGGAAGAACTAGGTATCAATAGCCAGAAGAATGAAAGAGGATGCTTACATTACACCCTATACAAAAATTAGCTCAAAGTGGATCAAACACCTAAATATAAGAACTAGCACCATAAAGCTTCTAGGAAAATGTAGGAGAACATCTTCAAGACCTAGTAATAAGAGGTAGCTTCCTAAACTTTATAACCAAGCACAAGCAACAAAAGAAAAAATAGATAAATGAGAACTCCTCAAAGTCAAATGCTTCTGCACCTCAAAAGACTTTGTCAAAAATGTGAAGAGGCAGCCAACTCAATGGGAAAAAATATTTGGAAATCACAAATCGGACAAAGGTTTGATTTCCTGTATATACAAAGAAATCATACAACTCAACAACAAAAGAACAAACAACGCAATTATAAAATGGGTTAGAGATATGAATAGGCATTTTTCTGAAAAGCAAATACAGATGGCTCAAAAGCACATGAAGAGATGCTCATTTTCATTGGCTATAAGGGAAATGCAGATCGAGACTACATTGAGGTACCACCTCACACCTATAAGAATGGCTGCTATTAAACAAACAGGAAACTATAAATTTTAGGGAGGATGTGGAGAAACTGGGACATTTATGCACTCCTGGTGGGAATGTATAATGGTGCAGCCACTATGGAAGACTGTTTGGCGGTTACTTAGGAAACTAAATATTGAGTTGCTCTATGACCCAACAATAGCACTACTTGGTATATACCCAGAAGAGCTGAAAGCAGTGACACAAGCAGACATTTGCACACTGATATTCATAGCAATATTATTCACAATCGCCAAACATGGAAACAAACCAAATGCCCTTCAACAGATGAGTGGATCAACAAAATATGGTATATACATATGATGGAATATTATGCAGCAGTAAGACAAAATGAAGTCCTTAAGCACATGACAAGATGGATGAGCCTTGAGGACATAATGCTGAGTAAAATAAGCCAAACACAAAAAGATAGATATGATATGATTCCACTTTTATGACCAGCATAAAGGTATAATCAAAGGCTTATGATACAGAATATAGGGGACTTAGAAATACATAGATGCTAGAGATGCGTGAACCATTAGCTAATGAGGTTGAACTCCAATATAAGGGAATAGATAGAAGTGAAAGTGGTTCTCTAGTGGGTCTGTAAGTAATATTAACATATTGAAGATGAACAAGATTGAAAGGGGTTGTATAGACCTAAGTGTCATACTAGAAATATGAATTAGTTCTTGTAAGAATTACTTCAAAGATATGATTCGTGTGCAAAGAGTGCAAAAAGTCAAGGGTACAGGGGGAAAACTGCTATTACATGCTATGGGATATGTTCAAAAGGAAACTGTGCTGGTTTGAAAGGATGGCTTTCCCCTAGAAAAGCCATGTTTTAATCCTAATCCCATTTTGTAAAGGCAACCATTTCTTCTAATCCCTATTCAGCATTGTATGTTTAAAACTGTAATTTCATCTCCCTGGCGATGTGATGTAATTGAGAGTGGTTGTTAAACTGGATTAGGTGACAACATGTCTCCACCCATTCAGGTGGGTCTTGATTAGTTTCTGAATCCTATAAAAGAGGAAACATTTTGGAGAATAAGTGATTCAGAGAGAGCAGAGAAGAATGACATAGCCACGAGAATCAGAGAGCCCACGAGCCAGCGGTCTTTGGATATGAAGAAGGAAAACACCTCCCGAGGAGCTTCATGAAACAGGAAGCCAGGAGAGAAAGCTGGCAGATGATGCCTTGCTTGCCATGTGCCCTTCCAGCCAAGAGAGAAACCCTGAACTTCATCGGCCTTCTTGAACCAAGGTATCTTTCCCTGGATGCCTTTGATTGGACATTTCTATAGGCATGTTTTGATTGGGACATATTCTCAGCCTTAGAACTGTAGACTAGCAACTCATTAAATTCCCCTTTTTAAAAGCCATTCCATTTCTGGTATATTGCATTCTGGCAGCTAGTAAACTAGAACAGAAACCATCGGCACTACCACAGCAATAGCAGAGGTAAATAATGGGGTGAGGGACAAGACTTAAGAGGAGGTTTAGATTTCCTATCTGGCAAGAGTGTGTTTATTGGTTTTCTTTCTCTTGGGAACAATGAAATTATCTAAAATTGAGAATATTGATGGACCGTGAACTTTGGGCACTATAAATGATGATTGATGAATGCAGGTGGCTGAAGGATGCATTGACTGTGAAGTAGATTGGTGAACGATGGTGTATACTTATGAGCAAAGGTTCTGCTGCTACAAAAAGGGACAAAGTCATGCAGTGTCATGGTTAGGGACAGGTGTCAACTTGGCCAAGTTGTGGTACCTGTTCATCTGATTGGGCAAGCGCTGGCCTGTCTGTTGCAATGAGGACATTTCATAGGATTAGGTCATGATCAAGTCAGCTACATCCACAGCTGATTCCATTTGTAATCAGCCAAAGGGGAGTGTCTTCTGCAATTAGTGATGCTAAATCCAATCATGGGAAGCCTTTTAAGGAGGACTCAGAGGAGACAGGTCGCATTCCTGCTTTGGCTGGTGAACCTCTCCTGTAGAGTTCATCCAGTCCATTGGAGTCGTCGGCTTCGCAGCCTGCCCTGTGGATTTTGGACTCTGCGTTCCTACGGTCACGTGAGACACTTTCATAAATTTTATATTTGCAAGTGTTCCCTGTTGATTCTGTTTCTCTAGAGAACCCTAACTAATACATCTTGGTACCGGGAGTGGTTCTTAAGGAACAGAATCTTAAAAATGGGTTTTTATGAATGGTTTTCTACTCTGACTGGGCTCAGAGACACTAAGGACTCTGATTCCCGTAATCAGAATGACACTCCCAATCCATGGACTGAGTTGGCAAAGGAGATAGTCAAAATATCATCATTCGATTCTCCTAATGCTTCGCTTGTACGAAGCCAGACTCTGGGGGATAATGTTTTTGACACCTTTACAGAGTTTTGTAGGAATAAGAGTTATAGAGATGTTGGTTGGTTGTTGTTAGATACACTGTCTACATTAAAGGGTGAAAGGGATGGGCTTAAGGCTTCAAACAAGAAGCTTAAATGCCGTCTGAAAGATGTAGAGGTTTCTATGAGTATCCTGAAGGAAAATTTTATTTCCTGTAGCCATAGACTTGAGATCTCTGAAAATCAGACTCAGAATCTTATTGTTAGAGTAGCAACTTTACAACGTAAACTGAAATCTCAGTCTTGCATGGTGTCTGCCGTTAAAGTGAGGGCATTGATTGGAAAGGAGTGGGACCCTGAAAAATGGGATGGTGACATATGGATTGATAATGATGTTGGGGGTGAGGTTGAAACCCTAGACCATGCTGAGCCTTCTTTAGATAACCCTGTAATAGTCTGCCCTGAGGACATAGCCGCCCCACCTCCAGCCTGCCTTGAGGAATTGGCCACCCAACCTCCTCCTGAAGGGATTAGCCCTAGAGTTATTAATCCTGTTTCACCAGATGAAACTGCAAATGAAAGCCCTGAAGCAAATGGCTTGGAAGATATTTCTAATTCTTTTCATGACCCACCCCCACCACCCCTCATTTCTTCTAGACCTATAACTAGACTAAAGTCCCAACAGGCCCCTAAAGGTGAGGTACAAAGTATCACACATGAGGAGGTACATTATACTCCAAAAGAACTGTGTGAGTTTTCCAATTTATATAGACAGAAATCAGGGGAATATGTGTGGCAATGGATTTTAAGAGTGTGGGATAATGGTGGGAGGAATATAAGGCTGGATCAGGCTGAATTTATTGATATGGGCCCACTAAGCAGAGATTCTGCATTCAATGTTATAGCTAGAGCAGTTAGAAAAGGTGTTAACAGCTTGTTTGGGTGGTTGGTTGAAACATGGATCAAAAGGTGGCCAACATTACCTGAGGTTGAAATGCCAGAACTGCCTTGGTATAATGTAGATGAGGGGATCCAGAGGCTTAGAGAGATTGGGATGTTAGAGTGGATTTATCATGCAAAGCCTGCTCTTACACCCCAGGAATGTCCAGAGGATGCACCTTTTACCAGAACAGTGAGAAATAAATTTGTGAGACTAGCACCATCATCCCTCAAGAGCTCTGTGGTTGCACTTCTCTGTAGGTCAGATATTACTGTAGGAACTGCTGTCACTGAGCTGGAATCCTTAAACACAATGGGGATGACAGGATCCCGAGTTGGCAGAAGCCAGGTGGCAGCACTTAATCACCAAAGACAGGGTAGACGTGGCTATTATAATAGACAACAAACTCAAAGGAGGCATCAAAATTATATGACACGCAGAGATTTGTGGCATTGGCTAGTAAATCATGGGGTGCCTAGAAATACAATGGAAGGGCAATCTACTAAATTCTTGTTGGAGCTGTATAAACAAAAGAGTTCTAGGTCAAGGGAACAGAAGTCTAACCTGAATTACAAAAACACAGAGTCACGGCCCCTTAACCAATTTCCAGACTTGAAACAGTTTACAGACCCTGAGCCCCTTGAATGAAGGGGAGGCCAGGTCCCTATGGGGGAGAAACCTGTTACACTGCCACAAATTTATACTGTTAACATTCCTCTAAGTCTTCCCCAGGGAGACTGACGGCCTTTTACCAGGGTAACTGTGCATTGGGGAAAAGGAAATGATCAGATATTTCGGGGATTATTAGACACTGGTTCAGAAGTGACATTAATTCCAGGGGACCCAAAACGTCACTCTGGACCACCAGTCAGAGTGGGGGCCTATGGAGGCCAGGTTATCAATGGAGTTTTAGCTCAGGTCCGTCTCACAGTGGGTCCAGTGGGCCCCCGGACCCATCCTGTAGTTATTTCCCCAGTTCCGGAATGTATAATTGGCATAGACATACTGAGCAACTGGCTCCCTACATTGGCTCTCTAACTCGTGCAGTGAGGGCTATTATGGTGGGAAAGCCCAAGTGGAAGCCACTAGAACTGCTCCTACCAAGCAAAATAGTAAATCAAAAGCAATACCATATTCCTAGAGGGATTGCAGAGATTACTGCCACTCTTAAGGACTTGAAAGATGCAGGGGTGGTGATTCCCACCACATCCCCTTTCAACTCTCCTATTTGGCCTGTGCAGAAAACAGATGGGTCTTGGAGAATGACAGTGGATTATCGTAAACTCAACCAGGTGGTAACTCCAATTGCAGCTGCTGTTCCAGATGTAGTATCATTGCTTGAGCAAATCAATACATCCCCTGGTACCTGGTATGCAGCTATTGATCTGGCAAATGCTTTTTTCTCAATAGCTATTAGTAAGGACCACCAGAAACAGTTTGCTTTCAGCTGGCAAGGTCAGCAATATACTTTCACTGTCCTACCTCAGGGGTATATCAACTCTCCAGCCCTATGTCACAATCTTGTTCGCAGAGACCTTGATCATTTCTGCCTCCCACAAGACACTACCCCGGTCCATTATATTGATGATATCATGTTGATTGGACCTAGTGAGCAAGAAGTAGCAACTACTCTAGATTTACTGGTAAGGCATTTGTGTGTCAGAGGATGGGAGATAAATCCAACAAAAATACAGGGGCCTTCCACCTCAGTAAAATTTTTAGGTGTCCAGTGGTGTGGGGCATGTCGAGATATCCCTTCTAAGGTGAAGGATAAATTGCTGCATCTGGCCCCTCCCACATCCAAAAAAGAGGCACAACGCCTAGTTGGCCTTTTTGGATTTTGGCGACAACATATTCCTCATTTGTGTGTGCTACTCCGGCCCATTTATCGAGTGACCAGAAAAGCTGCTAATTTTGAGTGGGGACCTGAACAAGAGGAGGCTCTGCGACAGGTCCAGGCTGCTGTGCAAGCTGCTCTGCCACTTGGGCCATATGATCCAGCAGATCCAATGGTGCTGGAAGTGTCAGTGGCAAATAGAGATGCTGTCTGGAGCCTTTGGCAGGCCCCTATAGGAGAATCACAACGCAGCCCCTTAGGATTTTGGAGCAAAGCCTTACCATCTGCTGCAGATAACTACTCTCCTTTTGAGAAACAGCTTTTGGCCTGCTACTGGGCCTTAGTAGAGACTGAAAACTTAACCATGGGCCACCAAGTTACCATGAGACCTGAGTTGCCTATCATGAGTTGGGTGTTGTCTGACCCACCAAGCCATAAAGTTGGGCGTGCACAGCAGCACTCTATTGTAAAGTGGAAATGGTATATACGAGATAGAGCCAGAGCAGGTCCTGAAGGCACAAGTAAGTTACATGAAGAAGTGGCACAAATGCCCATGGTTTCCACTCCTGCTGCCACATTACCTTCTCTTTCCCAGACCAGAGCTATGGCCTCTTGGGGAGTTCCTTACAGTGAATTGACTGAGGAAGAGAAAACTCGGGCCTGGTTTACAGATGGTTCAGCACGATATGCAGGTACCACCCGAAAGTGGACAGCTGCAGCATTACAACCCCTTTCTGGGGTGTCCTTGAAGGACAGTGGTGAGGGGAAATCCTCCCAGTGGGCAGAACTTCGAGCAGTGCACCTGGTTGTTCATTTTGCTTGGAAGGAAAACTGGCCAGAGGTGCATTTGTATACTGACTCATGGGCTGTTGCTAATGGTTTGGCTGGATGGTCAGGGACTTGGAAAGACCATAATTGGAAAATTGGTGACAAAGAGGTCTGGGGAAGAAGTATGTGGATAGACCTTTCTGAGTGGGCTAAAAACATGAAGATATTTGTGTCCCATGTGAATGCACACCAGAGGGTGACTTCAGCAGAGGAAGATTTTAATAATCAAGTGGATAAGATGACCCGTTCTATGGATACCAGTCAGCCTCCTTCCCCAGCAACTCCTATTATTGCCCAATGGGCTCATGAACAAAGTGGTCATGGTGGTAGGGATGGAGGTTATGCATGGGCTCAGCAACATGGGCTTCCACTCACCAAGGCTGACCTGGCTACAGCCACTGCTGAGTGCCCAATCTGCCAGCAGCAGAGACCCACACTCAGCCCCCGATATGGCACCATTCCCCGAGGTGACCAGCCAGCTACATGGTGGCAGGTTGATTACATTGGACCACTCCCTTCATGGAAGGGGCAGCGATTTGTTCTAACTGGAATAGACACATACTCTGGATATGGGTTTGCTTTCCCTGCACGCAATGCTTCTGCCAAAACTACTATCCGTGGGCTTACAGAATGCCTTATCCATCGTCATGGTATTCCACATAGCATTGCTTCGGATCAAGGAATACACTTCACAGCAAATGAAGTGCGGGAATGGGCACATGCTCATGGAATTCTCTGGTCTTACCATGTTCCCCATCATCCAGAAGCAGCTGGATTGATAGAACGGTGGAATGGCCTTTTGAAAACTCAATTACGGTGCCAACTAGGTGGCAAAAACTTGAAAGGCTGGGGTAATGTTCTCCAGGAAGCTGTGTATGCTCTGAATCAGCATCCGCTGTATGGTGCTGTTTCTCCCATAGCCAGGATCCATGGGTCCAGGAACCAAGGGGTGGAAATGGGTGTGGTGCCACTCACTATTACTCCTAGTGATCCACTAGGAAAATTTTTGCTTTCTGTCCCTGCTACCCTGAGTTCTGCTGGTCTACAGGTTTTAGTTCCAAAACGGGGTGTGCTTTCCCCAGGAGAAACAACAGTGATACCACTGAACTGGAAGTTAAGATTGCCACCTGGCCACTTTGGGCTACTTATGCCTCTGGATCAACACACCAAGAAGGGGATTATATTATTGTCTGGGGTAATTGACCCTGACTATCAGAAGGAAGTAGGACTGCAACTACATAATGGAGGTAAAGAAGAGTTTTCTTGGAATATAGGAGATCCCCTGGGGCGTCTATAAGTACTGCCATGCCCTGTGATTAAAATCAATGGAAAATTGCAACAACACAATCCAGGCAGGACCACTAATGGCTCTGAGACTTCAGGAATGAAGGTTTGGGTCACCCCACCAGGCAAAGAACCACGGCCAGCTGAAGTGCTTGCTGAGGGGAAAGGGAACATGGAATGGGTAGTGGAAGAAGGTAGTGATAAATATGAACTTCGACCACGTGATCAGTTACAGAAACGAGGACTGTAATGCTGTTTTGTTTGTGTTATACTATTTAAGTTGTAAGATATCAAGTTTAAGAATGAATGTTGCCCAAGGATTTGCACCCTATTCTGGAGAGATTTAATGTGTTTCCAGTTATATGCTGGACAGTTGAGTATTGTCAGGTAAAAGAAAAAATGTGTGCTTATTTGTTTTCATTTGGAAATTAAGTATGGTCTAAGGTGATACATATATATATATATATATGCCAAGTTGACAAGGGGTGGACTGTCATGGTTAGGGACAGGTGTCAACTTGGCCAAGTTGTGGTACCTGTTCATCTGATTGGGCAAGCGCTGGCCTGTCTGTTGCAATGAGGACATTTCATAGGATTAGGTCATGATCAAGTCAGCTACATCCACAGCTGATTCCATTTGTAATCAGCCAAAGGGGAGTGTCTTCTGCAATTAGTGATGCTAAATCCAATCATGGGAAGCCTTTTAAGGAGGACTCAGAGGAGACAGGTCGCATTCCTGCTTTGGCTGGTGAGCCTCTCCTGTGGAGTTCATCCAGTCCATTGGAGTCGTCGGCTTCGCAGCCTGCCCTGTGGATTTTGGACTCTGCATTCCTACGGTCACGTGAGACACTTTCATAAATTTTATATTTGCAAGTGTTCCCTGTTGATTCTGTTTCTCTAGAGAACCCTAATACATGCGGCGTGCAATGATGTGAATAAACTGATGGTTTCTAATGCTTTAATTTTCCCCTTTGCCTGCCATTATTTACTGTTTCTTTGTACACTTTGTAACCTTTTATCGAAATCTGGAAATTTTGAATTTTAATGTGTTATCTCTGGATGTCCAGGTACTATTTTTCTATTGCTCTCTAAACTCTTAATACCCCTAAATACTGAATAACTTTCACTAACCTTTTCAAAGGCAGGAAGATAACGGTTTGTGATTTTCTCTTTGATCGAGGCAATCTTTTCAGCTTTTTGCTCAGGTGGACACACTGGCAAAAGAAGGATCATTTCACCACAATCTGCCACACCTTCTATATACATATCAATCCTGAAAGACAAAAATTACCAAAACTGTCAAATGCCACCTGCCTTGAATTTTACAGTTTGAAAAGAGGTTCATCATCATTAAGTGTTTATTGTATGCAGTCAATATGCTATGATTTTTACTTGCATTTTTCAAATTCAATTCTTAGAACAACCTTTTGTGGTAGATACGGATATATAAAATGATTGTTATACATATGACCAAACCCGGGTACAGAGAACATGTGTGACCTGCCTAAGGCCACAGTAAAAACAGAAACTGGTTAAATCCTACTGCAAATAACCACCTATAGTATACCCAGGATGTGTCATCTCTGTTGTGGTTTGTTTGTGCATAGATTTAGTGTGAGTTACATGGCTGAATACCTGCATCAAAGTAATCTCAAGAGAAAGACCCTTGCCTGGCCATCTCATTCATGTCCTACTCCCCTTTCATTCCATGACACTACCCATTTGTAGGCCCAGGGTTAGAAGTTCTTCCAATTATTTCCCATAGAAGATGGTTCCACAACCCTTTCCATATACTGCTGCCCAATTCTGGCCATGACTGCATTTTTCATTACCCCAATTAAAATATTCTCTTAATTAGGAACAATTTATACTGTTTCAACCAGTGCATAGTTTTTTTTGTTTGTTTGTTTGTTTTGTCCAACTGAGCTTCATATGTGAGTTTTATTTAAAATAACAGCTCTACTGAGATATAATTTGGATAACCTAATATCACCCTTCTAAAGTGAGAAATTCAATGGTTTTAGTAATCATAGAATTCTCAAAACATTATCGCTTTCTAATTCCAGAGCATTTTTATCACCCAGAGAGAGATCTCATATGTACTGGCAATCACTTATTCCTCTATCCCTCCACCCGCTGGCAACACCAAATCTACGTTCTGTCTCTGTGAATTTATCTATTCTGGATATTTCATACAAATAGAATCATACAATATGTGGCCTTTTTTGTGTGGCTTCATTCGTTTAGCATAATGTTCTCAAGGCTCATATGTGTTGAAACATGTAACAGCACTTCATTCCCTTATATGGCCAGAAAGAATTCACGTGTATAAATATACCACATTATTATTATTTTTTTTACCTATTCATCAGTTCATAGACATGCGGGTTGTTTCTACTTTTTGACCATCACCAATAATTCTGCCATGATTAATTTGTGTACAAATTGTATTGTTGAAGTTTTTTTACTACCTTTATTTTTTTATCATCTTGTGTATGTAATGTGGAGTAGAATTGCTGTCATATAGTAACCTTATGTTTAACTTTTTGAGGGACTGCAAACTGTTTCATATCAGGTCATATTTTCAATCATGTAGTCTTATTACAACAAGGAGGAATCCCACCAACCTTGAGGGTAAGAATCAATCTGGCTGCTTCAGTTCTATATTGAGATGTATCTTAGGTCCCAGCCTCTGCCAACCCTTGCCAAGTTGTCTGTTAATTAACTTATAACTAAGGAGCTTGATCCTTGTTCTTCTAATTCTAGAATGTGAAAATCAGCAGCGGTGGTTTCTTCTCCTCCCCAGCCTTCTCCTCTTGACACTCAGGCGCTTTGTTCCTTGTCTATAGCTATGGGCTAGGTCCAGCTCTCTTTAAAGGCCGGAGAAATTGGTCCCATGGTACCATGATACCACCATCCTCAGGCCTCTTGTTCCACTGATATTAGAAACCTCAGTCATTGTGCTCTATCTGTGGATTGAATATAATCATACTACCTGAATCCACCCCAATTTACCATTCCCATTCTCCATGGGACGCTGTTGTTTTGGACCTCATTCCATGGCTCAAGGCCCAGCAATCCTGCCATGGTCCCATTCACTCTTGGTGTTTCCACTCTTACTGGCCTCTTTGGCTACAAACCCAATGTGCCTTACTGACTCAAGGAAGGACCTAAATTGTTCCAGTGTTGATTGTTGATGTAAGAAAAGAAAATATACCGTACAGGGCTCTCTCCTTTATGTCCTTGCCATAGAGGTTGTATTTGGAGGAGATGTAGTTGAGGATGGCTCTGGTCTGCACCAGCTTCATCCCATCAATCTCAACCATTGGGACTTGCTGGAACATCAAACTCCCATCTTTGGAATGAAATAAAAGGAAAAAATGAGCATGAAAAGTTTTATGGATCACATTCTTTAAGTATAAAAATGTTTGTTGAAATGACTGAAGACACAAAAATAAATGAAAAATTATAACCTGTCAACTGTTTAAACCACAATAGCATTTTGTTCCTACCTTCCCTGTAGTCCTTCTTGTTTCTATCAATCTCCTTTGCATTTTTAACCCATTGTTTCATTTATCTTATGTGATAGGTTCATGTGTTGACTTGGTTATGTTATGGTGACCAATTGCCTGGTCAAGCAAGCACTGGCCTATTACTACAAGGACCTCTCATGAATTTAAATCATGGGTAAGTTGATTGCATCTATATCTGATTACATCTACAATCAACTGAGGAGATTGCCTTCAGCAATCTGAGACATTTCATCCAATCAGTTGAAGGCTTTAAAAGGAGAAGTGATGATTTCAGCAGTGAGAAGAGAGAATTTTTATCTCTTCTTAGGCAAATCAGCTTCTCCTGGGGAATTCATTGAAAACCTTCATTGGAGTTGCCAGCTTTCAACCTGCCCTATGGATTTAGACTCGTGCATCTCCACAGTTGCATGAGACATTTTTATAAAAATCTCATATTTACAGATATCTGCCAGATGTTCTGTTTCCCTAGAGAAACCTGACTAATATATCTCATCATTTCCTTCCTAGATCATGGTAATTCCTTTGTATTTTATGGTTTTGGTTTAACTTCATGGATATTATAGAAAGAAATTGGGAGTGGCTTTTGCCAGCCAATTTTTATTTTAAACAGGAGGGTCCCACAGTAATTCTCATGGTGTTAATGCGATTTAAGCCCAATTATGAGAGTGCACCCTATATATAGGCCTTCCTTCCATGCTCCCCCATCACGCCATGAGGTTGTGTGCACATATGGGACCAGTTTTCCTGGCTCCACTCCTGCCAGGCTTGCTCTGTATCTACCGCCTCATCCTTTCACCTTCTCACAACTAACTCAACTGTGGCCTCTTAGCCTCACTTTAGAGTCTGCGATATTACTAAGTGATACCTTGTCATAATCTGTAAGGGAAAAAACTTGAGGACTGCCTTACCTCTTTCTACTATTTTCACCCTAATGTGTTTGTGTGTCTTCTGCTGGGGAGGGCAGCATGGGATCTAGAACTAGTTGCAGGTCACTCATAGTACAGAAAAGCATGACAAAGTGACAAGATGATATTCATGAGACACTGGGGAATGGTTCCTTAGGATCGACTCCTAGAATTCTAGCCCTTGAGTTGCCAGACCTGCACTGAGAGTCTTACCCCTTCATTTTAACCACTTTTTTCTCTCTCCTCCAATGCCAACTACCACCATACAAACAACAAACACATAGGCATCGCCTGGTATTCAAACAACCACCCATGACTTCTACTAGACACCCTTATAAATGGCCTTAGAAAATGGGTCTTACCATTTCTTAATTTTGCCAAGTCTTCTGGAGTTTGTAGGAATTTTTCTTCAAACTGGAAAGCAGAAAAAGAAAAAAGTTCTTCCTAGTTCCATCTATGTGACAGAAGTTTCACACTTGAAATACCCCTGTTGGTACCTAACATGGGGAAGGGAATATTTCTGTACTTGGTAAGGTACATACAGGAGTCTGACCATGGATATGATTTGGAATCATAAGATAAGACAAAGACAAGAGTCTTTATCTTATCTAATGATAAGAGACTTAACTAATAATAAGAAAAAAGGCAAAAGTCACAGCTACTGCTCCTTCTTGTACGTTCATTTCCTCTCCACTCCACCCCAACGTGGAGGACTGAGTTATGCTTTGGGAGCGGTGTGTCACTGAAGAGGAGGACTTTGAACATTTTCATAATTACAGAGCTTTTATATCTCAGGAATAGCCTCTCCCTAAACGTCAGATCAGGATAGGACATTGCCTGGCCTCTGGAATGGGTGTGCCATGGGCCGAGAACCATTAGATATTTTGCCACCAAGCAGTCTCTACTGTAATTTAATTACCGCATTCCGTAGTAACCCCACCAAGGGCAGAATTTAAGTCTTGCAACTTAGAATTTCCTCTCCCGGAAAATATGGGACACACTAGAGAACAATTCCCATTCTCAGGAGAGGTATTGGAGCCCCTGGCCTAGATTTGTTTTTTCAAAAAAAATTTTGGCATCTGATTTGACTTCCTGGATTTGAATCTCAGTTCTTTTACTTACTGGTTTTGTGGCTTTGGATTTGTTACTGAAACTCACTGTGCCACAGTATCCTCATCTATATAGGGTTGTAATTATGGAACCTGTGCTTTAATTTGTGAGGATTAAATGCCTAAAGCACGCAGAGCATTGGAGCTGTACCAGGTGCACATTGTGTTAAAAAAATGTAGTTAGAGTTTTGGCAGGTGGCTGCTACTTCATCATGCAGCTGCACCATCTATTTTCCTAAGATTGTAAAAAATTTATATTGTCCTTAGTCTATATGCAGAAGATTAAAACTTGGTGTAAATTGCACATCCTCCTGAAACAAGTTCTTTTCATTGGAACAGCAGGCATGCGAAGCCATCTCAGGCTGTCCACAGCTCCGAGTGGCTACAGATTTTTAATGTACATATAAAAATCAATTTTTACTAATTTTGCAATTAACAAGCAAATCTACCAAACTGAAGTCCAAGGAGAAAAGTTGTCAAGAAAATGGATTTGGTATTGCTATATTTGGCTCTAATCTTGGCTCTGCGTCATAATAACTGTGTGATGTGGGTGGACAAAGGCCAACATCTCCAAGGCTTACTTTCCTCATCTGTAAAATGGGAGCAGAACATTCCTTACACAGGGATATTGTCAGGTGTTTCAATGCAGAGCCCGAGACCTGGCCCATAACAAAACAGGGAACAAGCAGTAGTAGTGCCGATAGTGACTTTTATAGTTAAGGGGTTCTTGGTGGTGGAAAGGTTGGAATTTGAGGTTGTAACTTGCTCAGTGGGACAGAGTTTGCTGTGGATCTACAGATTGTGAGGAGGTGTGTGCAAGCAACTTATCAAGCCTGCAGTTCAAGACAAAAATAAGGGATGGAGGTGGTCATCAAGTGAGGGTGGTTAAGGGCAGGATGGAGTTGACGAGAGTGTTGTTGATTGTGAAGAGGAGGAGGGGATGGGGAATGTGACAGTCATGGACACAAGGAAGCCAGGGGTGCCGCAACAGCACCCCCTACCTCACTCTCCTGTGCTGAACTCAGCCTGCCCAGAGGCTCTGAACACACACCCTCTCTGAACCGCAAACCTGAAATCTGAACTTCGGTAAAACAGGTTATTCATTTATACAAAGAAAACAACCTGGAATGGCACGATTTGGACTTTTTGTTTGCATGTTTCTTTATAACATTCAAAAAGGATTTGGCTAAAGTCCCAAACATTCATGAATTCATGGACAATGTGAAATCCCAGGGCTCACACTCTAGAAGTTTCCTCCCCCCGTCACCACCTCCCCCCAGAAATGAAGTTATTTTCTTGCTCCTATCTGCGGGACAGCATCTCCTGAATTTGACCATGTCTCACTCGCCAGGAAAACCCTTCCAGAGTTGCTGGGTGCCTCTGATCTGACTGAGGAGTATGTTTCTCCGTGATGCCTCTTGGGGGCAGCACACAGCACAGTCACAAGGAAACCTTGTGTTACAACATTTCTTGTAACAATAGGAAGTTGGGCGTTCCAATGAGTGCTGTTTGAGTGTCTGCCTAGGGGGTGCCCCTCCTTATTTTAATCTCTTAGTTACTTGTCTGCATCCTCCTTACAGTGGAAACTGCCTGAGGGGAGGCAACATATCTTGTTCATCCTTGTACACAAAGGGCTTAGCACACAACTTGCACTTATAAAATGCTGAATAAATTATTAAGTATTTAAATATTTAACATGTATTTTGTTACCCATTTTTTATTTATATTTAATTTTGGGGGGGGGGGGCGTTGCATAGTCCAGGAATCGAACCCGGGTCTCCCACACGGAAGGCAAGTATTCTACACTGAACCAACCGTGCACCCCATATATTTAATTTTATGCTATATATTTTAATCTTTTTATTATGGAAATGTCTAGCACGTGTAAAAATAAACAGAGGAGTATAATTATCCTCCTTGTATCCCTCATTCAGTTTCAATAATTATCAACTTGAAGCTCATCTCATTTCTCTATACCGCCACCCAAATCTCAGATATCATATCATTTCACCTTAGATACTTTAACATGTATCTCTAAAAGATAAAGCTATTTTAAAAATAACCACAATACATTATCACAATTAAAATATTAATAGTAATTCTTAAATATCATCAATCAATCAGGGCTCTTGTATCTAACTGCTGTAGTGTCATAAATTGTGTTTTACAGTCTGTTAAATACAAATACAAATAAGGTCTAAACATTGTGATTAGTTTATATATTTCTTAAATTTCTTTTAATTGGTTATGCTCTCTTTGGTGGGCAGAAATTTTAAATTTTAATTGGAAAATTCTGTCTATCTCTTTCTTAATAACTGATGATTTTTTTTTTTAAGGTACAACTATTGACAGGTCATCTAGTATGGAAGTTTTCTGGCTCATGTGAAAAAATTTTAGATCCACCTCCAGATGACCTCACTCAGAACCCACCTCTACTCCAGCTGCAGCCAAAAGCCACCGGGTGGACTCCATTCTGCCTCGTCCATTGAAGTAGTGAAGTATGGGCTTCCCTGCCATGATAGCAGACCTCTTGGTTTTCTTGAAACCTGAATGATTGAATAAATGAAAGAATTAATGGTACCACAGAAGTAAAAATGAGTATTATTTTGTGCATATGAGCAGGACCAACAATACAGAAGGGTGAGGGTGGAGTATCTGGCTTCTCCATGTCAGGGTTAGAGGAGTCCCAGGAAGGCCTTCCTTGGCCCAAATTCTTACCCATCAGTGACCACCATCGTGAATTTGCACCAAACCAGTCTCTTGTTGCCATGTGTCCTCATTTTGAGGACATAAAGTGAGTAGCCTGGATCCTGCACAAAGGGTCCTGGAGACTTTCAGTGGCCCTTAAAATTGGAAATCATTTCTGACAAGGAGGAGGCTGAAGGGGGTAAAGCCAATCTTCAGCCATTTGGCTATTAAGTTACATTTGTTCAAAAGTAGAATCTAGAACTTACTCTTGCCCTGCCTGTAGTCCAAACCTTGTAAATTCTCCCACCTAAGAGAATGGTGGATTCCTTGTTTCTATTGTAATTCTACACATAACCACTGCTGGGTTTTTATTGTGCTGTTAATCCATAAAAGTGATATTGCTATAATAAGTTAATAACATATGGAAAGGAACTAATGTGGTTTAATGCCTACTTCATAATGGGCATTTTCACATATTTATTCTCATTTAATCTTCATAAAAATGATTTGTGGTAGACACTGTTTTCATTCTCATTTTATCTATAGTTGGGAAAATTGACATCTCTAGAGGTTAAGTAGGCACCCTAAAATAAGTGGTGTACCTGACATTCAAGCACACTTTTATTCAACACTAAAGTCTTGCCATATCACTATGCCAAGTTTTTTGCAAACTAGAGCTTGTGACCTATTAGTCGATTATGAGATCAATACAGTAAGTTCTGACTAGCATTTAAAAATAACAATATAATAGAAAATACCAATGTACGACATGTAGTAAGAGTACTTTTCCTGTAAAACTTTAATTTTGGTAACATTTATGTTGTGTGTATGGGTGTGCGTATGTGACCACGTTTCTGGGGTGTTGTAGTATGTAAGAATTGCCTCTGACTGGGGTCAATCATAGAAGTTTGGCAGATGTTGCTTTATTCCAGGATTTCACTGTACACTTGACATTTGGGTCTAGATAATTTTTGTTGTGTCCTATGCATTGTAGGATATGTAGCAGCATCCCTAGCCTCTACCCACTAAATGCCAATAGCTCCTTCTCAGTTATGTCAGCTAAAAATGTGTCCAAACACTGCCAAAAGTCCTCGGGAGGACAAAGTTGCCCCTGGTTCGGATCTATTTCAATCTGCTTAGGAGAGCAGTGCATAGATGGAAGCCGAACACTACATCTCACAGAGGGACTAGGTGAGTTCAGCAAAGGTCTTGAGCAAGTTTTGTCAATGGTATGAGTAGAAAAGCAGAGGATTCATTAAAAAGCAGTTATTCATTTCCCAAGACTTAGGGAGGGACAATTTCAGTTTCTTCTTTAGTCACCAGGCCCCAGGTTCTACTCAGAAAAAATGACAATATTTTTATGCAAGATTTTGTGGGGCTGAATTGCTGTGTGCCCCAGAAAAGCCATGTTCTTTAATCCTCATTCAATATTGCTGGGTGGCATCTTTATGATTAAGTTATTTCCATGGAGATGTGACTCACCCAATTGTGGGTGGAACCTTTTGATTAGGTGGTTTCAAAATGGAAATGTGTTTCCACCCATTCCAGGTGGGGCTGCTTACTGGAGTCGTTTAAGAGGGAACCATTTTGGAAAGGGCTTCGGAACCCACACAGCCAGAGACCTTTGGAGATGAAGGAAAGCACCCCCAGGGAATCCTTATGAAAGGAGAAGCCAGGAGAAAAAGCTAGCAGACTTCACCATGTGCCTTCCCAGCTAACAGAGGTTCTGGACAGCATCAGCCTTTCTTGAGTGAAGGTAACCTCTTGTTGGTGTCTTAATTTGGACATTTTCATAGCCTTTGAACTGTAAACTTGCAGCTTACTAAATTCCCTTTTAAAAGTTGCTCTATTTCCGCTATATTGTATTTCAGCAGCTTTAGCAAATTAAAACAAGGCCAAATATATTTCTCTTTACACAATAGTCATATTTCCAAAAAGATATGAGAATTGGATGTCATAATGTTTTAAATGTTCCAGGAGAGTTGTTGTTTTTTTCCCCCAAAGCTAATTTAATATTGTAATCGTGAGAAATTAATTCTCTTTTGGTAACATACTTAATAGACTCTTCTATTGTAATTGGGATTTTCTGTCTGCAATTGGGATTTTGTCCATAAAAAATAGTAAAAGATTGATTTAGCAGAATGAAAAGGAGACTAAAAGCTGGTACTAACTCAACAAGAGTGTTTAGTTCCTATGGACTGGAGCTCACAAAGCTTGGGGATAGAAATCCTCACACTAAGCTCCCTTAGTTATCAAATGAGGCACTTTACAAAAAGGAAAACATTTTGTCTTTGGTAAAATTAACAATGATTCCATAGCAAAGATGAACAAACTAAAGTTCAAGGGGATTAAACAATTTGCCACGGTCACACATTATGTTTGTTGGGTTAGATTGAATTCAGTCTTCTGATTTAAAGTCCAGGGTTTATTTGCTCCACTATGTAATGCCTATGCAATCTCTATGCTTCCTTGGAAACTTTTTGTTTTGTTTTTTTTCCCATTCAGAGTCCATTGGCCAATTAAAGGTTAGAGGGGTAAGGAGAGAAGGGAACAGCTAATCAAGAGCTCCTCTGTGTCAGCAACTTTTTAGTGGCTTAATTGGAAGAAAAATTAGCATAATAAAATAGCATATCTTGCTTTATCTTGACATCCTAAAAATGTGCTGGTTTTTTAAAAACTAGTATATTTATATTTTAAGTCATCAGGAGGTAGGCTTGCCCTGAAAGGAATTATTACTGTGATGAATCCGTTGGTTAGTTAAAAGTGCAATGTCTCTTGGGTGATCCTAACTGTTTGACTTTTCTCTATCTAACCCTCTTCTCTAAAGGGCTTGAATCATTTTGTGGATCTCTAAGTAAACTGTAAAATAATAATAATTGATAATTCTAGTCCCTCACTTTTAATACTTAAGAAGCTTTTTTTTTGTCTTACAATTCTACACACTCATATAGAGTCATCTTTCTATTCCCTACCACAACAGTGTCCTAAAGAACAAAATTCAAGTGATAAAATAGATACAGATTGGTTTATTATAAGAATATTTGTGATAGAAAATAATGTGGACTTAGGGTACACATTCATGGGTTGGATCCTAATGCCCACCCTTATGAGGTCCATAAACTTGAGTAGGTTCCTTAATCTCTGATCCCCAGTTCCGTCTTCTGAAAAGGGAGATAGTTAGATTTACCTCTGAGGGCTGTTAGAATGTTGGCGATAATGTACATAACACTCGTGGCAGGGATTTGGCAAATGCGCGCTGCCTCCTGCCCCCACTACCTGGGATTTAAGAAGTTGAACACACTGGGGAACAGAAATGTCCTCTTGCATCCATCCACATTTATCTAATTTGGAAGACGATTTTATATGTATGTGTGGCATACATGTGTGTGTATATATAGCATATGCATACACACATACATATATTATATATACAGATTTTTTGCAGGTAAGCCAAATAAGGCCTCTTTTTATTTAACTCTTGTGCAGAGGTTAATGATGGTCACTAATTAATTAACCTGGATTCACAAGCTTCAGTGAAGATTCAGGGAGGCCTGGCGCATCACACACAGCCTTAAACAATCCCAGAGCTCTGCTGTGGCTCTCAGGTTCCTCCCTGGGCAGTACACCCAGCCCTGCCTTTCTGCTCACACCCCTTCTGTGTACTCTGGCACACTGCTGTTTGCAGAGGTTGCAGCCATGGGTTGAGAGGCCCGCCGCTTCTCTCTCAATCTCTTCAGGCACAAAGTGCAAGGGCTGAGTGGTGTCAAGAGCCAACACTTGATGAAAATAACCCCCTCTCTCCACATTCTGCTTCCTTTCCTGAAAACGCAGACATTTCACTGATCCTTCTTTAACACCTTGTTTCTGGTTTACATGTAAATATGTCCTTCTTTTAAAAAGTTTCATTCGATGATACGGTGAGCCATTGATTGTATAATTTGGGTGGACTGTTTGGCGTGTGAATATATCAATAAAATTAATTTTAAAATGATACTCTTTCAGGGCAGTGTGACAGTGGCTCAGTGGTAGAATTCTCACCTGCCATGTCAGAGACCCGGGTTCAATTCCCGATGTCTGCCCATGCAAAAAAAAAAAAACTCTTTAAAAAAATTTAGAAGGTGCTAGAAACCCAATTTGTTATTTTGAAAACCAAAAAATGAAGGGAAAGAATAAAAATAATTCCTGAGGTGGCATGTTGAAAGTGGGGGGAGAAAAGACTGTCCTTGAGTCAATAATTTTTGAAACTGGATGATGGATAAATGGGGTTTATTATGTTATTCTCTTATACTGCACACTGTATGTGTTTTGAAATCTTCCATGGTAAAAAGCTTTAAACTTGAAAAAATAAAATTAAAAGTAAGAAATTTTTCTTTCAAACTTCAGCTAATACTCATTTACCAGTTTCTGTTCATCAAGCAACAATAAGGGTTTTTTAGAGATCCATCTTTGAATCTCATTTGGACCTTGCCCAAAAGATGGCAAATCTCATCAGAAAAAAAAAAAATGGTGGTAAACAAATAACACAGCACAAAGTTTCCAGAACTGACATCACTTTAATTGGGCCCTGGGAATTCCAACCCAGGAGTCATGATTCTCTTAACCAAGCAGCTCAGAACAAAGTGAGATGGTGGCAGGCTGCGCAAACTGGATCTGCCACTTCTGTCCAGTTGGATCCTGCCATTGCCATATTCAGACTCAATGATTTTTCTACTCCACCCCCCCGCAGGCCTGCCTCCCACCAGATGTTTACCTTCCCACCTTTAGATTAGGACTGGTCTTTGTGTTTGTCTAAATATGTTTGTCACATATTTTAAAGTTCTTATTTTTCATTGCTATTTCAGTACCCTTTTTTCCCTGTGAATTCTGTTATGCCTGTGTGGCTTTTCATAGGGTCTCACTGAGATTCCTGGGCTTTCCTGTTTAAGACCTCTGTTTTATTCTTTCTACGTTGGCAATTATTCCAGGCACTACTGACTCTCGAGTATGTTGCTCTGTGACTCCAAATGCTGCTCAGTGACTTCACATGCTATAAAAAGGTCCCAGAAAGCAGAGAAGTATCCATATTCCTTTAGCACCGTGCATTGCTCAGTCTACCCTTTACTGGATGTTCACAGTACCCAACATCTATATTACCATTAGGTATCTCAAGAGTCACACTTGTTTAGCATTTTCTTCATGGGGGTTACCATTTTCAAATACAGTACTATGAGTAATTAAATAAAAATCTGGTTACATAATATTAAAGCAAATAATCCTGATTATGAAACCCAAACTTATGCTATTTATTCAGCATTATTAAAGCATTAGGACTATATTACAACATAGGAATGCAATGACTATGCAAAAAAAATGTGAATGTATTTTGGCAGGGTAGCCCAGGTGGATATTAAACTTGGCAAATAGAATTTGCAAATACTTTATTGGACTGAAAACAGGATCATTCAAGAGAAGAGCATTGTTGTTCTTGAGTTGGCCTAAGAAGTACATTCAGATCTACCTAATTTATTATTCTAAAAGTCCCACATATTTAGCGTCATCTGCAATTGTGAGATTTTTCTGCATAAGAAATCCTGCCCACCTTTGGAGGAAGGAGGGGAAGGGGGGAGGAGAGGGACTGGGAGAGGGAGGAAGAGAAGGAGGAGGGGGAAGAGTGGGGGCGGTGGAGAACTGGCAAAAAAAAAAAGTTTAAAAAAAGAAATAGCATGCTACCTGTGACCAATCACAAATTATCTCATCAACAATAAGCGAAAGACTGTGAAATCTGCTATGGAGGTACAAGGTCTGATTCCTGTTGGCAAGCACTGATGATCGGTTTCCCAAAGGGGGTAACAGTTTGAGAGGCACATAACTAACTGCCCAGCTACATTCTCTTGGCATGGCTCAGGGGGGTCAGTAGAATATGTGATCCTGTTGAATTTAAATCCAGTACAAACGTGTCTTGATTCCTATGTGAGTCTCACCAATATACTCAAGTCATTTCTACTGAGAAAGCAAGCGCCTACACACCCCCGGCCCAGGTCATGGCTGTATCTTCAGGTTACCCAAGATGACACCACTCGTACTTTTTTCAAATCATCAAATTCTCTGCTTGATCTATAATCAAGTTTTCTGAATTCTTGATTACTCATTTTCTTTAAAGATGTGCCCTTCAAAATGGAACTGAGAAATCAGGATGTAAGGGCTGATTTTGATTACTGAATCATTATATAGATATTCCTTTTGCTTTCTGGATATTGGAGTAGACAGAGGGAATACCTGAAAGCCCTGAACTTTAACTAAGCTGCCCTGATATCTGAAATGATTGAAAAATCCCTTACCTTGTGGCTTTGTGATGGTAAGAGCTGCTACGCCCTGCATCTGGCCGTTTTCTTGTAGAGCAAAGGTCCTAATGCTGATGAAGTCAGCCATTAACTAGCCTCACCCCAGACATTTGTAAATCAGATCTGCTATTGAAAATAACTTGTCTTCCTTCTTTTTTTTTTGGCATGTTCTGGCTCCAGGAACTGAACCCTGTGCTCCCTCCCGCATGTCAGGAGAGAATTTTACCACTGAACTATCCTTGCAGCGCCAGCTGTCTTCCTTCCTTTTGATTTACACCTTTAGTACTGAAGTGTTAGCTCTACCTCCCCTCCTTTCAACTTCTGTTCTCTTACTGAAATGATAATGATAGCACTGTCTCCTTTTCTGCTTTGCAGCTGGTATTCAAAATAACCTCATCTCCCCTTGCTAAAATCCTTAAAAACCTTAAACCCCCTAAACTTGAGGAGACAGACTTTGGGCGGCTAGGCCATCTGCTCTCCTACTACGCACCTAGTAATAAACTCTTTCTCTTTTTGTAACGCCGGGGTCTCAAGGATTGGTTAATGAGTCCATCCGGCAGAAAAATCCACGGTCTTTGTCCAGTAGCAAGAACAGAATAAACAATGCTTGACTTGTCTCCAGAACACACACAAAGAAGGCACAATCTGAATATAAAGTACCCACATAAAGTAACTTAGTCTTGTGCTAAGGATATATCTCAAAAATACTTTCCTAGAGAAACAGACAGGAGAAAATTCATGCACAGTTATAAAGTCAGTACTAACCTAGTTCAAGTTCAAGCTGCGGCTCACACTGCCACTCAGCCCAGTGTCTCAGCGCCAATTCCTGATATGTTTGTCAGCTGCTTTAATATTGCAACAGAACTTTCTCTCCTCGTAGGGTGGGTCCAATAGCAAATAGCCACTCCTACAGCTTTCAGGGCTCCATGGAGTTTCACACTAGATTAGAAAAGAAAACGGCAAATCAGCAATGTTCTGTTTCAAGGTTGTCCATAAATACACAAAGAAAGAATTTGGGGTATATTTGGCTGCCCCAGCAGGTCATTAGGGACCAACCAGCAAGTAAACATAGCTTGTGGCAATTTCAAGAAGTTGGTTTCAAGGTTTTTGGCAGATGAAAGAACCTTGTGGAGGAGCAGCAAGTGTCGTAGGAGAGTGGCGTCAGAATATAATAGAAAGAATAGGAAAGGAGAGAGCAATCTAAATTTGTAAAAAGGACTAAATTATGAATACTGGTGCAACACATATTCTATAGGCCCAAAGAATCTGGCTGAGTCGGTCTCGCTCTGAGTGGGAAGACCTTACCACATTACCTGGTGTCGACTGCAAATCCTTCTCTTCCAGACTGCACCTAAGCCTTTCCCTCTAATCCCAAGACCCTTGCACACACTGTTTCTTCTGTTTGGAACACTCTCCCCTCCCCTTCCCCCAAGCATCCTCCCATTTCCCCTATTATGTCATGAATTTGACATTATGTATTTAATATCTGCTTCTTCCTACTGACTATGAATGACTTGAGGTGAGGGCTGTCAAGTACCCATGGGCAACCACTGCACAGTCCCCAGCACATGGAAAGGACTAAATAAATGTATTATCATTTTCTAACAATATAAATGAAGAAAGAATGGTATAATGAGCTATGTATCCATCACCTTGATTTAGCTAGTCATCTGTATATATATATATTTTTATATGTATATGTGTATATATATATATATGTATGTATATATTTTAATCAAAATATACCTCTTTAGATTTATTCTATTACTCTTTTATTTTATTGTGGTAACATAAATATATATAACATGAAATTTGTCATTTTAGCCTTTTTTAACTGAACACTTCAGTGGTGTAAAGTACTTTCACAATGTTGGGCTCCACTGTGTGAATGCACTGTAGTTAATGGGCATTTAAATTATTTCCAATATTTTGGAATTACAAACAATATTCTGATGAATAATGTTGTGCATGTGCACTCTCCTGTTGTTGGAGGTGAAATATATTGTTTCTTTAAAATGTAAGTAGTGTCTTTCTAAGCATAGCCACAGCATTCCACCACACTAAAAATTTATAATTCCTTAATTTTTTCAAATATCTAGCATCCAAATGTCTTCAGTTGTCTCACAGAGATTTCTTCACAGTTGATTTACTTGCATCAGAATCCAAGCAAGGTCTTTATACTGCATTTGAGTGTTGTGATTAAATGTGTTTTTGAGGTAATGGATGAATGAATTCAGACTTCTGGCAGATGAGATTGTGTGGGGATTTCTAAGCCCATGCTCTTACCCTTAGGTCATCAAGGTTTGCATGGGGTTGTGCATGGTGTCATTATCTGCTTGAGATGAAGCTCTGGGACACAACAGGGCCATTCCACACACCAGGGACTCACTGAATAGTGGACAAGACATGTTCACTGGCCTTCAGGTTTTCTTAGAGGATCGTTGGGTTCTGTGGAGATTTCTGAGGTTCTCTGGAAAGGTACAGAGGAAAGAATGACTCTCCCTGGAAAAAACAACATAGGGAGTTAAGTCTGACCTAGTGAGGAGCTTGTTTGGCAGGGCTAACAAATGCACCCAGGTATGAAGGTAAGAGGACTTGCCATATTCAGGTGTTTCATTTGGCTTGAGATCAGGGTGGGAAGAGGGGTATGAGGAGGCAGAAAGGGAAAGAAATTTAGATGCAATGAGAAGTTTCTAAGGAATTTAAAGAAGAGTAGCAATATTCAGATTTCATGTTGGTTGTAAGTAGAGAGTAGAATAGAAACAAGTGAAGCTGGAGGAGGAAGGCCATTGGGGTGGTAGGGATGAAAAGTAAAGAGCTTCTAGGTGCATGGGTGGTTCAGTGATAGAATCCTTGCCTTCCATGTGAGAGACCCCATTCAATTTCAGGACCATGCCCCATCAAAAAAAAAAATCTGGAGAAAGTAATGAGGTTCTGACTTCAGGGAGTGGAAGACGATGGGATGAGGAAAGAGATTTGCAAGGTATTTAGAGGGTGGTGGAGTTGACAGTGGGACAGCAAAGAGGCAGAGTCAGTAATGTCCTGGTAGCTGGTTTGGACCCCAGGCAGTCAATACTACCCTGCTCCAGATAAGAAACAGAGGAAAAGGAGTGAACACAGAGTTTGGTATCCAAGAGACTGAGTTTGAGGGGCCTGAGGAAGAGTGAGGTGGAGGTGAGCTGCGGAGGGCAGAGGCAGAAACTTGGAATGAGATAACCTGGGCAGAATAGAGGAGAAATAGGACCAGGCAGGTGTGCCCAGAACTGAGCTGGTTTCTCTTGCCCAGATCTGTGAGAGAGGAAGAACTCTTAGTTTCCTGGAGGGAGAAGGGAAGATGGGTAGCAGATCTACCTCATGCATGAGATAAGGCAAGATAGTATTAACTTCCTCTCTCTGGAACCAGTCCCGGAGGGAGTTCTTCGTGCCCTTTTTCCCTGGGGCATCAACCCCACCCACTCCTCCCTATAGAGAACTGGCAGGGTAAGTATAGTTTGGGCCATCTCCCTTGCGGTGGGGGTGGGGATGGAGGAGAAGTTTAGTGAAATTAGCACCTCAGTTCCTGGGACAGGTTTCCAGGAAGAGCTAGCTCTCAGCTCAGCCCTCTCTTTGTGTACATATGCCTCCTGGGCAACTCAAACTGACCACATTCCAAAATGAGCATGGCTCTCAGAGGTTGTTGCTCCTGACCCACACAGTCGTTGGGACTGGAAAGACTGGAAGTCTTTGCTGACACCTCCCTCTCCCTGCAAATCTCGACATTTCTTCCTAACTCTTTCTCCAGTCCAAATGCTTCTCTCCGCATCCCGCCACCACATATTGGCCAGATTTCCCCAGTGCCCTCCTCACTGGATGCTCTGTATCATCATATCATCTCTATAATCCTTAATTCTATTCTCCATATAGCATAGGGGACTAAGAAGCAAAATTGTTCCTTTCACTTTTTGGTTTAAAAAACCTTCAAGGAGCCATTTTTGCCTTCAGGTTAAATTACAAACATTCACAGAGTATATAAAACTCCTCTTGACTTATCCAGTTCTTTTTCACCTCTCTTCTCTCCCTTACCCTGAAATTCCAACTTTTAGGGTAGGAACTTTTTCCCCATCATCTGTCCCTTCCTGCATTTGCACAGCCAATTCAATCTTGGAATGCCTTCCGTTTGCCTTCCTCCTTCCCTCTTCTCCTTGCTACCACCTACAGGTGAAATGTCAATGCCTACTGGAAGCTTTCCCTGATGCACTTAAACAGAACAGGCTTAGATTAAAGGCCTGACTTTGTGTCAGTGTGGCTGTTATGAACACAGCTTTTAGAGCCAGATTGCCTGGGTTCAAATTATGGCACTGATCCTTGATACATGTAAATTATGGTGAATTATTTCCTCTCTTTGTGCTTCAGTTTTCCCATCTGTATTAGTTTGGGTTCTCTAGAGAAACAGAATCAACAGGAAATGCTTGTAAATTTTTATGAAATTTATAAAAGTGTCTTACATAACCATGGGAACGTAGAGTCCAAAATCTGTAGGACAGGCTATGAAGCTGACAATTCTGATGGAGGGTCTGGATGAACTCCACAGGAGAGGCTTGTTGGTTGAAGCAGGAAGAGAACTTGTCTCTTCTGAATCCTCCTTAAAAGGCTTCCAGTGATTAGATTAAGCACCACTCCCCTTGGCTGATTACAAATGGAATCAGCTGTGGATGTAGCCGACATGATCATGATTTAATTCTATGAAATGTCCTCATAGCAAAAGACAGGCCAGCACTTGCCAAACCAGACAAACAGGTACCACCACCTGATCAAGTTGACACATGAACCTGACCATGACAGTCCACCCCTTGTCAACTTGGCAGCTATACTCATCACCTTAAACCATGCCTAATTTCTAAATAGAAAACAACAATGGACATTTTTTTTCTCACCTAACAATACTCAACTGTCCTGCATATAACTGGAAACATATTAAATCTCTCCAGAATAGGGTGCAAGTCCTGGGGTAATACTCATACTTAAACTTGATATCTCACAACTTAAGTAGTGCAACATGAACAAACAGCAATACAGTCCTCATTTCTATAACTGATCATGTGGTTGTAGTTCATATTTATCACTACCTTCTTCCACTACCCATTCCATGTTCCCTTTCCCCTCAGCAAGCACTTCAGCTGGCCATGGTTCTTTGCCTGGTGGGATGACCCAAACCTTCTGTTCTAGTTTGCTAGCTGCTGGAATGCAATATACCAGAAATGGAATGGCTTCTAAAAAGGGGAATTTAATAAGTTGCTAGTTTACAGTTCTAAGACCAAGAAAATGTTCCTCTTACAACAAGTCTACAGAAATGTCCAATCAAAGGCATCCAGGGAAAGAGACTTTCATTCAAGAAGGCCGATGAAGTTCAGGATCTCTCTCTCAGCTGGAAGGGCACATGGTGAACATGGCAGCATCTGCTAGCTTTCTCGTGGCTCTATCAAAAAGGGACTCTCTCCAAAATGTTTCCTTTTTTAAAGGATTGCAGTAAGCAACTCCACCTTCAGTGGGTGGAGACACACCTCCATGGAAATCATCTAATCAAAAGTTACCACCCACAATTGGGTGGGTCACATCTTCATGGAAACAATCAAAATGCTCCCACCCAGCAATTTTGAATGAGGATCAAAGGGCATGGATTTTCCGGGGTCCACCACAGATTCAAACCAGCACACCTTCATTCCTGAAGTTGCAGACCCATTGGTAGTCCTCTCAGGATTGGGTTGTTGCAGTTTTCCATTGATTTTAATCACAGGGTATGGTAGTACTAAAAGACACCCTAGGGGATCCCCTATATTCCAGAAAAACTCTTCTTTACCTCCATTGTATAGTTGCAGTCCTTTTTCCCCCTGATAGTCAGGGTCAAACACCCCAGCCAGTAATTTAATCCCCTTCTTGTTGATCCAGGGGTATGAGTAGCCCAAAGTGACCAGGTGGCAGTCTTAGATTCCAGTTCAATGGAAACATTTTTTTTTCTCCTGGTGGAAGCATTACCCCTTTTGGAACTAAAACCCATAGACCAGCAGAGCTCAGGGTCACAGGGACAGGAAGCAAAAATTTTCCTAGTGGATCACTAGGGGTAACAGTGAGTGGTGCCACTCCCATTTCCACCCCTTGGTTCCTGGACCCATGGATCCTGGCTATGGGAGAAACAACACTCAGAGCATACACAGCTTCCTGGAGAACATTACCCCAGCCCTTTAAGGAATTGCCATCTAGTTTGCACTGTAATTGAGTTTTCAAAAGGCCATTCCACCGTTTCATCAATCCAGCTGCTTCTGGATGACGGGGAACATGGTAAGACCATGAGCATGTGCCCATTCCCACACTTCATTTGCTGTGAAGTGTGTTCCCTGATTAGAAGCAATGCTGTGTGGAATACCATGACAATGGGTAAGGCATTCTGTAAGCCCACAGATGGTAGTTTTGGCAGAAGCATCGCGTGCAGGGGAAGCAAACCCATATCTAGAGTATGTGTCTATTCCAGTTAGAACAGATTGCTGCCCCTTCCATGAAGGCAGTGGTTCAATGTAATCAACCTGCCACCACACAGCTGGCTGGTCACCTCCAGAAATGGTGTCATATTGGGGGCTGAGTGTGGGTCTTTGCTGCTGGCAGATTGGGCACTCAGCAGTGGCTGTAGCCAGGTCAGCCTTGGTGAGTGGAAGTCCATGTTGCTGAGCCCATGCATAACCTCCATCCCTACCACCATGGCCACTTTGCTCATGAGCCCATTGGGCAATGACAGGAGTTGCCGGGGAAAGAGGCTGACTGGTATCCACAGAACAGGTCATCCTATCCACTTGATTATTATAACCTTCCTCTGCTGAAGTCAGCTTCTGGTGTGCATTCACATGGGACACAAATATGCTCATGTTTTTAGCCCATTCAGAAAGGTGTATCCACATACCTCTTCCCCAAACCTCTTTGTCACCAATTTTCCAGTTATGGTCTTTCCAAGTCCCTGACCATCCAGCCAAACCATTAGCAACAGCCCAGGAGTCAGTATACAAACACACCTCTGGTCAGTTCTCCTTCCAAGCAAAATGAACAACCAGGTACCGGCTCAAAGTTCTGCCCACTGGGAGGATTTCCCCTCACGACTGTCCTTCAAGGACACCCCAGAAAGGGGTGGAAGTGCTGCAGCTGTCCACTTCCAGGTGGTACATGCATATCATGCTGAACCAGGCCAGAATTTTCTCTTCCCCAGTCAATTCACTGTAAGGAACTCCCCAAGAGGCCATAGCTCTGGTCTGGGAAAGAAAAGGTAATATGGCAGGAATGGAGACCATGGGCATTTGTGCCACTTCCTCGTGTAACTTACTTGTGCCTTCAGGACCTGCTCTGGCCCTATCTTGTATATACCATTTCCATTTTACAATAGAGTGCCACTGCAAATGCCCAATTTTATGGCTTAGTGGGTCAGACAACAGCCAACTCATGATAGGCAACTCAGATCTCATGGCAACTTGGGGGCCCATGGCTAAGCGTTCAGTCTCTACTAAGGCCCAGTAGCAGGCCAAAAGCTGTTTCTCAAAAGGAGAGTAGTTATCTGCAGCAGATGGTAAGGCTTTGCTCCAAAATCCTAAGGGTCTGCGTTGTGATTCTCCTATAGGGGCCTGCCAAAGTCTCCAGACAGCATCTCTATTTGCCACTGACACTTCCAACACCATTGGATCTGCTGGATCATACGGCCCAAGTGGCAGAGCAGCTTGTACAGCAGTCTGAACCTGTCACAGAGCCTCCTCTTGTTCAGGTCCCCACTCAAAATTAGCAGCTTTTCTGGTCACTCAATAAATGGGCCAGAGTAGCACACCTAAATGAGGGATATGTTGTCGCCAAAATCCAAAAAGACCAACTAGGCATTGTGCCTCTTTTTTGGTTGTAGGAGGAGCCAGATGCAGCAACTTATCCTTCATCTTAGAAGGGATATCTCGACATGCCCCACACTACTGGCCACCTAGAAATTTTACTGAGGTGGAAGGCCCCTGTATTTTTGTTGGATTTATCTCCCATCCTCTGGCATGCAAATCCCTTACCAGTAAATCTAGAGTAGTTGCTACTTCTTGCTCACTAGGTCCAATCAACATGATATCATCAATATAATGGACCGGGGTAGTGTCTTGTGGGAGGCAGAAATGATCAAGGTCTCTGCGAACAAGATTATGACATAGGGCTGGAGAGTTGATATACCCCTGAGGTAGGACAGTGAAAATATATTGCTGACCTTGCCAGCTGACAGCAAACTGTTTCTGGTGGTCCTTACTAACAGCTATTGAGAAAAAAAGCATTTGCCAGATCAATAGCTGCATACCAGGGACCAGGGGATGTATTTATTTGCTCAAGCAATGATACTACATCTGGAACAGCAGCTGCAATTGGAGTTACCACCTGGTTGAGCTTACGATAATCCACTGTCATTCTCCAAGACCCATCTGTTTTCTGCACAGGCCAAATAGGAGAGTTGAATGGGGATATGGTGGGAATCCTCACTTCTGCATCCTTCAAGTCCTTAAGAGTGGCAGTAATCTCTGCAATCCCTCCAGGAATCTGGTAATGCTTCTAATTTACTATGTTGCTAGGTAGGGGCAGTTCTAGTGGCTTCCACTTGGCCTTTCCCACCATAATAGCCCTCACTGCACGAGTTAGAGAGCCAATGTAGGGAGCCAGTTGCTCAGTATGTCTATGCCAATTATACATTCCGGAACTGGGGAAATAACTACAGGATGGGTCCGGGGTCCCACTGAACCCACTGTGAGATGGACCTGAGCTAAAACTCCATTGATCACCTGGCCTCCATAAGCCCCCACTCTGACCAGTGGTCCAGAGTGATGTTTTGGGTCCCCTGGAATTAATGTCACTTCTGAACCAGTGTCTAATAATCCCCGAAATATCTGATCATTTCCTTTTCCCCAGTGCACAGTTACCCTGGTAAAAGGCCGTCAGTCTCCTTGGGGAAGACTTAGAGGAAGGTTAACAGTATAAATTTGTGGCAGTGTAACAGGTTTCTCCCCCAAAGGGACCTGGCCTCCCCTTCATTCAAGGGGCTCTGGGTCTATAAACTGTCTCAAGTCTGGAAATTGATTAAGGGGCTGTGACTCTGTGTTTTTGTAATTCAGGTTAGACTTCTGTTCACTTGACCTAGAACTCTTTTGTTTATACAGCTCCAACAAGAGTTTAGTAGACTGCCCTTCTATTGTATTTCTAGGTACCCCATGATTTACTAGCCAATGCCACATATCTCTGTGTGTCATATAATTTTGACGCCTCCTTTGAGTTTGCTGTCTATTATAATAGCCACGTCTACCCTGTCTTTGGTGATTAAGTGCTGCCACCTGGCTTCTGCCAACTCGGGATCCTGTCATCCCCATTGTGTTTAAGGATTCCAGCTCAGTGACAGCAGTTCATACAGTAATGTCTGACCTACAGAGAAGTGCAATCACAGAGCTCTTGAGGGATGATGGTGCTAGTCTCACAAACTTATTTCTCACTGTTCTGGTAAAAGGTGCATCCTCTGGACATTCCTGGGGTGTAAGAGCAGGCTTTGCATGATAAATCCACTCTAACATTCCAATCTCTCTAAGCCTCTGGATCCCCTCATCTACATTATACCAAGGCAGTTCTGGCATTTCAACCTCAGGTAATGTTGGCCACCTTTTGATCCATGTTTCAACCAACCACCCAAACAAGCTGTTAACACCTTTTCTAACCACTCAAGCTATAACATTGAATGCAGAATCTCTGCTTAGTGGGCCCATATCAATAAATTCAGCCTGATCCAGCCTTATATTCCTCCCACCATTATCCCACATTCTTAAAATCCATTGCCACACATATTCCCCTGATTTCTGTCCATATAAATTAGAAAACTCACACAGTTCTTTTGGAGTATAACGTACCTCCTCATGTGTGATACTTTGAACCTCACCTTTAGGGGCCTGTTGGGACTTTAGTCTAGTTATAGGTCTGGAAGAAATGAGGGATGGTGGGGGTGGGTCATGAAAAGAATTAGAAATATCTTCCAAGCCATTTGCTTCAGGGCCTTCATTTGCAGTTTCATCTGGTGAAACAGGATTAATCACTCTGTGGCTAATCCCTTCAAGAGGAGGTTGGGTGGCCAATTCCTCAAGGCAGACTGGAGGTGGGGTGGCTATGTCCTCAGGGCAAACTATTACAGAGTTATCTAGAGAAGACTCAGCATGGCTTAGGGTTTCAACCTTGCCCCAACATCATTATCAATCCATATGTCACCATCCCATTTTTCAGGGTCCCACCCCTTTCCAATCAATGCCCTCACTTTAACAGCAGACACCATGCAATGTAGAAGCCAAGAGTTTAAAGCAAGACCTACAGAATTTGTTGCAAGCTGCTGGCCTTGGGATTGCAGCGGTAAACTGTGGAGATTGTTATGTAGAGCAGTCTGGGAGGAAGAGAATGTTTACCCAAAACAGTTATGTTAAGTATGAAGAACACTGTGAGATAAGAATCTTGCTCCCTCAGGAAATGCCTGCATATCTATTGACATCCTGTGGTATATAACTAAGATCTGGTTGAGAATAAAGTTGTCTGAAGTCTGTCTGAAGTAAACTCAAGCTTCAGACCCCCTGAGCCCGTCTGTGTCTTTCTCTCTTTCTTCCTTTCTTTTTTTCTCATCATTCCTTAATATCCTTCGAGCTCCGTTTCAATAGGAAGCAACATTTGGCGCCCAACGTGGGGCTCAAAGAAGAAGACTCCAAATCAATACTAAGGAACCAAGGAAAAGTCTCATTAGAGGCACGTGTGTCCAGCCGATAGAAGAGGACTCGAGTCATATTGGTAAAGTAAGCATTTTCCTTGGATCATCAGGGTAACGGGTAATCATAATAGGTGGCTGGAGAAGTATGGAGTATGTATGTATGTATGTTTGTATGTTTATGTGTTGAAAACATCATCAGGGTGTCATTACTAAAATAAGGTTCTAATAAAGTTTGAGTTATTTTGTATTTTAAAGGAAAAAAGACTTTGTCGATAAAGCAGAGAAGAGTCTAAAGCAGACTCCCCATAGTGAGATGGGAGACATTGAGGGAAAAGGAGTGAAGAAAGTTCTGAATTGAAAACAGTTTTCCATGAAAATACAGTGAGGCCACATGGGGCAATAACAGAAGGGAGTTTTGGAAAAATAAAGAAACTGTGTTCTTGTTGTTAGGAAGATAATAGTAAAGGGAAATAGTTAATAGCATAAAGATGACACAGCCAGAAAATAATAGCCAGGGACAAGGTAACTCTAATCGGGAAAAAGGTTAAAAAAGCTTCTTCAAGAAAGAAGCTATTTCTTAAAAAAAAAAAACAAAACTTCAAAATAGAAACACAGAAGTGTAAACCTGAGGTAAGGGAAAAGGAAAGCAAATAAATAACTTAAGATGGGATGCATAATTATAAAAATTTTACATCAATATGAGCTACTTTTATATAAAAATTCATATACACCTGAGTCAGAAAATATTCAATAGGAACAATGCCATGCCGAACAAAAGTCAGTACTAATTAATGGTTCCTGTAGAATTATAACAGATCGGTCCCCTAAGGGGTGTGCAATTCAGGATTGTAGTTCTGACTCAAAGTGTTCTGTTAAGTTACCTTGGGTTAATCTAAATAATTATTCTACTGAATTTATGCCTATGCTACAGATAAAACCTTGTGACCAAGAATGGGAGTAGTAACCCCATCTCCTTTTACAAACAGCAACTTGGAACCTGGCCATGAGTTTAGCTCCTACTCATATTTTAAGAAGAAATATATTTTAAGAACTTTAAAATGAAAAATTCTTGTTAAAAACTATATATTGATAGTTAATGCATATTTGAAACATTAATTAAAGTATTTTAAGTATTTAACATTATTCTAACAAATTTAATTTTGATGGTAATTATATGTGGTAAAATATTTGTTCAAAGTAATGATTTAAGTATGAAAAATATGAAAGATGTATTTTTATTAATAGGAAAACAGAATAGTTTTATCCTAAAATGAATAACTGTTACTAAATGACAAGCCTAAACTAATATAATAAGTGCTGAGGGTTTGTAAAAATAGAAATTTTGGTTAAAATCAAGAAAGATTTAATGAGTCTAAAATGACAATGTTTTCTTGTACTCTTAGCCTGTTCTAATGAAAAGATAAAAAAAAAATTTTTAAGTAATTAGTTAAAAAGCAAAGAGTCTGTGTTTTATCAAAATAACTTATGTTAACTTTTATCCTGTTGTTATCTGTATAAAAAATACTGATTTTCTCCTGGGTATCATTATACTGGCAAAAACTGCTTCTTTTCTTGCCCTAAACCAGGTGGCTTAATCTATTAATCTAAATACTATTACTATAAATGAATCTATTACTGGATAAATCTTATTCAAATCATATAAATACTATATTCCTTTAAGCCAAAATATCTTAAAGCTTTGTCCAGTCTTTATATAAACTACATATGTATAAACTAAATTTATCCTAAAATAACCATGGCTTATTTTGGGAGCTGATCAGATTTGAGGGCTGAATGCAAGGAAAAAATATACTTGTGGAGTCTTTTTTTCACCTGATATTGCCATTACATGCAACTGATGTTGCTATCACATGACCTTGGTAAGGAATAATTAAAATGTACATTCTAGCTGGGAGGACTGGCTATCCCCCCAGAAGGAGGTGTACTTTAATAAAGATATCTAAGTCCCAGGAAGCTCCTCTTGGTCCCTAGCCAGTTCCCAGAGGACCCAACTGGGCCCGTTCATGTAAGCAAATCAAAATTTGGTCACTATTGTGAGAAAATACCATAAAAGCTGCATGCAATAAATTTAAAATTAGAAAAAATGCACAACCAATTACAAAGAATCCACATTCCTGCATTCCTTTTGAATCAATCCAATGAATTCAATTTAAAAAAATCTGGTCATTTGCTATGGGTACACATCACTATTGGCACTCTGCATTCATTTTTGCTACCTGCCACTTTAGGGATTCCTAATTATATGTTACAAAACTTGTTTGATATTTTACAAGGAGATTCTGATTTATTAAGCAAAAGGCAGTTAACAGCTGCAGCTGAATGAGAGTTACAATTAATTGAACAATGCATTCAAAAAGGACAGCTTGTTCAAATAGATCTTAAAAAGCCTGTTGATTTTATTATTTTCTTTACCTTGCAATCTCCCACAGGCCTATTTTTAGCAAGACAGCGTTTTAAAATGGATTTTTTTATGGATGTTACTCATATTTCACATTTTAGTAAAATGCAATATGTACATGTTATCATAGACACTTGTTCTCATTTCATCTGGGCTACCGCACAATCTGGAGATCGTTTTTGCCATGTTCAATCACATTTACTTAATGTTTTTGCTGTTATGGGATGCCCTCAATCTATTAAAATGGACAATGGTCCTGTTTATACAGGAAAACAATTTCATAAATTTTGTACTACTTTTAATATTACTCATATTACAGGAATTCCACACAATCCCTCAGGGCAAGGAATTATTGAACGAGCAAACCGGATGCTAAAGTCTATGCTTTTAAAACAAAAAGGGGGAGACAATGATCAGGAGGATGATGTTATGAAAATAAGTACTCCTAAAGATCAATTAGCAAAGGCATTGCTTACTCTAAATTTTTAAACATTTATGATAATTCATCACAGACTCCAGCAGAACAACATTTTAGCAATTTGGAAAAGAAAAATGATACAACCCAAACAGAACTGCAGCTGTAGCCAATCTATTGGAAAGATGTTAAAGATGATTTATGGAAACCAGGAATGGTAAAGGTGTGGGGTAGGGGAGTTGCTCTTGTCATTGCAGATGACGGAACTTCAGTTTGGATTCCCTCAAAGAGAATAAAACCCAGACATATCGACCTGGACAAAAAATAACTAAATGGGTAATGTATACTATAGGACATACAATTTTGATTGCTGAAGGACAGGGACATATTTATACTTACTGGGATTATCTGTGAGCCCTAACATGGGCCAATCCAACTTTACAAAAATAACCTAAATACAAGTTTAGGATTCCCAGGTCCAGTAAGAAGTAAACTGGTGTCAAATTTAATTCCATTTTTAGAAAGACCTATATGCTTAACTCTGGATACAAAGGATACTTGCCTGTTAGGTGGGAAAGAAAGTTGGAATGGATGGCAGTCATGTCATATGGATCGAGCAGTTATCATAATTAATGATTCCTATGGAATTGTAAGACTCCCCTGTGGGGTTGAAGATAACTGAGACTATATGGATAGGCAAGCTAAACCAGTTATTACATAGAGGATGATTTGTGCCATGATTTGGGATGATAAATACATTATTCAGAGAAATTTATGGGGAATTTTCCTAGGACTGGGACCAATTTTCATAGTGAATTCTAGTAACTGTAACTCCTCTTTAGCAGCCATAAACACTATATACAAATATGTATTAGAGATCCATATATACTTGTTAAAGTTCATATGCATATAAGAAATCAAACTTCTAATTGTGAAAATTATTCTCTATTCACTTGTCCCCAAGCATTTATGTTGCAGGAAAATGAGACGCTTATAGCAGCAAGGAGAAGAGGTATTTGGCTGCCAGTGCAGATGTCAAGATCTTTGCAATCCTCTCCAGAAAAACATATACTGATCCATTTGGCAAAAGAACATCTAAAAAGGACTAATAGACTAATTGGATTCATTATTGCATCTGTCATTGGAATCATTGGAAGCATCACAGTGGCTGCAGTCGCTGAAACCACATTGCAACAAACTATACAGATGCAGCATTGTTAGAAAAACACCAATGAACTGTGGCATAGACAATCTCATTGATGATCAAACTAATAATGGACTAAATAATATAGAAATGACATTGGTTCATATTGGAGATCAAATGTATAATTTAAATTTTTTACAAAGTTTAAAGTGTAAAAGGAATAAGAGCAGTTTTTGTATTACCCTCTTTTAACATATGGCTTGTTTGAAATAGAATGGAAAAAGGGAATAGGCATCTTTTAAGGCTTTCAGATAGTTTAAGTCCTGATATCTTAGAATTACAAAAAAGGGGTATTAGAATGTAAATTAGAATAATCTACATATAGCCTATGAAAGTAATGTTACACAATCACTTACCCAAGAGCTAAAAAATCTTAGGTTTGAGGCTGTTTATACTTCGCTTCCTCCTCAGCTGTGTTTAACAACAAAGAAAAAGGTGATTCTTGCAAAAACTCGTTGGCTCCCTCCTGAATCAAAGTCAGAGAGCTTGACTGGCAGCCAATGACGGGTAAGACCCTTCAGAGCCTAAGGGCAACCTAAGACAGGTGCGGTCACCTCTGCTTATAGTCACCCTAAAAAGGTGATTCTTGTTTTCCTCAGCTTATAAAATAAAAAGGGGGAAATGTAGAAGCCAAGAGTTTAAAGCAAGACCTACAGAATTTGTTGCAAGCTGCTGGCCTTGGGATGGCAGCGGTAAACTGTGGAGATTGTTATGTAGAGCAGTCTGGGAGGAAGAGAATGTTTACCCAAAACAGTTATGTTAAGTATGAAGAACACTGTGAGATAAGAATCTTGCTCCCTCAGGAAATGCCTGCATATCTATTGACCTCCTGTGGTATATAACTAAGATCTGGTTGAGAATAAAGTTGTCTGAAGTCTGTCTGAAGTAAACTCAAGCTTCAGACCCCCTGAGCCCGTCTGTGTCTTTCTCTCTTTCTTCCTTTCTTTTTTTCTCATCATTCCTTAATATCCTTCGAGCTCCGTTTCAATAGGAAGCAACAATGCAAGACTGAGATCTCAGTTTACGTTGTAAAGTTGCTACTCTAACAGTAAGATTCTGAGTCTGATTTTCAGAGATCTCAAGTCTATGGCTACAGGAAATAAGATTTTCCTTCAGAATACTCATAGAAACGTCTAGATCTTTCAGACGGTGCTTAAGCTTCTCGTTTGAAGCCTTAAGCCCATCCCTTTCACCCCTTAATGTAGCCAGTGTATCTAACAACAACCAACCAACATCTCTATAATTCTTATTTCTACAAAACTTTGTAAACGTGTCAAAAACATTATCCCCCAGCGTCTGGCTTTGTACAAGTGAAGCATTAGGAGAATCGAATGATGATATTTTGACTATCTCCTTTGCCAACTCACTCCACGGATTGGGAGTGTCATTCTGATTATGGGAATCAGAGTCCTTAGTGTCTCTGAGTCCAGTCAGAGTAGAAAACCATTCATAAAAACCCATTTTTAAGATTCTGTTTCTTAAGAACCACTTCTGGTACCAAGATGTATTAGGGTTCTCCAGAGAAACAGAATCAACAGGGAACACTTGCAAATATAAAATTTATTAAAGTGTCCCACGCGACCACAGGAACGCAGAGTCCAATATCCACAGGGCAGGCTGTGAAGCCGACGACTCCGATGGATGGTCTGGACGAACTCCACAGGAGAGGCTCACCAGCCGAAGCAGGAATAGGACCTGTCTCCTCTGAATCCTCCTTAAAAGGCTTCCCGTGATTAGATTTAGCATCACTAATTGTAGAAGACACTCCCCTTTGGCTGATTACAAATGTAACCAGTTGTGGATGCAGCTGACGTGATCATGACCTAATCCTATGAAATGTCCTCATTGCAACAGACAGGCCAGCACTTGCCCAATCAGACAAACAGGTACCACAACTTGGCCAAGTTGACACATGTCCCTAACCATGATAAACTTGCTATTTGAAATCATAATGACCTCATCCCCCCTTGTTAGAATCCATAAACTCTTGAAACTCCTAAACTTGGGGAGACAGATTTTGGGGCCACTAGGCTGTCTGTTCTCCTGCTACACACCTAGTAATCAACCTTTTCTTTCTGTGAAACTCTGGTGTCTCAAGAATTGATCATTAATTTCACTGGGCGAAAGAATCCACTGCCTTTGTCTGTTGAGCTACATAGCTGTTTTACTTTATTTATGCTGCCAGAATGCAATATATTAGAAATGGGTTGACTTTAATAAAGGAGATTTATGAATTTGCACATTTACAGTTCTAAGGCCATAAAAATGTCCAAACTAAAGCATTCCGAGAAAGATACCATGACTCAAGAAAGAGCAATGGTGTCTGGGACACCTCTGTCAGCTGGGAAGGCACATGGCTAATGTCTGAGGTCCTTGCTCATGGTTCATTGCTTTGTGCCTCTGATTCCAGTGGCTTCCTCTCTAAGCATCTGTGGGCTCTGACTTGGCTCCTCTGGGGCAAAACTGGGTTTCATCACTTAACTTAGCATCTCATTGAAGGCACATGGTAACATCTGTTGGGCTCTGGTTCCTGTCTAGCTTCTGTTGCTTTTCTCATCTCTTGGCATCTCCTGGGACTTCTGCATTTCCAAATGTCTGTGTCTAAGCTTTCTCCTAAATGTTTCCCTGTGTTGGCTCTCTTAAGGACTACGGTAAACTAATCAACACTCACCTTGACTGGGCAGAGTCACATCTTCATCTAATCAAAAGGTCACACTTACAATTGGGTGTGTCACATCTCCAAGGAGGTAGTCTAATCAAAAGATCACACCCCCAATTGAGTGGGTCAATCTCCATGGAAACAGTCTAATCAAAGCTTTCCACCCTAAACAATAGGTCTGCCCCCATAAGATCGGATTAAGAAAAACATGGCTTTTCTGGGGTACATAACATTTTCAAACTAGCACAATAACATCGTATTTTAATAGTACATGAATTCACATGGCATAGTCTAGGACAGTCTAGCATAACCTAGTTTTGATTGTCTGTATTAGCTTAGTTTATGCCTGCACCTCATCACTTATGGTAATTACACAATTATACATTTCGTGAAGAATGTAGTCTTGAGAGTTCTCCATTCAAAACCCAGCTCAGCCATGTGATAACCATCTAAGCAAGCTTGGGAGAGTTGCTTAATATCTCTGAGCCTAATTCTTATCTATGAAACAGAGATGGTAATATCTATCTCACTAAGTTACTATTAGATTTAAATTAGAAAATATGTATAAAATTGTACATAATTAGTCAAAATGGTCACTACCATCATCACCACCATCATCACAGAGTATGCACAGGTTTGTATGAATCAAAAGCAAGTGTATGTGCAAGCCTGGCTCCAACTGCAAAAATCTCAGCCTCTGGGGCTGAAGTGGTTGATTATGGTAGGGGTTGGGGATAGCCTGAACTGCTGGGAGAGGCTTCCTGAGGAGTCTGCTCCTTGCCAAAAAACTATGTGGTTTTCCAGGCCCAAACATAGACCACTACAAAGCTTTGTCTGACAGGCCTCATGAATGGGGTGGGGGTGGGGGAGGTAGGGGATGAGGGAAGGCTGCCCTCACCAAACTTGGTATGCAGACAGTGCATTGCTGTTTCTGAAGGAAATTGGGGTCAAGGATTCAGATATCTCCTCCTCCCATCTGGTCATGCTCTAGTACATATCTGCATTCCTACCCCAGGCACCCTTATCAGGAACTAAACCACATTCTTAAAATGCCTTTATCAGTGGGGGTGAGGAAGGAGAGACCTGGAAGCCCTTTTCTTTGCTGATGCTTTTCCATTTCTAGCTCTTCTTCCTCGGCTCCCCCCCCCCCCTCCCCATTCCCATAAAAGAGCAGAGTCTTTTGTTCAGGGCTTTCTCAGCAATGGGATATCCCCCACATCTGTGCTGATCCATTTTTCATGCTTCTCAGGTGGAATTTCACAAAAAGAGGGTCTGGGCCAAGATAAAGACTTAGTTTTTGAAAATGCTATACAAAGCAAGGGCTAGGCCAAAGAAAAAACAAATACGCACAAAATTAGAGATCATTTTGGCAGATAAATAAAAAGGTCCAACTGCAGAGAGGTTTGTGCAATAAAATTAAAGATTAACAGGCAGAGGCCTTAAAGGAATAGGCTGCTTCCAGACACCTAAGCACTGGCTCAACACATAAGTGGAATTCCAGGTTTTTATGATAATGTAGTTCTAAAGACTATGTTCCAAAGAAGGTTTAATAAACTAGAACATATTTCCTGCTAAAATAAATAAAACAAAAGAGAGTTTCTATGGCTGAGATTTCAAATGGACTTGGGAGATCACCCTGGAGATTACTCATTCATACTTTTCATACTTTAGTCAAAGATCACAAACTTTCACATTATACAAAGCCTCTCTAAGGACATATGACATCATCAGCAAACCACAAGATAAAAAATTCAGTTAACCAATCTAATCTGAAAGACAATTGGAGTACCCCAAATAACCACCAACCATAAACATCTTGTGTGATCTTTTTTTCCCTTAAAAACCCTTGTCTGGAAATGACATGATTTGGGTTGCTACTTAAATCTGAGCTTCCCAAACTTTTACTGAGAAGTTAGAATTTAAGGGATAACTATGATTACTGAGATATTATATAGATATTCCTTTTTTTCTTTCTGGTACATTAGAGTAGGCAGAGGGAAGTACCTGAACTCTCTGAACATAATTCAGCTGCCTTGATCTCTGTTAATGATTGTATAACCTTTATCTTGTGTCCTTGTGATTGTGAAAACTTTGTACCCATTTTATCTGTTTTTTTTTTTTTTTTTACTTTGGAATCTTATGATCACTAAAGCAGCCCCTAATGTCTATTAATCAAAGGCCTTGGGCCAGCCCAGAACAAATCTACCCTAATTCCAAAGTTCTCTTGATGACCCAAACCGAATCTAACCAAATTGGGCCCTACCACCATAGTAGCTTAGACTTTAACTTATAAGTTGCCTTTGCCTCATTAAAATACCAAAAATCATGCCCATCGTCATATTAAGGCTGCTATTTTCTTACATACTTTTTGTGACTAAACATGTAATCAATTTGCGCATGCTCAATAATTAGATCACCTCTAATTAAGTTATCTGTAGCCATTGTGCTTATGCCAAAATCTGCCCATCTTTTGATATGATAAACTTTCAGAATTACTGCAGTTCAGGGAGACAGATTTTTGGGCTGATAAGCCATCTGATCTCCTGCTTTCCACCTAAAAATAAAGTTTTTCTCTCTTTGAAACCCTGGTATCTCAGGAATTGGTCATTGAGCACATCTGGCAGAGAACTCACTCTCTTTGTCCAGTAACAAAATTGCAATTTTATGACCCCAAATAAATACTTTTATTGTCTTGCAGCTTAGTTCATTATTTTGACATTCCCCATAGGAACTGTATTATATTTATAGGATCTATTCCTGACCAAGGACTCAGCATCAAATAATGCTTAGATATGGCCACACACACACCCACAAAAAAAAGGAAAAAGACCTAATTAAGCAGTGATGAACCTTCAAAAACATTTATTGTGCTTTTATTTATATAAAATGGATCATACAAGTTTTATGTAAGCTACTAATACACTGGGAGATATAAATCTCATACAATCATAACACTAGTTAATCAAATCACAATTTAGATCAAATCATAGTTACTTAGGCCCAGATGAAGATGGCAGAATGAGATGCTTCAAGGCTCCACCCCCCTACAGAAGCTTTGAAAAACCAGAAAGAACTGGCAAAAAAAACCCCACATTTTTCTAAAGCTCCAGAAAATGGTTATAGGATCACAGTAACAGGATGAGTGCTGAATCAAGAAAAATGCCTCTTAAAAGCAGTAGGTGCCAGTGACATTCTTGCTGGTTCCTCCCACAACCCTCACTGGCTTGACATAGATCCACCTATGCTCCCAGTGTGCACCCCTGGTCCTGATTCTAGAGGGAGCAGAGTAAACTTTGGCTCATAGTGGAAGCATCTATATTTAGCCCAATCTCCAGTGGTGGCTTGAGGGACTAGCTACCCAGAACTTGCCCTGCATGAAGAAGGCAATTACAGTGTTCTCCTACAGAATCCTGTGATAGAGAAATCAATTTGTGCTGCCTGGGGCAAGGGCTGATGGCTGTAGAACATACTGTGCTATGTCTGGGACTCTGAGGAAAGAGGGGATGTTCATATCTGTGTAATCAGAAAAATTCCTAGGGTCACTAGCTCTTGTCAAAGATAAGAGGCATGCACAGAGAGGATCTACGAGCCCCGTATGCTTTGACCTCCAAATTCTTTGTATGGATAAGTCCTGAAGGAAAGCACATGCACAATTTCAAAGACTGGGAAAAATATTTTTCTTTCTTTCATTCATTCTTTCCTTCCTTCCTTTCTCTTTTTCCTTCATTTCTTCCTTTCTCTCTCTCTTTCTTTCTTTTCTTCTTTTCCTTCCATGCCTTTCCTCCTTTCCCTTCCCTGCCTTTCCTCCTTTCCCTTCCCTGCCTTTCCTCTTTTCCCTTTCCTGCCTTCTTTTCTTCCTTTTCATCTTCTTCTTCCTCCTTCCCTTCATCATTAGCTCTTGACATTCAATGTCAAGGAAATCTCTATCATAACACTAGCTGGGTATAAGCTTAAGGAATAGATGCTTCAGAGTCTAAATTCCAGTGATAACACACTAAAATATCAAAATTTCCAGCTTTCAAGAAAAGATTACAAAACATACAGAGAAACAGGAAGTACGGCTTTGGTAAAGAAGACTGAAGGATTAGAATCCATCAATGATGAGGAACAGACCTAGGGCATTCCAGACAAAGTTTTAAATACTGGTCCTAAATATGCTCACAGAGCTAAAAGAAAAACATGGGCAAACTACTAAAGGGTATCAGGAAAATGACATGAACACAAACTGAATATTAATAGAAGAATGGAAATTATGAAAAGGAACTAAACAGAGCTGAAGACCATATTAACAGGAATTAAAAATTCTCTAGAGAGGCTCAGCTGCAGACTGAAGCTGGCAGAAGAAAGAGTCAGTGAACTTGAAGATAAGCCTAATGAAATCATTTAGTCTGAGGAGCAGAAAGAAGAAAGAATGAAGAAAAGTGAACAGAGCCTGAGGAATCTGTGGGACACCATTAAGCATACCTATAAACATATTATAGGAGTCCCAGAAAGAAAAGAGAGAATGGGGAAGAGAGAATGGTCAAAGAAGTAAGGGCAGAAAAGTTCCCAAATTTAATGAACGACATGAATATATACATCCAAGATGCTCAATGAACACCAGATAAGATAAACCCAAATAGACCCACACCACACTATGTTATAATCAAACCATCAACTGCCAAAGCTATATTTAAAAAGATCTCAGGAGGGTCACAGTGACTCAGCAGGCAGAGTTCTGGCCTGCCATGCTGGAGATGGGTCGGATTCCTGGTGCCTGCCCATGTGAAAAAAAAAAAAAATCTCAATAAGCTAAACTCCTACTATAGAAAGTAGAAAAAAATGGGCAAACTAGCAGAAAAAAAGGAAATAATAAAAACTAAAATAAAGGTAAATTAATAGGAAATAGAAAAACAATAGAGATAATAAATTTTAAGTTGATTTTGAAAATATCCACAAAATTGACAAAAGAAGAAGTAAAACTAATCTTTCACAAACTTGTCTAAGAAACAGAAGAGGATGGTTTCACCTTGACACCAAAACTAGACAAAGTATCACAAGGAAACAAATTACCAACCAATATCTTTTAGGATTATAGATGCAAAGATTTTCAACAAAATATTAGCAAAATGAATTCAGCAACATATAGAAAGGTTTATATACCATGGCCAAATGAGAATTATCCTTGGAATATGTTTGATTTAACATATAAAAGTCGATCAATGTAATTCACTTTATCAATAGAATAAAGGACAAAACTCACATGATTATCTCAACAGATGCAGAAAAAACATTTGACAAAATCTAAGACCATTTCATACCAGAAACACTCTACCAACTAGGAGTAGACTATAACTCTTTCAAACTGATGAAAACTCCACAGCTAACATCAGACTTAATGGTGAAAGATTGAAAGCTTTCCTCTCAAGAGGTAGATCAAGACAAGGATGTCCTATTAATCATTTCTATTCTGCAATATAGTGGATGTTCTAACCAGGACAATTAGGCAAGAACAAGAAATAAAAGGTTTGAAAGGAAGAAGTAAACTATGTCTCTTTGTAGATGGCATGATCTCATATATAGTATATCTTAAGGAATCCATGATTAAACCAGGCTAAACAAGAGTTCAGCAAGTTTGCAGGATACAAATCAATATACACAAATAAATTGTATTTCTCTATACTAGCAATGAATGATCCAAAAGTGAAGTTAAAAAAACAATTCCATTTACAAAAGCATCAAAGAAATACTTAAGTATTTAGTATTTAAATACATAGGAATATATTTAACAAAAGAAGTGCCAGGCTCATATCCCAAAAACTACAAAGCATTTTTTTTAAAGAAATTAAAGAGGACTAAATGGAACAACATCCATCTTCATGAGTTGCAAGCCTTAATATTGTAAAGAACACAATACTCCCTGACTGATCTACCCATTCAATGTGATGCTTATCAAAACTCCAGCTGGCTTTTTGGCAGAAATTGCAAAGCTGAACCTAGAATTCAAATGCAAATTCAAGGGATTCAGAATAGCAAAACACTCTCAGGAAGAAAGAATAAGGATGAAAGACTCACATATACCATTTTTAAAACTTGCTGCAAAACTAAAATAACAAAGACAATGTGGTACTGGCATAAGGAGAGACATATGATCAATGGAATAAAATTGAATCCAGAAATAAACCCATATACTTATGAAAATTGACTTTCAACAATGGTGCTAAAACAATTCAATGGGGAAAGAACAGTCTTTTCAACAAATGGTACTGGGACAACTGGATAATCACATGCAAAAGCAAAAATGTGGACCGCTATTCACATCATATACAAAATTAACCAAAATGGCTCAAAAACTTCCATATAGGAGCCAAAACTAAAAACCCTTAAAAGAAAACAGGTTTAAATATTTGTGACCTTGAAATAGGCAATTTCTTAGATATGACACCAAAAGTACAAGAGCCAAATGCTTTCATTAAAAAAGACTTCACAAGAAGTCTTGGGCCAGGAGAGCAGACCCACAAGAAAGCATGTGGAAAGGCTGAGTTTGCCCCAAAAACAGAGGATGGGCCTTCCACCTTGAAGAGTTGTGTCACCTTAGGCCTTGGAGAAGGTGGAGCATGTTCCTTGGGGACTGGGGAGAGATTGACTGCCACCACATGGAGGGGTTGAGCATGTGACCTGGAGATGGCAGAGAGCCTTGGTGCAGCCCTGATTCTTGAAGAAGATAGAACCAAGAAAAAGGTGGTCTCCCCAGTGTCCCCAAAGGTTGTATTTGGAGAGTGGTGGGCCACTATGTAGGCTCTTAGAAAGGGTGGGACAGCGCTTTCTAAAGCCCTGAAGATAAATGATTTACAGACTTTGAAATCTAATAGAGTTTGCCCTGCAGATTTCATAAACTGCTTGGGTCCAGTGACCCCTGTGTTCCTTCCAATTTCTCCCTTTGGAAATGGGATATTTACCCTATGACTGTCCCTCCTTTGTATGTTGGCAGCAAATAACTTGTTCTGAATTTTTAGAATTCCAAAGCCAGAGGAGGATTTTTAGAATTGACCATACCTGTAACAGACTAGGATGAAACTTTGTTCTAGTTTTAACCTTGTATTGCATTTGTCTTGTTAATGAAATTGTTTAAGGTTTTTGTGATATTGCGATGGAGTGGATGTATTTTGTACATAGGAAAAACATGTATTTTTTAGGATCCAGAGGGTGGAATGTGTCAGTTCGAAAGGATAATTTCCCTGTAAAAGCCATGTTTTTATCCTCATCCATCTTGTGGAGGCAGCCTTTTCTTTCAACCCCTATTTGGCACTATAGGCTGAAAACTTGATCAGATTATCTCCATAGAATTGTGACACACCCAATTGTGGGTATTAACCTTTGATTAGAGGGAGATGTAACTCCCTCTAATTCCAGGTGGGTCTTGATTAGTTTTCTGGAATCCTTTAAAAAAGGAAACATTTTGGAAAGAGCTATGAGCCATGAGAACCACAAGAGCCCATGCAGCCAGAGACCTTTGGAGATGAAGAAGGAAAATGCCCCTGGGGGAGCTTCATGAAACAAGAAGCCTGGAGAGAAAGCTAGCAGATGTCACCATGTTTGCCATGTGCCTCTCCACTTGAGAGAGAAACCCTGAACATCATCAGCCTTCAGGAACCAAGGTATCTTCCCCTGAATGCCTTAGATTGGCCATTTCTATAGTTTGCTTTAACTGGGACATTTTCATGGCCTTAGAACTGTAAACTTACATCTTAATAAATTCCCCCTTTATAAAGCCAAAAATAAAATAAAGAAAAAGAAGATGTCAAACCACCACCTAACCTCACACCCAAAGGAACTAGAACAAGAAAAGAAAGCAAAACACAAGGTGAGTGAGCAGAAGAAAGGAAAGAATAAAGATTAGAGCAGAGATAAATGAAATAGAGAACAGAAAAGCCATGAAGAGAATCAATGAAACCAGAGTTGGTTTTTTGAAAATATCAATAAGATAAACCTTTAGCTAGACTGACAAAGACAAAAAGACAGAGGATACAAATAAGCAAAATCAGAAATGAAAGTGGGGACATTACTACCGACCTTGCAGAATTAAAAAGGATTTTTAAGGGTATTCTATGAACAATTGAATGTCAACAAATTAGACAACCTAGATGAAATGGACAGAAATATACAAATTACCTAAAGTGAGTCAAAAAGAAATAGAAAGTCTCACAGACTAATAACAGGTAGAGTTTGAATCAGTAATCAAGAACCTCCCAACGAAGAAAAGCTTAAGACCAAATGGCTTCACAGGTGAATTTTACCAAATGCTCAAAGAAGAATGGATACCAATCCTTCTCAAACCCTAATTTAATTAGAGTTTAATTTTAAAAATTAAAGAGGGAACATTTCCGTGCCAGTTTGAAGCTATTGTGCACCCCCAGAAAAATCATATTTAATCTTCATTCAATATTGCTGATGGGATCCTTTTTATTGTGTCCATGGAGATGTGACCCACCCAATTGTGGGTGGTTACTTTTGATTAAGGGCTTCCATGGAGCTGTTACTCCACTCATTCAAGGTGGGATTGCTTACCAGAGTACTTTAAGAGGGAACCATTTTGGAGAAAAGTTACAGTTGACAGAACCCACACAGCCAGAGATCTCTGGAGATACAGAAAGAAAAAGCCCCCAGGGAAGCCTTATGAAATGAGGAGAGAAAGCTAGCAGATGTTGCTGTGTACCTTCCCAGGTGACAGAGGTGTTCTGGATGGTATCAGCGTTTCTTGAGTGAAGGTAACTTCTTATTGGTGCCTTAATTTGGACATTTTCACGGACTTAGAACTGTAAACTTGCAACTTAATAAATTCCCTTTCGAAAAGCTGGTCCGTTTCTGGTATCACATTCTGGCCACTTTAGCAAACCAAGACAACTTCTTAGCTCAGTCTATAAGGCCAGCATTATCACAATAAAATAAAGCCATAGAAAGACATTCATCAATATCCCTATGAATATAGTGGCAAAAATCCTCAACAAACTACTAGCAAGCCAAATCCAACAGCACACAAAAAGGATTACGCATCATGACAAAGTGGGATTTAACCCAGCAATGAAAGAGTGGTTCAATATAAGAAAATCAGTCAATTAATACACCACATTAATAGATGAAGGGGGGTGGGGAACTCAGGTTCATCACCACAGGCCTTGCCAGCTCTGGAGACAGTGGCTCTGAAGAGGACCAATTGGGGCATGAGCCCACTAACTGGAGATATTTTGGCCTTGCCTTAGAGGTAGGAAAATAGGGAAGGAAACAAGGCAAAGGTGGAGGGAAAGAAAAACCTGAGGATGAAGGTACGTCTTTCCCCAGCCCCCCAGGTGTGCATCCCCCAGCTGATTACCTGCAGAACAACCAAGGTATTATTGCTGATGGAGAATCACCCTTATGGATAAATTTCCAGGTACCTCAGGGCCTGTAAGTGAAGCTCCACATGCAGTTTAAAGCATCATTAGAAAGACAAAATAACCAGAGAGCCAGTGTGGTATGGGACTGACACCCCATGATTACTGCCACAGTCCTAGACTTCTTTTCCTCAAGACGGAAGTTTTCTGATTAGAAAGGTCACAAAGATCAAGGTTACTGGGCTTTCTTTTCCATTCCTTTAGTCTGAGGCACAGAGGCAGGGAGCCTTGGCCAGCCCTTTTCTCACCTGGGCCTGAAGAAGGCTTTCCTTCTCTAGCCAAGGCAGGGTCAGCAGGGCAAGGTTGCTGCCATGAACCAGAAGAGCTTTGAGTTTCTTCTTCCCTTTCAGGCTTCAGACTCTATCCGTTGGGGAAGTACTGGTGGCAGGTTCCTGAGAATGTTCACTGCTTGGGCCTCTCTGAAACATGTCTTCCAGAGGTGACACTAGTAATTCCATGATCCCTTCCTGGACCCTTGTGCTTTTCTTCCTTGGTTGCTTGCTTTTGTTTTGTGTGGGGATGCTTGGGGGATATGCCTAGTCACTCTCCTCCATAGTGCTGGGGAAGGTCCCCACTCCGATCTTAGGCACACCCACCTCTGGCCTTTCTTCTTGCTTACCTCTGGCTCACAACTCCCGTTCTGATATACACACATGGCTTCTTCCCTTGAATCTAAATTTTCAGACTGGGAATTCTTCTTTTTCTTTTTCCTTTTCTCTTTGGAATACTGTCTTCACTTTCTTATTCTGCAGTAAGAAAGAATTTGTTTTCTTTCACTTTTTTCGAGATGGTTTTCTTGAAAAACTTATTTCCTGTTTTCTTCTGCCTTCTCTGACTGATGGTGTGGTCATCTTCATTGGCAGAAATGTCCTCAGCAAAGCTGAGCTGTGGTATGCTGCCTGCTTCAGAAAGATCTTGGGATTTGTTTTTATTAGTTTTGAGAGATGCTTTCAATTGAAGGGCAAGGTGCTTTTTCCTGTTGGTTATTTCCTGGAGTAGATGAGCTACAGCCTTACAGTCAAACTGGAGAAGTGACCCAGTGTTTTCAAAGGTGCCACAATCTGCTTTCTCACCCTCGGCACTGATTCTGTCTTTTCTTGAGTGATACTGCCCAGTGCTGTCTTCTTTTTATGGATTGTTTTCCTCCATGTCATCTTGTTTTCAGATATCTCAACTCCAGAGAGGTCACTGTCACACTCGCTTGAATTTTCTGTTCTTCTACAATCTCTTCAGGTACAAAAGGAGACTGATTTAACTGTTTCAAGAACACCTGTAGCTGTAGTCTGCACCAATGTATAACCTAACCTTAGTCTTGGTAGCAATTTTGCAGAATGGATCAATAAACTTGAGATTCTGGTCTGCCCAAAGCTCTATTCCTCTCACTTTGGATATTTGTCCAACTAGATGTCAATGAAGTGGAATTTCACTCCATCAGGAGATGGACTCTCAGATTGCAGGAGCGCCTTCATTAAGATGTCTAGAAAAAAGCTTGATTCCGTTTTCTTCCCAGTCATTTTGCTTCAGAACGTCAAAGGACTGTCTCAGAAACAGGTGGATCAGCATATAGTTCTTATCCAGGTGAAGCCTGTCTAATCCTTTCCATTCTCAATTCATGGTTTGCCAAAAAGTCTGAATGAACAGGTTTTGAGCCTCTGAGTTGTCCGATGACATAGATAAGTTGGGAAATCATCTTCACTAGCTCCTCCTGGAGAAGATGCTCATATTGCACCCACATACAATATAAGAGCCCTTTCATATCTTTAAAAGTTCTTCTTGACTGAAATTTCCCATCTGCCTCTGAGTCTTCATGCTGATGTACTGGTGCAGCTTCTTCACCGTCTGGTCCCAGAGCCCTTTCTCATTGGATGCCAGCCTCTACACGAACTGCATCTCTGCCAGATGCATGGCAGGGGCCATAGCACGAGCTGGAGCATTCGGGAGCCATGCAGCCAATGATCTCCTCAGCTTCCCACCGCCACCACCTCCTTGCCTGGTAGGGCCATGCCTTTACAGAAGGTGGCTAATTTTAATAGGAAGAAAGTTAGGAGGGAGAGCTAGTTGGATGGGAATAAAGGCTTTGTGGGGGTTAAGATTTGGCCATATGCTCTACCTGAGATCCTACAAAAGTAGCATTCACTAAGCTTACTTTTCAGAAACCTAAAACCTTCAGATGGTTCCTAGGCCAGATAAGACCTGAAACCCAGAGGTACCATTCTCTCTAAGAGCATCAACCAATTCCATCCCTCTGTCCCTTAGTGTTGACACCCCTTTACCACATGAAAAAAAGTTAGAATGGGCATAACCCAAATATCCCTAAAGATTGAGAGAAGGATCAAAGGAGAAGGAAAAGTTATAACAGATTTAACAAATGAGTGTGATTGCTGAATCATTATATTGATATTTCCTTTTAGTCTCCAGTGTCTTGGAGCAGCTAGAAGGAAAAACCTGAAACTGTAACCCATACCAAACTTTGAAATCTGTTCTATAACTACTTGTTAAAATGTGCTTTGAAATTTATTGCTTTTTTTGTATATACATTATATTTTATAATTTAAAATATATAAAATATACATATTTGGCCATATGGAGTTTAGGTGATGGCAGGACTCTGCTGATAGGATGGGGTGCTGGAGTTTAACTTGGGGACCAAGAAGTTACAATGATAGTATAGTCCTCATGTAAAGGAGATGACATCAAACATTAGAAAAGGCCTGTTAATATTCATTTAAAAACATGAATATATGTAGAGAAAACAGGGGCATAGGGCTTAGCTTATAAGCCACTACTGCCTAGTGTTCCTTGCCCAGGTTAGGAATACCATAGGAACTATTCTGTCTCTGTCATCATACTTATCACATACTGTTAGTATTATCGTTGTTGTTGATAATGACTTTGCTATCTTCCCTTTTAGGCTATAAGCAACATGAGGACAAGGGCCATATCTACTTGGGTGAGCACTGTACCCCAGTCCATCACCTAGCACAGTGGAAGGCATTTAAGAACTCTTTCTTAACTGCACAAATAAAAAAAATGTTGAAAAAACTAAAGATTTATTAAGAAATGACTTTGTAGTAGGTCCCATGCTAATTGCTTTTCCATGCATGACCTCAGTTAATCCCACAATCCTCCTTGATACTGATACCATTGCCATCCTCATTCTACAGAAGAGAAAACTTGGGTTTAGAAAGTTAAAACCATCTGTTCAAAGTCAGAGATAGACTTTGAATCTCCTTTCTTGAACACATTGTACTGCCTCCAGATTTTAGTCAAAAGAAGACAAAATATTAGTTCTAACTAGTGATCTATAAGCCTATATCTGGTCCACAGTCTTTTTGTATTATTTTTTAATGTTTTTATTGTATAACACAACATGCATACAAAATAAAGAAAGAAAAAAGCAATAACTTTCAAAGCATACAAGTTACAGAACAGATTCCAGAGTTTGTCATGAGCTACCATTCCATCATTTCAGATTTTCCCTTCTCTTCTAACTTCTAACATAAGAGCAAACCTCAAAATCCAGGGCTTGACCTATTTTCTTGCGAGACCCCAGTGGTTGGAAGGGTACCTGTGGTTTTTCAGATGGGGGAGTTTAATAGTTCAATATGCACATTTTTTTCCCCCTTCGGATCCTTAAGGGACTCTACCAATATTTTTTAATTATCAGCCCACCATAGTCTGAGATATATCCTGGCACTATACCAAGCTATAGAGAATTAAAAGGCCTCATTCCAATCTGGACTCCAGGAGGCCAGGCTGTCTAACTGAGCTATCCAGGCAGGCTGATTCGGACTATGTGTAACAGAAAATTTAGATTCTAGACATAACAAACCTCTGTGCCTTTGATCTCATACAGCAGCTGAAGGTCTAGAGTACATATACTATCATCCTTTATCCTGCATTCTAATTTACCTTAGACCCAGCCAGACTGGCTTTGTTTTAACCAATCTGTTTAACCATTTTAAACCAATTTTGTTTAACCATTTAATTGAGGCCTGATCTCTTTCTTAGTTACTTCAAATGTTATTCTAAATAGCTATGTTAACTTTCAGGTCTGCAGCACTACATTTCTGGAACCCAGGTGTCACAGAGCTACTCAAAGTTCCAGGGAAATACCAGCTGTCCACATATACCTCTTTGTCTCAGAATCCAGAAATATATTCACAGATTCAGACCAAATGTGGCTACGATAAGGGCCCACAATCCAGGCTCTGATTTTCTTTTAAATATTTTCTGAGAGACCTTAGCATATTTGTTCATTTGTTTCTGGCCTATTCTGCACAGCCCATTGTCCCCCAGGTCTATTCAGTTTATCATGTGTCTCTTGACATCCCTCCTTTTTGTAGCTGCACCATGTTCCATCATATAGATGTAACACCATTTGCCATTGTACTTCTCAGTTACAGTATACCCTTCAGCTCTCTCCATCTATTGGACATCACGGATAATGTCCAAAATAAGCAAACCACGTCTTACCAAATCTTTGGTTGTACAATCAGCAGCACCCTCAATTTTAGACAATTTTCACTGGTCAACAACGACGAAAAACCGGCAAACATAACATCATCAACTATCAAATCAAACCTACCCCTTATCACTTGTCCCTCCCACCTTCCCCCAGTTAGTTGTCCCTGGTAGTGCTGTGGTACTGTTGATGTTTTCCTGTTAACTATTGGCCACAGAATGTGTTTTCAGTTTTCTCCCTATGTCCCTCTACTATTGACTCTTTGTCCACTATTGAACCATTGAAATACTGCACGTGAGAACTTATTTATAATCATAAATTTAATCATTGGGATACATGGCACTATACATCCCCTTTCAATCATATTCACCTTTAATATGTCAATGTTACTTTATACCTACTAATTAGTTAACATCATTTCTAGCCTTTCCTTTGCATTAAGATTTAACCTCTTTGGTTAGCCTTTCCTCGCTCTGTAGCATTTGTGTACCTCTAGATCTGCTATATTCCACTTCTGAGATGACCTTTACCAGAGTCATAATAATGGAATCATATGGTATCTGTGCTTTCGTGACTGACTCATTTCACTCAGCATTATGTCCTCCAGGTTCATTCACGTTGTCATGTTTCAGGACATCATTTCGTCTTACTGCTGCATAATATTACATTGTATGTTGGCTGCCACTTCACCTTTTAAACAAAGTTCTTTGAGGCACAGAAGCTCTTAATCTTAAGGTGTTTCCATCTGTTGATTTTTTCTTTCACTGCTTGTGCTTTAGGTGTAAATTTTAAGAAGCTCCTATTAACTGTTTGAAAAGTTGAAAAAGTTATCAGACATCACGTAGAGATATGAATGAAGCTGATCTGGATAGGACTAAGATACATCAGAAGACTGGGTGAAGGATAATATCGCCCATATCTTAAAACTTCAATGTGTGTTGAGACTAAAGGGAGAAATATTTATTCAGTGCAAAATTTATATTTTGGGTAGTGCATTTCCTAACTTAGCTTGTATGGTCAGTTTAGTTGAACATCGTAAGTACAGGGAATCTTGAACAGGGCATGAGGATTTTATTGGGTTATCCAGGTTATTGTGATGCCCTGATAAATCCCAGAGTGATTTGGGCAGTGAATAAAGAAGTATTTGCTGAGTCCCCTTAGAGGAATGGGAAGAAAGGGGGAAAGATTCAGCTTCCGCATTTGGAGAATTTCTGATACTCTCACAAGTAGTGGGGACAACCACATCAATAGACCAAGCCCCTGATCTTGGGGTTCGCCTCTATGAAACTTATTCCAGCAAAGGATAGGCTAACACCTACTTAACACATACTTAAAATTAGGCCTAAGAGTTACCTCCAGAGAACCCCTTTTATCACTCAAATGGGGCCTCTCTCTCTAAGCCAATTCAGCAGGTGAACCCACTGTCTGCTCCCCACCCTCCACCATGTGGGACATGACTCCCAGGGGTATAAATCTCCCTGGCAATGTGGGGCAGAAATCTTGGAATGAACTGGGACCCTGCATCAAGGAATTGAGAAAATCTTCTTGACCAAAAGGGCTAAGAAAGAAATGAGAAAAAATAAAGGGTCAGTGGCTGAAAGATTTCATACAGAATTGAGAGGTTATCCTGGAGATTATTCTTACACATTATATAGATATCCCTTTTCAGTTTATGGTGTATTGAAATAGCTAAAGGGAAGTACCTGAAACTGTAGAGCTGTGTTCCAGTAGCCTTGTTTCTTAAAGATGATCGTATAATGATATAGCTTTTACAATATGACTGTGTGATTGTGAAAACCATGTGACTGATGTTCTTTATATCCAGGGTAAGGACAGATGAGTAAAAATATGGATAAAAAAATAAACAAAAGGGGGAACAAAGGTTAAAATTGGATAGATGGAAATATTAGTGGTCAATGAGAGGGAGGGGTAAGGGGTATGGTATATATGAGGTTTTTTTTACTTCTTTTTCTGGAGTGATGCAAATGTTCTGAAAAATGATCATGATGATGAATACACAACTATGTGATGATATTGGCAGCTATTGATTGTATGCCATGAATGGAATGCTTGTATGTTAAGAATGTTTGTGTTTGTATGTTGTTTTATCAGTAAAAAGATTAAAAAAAAAAAAAAAGAAGCTCCTATTATTAGATCTTGAAGATGTTTCCCTGCATTTTCTTCTAGAAGTTTTATGGTACCTGATTTTACATTTAGGTCTTTAATCCATTTTGAGCTACATTATTTTGTATGTTTTTTAGTTAAATTTTGTATAGGGTATAAGGTGGGGGTCCTCTTTCATTCTTTTGGCTGTTGATATCCAATTCTCCCATGCCCATTTATTGAAAAGACTATTCTGTCCCAGTTCAGTGAATCTGGAGGGCCTTGCTGAAGATCAAATGTCCATAAATTTGGTGGTCTATCTCTGCACTCTCAATTCTATTCCTATTGGTCAATACTTCTATCTTTGGATCAATAGTCTTTTATTTAACTTGTACAATATTTTTAAAACATTGCAGCCAACAAGGAAAATGGGGAGATTTCACATAAATGTCCAGGTCTGTTGGGTTCCTTATGTAAACTATTCTTCAGGAAAACTGGGGAAATTTAGCCTGCTGTGTGTTAGTCAAACCACTCAAGCCACTGCTCACTTCAGTCATTCAAATACTTGCCTGAACCCTGCAGGCATTTGAGTTTGCAATCCTGGATCTACCAGAGAGCTCTTATAGTTCTTCTATTATCATTACCAATCTAACTGTCCTTTTTCCTCAGAAGCAGAGTAGCCAATCATTTTCCTTCCATCTCTTCTTAGGTGTTTTTTTTGTTTCAAGGGTCCCACCTATTAATCTTCCCTCTTGTGTTTTCAAGTGAATTAGAACCCTAAAGTAATGAGATTGAGTCCAAATTACTTTCTGGGAGACATCTACCTTATTACTCTGTAATCATACTTCATTTCTCACCAGCAGCATGGTCAGTTCTTCCTCCGAGGAAGTGGGAGCAACCTCCTATGTTCCTGCCTGAGGCAAACCGTCCCCCTTTTTCTCCTTTGGTCTCCTGGTGGGGAGTGCTTCTCAACGTACTTTTCCAACTTGGAGGTACAAAAGAATCACCTGGAAAGATTGTAAACACACTGATTCCTGGGCCTCTACAACCAAGAGAGTTAATCTGAGATTCTGATTTAATCTTCTCAAGCGGGACCCAAGAATTTTAACTTCCCACCAAGTCCCTGGGAATGTTGATGCTGCTGGTCCCTGAACCCACACTGACTAGCACTGCATTAGAGAGCTCCAGCAACCAAAAGAGTATTGACAATGTAGACAAAGAGTGAGCAAAGAGTGAAGCAGCATCCAAGTCACAGAGGCGTGCATTCCTAGGATTGTTCCAGTTGGAGACCTTGGTTTTACTCTTGACTTTATTACTGGGTGTTATGGTTTGGAACCTAGAAAAACATGTTCTTAAATCTGACCCATTCCTGTGGGTATGAACCCATTGTAAGTAGGACTTTCGAAGAGGTAACTTCAGTTAAGGTATATCTCACCTCAATCAGGATGGACCTTAATCCTATTACTGGAGTGTCCTATAGAAACTGAATGAATATATATGGAGAGAGAGAGAGAGAGAGAAAGTCTCAGAAGCAAGAAGCTGAAATCAATGAAACCTATAAGAGAAGGGAGAGACCAGCAGACACCACCATGTGTCTTGCCATATGGCAGAGGAGCTGGTCCTCTGTGGCAACCAGTCTTCTGGACATGTGACAACCAGTCTTCTGGAAGAAAGCATCGCCTTGATGATGCCTTAATTTGGACTTTTCCCTGGCCTCAATTAAAACTGTGAGTGAATAAATTCCCATTGTTTCATTAAACTTATTTCATGGCTTTTGCCTTAAAAAGCTTAGGACACTAAAACACTGGGTAACTGGCATACTCAATTGGGCAGACGTTTAACCTCCCTGAATCTTCATTTTCACATCCATAAAGTGAGCATTTGGACCAGGTGAACTTAAGTTTCCTTTGAGCTTTGGTGCATGCATAATTTGAATCTGAAAGTGATTCCAAGAGAGAGCTAATGACTGTGCAGCATGATGCCACGCGGGTCTAAGACAGCCCGGATGTTTCCAGCCCCCATGGGGAAATGAGATTCTTTCTAGGCAGTTCTGCAGGTCTTGGATTGGTGTTTAGCAGGCCTAAAATCTGACAAGTGATCATTTAAATCTCTGATTCAATGTTCAATAGTTTCCAGAAATGTAGGTGTCCAGAGGAGAAGGAAAGCTATAAAATTACCATGAAGGAGACTTCTTGCCAACATTTTGAGAGACAGATGCCAAAACAAAGCCAAAGAATGTCTTAGTTTGATAACTTCTGCCCATGTTAAAAACCCAACTTGTTTTCTCATACTACAACTGGTATATAAAAATTCCAAATTCAGTTTAGCAAAGAATTCCAAAGAGAGCATTGGTCTCAATATATCACCCTCCTGCTATGGGGTTCTATTTTGGAAACAAATCATTCACACTCTTCAATATTAAATTAGCATCTCTATTAAGGTCAGTCCCCATCCGGCTTTGTGTTGTGATTAACGTCTGATTTCTCCCAGACTGTGTCTGAAACACTGTGCAGTAATCTGTCTCTCCTTAGAAAATGATGCTTAGAACTACCCTGTGAGTTGAAGAGGCCTACTAGCATAAAAGGAATGAGTCGATAAAGACTGGGACTGCAACCCCATGAATAGAAATATGTGCTAACAAAAATAGAGAAAGCTGAAACCCAAAATGTGTCTTGGCTAAAGAAGAGCAAGCAGATGTACTTTTTAAATCCAAACTCCACTCTTTTATTTTGAAATATTATTTCCTCAGCTGGAACACTTATCCCTAAACTGCCTGTGCAACATTAGCGCCTGGTTCTGGGACTTGCTGCTAATTTGATTTTAATACATAATGAAATTTCAGAAATAACGCACTTCATAAAACTGACATTAACTTTTTGATTATTCAGCTATTATCAAATATTCCACATATGCAAGAATGTAGTAAAAAAAAGTAAAGTGTAAATCAATTTCAGCATTTTTTTCCCATTTGGATAAAATAATAGAGAAAAATTAAACTTCCTTCCCACTCAGGCACTAACAGGCAAAAATCATTTGACTAGAATGTGCCTCCTTGCCTCTGCTGACCCCTAGTGGTGCTAGCAATGGTGGTTAAAAGGATCAAAGAAAGGTGGAAATGCAAGAGGCTGCTGGTATATGCTCTTTGTATAATGTATGAAGTTTATAGTACCCAAAATATGTTTTAATTAAAAATGATTTTTCAAACCACCAACTCTAAAATTTACTGATTGGTGATTATTAAACCCTGTTTCCTTTCAGACAAAAAGTTGCTGGGATTGCAAACATAACCTTATAATTATAAAATTTTACTTGGAAGCAACTTCAGTCAAGTATCTCATCCTAAATTTGCGAACCAGGAACTGCCTAATTCAGAGTTGAAGTCATAGCAGACCATGAATAGGTAGTTTGGGAGGAAGGCATTGGTTCGCCTCAGAAATGCTGTTTCATACCAGATCCTCTGGAGCCAGGACTGGAGAAGTTTGTGGATCCAAGGACAACCAGGCCTGCCAGGGCTGCCAAGGCCACGGTTATCAAGAGGTAACCGAAGGGTGAGATAGTGGATGAGTTATATGCCAGGCACTATCTATGCTAAGGGCTTGTATACAAATATCTATAAAATGAAGGATAAAGAAATCTCCTTAGTCATCCAGCTAATAAATACCAGAACCAGATCCCAGAACTTTCTGATGTTAAGGTCCCTGCTATTTTCACTTCACGTACCTGGCAAGCAAAGTGGAAGGAAGGAAGCAAACCACAGTCTGGGGCTTGAAGAGGAGATGAAGCAAAACCATCATCACTGGAAGCAAGTGAGGGTCTTACATACACATAGACGGGCAGAATCAGGAAGGGGTCTTGTTGGACAGGGCAGCCCAGGACTTTGACTCCCTAAGAGGATTGCCTGATAAGATACAGGATCCATGCAATATTTGTGTCATGTTTATATATTTTAAATGATTGACTGCTTATCCAAAATTCAACTTTCACTGAGAATCTTGTGGGGTTTTTTGTTTGTTTGTTTTGGGAAGTGCATGGGCCAGGAATCAAGCCCTGGTCTCCTACATGGCAGGTGGGAATTCTACCACTGAACTATCCTTGCACCCCCAGAATCTTGCATTTTATTTGCTAACTCGGGCAGCCCTACTCACTTCCAAGTCCTTTTCCCATCTGGCTTGTTTGAGATGGAGGTGGCAGCCTACAGTGGAGCCGTCCTTAATATCTATTATGGTACGGACAACAAGTAGAGGATGGAAGGAAAAAGAAGAGTCTCCCACCTGGGGAGGATAGCATTCTGTTTGGAGAGCCCTGGCTACATTTGTTTGGAAAGATGAGTAACAAGACTAGGCAGTGTAAAACAGTGTTGTGCAAACTTTAATGTGTATATGAGTCACCTGCAGGTCTTGTTAGAATGCAGATTCAAACCTGGGTGGGGGGCAGAAGGCACTGGGTAGACAGCAGCTGGGGGAATCAAGTATCAGTGCTTCAGACATAACAGTCTGGGAAATGTCTCTTATTATCTGCTGCTGTTATGGTCCAGCTGTGGGTCTTGAGTCTTTATTTTTGGCAAAAGACGCCCAAGGACATGATTTGGCCAGAATTGTTGACCTGGGGGTGTTGTTTCTTTTCTATCAGCAGATATGTTTCTTAATTTATCCAGTGTTTGGACTGGCCATCAGGCTGCAGTATGTTTATTTTCTTGTAGATGTTCATGTTGAAGGATGGAAGAATCTCACTCTCCCTTAACCTTCTCCAGAGTAAAGGAACCTTTCCCCACCATCCCACTTTTTAAAGCTTCATTGTTTTCTAATTATAATGAGCAGGCGACATTGTAGGGGCAGGCACAGAGAGGCTGGTACAGTGCAAACCCCAACTGCTGCAGGGCAAGGCGTTTGGGAGCATGGAGGGTCCCTAACCTAGGACTGGCAATGAGGCCTCCGTGGAATTCCTGTTCCCAAATGAAGGCTTTTCACCTTGTGTTCGGTGGACTTGCGGGGAGACACACCGTGAGGCTCATCAGCAAAATAATCTCCACTTCTACTTAGACAGAAAGAGGTAAACTTTGGCTTATTGAAAGTCTGCTCTGTGCCAAGCATTGTACCTAAATCCATCATTTGAATCATGCACATGCTCATGTTGAAATAAAAGCAGAAAGTAGGCTCTGATTTTTTTTTTCCATTGGGTTCATTTAATCTGTAGGGGGAAAAAACATCTGTTTATTCACGGTGTTTGTTTTTCTTGGTGTGAACACCTTGATAAGGCAAAATGATGTTGGAAGTTGCTCACAAAGTATATAATCAAGAAAAAGATCAGAAGGGATAAGTTGCTCTTATCCATTTAGCTGCCCCTGCACATGATTGTTCTGTGATTACTCAGCAATTCCATTCCCCAGAAGAGACTGTGGCAGCCCCTCCCCTTTGGGGGACCTGTCTCTGGGGGTTTCATCCGGTTCACTTACCTCTGGTATCTCTTCCAAACCAGTGACTCTTCTGTATGCTTGTTTCATACTTGACAGGATGCTTCATTACTACATCATTCTATTGTCTGGGATGTCTTCTGGGAATAATAAATGCAACTAAATTATAGTTTTACAACTGACCACAAAAACCTGAAAAGAAAAAAGCGAATTAACTAGATTATTGTGTTATTTAGCAATTGTGAAGGAATAATGGGGGCATTTAGACTACTGGGAACTAGCAGGTACTTTTAAGTGTACATTACAGTCCTGAGAACACATAATGCTGCTTAAAGTAAACTTGAGAATTCACCACACCCCTTTTTCCAGTGTATTGATTTCCTTGTTAAGCACAATGAAGTAACAATGACGGTCCTTCCTTCCCTTGACCTGAGCCTCTGCTATAGTGATTAACAAGGACTCTGGTACCAGGCAGATCTGAGCTCAAATGTCCTTTCAACCACTTACTAGCTCTATGATGTTGGAAAATTACTTAACTTCTCTGCAACATGTCTTATGAGGTGACCGCGACAATTAGATAAGAGGTAGAAACAACCTTGCACAAAGGTAGGCACAGAGCAGGCACTCAAAAATATCAGCTGTTAAATTTGCATTCTCATTAGAAACAGGAGATAAATTTATTTTATCATTAGAAATAGGAGAGGTTGTCCCAAAAGAACTGAACACAGAGACTCAAACAGATATTTTTACACCAATGTTCATAGCAGCATTATTTACAATAGCCAAATGGTGGAAACAACTCTAGAGTCCATCAACCAATGAATGGATAGGCAAAATATGATATATCTGTACAATGAGAATTTAACCAGTCATAAAAAGGAATGAAGTTCTCATACGTGTTACAACATGAGTGAACCTTGAAGACATGCTAAGTGAAATAGAAAGATACAAAAAGACATATATATGAGTCCACTTACATGAAATTTGTAGAACAGGCAAATTCATAGGGACAGATTGTCAGATAGAAGTTGCCAGGGGCTAGGGTGAAGAGGGAAGGGAGAGTTATTGATTAATGGGTACAGAGTTCCTATTTGGATTTCTGAAATGTGTTGGGAATAGATAGTGGTGATGGTTGTACAATATTGGGAAGGTACTTAATGCCACTGAGCTGTAGTCTTAAAAATAATGTAAATGAATGCAAAAGTTTTTTTAAAAAATAGTAGAAGAGGTTGTGGAAAGAGACTTGAAGAATACTGAAGAGTGAAAGGAGAAAGTGTGGATGGCATGTCAGTCACTTCCACACTCCCTGGAATGGCTACTGTCTTAGGTGGCTGGAAGTCTAATCTAGCCTAGCCTACCTGAGCTTACCCAAGCAGATCCTGGGAATCCTATGAGGGGGAATGGGGCCACTCCACCCACCATCTAAGGATGCCTACAGTTACCCGCCACCACTACCAGGAAAGTGAACTGCTCTCTTGGTTCCTTTCTGGGCTGCTCACCTGATGGACCTGGCTTGTTAGAATGCTCTCACCTGGAGGCCAGGCTGAGCAGGGAGGACTCGGGAGGATTGAAGTTGCTTAATGCCATCAGAGGCCAAGCTGAGAAACCTGATGGAATAATCTCCTCCCACGCTGTCTGGATCTTTTTGAAGCCTTGTGTTTGACAAGTATTTGGCTCTTAATTCTGGAAAGGATGGCGCCTTGGGCCTGGCTTAAGCAGGCCCCACTTCTGACCCCATCCTGGTCAGTTCTCTGGGAAGCTAGGTCCTCCGATTTCTCAGGGCCTCAATTTCCTGATCTGTGCAAACGTGAATGATCGTATGTCTCTTGGAGGGCCATTGAAAGGATTAACTCATATTATGGACGTTGAGCACCTGGAAGAGTGCCTGGACTGTAGAATGTGTGCAATAAATTACTTTTTTCTCACGACCCTTGTCCAAAGCAATCTCTCATGACGTAGTTTCAGAATGAAGGGCCCTTGATCTCTGAGATGTCCTTATCTATTTCTTGATGCCTGAAGTTCCTTTTAGAAAGGACAAACCTTTTCATTACAATTAAATTTAAGCTCTAAAGTACAAATTATGCAGAGAGAGGTTACATAAATCTGAGAACTAAATTGTGAAGGGAAAGAGTATTGCAGTAAGGAAGGCCAGAAAAATCAGGGTCCCAGTTGGCTTCTCAGACAAACATAGCAGTATTTGCTTGGGTTATCACATCCCAGAGTCTGCATGTCAGCTTTGCAGATCCTGAACATAATTGTGTAAGGTAAGTATGGAAGTAACACAACAGACTTTTTAAAAAATAACTACTTGTTTATATTTTTAAAATATTTTTATTGTAAACCTTAACAAACAAACATACAGACATTCATTACATGGTGTACAATCAATGACTTACAATATAATCAGAGAGTTGCATATTCATCACCATGATCATTTTTTTTAGAACATTTGCATCTCTCCAACAAAAGAAATTAAAAAGAAAAAATAAAAAACTCATACATGCCATATCCCTTACCCCTCCCTCACCTTGACCACTAGTCAGATATATCATTTTTTCAATCTACTCAATTTATTTTTACCTTTGTTCTCCTATTATTTGTTTTTTATCCATATTTTTACTTATCTGCCATATTCTGGGTAAAAGGGGCACACAAGGTTTTCATAATCACAAAACACAACAGACTTTTGCTGAAAGCCCAAGATTGGTATGTACAAATCCGAGACCTCACTCTGTTGTTTTATAAGAAGAACACAATTGCCAAGAGGATCAAAATGCTCCTGATGGCTGGCCAACACACCCTTAATCCTGGAGAAAAATCTACAAAGAGAAGTTGTGGTAAGCACAGAATCCAATCTAAGAAAGTTGGGCAGTTTGTTAGCTGGCATTATCATGCACCTGTGAGAGCAGGCTCCACCTTTAACACCTCTTAGAGAAATCTACCACCTTTTTCACAGAGATGCACAGAGAAGAAATGGTAAGCCCTGAGGGTAAGCCACTGGACTGTTCTGACTGCCCCTGAGGTTGAGTTCATCAATATCTTGAACCACTGCAACTCATCCAGGACACACCAATTGGAAAGCTCTATGCCAAGGGGCCAAAATATTCATGCTCAGGTGCTAGAATAGTCTGCAAATTTTTGTCCTTTGACTACCTTTTCTTTGCACATGACTGTACAAGACAGCTGAGTTAAAGCTTACTTTTACATTAAATCCTATTTTCTTGTGATTATACCCTGAGGACTTCAATCGAATTAGGGGGCTTCTGAAATATTCTCATGTGACAGTGATGAACGTCCTCTTTGGCTGGGCCATGGCTATAATGTCTTATTCTGTTCATTTTTGAGAGATGGAGCCACAGACTCAGGCCAACATCTTACTTTGTAGTGAAATTCTGCTGGATCTTCCTTCAGGAAGAGAAAGCTACAAGAAGATGACCTGGGATTATTGTCTTGGCATTGTGGTTCCAGCCAGGATTTTTTTGACAAAATAAAATACACTGCAACAGAAAGCAGACCAGTTGCCTGGGGCTGAGGGTGGGATAGGGAGTGACTGGAATGAGGAAATGTTTTGGGGTGACGGGAATATTCTAAAACTGGGCTGGGGTGATGGTTGCATAACGGTATAAAATTACTAAAAAACATTAAATATTTTGTGATATGCATATTATACTCCAATAATGCTGTTTAAAAAAGTATGTGATATTTGCTTTAAAAAAGAAAGAAAAGAAAAGCACTGAGCTGTAGAATTTAAGATTAGTCCACTGTGCTATACGTTTTGGTGTCTATAAAAAAGTTTACCCAAAAAAGTATCAAGTTCCTATTTCTTGAAAGGTCTGGGGGAGGTCCAGTTGATACCAGATGGGAAAGAACTCGGGGAAGATCAAAAAACAGAAAAATACAAATTCATAGCATATGGCTGCTAAGGGCTATGAGTAGAATCATAGAATCACCATACCCAGTTCTGCCAACCCTTAGCAAACATGCCTTATTTCCTAGCCATCTTCAATCTCCCAAACAGAGTACTAGGCTACTGCCAGATTTATTAACAAGACCCCAGTCCTGGACTACTGGGTTCAGATCTTGGTTCAGCCACTCTTCAGCTGCATAATCTTAGACAAAGTCATGTCCTCTCTCTAAGGCTAATTTTTCCCACCTATAAAACCAGGATGCAATTCCTGCTATCAATACGGTACAGTAGCAGGGCTTGGTCCTTGGGTAAGGGACATAGACTCGCTTTCCTGGAGAGGCAATAGACCTGTGCAGTTCAGTCTGCCCAGTATTTCTCCCTTCTTCTCTTGGAAATACCAACCTCATTCCTTTGAGGAACTTCCAGCCCCTGCATGCGGTTCCACTTTGGTACATCAGTATCTCAGCTCCTAGTCCCGGGAGCTCACAGGATGAGATTGAGCCAATCACGGAGCCCTGGAAAAAACCCGTGGCCAGCACAGATGTCAGAACAAGATATAAACATCCTGACACTCTTTTTGTCCCTGAATTCATACTGTTCTTTCAATCGCATAGTGTCCTAGTTTCATAGTGCTGCTGTAATAAAGTACCACAAACTTGGTGACTTAAAACAGCAGAAATGTATTACCTCAGAGTTCTGAAATCTCTAGGGGAGAATCCTCCTTGCCCCCTCTTACCTTCTGATTGTTTGCTGGCAATCCATGGATTTCAGTCTCTACCTCACTTGCCGTATGGCATTTTCCCCAGGTCTGTTTCTCTATGTGCAATTTTCTACTTCTTATAAGACATCAGTAATATTGGATTAAGGGCCCACCCTGCTCCAGTGTGACCTCATTTTAACTTGCTTAATTGCATCTGTAACAACCGTATTTCCAAATAAGGTCACAATGTAATATATTAGGGGCTAGAGCTTCAACATATCTTTTTGGGGAGCACAATTCAAATCATAACACATAGGTTAATAAATTCCATGCTTTTGCTTTTAAAAAGCAATGACTACAATCAAAAAAAAAATCAAGACCAAATACCCAAACCCCTTTCTCTCCATTTTGCTTAGGGCTGGCAAGCAGCCATCTCTGATTTAAGTTTTTTTTTCCCACTTACCTGTGCTGAGAAACTCCTTAGTAATTACAAGGTTTAAATCTAAAGGGAGTGTTAATTACCAGCATCAAGTCCCCCCAGTTGTTAGGCAGGCCACTACCCATGTTTTAATTCTTTGTATGCTGAGTTCCAAACCAAAAGAATTGAGCTTTAACCGAAACAAAGTAATAGACACCAAGAAAAGAAATTCTTTCTTGCAAGACAGCTACACTTCTGACACGGGGTCCCCTATTCCTGATTCTTCTGGGAAAAAGAGCAGCGTTCATTCTGGAAGTCTTGTGGGGGGAGGAGGCTGTGTCCAAGGACCTGTCAGGGCCTCCCCCTCCATTTCTGTGGGGGATGTTGGGTCTGTGCCCTTCACTCGCCCTTCTTCCTCTGTCCAAAACCTAGGCTCAGGGAGGAGGGAGAAGGTAGGAGAGTAGGAGCTGAGCCTTGAATGCTACTGGATGCTTTGGGGGTTTCTGAGACTCACATAGCCTTGATTACCCATAGCTACCTCTACGAGTTGGGTAACACCCCACCCAAGAACCTGGAGAGTGGACCTAAAGAGAACCATGTAAGGAAGAACTATGAGAATACATGCTATTACAAGAAAGATATCAAGTTGTACTTAATGGGGATTATTGGACTATGAAACATGTCCCCGGCTTTGGGCAGCTGGGGTGTATCTGCTGTCAGGTACTATTAGGGGTGTACCTTGAGAATGTGCCAGGCTGGGGTCAGGCCTAGGGCTTGTTTCCAAAACCTATGAAACAGAACGTGTGCAAAACTGGCATGGGATTTTGGGAACTGGATCACAGAGCATTTGGCTTCTCAATAGAGGTGCCGAGGCAAGGAGCGAGGGCCAGGAAGTAGCTGTTTTTAAAAACAACTTGAGGGAGGAAGATGATAGCTGTAACTGTTTAGTCTTCTAAACTGCTTGTTTATCAAGACTATGTAGCAGAATTTCAACAAGAAAAAATTGGTTACAGTTTTGAATCATTAAAAAATAATTTTTTCTACTTTATTTCTACTCAGGATAGACCCTTTACTTTGGTAGAGGTCAAAGGAAACAGTCATCTCACACAATGGGGCACAGGGTCTCCTCTGAGGAGCGCTTTCCCCTTTCTGTGTTACTTTCTGTCTTTTTCATCATCCAGCAGCTGGTAATGGCTTTCTCAGAGGTGGGAATGAGATGGCTGGGTTAGCTGACTGGTCCCACTGGAGCCGGATTTGACCTTAGACCCCACAAAGAGCTAGGGAGCTTTTGCTGAATGGCCCAGTTTACTCCAACTCTGCTGGTCAATCCATCATCTGAAGAAGGGAGGGAAAAATGAATGGGGCAGGGTCTGATGCAGGAATGGTCAGGCCCCATGGTGCCACTGAGGAAATGGGGTGAAGTTTGGAGCATCACTAAGTTATTTCACAAGTAAGGCCATGTCCATGGATACACATGCAGCAATTGATGAGGCCTGCAGTCTGAGATGGCACATCCCAGCAGAAGTGTGAAACTGGTAGAATCATATACCCCAAGCCATTGGCAGGAATCCTGCTCTAGACCTGAGGCCACCAGGAACTCAACTGTGCCTCCAACACCACCCTGAATAGATACTCCATCACCAAGTCAGACCCTGTGTCCCCTTCCTGATGTGGAGCTGAACTCCAAATTATGCAACTTGGGATATAAGCATTACCCTCTAAAGAGTATATCAAGCCTGGGAAATTTTTGATCAATATGTCTAATAAAATATAATTGGTTATATCTTAACCAATCTCAGTATTATTTGGAATTGTTTTACAAAAGCAAAACACAATCTCTGGCTACAATAGATGGAAGAGGGTCATCTAATTGTCCACATTTGCTTAGGTTTTCAAAATGATATTTTTTGACATAATGTGGTACATACACACAATGAAATATTATGCAGAAATAAGAAAGAATGAGGAAATGAAGCACATGACAACATGGATGAACTTTGAGGACATAATGCTGAGTGAAATAAGTCAGACACAAAAGGACAGATGTTGTATGATTTCACTAATATGAACTAACTACTATATGCAAAATCAGCCTTAAAACATAGAATATAGGGTGCCTAAAGATAGACGGCAGCTAGAGAAGGAAAAGTGGATACCTAATATTTATAGAATTTTTCACAAGGTTCAACTTAAATGTTTGGAAATGGATAGAGGTGAGGGTAGCTTGTTATCAGGATTATAAATTATGGTGCTGAATTGTAGGTGAATTTGGTTGAAAATGGTTGTTTAGAGTCATGTATATAACTGATTAACACTACAAATGAAATATATGGTATGTAACCATATCTCAATAAATTCTGCAGATTAAAAAAGAGTATTCTCTGAACATCCCCTGCCTCCTCATCCCTGCCCCTAGGATTTTCTGGCATCTGTGCTCCTCTTACTTCCAATTCGTCACTTGCCACTTTTTTTCTATCACAGGTACTCAGCATCAGGGTAAGTATTGGAGAGATTCTTTCTTCCAAATCTCTGGTCATTCTTATCCCAAGTATGCTGATCTTAATGCAGACAGCAAGAACAGGGCTCTCTGTTAATATACAACCTGGTCTTTCCCAGAAATTTCAGGTATTTCAGCCTGAGTGTCAGGCTCTGATGAGACAGAGGTCACATGCTTGCTGCAGTTATATAGCAAAGCTGTCTCTGTGGGAACAGGCACCTGATGTCCTGAAAAGATTAAAGTGTTGCAAAGCTGCTTAAGTCTGGGGCAGAAGGATGCTTTGGGAAACATATGTAACTTTTGACTCATCCAGGCATAGGAAAGCAGATGGTTCAGCCCCTGCTTCCTCCTTCCCCGGATTTTACACTTTTGTTACTTTCGTACCTCACAGCCCCATAAAATAAATGGTGCTGAACTTGTTGGGGTCTTTGAGTCTTCATCAGAGCTCAGAGTCCCACCTGGTCCCAGCTTTAACTATATCTTTGTCTCTTGTCTTTCTTTATTAATTCCCTGTCACCTCCCTTCAATCCTGACACTGAGCCATGCTGGTCACGGCAGCTGAGTCTCAGAGCTCTGAAGCTATGAAAATCAGCAGTACTGCATACAGAAATGTTTAAAAAGTTGAAAAAGTGGTCAGACATCGAGAAGAGATATGAAATTGATCTGGACAGGACTAAGATATATCAGAAGACTGGGTGAAGGATGATACTGTCCATATTGTAAAACTTCAACTTTTATGTGAGACTAAAGGGAAAAATGTTTATTTGGTGCAAAATTTGTATTTTGGGTAGTACATTTCCCAATTTAACTTGTATGGTCAGTTTAGTTGAACACCATAAGTACAAGGAATCTTGAATAGGACATGAAATTTTGTTGGTTTGTTTAGGTCAGTGTGATGGCCCAATAAATCTCAGAGTTATTTGGGCAGTGAATAAGTAAGTATTTACAAAGTTCCCTTGGGAGAATGGGGAGAAAGAGAGAAATATTCAACTTCTCCAACTGGAGAGTTTCTCATATTCTTGCTAGTAGTGGGGACAACCAAATCAATAGGCTAATCCCTTGATCTTGGGATTTGCCCTGATGAAATTTATTCCTGCAAAGGATAAGCTAAGCCTACTTAAAATTAAGCCTAAGAGTTACCCTCAGAGAACCTCTTTTGTTGCTCAGATGTGTCCTCTCTAAGCCAACTCAGCAGATGAACTCACTGCCCTCCCTCTTATGTGGGACATGCCTCCCTGGGGTGTAAATCTCCAAGACAACATGGGACAGAAAGCTTAGGATAAGCCAGGACCCAGCATCACAAGATTGAGAAAGCTTCTTGACCAAAAGGAGGAAGAGAGAAATGAGGCAAAATAAAGTTTCAGTGGCAGAGATTTCAAACAGAGTCAAGAGGTTATCCTCATACATTATATAGAGATCCCTTTTTAATTTATGCTGTATTGGAGTGGCTAGAGGGAAGTACCTGAAACTGTTGAGCTGTGTTTCAGTAGCCTAGATTCTTGAAGACGATTGTATAAAGATATAACATTCACATTACGATGTGATTGTGTGATTGTGAAAACCTTGTGTCTGATACTCTTTATATCTAGGATATGGACAGATGAGTAAAAACTATGGATTAAAAAATAAATAAGTAATGGAGGGACAAAGGGTAAAATAAATTGAGTTGATGGAAATACTAATGGCCAATGAGAGGGAGGGATAAGGTGTACGGTATAGATGAGTTTTTTCTTTTTATTTATTTTTCTGGAGTGATGCAAATGTTCTAAAAAATGATCACATAGCTGTGATGATATTGTGAGTCATTATTGTACACCATATATAGAATCCATGTGTGTGAAGATTTTTCAATTAAAAAAAGGAACAGGGCTCTGTGTAAGCCACTGTCCTAAGTACAGCTGCCTCCTATTTATTTACACACAACACTGATTTCATAAAAGTTGTGGACCATCATCCCAAATTGACATACTGAAAAAAAAAGTCACACATGAAGGATGACTTTATATTGCATTTAATTGGCATTTGTCATTGATGGCAGTCAGCTTTTTTTTTTTTTCAGACATTCTACCCCTAGGATCTACTGTTGGCTCTGGTTATCCACCACAGCGTGTGCTGACGGTGCAACGGAATCATCCCTGTTGGCACCCTAAGATCTGCTGGTCATTAGAACTGCAAAGTGTTCCTGACAACCTCAACATAATGGCTGTCTGGGGGTGGCTTTCTCTGGCTTCCAGGCTGCAGAAACTTCTTAATTGTAGGGATGTTGCTGATTTTTGCTTTAAATGCCTAAAAAGAGAAATGGTAAAATCAGGTCTCAACAACAGTCACAACCTCTAAAAAAAGAATGAGAATTTTGTCATGAAAGGAGGAAGCTTAGACCTTGAGCTTTGGATATCAGTGTGCTGAATCTGAGCTCATCTCTCAAAACATATTAACTGAATGTCTCCTGGGAATGCCATACATTGGCTGGAGTGTTTTGCAGGTTTAATTATCGTATTTAAAAATCATTGTTGTTAGAAAAGGACAACACACCAACGGATGAAATGAAAAAACAAAATGTGCTGTATCCATACAATGGAATATTACTCAACTGTAAAAAAGAATGAAATGTCAATACATACCACAATATGGATGAACCCTAAAAAGTGTATGCTAAGTGAAGGGAGTCAGACACAAAGTCATATATCGTATGACTTCATTTATATGAAATGTCCGAAATAGGCAAATGCATAGAGACAGAAAGCAGATTAGCAGTTGCTGGGGTTGGGGGGAGGGGAGATATAGGGAGTGGCTGCTTCATGAGTGTGGGTTTTCATTTGGGGGTGATGAAAATGTTTTGGAAGTAGATAGAGGTGATGGTTGCCCAACATTGTGAATGTACTAAACGCACTGAATTGTATATTTGAAAGTGGTTGATTTTATGAGAATTTTATCTCAATAAAAAAATCATTGTCATGAACAACAGTGCATGTTAAAAGTCTGAGTATTCATATTCTTTGACCTATCACTTCCTGTTTTATAAATTTATTATAAGAGAAGAACTATGGGTATGAGCAAAGAAATAGCTATAAGAATGTAAAAGTGAAAATTGACAATAACCTATGTTCCAGAAAAAGAAAACTGATTACATAAATTATGGAATATCCCTATAAGGAATATAATCCACTAATTTACAATGGTATTACCCATAAACAGGCATGAAGAAGGTCTCTCTACTGACAAGGAAAGATCTCCACAAATGCATTGTTAAATTAAAAATCCTGGTGCAAAACAGGCTGTATACTATTTTATCTTTTGCGTAAGGGGGAGGCAATTAGTTAAGATATGAAAAAGAAAAATATTCATATTTTCTTATATCTGCATGAATAGGAACATTAGAAGGATACACAAGAAACCAAAACAAAGTGATTATGGGGGTGGGAAGGCGGGAGAACAGTGGTGGAAATGCGACTTCTTAATTTATACCTTTTTTTAAAAAAACGTATGATTTTATTTCCCAGTAAAAATAAAATAAAATTATATTGCAGAATATTTATTGACATGTAAAAACATCCAAGATAAGTGAAAAAAAATTAAATTGCTGGCCACAATATTTCGTGTGATCCTATTTTGAGGAAAAATGCAAAATAATAGGTCAGGAAGTCTAAAGCATTAATGTTTTGCTAGTAGGATTATAGGGTGGGTTTTTTTTCCTTTCTTTTCTTCTCATGGCTTATAACCATGTTTAATGTAGCTACCATCCACTTGCATTTCTTCTGTTTTAAGAACAAGCTATTCTTAAACTATAAAACTCACGATCACCTATTAGATGAAAGGTTTCTAAGGAATTGGAACAGAGGCCAGGTAAATTTGGCAGTGACAGAGGAAGGGGCAAGGGTCTGAGTTGAGGCAATGCAACAGGAGACAGGCAGAGGCAGCCCAGCAGAAGCTCTGAATAAATGAGGGACTGCAGGAGGGTTAAAAAAGATGCAGAGTTGTTTGGAGGGCTGGGGAGAGAAGCCACAGAGGCAGGCTTGACAATCTTGCTTTGCCTTGGAAAAACACTTGAAGTACCAATAAAGAAGATAGCCCTAAATGTTTACACTAGAAAGAAAAACCTATTCTTTCTCCCTCCATAAGGTTTTATTTCCTAAAATATCATACAGTTGTAAGCAGAAGAAGATAGTCAAAAGGAATAAGGTAATGATTTTTCAAATGTCCTTCTTAAGTTTCTTTTGATATTGACCTGGAGACACATTTTTTGATTCAGACGTTTGTCTCCGTTCATTTCGTCCTGGGGTTTTTGTGGATGTTAATACGTTACCTGTAGCCGAGGGAAGGCAGAAAGAACAGAAGCATCGAGTTCTTCCATCATCAGAATAGCTTCTATCAGTTGTATGTCTGCCCAGCTGAATTTGTTGCCAACAAGAAAATCCTCTCCATGGCCTTTCAGAATCTACAGAAAGAAAATAACAAAGAATGTCAAATAAAAGTAAAAGATGACTTTGCCTGGCTAACCACCTAGAAAAGCACGTAATCCATTGTATAGATGGATCTTTTTTCTTGATAATCTCTGAGACTGTCAAAGATATGATGAAACCAGCACTCTTATACATTGCTGTAAATTGGCAAAATCCTTTCAGAAATTAATTTTTCAGTGATTTTCAAAGCCATTAAGTGGTGAAGTGTTGAAGCCAGGCTCCCTGTAACAAGCCTGGAGTTGATTAAGTAAAACTTTACCCACCAGTACAGAGAAACACAAAGGCCACAATTAGCTGGAGTCAGGATGCTATACCAAAAGCAGAACGAAGACACCAATGCAGAAACTCAAATCTGAGCCACATGAAAGCTAAATTTTCACTGTCCAGTGAAAACTGCATATAAAAATTCCTCAGGTGCAGCTTTTACAGACAATGGAAAAGATGTGGATTTACCCTGTGAGTAAGGAACAAAGACAAATTCAGGTACCACATCTCTTCTTGACTATCAGTTGGAGTGAAGGGGTCAAATGAGCCATGTCTCTCTCACCACCCATCCTGCACTTGCCCTCATGGCAGCTAGGCAGAGCTCTAAGAGAGAGAGTAGAAGCACACAAGACCTGCTAAATTCTAGACTCAGAACTGGTACCGCATCGATTCCACCACGTTCTGTTGATCAAAGCAAGTCACAAGTCAGCTGGACTCCATCTTTTGATACCAAGAAAGTTTGTAGCCATTTTCTTTTTTTGGAGTCTATACACTGCAAGTATTTATATGCTATGCACTGTATTAGACCTGGCTTAGCATGGTTTGCTTTTACTCCTGGGAATAGTAAGAATAAAATTGTGTTAGTTGCAAAGAAAAAAATGTCCAAAATCAGTGACTCTTAAAAGTGTCTCAGTCAAGGTAAAATGAAAATACCCTTATAGGCACACATGATAAAGGACATATATGAAAAACCCATGGTTAACATCACATTCAATGGTGAGAGACTGAAAGCTTTCCCTCTAAGGTCAGGAACAAGGCAAGGATACCTACTGTCACCACTGCTATTCAACATTGTACTAGAAGTTCAAACTACAGCGGTTAGGTGATAAAAAGAAATAAAAGGCATCCAAATTGGAAAGAAAGAACTGAAACTTCCACTATTTGTAGATGACATGATCGTTTATACAGAAAATCCTAAAAAAAAAATCCACAACAAAGTTCCTAGAGCTAATAAATGAATTCAGCAAAGTGGCAGGGAACAAGATCAACACCCCAAAATCAGTTGCATGATAAAGAGCATTTAATGCTATGACTCAAATAATTAAGTTTGCTTGTTTTAATTTGTAAGGTATTTCAACAACAATGCATGTTGTCTCTGGATAAATAGGAGTTTACTTGTCTAGTCCTGATGGAGTTCTTCATTAAAGCCAGTTAATAGTAACTCATTACTTCTTAAGGATAAAACTGAGGATAAAGATCACAGAATTATTTAGCCCAGCCAACCTTGTATTTGTGGAACTCTGTGCTAACAAGCCTTCCTATTATACTGCAGGCTGGCCTCTAGGTTTGGAACCTTCCAGATGAATTGTGAGTGCATTGCTACTTACTCCAAAACAACTTCAGAAATGTTGTAACTTGGGGAGAATTTGTATTTTGATTAAGGCATTATCAGCCTCCAATGCTAAACCTGAAGAAAAACCTACATGGTGAACAGAGGTGGTGATGCTTTGAGCTTATGGCTTCTTTGTAAAATCAGACCAGAAAAGCACTATACTTTCATTCCAATTGGTTCATTCCAATTCTGCTTTGTTGAAGGCTCTGCCATTTTACCTGTTATTTATTCTGGAATCCTTATTAACGTTTTGGTCCAAAAGCAGTAAAGCGCTAACATAGCATCTGTTTTTTTCAAATATTCACACTTTCATCATTCTTACTGGCGAAAGGAAATGCAAAAGCCCAGGGTCCCAGCCACTTACCTTTTCAAAGACGGGGAAGTAGCGGTTTTTAGCATTCTTCATGATTAAAGCAACACTCTCCTCTTTTTCCTCAGGTGGCTTGAATGCAACCAGTGCGACCATCATCATCAGGTCCAGTGTGCCATCAGCATACATATTGATCCTGACAAAATACCAGCTGACTTTCACTCACCGAAGCCTTAGAGTAAAGGTTCTCCTCTCCAACACAACTGCGGTGTAACTAGATATTGGGACAAACTATTTTTCCATTGCCCCTTTAAGCATCCACTCTTGGGAATGATTTCTGAGACCAGAATCAGCCAAGTGACTAAGGCATAGTTAATGCTTTGGAAATGTTTATTGAATAAATGGACATAAGAAGGAATTAATGAATACCTCCAAGTTGAAAGCTACCATAAACAAACAACTGGATTATTATAGTTTTAAAAATGGAACTCAGTGACATTTACTACAAGTGCAAAACCATAAGTCCCAGAACCTGTTCACTTTTTTAGAGATGATAGGCAATTTTGCAGATCTCTTGGTGATCTGGCAACTGAGAAAGAAAGGTTTACCTTCCTAGTCAGGTCAGTCAAAAAGCTCTATTTCATTCCCTTTAAAATTTCCTTTCATTTGCAAATACTAAATATGAACAAGATTACTTTTTAAAAAAACAACTAAGATTAATTATTGGCCTTTGGTGCAAACATGCTGTGCTAGCTCTCTCTACAACTAGTTTGCAACCTTTTAAGGGTTGTGTGTCTTTGTATCTCCACTATGTGCTAATTTTCCAACAAATTTTATTTAATAATCTTCTGTAGTCTTTGCCTTTCTTTTTAATGGTATTTAGAAGAATAATTTGCATTCATTGTCCCATCTTAATCATAAATCAGTTGTCACATATTCACTTGCTTAGATCTGTTTCAGTTTATAGACCGAGAAAAAAATATTAATGACTCTACCTATAGTTTCAGGACACATTTCTTGAGAAAAACATGGAGATTTAAAAAAATAAATAAAAACATGCATAATAACAATGAAAAATAGAATGCTTTTACTTATTAGAACTCATTTACATTGTCATAAAAGGGTTCCATTCACACACTGCTTGAAATTGCCCCCTTTCTCACCCTAAACCTCTGGGACTGCAGATTGGAATGACTGGGTCTGTTTTAAAGACGGAGCTATGAGAAAGTTGGAATGGGCTGCTCCTTGCTATGGACTTTGCTTATTCTTATACTATACTTTCTCTTTTTCTCCTTTTTTTCTGAATAATTAGCCTGGGGCTTTCTTCCATCATGTTTGGTATGTATGCTGACCATCCCACTATGACCAAGCTATGGAGATAAGATTTTAGGGACCATTGAAAATGCTTCTTGACCTGAATCTTAATAAAATATTATAGTTGCAAGTCTTTGTTTTGCCTTGTCTACTCATTTCCTGCTAAATAAACTATTCCCAGGAGTAAAACCAAACCATGCTAAGCCAGGTCTAATGCAGTGCATAACATATAAATGCTTGCAGTATATAGACTGCAAAAAAAGAAAATGGCTACAAACTTTCTTGGTATCAAAAAAGCTGACCTTGTGCCTTGCTTTGATCAACAGAATGTGGTAGAATCAATGAGGTACCAGTTCTGAGTCTAGAATTTAAGAGGTCTTGTGTGCATCTACTCTTTCTCTCTTAGAACTCTGCCTAGCTGCCATGAGAGCAAGTGCAGGATGGGCGGTGAGAGAGACATGGCCCATTTGACCCCTTCACTCCAACTGATAGTCAGCCAAACCCAAAATCTGAACTTCCAAGCAGACCAAGTTCATGACTGCAGGCATGAGTGAGTGCAGCTGAGTTAAGTTGAACCTGGCCCAAGATCAGCAAACCCACACAGCTGACCCATAGACTGGTAAGTAATGCAAATGCTTATTAAGTCACTGCTTTGAGGTCATTTGTTATAAAGCATTATTTGTGGCAATAGATCATTTGCTGTAATGGTCAATATATGCTTGCTGAGCTAGTCATTTCCACCTTCATGGTGGAAATGGGCAAATTTCCATTTTCTGAGGCAAATATTTTTAGGAGTAAGAAGAGACTATGAAAATGCTGAATGCACAACACTACGAGTAGCACACAAAAAGAGGAGGTCTAGGATATCTATTCAGAGTTCTGCCCAGGACATGCCCAGTATAGCAGGAGCCTCTCCTTTTTTTTCACCCTTGCCTTCTCCTCTCAGCCCAGGCTAAAAGGCTTTACCTGGACCAGGTCTCAATTGATCCAGAGCCCCTGAAGTTTGGCCAAGCATCAAGCACATACTTGAATCCTATATATGGTACCTGGCTGTCTCCTTCAGGTCCTTTCCGTACAAGTTATACTTGGCAGCAAGGTAGCTGAGGATGGCTCTAGTCTGTGTCAGCCTCATTCCATCCATTTCAACCAAAGGTACTTGGTCAAAAAGCAGGCGTCCCTCTGTGGTTGAAGCAAAGAAAGTTAAAGATATTCTCCTACCATGGTTATAGTGAGCCTGAGGGAGAATCCAGTTCTAATATTGTGAGAGTGATTTTTAATTTTCATCCTAATTGGTGAGTTAAAGTCCCCAGGTGTTCAGGAAATGCCTACCATGTAAAATTTTGGTTTCACTCATTTTTGTGTTTACTACATTTACTATAACTGTGTCATAGTATAACTTGTTCTGGTTTTCAAAGTTTAGAGTATATGAGTAACAACTTCCTTTACCCATTCCTTTGGGGTGCACGGGTGGTACAGTGGTGGAAAGCTCGCCTTCTATGCAGGAGACCCGGGTTCAATTCCTGGACCATGCACCCCAAAAGATAAATTAAGAAAAAAAAAAAGAAAACCCACCCCACAGTATGTGAATGTAGTTAACAGCATTGAATTATATATTTGAATATGTAGTAAAGGGGAAATCTTAGGCTGGAAATATGTTATTAGAATAAAAAAAAATTTTAAATACATGGAACTGCACAACACAAACAGTAAAGCCTAAGTCAAACTATGAACTGGAGTTAATAGCACAATTACAAAAAGGTTTTCATCAGTTGTAACAAATGTATCATACCAAGGAGGGTGTTCATAAAAGGGGAGTATTTGGGAATCCTGTATTTTATGCATGTTTTTTTGGTAAACCCACAATTTCTCTAATTAAAAAAAAATACCCACCCAACTTCCCAGATATTCTGGTCAGGGGTGACATCTAGGAGTCTGCGTCCTTTAAAAGCACATCAGGTGTCATTTTAGGTCTACCTGGCTACGGGATGGGTATAGCAGCCCTTGGAATAGAGCTGGCACTGTAGCAACCATCAGAATAGAGATGGCAGTGGGTTTTAACGGCAGCTTTAGTACTTGCCAGCCATGCGGCTTTGAGCAAATTTCTTATCTGAGCTTCAGCTTCCTTTTTGCTAAAATAATAAAATGGGATTTTAAAGGATGAAATGAAATGACGTAAGTAAAACAATGCATGCTATCAATGACCAATGCACAGTAAAATCAAGTTCTCTTTTTTAAGTGGCTGCTTATAAAAATAATGCATTTAAAGATAGAACTACAAATGGTGCTGTTTTCCTGAGGGCTTGAATAAATGGGTAAATTTAAAATTTCCATTAATGCCTGCACATTATTGAGAATAAGGAATAACTAACTTTACCCAGAATAGGAACAAGTCTTCAATAGCGCATTGACAAAGGCCATAATCAATTTCTGCAAGTTCCAATATTGTTGCCACTTGACTGAATGAGACACAGTAGAAGATGGTGGAGAGAACCTCACCCCGGAGACAGTGACAGTTTTCCAGACAAGCCAGTGTTCCTGTCTAGTTGTATGCCTTTAGGGTAATCTTTGACTTGGCTGAGCCTATTTTCCGATCTGAAGCAGTATCTGTCCTGCCCACGTTTCTATAGTATTTTTGGGTAAGAACATGTTTAAGGCCATGCTTTGGAAATATCAGTACTATTATTTATGCAGAGGCTGTAAAATCTCCATTTATTAAAGTTGTTTCTACATTTGTTCAATATCAAATGAGCATCTGCAGGCCCTGCACCATGTCAGTGCTTTTTAATAATACAAATGCCAGTTAGAAATGGTACCTGCCTCCAGACGATAGCAATCTTTTTCAAAGGGATTAAAAAAAAATCTCAGATCACTATCGCAAGAAAGGATCTTTGAGATCCTTTAGTTTAATCCCCTTATGCTTTAGATGAAGGCACTGTGGAAGGCAAGGAAGATGAACATAACTAGCCTAAACATACAGCCAGGGGACAACTAAGCCAACAGAAGTGGCTTCCCGACTCCTGGTGCAATGCTCTCTCAGATGCTGCAGGGGAGGACACTTCCTGCCAGAATCACCAGGGAGGAGTTTATGGAGGTGCATTCATTTACTCAATAAATATGTGCTGAACCCCTACTATGTATCAGTGATTGTCCTCATTTGGGGTGGAGTGGGGTATTAATGGGAAGAGGGACCTCAGGGGGATTCCAGATAATAAAGATCCTGGAAAAGATCTGAGTTGGGGAAACCAGGTCTTTTCCATTCGATAACATCTGCTTGTACATTACAATCTGTGACAGTAAAGATTTTTATCTTTTGATAAGGAGACAGGGATGCAGAGTCATTAAGGGCATTGCCCAAAGACATAAAAATTTGTACGTGGCAGATCTGCAGATTATCAGTCGAACGCCCTTCTTAAAAAATAATTTATGTTAGTTTCATGTTTGTTTATCTGCAGCAGTGGAGCCTGCCCAGTTTCCTTAGATAAGGAAATAACATTACGTATGTTAGAAATACAAGTACTATGAAAGTACTGGTCTTCTTTCTCAGTGTGGGAAATTTTTCTGGAGACATGTAAGGGCCTCTTCTTGGATCAACTTAATCAAATTTGGAGCTTTCCCATAGCCTCAATTCTATAATTGTGGCCTGATAAAATGGTTTTTGCTAATCTACAAAACCTCTACAGGAAAGTAGCTATGATCCATGAGAACTAGAAAATGTCCTAGATCAGATCCACTCTCCCACTTCTCCCCCACCCGACTCCCACCCACCAGTTCAGCATTTTAAAATTCTTTGGTAGGAGTGGGAGTGTTGCCAATTCTCACAACTAAGGTATCTAATTGAGGTCCTAACAGCTTAAGAAATGTTTGAGAAGGCTAAGGAGACAGTGCACATACAAACTTAGCTTTGTGCCAAGAATGCAGTGAACAAGTAATGTGAGCAGTCACACCCTATGACTGCCTTTGCTAATATTTTTTACGCTGTTTTGTATCGAAATGAATATGCCCAGAAACAAATTGCTGTTTCCAGTAAGATAACATTGAATAAAACGAGACTCACCCTTCTTCAATTTTTCATATTGTCCTCTTGTTTCAATAAATTCTTCTTCAAACTAGAAGGACAGCATTGTTAAATGTTGAGGTCTCCAAAAAGAAATGCTAGCATGATAACATGCCCAAAGGCTTCCAGGATGAAAATTTAAAATGAAACCACTGAGCTATCAATGACCACGTAGTTGAAAATTCTGACAGGGCGCGGGTGTAGATTAGTTTAGACTGGCATGGAACTGCCATCCCTTTAAGATACCCAACACTCTATTCATATTTTTCTTTTTCTTCATCTGGGCTCTTCCCCCTCCCGAAACTCCTGTGTCTTTCTCCAACCTCCCCAATGATGTTTCCTCTTCCTCTTCATTTTTTCTTTTTCATCTTCTGTGCTGTTCTCGCTCTGTATCAGGATGAATTAAATCTCCTTTGGATATTCATCTGTTCAGTGAAGGGAATCTAAAGGGCACTATTCAAGTGACGTTGTCGTAATCTATTCAGGAGTGTTTAAAACTTCCGTGGGAAGTAGAAATATTTTTGCCCCCTCCCAAATCTTGAGATGGGAGTTGGGGGTAAGGTGATCAGTGTTAGGGGAAAAGTCCCTAAAGGAAGAGAATTTCCAGGACCTTAGGGATTCTTCCCCTCAGGAAAGGAAGGCAGCAGCACCTTCCCCTCAACACAATTGAAATGATTCAATCAATTTCTAAACAAAGAGAAATGAAGGCAGTTAAAGCCTCCTTGTTCTACAGAAAAAAAAAATATTCAAATAGGGGAAAAGGAAGACTACGCCTTCATGAAGTGTAGTATTTCCAAGTCTTCGGTGAAAATCAATGGGAAAGTCTTTGGGGCAGGAATTCAGAGTCAAGGAATGATTCTTGTGGGGTGGACCGTTGAGGGGAGGGTTTAAGAGGATATCAGATGTGCTTTTGAAATTTACTGCTTTTTTTGTATATATGCTATTTTTCACAAAAAAGAAAAAAAGAATTCGACTGTGATAATAAATGCCCAGCTATATGATGATACCGTGAATCATTGATTGTACACTTTGGATGATTACATGGTATGGGAATATATAATATATTGTAATAAAAAATAAAAGATTTAAAAAAAAAAGAGGACATCAGACTGAGCTGGGCCTAAGGTTCGGGTTGGCAACCGTGAGTAAAGCATGACCTAGGTGCCAAGGCAGAGCTGAAAAGCCCCTGAAAATCAGCCAGAACCTGTGTGAGAAAATGATTCAGAGGTGGGTCTTCTCTCTTTCCTTTGCCTTGTCATCCAACAAGATTTTTTCAGCCTCGATGAAGCTTCTAGAACATCCTCCCTCTACTTCCAAGTCAAACACAGGATTATGATTTGGAAAGGGAAGGAATGGCTATCACTGGCGGCAGCTGTCCTGAATTCTGAGAGGGGAAAGGTCCAATGCAATCCCTCCAGAGTTCCCCTCCTTCCTTTTCCAAATCGGAAACCAACCTCCACTCCAGCGGCAGCCAGCAGCCAGCGGATCGACTCCATCCTGCCCCTGCCACGAAAGTAGTAGAGCTTGGGTCTGGCTGCCATGACTTCTCGTTCAGCGTTTTCTGAAAGGTAAGTAAGAAAATATATTTACAGAACACACTAATACTTACAGTATAGTATGCTTCTATTTATAACAATTCCAAAACTGACAAAAATAAGCTAATGTTTAGAGATATGATCCAGATACATATGAGATAACATATGAAGAAAAGTAACAAAATGACTGCAGAAGCAGAACAGTAGTTACCTCTCCTGAGCAAGGAGAATGGGGTTGTGATTGGGGGTGGGTGGGTATTAGGGGACTTTCTAGGATCCAACCATGTTCTACTTCTTGAGCAGAGTTAATAATTAATCTTTAAATTGTATGTAAATGTTCTGTACATTTTGTATGTATGTTCTATGTCACAATAAAAATAAAGAAACAATACACATGAAGCTGTTAAGGTATCCTATAGATTTGAGAGGCTGCTTCCGGCACTTTGAGAAAGGAATGAGGTCATGTAATGGTTTCTTGAATTACCCTGCAAAAAAAAACCCTTTCCGAAAAGCAGCAAGGAGGTGACCTGCTTGGACAGATATGTTTGGTGGCGATTGGGGCACTCTTTCATCTCTGTCACAAGTTTGTCCTGAGTTCTGGAACAATCACGGATGCAGACCTAGACAGGACCGGAATTTCAGTCCTTATCTGAGACCAAGGAGCTGGGTAAGCTTAGACCCCACTCACTAAACCTCTGCATGCCTTCGTTTCCTCATCTGCAATTGGGAAGAGTTCCACGGGGTAATTTCTGTCTTCTTAAGTGAGAGTATAGTGATAAAGCAAACCTACCCAGTGACACTTCCTACTTCATTGCTGCAAGAATTACAAATGCAGTTCTGTTAGTGACTCCAGTTTATCTCACAGTATCATTCAGATGATCAAATGAGATAAAATAAAGGTGAAGTGTTTTGAAAATACTAAAGCCCTGTACCAAGTTTGCCAATAGTTGGGTCTTTTCTCACATTTGAAGCTCCCCCCCCAAATGCAACAATGCAAGCTTCACAAAACAACAAAAATACCAGCTGCTGGCATCGTGTTTACGCTGCTGTGGGATAGGATACTCAGCATGGGTCTGGCACACTGAGGGAGAGGGTGTTTTGACGTCAGCGTCAAAAGGCAGCAATTCCCCAGGGTTCAGCTGGAGGATGGCTGCCTATACTAGCAAAACTCACAAGAAAGCAAGCAACAACACAGCATATCTGTAATGAATGATGAATGGATTTAGTGTTTTCCTAGAGTTTCTTATGCTAAGATTGGCTTGCCTACTCATTGTGTATGTAATTATACATGTTTGTTGCTAATGTACCTGGTATTTTGTAAAAGAGAGCTAAACCTTTTGTAAACTGACTCAAAATTGCAGTATGAGGTACTGAAAGTATAAAACAACATGGCTTGGCATTTGCCTCTATTTTGGGATTAGGAGAGTAAATGTGGCATTGTCATGGTTTGTTATTTGATAGGAATATATTTGGAATTTTGGAATTTTATGTGGTACCTTTTTGCCAGCAGTTTCCCCTCTTCACTTATGACTGTCATTCCACATTCTCAAGGCAGGAGAGGGAGATTCTTCTGTCCCCTATTAAACCAACTCAGTGTTTTCCTGGACACATAGTGACTGTTCAATGTATACTATTGATACCTCAGATTGCCACTTTTAGATACCAGTTTCTAAACTTGATAAGATTCCTGTGTTTGGACCTTTGTTCTCTCTCTCTTTTTTTTTTTTAACATTCAATATTTATTGTGCTCCTACTATGGATAAAGCTCTGGATTAGGTGCTCTAGGTTTGCAAAAATAAGATGTAGTTCTTCCATCAAAAAAATCTTTCAAATCTTTGATCTATTGATGGAAATTTCCAGACTTCTGTGATGTACATTAGAAAGATATATGTTTAATAAAGTGCAATACAGCATCACAGGAACTTAACAGGTCTTACAGAATGATTATATGGAAATATAAACTCATTTGGCCCTCATCCCCATCCCATGGCATTAGAGATTAAGAACCTAAGCCAAGTCCTCTAATTCTTTTTCCTTTATCTCTCTGATGAATTGCAGCAAAGCTTGGGATAAACCACAGGTAACACAGAAGGCCAACTTTTTTACACTTCAAAAATGAAACCCAAGTATTCATATTGTTGAAAAGTACATTGTTAAAACTTAAGAGAGCAGGTGCAAATCCGCCATGGGAAATGAGGCAGGGAACAAAGGAACAGTGCGCTCTGGAGTTCACAAAACGCCAGCACTCTGAGAGCGCTAGCTGCTACTGTAAGATTCAAAAGCAGAGGGCTCAACTTGAGTATAAAGTCATGCCCATCTCTTTAACTCTGTTTTTTCTGCCACTGATGTTAGTCAATAGGTGTGTCACAAACAAATCTGAGTTCCCAAGGAGGCTCCTGGCGGGAGTCTTACAGCACCCACCTCTCAGGGCTCTCAAATGTCCTCTGAGTGCAGCATCTCCTGAGATAAGCAGTGGGCATGCACTAGAGCCCCAGCTTATTCATGTCTCAGGTGGCATGAATAGAAAGCAATGATGAAGACAGGATGCTTTGGAAAGTCAGAGGATGGTCCCTGAGGAAAAAAAAGATGTCCAAAATCCTTTTAGAAAACGTGGAAGGACATGTACCTGAGTTAGATTCTGGGTACTGAACAAAACGAAGATCTGTGTTCAAATTTCATATTACCTCTCACTTAAACAAGTTTTGTGGCCTCTCTGAGCCTCAGTTTTCATTGGTGAGTTATGAAGTTGAATAAGATACCATACACAAACTGGTGTATATTATCTTATTCAACTTTGTAAGATAATACACCCCCAAAATGCCACATACATACACATATAGTTATCCAGATTGCCACAATATTCATATACAGGAATAGAAGTCAAGCTTGCTTCTGGAATAGAAGTGGAAGGCTTTCCCCACAAGTGTGGTTTGGGAACAGGAGCTTCGCCTAGGAGCCTGCTAGAAAGGTATAATCTCAGTCCTGCAATAGACCTACTGAATTTGCATTGTTGCACACACATGCATATTTAAATGATGTTTGAGAAGTGGGTCTGGAATGAAAACCCAGTTAAACTGTACTTGGTTTTACTTCCAAAGGACTGCAGGGCAGGCAGCACTGAAGGATGTAATGTTTAAAACTTATATTAAAAGTAATGAGTAAGTATCAAAGAACAGAAAACCACAAATATTGGAGAGGATGTGGAGAAATAGGAACCCTTATTCGCTACTGGTGGGAATATAGAATGGTGCAGCAGCTCTGGAAGGCAGTTTGGCAGTTCTTCAGGAAGTTAAATATAGAACTACCATATGATCTGGCAATCCGATTACCAGGTATACACTCAGAAAAACTGAAAGCAAGGACTTGAACAGACATTTGCACACCGACGTTCATAGCAGCTTTTGACAAAAAATGGAAACAGCTCAAGCGTCCATCAAAGGATGAGGGGATAAATAAACTGTGGTGTATACACATGCGATGGAATATTATGGAGTTGTAAGAAGGAATGAAGTCCTGATGCATGCAACAACATGAATGGACTCTGTGGATGTTATGTTGAGTGAAATAGGACAGAAACAAAAGGACACTAATAAGAACTAATTATAATGAGCAAAATCTGGGAGTTAAAATCTAAAGTATAGGTTATCAGGAGCTCAAAAGAGGGTAGAGAATAGGCAGATGATATTTAAAACTTACAGAATTTTTAATAAAGTTGAAAGTAAATGTTTGGAAATGGATAGAAGTGATGGTAGTGCAACACCACCAGTGTAATAACAGTGCTGTGTATGAGTATAGTTGAAGGGGAAGTATAGGGTCATTCACATTACTAGAAGAAAAGCTAGAGGATATAACATGGAACTGTATAACATAGAGAAAACTGTTGTGGACAGTGACTGTGGTTAGTTGTACATATAAAAAAAGTTCTTACACAAACTAGAACAAATGTACATCACTATTACAATGTGTTAATAGGGTGGTATATGAGGGGCAGTACAATTAACACAAATTAAGGACAAAAGTTAACAGTGATATTGTAATATTCATTCATCAATTGTAACAAAGGTACTACACCAAAACTAAGTATCAACAATATGGGGGGGGGAGGGACAGAATCCCTTACACCCCTATCTGCACGGATATTTGTTTTTGGAGTAATGAGAATGTTCACAAATTGATTGTGGTGGTGAATGCATAACTCTGTAATTATACAAGAGCCATTGATTGGCATACTTAAAAAAGAGGAGGGGGCAAGAAAATGGTCAAGTGCTGAGTTGCAGATGGCTGTGGTTAGAGAAAGGTCAGAGGAGAAGGAAATTTGAGAATTGTTAAGTAAATTTCCCATCCTTTAGATCATTTTTGTTGACCCTGTTTCAAAAAGGAATTGGAGATCATTCCCAGGATTGGAGGTCCCCTTCAAGTCCCAAGTTTAACAAAGTAATAAATGTGTAGATGCTGGCCCTGGAACAAGATCTGAAAGAGATGTCAGTTTCCTGAACTATAAAATGAGGAGTTGGTTTGGAATTAAGACAATTTCCTTAGTTTGTTCTGGTTTTAACAGTATTTCCGACCTTGCTTCTCTTCCCATGTCTTCAGCCTTTGCCCTCCCTGCTTGCTGAATACACACCTTGGAAGGCAACAGATGTTTTGGGCTGAAATTCTACTGACAATGTTAACAGTCGTTCTGAATAATTGATGCAAAACAACACATGTTTTTCTGAATTATTTGAAGAGTTAGCAAAAGCAGGTTTTTATTGGATTTTCTGGATAATAAAAATTGTAAGATGCTAATCTAAGAGATTACCAGTTTTAGCAGATGTTCTGAGGAGGAATATGAGATGTCAATTCTAGCTCTTTTATCAATAGAAAACACTACTTCGGCTTCTCTAATGGATCAGAATGTCCTATCTTTGTTGCAACTAGCAGGTAAGAGTTTGTCACTGCAGCTAAAACTCTCCCAGATAACTCTGTATTCCCCACAGAATTTAATTTACAAAGATGCAGCATTATTTTAGCATTAAATATGTAATGCTTCAGGGAAAAAAAAAACATTTTGAAGTTGGAAGGTAGCAATTTAACAGCACAACCAATGACTTAGAGTACAGCTAAGCTGTACTCTAAGCTTCAGCATAGCTTTGGTTACAGTCCATTTTTAATTGATTATTAGTTATTTCTCTTCTATTTTTCAAATCTATGATATGTTAGCAAAATATTTAATTAATTGGACTTGACATGTTACCAGCTGAAGGGGAGGTCTCCTACATGGAACCAACTCTTTCAAAAGAGATCTCAAGTGTTTATAGGACATTTTTACTGCACAGATGACAATATGATTAAGCAGGTAGGCCTATTTCAAGCTCATTTAATAAGCATCTCCTCTAGAGAAACCTATATTTCTATTTCAGTAGCTAACTTTCCTTTCAGTTAAGTTCTAATGGATGGACTCATGATCCTAAAGCTCACAAGAGATTGGCTTACACCCCCAATTCTTACAAACTTACCTGAAATGATAAATGCACCTGATGTATCCAATGGAGAGGGTAAAACTGTGATCAGGGGGGACACCAGCCACAATTAAGGGAGGGATATCATATTGAAACAACAATGAAACACCTAAACCAGGAAAGAGATTTTTATCTACTCAGGTCACTAAAGCTGCTTGGAGGATAAAGTGACCACAACATGTCCTGTCCTGTTGTTTAAAGATTGGGACAAATCCTAGAAAAATTTGTCTCCATCAGGGCTTAACTAAGAGACCCTTCTCCCCTGGCATCTTAAGTTGTCACAGTTCCAGGGAGGACCCTGGAGTTAGATGCCAGCATCAGATGATTTTGATTACATCTTCTATGCATACATGGAGTAAATACTTAGATGCAAGAAGAATTTGTTTATTCTTTAGGGCCCATGGCTTGGTACGGCCAGTGCCTAAGTCCATTTCAACTGTGTACAAGAATATGTGAGATTTGCCTGAGGAGGAAAAGATGTTTTGGTTCGAAAACTCATAAAGGTTTGAATTCTAGTAAGCACATATGTCAAATAATCAGCTGAAACACACTTTAACTCTTACAAAGGTTTTTTTTTTTTTTCTGCTTTCACACAGTCATATTGTAAAAGCTATATAGCTATACAATCATCTTCAAGAATCAAGGCTACTGGCTGAAACTGTAGAGCTGTGTTCCAAAAGCCATGTTTCTTGAAGATGATTGTATAATGATATAGCTTTTGCAATGCTACTATGTGACTGTGAAAACCTTGTGTCTGATGATCTTTATGGCTATGATATGCACAGATGAGTAAGAAATATGGATTAAAGATAAATAAATAATAGGGGGAACAAATGTTAAAATGAATTGAATAGATTGAAATACTAGTGAACAATGAAAGGGAGTGGTAAGGGGTATAGAAAAAAAATAGGGGGAACAAAGTTTAAAATATATTGAGTAGATGGAAATACTAATGGTCAATGAGAGGGAGGGGTAAGGGGTATGGTAAGAGTTTTTTTCTTTTTATTTCTTTTTCTGGAGTGATGCAAATGTTCTAAAAAATGATCATGGTGATGAATATACTACTATGTGATGACACTGTGAGCCGTTGATTGTACACCATGCACGGAATGTTTGAATGTTAAGAATGTTCATGATGTATGCTGTTTTGGTTTGATAAAAATAAATTTAAAAAAAAAAAGACTCAAGACTACTGGAACACAGCTCAACAGTTTCAGGTACTTCCCTCTAGCCACAGGGAAATTATACCTATTGTTTGGTGTGAGTGTCTTTTAATAAGTTTGATATCATGCATAGGCAATGAAAATCTTAAAAAACCTATCTAAGCCCAAACACCCCTAAAGAGAGGGATAGAAACATCAAAGGCGATGGTGGAGTTATACACAGAAGATAAGATTTAACAACTGAATACGAATGCTGAATCATTACATTGATATCTCTTTTAGTCTCCAGTATCTTAGAGCAGCTAGAAGTTAAAACCTAAAACTGTGGAATTTTAACCCATACCAAACTCTGAAAACTGTTCTACAACTAATTGTTACATTGTGCTTTGAAATGTATCGCTTTTTTTGTATAAATGTTATTTTTTCACAAAAAAAGAAAAGAAAAGACGATTGTGATGATAAAAAAATATTTAAGCCCTCTAGCCTCCTATATTCTGGAGCAGCTAGAAGGAAAAATCTGAGAGGATTGTATTGTAGCCCATGACAAACTCTGGAATCTGTCCTGTAACTACTTGTTGAAAGTGCTTTGAAAACCATTGCTTTTTTAGTTCTTTGCTTTGTAGATATGTTTTATTATACAACAAAAAAGTAAAAAAAAAAAAAAAAGGCCTCTCTAGATGTACTTTATATACCTTTTTTATAGTTAGAGAAGTGTAGATTCAAATTTTAAAAATGCATAAATTACAGAGTTCCCATGTACACCCCCCCCCCAGACACAATTTTCCCTATTATCAACACTTTGCATTTGTGTGGTAGCTTTGTCAGAATTGATGAAACAGTAACATTATTATAAGTTTGTGTTGTATAGTCTTATGCTTTTTTGTTTTGTTTTTTTAATTTTTTTATTCTAATAACATATACACACCCTAAAATTTCCCCTTTTAACCACATTCAAATGTATACTTCAGTGTCAATTATATTCACGTTGTGCTCCCATTACCACGATCCGTTACCAAAACTTTTCCATCACCCCAAACAGGAACTCTGTACCGATTAACCGTTACCTTTCCTTTCCCTATTCCCACCACGGGCTCTGGTAACCGATAGTCTAGTTTCCATGAGTTTGTTTATTCTAATTCTTTCCTATCGGTGAGCTCATATAATATTGTCTATTGTGTGCCTAGATAAACTTTTGCTATCTCCTCTTCATTTATATATCTATTCTGCAGGAAAAAAAAAATATCTGTTCCATTTTTTTGGTACGGGCAAGCTTAAAGATAATAGATTTCAAATTCACCAAAAGTTAAAACAATCGCTGACTATAAGCTGCAAGTTCAGCAACAATACAAGCATCTAAGGGCAAGCACTTCATCACTAACCTTATCTCTTCCAGGCTCTTCTTATCTCCAAAGTGTTGAGAAGGATGAAATGAAGGTTTATAACTTTCTCCTTTACTATTGAAAACTCCACCCACCCAGGGGATTAGCCAATGAGTGTTCCAGTTTGCACACACCCCTCTGAGGCCTCGCTTTACACCCATTGTTAGTATATTTGCTATCAAGTTACCAAAGAAGAAAGTAAGATTCCACTCCATTTGACAAACATTTGCTGAATGCAGCTCTGAGCCAGGTCTGTTTTAGCCCCAAAACTACAATGGTGAACATATCCAATTCCTGCATCTATGGGAATTAAAGTCCAGTTAGGGAAGACAGGCAATGTACATGTATAAGCAAATAAGAATGCCAGACGGTGCCAAGTGCTACCAAGAGAATAAAATAGGATGATGAGAAAGAAGGACCTGGTGAATGGCAAATGCTCTAGAGTTCATGGTCAGAAAAGGCTTCTCTCAGGAAGGGATGTTTGAGCTGAGAATATAAGAAGGACCCCATCATGCAAAGTCCAGGGTTGATCACTTGGGTAAAAGGAATAAACACCACACTGATGAAATACCAAAATAGTAAGGTAAAAAAATACCAAAGCCCATGCTGACTTTGTCTGTTTGCAGACCCCTGCCCCCTGGGAATCACTTTCTGCTCTTCTCTGTCCCACAGGATGCTGTCCAGGCAGAGAACAGAGGACAGAGGACAGGAAGAGAGGGGTCAGGCATTTCTTCCATTTATTACTGGACAAAGGCCATGGATTCCTTTGCCTGATGCGCTCAATAACCAATTCCTGAGACACCGGGGTTTCAAAGGGAGAAAGAGTTTATTACAAGGTGTGCAGTAGGAGAGCACATGGCCTATCAGCCCAAAATCTGCCACCCGGAACTAAAGTAATTCTGATAGTTTTATTAGAGAAAAAGATGGTCAGGGTTTAGGACAATGAGCACTGTGGCCCCAGATGACGTAATTAGAGGTGATTATTGTGCATGCATAGATGGATTACATGCCTAGTCACAGGTAAGGAAATAGCAGAGTGAAGCATAGGTGACTTGCAGGTCAAAGTCCACCACACATGTCAGGTAGGTCTCCCCCAGCTAGAAACGCTCTCAGCCATCAGGACAGCCTTGGACTTGGGCTGACCCAAGACCCCTTCATTAATAAACATTAGGGTCTGTTTTTAGTGATTACAAGACTCTAAAGTTGAAAAACTGGATAACCGGGTCCAAATGAAGGTCACAGGGTTTTTACAATCACAGGGGCAGAAAATGAGGGCTATATAATCATTCTCAGAGATCAAGGCGGCTGGAATACAATTTAGATATTTCAAGAATTTCCCTCTCTCTACTCCAAGGTACCAGAAAGCAAAAACGAGTATCTATATCATGATTCAGTAACCAAAATCATCCCTTAAATCCTGATTTCTCAGTGACACATTCAGTATCCCTGTCTGGGGCTGCATCTGGGGCAGTAACTGTATGCAGAGGTATGCCCTCTCCTCCCCCGCTCCTGATGATACTATCTCATCTCTTTGCTTCCTCAGGTCTCTGTTACTTGCTGGTCTTTGGCTACCTCAACAACTCCCACTGCTTCACCTGCTTATACCATTGTAAATAGTCCCATCATTACAGCATCTTGAACCTAAATGCAAACTCCCCAGGAATGAAGCAGGAGGAGGAGTTCAGCCAAAGGCTTTACTTCAGGGAGAAACAGAGCCACCTGGGCAGCACTTCAAGAGAGAAATGGCTGCCCTGAAGTGGCAGGGGATAGGGTTTTTATGGCTTAACTTTGGGGTTGGGGGCAAGAGTTAGGTAAGTTTCTATTGTCTAGCTTTCAGAATTAGGGGTTAAGTTAGGAGTTGGCAGTGCTTCACTAGTAAAGTTAAATTTTAAGCACTGCCTGAAGCATGCAAGGTTGTAATTGTCTTCTGCCAGTGGGTAGAGGTTGAGTAATGGGGGTTATTATAAGAAGGCAGCTGCTGGAGCATGAAAAGGTGCAGGCTAGGGTGGGAGAGCTGTTGAAATAGTTGCCAGAGGTAGATCACTTCATGGAGGGAAGGCCTAACATTCTCCAGGCCTGACATTCTGGTCTTTTTGGTAATAAGGGGAATGGAGGTGATGGTTCATTTTCTCTAACTGCTTCCAGCTGAAATAGGGCATAGTCTCAAGGTGGTGGTGGTGGGGGGTTGACCAGAGGAGTCATGGGACAGGACTGGAGGAGTCATAGGATAGGAGTAGAAGCTGTCTTTGCTCTTTGTCATATGAGAGATGTCATGTGTGTGTGTGTTCTTGAGTTATTGTCCAGATAGCTCAGTGTATGAATTGCAAGAGGAGCTGTAAGAGACAAATGCCAAAGAAAAGAACTAAAAGCAATATTAGGAGTGGGCCACAGTGACTCTGCAGGCAGAGTTCTCGCCTGCCATGCTGGAGACCTGGGTTTGATTCCCAGTGCCTGCCTATGCAAAAAAACCAAACAATATTAGTAATGGTGTTATTAGGGAAGGAAGCATTGATTTTAGAGATGAAGTAAAGTAGAAGAAGAATGAAGGCAGTCATGATTGGCTTCCATAGTTATTATCTTGGGCTTTTTGAATAATTTCTTTGTTTTCTTTTAAAATTTTAAGGTTTTCTTCTACTTATCCAGTTTTGTTAATATAAAACAAAACAACAGGCTTCATTTATGGTTGCACAGGTGCCTCCTGTGACAGCAGTGAGAACATCTAATGCTCTCCTGCTTTGTCTAACAACTGAAGCTAGGCTATTTATTTCTTGTTTTGATTAGTAATAGCTTATTTAGTTGCATTCCAGGATAATTGTAATGAGAGAGAAATGTTTAAAATTGATCATTCTAGGAGTGGAATTCCTACAAACCAAAACAGGCTGCAGAAGATGTTTGTGGGCAATACCTCCTATGGCAGTTATTCTTTGTCCTGCAAAGAATTGGCGTAAGAAGGGAAAACCTTTGGCAGAAAAGTCAGAAAGCAAAGAAATCTCTGTCCCAAGAGAAGGCCAGAGCCTCGAGTTTATTTTCTGCTAATGATGTATCAGGTAAAGGGGCCATTTGGAGTTAAGCTAGCCATTGAACACCAGGGGAGGTTCCTGTTTGCCTTGAGCAGGTATCTTTAATTTTAAGAACAAAGCAGGAGTTTTCCCATGAGTAGGAGACTATGTTCCAGATAACCCAATGCCACAGATAAGCAAAGCAGATGGATAGGCAAATGACACAACAAAGCAGACAGACATCTTGAGCTGTTTTCAGCTCTTAGGCTGCTTTTGACAAACAAACCAGCGCAGTGGTTTTCCACTGCTTGAGGACATGCAAACAGAGAGCAAGCTTACAAATGCTTTAACCATATCCTCCCCCTCAGATGGTGTATCTTTTTCTAGAATAGGATTATAATGAGCATGAAATCCAAACTCCTGATCTTCTAAGAACTGACTGTTTTTCCATTTTTGAGGTTGAAATGAGGTTTCGAGAAAGAAACCTAGATTACGTGTTTGTCCAGAAGAAGCCTTTCTTAGGGTGTTAAGATAATGGCATTAAGTATGATAGGTATAATAATACAGGATCCTGTCCATACCTGAGGAAATATTAAATATATAGTGTTACTACATAGAAAATAAAAAACAATACCTGCAAACATTAGGGCTGTTGAAGGTCCAGAGGGGATAAAATATAGATGCAGGTGGGAAGAAAGGTTGAATGCTTGGGTTCCATCATAAACTATATTTACATATAGAGGAGAGTAGTGAGGGTCAGAGATGTTTGTAAGTAAGTTTTGTTTGATAGAGAAGATTACAAAAAAGGAAAGTGAAAAAATTTCCAGGTTTTTCTTGGGCTTTGGTTTGGTTAAGTTAAATGTTGGTTCGGACAGGGTTCTTAGACTAAATAGTTCAGTTTGTTTATAAGAGCTGTTAAAATACAGGATATTTTTTCACTGCAATTTTTACTAATTACGTGCATAGGGAGGGTTTTGTTAATGCCTGAATTGTTCCAAATAAGGGCTGAGTTGAAAGGTTTTTCTGGTATGTGTTGATTTGAATGCCACTGTAAGGTGGTTGTGTTTGGAAATGACCAGGTTTCCCACAGTGATAACACCCTGCTGAGCTCCGTGCCCTTCTTCTCTTTTATCCCCTTTGGCCCAGACTCCTTATCTCACCTCTGCCTTTCCTCTTCCCTTCTCATAAACACTTTCTGCGACTCTCTTAATAACTTCCAGTGGTTTATCCACCCCCCCAACTATTTTCTGGATCTTTTTCTGAACGTTAGGCTAAGACCCCTTTATGTAGCTGACTTAGGGTATTTCTTGGGCCGCAGGACTGTCAGGGTCCATTCCTGAGTATTTCCTCACCTGGTCCTTCAACCTTTGCAGGTAAGCAGAGGGAGTTTTGCTTCCCTTGAGCCACCTTAGAGGTTTTATTTAAGTTCTGAGACTTGGGTACAGCTAATTTCATCCCTTGTATAAGGAAGTCTCTAAAATCCCTTGTTTGTGCCCTGTCTTCTGTGTGTTGGTGGAGAAGTGTTTTTAACTGGAGAGCGTGGGAAAGTAATCCTCCATGGGGCATTCGGGGGAGGTAAGTTGCTTAAGAGGAAAGGATGTTCGTACATAGGCTCGAGTGGGCTGAGAAAGGAGAGTTGTTAGGACGGTCTGGGGCTACGAGAGCTAGGAGGAGGAAGAGATGGCTGGTGGCTGGGTGTGTGATGGGAGCACGTTGATGGTGGCACGTAGGGTGGTGAGACTATCTCTGCCAAGTAGGTGTGTAGTGCACTGTGGTATGACTTGAAAAAAGCGTGTGAAGAGGTGGCCTTCGAACTGGCAAGCTAGGGGTGGGGTGTACCTAGGTTCCTTCTCCTCTGTGACCTAAATGGCTGCTATATCAGTTTGGCTGGAATAAGCATTGAGAGCTGAATATGTGGCCCCCGCGTCCAATAGAAAGGTAGCAGGCTTCCCTTTGAGGAGAAGAGTTATCCGAGGTTCCTAGTTGTCAATGGTGATGGGGCCAGTGAAGGCCTCAGGCTGGTCAGTCCATGTTGAGGATGCCCAGGAGGTCAGCAGCAGCTGCAGCTTGGGAGAATGTCTGTGAACGTGGAGGGGCTCGGGGACAGGCCATTTTCCAATCATCTGCTTGACCGCATAGTGGCCAAGGCTTGGTGGGTGGTTTGGGACTGGGGCGGTGCTTTGCCCAGTGTCCCACAGTGTTGCATTTGAAGCACAGGCCAGAGGGGAGACAGGTGGCCTGTTTGGCTAAATTGTTTGCTTGCTGGTAGCCTGAAAAGGCCGTAGCTATCATTTGAAGGTTAGCTTTCTTTTCTTCTTTTATAGTTTCTGCCCAGTTTTTTAAAAACCTTAAAGGTGGCAGCCATCAGAACCTGTTGTGGGGTGAGGGGAGCCTCTTCAAACTCTTAAAGTTTGTGCCTTACATCTGAGGTGGCTTGGGAAATGAATCAGGAATTTAACCACAGGCTCTTCTTGGGGCTTTCTGAGGTAAGACGCATGTGCCAGCTAAGCTTCAGTGAGCCTGGCCATACACTGGGCTGGGTTTTCATCAGGCCCTTGAAAGACTAAAGTGTGTCAAAATTAATCATTTTTAGGGAGGCTCTCTCAAAAATGCAGGTTTGGAAGTGATTATGTTTCTGTATGCCAGGGTGATTGATTTGGTGTTGCCAGTTGGGGTCTACACGGGTCACTGCTTGTTCCCTGGGGAGTCTGTGCTGTTTGTGGTATTAAGGTGTCTTCATGTTGTCCTGCTGCCTGCCGGACTCTTTCCCTCTCCTCTGGAAGTGGAAGGAAGAATCATGTAGAGATCTTACCAGTAAGATTATAAGACTATAAAAGGAAGGTAAATTCTTTAATATATTGAGCAGGGTTGGTGGAAAACGGACCTAGTTTTTTCTCTGTTTGGGCCATGTGCATGGATTAGGCTTTCAGGACTGGCTACTTTCCATAGCGGTAGGAGGGGTTGGGAGGGTTAGGCAGTAATGACCGTGATGTGCAAGGGAGCAGGTTTCAGAGGGATTCAAAGAGGGCGGGGGTTGAAAGCGGGTCTCAGAGGGAGTTGGGGAGGAGTTTGAAAGGGTTTTGGATGTAAGAGGAGAAATTGGTAAGAGGAACAGGATTGGCAAAGAGAGGGACGGTTATGAAGGTAAACGAAAACTTGAATGTAAGGAATTTCAGGTCACCTGCCGCTGTGCTGAATGAAGTTCTTTAAGTTTTGGAGAGCTTGAAAATTGAAAATGCCATTTTCTGGTCATTATTTTTCATTATCCAATTTGTACTGATGCCATACAGAAGTTGAACAGAAAACGAGATTTTTGGGTCTGATATCTCCCCCTAGGTACGGAGTTTTAAGGTTATGGAGGATACAACTTAAAGCTGTGTGTGTGTGTGTGTGTGAGTGTGTGTGTGTGTGTGATTTTTGGTGGGGCTGAAATTGAGTTCCCCGTTTTAGGTGGCACGGGTGAAACTAAGGAATTTAAAGGGGACCGGAATTTTTCCCACAGAGACGCGGTCATCTCGCCTGCCGTGGCCCTCAGGGATGGTGAGGATCACTGACCAAACGCTAAGATTTTTGGCAGGTTGTCCTGGACAAAGGAGAAAGGAGAGAGGAGAGAGGAGAGAGAGAGACACCAAGACCCAGACCCTCCCGTGTGTGGGGTGTTGGATGGGTGTTTCGCAGCGGCAGGGTGGAGATGTGGGGGGAGGCAGGCTACGAGGATGTGATAGGTTGAGCATGAAATGCAGAGAGAGAGAAACAAGAGCAAAAGGAAAAGGAGACCTGAACATATGGAACTTCACTCTATTTTCCAGTCCAATAAATAAAATTGGCAAGATCATGGAGTGCTTTATAACCAAAAGGCCCATTCTCTGATCACTGTGAATTGTTGTCTAGTTTATATTGTGTTGAGACTGTGTTAAAGTAGAATATGAGATACTTAGGTTGAATTTGGTCTCCATAATCTATGATTTTATATTGTTTAAGTAGGCCCCCCAGGGGGGTGGTGTAGAGGGAAAGGAGTAACCTGTGTCCATGTCACCAATGTAAGAGAAGAAAAGATTTCCTTAGAGTTGGGCATTTCCCAACCTATAAGGAATCAGGCAAAGGTCTCCCCTAGAGCTGAGCAGCCCCAAACTCAAGAGGAACTGGACAGATGAGAGTGGTCTCCTAGAGAGAAGCCAGCATCCTGGAGTCAATCTAGAGACAGGTACACCTTTGTCTGAAGGGATTGCCAGAGCTGTGTCGGAGCCCAGTATCAGGGCTTTCATGAAAAAACGAGAATCTGACGAGCCGGATTGGGACTGGATGGCCATAAGGGTAGGTGGGTGGACTTACAGTTTTGGTTCTGGCAGTAGGTGAGCTGGGGTGGGTGAATTTCCAGTTCTGCTATGGGTGGCATGACCGTTTTCAGAGGTAGAGTTTGCAGGGTGTGTCCAGAAGATTCCTTTGGGCCTTTGTTTCTGCCCAGACTGTCAGGATTAGGAAGGAAGCCCAGGACTAGCCCACCACTGCCTGTTGCTTCCCCAGTTGCAAAGTAGAGTGGGTCCAGGAGTCCCTTGCTTCATGGACTGCCGGGAGAGCCTCAGAGAAGGACTGCACCCAGGACCCACCCACCAGGATCTGGGAGTAAGCCTGGGATGAGCTGCCGCTGCCTGCTGCTTCCCTGGTTGCAAGGCCGGGGGGGTTGGGGTTGCCTTGCTCTGAGCCCCAGGTTTCCGCACCAGATGAAAGACAAAAACTCAGCAAACTCACCAGGAATGAGAGGGGCTGAGGAAGTCAGGCAAAGGCTTTATTTCAGGAGAAACAGAGCCACCTGGGCATCGTTTCAAGAGAGAAACGGGTGTCCTGAAGTTGCAGGGGATAGGGGTTTTATGGCTTAAGGTTGGGCGTGGGGGGCAAGGGTTAGGTAAGTTTCTATTGTCTAGCTTTCAGAATTAGGGGGTTAAGTTAGGAGTTGGCAGTGCTTCACGGGTAAAGTTGAAATTTAAGTGCTGCCTGAAGCATGCAGAGTTGTAACTGTCTTCCAGTGGGTGGAAGTCGAGTAATGGGAGTTATTATAAGAGGGAAGCTGCTGGAGCATGAAAAGGTGCAGGCTAGGGTGGGAGGCTGCTTGACATAGTTCCCAGAGGTAGGTCACATCATGGCGGGGAAGTGGTCCTGTTCTCCAGGCCTAACAGAACCTTCTGAGTTGGATTCTGTTTCCTGCTGGGATTCTGAAAGAGTAGGCTCTAAAACAGAGGGAAGGGGGTGGGGTGGGGGTGGGAGTGCTATGCCCAGATTACCATTCTCTGTGTGTCCTAAAACATAAGTCAATTGTGATTGGAAATAGGAACCAATCCTTCTTTATCATTGACCTTTCATATCAGAGGCCTGGAGATGCTATGAATACAACTTTTGGTTGTGCAACAATGCTTCTGATCTGTGTCTGAATTTCAGTCATAGCTCTTCTGCAGCTAGTAGATAAGGAAGCTTGTTATTATAAGAATCTCCCTGGTTCTTTGATTGTGTTCTGAGCCAAAAATTTAAAATTCAAAACATTTTCTTTTCTATTTCCCTTAAGCCTCCACTGCAGTCAGAAATAACCAACTTACCCTCTTATCTTTGCATTCCTTATTCCCTCCGTAATGGTTTATCTCAGTAGCCACCACTGTCAAAGCCTTGCCTTCAATAGGTATTTCAGTGCAGGCAACCACAGGTGATCATTTAGGGAATGATTTTACCACTGACTGGCAAAATCAACCAGTTTCCTTTTATTCCAAGTGCTAATGAGATTGCTACTACCTTTGAATCGAACAAGATCACCTCACCAATCCCAGTTTCCCATCTTTGAGATGTTGTTGCCTGCAACCTCTTCTGGCACTAAATAACATATCTGGAGGTTCAGGACAGGAAATAAGAACCACACTAGTTATGGCAGGCAGAAATTAATTTATCATAGGGAAATACATGTTTATAGAAATCACTGGAGGGTCTGGAGGAGGGAGAATTAGGAGGTCGCTGCTGGAGCTATTGTGTTCACAGCACATCACTGTATGGCCCTCCAGAGACCAAGCAGCCACTGGCATCATTGCCTCTGCTGCAACTGACATTTAATGCTTGAAGCTGATAACTTGACTGTGGCATGCTGAGTCCACCTACCACAACTGCCCTACAGTTTCTAGGTGCCCACAAAGCTGGCCATTAGATACTGGCAAGCTGGCTCCCCCTGACACTCCTGTCTTCATGACTTTGCTCACCAATATCAAAAACAGTAGGGAGATTGTGTTCTAGTTTCCTAGCTGCTGGATGCAATATACCAGAAATGGAATGGCTTTCAAAAGGGGAATTTAATAAGTTGCTAGTTTACAGTTCTAAGGCTGAGAAAATGTCCCAATTAAAGTAAGTCTATAGAAATATCCAATCTAAGGCATCCAGGGAAAGATACCTTGGTTCAAGAAGGCCGATGATGGTCAACATTTCTCTCTCAGCTGGAGGGGCACACGGCAAACATGGCAGCATCTGCCGGCTTTCTCATGGCTCTGCAAAAGGGACTCTCTCCAAAATGTTTCCTCTTTTAAGGGATTCCATGGAAGCTATCTGATCAAAAGTTACCACTCACAATTGAGTGGGTCACATCTCCATGGGAACAATCAAAATGCTCCTAGCCAGCAATATTGAATGAGGATTAAAGGACCGGGCTTTTCTGGTGTACACCACAGATTCAAACCGGCACAGATGGCCTCTAACCTAGGTCCATTTTTCAAACCATAGATGGATGCTACAAAGGAATATGGGAAATGTGAATTTTAGTTTTCCTTTCTTGTAGAATAGAAAGGTGTCCTAGAAGGTGGTGGGTAGGGGGGTGGTGGGATGAAGTTGAGAAAGTCAAAACACAGTTTCTGCCATACTAGGGCATAGTGTGCTGGTTTGAAAGGATGTATGTCCCCTAGAAAAGCCATGTTTTAATCCTAAATCCATTTTGTAAAGGCAGCTGTTTCTTCTAATCCCTATTCAGCACTGCATGTTTGAAACTGTAATTAGATCATCTCCCTGGAGATGTGATGTAATCAAGAGTGGTTGTTAAACTGGATTAGGTGACGACATGTCTCCACCCATTTGGGTGGGTCTTGATTAATTTTTGAAATCCTATAAAAGAGGAAACATTTTGGAGATTGGAGATTCGGAGAGAGCAGAGAATGCTGCAGCACCACGAAGCAGAGTTCATGAGCCAGTGACCTTTGGAGATAAAAAAGGAAAATGCCTCCCCGGAGCTTCATGAAACAGGAAGCCAGGAGAGAAAGCTAGCAGATGACGCCGTGTTCGCCATGTGCCCTTACAGCTGAGAGAGAAGCCCTGACTGTGTTCGCCATGTGCTGTCTCACTTGAGAGAGAAACCCTGAACTTCATCGGCCTTCTTGAACCAAGGTATGTTTTCCTGGATGCATGCCTTTGATTGGATATTTCTATAGACTTGTTTTAATTGGGACATTTTCTTGGCCTTAGAAGTGTAAACTAGCAACTTACTAAATTTCCCTTTTAAAAAACCATTCTGTTTCTGGTGTTTTGCATTCTGACAGCTAGCAAACTAGAACACATAGTGTTATATACATTTTCTATTCTATCAGAAATTGTCAAAATTTTTCCCAAAGTAATTGTACCAATTTGCACCCTCACCAGCAGTGTATTAGAATTCTGATTATGCTACTTCTTTGTCAACACTTGATATTTCAAATATATAGGGGTTTTCAAGTTGTCTTGTTATTAGTTTGTAACCTAAATGTGATCAGAGAAGGATGTCTCTATTGTAACAATCCTTTAAAAATTTGTTGAGACTTGCTCTGTAGCTCAGTGATCAGTTTTTACAAATGAAAAAATGCATCTTCTCCAGTTTTTATTGCAATGTTATGTCTAGGTACATTAGATCAAACTTGTTAATTGTGTCCTTCAAATCCTCTATATCCTTAGACATTTTTTTGTCAAATACGAAGAAAAATGTTAAAATGTCCCATTATGACTGTGGATTTCTCTGTTTTTCCTTGTATTTATGTCCATTTTTGCTTTGTATAATTTGAGGCACTGTTACTAGGCCCCCACAAGTTCAGAAGTATTGTTATATATATATATTCTTGGTGAGGTGTTCCTTTTTATATTTAGAGATGCATTGTTATTTAAAATCTAGTGTGACTCATATTAAAACATCTTCACTAGCTTCTTTTTGGTTGGTGTTTGCTTGAAACCTTTTACCATATCTCTTTATTTTTATCTTTCTATTTCTTTCTGTTTCAGATGTATATGTTTAAAACAGAATATAGCTGCTGTGGTAGTTTGAATCCGTGTTCTTTTAATCCATTCCTGTGTGTGCAGACCTACAGTTGGTGGGACCTTTTGATGAGGTTATTTCAATTGGGATGTGACCCACCCCATTCAAGGTGGGTGTTAATCCCCTTACTGGAGTCCTGTATAAGAGGCTAAAACACATACAGAAAAGGAGAGATGAAATTAAGAGAATCTGATAGAGAAAAGCCCCAAAGAAACTAAAAGAGGACCCACAGAAGCTCAGAGAGGAGGCCACTGGATCCAAAAGCTGAAAGCAATGAAATTCCGCAGACACCAGCCATGTCCCTTCCGATGTGACAAAAGTGTCCCAGATGCCAGCAGCCTGTTTTAACAGTCAGGTATCATCTCGATGCCTTGAGTGGGACATTTTCACGGCCTAAGAACTGTAAATTCTAAATTAATAAATCCTTACTACTTGTATTCTTTTCCAAATTTCCTTGGTCTTTTTTTTTTTAAAAAAGTTTCTAGCTCTTTACTCTGATTTTCAAATCTCTCCTTTATTTAAGCACATTTACTTCCTATTTGTGTCTGATAACTCTAGGTTTTGAAGCCCTCATTGGTCTGATCCAGCTGGCTTTTACTCATGCTGCCTTGTATCCTTGTGTTTTGTGATTTTTGACTCTGTGCCCATATTTCTTGGAACCTTAAATTGGAAATATTTTAAACCTAGACTGAGGATTGAGTACCCCAAGAAAGAATTTGTTCTTTCATCAGACCCCAAGCTGGAACCACTATATATTAAGTTCCCAGGTTAAAATTTTCTGGACTCCCTATTTTTCTTTTTTCTTTGGTATGCTGTATGGTGGGGTCACATTTCATTATTTCTTCCATGTGAGTATCCTTTTATTGCAGCACCATTTGTTGAATGTTTGTCCTCTAGATAGGAGGGTGCAATAGGAATACTTTTAAATATTTAAAAATATATTTTTTTACTGAGAAATCTCCACATGCATACAATCCAACTATATTATACAATAAATGGCTCACAATATCATCACATGGTTGGATTCCTTATTGAGTGTAAATTTGGATTACAAACTTGGATGAGAGCAGCTTCTCAAGGGAATTCTTGTTTTCCCTCTACCCAAGGCTAGGATATGAGATGGGAAATTTTCCTTCCATGTCTTCCCTAAATGAATGAGTTTACTTTCAGTTTACTCTGCAGGTATTGACTTTTTAGCTCTCACATCTATCTGTGAGTCCTCTCCTAACACACTCTCCCAGCTTGGGCAGCTCTAGATTTTTTCTCCTGTGCACTCACGGTAAATAAACTGAAGCTCAAGGTCTCCAAAGATTTGCAAATGCCTTCTGGGCAAAAAGCCATTTTCAGTGCCAAAATTACCTGAGTTCCTGCTTACACCTAGTTTTTGGTACCTCAGGAAACCTCGGGATTTCCTACTGTTCTTTATAAAAATGTTCTTATGGTGACATATATAATTATATATATATACATAAAACATAAAATTTTTCATTTTAACCATTTTAGGTGTACAATTTAGTGGTATTAATGACATTTACAATGTTGTGCAACTCCACTACTATCGATTACCAAAATGTTTTCATGACCTCAAAGAGAAACTCCGTACATATTGAACAATAACTCCCCATTCCCCACCGCTTTCCAGCTCCTGGTAATCTCTAATTTTCTTTCTGTCTCTATGAAATTGTTTGTTCTAGATATTACAAATAAGTAGAATCCTACAATATTAGGCCTTTTGTATCTGGCTAATTTCACTTAGCATGTTTCCAGTTCCATCCATGCTGTAGCATGTATCAGTACTTCATTCCTTTTTATGTCAGAATAATATCCCATTGTATGTATATACCACATTCTCTATTTCTGTCAATCCATTGATGGGCAGTTGGGTTGTTTCTACCTTTTGACTGTTATGAACGATACTGTTATGAACACTGGTGTACAGATATCAGTTTGGGATGCTGTTTTCAATTATTTTGGGTATTATACCTAGAAGTGGAATTTTTGCTGATGTGATAATGCTGTTTAACTTTCTAAGGAACTACCAAACTCTTTTCCACAGCAGTTCTACCATTTTACCTTTCTACCAGCAAAGTATGAGGGTTCTGATTTCTCTCTCTCTTTGCCCACATTTGTTATTTTCCATTTTTAAAATAATAGCTACCCTAGTGGGTATGAAGCGACATCTCATTGTGGTTCTGATTTGCATTTCCCTAATGACTAATGATGTTGAGCATCTTTTCATGTGCTGATTGGACATTCATATTTCTTCTTTGAAGAAATGTCTCTTTAATTCCTATGTCCATTTTTAAATTAGGTTTTGTCTTTTCTGTTGGTGATCCTACTTTTATTATTAACTCATTAATAGCTTTAAAATCTTTTCATATTTTGTCCAGCATTGTTAGTTGTTTTTGGTGGGAGTGTGGTTTATGGTATCCAATCTATCATGTGATCAGCAACAGAAAGCCTTTAGCCTTTCTTCAGAATCACAGAATGTAGAACTGGAAAGTTTGTTTCCCTTCTCACCCCCTCATTGAAATGAGAGCATTGGGGCTGCCTCCTGGAGCCACTGCCCCAAAGACAAGTGCTCCAGTACACCAATCTCTTCTTGTTCTCTTTGGAATCATTCTAAGGCTGGGGACTCAGCCTGGCATGCACCTCTTTTGAGAGTGTAGCTTTATGCTGGGTCCCTAGCTCATTAAGTGCCATGCTCCTCCTTCTGTACACAGCCACTAATGCCCCACACCTCCCAGCTTTCCTCTTTTGTTCCAGTCACTGGAGCTCTGCAACTGCCCCATTTATGCGTGGTTGTACACTTTAACCCTCTTGGTTCACCTGTTGTGCCTTTTGGCTGGGGAACCTCATGTCTTCATCCCACTGCTGCTCCCTGTCTCAGGTAGGAAGCAATGTATTTGGGTTCAGCCCTGAACACTCTAGGACACTGATATTTCTGAGGACAAATGATCCAGTTACGACATCTTACTCTATGATCTGAGTTTGGTGACGCATGAAAATAGAGGGTGGGAGAGTAAAATTTTGAGACTAAAAGTTTGGACCAAAAAAGGTTTGGACCAAAAAAAGGAATAGAAGAAATGGAAAATGCTACAGGAGACCAGATGGGGGAGGATGGAGCCTTTTCCAATATGGGAATAGTACAATTTAAAGACATGTAACAGCAAAAAAGCTATGGAATCTCCCTTCGTTGGAGACAGCCTAGCCTCTGGTATTTATTGTCTTTAATCCTCTGATTCAAAATATAATACCTAAACTCTCAGGAGGGCCACTAACCCTCCACCTGGACAAGGTTTTCTCAAAGAGCCAGTGCTGAGAGAGCCCCCTTGTGTCAGAAAAAATTAAAACCCGAACAGCAACGTTAGAAAAATGCTTTAAGGCCTACATAGCTGACACTCAACACGATCAGACAATGACCCTGCATAGTAACAACAGGCCAAGATGACACTATAAAATAGCCCAAATTTGCTGCCACCCCAGAGACCTCAATAATACAGACACCAGCTTGTTATCAGGTCAATGTCTGATTCCCAAGTGTAAATTAATCTTCAAATGGATGTAAAACGTTTCTCTCCTCCATTTTCTTCTTTTTTGTTGGTTCTTGCCCTTGGGGCACGGTCAGGATCTGGGCCTCTCAGCAGCAGAAGCCTAGGTCACCATAGTTCCCAGCAACTGCCGAGAAGCTGCCCCTGCCCCTGCCATTTTGCTTTTCAGGTACTGGAAATATCAGAGTGAGGCCAGAGTGCTCTACATTGTACAAATGGAAGCCAGATCATGAGCTTGAAGTTTGGACTTGATTTTCCTCTAATAAAAACACTGAACTTGAACAGATATTTGCATACTGATGTTGATAGTAGCATTATTCACAATAGCCGAAAGGTGGAAGCAACTCACACGTCCATCAACAGATGAAGCGATAAACAAAATGTGGCGCATCCATACAATGGAATACTATTCCGCCATAAAAAGGAATAAAGTTCTGAAACATGCAACAACATGAATGGGCCTTGAAGACATTATGTTGAGCAAAATAAGCTAGACACAAAAGGGCAAATATTGTATGATCTCACTTATATGAAATATCTAGAATAAGCAAATTCATAGAAACAGAAGGTATATTAGTGGTTACCAGGGGCTGGGAAGCAGGGGAATTGGGAATTATTGCCTAATGGGTACAGAGTTTCTGTTTGATACCACAAAAAAGTTTTGGTAACGGATGGTGGTGATGGGAGCATGATGTAAATATAATTAATACCATACTGCATCCACTTAAAAAAAATGGCAAATTGTAGGTCATATGTATGTTACCACAATACAATTAAAAAAATAAATTGACAGTGCCTACAACATGGATAAACCTTGAAAATACTATGCTAAGTGAAGCCAGTCACAAAAGGTTACATAGTTCATGCTTCTATTTATATGAAATATATTTTTAAAAAGACAGATCTGTAGAAACAAAGTAGATTAGTTTTCAGGGGCTAAGAGTGTTGGGGGAAAACGAATATGGGGTTCCTTTTGGGGTGATGGAAATGTTCCAAAATAGATTGTGGCAATAGTTTCACAACTCTATACACTAAAAACCTATTGATCTGTAACATTTAAATGGGTGAATTGTAGGGTATGTGAATTACAGCTCAATATAACTGTTATTTTAAAAAACCACTGAGGCACTTACATTATTGTGAGAGGTATTAACGGCCTTCCACAATTTTTTTTTGTTTATTGGCCTCTGAGCAAAACATCCCTCCTGGAATAAAAGATGAGTCTCTCTCCTTTTCAGGTGCCCCTCATCAAAATTTGCCTTTCCTCAGTTTCCTTGGTTTTCAAACTCCTGAATATTAGATACTCCAAAAGCAGCAATTCTTCCTTTCCAAAATTACTGCTGCCAGGGTCAGTTTACACGTGTATATCCCGGGTCCTGTGGTGAACGTTTCCAGAGCAGGGGCTCTTTTCTAGGATTCTGCCTCTGGTATGTAGTAAGTGCTCAATTAGGATTCAGGGCATAAGTCAACACATGTTCAGAAGCAGTATTAAGAGACCTATACTTTTAGTTTTGAAATGCAAAAAATTAGAAGCCTAATGAGAACCATTTGAAAAATACGAGGACAAATATAATATACATTCATGTTAGTCAGGGTTCTCTAGAGAAACAAACAGGAGAGATCTGTAAATATGAGATTCATAAAGGTGTCTCATGCAACCGTGGGGATGGAAGAGTCCAAAATCCGTAGGGCAGGCTATGAAGCTGGTGGCTCTGAAGAAGGGTCTGGACAAACAGGAGAGAAGTGAAAGAGTCTCTCCTCTTCCTTAAAAGCTTTCAACTGATTGGACTATTTGGCTGTGGGAGACACGCCTTCGTTGATATTAAATTGCACAGATACAAGCAACTAACTGACTGATGACATAATCAACCAGTCACGAAATATCCTTGCAGCAATGGTCAGGCCAGTGCTTGCCTGACCAAACAACCAGGCATAATCATTTGACCAAGTTGACACCAGAACCTAACCATCACAATATTCATATTTTCTTACATATATGTGTCATATAGCTTGAAGAATATACAAATAATAATTCTGTTTGCCTGCAGGAAGCAGAACTGGGTGGCTGGAGACAGGGCCAAAAAGAAGATTTCAACTATATACCATTTTAGACATTTTTGATTTTTGGATGATGTGAAGGTATTATATATGCAAATAATTTTAATTAAAACATTCTAGCAACAGGGTAATGACTCACAATTCTTTATTTCAGTTAAAGTCAACTGTACTCATTACAACCATGTAATTTATCATAGCTCAGAGAGTCATCCACTAGACATTCTGTTGTCATTAGACACTAAAAATGAGGAAGAGACCAGAGGTGTTTAGAATGGGCTAAGAGGAGGAGAAAAGGCTCTCAGGCAGAACACGAGGCCCTGCCCATCCAATTACAGGAAATGAGTAACCAGATCAGATCTCACTTAAACATCAGCCTCCCCAAAGGTTTTCAGAAAAAGGCCCCATAACAATTATTCACTGGACAAAAAAACTGTCGTTCTTTCTAGAAGAGATCTCCTTGACACGAAAGACCCTATTTAGGGAGCAGCTATACATAGCACCATGACAGAGCTGGGATCACTACCACCCGGCAACAATTAACATGTTACTGAGGACAAAGCAATCTCTAGGGCAAGCTCTTGTTCACAGACGTGTGTTGTTTTATGGCGCAAAAATGGTAAAGACAGTTCTCACGTACATGGCATCGGGGGGTGGCTTCTTCTTGCTGCCCGGTGCGAGGAATTTCTTAATTGTAGGGACATTACTTACTTTCACGGTGAACTCCTAAAAAAAAGGAAAGCATGCAAGTTCAAGATGAACACAAAGGTAAATGAAAATATGAGAATAAGCTTATGTAAGATGGCCCATCAAAATACGTTCAATAGCCAGACAGAAAAGGACAAACATTGTACGGTCTCACTCATATGAACTAACTATAATGAGCAAACTTATAGAGTTAAAGTCTAGAGTAAAGGTCACCAGGAGATCAAATGAGGAGGCCAGAGAATGGAGAGAGCAGATGCTTAATATGTGCAGAATGTTCAATAAGGTTGATTGTAAATGTCTGAAAATGGATAGAGGTGACGGTAGCACATTACTATGAGTGTAATTAACAACACTGAATTATGGGTGTGGTTTTGTTTGAAAGGGGAAGTTTAGGGTCTTGTATACCACCAGAAAGAAAGCTAGAAGATAAAACATTGAACTGTATAACATTGTGAACTCTGCTGTAGATGATGACTGTGGTTGTAGTACATATATAAGATTATTCTTCCATGAACTAGAACAAATGTATATCACTATTACAAGGTATAAATAATAGGGTGGTATTTGGGAAAAAATACAAGTAATGCAAACTATGGACAACAGTCAACAGCAACACTGCAATATTCTTTCATCAATTACTACAAGGTACCACATCAATGCTAAGTGTCGATAATAGGGGGATATCAGGGGTATGGGATTTTTCTTTTTGGAGCAATGCAAATGTCCTTAAATTGATTGTGGTACTGAATGCACAACTCTGAGATTTTACTAAGAGCCACTGAATGTACACTTTGGATGGATCGTATGATGCATGAATAAAACTGTTTTAAATACACACACACAGACATACACATTTAGTAAATGTTTGTTGAAGTGATCCAATTAAACTGCAATCCACACCTGTTTAAAGTCTGATCTCTTGGTATTATTTTTTACAATTTCTGCCACCAACTAATGGAATGCAGAACATGGTTTTTGCAAAGCTCACTGTTCACACAAAGATGTGCTCTCTTTTCAGAGACAGCAAAATAAAAAACATACTTAGAATAAGATTATATGGGCTTAAAGAAAAAAAGGAAAAAAAATCATGGGATGTACTCAATTGTATTAATTTGCTCAGAAAGTACATGAGCCATTTAAATAAAAAATGCTAAAAAGTAGTCATCAGATTATAAATTTACATTTTAAAATTCAGGTTCCTCAGGTTTTTCACTTCAATTACAAATGAATCCTCTTTCTTCTCCATGAGTGGGAGAGGACCAGTTGCATTTTTCAAAGCCCCTGGTTGGGAGGCCAGATATTTATGTAAGGTGGAACGGCAGAAAAAATATTTTTCATTCACAGTCACATCTTACCAATTCTCAGTAATTGAGAAGAAAGGTTCATCTGACCTAATGAAAAATTTGAACTACATAAGGAAATTTATAGCTATCATATATTATTATTATTATAAAGTTTTTCAAAATAAAAAGGTCATTTATAATTAAAATAGCTACTATTTATTAAATTTCTATTATGAGCAAAGCACAATCTTAATTAAGTATGCACACGAACAGAAGTAAAGACATAATACATATATCATTAACAGTAACAAAAACCCTGATAATTACGGAAACCCATTATATATAAATATGACAGTCTTCCCTTTTCATTAAATTCTACTTGCATTATCTAATTTTTAATATTACAAGCTTGTTCCAAAGGAGCTAACATTTCAAGATTCGTGGGATGTTCATACTTGCCATGCATAATAAAACTTCTGTTACATTTTTTGACCCTTTAATCAACATAGGAATAACCCTTTAATTCACTCAGGTCTGGTATCAGATTCTGATGCACTTTAAATACTGATGATGCTCAATGTGATCAGAGATTGAAATTGTATTTAGGTTACATTACAGATGTAATGTACAGATGTGCCCTGAGGTTGAAAAACTAATCATTAGCATTGTGAATGGGAAATGCCACTAGGTCCCAGGGTTCCAGTTTACCAAAAGAGCTGCTATCTACTGTTGATCTTAGATTTCGTAGCTCTTTCCATGTTTATTCAATGAAAAGCATTTACCCAGGGGGTGTAAATGTATGGGTATACACACATGTGTACATACACGCCTGGAAAGATTTTAGATTTGATAAGATTAGAAAATAAACCTTGAGTTCTCTGTATTCCCACTTACGTCTGGGTTCAACATCTCTCCTCTTCAGGGCCAAAGATACGTATATGTATTTATAAATACTGCACTTTTAGGAAGCTCCACAAACAAGGGGAACGAGCACAGGTTTAATCCCAGACTGCTCGGCAACCCCCAAATGGTCACCCCTCACTCATGCGATCTCATACAGGTTGTGTAATATTCTGAGCCTGCTGTTTACATTTGTAAAATGAAGATGGTAAAGGCTATTTCTAAGGTTATCAGAGCAGAGGCTCAATGGGAAAATCCATGTAAATGCCTAACTGATGGACTGGCACAAACGGGCACTCAATAATTACCAGACCTCTTCCCCCTTTTCTCTCCTTCTCTGCCAAGCAAATAATTATTTTTAATAGCGAAAAGAACCTTTCAGGTCAAAAGTATCCCAAATTCTGAATAACTAAAGTCAGATTAAAGAAAGCTCATCTCTGTGTTTTTCAGAAGAAATGATGAACCGATAGCTAAACTATATAATGACTTATTTGCCTTGTTGAAGATTTCTATTCTTATTCTCCAGGTGTATTTATTTAACTTGTGATAGTTGTTCTCATTAGTACATCAAAATGATGTGTACTGGATTTGGACAATTTGCATAGGCAGGCACTGGCAATCAAATCCGGTTCTCCAGCATGGCAGGTGAGAACTCTGCATGCTAAGCCACCGTGGCCTTCCCTGGACAATTATTAAATTTTAAGTACACATGTTACTGTTTGGAGATTTGATGTGTGTCTCTCTTGGCTTTTGATAAAAGACATGTCAAATTGGTCTATATAGGGGGTCAGCAACCTTTTTTTGTAAAGGGCCAGAGAGTAAATATTTCAGGCTTTGCAGGTCACATGGTCTCTATCAGAACTACTTAACTCTGTTGTTGTAGCTTAAAAACAACCATAGACAATACAGAAATGAATGGGTGGGGCTGTGTTCCAATAAAACTTATTTATGGACACTGAAATTTGAACTTCATATAATTTCATGCGTCAGGAAATATAATTCTACTTTTGAATAATATTTTTCAACCATTTAAAAATGTAAAACCCATTTTTAGCTCATGGGTCCTGTAAAAACAAGCAGTAGGCCAGATTTGGCCCAGGGGCCATGGTTTGCCAAACCCCAGTAGCTAGAAAAAAGTTCTCTGGACTTGGAGATAAAAGATTAGTGTTCTAAATAAAACTCAGCCACTCAAGGTAAAGCCATCTTGGCTGCTGACATCTGTATGCTGATATATTTACCTTCAAACGCATTTTGAAGGCACTGAATGAAATTATTATCATTATTTTTTTGGGTGCATGGTCCAGGAATCAAACCTGGGTCTCCCGTGTGGAAAGTAAGCATTCTACCACGGAACCACCTGTGCATGCCAGAAATTATTATTTTTTTAAGTCCTTTTGTGCTTTAAAGTTCTACAATCCATCCTGGTGGAGTGACACTGGGGAATAAGCTGAGCCACACAGGAGTGTTTCCTTGAAATTTCTGGGAAGGAAAGAAGTGGGAACCCTTTGGACTAACACTTAGGGCACCTCTTATTATCTCTACGAACTTAGGCTTGGGAGTTTCCATTTGAGACCACATAATCCAAAGGGGGAGCCAGGCCCCAATGGTGATGTTATTTTTGATGCTGATTTTGCCTGGTCTCCCATCTGAACTATAGCACATGCAGGCACGCAGCATTTCATCCCTAAGATCATCTCTAAACCTTGTGTCTGATGCTCTTTATCTCCAGGGTATGGAGAGATGAGTAAAAAATATGGGAAAAATAAAATAAACAAATAATAGGGGGCAAAGGTTAAAATCAATTGGGTAGATTGAAATACTAGTGGTCAATAAGAGGGAGGGGTAAGGGGTATGGGATGTATGAGTTTTTTCGTTTTTCATTTTATTTCTTTTTCTGGAGTAATGCAAATGTCCTAAAAAAATTATCACGGTGATGAATACGCAACTATGTGATGATATTGTGAGACACTGATTATGCACCATGTATTGAAAGTATGTGTGTGAAGATTTTTCTCAATTAAAAAAAAAATCATCTCTATGGAAAACTCTGCACGTAGAGTTTTTTCCGGGAAAGCAGTTGTGACACAAAAAAACTAAGATGAAAACTTCATGCTTTCACATACAATGATCTTTCAACTCTAAGGATTTAGGACCAGAAAAGCAATTTCAAGTCTGCACCTTCATTTCATTTTACAAACTAGTATCTGAAAACACACATACACACACCCATACACATAAAGCAACCAATCAACAGACACTGAAGGAAGACCTCAAGAGTTCTGGGCCAATCTTCTATTAGAGAGCTTTAGTTACCTGGAGGTGAGGAAATGCAGAGAGGATATTAGGAACTTTCTCTTCTAGAGCCAAGATGGTTTGGAGTAGAATCACATCTGCAAGGCTCAGCTGGTTACCAACAAGAAAGGTTTGTCCATGATCCTTTAAAATCTGTAGGATATAAGTGTTTGGCATTGTTGAGTATTCTCTACCTGGAGAAACTGATGATGCTACAAAATCAGTGTGGTATCTGAGAAGGGGGAGAACTAGTATCTTGTCCTTTCACTCTTTTACAAATAACATCAACTGAGAGGAAGCTAACTCTGTGCATCAAAGGGTGATAGTGGGGGCAAGGGACGGGGAGAGGGAATATGTGTGCAGGGAGTAAAAATGAAAGCATCACTAAATAGCTGCTATATCAGAACAAGGCACTGAAAAGGGGAAGAAAATGTTGATTAGCTAGATTTTGCATTCAGTACTTTCAAAGGATACATCTGTTCCACAAATTTATCCATAAAAATGAATTAACCCTGACAAATTCAGGAGAATCAGGAGAAAATGATATAAGAAGTATATAACTTCTCCAGGAAGTTCTCTATTTCTCAATTCTGTATTTCCATGAACATCAGATTTACAACCATAAACCAGACTTGACTATAGAAGAAGGAGAATTCCTCTAAGACCTTCCAAGAAAAGAGAATTAAAAGCAGGAGGGTTCGATGTTCTGGAGCAGCTAGAAGGAAAAATCTGAGAGGATGGTATGGTAGCCCATGACAGACTCTGGGATCTTTCCAGTAACTACTTGCTGAAGGGTGCTTTGAAAACTACTGCTTTTTTCTTTCTTTGCTTTGCATATGTTATATTATACAATAAAGAAAGTTAAAAAAAAAAAACAAGCAAACAAACAAAAAAGCAGGGTTCATCTTGAATCACATACAGGTGTAGGGATTTATAGGAATAGATTATGATCAGGGAAGGGACTGGAACAGTGGTAGCAAAGAGGATATTCCTTGCCGTGAACTCTTTGTTGCTCACAAGTGTTTTCCTTCCTTTGAGGAGTCTCCCAAGCTCCTTCCTATTCTCCTCCTTTTAGACTGAATTTCATGAGATAGCCAGAAGAGCTTTGCCAAGTAGGCTTTTCCATACTTTATATTCTCTTCCTTTCTCTTTGATTAATCCCTCCTAGTTCAGGAAAAGAAGAGTTTTGAAGGCTGGAAAAGCTATTATCGTAACAAGAAGAGGAAAATAAAATAAAGAACAAGAAGAGCAAAGAGAAACCAAACTGAATTGATTCTTCTTTTCATACCTAATTATCAATTAGGATGTCACATACATAAGAGCTGTGCAACAAGTGTGTTGAATAAATGAATGGGATAGCTTCTGGGCTTTACTGAATCTTACCTAGGTGGGCACTTTGGTGAATGCAATCGATGATAATGTACAATGTGGTGACCCATCCTTTCTCCAGACTTCTAAACACTGTGTCCTAGTGGTGTCTGAGGGGCTCTGAGCCTTCCTAGCCAATATTAGCTCTTAAAATTCCAGCAAGGTTAGTCCAACTGGGCTCAGCTTTACACTGCACTGAGTGGAAAAAGGTATCTGTGTCAGGTCCCTTGTAGTTTGGTTATGCTGCTTGCATGGATTTCTCCGCACTTACCTTTTCAAACACAGGAAAGTACCTAATGACAGCCTTCTGGGTCATGCTGACCACTTCCTTTTGTTGATCGTCTGGTTTTAAGAAAGGATGCATGATAATCAGTTCCAGCAGATCGAGCGTCCCCTCTACATACATGTCAATCCTTAAAACAAAAGAGCATTTTTCTCAGTTTTGCTTCTTTGTGAACTCATTGGCTCCTACAACTAAGCATTCACAGCGCTTTCCCCGAAGTCTCTGGCAACAGTAAATGCCAAGAGGCATTTGCTTACATCTGCCTCTTAAGAGCAAAGATGCTAAGTCAATGCTAGGTATAATCTGGAGAAAGCCTCCAGAAAACTCTGTCACAGATCAGAAAGCATGACTGTCCTCAATGTCCTCCTACCCTACTCCTCCCCCCTCACTCCAGCACCCTCGCTCAGGTCCCTCAGTATTGGTGAATTTTACATTTATAAAAAAAAGGTGAATATCATAGATTGACTATTTAGCGTGCACCAGACAGAATGCAAAATCCTCCATATTTACTGCCTCATTGTATACCACAATGCTATGAGGATTGTGTTATTACTGTCCCTATTGTACAGGAAATTCGTCAAGAAAAGTTAACTCTTTGCCCAGTGTCATGCATGCATCTAGGAGATGGAGAGTCCAGGCTTTAAGCTCAACCTAAAAGTGTCACAGGCCTTGAACGTCACAGCAGCTTCCCACTCCGCCTGCTCAGTGATAATCAATTTACAAGTAAATAAAAAGCAGTATCAAAGCATTTAAAGATGCTGAAACCTGAAACAATGACACCCTGAATACAGGACTCAACATCTAAATTCAATTTTTTTCCTGTCATTTTACTCATATTCTTCATACTGAATTTCCGAGTGGTTTTTATGACCTTTCTGGATTTTTGTTCCTTGTTTACACTAATGGTAGAAGAAATAGAGTAGATGAAGTTGTACTGCAGAGAACTGCAAATCAGCTAACGCATCTGCAAGCCGACAAGCAAGAACATTAGAGAGTGGTTACAGTACAAGGTTTTCTCCTTGAGGTCCTTGCCAAAGAGATGGTGCTTCTCTGCTATATAGTGGAGGATGCTTCGCGTCTGCACCAACTTCATCCCATCAATTTCAACCATGGGCACTTGTTGGAACAGCAGGTGGTTACCTGGGAACGGAAGCACAGAGTTACGAGTGGTCTCTTTCCTGCATCCCACCACCACAAATGCAGTGTTGCATACAAATTTGACAGACAACCTCAAATTTATTCAGGGAACCAGGAACAGTTCTAGCCATAAAAAGCTGTAGACCAGCACTGTTCTAAAACTTCCCTTTTTATTTTCACTCTTGGAAAAAAAAACACACTGATGGGGATGGGGGGAATGTGGTGGAGATATTTTTTAGAGCTGCACTCGCCAATATGACAGCGACTAGCCACATGTGGCTATTTAAATAAAAACTAAAAATTAAAAATGCAATTCCTCCATCAGACTAGACACATATCAAGCACTCAATATTCACTTATGGCTAGCGGCTTACCATTACCATACTGGATGGTGCAAAATAGAACATTTCCATCACTGCAGAACATCCTATTAGGCAGTGCTGCTTTAGGGAATCTGATGATGAAACCTGAGTTGCCAGCTGATATTCACATATACCCTGTTGGTTTCTCTCTGTTCCACAGCCACCGATCATGTACTACTCAAGTTCTGTCACTAGCCAAAAAGTGGCCTGTTATCTTTCTGAACAAATCTCTATCAAACACATTCCATATACCAAGCCCTGGGTAGAGATGCAGCATAGGATACAGCCCAGCCCCCGAGGAGCTCATGAATTGGGGGCTGTGGGGGAAGAGGAAGATGAGGACTCAGCTCACGTCTAGTGGTTGCAGGCCAGTGTCACGGCCACCAGGCCAGTATCCGAAGAGCTGGTCACTACTAAGGGAGCCTTGGGTTGGGCCTGGAGATCCTCCAGATGGCTCAGGAGTAAGGCTGCTTAAAGGGATGCTCAGCATTCCTTGGACCTCTTGGTGGTCCCTGACATGTAGGATGGGAGTGGAGGGGCAGGGCTGACCAGGAGTTAATGTAGGACATTGCACCGAAGTCACTTCTGTTTGGGATCTACTTCAGAAGCACAGATCAGAATAAAAAGGGATAGTTATCGGCATCCTTCAAGAAAATGATGAGGACTCAGCATGGAAGAGGCAGAGAAGGGAGGGGGAGGGTGGAGGAGGGGAAGATGAGGAGACATGGAGGTGCAAGGAAGAAGAAGAAAGAATGAAAAAGAAGTGGGAGGGAGGGAGGAGAATAAAGGGAGGCAGAAGGAATTGCTTCCTCTCTAGCTTGCTTTTTCACAATTACTGATAAGAAACAAGTTATTGAAAAACAAGCTTTTTCACAATTACTGATAAGAAACAACAATTACACCCTATTGTTCTTCTGGTTTCTGGACATAGTTCTGTGTCATCGGCACCTCTGCCCTTCCAAAAAAGGTCACTTCTTTAAAAGAAAAAACTAGGATTAATGGTAGTTGTTTCATTTTCATACTCACCATTCTGCAACTTCAGCAACTGTTCTTTTGTTTCTAAAAATTCTTCATCAAACTGCAATTTAAAAAAAGACACCCCCCCGCCCCCCCCAAAAAGGTAAATTTCATTACAGATTTAGGACTGAGAACAACAAAATCAACTGCCTCAAGAAGCAGAAAGAGTCCACTTAGCATTCACATCTTGGTTTCTAAATATCATTGCCCACTAAAAGGAACCAAGACTCTTATGAGAAAAAGTTGATTCTGTCATGACAGAAAGCAAGAAGTACTTAAAGGAACCTCTTTTGTTGCTTAGATGTGGCCTCTTTCTCCAGCCAACACAACAAACAAACTCACCGCCCTCCCCCGTCTACGTGGGACATGACTCCCAGGGGTGTGGACCTTCCTGGCAACATGGGACAGAACTCTTAGAATGAGCTGGAACACAGAATCAAGGGATTGAGAAAACCTTCTCAACCAAAAGGGGGAAGAGCAAAATGAGACAACATGAAGTGTCAATGGCTGAGAGATTTCAAAGTTGAGAGGTTATCCTGGAGGTTATTCTCATGCATTAAATAGATATCACCTTGTCAGTCAAGAGGTAATGGAGAAGCTGGAGGGAACTGCCTGAAAATGTAGAGCTGTGTTCCAGTAGCCATGTTTCTTGGAGATGATTGTGTAATGACATAACTTTCGTGATGTGACTGTGTGATTGTGAAAACCTTGTGCATGATGCTTTCATCGACCTTATCAACAGAAGAGTAAAACATATGGCGTAAAAATAAATAACGGGGGACCAAATGTTAAAATAGATTTAGTTGATTGAAACGCTAGTGATCAATAAAATGGAGGGATAAGGGGTATGGTATGCATGAATTTTTTTCTGTTGTCTTCTTATTTCTTTTTCTGAATCGGTGCAAATGTTCTAAGAAATGATCATGATGATGAAAATGCAACTATGTGATGATATTGTGAATTACTGAATGTATATGTAGAACAAAATGATCATATGTTAAGAATGTTTGTGTCTGTTTGTTGTTATATTTTTTTAAAAATTAAAAAGTTAATTAAAAATAAGTGCTCAAAGACTAACTGGATGTGTTAAAGGCTATTTAGGATTCTGTTTGAAGGGACTTCCCTGTTCCAATGTGGGAAAATGTGAGCATCATAAATGTCAGTTATGGATTATAACACACAACAATGAAAAATTCATTGATGATAAAAAAGGGAGGGGAAGAAAAAGTTCTTTACAAAAGAATCATCACTAATTAATGCAGAATTATTGCAGATTAATGATAAGATTAGAAAGTCATCAACTTGCAAACTGTAATGTAATAGGTGATTCTCATAAGGACCACAAGTGGATGCTAAAATCACTGGGCTGGGAAAGGCAGGGGGACAGCATATTCAAACAGTCTCAAGTATCACTCCACAAGTTACTTTATGATGGCAAAGGAAAAACCTATCTTTGCAATGGCAAGATCTAGACATCTCACCACCTGCCTATTCAAGTGATCAAATTTAGCATCCCCCCAGGGGATGACCCTACCTGTAAAAAAACTATTGCTAAAAGTGTTAAACCCAAATCTAATTGAGAAGTAAAAATCGGGCACATTTAGAATGTGGAACACACACAAACGCACATACATACAAACACACACACATTTTGAGGACAACTGGTGAAATTTTGAATATGGATGATACATTAGACTTTGTAAAGTTATTACTAATTATCCTAACTGTGACAATGGTATTATAGTTATTAGGCCAATTATTTATTCTTTCTTAAGAGGGAGATATGGCCAATGTCTGCAACTTACTTTCAGATGGGGGGGGGGGGAGAGAGTGAGAGCAGGAAGCAGGAGAGGGAGGGAGAGAGAGAGAGAGAGGGAGAGAGAGCGCAAATGCAGCAACATGTTACCAGTGAATTTAGTTGAAAGGTATCCAGGTGTCCATTGTATTATTACAGCTTTTCAGTAGGGTTGGGACTTTTCAAATTAAAAAACTGGGGGAAAGAAAGTCAGAGAGCGAAAACAAGTTCGTCCTCCTGTGACCTAAAACTCGTACTGAGATGTTCTGCACTGACACAGTTCATATCAGGAGGAGGCCTCTTCCCACCCAAGTTCAAGGATAGTTCATGGCCTTGACCCAGGTCTCAAACATTAGCCGGGGGAGGGGAATGGGGAGAGTGCTGACGAGGGTAGAATCACCACTCAGCCCTGCCTGGGTCTGAAGGAGCCGATGGAGGAGGGAAAAGGAGCAAAACAGGACACAGTCCCCACTTCTGCTCCCCACCAGTGTCCCCTGGGGGAGCTCTGTCCTATGACTGGCTTCCCACACACCCAGCAGGAACCTTAGGGCAACAGTCTTCAGGGCATTTGTCCAAACACGACAGGGCCAGATGTGGTGCAGACCATGCTGCATGCATGCTACTGCTTCTCAGGCCTTTATGCTCAAGATCCTTAAAAACACATGGGGTGGGCAATGGTGGTGAAGTGGCAGAGTGCTTGCCTGCCATGCTGGAGACCTGGATTTGGTTTCCGGTGCCTGCTCATGCCAAAAATATATATATATATATATATATACATGGGAAAGTGGGAATGGCATGTGCATTCAGCACCCTCAGAGATTCACATTCAGGGGCTCGGGGCGGGGGGGGCGGGCGGGGGGAGGCGACAATGTGCATTTTTTAAACAATGCCCAGCAAATGATTCTGATTCTGATTTTGAGTCTAAAATTTGTGGATCCCATAAGCAAAATGCACCCCTCCCGAGAGAACGCTGCTGCATTCTATAGCTAATGGGCAGTAAGAAGAAAGGGGGCCAGCCTGGGGGATGAGAGGAAGGAACTGTTCCAGCTCCCAGCAGCATCTTGGTTTCTGTCTGCACCGTCCGTGGTCTGAATCTTTGTGTTCCCCAACCTGGCGTACTGCTCCTCCCATAGTGCCCACACCAAAGTACCCTCTTTTTTCAACTCTTTCAGTTCTTCCAAGTAAACTGCTGAGGAGTCTGTGGCCTGTAAGCCTTCACTTGTGCGCACGCTAACCTCCCTCTGAGCAGGGTTTCTGCGGGGGATTCAGGTAAATGAAGCCCAAGCAGCCAAGAAGCAAATGCCCCACCGAGAAAAATGTCAGGATAACTCCAACCAAATGATAGAGATGAGGATGCTGACTCCCTGAATGAGAGCCGGCTGCTGCTCAGCGGGTTTTAGTCACTCAGTTACACCAAGTGTTCTGAACCCACGACTGTGACACCGGGGATCATGAACTCATCCAGGGGCCGCCAGTCCTTCCCTCTGGCTGTTTCAGGTCTATGCGGGCACACATTTAGCAAAGAGATACAGAGGGATGCCCTCTTACCCAACACTGCCTTTTGGGAATTGCTTCTTTAAACCAAGCCTCTGGTCCTAAAGAGGGAGACCAGCTGAGCTCCTTCCACCCAGTTTATGGTCTAATTGTTCTACCCATCTGCTTGGCCACTGTGGTTGTTTTGGGGTGGGTAGGCCATAGGACCTGTGTTCTATTTTGTTTAACTTATGTAGGGTTGGATTTATGTTTACAGTGAGAGGGAGGGGCAGAGTAGGATGAGGATGGAGAAGAAAGAGGATTTTAGACAAAGATTATACCACAGAAGACGTCCATTGTAAAACCTAGTAAATAAACCAAGAACTGCAAATTCAGAAGCCTGGAGTTTAAACGGGTGACAGTAAGAAGCTAGTTCAACCAGGCTCAGGTCTTGGGACCAAGAAGTTTTTCATGCTCCTCTTACAGTTAGAAAAGACACTGAGGCAAGAGGGAAGGGTGGGGACCAAACTAGAGAGGCCCAAGGGAGGACTATAGCAGCAGTCTCCTTACTCAGACCCAGCAACTGCTGCCCTGTGCAAATGAGGACCCAGTGTTATTAAGGTCTTCCAATTTCTCGAGAAGTCAAAAACCTGAATATCTATGCAAAAACGACGTAATTCCAAAAAACTGTACCGTGTGGCACATTATCATGATATGCAAAAAACACTGCCAAAACTAAAAAACAACCCTCGTTTGTCATCTTTTGAGGCTGCTTGAGCAACAACTTCTTATTCTGAAAATTGATTGAGACAGAAACAAATATTTATCTTGCTTTTTCTATAAGGACTGTATTTCAAGGTAATTAATGAATGAAAATTATTCTTCAGAGGAGAATCACAGTTAATCAGTTCAGGAAATAGCATAGAAATATAAAAAATAAAACCAGACCCAGGTTTGATTCCTGGACCATGCACCCCCCCAAAATAAATAAATAAATAAAATAAAGTCACCATTTTGAAATCTCTAACAACAAGGATGATCAATAGCAGCTACAACCATTAATTAAAAGGGTGATGGGGGAAAACTCTGTAATGAGTAGATCAGGCTGATGTCACCGATCAAGCTAGGTATCACTGAAAATGAGACAATCAGATATTATGCACCCCCTAACGGATGAGTCTGGAAGAAAAAAAAATAGCTAGAAAGAAAAAAAACAGCCTGGATTGATCATACCTCTGGGTCCAAGTATCAGTTTACAGGAAATACAGAGAACACAGGGAAGACAGGTTAAAATGACACCCCGGGGTAAATAAGCCAAATCTAGAATTGGGGGGGGGGAGGGAGTCTACATGGCAAATAACCCAGTTTCTTCCATAAATAAAGGGCACTAGGAAACAAATGCAGTACTCAAATCTTGGTTGCAAAACCATATTTCTAATGTAAGGGACCAGTGCTCCTGGGGGAAATGTATTCTAGGACTAGGGCAGGGAAAACATGAGATAAGCCTGGAGATTCTTATAGTAGGAAAAAATAAGGAAGTACTGAGCTAAAAAGACAAACAAAAAAAGGAGCATGAAGGTTTGTCAAAGGAACCATGAGCCAACCTGAAAAATCTCCCAAAGGCTGAAGCTGGACAATTTAAGCAGCAGAATAATTATTGGATTATAACTCAAAGCATAAAATAAATATATAAATCCATACTGTTATAAATAAGTCAATGAATAAATAAATAAATGGGGGAAAGAGACAAATCTTTCTTGTAAAAAAATTTCAAGTCAGATACACAGATACTGCCCCCTTCCAGGAAGTGGAGCTTAATTCCCCTCCCCTTGAGTGTGAGCTGGACATAATGATTTGCTTCCAAATAAGAGACGGAAAAAGAGTAACTCTGGATAAATTTGGCAGACACAAATTTAACCAGGTGAACAAAGTTAATATTGCCAGTGATAAATCATGTTGGGAATGTCATGTTTAAAAGCGCTTCCCCCAAACCCATAACCCCAGTCTAATCACAAGAAAAAAATCAGACAAACCCAACTAAAGAGGATTCTACAAAATACTTGACCAGTAATTTTCAAAACTGTCAAGGTCATGAAATGAAACAAAGCATGAGAAGCTGCCACAGACTGAAAGAGACTAAGGAAACATGTTGGCTAAATACAATGTGGTACCCCTGATTGTATCCTGGAACAGTTTCTACTGAGTGGGAAAATAGTGAAATTTGAATAAAATATGTAGTTTAAGTAATAGCCATGCACCAAGATTAACTTCTTAGTTTTGACAAATGTGCCACAATTATGTGAGATTACCATCTCTAGGGTGGCTGAGTTGAGATCATATGGGAACTCGCCCTACTATCTCTGCAACTCTTCTGTCAATCTAAACTTATTCCAAATTCTAAAGCTTATTTTTAAAACCGCAGAGGGAATTGTTACAGACTTTAAAAAGTCTTAAAGAAACATATCAACCAAATGCAATGTGGGCTTTGTTTAGATTCAGACTAGAATGAAATACCATAAAAATAAGTGTATGTGATTTGAAATGATCAGACAGTGTTATTAAATAGTAAAAGGGAATTGCTGTTCATTTTGCTGGGTGTGATAATGGTACTTTGGCTATGTATTAAAATCCTCATTTGTTAGAAATAAAAATGAAGTATTCCCATATAAAGCAATGTGTTTGGGTTTTGCTTTAATATACATCCACACAAAAGTTATCTGGCTGGAGGTATGCTGGTGTTCTCTGTATGGGGGGGGTGTTGTATTATTTTTGCAACTGTCCTGTAATTTTGAAATTATTTCAAAATAAAAAGTTAAAAAAATACAACTACAAAAATAAAGTACAGGGGAGGAGACAAATAAGAGTAGCATAAAGCAGATGATCATTGAAGCTAGGAGATGGGTACATGGAATTCCTGGCAATGTTTTTCCTACTGCTGTTTGTATTAGAAACATTCCATAATAAGAATTTAAAAGAAAACAAAAATAAAAACACTGAGTGGGCCAAAGCATACACAAACGCAGGCAAGATACATAGTGAAGGCTGCTAGTCTGAAGCCTTTGAAGTAACGGAAAATTTACCAAAGGATGGTCCAGCTAACAAAAATTATGGGTTTAATGTGCAAATTTCAGGTTCCCTTTCTCCTTATTAATAGTCACCGATGGTAGATCAGAAGCCAGCGATTAAGTAAAAGTCAAAAGTAAAATAGAATCCCATCGACTACATTTCATTTATAAAGAAAAACCCCTTGAAAGCAAAGAACCTTCTAACTCAACGAAGCATGCCTGTAATATTAGTGGAAAGAGGACCAACGGGAGAACCGGGCTCTGAAACTTATTTTTCCCTCAAAGGTCACAGAGCTGTATGACAAACATGTCACGACACAACGCATAGGGTACCTCGACTCCAGCGGCAGCTAAAGCCCATCTGACGGATTCCATCCGGCCTCTTCCGTTGGGATAGTGGAGCTTGGGCTTCGCTGCCATGACCGCTTTTCAGGCTTTCTGAAAAACAAATGCAGCAGCTCCTCCACATGAACAGTCTCGTGTCCGGTCCTCAACCCAGTGCTCAGGGGCTAAATGAATATTCAGGAATTTTGGCACAGGAATATTCAAGGATTTGCGCACAGGAAACCGGTTTTTGTTGCTGCGTTTTCCCCTCACTCAATAAAAGCTTACCACCATTTTAAAACATTTAAAACAAAACAAAACAAAACCAGCCAGTTTTCATGGCGTTTCTGTTTATGATTTCTTATTCTGGATTTTGAGAAGTGGGACCCATTTGTTATAAGCCATTTGTGACATCAGTCACTTAGATTCTGAACATCATATACACATCATATACTTTGACCTTGAAAAATGTTCTTAGATTTTCAAAGCTAAGGCCGGAGAGGAAAGACGCGGAGGGAAGAGAATGATACGCCCAATTGTAATCTCTGCTAGTATTCCTACTTTCACGTGCATCATCTCTTCTGATTATCAGAAGCAACTCGGAGGCTAACAGGCCAAGCTCTGCTACGGTCCGCAAGATACGCGTTCTTCCTCACGCCATCCGGCGCTGCTCCGGGTCACGCACGCCGCCCCTCCCCACCCCAATAGGAGATGAGCCCCCGGGCGCGCAAAATGCGCCCAAGCCACAGACTCGGCCATCGAAGATAGACTCCCGGGGTAACTCCACGTCCCCACTCAGCCTACGCAGGGCCACAGCACGGCCAGGTCCAGCGAGGATGAGTGAATCTTCCACCAATGGAGTCAAGACTCCGCAGAGGTGGGGGGAAGGGGGGGGAAATGAGCATCCTGAGCCAAGAGTGATTCCAACCCCAGCCAAGGGCCCATGTTGGGGGCGGGGGGCAAAGCACAAGAGGAAGACCTCCCAGCCACTGTAGGGAGAGAGAAAGAGAAGGACTGAATGGAAGAGGAATGCATGGGAGAGTGAGAGGCTTGGCGCGGGGAGGCTCAGATGGTAAAGGGTGGGTGGGAGCTGCAGGAGGGAGACTGACCTGGAGTTCGCTCGCAAAGCCCAGAGCTACACAAAGCGCACCGCCTGCACTCTGCAGCCAGCCGCGAGCAAGGGGCGGCTAGAAGGCGCTAGAGGTAGGCGAGGCTCCGGGGAAATTTCACCAATAGAGACGGCAATATTTAGCATGCTCCACCCATCTGCAGGGCATTCTGGATAATGTGAAAATAGCTCAAATTAAAGTCAGTTTCAACTTTAATCTTAGGTTTTGAGGTATAAAATTAACCTTTACTGAGTTATTTTGTTTTGAGCAGTAGTCAAAATTGCCTGGCAGGGATGCAGCAAGGACGAGCAACTCGACCCATGTGTAAAGTAACCGGAATCCCTGAGCTTATAAGGCTTGCACGTTCCCAGAGTTTCCTGGATGTGAGGGCGATCTGGCTGCGACATCTGTCACCCCATTGATCGCCAGGGTTGATTCGGCTGATCTGGCTGGCTAGGCGGGTGTCCCCTTCCTCCCTCACCGCTCCATGTGCGTCCCTCCCGAAGCTGCGCGCTCGGTCGAAGAGGACGACCTTCCCTGCTAGAGGAAGACCGTTCTTCGGTCAAGGGTATACGAGTAGCTGCGCTCCCCTGCTAGAACCTCCAAACAAGCTCTCAAGGTCCATTTGTAGGAGAACGTAGGGTAGTCAAGCTTCCAAGACTCCAGACACATCCAAATGAGGCGCTGCATGTGGCAGTTTGCCTTCCTTTTGACTTTCTGAAAACGTCATAATAAACCTTTCACTTATTTTCGATTCCTTCCTTATGTTCCTTCCAATAACCGCCTCAATACAGCACCTTCCTAGGGAGGGTTAGGCAGTATGGGAAGATATAAAAAAGTGATTTGGGATTTGATATCCAGGATATATAAAGAAATCCTACAACTCAACAATAAAAAGACAAACAACCCAATTAAAATACAGGCAAGACATGAACAGCCATTTTACAGATGGCTGAAAAGCACATGAAAAGATACTCAGCTTCTCTGGCTATTACAGAAATGCACATGAAAACTACAACGAGGTATCATCTCACAGTTACTAGAATGACTGTTTTTAAACAAACAGGAAACTACAAATGTTGGAGATGAAGTAGAGAAATTGGACCACTTACTGCTGTGAGAATGTAAAACGCGGTTCCTCAGGCAGCTAAGTATAGAGCTGTTTTATGACCCAGCAATCCTTCTACTTGGGATACGCCCAGAAGATCTGAAAACAAGGATGTGAAGAGACACCTGTACAACAATGTCCATAGCGGCATTATTCACAATCACCAAAGATGGAAGCAACCCAAGTGTCCATCCACAGATCCATGGATAAACAAAATGTGGTGTATACAGACAGTGGAATATTATTCAGCAGTGAGAAGGCATGAAGTCCTGAAGCATGCGACAACATGGATGAATCCTGAGACATTATGTTAAGTGAAATTAGGAACAAAAGGACAAATATTGTATGAGCTCGCTGATATTAACTAATTATAATATGTAAACTCATAGACATAAAATATAAAATATAGGTTACCAGGATATAGAACGAGGCTAAAGAATAGGGATTGCTGAATATGAATATGCAGAACGTTCAGGTTGAATTTAAACGTTTGGAAATGATAGAAGCACTTTATTAAGTGCTTCTTAATATTCTCACTAATTAAGTGAGAATAATTAGTAGTATGTATAGTGTGTGAATGTGGTGAAAAGGGGAAGTTTTGAGTCGTGTATGTCACCAGAAGGAAAATTGGAGGCTAAACATGGAAATGTATAACACAGTGAATCTTGTGGTGGACAATGTCCATGTACAAATATAAAAGTTCTTTCAAGAACTAGAACAAATGTATGACATGATTACAAGGAGTTAATAATAGAGGGGTAAGTGGGGAAAATGTACCTATTGCAAACTATGGACTATAGTTAACAGCAATATTTTAATAATCTTTCATCAACAGGAACAAATGTACTATACCAGTACTATGAGTCAATAATGGGAGGTATTAGGGGTATGGGAGGATTTGAGTTTTCTTTCTATTTCTTTTCTGGAATAATGAAAATGTTCTAAAATTGATCACGGGATTGTATGCACAACTGTATGATGATACTGTGAGCCAGTGATTGTATACTTTGGACAGTGTCTATGCTATGTAAATATATCTCAAAACAACATAAAAAAAGTGATTTGGCTGGTAAATAGGTTGAAACTTTAAAATTACATTAAAACAAACAATCAAGGTTATATTATGGATAGAGCACAAAATTCACATGGATTGTAAGGTTAAAAATATGTGCCTTCAAAATGAGTTCAGTGGGGACAACCAAATCAATAGGCTGAGCCTTCAATATTGGGGTTCGCCCCTATGAAACTTTTTCCTGTATAGGATAGGCTAAGCCAACTCAAAATTATACCCTAAGAGTCACCACTAGAGAACCTCTTTAGTTGCTCAGATGTGGCCTCTCTAAATCAATTTGGTAGGTGAACTAACTGCCCTCTCCCCCTAGATGGAACATGACTCCCAGGGGTGTAAATCTCCCTGGCAATGTGGGACAGAACTCCAGGATTAGCCGGGATCCAGCATTGTGAAATTAAGAAAGCCTTCTTGACCAAAAGGGGGAAGAGAGAAATGAAACAAAATGAAGTTTCAGTGGCTGAGAGATTTCAAACCAGAGTTGACAGGTTATCCTGGAGGTTATTCTTATGTGTTATATAGGTATCTCTCTTTAGTTAATGATGGTATATTGGAGGGACTAGAGGGAAGTACCTGAAACTGTCGAGCTGTATTCCAATAGCCTTGATTCTTAAAGACAATAAAGTTATAACTTTTACAATGTGACTGTGTGACTGTGAAAACAATGTGTCTGATGCTCCTTTTATGTAGGGTATGGAAAGATAAGTGAAAAAGTATAGATTAAAAAATAAATAAATAATGGGGGGATAAAGGGTAAAATTAATTGCGTAGATTGAAATACTGGTGGTCAATGAGAGGGAGGGTTAAGGCGTATGGAATGTATGAGTTTTTTCTTTTTTTTATTTCTTTTTTTTGGTGTGATTCAAATGTTCCAAAAATGATCATGTGAATATACAACCATGTGATGATATTGTGAGCCACTGATTATATACCATGTGTGGACTGTGTATGAAGATTTCCCAATAAAAATAAATTAAGAAAAAAAGATAAATCCCCCCAAATAAATAAATAATAGAGGGGATAAGGAGTAAAATAAAGCGTGTAGATGGAAATACTAGTGGTCAATGAGAGGGAGGGGTAAAGGGTATGGGATGTATGAGTTTTTTCTTTATTTTTATTTCTTTTTCTGGAGTGATGCAGACGTTCTAAAAAATGATTATCATGATGAATACACAACTATGTGATGATATTGTGAGCCATTGATGTAAACCACGTATGGACTGTATATGTGTGAAGATTTGTCAATAAAAATATGTTTTTTTAAAAAAAGGACTTCAGAAATACTTCTTGTTCCAGAGGCAGCTTCTGGCTATTCCTCAGACTATAGGTGTTGGTGATCATTGTCTTTGTGGTGTCTGAGGGGCTCTTGAGACTACCTTGCTTGAGAAGCCTGTGGTGCTTCTCAACACACACACATACACGCACACTTCCTATTCCTCCTTGCTTTTTTCCATAAAATTGTCATAAATATTATCCATGATTAAGATAATCAGATTTCACTTCTTGTTTTATTTTTTTCAATAGATTTCTCTGGCAGAAATGTGGACAACGAACTGGAAAAGTAAGAGTCAAGAAAGTGCTCTGGTAGGTGTCCTTGTGAATTAAAGTGGCACATCAGTTTGGAGAAAATGGGTAAGAAAAGGCAAGACAAAAAGGAGGTGGAGGGTAAAGTTTTTACTAATCAGGTCCCAGAGAGTAGGGAAAAGAGAGAGGGTGGGGAGTGGGAAGGAGGGAAGGAGGTAAAGGAAAGTTTAGAATGATGTCAACCCTTCCCCCAGCACACACACAAACACATACATACTTCCTATTCCTCCTTGCTTTTTTTCCCATAATATTTATTGTTAGCTAACATACTATATATTTTATTTATTTTATTATCTGTCTGTAGATTTTCCAGGATGTAAACCCAGGAGGTTAGAGACTTTGCCTTTTTTTAAAATAATTTTTTACACCTTGCACTTAGAATAATGCCTAACACAAACTAAGATTCAGAAAACACTTGCTGAATGAACGTATGAGGACTAGGTTTCTAGCTCCATAAAGGCTGGAGGAAAAAGGGGGAGAGGAGGAGAGGAGAAGGAGGACAAGTTTGGGAGAAATAATGAGTAAATTTTTTGTTCTTATGAGCCATCCAATTGGTAATGACCACTGGACAGTTTAGCAGTTGCATAAGCCAGTGAATGGTTGAGAAGAGAGGACTGGGATGCATCAACTCAGCAGTAAAAGGATGAGCTCATCTAGGAAAAGTATGTAGCGTAAGAAGACAACAAGACAAAGACAGCTGAGCATGCTGAGTAAGACAAGACACTTCTGAATAAGACTATACAGTATATGTTTGATTTCATATTTCTAATCTGACCTAATACAGAGATTATTCAGTTCCACATGCATAGGAAATTTCACTTCCTGCTGAAAGCAATGGCTCTTTATTCATTTTTTCCCCAACAAATCTCTGTACAGGAATTCACTTTCACTACCTAGAGCAAGTATTATTCAACTTTGTTTAACCTAGAAAAATGGCAATTTCATATATGTATAATCTAATAAAATAAGAGTAACATCATCCTAGCAACCTTATTTACAGGGGAGAGAAACTAAGGCACTATCTTTTTTTTTTTTTTAACTTTTGATCATTCTGTTCTACATATGGAATAAGTAATTAGTAATCTATAATATCATCACATAGTTGCCTGTTCATCATCATGATCATTTCTTGGAACATTTGCATCTATTCAGAAAAAGAAATAAAAAGAAAACAGAAAAAAATTCATACATACCATACCCCCCACCCCTCCCCCTCACCGATCACCAGCATTTCACTCTAAATTTATTTTAATATTTGTTCCCGCTATCATTCATCTTTATTCTATATGTTTTACTCATCTGTTGACAAGGTAGATTAAAGGAGCATCACACACAAGGTTTTCACAATCACACAGTCACATTGTGAAAGCTGTACCATTATACAATCATCATCAAGAAACATGGCTACTGGAACACAGCTTCACATTTTCAGGCAGTTCCCTCCAGCCTCTCCACTATATCTTGACGAACAAGGTAATACCTCTTTAATGTGTAAGAATAACCTCCAGGATAACCTCTCGACTCTGGAATCTCTCAGCCATTGACACTTAAGTTTGTCTCATTTCACTCTTCCCCCTTTTGGTTGAGGTTTTCTCAATCCCCTAATGCTGAGTCTCAGCTCATTCTAGGGGCTTTCTCAATCCCTTGATTCTGAGTCTCAGCTCATTCCAGGATTTCTGTCCCACGTTGCCAGGAAGGTCCACACCCCTGGGACTCATGTCCCACGTAGACAGGGGAAGGGTGGTGAGTTTGCTTGTTGTGTTGGCTGGAGAGGCCACATCTGAGCAACAAAAGAGGTTCTCTTGGGGGTGACTCTTAGGCCTCATTTTAAGTAGGCTTGACCTATCCTTTGCGGGGTTAAGCTTCATATGAACAAACCCTAAGATTGGGGGCTCAGCTTATAGCTTTGATTGTCTGCACTGCTTATAAGAATATCAAGAATTCAACTTAGGGAAGTTGAATTTTTCCCCCTTTCTCACCATTCCCCAAAGGGGACTTTGCAAATACTTTTTTATTCACTGTTCAAATCACTCTGGGATTTATCAGGGCATCACTCTGGGCAAACCAACAAAATTTCATGTCCTCCTCAAGGTTCCATGTACTTATGGTGTTCAGTTAAGCTGTCTACATAAGTTATACTAGGAAAAGCACTATTCAAAATATAAATTTTGTACCAAATAAACATTTTTTGCTTTAGTCTCACACAGAAGGTAAAATTTTAAAATATTAATTACATCTATTTTCAGCACCTTGCAATAATGACATTCCTTTGTTCTTCCTCATGCAAAAACATTTTTAAAATTTGTACATTTAGTCACTATCATTATGCGTGCTAGGCATTCCTAGATTATACCATCTCAGTCTTTATTGTCTATATTTCTTTCTGATTTCATTTGTGCCCCCAGCCCTCCTCCCTCTATCATTCTCACATTCAGCTTCCTTCAGTGTTTTAACATAATTGTATTACAATTAGGTAGTATTGTGCTGTTCATTTTTGAGCTTTTACATTCAGTCCTGTTGCATAATCCGTATCCCTTCAGCTCCCATTACCTAATATCTTACCCTATTTCTATCTTCTGATGGTCTCTGTTACCAATGAAATTCTCCAAGTTTATTCACTAATGTCAGTTCATATCAATGAGACCATACAGTATTTGTCCTTTTGTTTCTGGCTAATCTCACTCAGCATAATGTCTTTAAGGTCCATCCATGTTGTTACATGCTTCATAAATTGATTCTGTCTTACGGCTGCATAATATTCAATCATATGTATATACCACAGTTTGTTTAGCCACTCGTCTCTTGATGGACATTTTGGCTGTTTCCATCTCTTCGCAATCGTAAATAATGCTGCTATAAACATTGGTGTGCAAATGTCCGTTTGGGTCCTTGCCCTCATGTCCTCTGAGTAGATACCTAACAATGGTATTACCGGGTCATATGGCAATTCTATATTTAGCTTTTTGGGGAACCGCCAAACTGCCTTCCACAGCGGTTGGTTGCACCATTTGACATTCCCACCAACAGTGGATAAGTGTGCCTCTTTTTCCACATTAAGCCACTATCTTAAGGCTCTATTATTACAGACTTGTGGAGAAATGAAAAGCCCTCATAACAATTCTGCCATTCTATGGTGGATACCCTATGGTCATTTTATTCTTTGGAATAAAATCCAAGCTGGAAATCATCCTATTATTGGAGACCATTGGAGTCCACTCTAAGGTAGGGCAGTCTTAATTGTGTCTAACTATCTATCTGATATACTTACTAGAGACCCTGGGAAGTCTTTTCTGCTTTCATCACCCACATGGTAGTGGGTAGACTGCTTGAATGAAAATAGAGCTTTAAACACCTGTTTGGTACTATAAATACTTTAAATAGCTTTAAAACAGAGCTTTAAAAATCTGTTTGGTACTAGAGCCCATTGTAATAGAAGGTTTTCATAGCAGGAAGGATGGTTGAGAGCTTGAAACTGCAGAGCTTCCCAAGGAGCGAGCTGGGTGTGAACACAATGTGGAAAGGATAGACAGTGCCCATGGTTCCAAGGTAAGATCAGCGGTGGTCTGTGATGGTAAGGGTGCAATTAGGGATCAAGCAATACAACTTTCATTAGTAGATCATGTTCCTACAAAAGTCTTTCAACAAGTCCCAGAATGTTTGGAAAACGATTTCCCCTGTGCATAGTTGATGAAGCTATAGATTTTCTTTTAAAGGCATATGTTACGTATGTGAATGTGTTGTGAAAAGCGAAAATGCAGGAGGTACGTTCTTGATATTAATCATGACAAAATCGCAACAAAAAACTGTTTTAACCGTTTTTGTTTTGTTTTGCTATTTTACCCCTTAGTCAACAAACTTGCTAACAGCTGAATTTAGAAACCTCCACATTGCAAGATAACTCTTCATATTGCTGCTTTAACTGTGTTTCCAATTTCCTGGTAGTAACACTGAAATAAGCATTAAGGAGACGTTGTGTCAAAATTCCAAGTGAATTATTACATGGAAATTAGGAAATATTAACATTAAATTTTGTTGGAAGAAGAAGAACAACAAAAAAACAAAACAGAATACCCAATCCAATTTTTCTGAAACTGTCACTTTATTCGGGGCAGGAGAATTTTTCTTACATAAATTCAATTCATGTTTTTAAACACCTTAAGATGCAATATTCAAAAAGCAACATATTTTTCCAGAAGGGTCTTACTTAAGTGGTTTTCTGCCCTTCTATTTCTAGTTATCATGAATATTTGCTTTATAAATAAATATATTCTTAGTTACGCCCTGGAAATCAAATCAGGTGACTAAACTGCAATCCATACTAAAATAGCTAAGATCAGAAGACTTTGTTTAGGTCATTTTAAATTCCTAATAGCAGAGTGTCTATAAGAAACTGAAAATACAGATTAATCTGATATTTGCCTCTGGCTTTGTCTTCTCAATGGTTTCCATAAGAAGGTTCTCACAATAAATTATATAAAAGTACAGTACATTTGGTTGAATATTGTAAAAATCATTCTAAAAGTTAACATATATTAAACAAACAAGTTGCTACAGTTTGCTTTAAATGATATAAAATATTAGTATGTCAAACATTTTCTTATATCCATATTGCTTTTGGTCATACACTGAGCTGTAACAAATAACGTGCATTCATTGTTGTTGTTGTTTTTTAATTCTTCTCCTAAATGGCACAAAGCAATGGCTTAAAAGGTAGGGAAATGCTACTATTAAGAAAACATGGTGCACATTAACTCCAACGTCACTTGTATTTGCATTTTTATATGTTCCCTTGATAGTATGCACTTTTGCTAACATAGTGCAAGCTTTATTAGACTGTATATAGTCCTTTGGGCAAGAACAGTGCCTAAAAAAATTCCTTCCAATGTAAAAATCCTATCCTATAGGAGTGAGGGAGGGCTTGGTACTTAATGGAATTTCATTGTAAAATGAATATGTGTAGAAATAGCTTTGATGCTGACATAGCTTTCCCTGCTGAGCCTGCTCTTTGTGAGGCACACCTGAACTCCACACCTGAACTCCATCCTCAGCACACCAATGCCACTAAACCCGTGGGCACAGAATGAGAGCCAAGCCTGTGTACCATTTCCTGTGTCCTGGAAAGCTTTCTGATTGCAAATGAGGTATAGTGATAGACAGGTACAGTTAAACTCATCGTTGCTGTTGGTGTCTTGCTTTACAAATAAATGTAATTTATAGTCGCTAAAATTATATGCAGCACATAGCATTTTATTCCCACTTATTAGAAAGTGCTCACTATTCCCTTGTGTGGTAATAACTGGCATACACTATTTGTCCTTTATCCATTCGTGGGGTAAAAAGAGCACTTTACAAGATCTTGCTAAGTCCTTAGGATTTAGCTTTTTTTTATTGTTTTGTTTTTTATCATCAGGTTTTCTCAACTGCATATCCACCTCTTCATTTTCATATGAATAAAAATGTTTGGCTGCTGGTAAACAAAGGAAAAGATGGAAGAAGAAAGTAAAATATTTTATGAAGTTGGCTCTACAAACTTTCTACTAGTAGAAAGTATTAGAAAAACAATTTTGTAGTGTATATAACCACGTAACTAGGCTTTTCAATTTAAAAAGTTGTGGTGATCTCCACATAAGCTAGAGTGCCAAGACTATGGTATTCAGGTATTTACAATTTAAAACCTTCTTTCCAGGAAGCCAAGTAAGGTTTCAGATAAACTTACTTTTTATACATAATACAAAAGGGAAAATAAATATTAACCTCATAGTAAAGGGCTCATCCCTGAAAACACATTTTCTGTTGCTTTAGGTAATGAGTTGATAATATAATACATGAATGAATTCAGTTTCAAGTTGTGCTTGCATATACATATTTATTTTTTTAAGCTTTGCCGCCAGTTTGTTAACAAGAAATTATTACTTATCAAATCCATATCCTTTATGTGCTTTTCTCATGCCCCCAGAGATCACAGCTGATCGAACAAGTATATTTTTGAGCCAGATTCTCCAAAGCATAAATTGTTCCCTGAATTTGGAATAGGGCCTTTTGGAAGCGAGGCTAATTAATTCAGACCACGATATATTATTAATACACCAAAGTAATAACTTACCAACTTATTAGGTTGAACCATACAAAAGTGCCAGTATTCAAACATTTTTTAAACCTATAAAATAGTAAGATGATATGGTTCAAATGGCTGTGTCCTGGAACCCGGCGGCCCAAAAGAGAGTAGTAGCTTAGGGCTTAGGCCTGGGAGAGGGTGAGTCAATATACTGTTGAAATTATATTGCATTCACTGGTGGGAATCTTTCTTTTTGCCTTAAAAGGCAAAAAATAGAAGCAAATAAGCTCTACAGAGATGGATGATGGTGAACCTTTTGGCTGTTTCTGTCTCCAAACTGGCTTTGTCATTTTAGAAATTGCTGTAAACATTCCTCTCAACGGAACCACCTCTGCCCAGTCAACAGCATTCTTCTTCTCAGTGTTGAAAGAAATGGCAAAAGGGTTGAGTCCAAATGTGGCAAGCTCTGGACACTAGCCTTGGGGTAACTGTGATTTCCAGATAAGTGGAACCTCTGCCATAAATCTTTTCTGCTTCTTAGATCGCCCTGAGAATTTAACTAGGACAGAAGTTTATTCGTTGTCTGCCCCTACCAGGACTGAGTGCAAAATTCAACTGAACTGAATGCAAAATTCCATCAGATAGCGTCATAAAGAAATCTGCTGTTTTAAAGCTCTTTGGTCATGCATCCTGGCAGGGAAAGGAGCTTGAATGTGTTAACCTTTATGTTGAGAAGATTTTGACTTGAAAAGCTTTCTTTTTTGCATGTACTTCTACAATCTGATTTCAAAAATGGAAGAAAATAGGATGTGATGGCACAGTATGATTAATCTTGGTTTCATTTGGATCATCTCTTACCATCTTAAATGGTGTGTAAAAATTTCAAAAAGTATTTACTTAAGAGTTCCTTCATCTGGGGAAAAAAAAACCTAAAGCATGTTACATAATAGCTAGAACTTTCAGAACAGCACAGAGGTGTCAAAAAATCAAACCAATGATGTGATATTGAGAAAAACAGATCACTTCTAGTGCTAAGAATGCCTGAAGTACCGAATGCGCCACATTTACAATTTAACCCCTTCACAAATATCCACGCACATTGAGTATTTTAACTCTTTATCACATAACCCTAAATTGCACCCCTGTTGCAATACTGCATGAATTTCATTACATTTTAAAAATCTGTATAAAATATTATCTGGAACCCCAAAAGAAAATCAATTAATTTTTAAAAAGCTCATTACAAAGTTGACTGTATAAAATGCTAAAACATAATCCATATATACAAAATGTTGCCATTTAAGAAAATAATGGGACCCAGTTTTAGAATAAAATAATTTTGTACAAAAAAAGGGTATTGCATTCAAATCAATATTTAAAAAAACAAAACCTTAAAAAAGAATATTGAAATGTCTTGGTTCACAAGATAACTATAAAGCGTGTATTGTTACACTATCCTCCTGTTTCTTGCAGGGAGCACACTGCATCAGCCGAGGGAAAGTGTCCTGCTTCCCCTGCAAAGGGCCTCACAGCAGTCATCGCCGAGAGGCGTACTTGGAAGCCCAGTCCGTCCTTCCGTGCACTGGCTGGGCAGCCGGGGGCCGTGGCATCAATCCAGGAGTGCTTCTAGGCTGGGTGTGGAAGAAAGGTCGCCCAGGATGTGGTCTCACAGTCTTCAGGGAAGAATAACCTGTCCATGCGAGAGAATGGCTGACCTGATTGATTTGGTCCCACACACGTCAACTGCAGAAATTGCATCATGGTGACAAAAATGCCAGACTATAACTTCAAGAGACATGCTTGGACTCCAACCTAAAGTCTCATGGTAGCTAGTATTTGTCAGTATGCTATTGCTTTTATATCAATAATAAAAACAACTATTGTTTATTAAACAGCTATTGTGTATCCTGGATTGTATACTATTTTCTAATCTTCACAAAACCTCGCGAGGTAGACATTAAACCACTTCCCAGATGAGGGAACAGAGGCCCAGGGAGACGGGTTGTGCAATTTGGCTTAAGGTCACCCAGCTTATATAAGTGTCAGAATTTGTCAATACAAAGAGGAATATTATTCCTGCAAATGGGAGATCAGGGGGAAGAATTAGGAAGGCAATTTCCAGTGAAAAGGAATTTCATCGATCTATCAGTGAGGAAGTTGAATATCTCCCATGGTTTATGGTTTGATCCCCAAAATGCTCAGCTTTGCCATTAGTGAATCGGGAGGACAGCTTTCTTTTTGATTGTGCTATGGATTTTAGCAACACCCCTGAGAAGTTTCTCCTTGTCAGAGCTCTTTATACAGGTTCCTGGATCTTGATAAAAATCTTTTTCCACTCACCCTGTATCTTCTTCATCTCACCTTCAGAACTGGTGAGGAAAATTTAGGACATGTTTTCATTCAGAATGAGGGCTTTTAACTCCATTCTAACGGAGCCATAGGAATTTGCCTAAGTGGATGGTTTTGGTCTTCAGGTTTTTATTTTGACTGATACGTAAACAGTTCAGAGTGAAGAAGGTGATATCAAGCTATCAGGCCTGCAGCATCCTCAGCCAGTTGCCAGGCAACTGTGAACTGTGACAGATCACGGTTCTAGGCCCCTTCTGCCTCCCTTTCATGCCTTTCTTTAACTCTGATCACCAGTTTAGATTGACTGGTAGCCTGATGTCATTGCTATTCTCTCTCATACAACAATCATTTGGTGGGGCTGAAGCATCATCATCTTGACTCATGAATAGGGGCTTGAATCTAGGTGTGCCTGAACTAAAAACCATTCTCTTCCCATTTCAATCCTCCACTTTCCCAAGCAGGACGTTTATCTTTAAAATCTCTGCCTGGACTAGTGGTTTGTCTAGATGTAGCGAGGTCAAAAGGTATCTGGAGAGAGTGATGCTTTCTAGTTAGTTTCTGGTGTGGTTCTCTGACATCATCTTGTGTCACCTCCAGTGGAACCAGCACTACTTCCCCTTGCTAAAGACTTCAAGAAAGGCAGGAGAGGTGACCCAAACTCACCTCTCAGAAATTTAGCTGTCCACTTACAATTATCAGTACTTTTGAAATCGAGATTCCTCTGCCCTCCCCTCCAAGTCACTCCTTGCTTTGTGTGGTCCCTGGGTGGGGTTGGGGAGAGTGCAGGAGAAATGGCAAAGGTGAATCCCAGTGAAGTCTATCCACTGATTCTACCACACCATACAGAGAAGGAAATGGGGCACAGGACTTCTGACTGTGGTTAAATATGAAATTAAACCTTCCAAGCAGCAATGTGCACAGGGCACTAAATGCAGAGTCTGGCACGTGGTAGGTGCCAATAACTACGAGGTGCAATTAGGACTGTTGTCAATATTTTCATGTGTTGAGTAAATAAATAACCTATTTGCTATGTCATTAATGAAAAACCTCCCCTGGCAGAGTCAAATGTGTTCCTGGCAAGCTCCAACCCTCTGTCCCCACAATATGCATAACTGTGCACCCGTCTTTGGCTTGGGCCCTCAGGGCCTAATCTGATCATGTCTTTTATCTCTATCACTGCAAAAGGCCCAGGCCTCCTAGGTTACTCCTCATCCTCTTCTATCCCTTTTTATGACCCTCTTTCCCAGCCCTCTCCCCATCTCTTGAAAATCCTTCCATGTGTCCCTGAAACTCGTGGCCAGTTTCAGCAAAATCACCCTCATCCTCAACCTCTTGTCTTGCTCTGATTGAAACCTGACACTCTTTTGAGACATGCACCCTCTCCAGCCCTCTCCAGGGGTGACTGCTTTCTCTTCCAAGCCCTTCAATTCCAGTATGGGGAGGTGGTAGAGTTGGTGCTCTCCCTGCTCCTCACTGTTGCTTCCAGACACTGCTTCCTCCCTCCTAAAACCCCTGAACTTTGACCTCATGTCATTGGATATACCACCCAGGTCCTCTCCTTATTGCAGATAATGACTGATCTCTGGATCACCCCCTTCATTCCTCGAGTAAAGATTTTAGCTCCTTGCTCATGCTCATAATTCTGATGACTTCAATATCCCCATATCTGGTCTTCCTAAAACTCTGGTCTCTTAGCTCTGTGACTACACTTACTCCAATGACCCTGTCCATGCCTCTTTATCTACCACTCATTCCAGGGATCATACCCTGGATCTTGTCATTGCCTATAAATGTACTTCCTGTGGAGTCCCACTACCATGCAGCCCCCTTTCTGACCATGGCATCCTGTCCTCCCAGCTCACTTCCTCTAGCACCCAAACTTCAACCACAATTTGTTGGTGCTTTCACTCTGGTCCCTCACCCCTTCATGGTCTCTCTTTCCTCCTTACCTAGGGTCCAGCATTATAATCACTCCCTTACATATACTCTCAACTTCCTTACTCTTCTCTCGGACTTCAGCAAACTCACTTGGATGAACCACAGTTCCAATTAAATCCAACTCTCTATTTGCTCCTGCCTGCACCTGTATAGCTGAACACAGCTGGAGAAAAACACACAGCCTTGCTGATGGGTCTCCCTTTGAGTTCATGATCACTAAGTGGGCCTATGGGAAGTGGGCCTTCAATTCTGCCTGGCAATCAGACTCACCTCCATAGATTATTCACTCCCTCTTTCCCAAATGACTATTTCATAATTTCCCTCTTTTCTTAACACCTCCAAAACCTATTCTACCCTCTTCACACTCAGCCTGCAGCTGTGCTTCCCACCTCACTGAGCAAACAGAAGAAATGAGAAAAGTTACACATGCTTTCATCACCACATCTTCCTACCTGTCTGCATCTCTGACCAGGTGCTCTTCCATCTTTCCTATGTCCAAGGAGGAACTGACTCCGATCCTGGCAAAGGAGGGTCCTTCTGTTTGGGCACAGAGCCACACCTTCCTTTGCTGGCTCCTTCTTGTCACCCCAGACTCTTAACATTCTGGTGCCCCCTTTTCTCTTCTATACCCACACTCACTTCCTTGGTGCTTTCATCCAATCTCCTGGCTCTATCTCCTGTCTATATTCTAATGACTCCCTCATTCATATCTATCCAGTCCAGACTGTTCCTCGGAGATCATGAATCACAAATTCAAGTGCTTATCCAACATTTCCACTTAGATGTCTAACAGGCATCTCAAACCAGACAAGTCCAAAACCAAGCTCCTGACCTTCCTCCCACAGCAGGCTTCTCCTATAGTCTTCCTAATTGCAGTTAAGGATAACTCCATTCTATAGTTTTTAGGTCAAAAGTATTGGTGTCATTCTTTTTCTCATTCCTAATAATAATCATTGGCACATCCAATTGGTTCTACCTTCAAAATATACCCAGAAGCAAACAACTTTTTACCACTTCAACTATTACTACCCTGGCCCAAGTCAGTATTAGTTTTTGCCTGGATAATTACAACAGCCTGGTAGTTGGTTTCCAATCTTGCTCTCCTTCAGTCTAGTGACAACCAGCTGCTTGAGTGAGCCTGTTAAGATGGAAGTCAGATCACTTTACTCCTCTACTTAGAAACCTCCAGTGGCTCCCATGTCATCCAGAGTAAATGACAAAGCATCCATGCTGCCTGGCAGGCTGCACACCACTGGGCTTGTTATTACTTCTCTGATTGCCTCTTCCCACTCCTCTTTTTCTCACTCAGGCTACTCTTGCATTCTGGCCTCCTTGCTATTCCTGGAATCATGATTAATCCAAAATAGAACTTACCAGAGAAGGATCTAGAATAGGTGCCTGTCCTACCTCAAAGCCATGCACTTAAGATTCTGGAAAACTCTTACCCACATTGTATAGCTCACTCATCCACCACCCACAGACCTTTTCACTCGATGTCCTTTGCAGTAAAGCCTTCTTTGGCTACTCTATGTAGATGTGGAAACTGCACTTCACACTTCAACCTCCACTTTCTCCACTGCCTGCCTGCTTATATTTTCCCCTTTGCACCTGTGACCATCTGACATAATACATATTATACTAATGCAGCTTCCTCTCTGCCTGTTATCCTATGCATAATTAGATTCCAAGAGCCACAGGGCAGGGATTTTTGTATCATCCATCAATGTAACCCCAGGCCTACAACATAGCAGGCATAGAGCAGCTGTTTATAACTATTTGCTGAATGAATCATGAATAATCTGAAATAGAACTTACCAGGGGAAGGATCTGGAATAGGTGCCAAGTGTACCCTCTGCACAGCAGAACCAATTTCTTTTTTCAGAAAGGAAGGGATATAGTTTCCAGTCAGTCCACTAGAGCTTGTAGAGCCGGAGCCAACTGATTTTCAAAACCAAAAGCTTATTATTACAAAGACATGTACACACACGACACAAATTAGGGTTAAAGGAGAGCAGTGCAGTGCAATAAAGAATTAGGTTTTTCCATTTCAGATAGAAAAAAAAAACTGTGATGAAAACAGTAGCGAATTCTGAGCAAAGCATTCCACCATGCCACACTGTCAGAAAGACTAGGGGTCCAAAAACAGCACTACTCCTGCAGAAAACAATCAAACGGAGGTTAGTTGGTTGATTAAATAAAAGAGATTTGATGTATTCTTAAATTTTTTATAAAAATAAGTGTACCCTGTTCTGAAATTTGATTTTTTTCCACTCTATAATATAGCACATATCATCCTTCCATATCAGTATTTACTAATTCCAGAGTATGGCTACACCACAATTTATTTAACCATTCCCCGATTCATCAGCACACAGATTATCTTAATTATTTAGCTATTACAAACAACTCTACACTAAATATTCTTGTCTATAACCAAGAAATCATGATTAAAATATATTCAATAAATTCATTTTTATGCTGTTTACATATCAAGAGTGTTTTAAGGGAAAGAACAGTATACTACTCAGCTTTTGAATTCTGGAAGATTAATGGAATGTCTGACATATAGTAGGTAATCAAAAAATATTGGCTGGATGAATGAATATCGATAACCTTAATTATTAAGGCTTAAAGGTGCACATAGAATAATGATGAATATAATTAATGGCCATAAGACAAATGAAAGTTATAGCTGTTAGGAAAAGAGTTATTAAATATGAATAGAATTGTTCTATGTCTTCATAATTCAGAGTGTTCTTGGTAATTGCTTAAAGCACATGGGAAAAATGGTCCGGGAATGCATGTGTGAAGAGCTATGTTGTCAGCTAGGGTACATTTTGCCTTTTTGTGGAATAAAAAGATATGAAGCAAAATGGGCAGAGAATTGGAACATAAGCCACAGAAGGAAAGACACTTATAATCAATAAACACAAGAAAAGACACTCAACCTCATTAGTAAACAGGACATGCAAGTTTACACCACAATAAGATACCGTTTTATACCCATTAGATCAGCACAAATTTTATAATCTTGACAGTACCGAGTGGCATCAAGAAGGGAGTGCAGTTCCCATACCCTGCTGGAGAGCAATTTGGAATTATCTGTAAGTTGGAGATGAGCATACTCTTCAACCTAAAATGTTTACTCCTAGTCATTCATACCCAGAGAAACTGTCACACATGTGAACAATAGAGGTACAACAATGTTCATTTCAGCACATTTTATATCAGCAAAAATTGTAAACAATGTACTTGTTCATTAAGAAGAGAGGGTTAAGTTATGGCATAGCATAAATAATACAACATGGCATGGTATAGTCATATATATGTGTATACCTACATATATGTATATATGTGTGCGCTGTATATTTCTATTTATACATAGATAGGAATAAAATTGCTACACACACATATGTATTTATTAAAATGGGTAAACTGGAGATATAGGATTATACATATATAAACTTTAAAACATGTAAAACCATATTACGTATTTCGTGTAGAGTAAAAACAAACAAACAAACAAACATGAATGGGGATAATAAACACCCAAATCAGGCTTCATGTATATTTGCAAAGTTCAGTTTCTTAAGCTGGGTGGTGGTGGGTGTTGATATGAATGGGTGTTGATACATTATCTCTTTCTTTTTTGTATTCCTTAAAATAAATAAGCACACAATGGATAAGAGCAGGGAGAAGTGAAGGCCAGATGTTCACTTGGCAATGTGGAAGAGGAAGCAGCACATAGTGGGGACTACAAGAGGCAAAAATGATGTGATCTACCGAGACAGGGGTTAGTCAGCCTGGAGGTCTAGGAAATTCATTTACCCATTTGGGAGAAAAAGGCAGGCCCTCATCAGGCACCAGTCAGTACCTAGCTGACTCATCAAAGGACCACAGACTCACAAGCCCAGCCAAGATCAGACCAAAAGAACCATCCAGCAGAATCATGAACTAAATAAACCAGGTTTTCGTTTTGTTTTGTTTTTTAAAGGGGTGGAGGGGGACAATTTTAAGCTGTCTACCTTCCAAGTGGAAGGATTTCAGTGCTCATGTCATCAGAAGGAGGGGAAGAGGCAGAACAAGGCAGCTGGTGCCAAACTCGATTTCCACTTCAGCAGGTGGCCAGCTACTGCAAACCAGCAGGCCAGACTTCGTGCGATTTTGTTTTTGCTTTGAGCAAGAGAAGACCATGCTCTTCTCCCCAGCGACTGGGGGCAGACCTCAGTGGGAGCTGGCTGAGCCCCCAGGGCCTGCTGCCAAGAAAGAGAGCCAGAAAGGAGGCCTGGGTTTTCAGACCAGAAAGGCCCTCGTGCTTCTTTCTACAGCTTGCCCCATGTCTCTCCGTATCCATCACATCACATCTAGAGAATTTGCTTTTTGCCTTTTAAGAGGTAACACTCATTACTCACCTGAATTTATTTTGCTGATTACTGACACTGTCCCTGAAGATTTTCCAGACAAACCAGAACTAGACCATGGATTAGATGGGAGAAAATCCTTGCCTGGATTCGGGAGTATACCATTTCGTATATTTATTCCTAAGGGGAACAAATGATTTTAAAATGCAAAATAAATACTTACTTTTGCACCAATCTTCAGAGATGAAATTAATATAGAGTTCAATTTGTCAAAAACTTCCTGTTGTGTAACACTGTAGATAAAAACTGACCGGGATGGTGTAGTAGTTAGGTTCAAGGGTCAACTTGGCCAGGTGATGGTGCCCAGTTGTTCTAATTGCTGTGGACTTAGATCACCAGCATGTGAAATTCATCTATGGCTGATTACATATGGGGTTGGCCAAGGGGAGTGCCTTCTGCAATGAGTAACGTTTAATTTAATTAGCTGGAACCTTAAAAGAAGAGCTCTGTAGAGCTCAGCAGCTCAGCACAGCCCAGCTCAGAACCAACACAGACCTGGAAGTTTGGAGATGTGGAAAGAATCATCTGGAGAAAGCTGTTGAACCCAGAAGCTGGGAGGGAAGGCCAGCAGACATTGCTGTGTGCCTTTCCATGTGACGGAATAACGCTGATGAAAGATAGTGAGGAACCATAATTCTGTAATTAAATAAATCTCCTTAATAGAAGCAAGTCCATTTCTGGTGTATTGCATTCCAGTAGCTTTAGTAAACTGAAACAGATGGTGTCATGTGATAGATGTCAGAGAAAAGATACTGTCTTGGGCAGTGGGAAGGATGGAGTTTAGCATAATGTCTCACTCATGGTGGCTGAGGAGGTCTTTAAGCTTCTACTAATGGGTCTGTCCTATGTCTTGGCACCCTTCAGTATTGCCATGGGCATCATGCTCCTGAGCATTCCTCGCATTCTCTTTGCAGACCACTTCCCTTTGTGGACCTACCCCCTTTCCCAGTTCTCTGTCACCCACTTTCAACCCATAGCTCTGTTCTTCTCTCTACAGCATGTCCCCAAGAGCCCATCCTCTCTCCTGACTTGGACCATCTTTGCCATCAGATGCTGATGACTCCAGCCTGCACCAATCACCCTCACCAACCCTGGTTCCTTACGTCCAAGGTCCCCTCTGTAGAAGGGGCTGCCTTGTTGATGCACCATCATCTCAACTACAAGTCTAACTTGAACACTACATTTTCCCTCAGAGCTTGCTCACTTCCCCACTATCATCAGGTATTGCTGTTGTTTTTCAGAACAGAAAGTCTTAATTCATCTTTTATCCTTTTCTTTCCTCCCTTAAAGCTTATCAGAAGCAACTCCCAGGTTTACTCTCTTCTCCCTCATGCCTTTGGTCTCTGCACTCTTGAGTCTCTACCACTCCTACCTGAATCCCTGCTGAGCCCTGTCAACTGGGTCACCCTGAGAATAACAGCCAGGCTAATGTTAAGACCCAGTGTCAGTCCTGACAAAGTCCAGCAGTAGGTAGGAGTATTATTCCCATCCAGAGGGCAAGGAATTCAATCCCCCAGCAGGGCCTCCAATCCCACCTCTTACCTTTCCCCTTGACTTCCCTCCAGCCCAATCTACCACTCCCTGTCACCTGGATACCCTCTGTAGCTTGCTGGCTCCTCGCCCGTTCCATACACAGATGTTATAGATGATAAAGCACATCACTCCCCTAATTAAAATCCATCAAGAAACTACTGAGCTGTATTCCAGTAGCCTTAGATGATTATATAAAAACCTAACTTTTTTTTCTGATGTTCCTTTTATCCAGTACGGACAGATGAGTAAAAAAAAAAAAGTGAGTAAAAAATATATAAATAATAGGAGGATAAGGGGTAAAATAAATTGGGTAGATTGAAATATTAGTGATCAATGAGAGGGAGGGGTAAGGTATATAGTATGTATGAGTTTTTTCTTTTCTCTATTTATTTCTTTTTCTGGAGTGATGCATATGTTCTAAAAAATGATCACGGTGATGAATATACAACTATGTGATGATATTGTGAGACACTGATTGTATCTCATGTATGGAATGTATGTTTGTGATTTCTCAATAAAAATATTGAAAAAAAAGAGGGGTGCAGGGGTAGTTCAATGGTTAGAATGCCCACCTTCCATGTAGGAGACCCAGGTTTGATTCTCAAACCATGCACCCCCCCCACCAAAAAAAAAGAAGAAAAAAAAATCCTTCAAGAGCTTCTCATTGCTTCTGAAAAAGAAATCCAAAATGTTTATAGACCCCAAACAATGCAGCTCCTGCCCATCTCTCCATGCTCATCTTATACTATATCTCCCTCCTCTTATTATCTTTGGGTCACACTGGTCTCTCTGCTTCTCTGCTCATGATCCAAACCCTTTCCCACCTTTGCACTTGCCACTTCCTCTACCCAGTGTGCTCTTCCCACAGCTCTCTGCACATTTGGCTGCTTCTCATTCTTTGGGGTGCAGCTGAGAGTCACTTATTCAGAGAGGCCTTTCCTGACCATTTAATCTAGAGCAGAACCTCCTCCCTCATTATAACACCCCTTTTACTACTTATCACCCAATCTGTAATAACTGTCTATTTGTTTTCCTACTGCTAGAATATAAGCTGCATGATGGCGAGGTCAGGTAGCTATATAAAGACTTGGCACAGACTATGACATGAATGGAGCCCCCTGGAGTTGTGCGACTTGGTGGCCCTGCTTGGCTGTTTAGTTCCCCACAACATTCTCAGCACAGGGAGATGCTCAATTGAGCAAATAAATTTGTGAATGAATGATTAGCTAATGCTGTAAACTTGGAATACAAAGAATCTGGAGAGAGGCATGGGCACCCACCAAGCTATAGTTTCTATACTTAACCCCTGTCATACTGCCCAGATGATAACTCAGCTTCTGTCCCAGTTTCCTGACACTACACAGGACCGGCAATTTCTTCTGAACCTTGGTTCGTTGGGGTGGCCTCAGTCACATTGCCTGGTTTTTGCCAGTTCTTGCTTCTCTGGGAGCTGGACCTTTGTTTCCTACACCAAATTTCTTATCTCCAACTATATGAGAGAAAATGCAAGGCCTGGCTTCAGCAAACACATCCTTGAATCCCTATCAGTTCTGATAAGATGTCACCAAATACTTGCCTTAGAATCTTTTGTGATTCCTAAATGTGAATCCAAGGAAACAAATTACTGTCAACAATCAAAGGAAGGGCAAGTCATTAATATTACCAGGCAAGTATCGAGAGTGCTTCAAGTAGTGCTGCTTGGCTGCGGACCTCAAGGTTGGCGTGTCTCGCCTCTGATGTGCAGTCTGGGTGGGTGCGCTAGTTCCTGCACCCACATGCTCAGAGGGCTTCAGGTCCAAAATGCTCTCAAATCTGAATCAAGAAGACATATTTTAGGGCAATGTGGGAGGGTAACCATTACCAGATATGTAAAAATAAAGTCATAAATCCTAGATTCAGTCTGTTTACAGATAGAAGAAAACACTTGCCTGCAGAGAGTTTCATCGCTCTGTCTTTTCTTGTTTTTCAGGTCAATCCTGGTGAGGGATGGACTGAAATCCAAGTCATCCAACTCAGCCCAATCATCAGAATCCTTTGTTGACCTGGAAACAAGACCCCACCTTCTCCTACTCTTTGGCTTGATCTCACCATTTTTGTGCTCCAAGCCAGCTAGGATTTTCTGTGTATACAAAGTAAAGGGAAAAGAAAGTAATACTTGGCTTTAATGGAGCTCACTCAAGAGAAGTCCCTATTCTGAGCTTCCTGCTACAAAAAGGAGGATACTAGCCATCTCAATACCCAGTATGCACTGCTCATCTGAAAGGAGAATCTTGAAAAACACATCCCCAGACCTTTCGTCTCCCTCCTAGCCTACACAGGTTACAGTGATTTTTATCCAATGCGGGCACTGAGTTGTATAAGACAAGGATTTTTTTTTTTTTTGTATGCTATATGGCAGTTTTTTCCATATGAGTATCCCCGTACTGCAGTAACATTTGTTGAAGTTTTGTTCGTTTGTTTTGCTTGTTTGGGAAGTGCATGGGCCAGGAATTGGACACAGGTAAGACAAGGATTTTAAAAAAGAAATTTAAGATACTTCTCATATACTGTGAAGATGCCTGGATTCTTACTCAGGGCTCATCCCTGAGGCATTAATGTGATCTATTCTGTCATAGAGAGGTAAGAGAATGTGGCTAATATGTTACTCATAGCAGCATTATTCACAAAAACCAAAAGGTAGAAACATCACACATGACCATCAACAAAGAATGGATAAACAAAATACATACAGTGGAATGTTATTTAGCCATAAAAAGGAGTGAAGTTCTGATACATGCAACAGCATAGATGAACCTTGAAAACATTATGCTAAGCAAAATAAGATGCAAAGGACAAATATTGTATGATTTCATTTATAGGAAATATGTAGAATATGCAAATTCATCAAGACAGAAAGTAGATTAGAGGTTACCAGGGGCTTGGTATAGGGGGAATGAGGAGTTAATGCTTAATGGGTACAGAGTTTCTATTTTGAGTGATAAAAAAGTTCAGGTAATGGACCGTGGTGATAGTTGCACAGCATTGTAAATGTAATTAATGCCACTGAATAGTATACTTAAAAAATGGTTAAAATGGCAAATTTTATGCTATTTATATATATGTTACCATAATAAAAAAAATAGGAACAGCATTAAGATGAACAACATTCTACAAATATCTGTATGGCACTTTATGATTTTCAAAACAGCTTTGTAAGTATTATGACTTTTAACCCTGTCTTCCAAGTAAAATATGCATCTGATCTTCCTTTTACAGATAAGGAAACCGAGTCTATAGGGATTGATAATAATGACTAACACTTAAAATTGCGGGCTAACTAGGTACCTGGTGCTATTCTAAATTCTTTTCAAGTATCATCTATTTAAATTTTCAAAACAATTGTGTGAGGCAGTTACTCTTCTTATTCCTAATTTCCAGATGAGCAGAAGAGAGACCAAGTAACTTGCACAGGGTTATCAAGCTGTTAGACAGTGGAGTCGGGACTAACCGTTTTTAAGAGGCAGAGGCAGATTTGGAATTTAGATTCCTTGATATTTAGATTCTGTGGAATTTCACAATTCCATGTTAATGCAAAGAAAATTCTATTTGAATCAGTCCTTACATACAGGGGGGAAAAAATGTTTCCTGCACTAAGTGGGCACAGAAGAGGAATAAGCGGGATGTAGTGGTGGATCTCCGAGGCTTACCGACTGAGGATTCTTGTTGTGGAGGGAAGGGAAAAGCAACAAGCTTGGCTTGTCCTCCTGAAGGTGGCCCATGTGATCTGTCCTGGAGGCCTCTGCTTTGTAGGGGTACACGAGGTGCTGAGGGGGCTGGCTGGCTTGATGCTGTCGCGAGGAAATGCGTGTGTGCGGCTTGGCTGGGGGCTGGGCAGGAGGGACTGGCTTTATGTGGGGAGGTAGGCCTGCCTTTTCCAGAACATCTTTCTGTGGTTTTCCTGAATCCTGAAGGCTCTGGGCAGTGCTACCCAGTGGGTGTCCAACCTGGAAATAAGGATATCGAAGCGCCTGGAATGACAAAAAAGTCGGTTGTAGGAGAAAAGTCTGACCAGGAAGGTTAACATGGCCAGGATCATTGGGTAGAGTCCCTGAGACCAGTTTCTGCAGTTCCTTAGTTTCAGACAAGTTTAAAACAGCATCCTGAATCTGTAAGACCCCCTGTGATTTTCCCTGTCTAGATATGGTAAACTGTATGTATTGGCTACAGCACTTTAAATTGTTTGGATGAGGTAGCCAGCTCTGCTGCTATTACCTTTGCTACTCCCAGAATGCACTCTGACTCCATACAGACTCCGGTTTTATAACTTCTTTGCTAGGAATATTAAATATGATATTTTATTTTCTAAGCCCATTTCCTCATTTTATAGAAAGAGAAAAAATTAATACAAAACTGAGAGAGCCAAGCATAATGATCCTGGAGGACTCTGAAGTTATCAAGTGCAAAATAAGCAGGAGCAGATGCCTTTACTCATTAATGCCAAGAGGTTAATGCACGATACAGTTAAACCTTGCCTATCTTTGACCTTCCAAGTGTGAGTTGTTCTGGATATTTAAGTTTTCTGATAGCCAAGGCATACATTTTATAACCTTTCTGAAATAGTCCCAGTATGCCCTACTTCTTTTGAATGCAGTCAGTGAACATAATTTAACCTCCAGTAACTCTGGGACATATATATATAAATGTCTGTGATGATATAAATATCTGTGATGATTTATATCTATGATGATCTGTAATGTGATGATAAATGTAGACACAGAGGCAAAAAATGTGGATATTCTGACAGAGGACTTGGAAAGAGGAATTTAAATTAAAAGTCTTCTCTGTGGTTCCAGGCATTTTTGCAAGTCTCAACTGATTTGGGAGTATTTTTAGCTTTTCTGAAACTATTCTTAAAAGTATGCATTCCTCTTTTGGTTCCTTGTTACAGGATCTTTTTCTTTCCATCTCTTGTGCATATCCTTTAAAAACTGGGTTCATTAGAAAGCTTCCCTCCTGATCTGATGCTATTTGTGAATTTCAACAGAAGGGCATTTCAGAGCACTTTCCAACCCTCTTGAGTCAACCAAAGTTTAGAGGCACCAAATTATGGCTCTTTCTTCTTTGAGACCTTAGAAAGCTGCTTTTATATACTTCTGGGTTCATTTCTAACTCTCCAACTATCATCTCTCCACTATCACAAATTCTAACATCCTACACGCACTTCACTTTCATTTAGCCAAATCATCTTCTGTGATTATTCTGAGCAATGTAACTGTCATGAGGAAGTTAAGAAGTCAGATAGACTAATGTAAAAGGAGGCTTCCAGAAGGCATGTGAATGGTTGAAGACCACATCACTACCACGCCTCTCCTTCACACATTTTTAAATCTGTCACAGTGTCCCAGGGGAGGGTGGGTTGAGAAAACATGAGCTATGAAGTCAGAAGACCTGTCATTTCCATGATTGAATTGCAGTTGATTGCACTCTGTACTAGTTTTACTAGACATGTGACCAGGGAAAATTGCTTAAACTTTCTCAGAGTGAAAATAGTAACACTTAACTCATGGAGTCTTTGTGGGGTTAAAATCACATAAAAGCATTCTGCAAATGGCAAAGTGTTATACAAATGTTAACTACTGTGACCCTAGCTCTATCGTATCTGTCAATCTATGCCATCTGTAAAATGAGGAGTTCGATTTTACCTAGTGATCTTTCAACACAACAGTTTAAAATTCTTAACCAGTACTGGCTTATAAACATACTAGAATGTGCTGTATAAGCTTAACTCTCATATATTTGATAAATGTGAAAACATTCTCCAAAGATAGATCCATCTGTTTGTTTATTTCCATGTGTCTGGTTTTACTATGTTGTTTAAATCTTAATGGCTTTAGCTAATATACTATAAGTTTCAAACTACTTTAAGTTTGTATATCTTACATTGCATACCGGTGCTTACATAGCACCACCAGTGGTTTTCAAAGCTACTTTTTATCCCTAACACCAAATAAAATACTTCCCATGAGATTAATAGACATTATTTAGAGTTAGATACAAACGTCATAAGAAAATGGAAGAAAACCTGACTAGCAGTTGGTCGTTTCTTGGGATCCCACTGGAGCATGTCTCTCATGAGCTGAATTGCTTCGCTGCCAGCATTTGGAATCAGAGACTTCAAATTATTGGGAACGCACTGGGGCCAACGGAAGTTCATAGCACTTGAAAGTTGGTAACCCTCAGGCCAGTCAGTCTGAAAGAGGGAAAAGATAGAAAATCTTGCTCAGCTGATCACTATGACAGGAGTTTACATTCTAGCTTTTGTGTCCATAATGGAAAGGCAACCATTTCATTAGCACACCCTTATTCACTACCACGGCACTGAGTGAGCTAAAGCAAAGGGGTATAGGAATGAAGAGACCGAAAAGAACATGAGGTTCAGGAAACACAGTGGAAAAGACACTGGATTGCCACCAGTTTGCTTTATGACCTTTACGTAAAATAGTCCATCTCTTGGGGGAAAATCGGTATTTCCCTGTGTTCCATGGGACATAAGTTTTAAGAAACTGTTAATAGATATTTCTTGAGGAAAACAGATTGTAAAAACCCACCTTGTTCCTGGTCAACTAGATTTGCAAAAAACTTACATACTAATATATACCTTTTTGGATGATTCAAAATATATTTTGCTTCCCTTTTTTAGGGTGCATGGGTGGTGCAGTGGTAGAATGCTCGCCTTTCATGCGGGAGACCCGGGTTTGATTCCTGGACCATGCACCCCAAAATACAAAAACAAATGAAAAAATATTTATACAAACATTGCTTCCCTTTTTTAAAAGTAAAGTAGCTAAGTGGGATTGTACAGCAATCCCACTTAGATCGTTAGTTTACTTAGATATTTACTGATTGCTTGCTATGTTCTTAGTGTTTTCAGGTATCCAAAAAGAATCTGATTTAAATCCTGCTCTTAAGAATATTATTGTCCAAAAGATAAAATAAAACATTAAAAAAATAGCCATAATCAGAGTGAAAAGTGACAAAGACCACAAGAGAGGTATAGGTATTCAGGACAGGGAGAGATTCTAGCGATAGACTCTGGAAATCTTGAAGAGGCGGCATTAGTGATTCATTTAAACAATTACAAAAAAAAAAAAAATGAGGTTTTGCTTTGTGCCGGCAATGGTGCTAAAATTTGGGAAAGCAGACATAAATGAAACCACAGGACAAATCCTTGTCCTGAATGAGCTTATGGTTCAGGAAGCAGTCATATACACAGATTATTATACAAATGACACAGAACACAGCATGCACAGTCTAACATGAGAGTCTAGAAGAGGAGCTTCCAGGATCCCAAGAGGCTCAGGGACAGCTTTCTGAAGGTAATAAATGAGCTGAGTTGTGGCAAGTGAGGAAGCCTTCAGGGAGACCAAAGTGGACAGATAGTTCAGGCAAAGGGAAGAGCACATGCAAAGGTACAGAGGTACATAAGACACAGTGAGCTTAAACAGCAGGGGAAGGGGCAGGTGATGAGGATGGAAAGACAGGCAGGGCCAGGCTACAGAGGCCTTGCAGGCCATGGTAAGGGCTTGGATTTCAGATGGTGACACAAACAGGTTTGCATTTTATCCATTTATTTTTATTTATTTATTTTTTTGCATTGGCAGGCACCAGGAATCGAAGCCGGGTCTCTGGCATGGCAGGTGAGAACTCTGCCACTGAGCCACCATTGCCTGCCCTATCCATTTATTCTTAAAACAAATATTTATTGAAGACTTACATGTGCCGGAAATTGTTCTAGGTATGGGGGATAAATGATGAGTGGAGCAGAATCCTGCCTTCATGGAGTATCTATTCTCCGGAGGCAGACAACCATCAAGTAAGTTAATCTATAATAAGATGTCAACAGTGATAACAAAATATGAAAGAGAGTATAATATGGTAGGAAGAGAGGCTCCTTCTGAGGCTACATGGAGGATGGACTGGCAAGTGTGAGGGCTGCAGGAAGAGCAGTGAGGAGGGTGAAGATGGAGAGAAGGAGAGAGAGAGAAACATGGAGAAGAAAAACTATTGAGGAGCCCAAAGAAGAGCAGGATTTGGTCACATGAAAGACATTCACTTCAGACAGAGGGTGTCTATGCAGAGCACAGAAGCAGGGAGGGTCCAGGGCACCTAGCCAGGAGGTGGAATGGGGGCCGGGTAATGGGGAGCTGATCAATATTTTTAAGAGGGAAGGACAGTACCAGAACTGTTCTTTCAGAGGATGAATCTAGTTTTTGACTGAAAGACAAACTGTAGGGAAAAGACTACCAAAGGCAGAAAGACTGAGAAGATTGTCCAGACACAGCAGGGTGTCCATGGTCCAGTCTGTGGTGGCAGCAGTGGGACTCAAATGAATGAAACCCACGTGAGAGATACCACATAGGGATATGCAACAGGATGTACTGACTGAGCGTTTGGATAAGGGAGAAAGGGAAGTAAGAGAAAGAGAGAAGGCAAAACCGATCAGTCACAAGGCTGGGGGGCTGGGATCATGATGGGACCACGGATAGAATAAACAAAAGTGGTGCTTCAAGATGTGTCAAGTCTGAGGTGATGGGGAGAGTCAGGGGGAAATCCCGCAGATGGTTTGCCAATATGCAGACAGAGTTATAAAGGAGGGGAAAGAGGGCAACAATTACATTTAAGAGGCTTTGGAATAAATGCAAGAGATGTAGCCCTAAGCACAGAGAAGCTCTGCAAGGGAGGTACGATGAAGAAGAGAGAAAAGCAGAGGGAGCCATGACAAATATAATTAAGAGTAGAAGGAAGAAGAGAAGCCGAAGTAGAGGACATGGGCAATGGAGAATTACCAAGGCCAAGAGCAAGCTTCCAAAACGAGTGGTGATCAACAGTGCCAGTCAGCACTGCAGAGAAGTCGAGTGTGCTGGCTTTGGCCCACAGGTCTTTGTTTTGCCTCATTACCTTTTTTGGCGTCCCCAGCACTTGGCAGATTTTGAATATCGTGTCAATTTCACTGGCTCCAGGGAAGAGTGGCCTTAGAGTGTACACTTCAGCCATGATGCAGCCCACGGCCCAGATGTCAATGGGCGAGCTGTAGTTGGTAGACCTGAGGAGGACTTCTGGAGCCCTGTACCTGGGGAGACAGAGGCTCATGGGTTAGCGATTGCTTCCATTACTCAGAAATAAAATAAAATAATATAATCGTTTCTCAGCAAGGGTGTTCATAGTGTCTATTTTCTATGTAGTTTGATGTGGTTCAGACTTTAAGGACCTGGTTATTGCAGCGGCTTTCACAAAGCAGTACTTCTCTAGTTCACAGTATTTTCTATTGAGCATTTCTCTACAAGACTCTCCAGCTGTCTTATAACATCTTTGAGAAAAAGAGAGAGACAGAGAGAGAGAGAGAGAACATAAAACTGGCTGGCTGTAGGCTACTTCTTAGTGATGGTAAAATACTTAAACTCCTAGGATCTAAAAGTTTTAACAATAGCAATTAACTGGCTATTCAGACAGGTCTATGGAAAATGTAACTTTTTACACAACTCTTTGGGGGAACTATTCTCAGGAAGGCTTATACTGATCATTTTATTTATATTATGAAAAAGCACAATAAATTTTCTGCTAAAATTATTTACAATACAAAGTTAACTTCATACAGTGTCAACATGCCTACAAATGGTATTTCAGCCACACTGATTCTTTTAGTGAAAAGTTAATGTTTGTGACTTTAATATTCTCCTCAATACAGTGACATATTTTTAAAGAAGTATAATTAGATAATTTTATGGAAAACGGTATTCACCATCTGGTAGATACATAGTCTGTGTATGGAGGTCTAGATCGGATTTCTCGGGCCAATCCAAAGTCTGCAATTTTCACAAGTTCTGGTCCCATGCAGAGGAGGTTCTCAGGTTTTAAGTCCCTATGGAAGAAGCCTGCAGAGACAGTGAGGAAAAGGATCTAAATACATGTTTTGCTTTTGCAACACTATTTGCAATGCTATCACTCTTTTCATGCCAACTTGTAATTTAAAAAGCAGTCTGGCATGATACAGAAGTCTCCATGCATTTATCCTGCTGATAATGTAGAGTCCAGGGGCCTTCTCTCAAGATTCCATCTGTTTCCCTTTAATGAACTGAAAAAGCAAAATCATTCAAAAGTTGAACTTCATAATTTTTTTTCCAAGAAAGAAGACTTCTCTTAAAATATCAAAGCAGTTACAGCCTGAAATAACTGCAAAAATAAATTGTTCAAGGGAAAAAATATCATTGCTAGCCTGCCCACATCAGTCAGAATGATCATAAGATTAAAATCATTTCAAAGACATGTCTTATGGCTACTGAGAGTTTATACCAAATTATAATTTTTGTTTAGAAAATAAAGGATTTATGAATGTGACTTGTTTATATCTGAGAATCTGGCACTTGCTACAACTGATGTTTAAATATTAATATTTACTACTCAGCCTAATGAAGACATACAAAGATACATCTGTAGCTCACATCATGAAGGCAAAGATAACTCATCAAATTGGGATGTTTGTCTCAGCTACAGCATAACCCTGGGTGACAAAGGAGATAGTCAACATGGAGATACTCAAAGTGCACGCGAACACCCACTGACCAGCAATACATCTTCTGAAAACTCAGAACCTTCCGCTTCTTGAGACTATCACTGGCAGAAACATCATTCTGCATGTCTCTCAATCTCCACTGGATGCCAATACTAGAAATATAACTCAATTAAGGCTGCTGATGTTGTCATATTGTATGTGCTATCATTATCAATCTTGTGCAAATTGGATTCTAATCAGCATATTATGGGAGAAATTATTACCCATTATTGACGATCTACACCATTCCCTGACAACCTCTATGCTAATAATGCTCAAATCTGCATTAAGGTATCTTCCCCATGCTTCTTTAGACCTATGTCTCTAATCCATTCTGCCATTCTATGTCTTTTGATTGGGGAATTCAGTCCATTAACATTTAGTATTATTATTGTTTGGATAATATTTTCCTCTACCATTTTGCCTTTTGTATTATATATATCATATCTGACTTTCCTTCTTTCTACACTCTTCTCCATACCTCTCTCTTCTGTCTTTTCGATTCTGACTCTAGTGCTCCCTTTAGTATTTCTTGCAGAGCTGGTCTCTTCGTCACAAATTCTCTCAGTGACTTTTTGTCTGAGAATGTTTTAATTTCTCCCTCATTTTTGAAGGACAATTTTGCTGGATATAGGAGTCTTGGTTGGCAGTTTTTCTCTTTTAGTAATTTAAATATATCATCCCACTGTCTTCTAGCCTCCATGGTTTCTGCTGAGAAATCTACACATAGTCTTATTGGGTTTCCCTTGTATGGATTGTGATGGATTGTTTTTCTCTTGCTGCTTTCAAGATCCTCTCTTTCTCTTTGACCTCTGACATTCTAACTAGTAAGTGTCTTGGAGAACGCCTATTTGGGTCTAATCTCTTTGGGGTGCGCTGCACTTCTTGGATCTGTAATTTTAGGTCTTTCATAAGAGTTGGGAAATTTTCAGTGAAAATTTCTTCCATTAGTTTTTCTCCTCCTTTTCCCTTCTCTTCTCCTTCTGGGACACCCACAACACGTATATTTGTGCGGTTCATATTGTCCTTGAGTTCCCTGATACCCTGTTCAAATTTTTCCATTCTTTTCCCGATAGTTTCTGTTTCTTTTTGGAATTCAGATGTTCCATCCTCCAAATCACTAATTCTATCTTCTGTCTCTTTGAATCTATCATTGTAGGTATCCATTGTTTTTTCTATCTTTTCTACTTTGTCCTTCACTTCCATAAGTTCTGTGATTTGTTTTTTCAGTTTTTCTATTTCTTCTTTATGTTCAGCCCATGTATTCTTCATGTCCTCCCTCAATTTATCGATTTCGTTTTTGAAGAAGTTTTCCATTTCTGTTCGTATATTCAGCATTAGTTGTCTCAGCTCCTGTATCTCATTTGAACTATTGGTTTGTTCCTTTGACTGGGCCATATTTTCAATTATTTGAGCGTGATCCGTTATCTTCTGTTGGCGTCTGCGCATTTAGACAGATTTCCCTGGGTATTGGATCCAAAAGTTAGGAAGATTTTTCTGTGAAATCTCTGGGTTCTGTTTTTCTTATCCTGCCCAGTAGGTGGCACTCGTGGCACACGTTTGTCTGCGGGTCCCACCAGTAAAAGGTGCTGTGGGACCTTTAACTTTGGAAAACTCTCGCTGTCCGGGAGGTTCGCTAGCCGAAGCGGCTTGGAAGAGTTCTAGCCGGCCCGGGGACCGAATGCAGGGAGGGTTGCTGGCCGCCGCAGCCCGGGAAAGCGCCCGTCCGAATTTCCTAGTCGGCCCGGGCGACAAGCGTGGCGGAGGGCGCCAGCGGCAGCGGCACGCCCGGGAGAGTGCACGTTCCCGGGGAGTCACGGGTTTGGAAGGGGCCTCCCCCACCCGTCACCGTTCTCCGCGGCCTGGGGATTTCCGATCCAATTCTCTCAGTTGGTCCGGGGGGCCGCGCGTGGTGTGGCCACCAGCCGCCGCGGTTTCAGGGGACCGCCTCTCCAATTCTCCCAGCCGGCCCGGGAAGGGGGAAGGGAGTTACTCCAGCCCGGGAAGGGGGAAGGGAGCGCCACCCGCGCGCCTCGGCGATCTCACCCAAGCGGCTTCTCTCAGCCAGCCAGCTGTTCCAGGATGGGGTACGCTGTCTTTTTTTATCTCTGTTGTGGCTTTGGGCGCTTTCTGTATCATTTCTACTCCCCTAGTAGCTGTCCTGGGGAAGAAACTAAGATCCGCGGGTCTTACTAAGCCGCCATCTTCTCCCAGACCTATGTCTCTAAATGGGCTGAGTTAGATGTCATGGTCATCCCTAAATCAACCTGTCCTAAATCATTTTTCTTCTCTTCCAAATCCTTTCTCCTTCCTGAATCTTTGCTTTGTTATCCAGGTACCTTTAGCTCTGTTGGATCTATCCTTCTTTAACACAGCCATGAATTGCATTGCATGTCCCATCAAAATATCTTACATCTGTCCCTTTCTGCCCTTTCTCATTTCTTCCTCCTGCTTCTTGGCTCAATGCCTATACTATTATGTACCCTAGAAAAGCCATGTCCTTCAATCCTCATTCAACATTGCTGGGTGGGAGCTTTTCTAGTGTTTCCATGGAGATGTGACCCACCCAACTGTGAGTAGTAACTTCTGATTACTCTATGGAAGTAACAGCTTCCATGGAGATGTGTCTACACCCATTCAAGGTGGGGTTGCTTACTGGAACCTTTAAGAGGGAACCACTGTGAAAAAAGCTAAGAATCGACAGAGCCCACATAACCAGAGACTTTTGGAGATGCATAAAGAAAACACCCTGGGGAAGCCACTGAAGAAGTCTGGAGAGAAAGTTAGCAAACATCGGCATGTGTCTTTCCAGCTGAAAGAGAAACCCTGAATGTCATCAGCCATCTTGAGCCAAAGTATCTTTCCCTGGATGCCTTAGTTTGGACATTTTTATAGCCTTGCCTTAATCTGGACATCTTCACAGCCTTAGAACTGTAAACATGGAACTTAATAAATTCCCTTTCTAAAGCTGTTCTGTTTCTGGCATATTGCATTCCAGCAGATTTTATAAACTAAAACAATACCTATCCCTGCACCACCACTTTCTAGTAGGCCTTCTTGGCTCCAGCTTCTCTTGATTCTTACACATCCTAGTAACTTGAATATTATCATTCCCTAATCACTCTCCTAGTCACACAAAAAAACCTTCAATGGCTCCTTTTAAAATTTTTTAACAATTTTAGAATGAACTTCTTTCATTTGACCTGAAGTGATTTTTAAATGTTATCAATATGTATAAATTGTGTCCCAATCAGGTAAAAGTTCCCATTTCCTCTATGTTCACTGTATTTACTCCTATTTATAATGTTGCACCCTCGTTCTTTTCTGTCTACATGAATCCCAATCTTTGCCATCCTTTGAACCTGTTTTGAGTTTCCCCTCCTCCAGGAACCCATTCTAAAGTGGTAGCTTTTTTTATTCATTCATTCTACCAACATATATTCCCTGAGGGGCCACTGTAGGCCTAGCACTGGGTCAGGCTCTGTGGATTCAGAAGCAACCCAAATGGACATAGTTCTTACCTTCCTGGGCATTATGGACCCTTCCCTTTGAACTTAAGAAGAGCGCTATCATTTCTATGTGTGTTGACCTGCTCTCACTAATTAGACAGAAGCCCGTGAAGGGTAGAGGCTGTGTCTCTCTTTCTTCTGAATGCCTAGTATGGTGGCAGGAGCATGGAGTCTCGCAATATACTCTTATTGATTGAACAAAGGACATGGGATGGGTTTGTAGGAAATACAAAGGAGCTTAATGGTTACAAGTAGGCAGGGGCAGCAGAGAAGCACCAGAGCTGCTGGGAAGATGGGAGGGAGGAGGCCCCACAAGGCAGCAACTGAGAACTGAGAGAAAAGAGTAATGATCTTGAAGGAGTTGGGGGTAGGGAAAGAATTAGGGCTCAGAGCTGGAAGTCCTCGTTACAGAGGGAGTTCCAGCAGGACTCAATTTATTAATTGAAATTATTTTCCAGTCTGTCTCTGCTCTAGGGAGGGAGGTAAGGGTGACTTTGATGTGGTTATATGTGAAAATTCACTAAATGTTGTTTATCATGGGAAAAAAATAGTGTTTTACTAAAAGAACAGTCTTCCTGTTCATTTTCCTGAAGATGCCAGGGCTGGCTTAGTACTAGGTTAAGTTCCAAATGCGCTAAGTATCCAAAGTGAGATAATGATGGGTCTGCAAGGTAATGACTGGCTAAGAAGGACAAAGTAAATGCAATTATAGATCCTGGAACCTAGTGTTCTTAGAAGGGGCTGAGGTACAGTGTGATTATATACATTCAAAAGAGCCACAAAGAAGAGGAAGTGCTTTCCCACTGATAGGACTGCTTCTATTTTCCTTAACCAAGGCACTGATGACATCAAAGGAGTCAGAGGTAGGTTATACCAGTGACAGGCATAGTTATTTTGCTAGTTTATAGTATACACTTATATGTATATGTATAAATTTTCATACGCATACATATATGCATATGTTTTTGTGAAAAAAATATATTTCATTGCTTCAATCTTTACTCTACCATTGTACCAATGTACAGTTAATGGCCCTCCACACACCAATTCCCTGAAGTATCCTAAACCAAATAAATTTGTAAACACAAATTACAATAAGAATCAAACTTAAGATTGTCAATGTAACAAATTCAAACAGTAATTCACTATTAGTCAAGAATGGCCTTTCCAACGAAAGGGGACAATTTCTGATGCAGACAAATTTGGATGGCTTTTTAGCAGTCTAATTAAATAAGGATTATCAGTGCCCACCAGAATGGGCCATATTTGTTCCAAAACTCTGTAAAACTGAATCACTGGACCCCTGTTCTTCAGAGGTCCTCCAACCCACACAAGGCCTGACTGTACGACCCCATCTTGCAATTGGCTTAAGAATGTGTAAAGACACAAGTTAGAGTGACCTTTTGTCAGTGCATCCAGGAAATCTCCCACAGTCCCTGAAATACATGATTGGTGAGGCCATGATCTCTCTTCTTAGAAACTCAAAGTACTAAGAACACTCTACTGAAAAAAGAAAGGGTAGACATCATTACCCTACTGAACAGAACTGAGTCATGGGATGGGGGTTGGGAGGGAAATGAATTATTCATAACCCTACCAAGAAATGTGTCATAGCTATTCTACTGCCCCCTTTCAACACATATAACTTAACCTTAAAAAAAATTTTTAAACAGTTTTATTCACACACTACACAATCCATCAAAGTATACAATCAGTGGCTCGCAGTATGATCATAGGGTTGTGTGCATTCATCACCATAATCAATTAGAGAACATTTGCATTGCTCCAGAAAGAAAAACCCCATAGCCCCTTAGCCCCCTATTATTGTCACTTAGCACTGGTGTGATGCTTTTGTTACAACTGATGAGAGAATATTACTATATAACTATTATAATTAACTACAGTCCATAGTTTGAATTAGGTACATTTTTCCCCCATATACCACCCTATTATTAAGACTGTGTAATAGTGACATAAGTTTGTTCTAGGTCACAGAACATTCTTATATTTGTACTCTTAACCAAAGTCATCGTCCACAACAAGGCTTACTATGTATAACTCTATCTCAATTTGTGGTTTGGGTCCCCTCAAGTCCAGATTAATGCTGCTTCTCCTCTTGACTCCCTTTCTTGCCTCTAGTTGGACTAAATTATTATTTCCAAAGTTATGTGGTACTTCCTTTATAATAAGACAGCTGTCCTCCAGGCCCCAGCCCCCATTGCAAGTCCTTCTCCCACCATCTACAATATCCACTTCAACAAACTCGAGTCTTCTCCTTGTTCAGTTCAGGCCACCCCAACAATCTATAGTTAGAAACAAAGCATTATCTTGCACTCCAAACTCATACCTGCTTCTACCCTGGACCATGCCCCTATAAACTACCTCCTCTGCTGTCAAGTTTTATCCTGCTTCTCACAGTGAACATGTCTTAAATTCTACTTCTACAAGGAACATGTACACTGATGAAATGAAAATGAGGATTCTAGTTCTCTGTATTCCTTTAGGCAGCTTTCCTTTTCTACAGAAGAAAGAAAAAGTCCCAAAAGAAGAAAAAAATTAACTGCATGCAGACTTAAAAATTACTGTCAGTTGACCTGTCCTGTATCGATTATATTATCTTCAACAATAAGCCTTTAAAAGTGGGAAGCATTAGTGAATATGTCTGTGAACCATCTTATACTCTGTTCTTTTCATTACTGAATAATGGTAATTAGCTATTAATAGCCTTAAACCCATGAGCTCTATTCCTTGGTAATTAGAAGGATGTAATGTACGTTTACCCCCATCTCTATTTTAACAAAACATTATTATTTCTACATGAGAGGCAATACATCATAGTGGGTAAGTGTGCAGACCAGCCAGGATGTCTGATTTCAAATCCCAGTTCTGTTCAGTGGTAGAATTCTCACCTGCCATGTGAAGACCCAGGGTCAATTCCAACCCACGCACTCTCCCCACTCCCCTCTAAAAAAGAAATGTTTCAACAAATAGTGCTGCAATAATGGGATACTCACATGGAAAAAAGAATGGAATGTGACCCCCACCATACAGCATACAGAAAAAAAAATCCCAATTCTGTTTTTCCCTGATTGGCAAATCCATGCCTCAGTTTCCTTGTATGCAAAATAGGTTTTTCTTTTTTTTTCAGGATTACATGTGTTAATTTGTAAAGCTTTTAGAGCAGCACTGGGCACATTGGTACCCTGCAAGAGGTAGTCATGATTAGTTGTAGGAATCTTCTCACTTTAACCTTTCAAATGGCCTGACGAAGTGGGCAGGCAGACATGGCTCTATTTTTTGCAGATAAGAATTAAGGTTCAGAGGTTAGTACCTGCCTCACCTGTGAGAAGGTGGCATTAGAACTCTGATCTGATTCCTAGATGAGTATTCTGCTTATCTGAGCATTGCAGCCCATAACAATGAGCCAACTTCTTCCTTTGGACTTCTGATTCACAAAAGACACTCTAATGGCTGTGTCATTCAGAGACAGGCAACAGCAAAGTGCTGTTATGATAAGAGCCTTCCTGCTCAAAACTGGCTTCTAGAAGACAGGGACAGACCTTACATTCAATTTCAGGATACAGGCATGCAAATAACAGGGAAGCTTGCTCTTTCATCCTGGCAGAAAATTTATTGTGCTTACTTTTCATTAATAACCCTTGGACTAGGAAACTATCAAGTCACAAAGAAAGCTTTCTTCCCTCTGCTGCATTCTGTTAATGATAAACCTGCTATGAATACATGGAAACAACCAGAGAAAATTTAAACACCATATATTTATGCAGCACAGCTTTCAGCTCTGGAAGTTATACTTTCACAGATATTACTGAATTTAAACATGTAATGTTTTCATCAATAAGACCACAGGTGCAGTCTCCGGGTTAAAAATGAAGACAGCAATGTACAGAGAAGCAAAGGTTGTCTCAAGGTCATAGATCCCAAGTCAGTGATGAAAGACAAGGAATAGAGAACAACCTCTTGGGAAAGATATTGTCCTCCAAGCCATCTAATGCATTTCCTATTACCTGCACGGAGAAGTGTGACCTGGATAGTTGTAAGGGTGGGTCAAGAAAACAGTATGCAGTTTGCATTAATTAATTCCTGCAGAGAGTACATATGCATTGGTACTGCTCAACTGGTGCCAAGTAGAGCTGTGTTTTCATTCCCTGTTGGCAGAGTACTCAGTGACATGAACCATGGCCATAGCAACAACCTGTAGTGCTATTCTGCCCTCTCAGAGGAGTCCATTCCCAAGGGCCAGAACGCACCTTCTCACAGTGAATACAAGCTATCAGGGAAGAGCCTGAAACTCACAAGACAAATCTGTGAAATGCTTTAGATTACTTTTTCCACTAGTGGGAAGAAGGAATAATATGGTGCTGCATGTTTCTTTAACCAAAGTCAATGTCAGAGAAAAAAATACGAAAAAAAGGTTCCAAAAGTTATTTTTTTCAAAGAAAATGTGATAGGATATGCAAAATGAGTATTCCTCCCACTGGCAATTATTATTGCCATGTTCTTCACCTCTTATTCTCTTGCTTTTATTGAGAACAGATAGGTTTTTCTAGTAAGTGTGGAAAAATGGGCACAGAATATGAGTAATCTTCACTTTTCCCCTTTTATTGTGGTGCGACTTTGGCAGGTCTTTAAACCTCTCTGAACCTCAGTTTTCTCTTTTTTGAAATGAATACATACCATTTGTCCTTTCTACCCAAGAAGCTAGCAAAGGTATAATAAGATGAAATGTTATTAAGTTCAAACTAGAAGCAGGAATTTAATAGCTGGGGAAAAGTATAAACAAGAATCTCTTGTTTGTAATGGTAGTGGTGCTGGGAAAATGTGGGTTATAAAAGCAGAGATGGCCTGAACTTCTCTAGAAACTGAGCTTTCCCTCTGTTTCCATACACAATCTGAATGTCGGGGGAAACTGACAGTTCAGAGTTACAAAGATATGTGGACACATATGAACACAATAGTACATGAATGCTAAATTACTGGCTACAAATATCTGTGCATGTATGTGTGTATCTGAATAATATGTATGCCTATGGTTGAATGTATATGTACACGTCTGCACATGTAAGCACATACGTGTAACATTTATATGTATTTGGGGGTATCTCTATGTGTGTGCCTGTGTATATACATTTGGTGGGATGAGGTAGAGGCCTGGATAAAAGATGACAATTTATTTCTGGAAAAAAAAAAACTGTGTTTCATGAAAAGCACACAAAAAAAAAAAATGGAAAAAAGAGAGCGTCAAAGAATATTAACTTCTTTTAGGCCCATCACTAGGTTTCTAGGACTGAACAAAATGGCCAAATAAGTGAGATACTGTGGTTGGTCCCTATTCAAAAATGTGTTGGTTGACCTTTTTCTTTTCAGAATCCCTTTGATTTTTCATCACTTATTTTTCCAAAGCTCTTAAGTAAGTGACTCTTCTCTGATTTGTTCCTAAGAAACCATACCATAAGTTTTTAGTGTTTGGCAATTCACACTCTCCCTGCGAACTCATGTGAATAAAAGCTAAAGTGCTAATTCTATTACTGTCAACAGGGAGCAGCTATTTTTTTTTTACTGGAAACTTTTTACTAAAATTGGTTCACAATTTGATTTGGTCTCTCTCTTTTTTTTTTTTTTCATCCCTCTTGTCTTATAATTTATTCTTTTGGTACATCAATCCAGGAGGTATTTGCTATTTAAAAAACTTTTAAAAATATTTTTATTAAGAAATCTTCACACACATACAGTCCATCCACAGTATGCAATCAATGGCTCACAATATCATCACATAGTTGTATATTCATCACCATGATCATTTTTAGAACATTTGGATCACTCCAGAAAAAGAAATAAAAAGAAAGAAGAAAAACTCATGCAGTCCATACCCCTTATCTCTCCCTCTCATAGACTGGTAGTATTTCAATGTACCCGACTTATTTTACCCCTTTCTCCCCTATTATTTATTTATTTATTAATCCTAATTTTTTTACTCATCTGTCCATACCCTGGATAAAAGGAGCATCAGACACAGGTTTTCACAATCACACAGTCACATTGTAAAAGTTATATATATTTTAATCATCTCTAAGAATCAAGGCTACTGGAACACACAGTTCAACAGCTTCAGGTACTTCCCTCCAGCCACTCCAATACACCATAAACTAAAAAGGAATATCTATAGCATGCATAAGAATAACCTCCAGGATAACCTATCAACTCTATTTAAAATCTCTCAGCCATAGAAATTTTATTTCATCTCATTTCTCTCTCCCCCCTTTTGGTCAAGAAGGCTTTCTCAATCCCATGGTGTTGGGTCCTAGCTTATCCCCGGAAGTCAGGTCCCATGTAACCAGGGAGATTCACATTCTTGGAAGTCATATCCCAGTTCACCTCCTAAGTTAGCTTAGAAAGAGAGGCCATATCTGAGCAACAAAAGAGGGCCTATAGGGATGACTCATAGGCATAATCATAAGTAGGCTTAGCTTCTTCTTTGCAGGAATAAGTTTCATGGGGCGAACCCCAAGATCGACTTAGTCTTGTATTGCATGTGCTTGAGGCTGACAATCCTTTGCACTGAGAGCCCATGTTGTCTGTATTTTATTTAGTCTCTAACTGTGAGGGGTTACCTAGGGTTTAAAGAACAGGCTGGTAATGATTCTGGATGTGCATGCCATCTGTTGCAGTGACCTGCTTTCCAGCACAAGGTCTTTTCTTGTCATTGTCAATTTGTGTCAAATCAGAACTGACTGTACTGACAAAAGACTTTTACCTGGCCTCTTACTGGGTGATAAAAATCCCTTGTTGGTGCAATATCTTCAGTGGTAATGACATCCTTAGACTGGGGTTGAATGAATTTCTGCCTATACAAAATCAACCACCCTTCACTGACTGTTGAAGCAAACTCAAATGATCCAACCTGAGGGCGGGTGATGAAATTAGCCTATGCTGAGGGATATGACATGAAACTGGCCTATGTAACTGGTCACTGTTTTTACTATGAAGACACACCACACACTGTCCCCTCGAAGGATCCATGGGAGAAACCTCTCTGTGGTCTTGGTACCAAGGAGAATTCTGCATCTCTTGAGAAACTGATCTGTTTTCTCCTTAGGGAAACGGTGTATGCGATAACTGATCATGTTTCACAGTTTGAATTGCCTGACAGAATCAAATTTGTGGCCAGCTTCTTGCTTGTCCTTGAGTAAACCTTTTGGCATGCATCCCCGGCTATATCTTCCCCTGTTTTTTTCCTTTATCTCTGTTTTCCCCTTCTACCAATTTTAATTTATTTGTGTTATATAAATCTTGACAAATCACTTTTAACAAATTGAAGTATAAATATATGAAGAAAATGAGATGCTACAGTGAAGAGGTGTTATTCAGTTGTTTAAACAACACACCTGAAACTTCTTGGAATGCTAATCTTAGGTTTCTGATTAATATGCCATTTAATGGTTCAGGAATAATTCTTAGATCTATAACCAACAACTTAAATGATAAAGCCTAAAGAATAAAGACATTCAGACATGCTAAATAATGAGGGTTTCAGAAATCAAGTGACAGAAGATGACACGCTGAATTCCATGGTCAGTCTCTCAACAATTCAACCTTTTTTAGAGTCAGTTATAATGTTTTATTGGTTCTGCCTACATCTTCTACCCTGAAGGTAACACTTTACTGCTGTTCAAAAGAACATTCCAAATCACCTACCGTGTTTATGAATAAATGCCAGTCCTTGCAATATCTGATACATGATATTCCTTATAGCAGACTCTGGAAACAATTTATTTCTGTGTGGGATGAAGGGAAAAGAAAGTTATAAATCTGGATTTACATTTCAAGATGAATCCCCTTCTTTTATGTTCTTTTGATTACATAGATTAAAAAATTAAGAAAACATGTCCATGCTTGCTAATCTTTGACCAGATCTTTTGGTAATAAAGACCAAAGAAAAACAATCATTAATCCCACAGGAGAGCTACTTCATAAACACCAAATACATTCAGTTATGCTACAAAGAAGAAAAGCTTATACACTATAAAGTAAACCAAAACAGAAAAAAAAATCTGTTTGACATATCTAAAATGCACTTCAAAATCTCCTTTCCCCATAACATAAAGTAAAACCTTTGAAAAATTTTTACGGGGGAAATGTTGAAGTCTTCTGGATGAAGCTGTGCTGGTTTGAAATGATGTATGTACCTTAGAAAAGCCACATTTTAAACCTCATCCTATTTTATAAAGGCAATCATTTCTTCTATCCCTATTCAGTACTGTATGTTTGAAACTTTAATTAGATCACCCCCCTGGAGATGTGATTTAATCAAGAGTGGTTGTTAAGCTGGATTAGGTAGAGGCATGTCTCCACCCATTTGGGGGGGTCTTGATTAGTTTACTGGAATCCTATAAAAGAGGAAACACTCTGGGGACTAAGGGAGATTCTGAGAGAGCAGAGAATGACATAGCCATGAGAAGCAGAGTCCACCAGCCAGCAACCTTTGGAAATGAAGAAGGAAAACACCTCCTGGGGAGCTTCATGAAAGGAAGCCAGGAGAGAAAGCTAGCAGATGATGCTGTGTTCGCCATGTACCTTTCCAGATGAGAAAGAAACCCTGACTGTGTTCGCCATGTGCCTCCTCACTTGAGTGAGAAACCCTGAATTTCATCGGCCTTCTTGAACCAAGGTATCTTTCCCTGGATACCTAAGATTAGACATTTCTGTGTACTTGTTTCAACTGGGACGTTTCCATGGCCTAAAAACTGTTAACTTGCAACTTATTAAATTCCCCTTTTTAAAAGCCATTCCATTTCTGGTATATTGCATTCCGGCAGCTAGCAAACTAGAACAGAAGTCCTATGAGATAGAGTGGATGGCAACATTTTGCCCATTTGGGCAAAGCATACAGAATGACTGCTTTCATTGACAACGAAGACAATACCTGTTCACTCAAATCACTCAGAGAGATGCTATGTACATTCATTGTACTACCAAGAAAATGTGTCTAAGTAGCTTTAAAAGTTCAATACTAGCATAGCAGGAACATTTCTTATTAGTCTTTTTCCCAACAGGTAAGCCTCTAAGCACTGTAGCAAGAGAAGAACTGAAACAAACTTGTACGTTTTCAATGGAGTCTCATAATAAATATAGCTGCGCAAGCCCCTGACTTGCCGTTCTGTCCATACGTCATTGTGTGAATGGAGGAGCTGTGCTTCCCTGTGTGCCTATCCCATTAAAACATGAAAATGGATACAGTGAAAGTAGCATCTATAAAGATTACATAAGATCTGGATAGTAGGAATATGTTCTAAGCCCCTCACCTAACGGGCAACTTGAAATGACAAAGCTTAAATAGCACAACTGTGGATTACAGAAAGACTTGGGAGACTGCAATAAGCAAAAGCAGAAACAAATACATCCTCTTTGCAATATTTACTTCTAAAATCATAACTAAAATGTACCTTTCTTTGATGAGTTGGTAAAGGTTTTCCTTCATGTATTCGAAGATAAAATAAAGATGATCGTTTTCCCTGATAACTTCTTTTAATTTTACTACATTGGCATGGTTGAGCTTCTTTAAAGACTGAAAGATGAGGAAGCAAGACACACAATTAGAGAAAATCTGCTATTGAAAAAGAAAAGTAATCCCAGACATACATTAGAAAGGTTATTTACTTATATCATGATTAATATTACATCAAAAATTTAATAAAAATTATCTTTATGAAATTGAGAGTGTTAAAATAAAATAGTAGATAAGATATCATTCATGGGAGTTTATTTGAGCAGTTAATATTCATGAATTGGGCAGCATCCAAACCAAACATAGAAAGGAGCCCCTGCAAGGGAGTAGATTGGGAAAGCTTATAGAGGGCAAATGTAGAAGCAAGCAAAGAAATGTTCTGATTGGCTGATGTTAAGTTTCCATTTTATAAGGGAGATCTTACAAAGCCGGGAGATACATAAATAAGTATGGTTTTCCATTCTAGTAAGCTCTCTCTCCTGTACCGAACTGGTTTCTCAGTAGGTATTGCTCCTCTGCAATTCTTCTGGGTATGACCCATTGTTCCATTTTTTCAGAAAGCCCCCTGCAGGTTAATTGTTTTTGTCCTCTGGAAAATCCTTTCTCAGAAAGGGGTCCTTCCCTGACCATCTTATTTTACTTAATAGTAATAACTATGTAGAAAACTATTTTGATCAACTGACTAGAAGGTACTTGATAATTAATTGGTATTTCCTATCTGTCCTAGCCCCAGATAATGCACCAGCCAGCTATTTTAGACCTTACCCCTTCCAGAGAATGGAAGTGGAAATGGCCTGAATGGAACCAACAAAGGAAGCTGAGGCTCTGATTTTCCTAGTATTGGAGAAGGCAGCACTTTGGGCTGAGATCACCAGCTAACAGCCTGCAGGCACTATGAACAGGAAATCGTTCAAATCGGCTGAGGCTGATGGTCTGGTTCTCTCAAATTTCATGACTCATGTCTATGTGTCTATGTGTGTCTATGATAAGTGCTTCACAATATGAATTTTAATTATAAAGCAAGTATTCAAGGAGCAGACATCTCACTGGAAGACCCTAAAGTGAGATGAGAGAAATCCCTCTGCTTCTAAGAACGCAAAGGCAAGACAGTCAAGCAGGGAATGAGGAAGAAGTGGGTAGCTCAGAAAAACGGTGCATGATCTTCTGATGACTCATCTATCACTTCTTACACATTCAGTTTCCACCTTCTTGGAACACACATGTGAGTGTAGTCATGTGTACGTTATTTTGTTTGTCTCATTAGTTCTATTGATGGCAAACACACACACTTTGGTATTGGGAAACAGCCACCTCGTTCAGGTTCAACAGCCAGAGACAGCCAACTGTTGATCACTTGCCAGATAAATTATTTGATGGTCAGAATTTGATAGACTATCTCCTTCAAGGAACCTCAAAGGGTCACTTTGGCCACTGAGGTGGCCCTTTAACTTAAGAAGCCTTTTCATCACAGAGAAGTAAGTCGATAATCAAGTATAAAACCCTCTCTTTGAATTTCATTAAAAATTACACCCCCTTTAAAAAACAATGTTTTCAGATGAAAATGTTTAAATGAATATCCAAATCTGGAAGGACACTTAGTATTAAGGTACCCCAGGGATCAGGGCTTGGGAATGTGTAATATGATCCAGTTACTTCAAGCAGCTGGGAAGAGAGAAGGGATAAGGTCAGTGAATGAGCACAAAATAAGGCTCCTCTGAAGCTACCTCCCTGAAATACAAGCTCCTGCCAAGAAGCTTCTCTGGCAGGGAATTCTCAGCTGTTTTGTCCATCTGGCCAGATCCTTCTAGAATGACCCAGTCAGGCTGATTTCTTCTGTTAGTTGGGTTGGATTTCTGGTTCCAGAAATGAGTGACCAACACAAACAGTGGTTAACTTTTTTTTTTAACCATTTTTTATTGTGAAATATAGCATATAAAAAAGCAATAAATTTCAAAGTACATTTTAAGAAGCAGTTTTAGAACAAATTTTGAAGTACGGTATGGTTACAGTTCCACCATTTCAGGCATTTCCTTCTAGCTGTTCTAAGACACTGAATGAAGACTAAAAAGAAATGCCAGTATAATGATTCAGTAGTCTACTCATTTGTTAAATCCTATCTTCTCTGATATAACTCCTTCTCCATCGATCCTTCTCCCACTCTCTAGGGATATTTGGGCAATGGCCATTCTAACTTCATGTTGAAAAGGGATATCAACATTATGGGGTAGGGGGATGTAACTGGTTGATACTCTTGGAGAGACTGGTAACTCAGGGTTTCAGGACTTATCAGGCCTAGGAATCATCTGGAGGTTATAGGTTTCTGAAAAGTAAAGTTACTGTGTGAAACTTTTATATAGTCTCAAATAGAGCTCTGGGTATTCTTTAGAATTTATAGGAATACTTTTGGTTGGGGCTTGGCATACCATGGCAATTAGCAATATCTAGCTGCAGCTTGCATAAGAGTAACCTCCAGAATAGCCTCTTGACTCTATTTGCAATCTCTTAGCCACTGATACCTTATTTTGTTACATTTATTTTCCCCCTTTTGATCAGGTAGGCATTGTTGCTACCATGGTGCCAGGGCCAGGCTCATCCCTGGGAATTATATCTCTTCCATGTTGCCAGGGAGACTTACATCCCTGGATGTAACGGGGTGAATAATGATTTTACTGACAGAGCTGGGCTTAGAGAGAGGAGCCACATCTGAGTAACAAAAGAGGTCCTCTGGAAGTAACTCTTAGGCATTATTATAGATTGGCTTAGCGTCTCCATTTCAGAAATAAGTTTCATTAGAGACAGCCTCAAGATCAAGGGCTTGGCCTATTAACCTGGGAGTCCTTAATGTTTGAGTATCAGGTATTTCCCAAGTGGGAAAGCTTAATAGTTTCATATTTTTTCTCCAGACCTTCAAGGGACTTTGTCTATACTTTTAAATTATCTGTCCAACATAACACTGAAATGTATCTGGTTATTACATTAAACTATTCAGAATTACAAGACCTCATTTGCAATTCTAGGCTCCATGTGTTTAAGCTGTTTAACTGAACTAGCCAGACAGGTTAAAATAGATTGTGTGCTGCAGAAAATTTAGGTTTTGGATAAAATAAACCTCTCTTCCTTTGGTCTCATACAGTAGTGAAGTTCCTTTGCCCTGTATTCTGATTTACCTTAGTCCCAACCAAATTGGCTTCATTCTTATCTCTAATTGAAGTCTCTTTTTCATTTTCTTTAACAGTTGCTGAATGTAGGGCGGCTAACTTTTTTTGCAGCTTTTTTTTTAATTCAACATAACAATATACAAACACAAACATTGTTACCATATGATCATTCCCTTCTTGATATATAATCAATTGCTCAAATATCACCACATAGTTGTATATTCATCATCATGATCATTTCTTAGAACATTTGCATCAATTCAGAAAAAGAAATAAAAAGAAAACAGAAAAAAAATCATACATACCACACCCCTTACCCCTCCCTTTCATTGATCACTAGCATTGCAATCTACTAAATTTATTTTAACATTTGTTCCCCCTATTATTTATTTATTTTTAATCCATATGTTTTACTCATCTGTCAATAAGGTAGTTAAAAGGAGCATCAGACATAAGGTTTTCACAATCACACAGTCACACTGTGAAAGTTCTATCATTATACAATCATCTTCAAGAAACATGGCTACTGGAACACAGCTCTACATTTTCAGGCAGTTCCCTCCAGCCTCTCCATTATGCCTTAACTAAAAAGGTGATATCTATATTATGCATAAGAATAACCTCCAGGATAACCTCTGACTCTGTTTGGAATCTCTCAGCCATTGATACTTTATTTTGTCTCATTTCATCTTTCCCCTTTTGGTTAAGAAGGTTTTCTCAATCTCTTGTTGCTGAGTGTCAGCTCATTCTAGGATTTCTGTTCCACATTGCCAGGAAGGTCCAGACCCCTGGGAGTCATGTCCCAGGTAGTGAAGGGGAGGGCAGTGAGTTTGCTTGTCATATTAGCTGAGAGAGAGGGAGGCCACATCTGAGCAACAAAAGAGGTTCTCTTGGGGGTGACTCTTTAGGCCTAATTTTAAGTAGGCTTATGTAGGCTGGCTAACTTTTAAGTATTCACTGGACTCTCACTGATTGCAGCCATCTTGTTTGCCTATTTGCTAACATTATATCACAGTAATGGCTGAAGCATCCTGCCTGAGGGGCCTGGGGAAAATCCATTCAGAGTAAAATGAAGTAGGTTCTAAGTCCTTTGAAGAAGAAAATTCTAGGAAGGAGTGGAGTACCCTGAGCTCCTGGCCTGTAATGTATTCTGAGCATGCGTTACTATTCTTGGCCACAGTCTTACAGAGTGGGCCCCTGCACTACTTCCAAGCCAGGCTCATGAGCAAGATAAATACAAGAGGGATTAAGTGTGTGTGTGTGTGTGGGGGGGGTGACACTTCATTTGAGCTACTTTACAGAGATATATTTTCAGAAAGAGTCTTATTTTAACTCAGGAAAGCTTTCCGGAGGAGAGGTAAAACCTGAGCCAAAAATACAAATAGATTCTGCCCACCTCAGAAAATGATCATTATTTCCTTAACCATTAACAAAACTACAATGTCCTGGGCCCCAAGGATACACTGGGGCATGAGACATTGCCACTGCCCTCAAAAACCAAACAACTTAATTGGGAAGACAGGACATGAATACAAAATGCATATAACAGAATAAGGACTATCATATTAAGTGTCAAAGGAATGATGGAGATAAAGAACATGAGAGACATTTCAATAAGGAGCAATCAGAAAACCCTGAGTGGTCAGTAAGGGTATTGTATTAGTTAGATTCAGTTGTCAACTTGGCCAGGTGAGCATACCTAGTCTTGTTGCTGTGGACATAAGCCAATGGTACGTGAACCTCATCAGTTGCTAATTACTTCTGCAGTCGTCTAGGAGGCGTGTCTGCTGCAATGAGTGACTGGTTTGACTTAATTGGCTGGTGCTTAAATGAGAGAACGCAACGTATTCCTCATCTCAGCACTAGCAGCTCAGCCCAGGCCTTTGGAGATGCAGGAAGAAGTCACCCCGGGGAAAGTTGTTGGATCCCAGGGGCCTGGAGAGAAGACCAGCAGAGACCATCTTGTGCCTTCCACGTAAGAAAGAACCTCAGTGGAAAGTTAGCTGCCTTTCCTCTGAAGAACCAACAAAATAAATCCCCTTTTATTAAAAGCCAATCCATCTCTGGCATGTTCCATTCCGGCAGCTAGCAAACTAGAACAGGTATCATCGAGATGTGACTTGAAGGAAGAGTAACACTTAGACAAGCTCATCAGGAGAGAAAGGGTCTTTTAGGAGGAAGCTCATCTCAGGTAAGGGCATGGAAATGAGGCATGAACTCAGTGTCTCAGGAATGAGAATCACCCCAGTTTGATTCCAATGGAGGCTCCTGTGGGAAGACTTTAGCTGAAGAGGTAGGCAAGGTGCTTGGGTGCCAGGTATACACCCACTCGAGTCTTCTAGCACACCAGGGTTTGAAACCAAGCTCTGCTGCTTAGAGCTGTGTTTATCTCAAGGAAGGCATTGAGTCTCTGGGCCTCATCCGTTCTCATTAGTAAACTCATGATACTAACACTTCTCCCTAAAACAATTGTGGGGACATGCCGTGTAATGTACAGCATCTAATGTGCTGCCTGGCTCACAGTAAGCTCAGTAAACAGCAGGGAGTGTTTGCAAAGGTGAGTGTGAGGGAGATCGTGCTGGTGGCAGCTCTCAGGATGATGAGATGTGCGGGAAGTCGGGTCACAAGAAGGCCACCTGCAGTGAGCCTGCAGTTTCTAGTCTGGGTGACTGGGTAAATAATGATGGCATTAACAGAAAGGGGGACAGAATTTGAGTGTTGGGGGAGAGAGACTTTCTGAAAACTCAGGCACTGATGTATAGTAAGCAGTTGCATATATGGGTCTAAAGTAAGGGTTGGCAAAAATTTTTTTGTAAAGGGCCAGATAGTAAATATTTTAGGCCTTCCATGTCATGTGGGTCTCTGCTGCAACTACTAACTGTCATTGTAGCAAGAAAACAGTCATAGACAATATGTAAGCAAATGGACATGGCCGTGTTCCAATAAAACTTTATTTATAAAAACAGGTGGCAGACCAATGTCTGGTCTGAAGCACAAGAAAGATAACAGATTAAATGAGACTTCAGAAGCAAGAGGAAAGAATGAAATCACCTAGGAAGAGAAGCCAGGGCAAAAATAAATAATAATATTAAAACTACAAGCAAGAATCCAAGAAGTCATTAATATTTAGAAATGAACTACAGAAATATTGGTGAAAAACAAATAAGAGGTAGGATGGTTTGGAAAAAGCAAAGTGACACAGCCTGGGAGAGGAGAAGAAGAAGTGGTCAACAGCACCCAACATTGCAGAAAAGGGAAATGCCTGAGAAAATATTCCTGGACTTGGTAACTCATGACTGAAGTAGGGCTACTTCAGTTGAGTTGCATGAGGGAGATGCCTGATTTGATTAAGTTGGAAAAGTTTTGTAGGGAAGGTAAGAAAAGGAATAGGGCAGAAGCTCGAGGGGAGGGAGGACTAAGACTTTTCTGAGTGAGGGAGAATGATGAGCACATTTATAGACAGACAGGAAAGAGCCAGGGCAGAGGAAGAGTTTCAAGATACATGGGGGTAGGGAGAGATTGATGGAGTCAGGATTTAAAGACAGTAGAGGAATAAAGTAGACAGGATTCAGGCAGCCTACTCCCAAGAATGGTTATCTATAGCACTGAGAATCTAAGTGGCATATATAATAATGTTGCAAAGAAAAATGCTACCAGGTCTCATTCCTCCCATGATATCCAGGTGGCCTGGGGGGCAGGATCTCTGGGGAAAGACACAAGGATACGTGGGCAGGGGGCACTGGGGAAGGAGGGACGGTGACATAATAAGTCCTTTGGTGACCTTCCTTTCCCTTCCTTTTCTGACTCAGTAGGCAGAAAAGAGGGATTTCAGCAAGGAGGTAGGGATGAGGAACCTTGGAAAGGTGCTTGCTTTCTAACTCCTTCTTTCCCTCCCCTCCATTTTTAGGGATTGGCCGTGGCCCAGTGCTGATAAGCTTGTGTAAGGATCTGCAAGGGCAGGCAGGGGTGAGGGAGAAGGGAAGGGTGGCCCCAGTTAGCAGCAGACAGCATCTGTGCAGGTAGGGAAAAGAGTGGGAAATTTCTGGTGTCATTAGCAAGAGGGGCAGCTACTTTACCCATCGTATTGGGACATTTACTTGCTATCTAAGAACCTCTGTGGCTATAGTTTTTCTAAGCTTTGTGCACAAGTAGCTGTCTTCTGCATTAGGAGTAATGCACAGATAGTTGTAAACAAATGGTTTAAAATCGAAGCCTTCATGTCTGAAAAAAATCAGATTAAAAAAAAAAGTTATCTCAGTGTACTCCCTCTTTCTGACATTTTTGGATCTCCCAGAGTTTTTATTCTCTAGCCAGGAGTCAGCAAATTTGACCCATGGGTGAAATCTAATCTACCCCTTGTTTTTGCACGGCCCATGAGCTAAAAATAGTTTCTACAGATGAATATTTGCAATCAGTTTGCTGATAGGGAAAACTAACTTTGAAACCCAGCTAAACTAAATGTTATGCCCTCCAAAAGAGAAATTCCTTTTTTCTGACTGGTAGATCTGTAGAGCAAAAAATGATAATTATTATTTTATTTTAACTTTCAGAATAAAAATATTATGAAAATGTGTTTCTTCTCTTGTTAGATATGTACCTACAGAATAGCCTCAGCGTTGCCTCTTGGCCCATAAATCATAAAAGATTTACTATCTGACCCTTACAGAAAAAGTTTGCTGAGTCCTGTTCTGGACTTGGAAGCCCTCCCCATGTACAGGACTCCCCTGGAGGAAGAAGAAGGAATTAGGTTACAATATTCTTTTAAGTATCACAAATAGGACCATATGAAGACACAGAGTGGATGAAGCACCCCTCCAGGGCATGAGGGAGAGAATGACATGGCTAAAACTCACAGCAGTCAATCTGCTCAGAGACAAAGTAGAGAACTGAAACACTCAGAATCAAGAGAAGAGAGGGGAAGGGGGAAATAAAGGGAAAGGTGAATCCAGATAGAAGGCTGAATAAGAGAAAAAATAAAAATGAAGATGTGTGCTAGGCAATGCTTGACACAGCTTTACCTTGATGAAGGAATTCCATCACAGAGAACAGAGGGCAAATTATCAAGCAAGATGCTGAAATAAGTATTAACTATTATGTTTAGGAAAACAACCCAGCAAATAGATTTTCGTTTATTTTAATAATTAGGATGACTGCTTTTAGACTCAGCAATAATTCACTAAATCAACACATTCCTCTTATTCATATCAAAATATATTCACATAAAAGATCCACTAAATATATAGGTTTCCTAATAAAAGCACATTCACTAATATAACAGTATAGTAATCTCCTTTCAGCTATTAACGGCAAAATATTATCTTTTGACCCCCCTTTGGTGTTAATCAACAAATCCAGATGGCATAAATATAGAAGCCATAAATCTAAGCATGTTTAAAGCTATTTTAATCAACCATATATAAATTATTCCCTGGTGTACTAATAAATACCTTAACCTCCCGAAGGTTCATGCATTCCTCCCAGGAATAAAACTTTCTTTTCATTCTAAAAGAGAAGAAAGAAACAAATAGCATGCTCATTTCCAATAACAAGTTAAACATCATTATTTTTTTTTAATGCTTTAATTGTAAACCTAATGAACAGTGCTTAGAACTGGTTTTGATTTCTACCTTATATTATACTGTCCAAAATGACATTTCTCTAAAAACCTATCAGTGCTGAGTGCATGGCTGGTTCAATGGTAGAATGCTTGCCTTCTATGCAGGAGACCTGGGTTTGAATCCCGGACCATGCACCCCCCCCCCAAAAAAAAAACAATCAGTGCAGTTAATCTGAAAGTACAAGATTCCCCTGCAGAGGTGGTGTGGGGTGGTGTAGCAGCTTGACTGCTACCCCTGCTCTGCCATTAATTACTGCCTGACCTTGAAGGGGCCACTTAATCTCTCTGGCCTTAAGTGTCCACATCTGCATGATAAAGGGACAGCTCTGGATGATATGTAATGTCCCATGTATTTTTGCAATGTTTATTGTCCTGTAAGACGCAAATCACACTACGATTGTAATAAAGAATTTATTCTTCTTCAAACTGGGTTGGTGTTCTCATGCCAGGTTTGTGAGGCATTGGGGGACAGTGATTAGAGAAAGGTGGGATTTAGTTTCCTTCAAAAAAGTAAACAGGAACATTAAGATGAGAAATCTTTTCACTAAACCTTAGCTTAAGCTGACATGAGCAGGGTAATACAAAACTCTAAAAAGGCACTGTATATATAAAATCAAAATATACCGAGGTGGATAATACAAAATAAAACTCAAAGAATTAAATTGGATTTTAGAGTATAGCCTGATAACATGAAAATCTTTAAAAGGACATTTCTCCCTAACTAACCAAGGGCAGGGTGGTGTGGATAAGCTAGGGGGGGTGTGAGGGGACGAGTTCACTGAGTGACAGAATTAATGAGGATGGTTTCCATGTCTTTATGTAAAATTGTTTGTGTATTTGGAGTATTCATTTATAAAGGGTCGGCTTCTTAATTACAAGAGTCACTTTGTTGGAAAAAAGAAGTTCTAATTTTAGGAACTAACTTTCCTAGCTTAATTCAGAAACACAACGACAAATGAGGAGAAAAATATGACCTTTTGGCATAAACTACTGATTCCTTTCTGACAAGTCCTCAGTCTGCATGGGGAAGGTAGAAGTTCCATGACTCAAAATAATTCTTATTGTTCTGCTTTTGCACAACCAAAAACATGACCTTCATCCTCTCTATGCTCCAGATCAAATGAACAACACGAATTGAGTAAATATGTGCACAGTTTATATGGAGCTGGAGGAGACTAGGGAAGAGGCAAAAGCAGGCTGATGCAATACCTCCCCACCTTGAATCTGCAGAATGAAAACTATGAAAGCAGATTACCAAACCCTGAGGCTCTGATGTCCGTTTTACAGGATTGTTCTAATGTTACCTCTGTGGAAACTAATAATAGCAGCAAGTATTCTTAAATTCAATATCAGTAAGAATTTCTTGTATACAAAATGAAATGTACCTAATAGCATTACTGCTAGCTTTGGGAAAATATATTTCATAAGAATAGCCAAGATTTACTAGGACCAGGTATGTGTACCAGTTTCTGGACTAAGCTCTCCGCATGCACATTGCATCTGTTCCACAGCCCTGTGAGACAGGCACCATTACTATCCCATTTCATAGATGAGAAAACTGCCTATGGTCGTGCAGTTCAAACCCAACAGTGGCTGACACCAACTACAGGCTCTTAACCATTAGGCGCTCTTCCCAGCCAACTCATTCCTGATGGAAGAGCCCTCACAGGTGGATGGTGGTGTTCTGGAATGACTTTTATTTTCTTCTTTATTTTTTTCTTCCCTCCATAATGCAAGGAAGTTTTACCCAGTGAGATCACAGTGGTGAGGTGATCAGTGCATGGCTGATGCTGACCAGGGTATCAGTTAAGGAAATAAGACCACTGTGCCAGGAGCTGGAGGGTGAGTCCCATGTAGGTTTTCCAGGAGCCCTAAGACTGATAGAAAAGGCAGAGACAAAAAATGGGAGGTTTATATCCAAGTCAAAGTCCTAAGTGGTTTAAGAGGAGAAACAAGCATGGTTAGTCTAATTTTCTGATTGGGAGAGAAAATCTGAGAGCTCTACTGAAGGCTTCTCTCTCTAGTCCTGCTTTTATTGAACTTCCCACTTCCGAATAATTAAAATATTGGACCTGGGGTCAAAAAACCTAGATCGGAGGTTCTGGGTCAAGATGGCGGCTTAACAACGTGCGCGTTTTAGTTCGTCCTCCAGAACAACTGCTAAATAACCAGAAACAGTACAGAACAGCTCCTGGGGCCACGTCAGTGACCAGACACACAGCGTACCCCAGTCTGGACCAGCTGGACCGGCTGCGAGCACCCCCCAAAACCGTGAGTTCCCAAAGCTGCGGTCGCCAGTGCCCCTCCCCCACAGGCTGCTTCCCAGAAGGGAAAGGAAAGGACTTTACCAGCAGCAGTGACTGGGCACAATCAAACGCCAATTGTGGAACTGATTAACAAATTCTGACTACTAAAAATAGGCCCCTAGCTTAGGTGAACCCAATCAAAGCGGAGGTTGCTCATTTTTGCCCCGGCACCAAGGGGGCAGGACTGACAGAAAAAGGGGGAAAAAAAAGAAGGAAACAGGTTTTTGTGGCTGTGTATCTACAAAGGCTTGACTGCCTCTGCATACAGCGGCAGGACTTCTCAGGCTGCAACTGCCCCAGGCACAGGCAGAAGTGAGCTCTTTTGGGGGCTTATCTGGAGCCTGTGCCTTCCCCAGGGGAGGGGTGAAGGCCCACCCAGGTGGAATCCCTCCATCAATGAATTCAGACACCAGTGCTTGGTAATTTGAAGCCATTAAAACCAGCCTACAACCTCTCCTCTGTCTCCAACAAACCCCCAGCCAAAGTTAAAGGTACCGCATCATCTTATGCTAGTGGGACCTGCAGTCAGACAAGCGCCACATACGGGGAAGGATAAGAAAAACAGAGTCCAGAGACTTCACAGGAAAGTCTTTCAACCTGCTGGGTCTCATGCTCAGGGAAAACCGATGCAGGTGACTCTTTCCTCCTGATAGGAGGCCAGTTTGGTCTGGGAAAATCTGGCTGGGGTCTATAATATATAAGCAGACCCTCCTAAGTGTGTGTGGGGGAAAGGTACCACACAAGCAGGGCAAAAAACAAGAAAACAAGAACTGAAAAATTCTCCTCTGTTAAACAAAACTTAAGCTAAAGGTTCAGATAAAGCTGAACAGAATGTCAAAGAACAGATAGACAACAAATTCATCCAGCAAGAAAACCCTAGATAAAAGAAGTGAAAGCAATCTCCAGAATAAACTAATTAAAGTAATTAAATGCCTAGACACCAGCAAAAAATAACAAATCACACTAAGGAAATTGAAGATATGGCCCAATCAAAGGAACAAACCAACAATTCAAATGACATACAGGAGCTGAAACAACTAATTCAGAATATACAAACAGACATGGAAAACCTCATCAAAAACCAAATCAATGAACTGAGGGAGGATATAAAAAAGGCAAGGAAGGAACAAAAAGAAGAAACTGAAAGTCTGAAAAAACAAATCACAGAACTTATGGGAATGAAAGACACAGTAGAAGAGATGAAAAAAACAATGGAAACCTACAATGGTAGATTTCGAGAGGCAGAACATAGGATTAATGAACCGGAGGACAGAACATCTGAAATCCAACAAGAAACAGAAACTATAGGAAAAAAAATGGAAAAATATGAGCAGGGACTCAGGGAATTGAAAGACAATATGAACCGCATGAATATACGTGTTGTGGGTGTCCCAGAAGGAGAAGAGAATGGAAAAGGAGGAGAAAAACTAATGGAGGAAATTATCACTGAAAATTTCCCAACTCTTATGAAAGACTTAAAATTACAGATCCAAGAAGTGCAGCGTACCCCAAAGAGAACAGATCCAAATAGACATACTCCAAGACATTTAATAATCAGAATGTCCAAGGTCAAAGAGAAAGAGAGGATCTTGAAAGCAGCAAGAGAAAAGCAATCCATCACATACAAGGGAAGCCCAATAAGACTATGTGCAGATCTCTCAGCAGAAACCATGGAGGCGAGAAGACAGTGGGATAATATATTTAAATTATTAAAAGAGAAAAACTGCCAACCAAGAATTCTATATCCAGCAAAATTGTCCTTCAAAAATGAGGGAGAAATTAAAACATTTTCAGACAAAAAATCACTGAGAGAATTTGTGACCAAGAGACCAGCTCTGCAAGAAATACTAAAGGGAACACTGGAGACAGATACGAAGACAGAAGAGAGAGGTGTGGAGAAGAGTGTAGAAAGGAAGACTATGAGTAAAGGTAAAAGGAAGGAAAATTAGATATGACATATAAAATCCAGAAGGCAAAATAGTAGAAGAAAGTACTACCCATACAGTAATAACACTGAATGTTAATGGATTAAACTCTCCAATCAAAAGACATAGTCTGGCAGAATGGTTTAAAAAACAGGACCCAAGTATATGCTGTCTCTACTCAAAGGTCATGAGGCCAAGGACACAAATGGACATTTACATGTTTATAGCAGCATTATTAACAATTACCAAGTGATGGAAACAGCCAAAATGTCCATCAACAGACAGCTGACTAAACAAACTGTGACATTTACATAAGATGCAATATTATGCAGCTGTAAGACAGAATAAAGTTATGAAGTATGTAACAACATGAATGGACCTTAAGGACATTATGCTGAGTGTGATTAGCCAGAAACAAAAGGACAAATACTGTATGGTCTCATTGACATGAACTGATGTTAGTGAATAAACTTAGAATATTTCCTTGGTAACAGAGACCATCAGGAGATAGAAATAGGGTGAGATATTGGGTGATTGGAGCTGAAGGGATACAGATTGTGCAACAGGACTGAATATAAAATCTCAGATATGGACAGCACAATACTACCAAACAGTAATGTAATTATGTTAAAACACTGAATGAACCTGCATGTGAGAATGATAGAGGGAGGAGGACTGGGGACATAAATGAAATCAGAAAGAAAGATAGATGGTAAAGATTGAGATGGTATAATCTAGGAATGCCTAGAGTGTATAATAATAGTGAAATGTACAATGTACAAATTTAAGAAATGTTTTTGCCTGAGGAAGAACACAGGAATGTCATTATTGCAGGGTGTTGAAAATAGATGATAATTAATACTTTAAAATGTCACCTTATATGTGAGACTAAAGCAAAAAATGTTTATTTGTTACAAAATTTATATTTTGACTAGAGCATTTCCTAATATAACTCATGTAGATAGTTTGATTGAATGTCATAAGTACTTGGAATCTCAGGTAGCACATGAGATTTTGTTGGTTTGTCCAGAGTGATGCCCCAATGAATCCCAGAGTGATTTGATCAGTGACTGGAAAAGTATTTGCAAGCCCCCTTCGGGGAATGGTGAGAGTGGGGAGAAATTCAACTTCCCCAAGTTGAATTCTTGATATTCTCACAAGCAGTGTGGACAACCAAAGTTATAGGCTGAGCCTACAGGCTTGGGGTTTGTTCACATGAAACTTAACCCCACAAAGGATAGGTCAAGTCTACTTAAAATTTAGGCCTAAGAGTCACCCCCAAGAGAGCCTCTTTTGTTGCTCAGATGTGGCCTCTCTCTCCAGCCAACACGAGGAGCAGTCTCACCACCCTTTCCCTCTCTGTGTGGGACATGACTCCCAGGGGTGTGGACCTTCCTGGCAACATGCGACAGAGATCCTGGAATGAGCTGAGACTCAGCATCAAGGGACTGAGAAAAACCCTAGAATGAGCTGAGAATTAACATCAGGGGATTGAGAGAACCTTCTCGACCAAAGGGGGAAGAGTGAAATGAGACTAAGTGTCAATGGCTGAGAGATTCCAAACAGAGTTGAGAGGTTATCCTGGAGGTTATTCTTATGCATTAAGTAGATATCACCTTGTTGTTCGAGATGTAGTGGAGAGGCTGGAGGGAACGGCCTGAAAATGTAGAGCTGCGTTCCAGTAGCCATGTTTCTTGATGATGATTGAACAATGATATAGCTTTTACAATGAGACTCTGTGAATGTGAAAACCTTATGTCTGATGCTCCTTTTATCTACTATATCAACAGAAGAGTAGAACATATGGAATAAAAATAAATAATAGGGGGAACAAATGTTAAAATAAATTTAGTTTGAAATGCTAGTGGTAAATGAAAGTGAGGGGTAAGGGGTATGGTATGTATAATCTTTTTTTCTCTGTTATCATTTTATTTCTTTTTCTAAATTGATGCAAATGTTCTAAGAAATGATGAATATGCAACTATGTGATGATATTAAGAATTACCGATTGTATATGTAGAATGGAATGATCTCTTAATGTTTTGTTTGTTAATTTTTTTAATTAATAAAAAAAGTTAAAAAAACAAACAAACAAAAAAAAACCTAGATCGAAGTAAGAAGGGGTTGCAAGGGAGGAAAAAGATAAAAGAAAGATGTGCCAAGTGTTATTGCAGGCTTCACCTCCAACAATTTGGTCTTGTCCCATGAAATGCTAAGGAATGGGTATCTAAGGTGAACTCATCCAGGGGCAGTGTCTTCAAAGCAGAAATTGGGAGGTGAAGGATGGGCCTATAGACTATGTGGGAAAAATCAACCTTTCCTTCAAACCCCTTTTGTTACTTTGGGAAGAAGGTAGATTACAGATTCCCCAAAGTCTTTTGTGAACTATGAGCTAACCCAAGTTTGATATTGACTCTAATTCTTCTACTCTGCCAGCTAGCAGGACCTCCCACTGCCTAGAGTGATTCAAGGGCCTCTCTAGGGATCCTTGGAATTCAGGGGCATCTTAAGAAATCCTAGATCAAACCAATTCTTCCCAAATCTCATGAAGCACAAGAATTCTACATAATAGAGATAACCTTGCCCTGTAGGAAAAATCCATCAGGTTTATTCTAATTAGATTAGAGTTACCTAATAGATCTTTCTGTAATGATGGAAATGTTCTACACTTTTTGGTACAATAGCTGCTAACCACATATGGCTAGTGAGCAATTAGAATGTGGCTGATGCAACTTAGGAACTGAATTTTTAATTAAATTAAATTAAATTTAAATTTAAATAGACACATAGTTATCGGCTATCGTCAGTACAGTTCTAGACCTTCCAGGAAAAGGGGTTGCAAACTATGGTCCAGGGGCAAATTTACCCTGCCATTTGTTTTATTTTTGGTTTTTCTTCCTGCCATTTGTTTTTGTATAGCCTATAAGCTAAGAATGATTTTTTCTAACTTTTAAATGGTTAAAAAATTCTGGAAAAAAAATCAAAAGAAGAATAATATTTTGTGACATGTGAAAATTATATGAAATTAGAATTTCGGTGTCTATAAATGATGTTTTATTGGCGTGCAGCCCATGCTTATTCATTTACATATTGTCTGTGACTGCTTCTGTGCTAAAACAGTAGAGTTGAGCTGTTACAAAAGAGACTATATGGCCTGCAAAAACTAAAATATTTACTCTCTTATCCCTTACAGAAAGTTTTCTAACCCATGGTCGAGAGCCTGATAAGAAAGAAAGAGAGCCATATCAGTCAACCACATTTTGAAGTTATATTTCAATACAATTCAACTACATTATTTCACTGGAGCCTTTAAACAGTCCTGTGAGATAGATGGGACAAAGTGAGGAAACTAAGATAAGGAGAAGTTGCATAACGTTCCCAAGGTCTCACTGCTGGCTGATAACAGACAAACTTCCACCTCTACTGTCTGTCCATGAGCTCACTTTGCCTCCAAGTTGAGTGACCAATTCATTTATTCATGTTCAGAATATAATTTAGTCCTTTGTAGTTGTAGGCCCTTTTGCTAGGCACTAGAGATATACTGATGAGAGCTGGAATCTTTACAGGAGGGCAGAAATGAACTAATTTTCCATGCTAAGTACAAAAAAGGAAAGGTCTAGAACACTATAAGAGGCAGAGTTCAAAACTACTTAATCTAGTCTGGGACATTAGGGAAAGCTCCTCCAAGAAAGTGACAATTCAATGGAGACATAAAGGATGAGTAAAACTTGGCCAGGTAGGAAGCATGGAGGTCAGAACAACACATTAAGGATCTGGGAGGGAAGGTATTTGGTGCGTATAAGAAGCTACAAAGCCAGTGTGGTTGGTACAAAGTAAGCAAGGGGGACAATGAAAGGAAGGAGATAAGGCTGAAGAAAATAGGCAAGGACCAAGTGATACAGCAATTTGTATATCATGTTATAGTTTTGGGACTTGATCCTAAAACTGAAAGAAAGACATTGGATACCGTCTTAGTTTGGGATCTCCAAAAAAGCAGAGCCTGAGGCATGGACTTGGGTGCAGGCAATTTATTTGGGAGGTGATTCCTGGAAGCCAAGGCAAAGAACAGTGAAAATGGAAATGGATAGGTAGGAAAACCAATGAAGGATTTCATTGGAAGCTAGGAAACTGAGCACCTTTTAAGGAGCCGTATAGAATGCACCTTGGTTGAGAGTTTCCCATGTACACTTGTGGTGGGATGCTGGCAGCAGGCATAGAACTGTACCACACAGCTGCACTGAAATCAGGTGAGACAAGGAGGTATGATGGGGCACGAGGGACATAAAGAACATTTGGCACAAATGGTTTCAGACAATCATATGAGTGTGTTTAAAACAATCTCTTCAGACTAAAATGAATAGGGGCAAGAATGGAAACCAGGAATCCTACAGAGAAAATTAATGTAGTGGTTGAGGTGGTGAATGATAATGGGTTGAATGGGAGGTAGCAGTAGGGATACAGAGAAGTAGGTAGATCAGAAAAATGTTTAGTGATTAGAATCTATAGGACTAGACGACTGCAGGTAGGGCGCAAGGGGAAGAGAAGTTAGGTTCTGGAGGAGGGACAGTAGTGCCACTTATTGAGATAGGGAATACTGAAGGTAAAACAGGTCTGGAGCAAGAGAGGAGAATATTTTGAATAGGAGTTTAGTTTGGGGTATGATGAGTTGGAAGAGTCCACAGGCCATCCAAATGGAGATGTTAAAAAGGCAACTGAATATAAATGCATGTGGCAGGCAGATTCTAAGATGGCCTCAGAGATCCCACCTGGTAGTCATAGCCTTGTATAATTCCTTTTCCTTCAATGACTTGTTTCAAGCCAAAAACTATAGCAATGTTGCAAGGATGTTACTTCTGTGATCAGTTTACAGAAGACTGTGACTTTCTTCTCCTTAGAAGAGTCTTTCACTGCCTTCTTGGATCACTTGTCTTGATGATGCAAGGAGCCAAGTTTGAGCTCTCTTTGGAGAGGCCCACATGGGGAGGAACGGAATGCTGCGCATAACCATGTGAGTGAGCATGGAAACAGATCCCTCTTCAGTCCAGCCCTCAGATGAGACCCAGCCCTGGCAGACACCTTGGTTGCCTCCTAGTGAGAGATCCTGAAGCAAAGAACCTAGCTTAGCCATGCCCAGACTCCTGACCCACAAAAGACATGAGATAATAAACATGTTGTTTTAAGCCACTAATTTTCAGCTTACACTGTTACACAGCAATGATTACTAAGACAATAGGTATGGACCTGGATTGCAAAGGCCAAGTGGGGCAAGGGGAACCTGTCAGCAGTCACCACGCCACCGTGTATGCACGACCCAGGGTAAGCCACTCAAGTTCTCAGAGCCTCAGTTTACTCTCCCGTAAATTGAGGTCATTGCCCAGCCCTTTATAACTTCACAAGATGAAAAATCACTTTGAAAAAGTATACAGTGCTAGGAGGGCAATGGTGCCTCAGTGGCAGAGTTCGTGACTGCCACGCCGGAGACCCAGGTTCAATTCCTGGTGCCTGTCTGTGCAAAAAAATAAAAAAAACAGTATACAGTGCTATATGCAAAGTAGCCAACCTAAAGCAGGAATGTTTTTAAGACCTCTAACATCATCCTTCCAGTCAACAATCATCTAACTTACAGAAATCAGCATCTAAGTGTCTTCTGCCTCCCAACCATTCTACTTAAGAAATTTTTCAAAGACAGGAAATAGAAAGAGTAGAGTTAAAATTATGCTGACATTGTGTAGTTCAGGATCAGTTTATGAGCACAATGGATAAAACTTACTTTTTAATAGCAATCAGTTCCCCAGACTCAATGCTCCTTCCCAGCAGGACAGAACCATAGGTTCCATCCCCAAGCTGCTTGATTGTTGTGTATCTATTCATGGTGTGCCCGCTCAGGCAGGACACTCATCTCAGGGCCGAGGCGGTTCAGTCCTGCAGTGGTAGCAGGCCTCCCCAGAGTGTAACCAGATTTTTCGATGGCAGCACCAGCACAAGGTATTCAGTACAACGTGACGATCTCCCAAATACATATTTTCAAAGATCAGTCTTCTGCCTGTAGAGAAAAATGACAAAAATAAATGTTAATGAACATTTTGAGTTGTGGGTTACATGTATTTTTATAGTCTAAATCATGGGTGAACAAACTACTACCATGGGCCAAACCCAGCCCACTGCCTGTTTTTATAAAGTCTTATTGGAACACAGTCATGCCACACATTTGCATATTGTCTATAGCTGCTTTCACCCTACAACAACAAACTTGAGTAGGTGGGATAAAGACTGGATGGCTCACAAAGCCTAAATTATTTATCTGGTCCCTACAGAAAAAGTTTAAAAATCCCTGGTCTAAATAATGCTCTTTTGTATTTTTTTATAAAATTAAAGATACCATGGTTGGAATGTGCATTTGTCACACACAGAAATGAATCAGCTCCAATTCAATACTTTTCTGCTGACTAATCCTCATAACTATGCTCAAAGAAAATTGCTGAGCTCAGAGAATTCATGCTAAATATAGTTTATTCTGTGCAATTTAGCAACAATTAGCTATGTAAACCATCAAAAGCTAAGGAAAGCTAAAATTAAAGATCCTCTAATAAAGAACTAATATGTGCCCCATAAACTATTTGTGGCAAGGCATCAACATTATTTTTACTACTGGACATCAGAAGCTAAGCAATGAGCTAGCAATTCAACTTCCATGTGTAAGGTGTGACTTTTGAACTCAGTTGTTTTTGGTTTTGTTTTTAGTAATAAGTCACTGATGTTTCATATATAAATTAAGAGAATTGTTCAGCTTGCCTATTAAAAAGACAAGGTAGAAATAACTTTTTAAAGTGACTGTAATATCTGGAGGCAAACGTTAATAAAATGCAAATACTTAAGAATAAGGACTTGTTTTTAAAAATTATTACTGTCTAATAATTCCAAGAATGAAAAAATCAGAAATAATGCTTGAAGCATGTGACATTCTGCATCTAAATCTACTCTGTACAGCTTTTCTGTGCAGAAGAATTCCAGTCAATAAACATAGAAACAGAAAAATAAAAATTCCTATTAGGCAAATGCTACAGCAGTAACTGCTATAACAAGTTGCTTGATGGATACTACAATTAGTGGGTAAAAGTTTGAGGAGATATTTGCATAGTCGCAAATTATCTCCAGGATATTTATTAACTTCAAAGGGAAAGAAGATAAATTTACAGGGGAGAAATCCAGCAGAAGTCACCTTAGCCAGGTGACCACTTTCAGTATTCCCAGTAATAATACATATCAATATCATGACTTCCTGAAGGGATGTACAGAAGGGCCCAGCATCACTTTTCTGGCATTCTTTCAAAAAATGTAGAATTTCAATCAAATCATGAGAAAACATCAGAGAAACCCAAAATGAGAGATACTCTACAAAAATTGACCAGAACTCTTCAAAATTGTCAAGGTCATGAAAGACAAGGACAGACCAAGGAATTCTCAAACTGGAGAAGACTAAGGAGACATAACAACTAAATATAATGTAGGATCCTGGAACTGAAAAGGGGCATTAGTAGGAAAATTGGTGAAATTTGAAGATGGTCTAGACTTTAGTTAATAGTATTATACCAATGTTAATTTCCTAGTTTTGATCATTGTTCTATGGTTATGTAAGATGTTACCATTTGGGTTATGTAAGATGTTACCATTGGGTGAAAAGTTTCTAGAATTCTGTTACTATGTTTGCAACTTATCTGAAGTCTAAAATTAGTTCAGAATAAAAAGCAAAAAAAAAATTTTTTTTAACCCATTTATGTTCTTGAGAAGGCTTTACATGAACTTGAACCTTGAGAAAAATGAAAACTTAACACCTGATTTCACCACATTCTACCATGTAACTAGAAGAGCTTTTAGAGATTGCTCAGCTTTTAGGGATCACTCTCCTCCTCCATCTCAGGCCCCGGGGTGGGGGGCGTTTTCCTTCCTCTTAAAGCATTTCAGGGTAAGAGTCCCTGCAACTTCCTTCAGCAACTCTTTACAGTGACAGAGTCAATTGTTGATTCAAAAATATTATAAGTAGCCCCTGGACACCAGACCCTAGGCTCAGATCTAGGGGTACACAGACTAATAAAATGTAGACCCTATTTTCAAAGAACCTAAAGATATGGACTCATGAATATGTGATAAGATATTTCAGGTATGTTTAGGGTACAGAATGTAGGGAGAGGTTAAGAAGAAAGCTCTCTGGCTTCCTCTTAGATCGATTCCACCTGGGCTCAGGAGGGCACTAAGAAGAGTGTGAAAAGAGGTGACCCCAGCTGAATTGAAAGGAAAAAAAATGATGTGTGTCAGGTAAATAAGGGTCTAGGACTCCAAACAGCAGAAACAAAGGCACTGCAGCTTGAATTTGAGCATTAAACGTGGGGAGTTTGGAACTGGAAAAAGGTAGTCCTAGAGTTTTGTTTGTGTCATTCTTTAAAAGCATAGACTTTGACTGGATCCTAAAGATTCATAAAGAGAAAGAGAGTGAATAAGCACAATCAAACGGGCTAAAATATTAACAAGTGAAGCCAAATAAAGAGTATATATGTATACTTTGTTGTCTGAGATCAAAGGAAGAGATGTTTATTTGGTACAAAATTTACATTTTTGGTAGCATACGATCTAATTTAATTTGTATGATTAGTTTATTTGAATATCATAATTACATGGAATCTTGAATAGGAGTGAGATCTTGTTGGTTTGCACAGGTTAGTGTGATGCCCTATACACCCCAGAGTAATTTTGGCAGACAATAAAAAATATTTGTAAAATTCCCTTTAGGGATTCGGGAAAAAGGAGGAAATATTAAACTTCCTCACCTGGGGCTCAATCTTGGGGCTCAGCCTATGAAACATTCCTGCAAAGAAGAAGAAAAGCCTACTTATAATTATGTCTAAGAGTCACCCCCAAAGAACCTCTTTTGTTGCTCAGATATGGCCTCTCTCTCCAAGCCAACCTGGCAGGTGAACTCACTACCCTCTCCCACTATGTGGGCCATAACTCCCAGGGGTATAAATCTCCCTGGCAACATGTGACCTGACTCTTGGGATGAGCCAGGACTTGGCATCATGGGATTGAGAAAGTCTTCTTGACCAAAAGGGGAGAGAGAGAAATAAGACCAAATAAAGCTTCAGTAGCTGAGAAATTTCAGAGTTGAGAAGTTATCCTGGAGGTTATTTCCTTATACATTATATAGGTATCCCTTTTAGGTTTTCAGTGTAATAGAATAGCTAAAAGGAAATACCTGAAACTGTTGAACTGTATTCCAGTAGCCTTGATTCCTGAAGACAACTGTATAAGCATATAGCTTTTACAGTGTGACCATGTAATTCTGAAAACCTTGTGTCTGACACTCCCTTTATCCAGGGTATGGACAGGTGAGCCAAAATAAATAAATAAATAATGGGTGATGGAATAAGGGGTTAAAAAAAATTGGGTAGATTGCAATAATAGTGGTCAGTGAGAAGGAGAGGTAAGGGGTATAGGATGTATGGGGTTTTCTTTTTTCTTTTTATTCCTTTTTCTGGAGTGATGCAAATGTTCTAAAAATAATCATGGTGATGAATACACAACTACGTGATGCTATTGTGAGCCACTGATTGTATACTTTGGATGGACTGTATGGTGCATGAAGATATCTCAATGAAAATATTTTAAAAATTAAAAAAAAAGAAAAGAAAAATAAAAGAGTATATAGGCATACTCTGAACTAGTCTTTTAACTTTCCTATTAGTTCGAAATTATTTCCAAATGAAATTTTGAAAATTCCCCTCAAAATGTTGAAGGATTCATTTCCCGGTGCCTGCTCATGCAAAAAAAAAGGATCTAACATATTAAAGGAAGGGAGTCATTTTAAAAAAAAAGATAGGTATATTTTTAAATCCTCTTTTTGGCTTAAAACATAGCAATGCAGATTTATTTACTAGAACACCTTCATACAATAGGATGCCCCCACTTTATGATGATTGTATTGTGGATTGCTGTCACTTTAGGCTATGACTCAACATAGCACAAAAACAGCATTCTGGCCACAGCATGAGCAGCTCTGGATTTGTTTTCCTCTCTTTTTCTTCTTCATATTTATCTGGTTTTGATATGGCATAAATGATTCATGCGGCATGTATAATTTCATTCTCCAACAAATTGCAACTCTCAAACCACCGTTCATGTCACCTTCCTGAAAAATCACTGGAACCTTGACTTATCAATTACATACTCATAAATTACATCCTTTATTTTAAAAAAAAGGAAAAGAAAGAGGTGGGGAGGGGGAAGAGAAGGAGGTGGTGATGAAAGAGGAAAAGAAGGCTTTGACGGACAGGCAATAAAATTAAAGTTTTTTAAATATGGGAAATAACATGATCAGATTTCCATTTTGTAATCCAGGTTTACAATATTTTTCTTCAAGTACAACCAAAGCTTGACTATTTTGATTTAAGCTAATTTCTTTGTGCTTAATTCTTAGTGGATGTAAAGAAACCATCTCATAAAAATATGTATGTATGTGAAAGTAGTAATCAAGTGTGTGGTTCAGCCTTCTCCTATCTCAATTACACAACGTTTCCTCATAGGACCTATTTTCCACTCCTTTAATTATCTTTGGCATTCATCCTTGGCATTTCTCCATCTCCTTGATGAATTGTGGTGATTAAAACTTGAATATGGAATTCATGTGACAGTCCTTTAATATATTCCAGTAGCATGTTGTCCCTTAATTTTTTAAAAAATGGTATTGCACTACTGATTCATATCCATCAATTATTAATTCTAAAGTCTTTCTTTGATAGTTTATGCCTAACTACTTCCTCACCCACTGAATTGTATAGCTGGGACAATGCTTTCCTAGATTATTACTGAGAAAGCTATTGTGAAAGAATTAAAAGTTTCATTGAAATCAAGATTAATTGGGTCATTCATTCAACACACAATCACTCTAACAATTCTTCCTTGATGCAGTTTGTCATATTACCACAGAACAAAATTCAATTATTCTGGCAGGGTTTGACTTTCCACCATACCAAATAGTTGCTTCTAGTATCTTATGTTATTCTGAGTAATCACTTAACAATTATACAAAGGATCAGCCAAATGTCTCTTCAAGCAATGATGGCAGGTTGACCAGTGTGTAATTTCATTCAACCTTTACTGAGGTGAGCATTATGCAAGGCTTTAGGGGTACACTATGCTTAAAGTAAGGGTCCCAGAGTGATTTGAAGAGTGAATAAAGAAGTATTTGTAAAGTCCACTTGGGGGAATGGGAAGAAAGGGGGAAAAATTTAACTTACCCATTTGGAGAATTCCTGATATTCTAGTAGGCAGTGGGGACAACCAAATCCCTAGGCAGAGCCCTCAATCTTGAGGTTTGCCCCTATGAAACTTATCCCTGCAAAGAATAGGCTAAGCCTACTTAAAATTAGGCCTAAGAGTCACTCACAGAGAACCTCTTTTGTTGCTCAGATGTGGCCTCTCTCTCTCTCTAAGCTGACATGGCAAGTGAACTCATTGCCCTCCTCCCTCTACATGGGATATGACTCCCAGGCGTGTAAACCTCCCTGGCAATGCTGGACAGAAATTCTGGGATGAGCTGGGACTCAACATCAAGGGATTGAGAAAACCTTCTCAACCAAAAGGGGGAGGAGAGAAATGAGACAAAATAAAGTGTCAGTGGCTGACAGATTTCAAACAGAGTTGAGAGGTATTCCTGGAGGTTATTCTTATATATTATACAGATATCCCCTTTTTAGTTTATGGTGCATTAGAGTGGCTAGAGGTGAGTACCTGAAACTGTAGAGCTGTGTTCCAGTAGCCATATTTCTTGAAGATGAATGTATAATGTTACAGCTTTTACAGTGTGATGTATGATTGTGAAAACCTCGTGTTTGATGCTCCTTTTATCTACAATATGGACAGATGGGTAAAAAAATATGGATAAAAATAAACAAATAAAAGGGAGAACAAATGTTAAATTGAGTAGATTGAAATACTAGTGGCCAATGAGAGGGAGGAGTAAGGGGTGTGGTATATATGAGTTTTTTCTTTTTTCTTTTTTATTCGTTTTGCTGAAGAGATATAAATGTTCAAAAAAAAATGATCTGCAGACGATATGATACTATACATCGAAAACCCAGAAAAATCCACAACAAAACTACTAGAGCTAATAAATGAGTACAGCAAAGTGGCAGGTTACAAGATTAACATTCAAAAATCTGTAGTGTTTCTATACACTAGCAATGAACAAGCTGAGGGGGAATCAAGAAACGAATTCCATTCACAATTGCAACTAAAAGAATAAAATACTTAGGAATAAATTTAACAAAAGAGACAAAAGACCTATACAAAGAAAACTACAAAAAACTGTTAAAAGAAATCACAGAAGACCTAAATAGATGGAAGGGCATACCGTGTTCATGGATTGGAAGACTAAATATAGTTAAGATGTCAATCCTACCTAAATTGATTTACAGATTCAATGCAATACCAATCAAAATCCCAACAACTTATTTTTCAGAAATAGAAAAACCAATAAGTAAATTTATCTGGAAGGGCAGGGTGCCCCGAATTGCTAAAAGTATCTTGAGGAAAAAAAACGAAGCTGGAGGTCTCACGCTGCCAGACTTTAAGGCATATTATGAAGCCACAGTGGTCAAAACAGCATGGTACTGGCATAAAGATAGATATATTGACCAATGGAATCGAATAGAGTGCTCAGATATAGACCCTCTCATCTATGGACATTTGATCTGTGATAAAGCAGTCAAGCCAACTCACCTGGGACAGAACAGTCTCTTCAATAAATGGTGCCTAGAGAACTGGATATCCATATGCAAAAGAATGAAAGAGGACCTGTATCTCACACCCTATACAAAAGTTAACTCAAAATGGATCAAAGATCTAAACATTAGGTCTAAGACCATAAAACAGTTAGAGGAAAATGTAGGGAGATATCTTATGAATCTTACAATTGGAGGCGGTTTTATGGACCTTAAACCTAAAGCAAGAGCACTGAAGAAAGAAAGAAATAAATGGGAGCTCCTCAAAATTAAACACTTTCGTGCATCAAAGAACTTCATCAAGAAAGTAGAAAGACAGCCTACACAATGGGAGACAATATTTGGAAATGACATATCAGATAAAGGTCTAGTATCCAGAATTTATAAAGAGATTGTTCAACTCAACAACAAAAAGACAGCCAACCCAATTACAAAATGGGAAAAAGACTTGAACAGACACCTCTCAGAAGAGGAAATACAAATGGCCAAAAGGCACATGAAGAGATGCTCAATGTCCCTGGCCATTAGAGAAATGCAAATCAAAACCACAATGAGATATCATCTCACACCCACCAGAATGGCCATTATCAACAAAACAAAAAATGACAAGTGCTGGAGAGGATGCGGAGAAAGAGGCACACTTATCCACTGCTGGTGGGAATGTCAAATGGTGCAACCACTGTGAAAGGCAGTTTGGCGGTTCCTCAAAAAACTGAATATAGAATTGCCATACGACCCAGCAATACCATTGCTAGGTATCTACTCAAAGGACTTAAGGGCAAAGACACAAACGGACATTTGCACACCAGTGTTTATAGCAGCATTATTTACAATTGCAAAGAGATGGAAACAGCCAAAATGTCCATCAACAGACGAGTGGCTAAACAAACTGTGGTATATACATACGATGGAATACTATGCAGCTTTAAGACAGGATAAACTTATGAAGCATGTAATAACATGGATGGACCTAGAGAACATTATGCTGAGTGAGACTAGCCAAAAACTAAAGGACAAATACTGTATGGTCCCACTGATGTGAACCGACATTAGAGAATAAACTTGGAATATGTCATTGGTAACAGAGACCATCAGGAGTTAGAAATAGGGTAAGATAATGGGTAATTGGAGCTGAAGGGATATAGACTGTGCAACAGGACTGAATACAAAAACTCAGAAGACAGCACAATAATACCTAATTGTAATGTAATTATGTTAAAACACTGAATGAAGCTGCATCTGAGCTATAGTTTTTTTTTGTTTGTTTTGTTTTTTTACATATTTTTTGTATTTTTTATTTTTATTTTTTTCTCTATATTATCATTTTATTTCTTTTTCTGTTGTCTTGCTATTTCTTTTTCTAAACCGATGAAAATGTACTAAGAAATGATGATCATGCATCTATGTGATGATATTAAGAATCACTGATTGCATATGTAGAATGGAATGATTTCCAAATGTTGTGTTAGTTAATTTTTTTAATAAATAAAAATCATTTCCTAAAATTAAAATTAAAAACTCATTAATTTACGTATATATATATATGGAGAGAGCTACTGGCATGGTCACATAGGGAAATAAGAAACTGACTTTAAAATTCATTTTGACTTCATATCCTTTGTGTGACATATCCCAAGGTTTGTTAATATGAAACCTAACCCCACAAAGGATAGGTCAAGTCTACTTAAAATTTAGGCCTAAGAGTCACCCCCAAGAGAGCCTCTTTTGTTGCTCAGATGTGGCCTCTCTCTCCAGCCAACACGAGGAGCAGTCTCACCACCCTTTCCCTCTCTGCGTGGGACATGACTCCCAGGGGTGTGGACCTTCCTGGCAACATGCGACAGAGATCCTGGAATGAGCTGAGACTCAGCATCAAGGGACTGAGAAAAACCCTAGAATGAGCTGAGAATTAATATCAAGGGATTGAGAGAACCTTCTCGACCAAAAGGGGGAAGAGTGAAATGAGACAATGTGTCAATGGCTGAGAGATTCCAAACAGAGTGGAGAGGTTATCCTGGAGGTTATTCTTACGCATTAAGTAGATATCATCTTGTTGTTCAAGATGTAATGGAGAGGCTGGAGGGAACTGCCTGAAAATGTAGAGCTGTGTTCCAGTAGCCATGTTTCTTGATGATGATTGAACAATGATATAGCTTTCACAGAGAGACTGTGTGATTGTGAAAACCTTATGTCTGATGCTCCTTTTATCTACTATATCAACAGAAGAGTAGAACATATGGAATAAAAATAAAAAAATAAGGGGAACAAATGTTAAAATAAATTTAGTTTGAAATGCTAGTGGTAAATGAAAGCGAGAGGTAAGGGGTATGGTATGTATAATCTTTTTTTTCTCTGTTATCGTTTTATTTCTTTTTCTGTTGTCTTTTTATTTCTTTTTCTAAATCAATGCAAATGTTCTAAGAAATGATGAATATGCAACTATGTGATGATTTTAAGAATTACTGATTGTATATGTAGAATGGAATGATCTCTTAATGTTTTGTTTGTTAATTTTTTTAAATTAATAAAAAAATGCTAAAAAAAAAATAATGACCACGGTGATGAATACACAACTATGTTATGATATTGTGAGCCACTGATTGTACACCATATATAGATGTTTGTATGTCAAGAATGTTTGTATGTTTGTTTGTTGTTTACAATAAGAATATTTTAAAAAAAGGTAAGGGTCCTTCCTTTAAACAGCTCAAAATTAAAATGCATATGAAAAACATACAAGTGCTATAAGAACATGGTACAAAGAGGAACCAACTCTTGGGGAGAGGGGAGAAAGATGGCCAAGCCTAAGAAGGGGCAATACTGAAGTACTGAAGAAAGAGCAAGGTTTTATTATATAAAGAAAGGAGAGGGAAGAAATTATAAGCAGAAGAAATTGTGTACAAAGCTGGCAGGAACAAGAGGTTGGCATGGTCACCAGGTGGTGAAAGCCTAGCGGTTCTTACCCTGGCTAAACACTAGAATCATCTGGGGTCTGTGCCTGGGCCAACACAAAACTAGTTCTGGCTACAGACTGAGCTTTTAGATTTTGAAAGCTCTCCAGGTGATTCCAATGTGCAACCACATTATCAAGTACGGAGCCAGAGCATAAAACCCATGAAGGGGCAGTGGTGAAATGGCAGGAAATGGTTAGAAACTTAGAGTAAGGCCTGATTATGAAGGGCAGAATGCAGGAGTTTGGTCTTTATCCTGTATAGGATAAAGTATTTTTAAGCAGGCAAATGGCATAAAGAAGATCCCTCTGGAAACTAATAAAAGTTAAAATATAGATACTACAGACAGAAAGACTGGTTAGGAGGCTAGTGCAATACGATAAAGGCCTGAACTAAGGCACTGCATTGGGTAAATCTCTGTTAGGGGGAGACCCAGAGCTGGGATGGGGAATGTATTTGGAGAATGTGAGAAACAATTGGTTCTGTTTTCTGGGGTGCTTGAGATATGTATAAAATCCCCCATTGTAGATACTCAGTAGGCAACTGCAAATAGGTCTAAGGTTGTTCTATCCTCCCTCCCCCTGAAAGATAAGTGCATTGTTGGAGTTCTTATTAGGAGCCTGGTGTTCAGACAATGCTGACTCACTGCACAATCCAGGCAACTCCAGTCATATAGAACACAACGTGAATAGTGCCCATTCAAATTATGCAACATGGCAGCCCTGGGTCCAGAACAAGGAAGGTGATAGTTCTACCATACTCCTAAATAACCTTTCAATTCTGGATGTCAGACTATAAGAGAGAGAGTGAAGAACATAGAAGCCAACATGACAGCACAAGGAGAGTGGAAGTGAAGACACATGGAATGCTCCAAGCAAAGGAAATTTGGGAAGCCATGATAATTGTTGCAAGTGTACAAAGGGTATCAGGAAGAGAATTAGTTGCACTATATATGGATCCAGAGAACAGAGCCATGACCATCCCTGTCTCAGCTTTCTACTCTCTACTCTAGTGAATTATTACCCACACACACAAAAAAAAAGAAAGGAAAAATGAAGTGGGTATTAAGCAAATTAACATTAGACATGAAGCACAGTCACTTCTGAGCATATCTGCCAAGAAGTAGTTAAAGTGGTTAAGAACAGTATTATTCAGTTATTCATCACTTTTGTAGTGACCCAAATATGATGACTCATAATATGAATTATTGAAAATAAAAAAGAACATTTCCCTGCGGCTCTGGAACAACAGGGTGATGAAGCATGCACTAGAAAAAAGAAGGGCAGTATGCAGACACCCTTGCTGGTCCAACAAAAAGCAATGCTCCCCTTTTCTCCTTAAATCACAGACCCCCGATTTTATGCCAAATCCAGCATACTAAGGCATGGCAGGCACCTACCTAGCCCCTGGGCATGAACTATAACCAGTTTAAACCACGCAAAGTAATTCTTCTTCCCACAATAAAACTAGTTTAGGAGTGGGACTGTGGCACTGGCTTATGACATGGAAAAAAGGTGTGTTGGGGAGGAAAGAGGAAGACTTCGAGAAGGAATCTAATCCCTATCAAGACAGAGGGCAAAGAGGCCACTTCTTTTTTCTACCTTGAACATGATTATTGAAAGCTGTGACTTTAGGGTTGACATGGCTTTCCTGTGACTATGAGAAGTCAACAGTAAAGATGAGAACTCCACCTGCTAAGAATGTAAGAAAAGAAAGTGAAGGAAGGAGGGAGGAAAGGGGCTAGTTCTTCTGCTGCATGATCCCTGAAAATATCTGTCTTAGATTTCTTGTTACATGACCTAATTAAAGGTCTTTGTTGCTGAAACCACTATTATTTTATTAAATGCAGCTGAAAGCTTTCCTGATAGTGAAAAAAAAAAAAGGCTGCTCTGATTTAAAGGATGAAAAAAAAATTCTCTACAGGAAGTGATAGGTAGATAGGCTTTTTCTAGTTAGGCATAGTTTTTAAGACTGAAAAAGATGTAGGGCTGGAGACAAATTAGAAGTAATTCTCTATTATCTTGTTGGTTTGTATAGGTTAGTGTGGTGCCCCAATATATCCCAGAGTAATCTGGGTAAGAATAAAAAAGTATTTGCAAAATCCCCTTGGAGGACTGGGGAGAAAGGAGGAAATACACAACTTTCCCATCAGGGAAATTCCTGATATTCTCACAAGCAGGGGGGACAACCAATTCAATAGGCTCGGCCCTCAATCTTGTGGGTCAACCTTATGAGACTTATTCCTGCAAAGGAAAAGCTAAGCCTACTATAATTATGCCTAAGAGTCACTCCCATAGAACCTCTTTTGTTGTTCAGATGTGGCCACTCTTGCTAAACCAACTGAGCAGTTGAACTCACTTTCCAGGACCTCTGGGGATGAGTCTGGACCCAACATCATGGAATTGAGAAAGCCTTCCTGACCAAAAGGAGGAAGGGAAAAATGAGACAAAATAAAGTGTCAGTGGCTGAGAGATTTCAAACAGAGTCAAGTGGTTATTCTGGTGCTTACTCTTACGCATTATATAGATATCCCGTTTTAGTCTGTGGTGTATTGGAATGACCAGAGGAAGTACCTGTGTGGCAGTAGCCTTGATTCTTGAAGAAGACTATATAACTATGTGTTAGTTAGATTCAGTTGTCAACTTGGCCAGGTGAGCATACCTAGTCTTGTTGCTGTGGACATAAGCCAATGGTATGTGAACCTCATCTGTTGCTAATTACATCTGCAGTCAGCTAGGAGGCGTGTCTGCTGCAATGAGTGACATTTGACTTAATTGGCTGGTGCTTAAATGAGAGAATGCAATGTTGCACAGCCTAGCAGCTCGGCATTCCTCATCTCAGCACTAGCAGCTCAGCCCAGGCCTTTGGAGATGCAGAAAGAAGTCACCCTGGGGAAAGTTGTTGGAACCCAGGGGCCCGGAGAGAAGACCAGCAGAGACCATCCTGTGCCTTCCACGTAAGAAAGAACCTCTGTGGAAAGTTAGTTGCCTTTCCTCTGAAGAACCAACAAAATAAATCCCCTTTTATTAAAAGCCAATCCATCTCTGGTGTGTTGCATTCCAGCAGCTAGCAAACTAGAACAAATTATATAGCTTTTTACAGTGTGACTGTGTGATTGTGAAAACCTTGTTTTTGATGCTCCTTTTATCTAGGGTATGGACAGATGAGAAAAAAATAAGGAAAAATAGATAGATAGACAGATATTAGACAGATGTCATGGTCAGGTTCATGTGTCAACTTGGCCAGGTAGTGGTACCTGTTTGTCTGGTTGGGCAAGTGCTGGCCTGTCTTTTGCTATGAGGACATTTCATAGAATTAAATCATGATCACATTGGCTGCATCCACAGCTGATTCCATGTGTAATCAGCCAAGGGGGGGTGTCTTTTCAATGAGTGATGCTTAATCTAATCATGGGAAGCCTTTTAAGGAGGGTTCAAAAGAGACAGGCTCTCTTCCTCCTTCGGCTGGCAAGCTTCTCCTGTGGAGTTCGCCCAGACCCTCCATCGGAGTCATCAGCTTCACAGCCTGCCCTACAGGTTTTGGACTCTACATTCCCATGGTTACATGAGACACTTTTATAAATTTTATATCTACAGATATTTCCTGCTAATTCTGTTTCTCTAGAGAATTCTAACTAATATAACAGATAAATAATGGGGAGGGATAAGGGGTAAAAAAATTTGGGTAAATTGAAATACTAGTGGTCAATGTGAGGGAGGAGTAAGGAGTATGGGATGTATGAGTTTCACTTTTTAAATTTTTATTTCTTTTTCTAGAGTGGTACAAGTGTTCTAAAAATGATCATGGTGATGAATATAAAAGTATGTGATGATATTGTGAGCCACTGACTGTACCCTGTGGATGGACTGTATGTATGTGAAGATTTCTCAATAAAAGACATTAAAAAAAAGAAGTAACTTTCTATCAGCCTAAGGTTCATTTACAATCCACCATTATCTGCTTCCATTTTGGAAGAGCATATAACTACAAATCTGTTGTGGCATAAAAGGAAAATTGTCTGAAAATGGCCGTGGGTAAAACGGGTTTGCCTGAACAACTTAACAGCTGGGAAGGGACCGTCCCTCTTCTCAGGGTGTATGCAAACTCAAATCTCTTTGGGCCTTGAAGGTTCCCACATGCAGAGCAGATGACATTCCCAGACAACTACTATCTATAGGTGGTACCTAAAGTCAGACTCCGCACATAGTCTAATTATGCCCCCACAGACAAGATTGTTCTCACACCCACATTGCATGTTCAACAGAGCAATGTGTGGTCCCAGCACAGCTCTCCATGGAGATGTGAGATTGAGACATTTATGCCTCTCTTTTCTTGCTATCTCTCCATTTGGAAGTCTCCCTAGTAGAGCCTATTCCTTAAACAATGCCATGTAACCTTGTGGCCATGGCAGGTAGTGATCATGAAGGAATCCCAATGTGGGGCCCCCTCTGTATGCAACCAAATAGGTGACACTTATCACATGTAGCAGTAGAGCTTAAGTCACAGGCAACCAAGGAGATCATATAACTCTCAACTAGAGTTTTAACAGGAAAAAAATGTCAGCACACATAACTATTTTTCTTGTACAGGACATCTCTTTGTTACTTTGTGGGAAACATCTATGTCTACAGAGTCAGTTCTTCTGAAAAAGAAGTAGAAAAATTTCAAAGATGTTAAGTGCATATGTGAAATAGCTATTCTTTTAAGGAAGTTAAGTACTTCAATATATTTTACTTACTCAGTTTTGGGATGCTCATTTAGAACAATGGCCACTGAGCTACCCTATGTCTTTGATCATAGCTAACTCCGTCTCACCTCAGTGTAAAAACAAATCAACACCATCACATCATTCTGTTTCCTCTGAAGCACACTGTGCCTGCTTCTCACCATGTTTTACCTGCAAATCTCTCCATTGAGACCTCAGTCCATAAGAAGAAGACAGTTTCTACTGTCGGGTTCTTTACAGTTTCGCATAAAGGCCAACTATTATCATTTCTAGGGCTATGTGGTATGGTGGTTTGAAGCTCTATGTACTCCCAGAAAAACATCTTAAAGCTAATCCATTCCTGTCAGTGCGAACCCATTGTAATTAGGGCCTTTTGATGAGGCTACTTCAAACAAGGTGTGACCCACCTCATTCAGGATGGGTCTTAATCCTCTTACTGGAATTCTTTGTAAACAGAACGAATATAGAAAGAGAGAAAATCATGGAAGCAAGAAGCTGAAATCAATGAAATCTGGAAGAGACGGGAGAGACCAGCAGACATCACCCATGTGCCTTGCCACATGACAAAGGAGCCAAGGATCACCAGCAGCCAATCTTCAGGAAGAAAGTGTTGCCTTGATGATGTCTTGATTTGGACATTTTCCTAGACTCAAACCATGAGTGAATACATTTCCATTGTTTAACCAACGATTTCATAATATTTGCTTTGAGCAGCCTAGGAAAACTAAAACATGGTTTACCCACATTATGTTGCACAATATAGAGACATGAAATATATGTATGTATTTCATGCAGGTATATAAGTATGTGTTTCAAATATACAGGAATATCTGAAATATGCTGAAGAAGTTAAAACATCAACCAAGTATCACTCAAGTGAAAACTTATGCACAAGACACTAAGCTCAGTATGGACATATAACATTCAAAGAGATGTAGGTGGTGGTTGTCGTGTCTAGGAACTTTCCATTTAGCAGGAGAGGTGAAACATATACAAATGAACAGGAGTCAGGGGAGTTGGGGTAAGTTCCTGGGATGGGTGGGGACAATGAGAGTGCTACAATAGCACAGGGAAAAAGCCATTGTGCAGATCTCTGACTAAGAATTTCAAGGAAGGCTTTCAGCCACTAATCTCGAAATAACAGTTAATTTCTCATGTTAAGCAGATGTTACTTATCCATATTCTGATCCATTTATCACTGACCAAAAAAAAAAAAAGCAAAATGTTTTCCTTACCAGCTGTATTAGTTTCCTATGGCTGCTGTAACAAATTATCACAAGCTTGGTGCTTGAAAAACAGAAAGTTATTCTGCCACAGTTCTAGAGGCGAAGTCTGAAACCAGTATTGGAGGGCCAAAAAATCAAGATGTAGCAGGGGCTGCACTCCCTCCAGAGGCTCTCGGGGGAATTGTTTCTTGTCTCTTCCCGCTTCTGGTGGCTGTCAGCATTCCTTGGCTTGTGCTGTAAACATAGCTTATGCTGAAAACACAGTTTGTGCCACTGTGACATTGTCTTCTCCTGTCTGTCTTCACATCTCCCTGTGCCTCGCCCTTATAAAGACACCTGTTTGCATTTAGAGCCCAGGCAGATAATACAGGATAATCTCCCTCATCCCAATATCCTCAATTTAATCACATCTGCAAAATCTATGTTGCCATATAAAGTAGCATTCACAGATTCAAGAGATTAGGACCTGGTATCTTTGCAGGTCATTATTTACCTAGTATACCAACTAATGAAACATTGTAAAAAGTCTCCTGCAGTATCTGATTACAGCGGCAGTGGTTTGCATTCATACAAAATGGCACATTTTAGGAATGGAATTGGAAATCTACGCTTACTTGCCCAATGAACAAATGCATTCCATTTTAAATACAGAGAGTACAACCCTTTAATTTCATACAATGGACAAGACTTCACAATTCTGGCTGAAATTTCTGAGTACTTGATATTAGCATATGAAAGTTGTACAATGTAGCGCAGAGGCCTTAAACTGGCAATGTGGGGGCTAAATATAGAGGGATGCTTTGAGTCTATATTTAAAAATTGATTTCATATAAAAATCCAGAAACCCTGGGGGCTTCTCTGGAAAACTGGATTCTTAACCCCCATGGTAATAAAAAGCTAGAGAAAGCTCATCACTACCCCTTACACCAGGCATTGCTCTGCAGCTCATCCCAGTCCCCACCCCTGCTGCCCTCAAGACAGACGATATGTCAGCTGCCATTTATTTTATGACTTCATGGCTACTTGTTTTAATGGAAGAAAAATATTTCTCTTTTTCCTTTGTTTCTATCCAAAGTGACAAAGCAAAGACAGCCTGAAGAAACCTCATGTTTAATGAAAAATTGGAGAAACTTTTTTAGTAGAGAAGAGCAATTACTTACTGTTTAGCAAGCACACACCAGCCTCCTTTAGTCTTTTACATTTCCTGCTCTGCCCCCAACAGGATTTGAATTCACAACTCCTGGTACAGTCAACACGACCGAGAAGTGAGTGTTCCATGCTAGACCATTGTTAACTCAAGAATTAGCATGTTAGAACTAGCAGAACTTCTACATATTGCTCTCATTTCAAGAATTCACTTGGATAAACGTATCATTAGAGCTAATCCACTCTTAGCTTTGGGTATTGGATTGGATGGCCTGAGGTGATTTCTTCCTCTAATGCTCTGTGAGTCTGTGACCCTCTGTGTCAAGAGTCAACCTAGCAGGGCGGGCCACAGTGGTTCAGCAGGCAAGGACGCTTGCATGCCATGCCAGAGGACCCAGGTTCAATTCCTGGTGCCTGCCCATGTAAATAAAAAATAAAAAAAATTTTAAAAACTGAAAAAAAGAGTCAACCTAGCAATTGTCTCAGGAAAAAAAATGAATAAATGCCCAACCACACAAGTGCTTTTTCTTAGAGCAACTGTCATACTCCAGTATGTAGCAGCAATGCTTACTGGATAATCTTACATTTCATCACTCAGAATATTAAAGAGATACTTATTAGATAGATGAGATTTAACAAAATTACAAGACAATTACTAAAATGCTGCATACTTCATCCAGGAAGAAAAAAAGAATAAATGTTTCCACTTTTCCCCTTGTAGGCAAACAAGCCACCCAACAGAAGATTAGTTCCCCAGAGGGACCCTGTATGCAATACAACATTCTCTTTCCAGAGAGGAATAAGAATGCTGGTCCCAAAGTTAAGAATCAACACCTTCTCTTCCCTCAAAGTCCAGCTCGAACATCACTGCTTCAGAGTCTCCTGCCACCCATCTGCACAGACAGATACAGCTATAACACCGTGGCGCCATAATGCCCCGTCTTCACCTAACTGCCAAACCCCTCAACCAAGGGGAGCTGTCTCCTGCATCAGCTGGGATGCTCGCAACGCTTTCCTCACCTTTGTATCCTCACACCTCACGCTCTGCTTGCACACGGCAGATCTTCCAAGATTGCTTGACTGGTCAAAATTTGAATTTTGGTCTTCCTATTTATTTTCTGTGCCATATAAGGTAAATATGTCAAACTCTCAGTACTTCTGTTTCCTCATGTGCAAAGGAAAGATAATCACATTGTTTGACCTGACCAGGAATGCTGTGACATTCTAAAATGAAAGAATAGTAAATACTTCCGGCCATATGGGCCCTCCCATAACAATACCAGAATTACTGAGTCTCAGAGAATCACAGTAAGTCCCTCTCAAGTTACCCAATCGCGCCTTTGCGTAAGGCTGTACCCAAGCAGAAGAGAAAAACAGCTTTATCTCCCTCTTACAGAGATTTCCAGCAAATCTTTTAAATAAATGTTATGATTTTTCTAACTAAGTGACTAGGGAAAACCTTCCTGTGCTCTGTCCCAATTCCCTCCCCTCAGTTCAATCCTCTGTGGAGGCAAAGAACATCTGCTCATGGCCAGCAGCCCACACTGGGGTCCCTGCTCATTCACAGCCTGGAAAAGAGAGACTGGGAGCAGGGACAGAGGTTGTAGTTAGTTCTGTACTTTGAAACACTGATAGTCATTGAAGTAAACACAACAATCACTCATTTTTAAGTTAGAAGATAAAGCATTGTATGCAAACTTGTAACACTCCAGCAGTTGTGGTTAACCAGCCGTGTTTACCATTCAGACCTTTGATAGAAAATTTTCTTCCTTAGCTTTAATCTTTTTAGTCTGAAAAGAGGCCGTTACTTACATCTACCTTCAGAGGAAAACTGGCTTATGAGCAAATCATCGTTAATGGCCCTTTTCCTGGCATTTGAGTTCCATTTACCTTTACTGGCATGTAATTACACATTGTATCAAGCATGTCATAACTTATAAGAATACGTTAATATGTTGATTTCTATAAGAATGGTAGAAAAATTGTACATCTGTGTTTATATTTTTCTCTCTGGGGCCTAATTATTCTGCACATGAACATTTTAGTAAAAAAAAAAAAAAAATTGAACATTTTGCCTCTTAGGCAACTGCTTTTTTTCAGGAGACAGCAGCTATAAGGCCAAAATGACCTCCTTTATATAGAACTTGCTTTACCTTTACCTTACAAAGAAGTACATTAAAGATATTTTCAGCTACTTGCGTCAACTGGAATGAAGGGAGAAGAAACCACTGATCTGGCCTGCCTCTTCTACTGGCCAGAGTCTGTTTTGTGCCTTACCTTCCTCTCCTCCTTCAATCCAGCTTCTGAGAATAAATATGCACCAGGACCCTTAACCTCATGAGAAAGGTCCACAACTTCCTGTTGCTTCATCCTGTTGCTTCCCTACAACATCAAAGGGGCTCATGCCCTGAACCTTAAAAACAAAAATTCTTCAATAACATGCAGACTATTTTAAAATTAGGACACATCACTATATGTGGCTTTTGTGGACTGTGAAGTACTACAGGAAGAGTGAAATGTTAAAGATCTAGATGAAGACAAACTTGGCCCCAACTTGTGTGAAACTGTGGATGAGCTAGAGAGTCTCTCGCCTTAATGGAGATGGTCAAGGGTGGCACTTGCCCTGACCCCATTGCCTGCCCATGTTTTGGGGTGGGCAAGGAAGCATGCTGAAGAATAAGGACATACAGATTCAAGCTTTATAAATAATACGGCACATTTGATTCATCAGCTGATTACACTCCATGTAAAATGATTCACTATCATATACAACAACAAACAAATCAATAAAATGTATTAAGAAGGTAAAGGCTCAATATAAAAGTATAATAGAGTAGGGGTCGGCAAACTTTTCTGTAGAAGGCCGGATAGGAAATATTTTTGGCTTTGCAGGGCATATGGCATCTGTAGCAATGCCTCAACTCTGCCATCATAGCACAAAAGCAGCCATAGACAATACCTAAACAAATGGGCAGGGCTGTGACCCAATGAACTTTATTTGCAAAAACAGGCAACATGCAGGATTTGACTTATGGGCTATAATTAGCCAAACCCTGAAACAGAGGAAACCCTGCCAGCAAGCAGAAACACTTCAGCACTCTCCACATACCCCTTTTACTTCCACCTAGTTTACAGGGTTATATACACAAAGCTATATTTAGCCCTAAAATAGATGTTATTTTGGGATCAGGAATTCTGTTTTGTTCAAAATGTATTCCCAGCACCTTGGAAGGTAACTGGCATACAGTTGGCACAAACAGGTGCTCACAATAAAAACTCGTTGAATGAATGAGCAACTTAAGGGAACTGTCCAGGGTAACTGGCTGTATGTAATTTTCCTGTACCACCAACCCCATCCCCACTGCCACTTCAGTCCCTCACTTGCCACTTCCTTTATTATTTTATTTTTTTGGTGCATGGGCCAGGAATCGAATTTATGTCTCTCACATGGCAGGCAAGCATTCTACCACTGAACCACCCAAGCACCCTACTTCTTTGCTAAATTGGACAGCAAAAATGATAAACCCTACTATTTTAAAATAAAGTTCCATTAATTTAGAAATACATTTCCTTTGTTTTTCCTAGAGAAGTTGTAGATTTTACATTTGCTTTTTTAACAGTCATGATAACATAGGCATGCCTATCTTACCTTTCTCTCACGCAGATCAAGTAAAATCTCTAATAAATTTGCTTTCAAAGCAAAGGCAGTGCCCAAGAGGACAAAAGCATTAATCATTATCTTCAGGAGCTACAAGTTCATGCAGATAACAGCTTTCGGATACTGTTAAAAATGTGGTTGGACCTTACACCATAACACTATCTTTCTGGTGCTGGGCCATTTACTTTTACAGTAACCATGATGGCATTCACATGTTCTCGGCACTTTATCACAGGTCATACTATACCTATAGAAAGGTTAAATAATGACTCACACTTATCTTTCCTCAAAAATATGTGACTGTCATAAGCGCTCCACCATCCATGAACAGTTATCAAATGGTTACTAAGAGCCTCCAACACTGTGGGGAAAGTACCAAATGAAATGTGAGGCACTCTTGTAGCCCTTCCAATTTTCAAAAATTGAGCTAGGATGGCAAACCTAAAATCTAAGAAAATTGTAAAGTAAGACAGTATATAACCACATGCTAATCAGTGTGGATTTGAATGCATAGTTCAATATGGGCACAGAATTATGTTGAGGAAACGTCCTAGACTGCACAATTAGAATTTTCTTCTCTGTAAGTGGCTTTAACGATCATCCAACACCATCAATTTACAGATGAAGGAGCTGAGATCCAGAGACCCAATTGATAGGAAAAGAATCCCTGTCTACTGTTTTTTTGTGTGTGTATGAACATAACAAAAGTTTTATCGGCTTATTAAAACTGTCTCAAATGCACCTCACTTTCACTTTAAGAAAAGGCATATGAATATGTTATTAATCCTGAACCAACATATTTAGTTTTTTTTTAAAAGCAGATCTTCAAAGACATGTTTTCTTCAAACTCCAAGACACCTTCATAGGTCAACATACATAGGATTTGATTCCAGCTTGCATACGTGAATCCTATCACAGACACTCTTTCTACGAAGGTTTTGACAGTGGGTGGCACTTATTGTGCAAGGACATTTCAGTTTCCTTGGAAGGAAATCAGGAATGGAAGTTTTTTGCTTATATTGAATATTTCCCTAAGATTTGTTGAGTAATACTATTTTCCTAGCATCAGCTAGCAGCTCAGTAGGAGCAAAGAGATTAATAGTGAATGTCTACATTAATTAACATCAGTTATCATCTCCAGATGAACCTGTGCTGTTTCTTTTACTTCTTTGGCTGCTAGTAGAGACATCCCTGACTTTTTTTTTTTCCTGTCACAACGCTTCCTTAGCATTTTAATGAAATTTGTCCCAGAAAATGATTTGCTTTGCCAAATTTCTATTATAAGGAAATTTTCTAGAAAACATGCATTTTGACAAGGAAGTTAAAACTGTGTTTCAAAGTAAGCACAACTGCTACCTGGGACAGGGTTACATTGTAATCCCAAGCAGCAGGTCTGTAAATCATCAGGCACACCTTTGTTTGCACGCTCACTCATACATATGAAATTACTGCTACTCAACCCACAGACTCTTCTCGGAAGCCAGTGATTAGTGCTGATGAAAGAATCAACAGTTAAGGAAGAAGCTTAGAGGGCAACATATACAGAGAGGTCATTGTACCCACAAATCTGCCAAGAAACCACTACAAAAATTAGTCCTGCCGTCAATATCCACACTCACATAATACCTGATAAGCATAAAAATGCAACTTATAAGGGCATACATCAAGGATTAGGTACAACCCCAATTCAGCAAGATCTTGCAAAATGAAATGGAGGAACTTGTCGCAATAGCAGTGAAAAGAAAAAAAAAAACATATTAGAAAAGCAGTGGTGTTCCTGGCAAGATTCAGATGGAAAAACAGCAACAGATCCCAGAAGCAGACCTGTAGCCAGGAATAACCTAAGCTCAAGCCATTTTAAGAAAGGGTAGGATAACATTTCCCAAGGATTCACTTCATGGTTGCCGGGTCCTCTGGACCTCCAGGCTGAGCCAATACATGTCGTCTACTATAAGTCAGTCCACAAACATTTACCAAACCTATGCTGTGTGCTCAGGACTCTGCTAGTCATTGTCGAAGGATGAGCATATCTTTGTAAAGCATATACCAGGCACCGTGTAGGCACTGTAGATCAGCTTCACACCACAACTTGCTGGGAAGGCATTGCCCACTTCCTAGTGTCACTCTGACACTAGGAGAATTCCACAAAGCCAGACAACTAATAAGTGCAAGCAGGCCCTGACTCCAATTCTGTCTAACTCCAAAGCCCACAATACCATGTCACCATGCATAAAATATGGTTCCTGTGCCGAAGAGGCTTAAAACGAACTAAACCAACTAAAGCTCAATGCAGCCAATATAATGAAGGGCTACAAACAAGTATCTTGGGAATTTAAAGAAAGAGAATAGCAATGAGTGGTTAGAGAAGATATCATCAAAGAAGTAGGTTCTGAGGGGATGGGTAGGATTTGGATAAAAGAGTAGAGAAGGGAGGGAGTTTCTAGGGGGAGCAATTTGAGCAGTGACATTGCAGTGGGAATGAGCCTGGACCCTTAACAGGATCCAAGAAGAACAAACTATATACAGTGCAAGGATATGTGCTATACTGAAAATAGGATTTATGTAGGAAGGGTGAGGCCCAATTATGAAAGGCTTTGAGAAATCAAGCAAATTATTTTAGACTCGCCATAGCAGACAATGGAGAGGAACTGAAGGGTGAACGGAAAGGAGAGACACGATGAAGTGATCATTAAAAAAGAGTAGATGGGCAACAACTATGCTGAATAGACCTAGAGAGGGGAGCTTCTCAACCACTCATTCATTCATTCATTCATTCAGCAAACATTTAATGAGGACTTACTAAGAGCCCGGCTTGGGAGGCCAGCTGAGAGGCTGCTCCAGTACCGTAGGAAAGAAAGGGTAAGGTTCTGGACAGAGGGAGTGATCTATATAAATAAAACACATTAATATAAAGATAAAGGAGATAAAGGAAAAGATGATTAAAGAAATTCCATTCAAGATTGATATAATTTTCACCTTTACCTGGTACCTCAAAAAGCAATAAGAGAAAAGAAATAAAAAGATTAAAAAAAAACAAAAACAAAGACAAAAAGCAATGAGATTAAAATAAACAATGAAGGAGTAAAAAGGGCTTTAATGATGTTGAACAGTCAATAATTAAATCCCCCAACGGTCCCTTCCTTTTGCACACAGTCTGCATGTAAAAGTCCTCAATGAGAGAAAACACTTCTTTGTGACTAAATGCTGAGTTCCTGGGTAAGGATGAGTAGGCTCTGCCTACTCAGACCAGCTCCATCAACCCTCCAACACACCCCTCCACCATCTGAAACCAGCCCACTCTCATTAAGAAACATGGCCGCTCCACTCCTGCCGAGCCTCTAGTTTTTACTTTGGAGAAGGGGACAAGGCAATGTGGGAAGAGTCACTGCAGAGAGCTGGACTTCAGAGAGAGAGGAGGAGTACGGAATATCATTTTAAATAAAGAAGCCCAGCACTGCTCTCATTTCTAGACCCACTTCCTAGTTTTCTACAAGTGCCGGTTCTCAAACAGATAGGAAGACCTTCAAAATTCTTCACCAAATTGTAGCGCTTTGTTCAGAAACTATTTCAAATGTGCATATTTATGCATACATTAACTCCTAGCTCAGTAAGCATATGGTTGAGACACAAATTCTTCTTAATAAATTATATATTGACTGCATACATTTAAAGCTTGTTTCTATGTTCAGCAATTGTTCAGTTCACTATTGGGGCACACCCTGAAAGCCCACTCACTGGAAAATGTGAGAAATGAAAATCGTAACTATCAAACTTCTCCATCACTACAAAGAGTGCGCCAGGCAAAATAAAGAACACCTTAGAGAAATCCAGCCCTGCATGCAAAATTCAAGGTGGTATTCTCTCAACATAATCCAGCTTGGCAAAAGCAGATTTTTCTTTACTTATAAGTGGAAGTGAATGCTCTTTTCTGCAGAACGATGCAAATAAACTACTTTATATTTAAGCGGCTTATGTTAAAGTGTCAAAGTCAAACTTTAAGCAGTACCGTAAAAGACAAGGTTGTTCTGAAAAATTCTTCACCATTCCTCTCCTAACATCTACTCAGATTAGTGAGAAAGAAATCAGAGCACCATCTGTAGATTCAGTGAAAAATGGTTGCACTTAATGTGTGAGGATTCTTGCTCAGACCCTTGTGGGACCGCCAAGGGCCTAGTCGGGAAAATTCCAAGAGCAACTCCTCAACATCTCCTCAAAAGGGGCTTCAAATCGGGCAGGGATCTTCCCCCTCTTTAAGGCCAAAAGGTAAACACCCATCAAAATCTTCCAGACTCCCAGGAAACGGGAGTTTTCCTGTCAGAAGGGATAGAGCCACAAGATCGCGAAAAGAAACTACAGCCCATTAACCTCTTCCTCCCTCTCCGGTCCCTCTCGGGGCCACCGGACAGGGGTCCTAAGGCAGTTCCAGTCCACCACTCTGAGTGACAGGCTGCCGGGTAGAAGCCCCCAAATCCTTGACCCCCACTTACTGGCGCCGCGAGCTCAGGCGGGGGCCCGCCCCTGCGGTGAGCGCAGCTCCTCGGCGAGTGGGGCGCAGTAGCCGGCTCCGGAACTGGAAACCCGGGTGATGCCTGCTAAGAGAGGCCGAGAGGTCCATGCAGGGACCCCCTGGAGGTCCGGAGAATCGCACGGGCCGTGCGGCGCATGGTGGTGCAGCAGGAACCCGGCTGCTTTCCAGCCTCCGGCAGGAAAACAAACAAAAGGCTGGGTGGCTTCTAGTGGGGACGACCGACTGCTTTCCCTGGGAAAAGTTACCCTGCAGCTCCCCTCTCTGGCTCTGCGCGTCCTTGCATCGCGTCCAGGCCGCCCAGAGGGCGCCGAGCCGCTCCGCTCCTCTCTCTGCAAAGGGCTAGACCCCACCCGGGATCCCCGCTGCGAGCGGATCACGAATGCCACCTCCCACTCCAAATGCCACCCTTGCTGCAGTCGGTTGCATCAAATAGCAGGGTTTAGAAATGGAGGCTGTTGATGCATGTTCTGAGAACATTGAACTGAAGGTAATCAAGGTGAAAACGTTTTCCTGATTTTAAAAAAGGCAACCGATTAGCTGGTAGCAGCATTCATTTGCACTTTTAAGAGCTTTTATATTGTTAGCAATTTGGGATTGAAAGAATTGGAAGACTGGATTGTTAACCAGGTGAGAAACTAAGTATCCTCTACACAACAATTTTCTTTCAGTGTGTATCTAGGTATCAGAAATGTAACACCATCTACTTTTTAAACACTTTCCTTTATGTCATCAAGACATGCTAGACATTACCTTAAATCATCCATGTAAGGATTGCCTGGAAAAAAACTGCTTTGAGGTCTGAGATTTAAATTTACATAATTGTCCTAAACCAGTGGTTCTCAAAATCTAGCAGAAGGCAACCCAATCACCTGGATAGCTTGTTAGAGCTTGGATTCCTGGGCCCCACCCTTAGAGTTTCCCCGTACAGATACTGCTGGTCAGGGAAATACAGGTTGGGAACCACTGCCACAAGCAACACAATTTTAATTAACAAGGTAGCAATCCTCTGCCACATTGTGGCTCTTTCTGTAAGTTTAACTTCCCAATACATCACAATATCAATTTTCTCATTATTTTTGCTTTGGAATTTTAACTGGAGACTCTCCCCCTCCCCAGGGAGAATCTAAATCCCTCTTTCTCCTTGGTCCTGTTGAAGAAACCTACAAGATATGGGACAATCACACTTCTTTCTTTCTTTTTTAACTGATATATTTTGTATATTCACATACCATGTATCATCCAAAGCGTACAATGAATGGTTCACAATATCATATTGCTGTGCATTTATCATCAAAATTGACTTATTTTTTTCTTCTTTGTGTAAAGCAACTGTTCTAGTTTGCTAGCTTCTGGAATGCAATGAAAGACTGGTTTTCAATAAAAGGGATTTATTTTGTTAATGTATAGTTCTTCAGAGGAAAGGCAGCTTTCAACTGAGGTTCTTTCTTACATGGGAAGGCACAGGGCAATCTCTGCTGGCCTTCTCTCCAGGCCTCTGGATTCCAACAACTTTCCCTGGAGTGAATCCTTTCTGCATCTAAAAAGGCTTGGCTGTGAGCTGTGAGTGCTGAGATGAGGTATGCTGAGCTGCTTTGGCTGTGCTATTGACCTCTCTCATTTAAGCTTCCAGCCAATTAAATCAAACATCATTCATTACAGCAGACAAGCCTCCTAGCTGACTGCAGATGTAATCAGCAACAGATGAGGTTCACATGCCATTGGCTCATGTCCACAGCAACAGAACTAGGTAGCTTCCTTCATCTGGCCAATTTGATACCTGAACCTAACTACCACAGCAACATTTATACAAAAAATCAATAGATTTCAAAGCATATCACAACAATCAGTCACAGAACAGATTTCAGAGTCTGGCATGGTCACAACTCCACAATTTTAGGTCTTAACTTCTAGCTGCTCCAAGATACCAGAAACCAAAAGAAACATCAATACAATGATTCAGCAATCAACTCATCTGCCAAACCCCACCATCCCTGTACAACCCCACCATCATTCTTGATCCCTCTCCCACTCCCCTGGGTATCAGGGCTATGCCCATTCTACCCCGCCCCACCCCTCCCCTCACACACACACATGGTGGATGGGGCTGTTGATAATATGGGATAGGAGGATGGAACTAGTTGATGTTGTAGAGAGGCTGGTCCCTCTGCATTATCTGGCCCAGGGTCTCATCTGGAGGTTGCAGATTTCTGGAAAGCTACCCGAGTGCTTGGAACCAGTATAGAATCTTATATAATGCCATAGGTGTTCTTTAGGATTGGCAGGAATGGTTTTGGTTAGGGTTTGGCAAGCTATGATAGGTAGCAATGTTTAACTGAAGCCTATGCAAGAGTGACTTCTAGAGGAGCCCCTCGACTCCACCCAAACTCCCTGAGCCACTGATACTCTATCGGCCACACTCCCTCGGCCCCTACCTGGCCAGGACGGCACCACTGATCCCATGGTGCCAGGGCCAGGCCCATCCCCAAGAGAAACCCCCATGCCACCAGGGAGACCCTCACTCCCAGATGCCATGCCCCATGTAGGGGGAAGCACAATAAACTCACCTACAGAGTTGGGCCCCGAAACAGAGAGGCCACACCTGAGCAACAAAACTTGGGTCCTCCAGAAGCAACTCCCAGTTATACCCATAGGTAGGTCAAGCTTCTCTGCCACATACACAAGCTTCTGAAGAGCAAGCTTCAAGATCAAGGTCCTGGCCCATTGACCTGGGTGTCCCCAATGTTTGACACAGCAACAGCAGCTTCCCTGGTGGTAAAGCCCAATAGCTCCATATTTTTTTCTCCCATCCCTCCAAGGGATTCCACCAACACTTCTCGACCATTACAATCACACTTCTTCAGACATTCTTTCCCAAATATGAAAGGGTCATCTAGCCCCTTAGCAAATATAGAACATCTATCTACTAGTTTACCTATAAAACATCCTTGCCATAAATTGAAAATCATTAATAATTTAAAGGCAGGGAGACAAGAGGAAGCCTAAGAAATCATCCCCAAATTCTTAAGGTATATGTCTAATAATACTCTCACGAAAGGAGATTTTTAAAGTAACTAAAATCCTCAGTTTTACTTAGTGACATTAAGATGTCCAAGCAACAGAAGGACCATCATGGTCTACTTTTAGCAAGGATCCCCTGACATAGTACGTGGCTTAGGACAGAAGTTCTAGACTCAGGAAAATTAAAACTGTAAATATATATGATGACATAATATAACCCTATAAAGAGGTCCAGTGGATACAAGAACTGATCTAAATTACAAAATTAGTAGCTGTGAAGCATAACAGCTATTGAATAAAATATTTGTTCACCTTATCTTTACAACTATTAATTATTTTATTAAGCATTATTTAATTGCTTTCTAGGATAATAAAAATCATCCATGCTAACTGACCAGGATATCTTAAGGTAATATTCAACAGATTTAACGAAATAGACTAGTTCTGAAAATATTTCAATACTTCATTCTTCATGTGCAAAACTGACCTTTCCAATATGTCACATTTTTTTATTTTCTTCTGTTATAAATCCTTATATCAAACCCTTTTCTTCAATTTAAATGTCATTATCCAATTTTAAAGAAATCATTGGGAGGAATGTCAGTTTTAAGAATCCTCAGCTCTGGAGTGTCCTTTAAAACTAAAATCTATTAAGTTTTTGGCCTCGATTAAACGTAAAGATACTTTTTATAGATGTACAGTGTAAATAAAAACTCACCCATCCGAAGGGTGGATCCTAACATTAAGACACGGCACTTATGTCTTCCTTATTTTAGTTCAGTATTCTCCTCTCAACTTTTTTTTGCCTCCATTTCTTCGCAAAGGGATTAGTAATTTTAAACGCTATGAGTTCCTTCAATGTCTTGGAATCTTGATAACTATTAGCCCCAGGCATCGAGGAGAAATTTTAAAAACTCGGTGTTTGCTGGATGTAAGTAAAAACTATAAAGACTATGGGTTTTCATAGAACACACTCAAACTTTACGTTAATTTTTTTAAACTTTTAATAAAACATGGTCTGAAAAATAAAATGAAGTCTGACAAATATAGCCTTAAATCAGGAGTTTGCACTTTAAGAGGTGGAGCGAGGACATTGCGTGAGCTCCCGCGCGCATCGCAGACAAGGAGACTACAAATCCCTGAATGCCACGCGGACGAAGTCACCGCAGGATTCCACTGTCAGGGCCTGGGAACTGTACCGTCCCCCCACCGTTGCACGATGGGATTTGTAGTGAGACAATCTTCGTGTTGAACTGAGTTGTCCATTGCCTCTGCTCGCTCCTCTCCTAAGCTCATCTTTTCCTCAACCTCCAGACCTATGTGTGCTCTTTAAAAGTTTGTTTATAACAGTTTGCCACTATTGCGAAGTCTCACTGTTTCGCGGCATTTCTGGCGCTGGACTTTAGCCAGATTTCCCGAGGACTGTGTGGTGACCGTCCGAAGCACCCACTTCGATGCCCTTTAGTGCAGTTGACAGCCGGCTGGGTCTCAGCCCAAAATTTGGGTTACAATATTTTAGAGATAATGCCTGTTCAAGTCTGTATGCGTGCCCACTGAACCAAATGCGTGGACTGAGGTTGGGCTAATTTGTGCCCTCGCCCGAGGACTGGCTTGCGCACACAGTAGACCCATCCGCAAACCTCCAGGCGGCGCAGTGGCGCACTCAGGGCCAAGCATCCCGGCCGAGCTCGCCGGACCAGCGGCGACGGCGGCATTGCGCATGCTCACTGCTCCAGTGCAGGTTTCCGCAGCCTAGGGGGCAACTCCGCGGCGGTGTCCGGGGTCTCCAGCGGGGCGGACGCGCCAGTGCTCGCACAGTCCTCCGCTTCGGCTGGCAGCTGGCGCACCTCTGCTCCTCCAGCCCCCGGCCGCCGTCGCCGCTTCAGCGTGCCCCGATCTGGCCCCCTGCCCCGCGAAGATGGCTGCCGTACGCCGGGCCCGCAGTTACTGCCGCTGCCTGGTGCGCTTCTCCGACCGAGAACTCTGCTAAGCCCTGCTGCAGCAAACAGGCAGAAGTAGACATCTAGCACCCCTCCCCAGGGGGTGTGGTGCAGAGGGGGGCGCACAGAGCCTCTGGACCGCGGCCGTCTGCGCACGCCAGCATGGTAAACTGGGGAACGGGCTCGGGGACCCATTGGGTGCGGTGTGTGTGCGTGTGTGGGTGGGTGGGGGGGGTGATGGTTGTGCGAGAGGCCAGGCCAGGGGGAGTCCCTAGGGAGGATGAAGGGACTACTGGGAGGAGTGGGAGCTGCACGACGGCCTCCCAGTGCAATGATCTCTGACCCTAGAGGCGGTGCACAGCTCTGTCGACTCCCCTAGGTTCATTCTTGCTGAACCCTTCAGCCGGGACTCAATGTGAGGGGAGGGGGGTAGCGGGGCAAAACAGCTAAGAAATATGCCTCTTCTCGGTACACTGAGGGCATTGAACCACCCTCGTCCTGTCAAGGGATTTTATCAAGAGCAGTGAGCCAAGATTAAGGTCAGCCGTCGCAGCATCTAAAATCGGGAAAGAATCTTGGCTAGCAGAGACACTTGTTGATTGCCCCCCCCCCCCCCCCCGGAAAGTCATACCCACAGAGGGTGTAGGGCTCTGTAAGGATTCCTGCGTTTAGGACGCACCTGCCCTGTGAGGCGTCATTGCCGTGGCGGGGAGGTGTTGGCAGGCAGTCCTGGCAGCTTGGAGTTGAAGGAACCTTCTCCAACAGCCGTGAGGGCCAGAGCAGCGTCAGCGCCGTCCAATTGAAGATACTGAGCTAATCTCCGGAGTTTGACAGAGCAAATTCCACGAGACTGTTGCATGCTGGAATATGTAGTCGCTGCCCTATGCAGCCGTATTTGTGCAAGTGAAAGCCTCGCATTGGTTTCCAATAAATTGTCCACCCGAGAAACTAATCTTTGGCCAAGTTTGAGTATTAAGGATGAGATGATGCCCAACTACTTAGTTCATAGTAGATACTCAAGTAATTATTGAATAAATGAATAGTTGACTGAGGGTTTGTTGTTATTATTAAATTAACCTGGAGAATAGCAGAAAAAGCACTCATTAGTCTTGCCCCTAAACTTTCAGAAGTAGTTCACTTTCAGAAGAGCTTCTGTTCACCAGAATTAAGCACTCTTATTCTTTATATCACAATAATCTTATCTGTGGAACAGGAGTAAACAAACTGATGAATACATGAGTTACTCAAAAGAACATGAGCTACTCAAGTGAGATGTGTTTAGTTCAAACTTGATAATGAAAAATAAAGTAAAAATCTCTGGGTCGCCACTGAAGACCTACTTACTTCAAGTGGTATTTGATTTGACAAAATCTAAAAATCCTCAAGTTTGATAGTTTCTTGGTGTTTTTGTGATAATATTTAAATGGCTAGGATAAAAGTAAAAGTAGTAACGGATTAGAATTCTGACACAGAAACTCGGGGGAAGAACGATGCTACCTATATTATAGACTTCCTTCTTCATTTCATACATCTATGAGACATGCATTGTATTCATATAGCATTTTATTTGTTTCTTCAACCAGATTTTTTTTTATCCCTATAGCTTGGTACAGTACTAGACCCTGGTATGGTACTCAGTCTTCAATATAATCGAAATCTGTAAAATGATTTGTGGTAAACTTTAGAATATCACATATGAGAAGAGATCTCGGAGATCACCAAATCCAAATTCTCTTTACAGGTGAGACAACTGAGGCCTAGTCAGGCATTTACTGTGAACCAAGCAGTGTGTTTGGCTCTCCAGTTACAAAATGAATAAGTCCTGATCTCTGCTCTTGGTACAGTAACTCTCACAGAGGAGACAAAATTAATCTTAGTACAGTCATAAATGTTGTGATACAAAGTAAGACCAAGTGTTAGGGGAACACAAAAGAAGCAATTTGGAGGATTAGAAAATGCTTCCTACTGGATGATTCCTGACCTGAGCTAAATCTTGAAGGATGAATAGATGCAACCAAATGAGAGGAGGGATAAGGCATTCTGGATGGAGAGAGCAACCCATGCAAGAGCCCACAATGTGGAGAGCATGGGAAGCTCTTCAAACTAAGGCGCTTTAGTATGACTGCTGGGCAAAGAGTTAGGAAAAGCTCTAAGAGCCTTGAAAGTTATCGTAGGAAATTCAGGTCTTCTCCCATTAGCTGTACTTATAAATAACAGTAAATAAAGTTGTTGTTTTTTTTTTTTTTTGAGAAGAGAAATATACTTGTCAATGGGCTCCATAAGTTCTTTATTATGTTTTTACTACCAGTAATATTCTTTATTTTTTTCTTTGTAAAAGTTCCCTGCTTAAAGAGCCTCAGGAAAAAAAAATGTATTTGACTGTATTTTAAGTGTTTAAATGTTCTGTTCAGCTCAGTTTCCTGAAAGTTTCTTGGTGATTCATTTATTTATTCACCAGTTTAACCTTGATAGTGTGCCAAGCACTGTACACTAGTTATGGTAACTATTTCAAGTCTTGCAGGTACCGCCTCTGTTTTAAGTCTGGTAGCCAGAGATAAGATAGGAATCAAGGCTTATTTATGCTGAGTTGTAGAGTAGTACAAGTATATGTGGTTGCGTGTTAAAAAATTTGCACTAATGTGAACATTTTTGCCCAGGAAATAACTCAAACTGAAATTTGCAATAGTAATACTTAGCGTCTTTGAAACTGGTAAAGTTAAATAGGTTTTATTATTGTATTTATGACTGTCTTTAAAGTAATTTCCTTAATTGCACATTTCTACACAGGACTGAACATGGTAAGTGTTGAGCAAGTTCTATTTGTTAATAGTCTATTAGCTAACAGACTGAGGCAACTTTTTATTTTCACTGGCTTGTAGGATTCAATTTAATTCAGCAAATCTTTATTGAAAATAAAGGATAAAACGAAAGCAATCTGACTGTGACTTCTGAGCCCTAAGTCATACATTGTAATGCCGGTCCAGCTTTATTCCACTTTTAAGACATTCCAGTATATACAAATCTGGATTTATAAGGCAGATAAAATGGAAGGGACTTGTTTACTTTACCAAAGCATTCTCTGTTACATAAGATTTCCTGGTACATTTTAAATATTAATAAATAGACAAAAGTCATATATTTGCTTAGAATGTTTAATTCCATTTTGTATTTAAAGGAGGCATCTATGTATGGATCATGGTCTTTAAGTCATCTGCGAAACAAAAACTGTTTGCTGAATTCTGTATCACAATAAGTGTTTTTTTTTCTAAAGCAAAGTCGTTGGGTTTTTTTGTGTGTGCTGTATGATGGGGTCACATTTCATTATTTTTCCATGTGACCATCCTGTTATCGCAGCACCATTTGTTCAACTTTTGTTTGTTTTGTTGTATTTTGTTTGTTTTGCTTGTTTGCTTGTTCTGGGGGAGGTATACAGACAGGGAATCCAACCCAGGCCTCCCACATGGCAGGCGAGAGTTCTACCACTGAACTATCCTTCTACCCCGCCCTAAGCACTGTTGATTTTTAACCTCCTACAGAAACATTTTAAACTGGAGCACAGTGTATCAAATTTTACCCAAAAGGATATGTCCAGAAGTTACTATATGTTTCATTGGTCTGAAATGTTACAGTATTTTCTGTTTTGGTAATTGCTGAAAGTTACAGATACTAAACTTGTTTGGGTTTAGTTTTTTACTTTATTTGGACTCAAACAATTATGTTTGTAACATCTGCCCTAGCATTTTGTCACCCACATCACAAAACATTCCTTCCTGATGGAAAACATCACCTATGAGGTATTTTTGCCAGAACAAAACAAAATAATTACCTAAATTTAATCAATCATTTATAGATCCAGCTAAAATTTATAGGAAATAAGAGGACACAGGAACATATTTACCAACACCTCTAAAAAAATCCAGACAGATGGAGACTCTATAGAAAAAACTGACATGGTTTTGTCCAATAAATTGCAAGAAAAAAGAGTGAGAGGAGAGGAAACTTTTAGACGACAAGAGAGTTAAGAGATATCAACCAATCAACAATATATGGACCTTAATTGAATCTTGATTTCCACAAACTAAAAATGTATATTTTACATATCTGACATTTTGAGAAATTGGTAATAAACTTTCTGATAATGAGGAATTATTTTTACATGATAAATTATTGAAGTTGGTTCCTGGGCATTTGGGTGTTATTTTATTTATTTATTTATTTTGTGCATGGACTGGGAGCCTGTCTTTGCTTTTGAATATGTTTAAATGTTTTTCTTGTAAAAAGTTTAAAATACATATATTTCCTTATTTTGTTTTAAAATTAAAAAGAAAACCATAGGCTTTCTATTTTATCTTTTTTGCTGCATTTTGATGTTGAGAAAAAATACACTTTTAAACAGTTGACAGTGGATTTTCACTTTCTTAGAGATTTACTTTGATAATACATTTCACTGTTCTAGTCAATCAAAAATGCATTAAATTAAGAAAAATGAATTTTTATTGTAGATTATCAGTGAATAGTTATATGAAGTAGTTGGCCTCGTTTGCCCAATTACATTGATCATATATCGAATGATTTATAATTAATAATGGGCTTGGATTGTCATTTTATATATAATTAGATTCCTTTGGGGATAAATGATATTGATGTTAAAATTTGTGATGTGAAAGTTTTTTTTTTCTTCTATATTTTTATTGACAAATCTTCACACACATGCAATCCATACATGGTATACAATCAGTGACTCACAGTATCATCACATAGTTGTGTATACATCACCATCATCACTTTTAGAACATTTGTATCACTCCAGAAAAAGAAATAAAAAGAAAAAAAAGAAAAAACTCATACATCCCATACCCCTTACCCCTCTCTCTTATTGACCACTAGTATTTCCATCTACCCAGTTTATTTTAACCCTTATCCCTCCTATCATTTATTTTTTAATCCATATTTTTTACTCATCTATCCATACCCTGGATAAAAGGAGCATCAGACACAAAGTTTTCACGATCACACAGTCACACTGTAAAAGTTGTATATTTATACAATCGTCTAGATGAGGGATGTTAAGAGTCATGTAATATTGATATGTGGTTTCAAGGAAAGGGAATGCTTGCCAAACTTAGAAATAAATAAATAGTAAGGTTCTGAATCTTATCCTAGCACCTTTCTACTTAACGTGGGGTCTGCACACTGTTGACATTATGGTACTAAATATCAAGTAACTGAACCTGAGATACAGATTACAAGGGGACATTGGTGTTTGCATATTCTTGATCATTATTTTGTCTCCCCCACCTCAGGCAGAAGCTGAGGAAGACTGTCATTCTGATACTGTCAGAGCAGAAGATGATGATGAAAATGAAAGCCCCGCTGAAACAGATCTGCAGGCATGTTTCTTAAATTGTATAATTTTTATTCCTTCTCTATACAGAAGCAGAAAATTGTCATAATTATGAAGATTTGGGGGTTCTTGTTTGCCTAGAAGTTAACTGTGTTTTCATACTGATTTATAGAGGACTTAAATTACAGCTTGTTTTAGATTTCTTTTTCCGTAAAAACAAATATCAATCTTTGCTGCTATGAAGCTTGCTGTATGGATTTAGAGTATTCAAATCAGGAATTAAATGTAACTCAAAACCCATACATACATAGCCTTAAAGGAAAAGATTGACAGATTTGACCACCTAAAAGTTTAAAACTTTAATAAAAAGGACACAAAATTAAAAGCTGTGAATAGGGGGTGCACGGGTAGTTCAGTGGTTAGAATGCACGGCTTTCATGCGCGAGACCCAGGTTCGATTCCTAGACCATGCACTCAAAAAAAAAAAGCTATAAATGAACAATTCACAGAAAAAGTAATGTTAATGGCTGTAAAACAATTGAGATAATTGACTTCATGAATAATTTAAAAATATGACTTAAATCTACAATGAGATGCATTTTTTAAAAATCCGTCAATTTGGTGAATAATGCCCATTGTTGTCCGGGTTTTGAGGCCATTCCTGCAGTGTATGTGAAAGTGTAAACTGCTACGACTCTTCTGGAAGACAGACTGCCAATATGTATCGAAATGAAAAGCATGCATTCCCTTTGATGCAGCAATTCCACTTCCAGGAATTTATCCCTAAACACATAAAGGGGAAAGTAAATTAATATTTACTTTTGAAGATATTCACTGTAACATATTTTATATAGGATAAATGGAATACAATCAAAATATCTATCACTGGTGTTAGGTAATGATCATATGTCCTTTTAAATGCTATTATATAAAAGGATGAGGTAAAGCTTTTGTGCTGAAATAGAAAAATATTCACTGTAATTACTTGAGTGCATCTCACTGACCTCATAAGCTTTCTAGCATCTGTTTGAGCTGCATCTCTAGTAGACACTGAGTGCTTCTAAAGATTCTGTAGGTCAGGGATGTGTTTGCTCTGTGTTAGAAGGAGGAGGGTGGACTATGGAGACAAGTTATTTTTAAAACTTATTTATTTTATATGCCCAATTTTTTTTAAAAGCCAGTAATGCTTTACACAGCCCTGTTAGCAGTAGTCCTCGATAAGAGGAAGGGAATCCTGGATTGGCTTCCCCAGGAAGCAGACTCTGAGGTGGAGATTGCCAAGCAGGAGGTTTATTCAGGAGCTCCTGGGGTCCACACCTGTGGAAGGAAGGGAGGGGAGCCGGTGCAGACAGAAGAAAAGGTGGCGCTGCAGTAGAGTCTCAATGGAACGCTTCAGCCAGTCCTCGGAGGAGTTCTGAAGATGGAATAACCTTTCAGGGTTGGCCTGAGAGGCAGCGAGAGGGCTGAATTTTTATACCATCTCATTGATCAGTCATTAAATGCCGATGGCTTGAGAAGATTGTGGGGTGTTGCTGAAGGAGTGCTCTCAGGCCGAGGTAATGACCCAGAAGGGCCTCCGTGAGGGCTGTTCTTTGGTAACATTCCCAGCAGGTGGGGTAATAAATTCTTTATTCCTAAGGGGGTTTGGCCTGCACATTAGAGTCTACCACTCGGAAACTTCACTTTCTCTGTATTTTAATTTTTAAAAATATTACATATTAAAAAACTATTTCCTTTTTTGAAAAAAAAAAGGAATATTTCTTAAAAAGAAAGGCTTTGAGCTCACAGGATTTTTAGCATCACTCTTAATGTCTACCAGATGGGCATTCCAGATAAGCAAAGACTAGAAAGGTTACAAATTTGGTCTGTAAATGATTGCTTGTATTTTCAATTCCAGTTAAAATTTGGTTCTCTAATCCCCTTAATCTTTTGAGGTATAGACTAACTCATTTTGGGCTCTAACTCATTTGAAGTGTATCCTAACTCATGTTAGGCTCTAGCTTTTAGCTAATTTTCATAATTTCTTTAGTTTTAATTAGAAAATTATTTTAAAAGATAATAAGTAATTAGTAAGTTTTAGCTGAATAATTTATAAAGACAGTATTTTCTGGTCTTAGAATAATAAGTATATAAGTGGAAATAGATGTTAGATATATTGATAAATTGTTCCAGAGTTGAGTTACTCTTCTTTGATGACTCCTAAATTACTCTTCTCCCCTTAGGCACAACTCCAGATGTTCCGAGCTCAGTGGATGTTTGAACTTGCCCCAGGTGTAGGCTCTAGCAATTTAGAGAGTCGGCCTTGCAGAGGATCAACAAGAAGCTCTTTACTGAAAGCAGTAGATACCAAAGGCAAGCAAGAACTGGCAAAAGAGGAAAAGTTAAGTATAACAAACATAACTCCCAGAAAAGCGTGCCTATTGAAAGTGACAGCTGGTGCTGGTTTGCACTGCTTCACTAGTTTTAGGATCTTCAGGTAGCCTGTGTAACTGTAGCCCCCCCATATAATAAATTAACTTTTTTTATTTGCACATTAAAATGTTCATCGACATAAGTAAGTAACCATTATCGTCCAACTCTGGTAACATAAGTACGTAACCTGTAAAGTAAAACAAAAACTTTTCTCTTTACGGAAAGACCTTGACAGTTATTATACTTGTTTGAGTATCCCTTGCTACTGCTTCCAGCCACTTGAGAGAGTGCCACCACTGTGTGGGATTCTTTCCTGTGGGTACTCCATCTTCCATCTCTTCATAGAACTGTCTTTTGTTAATTTAAAGATCTCTAAGATTCACCAGGTCTCTAAGAGATTGTTGCCTCAGCGTTTATTAATGGAAGCTCAAAAGGGGAACAAACCTTGTTCAAATATTAATGCCTTTTCCAAAGGTCTTCATTTAATGAAATATTTTGTTATATTTTCAGTCTAACAAATTTACAGTGATGCATTAATCTGTTCCATTTCTTTATTTTGGAGAATTTTGAAAATACACATACTGAAAATATTTTGAATGCTGTCATCTTGTCATCTCTTTCCCATTGTTCACAGCACACCATTTCACTTCTCGTTATTCTGTTCCGTAGAAGCTGTCATCTTCACATCATCCAATCCAAATTTTTGTTTACAATTTGCCGTTAATTAATTAGCATTACTATGATGATTCAAAACTTCCATACTCTCTTTTTTAAAAAGAAAATGACCAAAAAAGTTCATACTTTCTATTTTGCAGTGATTGCAGGTACAGATTGGTCACGGACACCTTCACGCCATCTCCCCCAATAGTCACATCTTGCTTTATTGTAGTACAGTATCAAAATCAGGAAGTAGACATTAATTTAATCCAGAGTTTATTCCAATTTCCCCAGTTTCACAGTGACGTGTGTGTGTGTGTCTGACTGTTTCATGCAATTAATCATTTGTGTAGCCTCATGTAAACACTGCCACAATCAAAATACAAAACTGGGGTGTATGGGTGATTCAGTGATGGGATACTCACCTGCCATGTGGGAGACTCGGGTTCGATTCCTAGCCCTTGCACCCAAATAAAAAAAAAGATTAAAAATCCTTTAATTAAAAAAAAGAACGAAAAAAAAATATGAAACTGTTCTGTCACCATAAGGCTCCCTTGTGCTGCCTCTTTATAGTTTTACTCACATCCTTCGCCTTACCTGCCAGTTCCTAACCCCTGGCAGCCTCTAATCTGTTCTCTATCTCTATATTTTTGATACTGTAAGAATGTAGTATGTAATCTTTTGAGATTCGCTATTTTCACACAGCATAATTCCTTGAGATCTATCCAACTTTTTGCATGTGTCAGTAGTGTGCAATCCTTTCTGATTGCTGGGTAGTATTCCATAGCATGGTTGTACCCATTTATTTAACCACTCACCCATTGATTATATCCAGTTTTTGGCTGTTACCAATAGGGCTTCCAAGAACATTTGTATACAGGTCTTTTGTGATAAATGACCAAGTGTACAATTGCTGAGTTGTATGGTAAGTGCATGCTTGGTTTTTAGAGAAAACAAGTGTGATGGGTTTTTTTTTTTTACCTTTCTAAGAGCAGAGATTTATTATTTTTGCCTCTGGTTATCTAGTTGTTCCAGCACAATTTGTTGAAAAGACTATGCTCTGCTATCTTTGCTTGTTTTTAATACAGATTTTCAAAAATTGCCCTTCCCTGTTCATCTTTATAGGCTCGAGAACTCTTCCTAAAAGCAGTAGAAGAAGAACAAAATGGAGCTCTCTATGAAGGTAAAAACTCAGCGCCCAGGGTCGTATTGTTATGATGTTTCTTAATAACAACTCTTTATTACTGAACATTTTTTCTAACTAGAATGCATTTGGTATATGGTGTCAGTTTACCTATATTTGAAATTGCTCATTGAAATAGTATTTCTGTATAATCTGTTTCTTTCCAAAACATAATGCTGGGAAACATCATCACATTGGTAGGGCGAGTGAAAGAACTTTTTTTCTAGGTTTTACTTTTTAGTAAATGTTCATTAATAAAGCCTTTAAAACATCGGTACTCATTTTTAAATAGGATATGCCCCTTTTATAGGTGAAAATTACTTCAGAAGAGGGGAGTATAAAAAAATAGGTTGAGAAACATGTAAATGGATGTTTTTTTAAAGTTCTGATTTACTTTTTCCCAGAAGGAATACCTTTCATCTTTAATTGTTTCTTTTATTAGCCAAGCAGAAATGAGTTAGTTAACAGTTTTGGGGCCATTTACTGTTTTAGGTTTGTAATTACATTTTCATTTGTGATAAAGTTAAGAATGCTTATGAAATCATTTGAAAATGCCCTGAGACTAGTGTTATTTAGAATTACTCCATTAACATGCAACTTTCATTTAGTGATATTTTTTACTCAGCTTTTAAAAGGTCCCAATTGATGAAGTCCTTCTGCAGTCTCCGTTAACTTGTGAGATTCACATTTCCACTTAATGTACCATAATTCACCTAGAGTAATAGAACATTTTATTGAATTAATTAGACTTCTTCCAAGTGAAAAAGAATTGGTCGGCTTCAATAGTCCCAAATTCTATTGGTATATCTCTGCAGGAATGATTAAATATTAAATAAAATCTGGCCAGAAAATTTTTTAAAAAACAGGTTCTAAAAGGGAGGTAAATAAGAGGTAGCTGGGCTAAAGGGAGTTGAATTTGAAGGATAAACTCCCCAAAATTATTTTCTTATCCTACCCAGTAGGAAGCATTTGATTTTCCTAAAGTCTCCATCCTAGAGAGAAAAGCGTGCTTAGGATTGTTTTTGTTGGAGCTGTAGCATTTATATTTTCAGAGCCTGAAGAAAGACATCCACGTAAGATCGCTTCTGAAATATATAAAAGAATGAGGAAAAAGATGGGGAGGGCTAAAAGATAAGAGTAAAAGACAAAATCTTAAGTTTCTATAACATGTTAGCTTTGGAAAAAAGTTTATTTTTGAGCAGTGAAGTTTGGAAATAAGTTTGTTCGCTAACCTACTGTTGCATATAGAAAAAGGGAAATTTGGCTGTTTGTAAAGAAAGTTACCAATTTAAACCACAGTTGAAGGTAAACAAAGGAAATGTCAAAATGTGTGGTCATAGCTAATTCAGCTTTATTTCTTCTTTTAGCCATCAAGTTTTATCGTAGGGCTATGCAGCTTGTACCTGATATAGAATTCAAGATTACGTATACCAGGTCTCCAGATGGTGATGGCGTTGGAAACAGCTAGTGCGTATATAATCTGATAGACAGAAAATGCATAGACTTTTTTTAAAAGTTAAGCATATTTGCCCTGTTGACTCCTAACATAGTAATAAGATGGTGCTGATTTTAACTTTAGTATATCATTATACCTAAAGTAGTAGAAAAATTTTAATCAGGGAAATTTTAAGATTAAAATATGGGAATATACATTTTAAGCAGATATAGTGAAAAATAAGGTGATGAAGGAGTTTTTTTTTAAACAGTGATTATTAGGAGTAGATTAAAGGACACTTACCAACTTTCTGAGGCCTATTTGAAATAAAAGTATTGAAATGGATTTAGGTCGAAGTTAACAAAATTTAATGATGGTTGAAATTGAGTGATGGGTACATGAGGTTTCATTAGAGTCTCTCTCCTTTTTTATATGTTTGAAACTTTACATTAAAAAGCAGACTTTTAATTTCGTTAGGAAATGCTTGATTATGTCAAGACTATTTTTCTCTTAAAGTAGTAGAACATTATTAAAACAATAACATTCTTTGAAAGCACAGGTACAAGATATAAACATTCCTAAAAGAGATCACTTTCATTGTCTAGTGCCACTTGCATCAAACCCATCAAGTAATAGTGATGATTTTATATTTACAGAGGTCAGGAGAACATATTTTTAAGCCAAGACTTTTGAAGCTATTTGCAAGATATGTTAAATTGTTTTGGTGTAATTCCTGTATCCCTAAAAACCCAATTTTTAACGCTGGAGTGTTAGAAGGGAAGGGAGTCTGTACCCATGGGGAAATGACAGGTTTTAAATGAGCAATACATAGAAAAAAGAGTTTGGGTAATGAGATAGTATATTAGCCTATTGAATTATTATGTTACCTTAGTCATAAAATAATTAATTTAAAAGTTATCTTTTTTGATAACCTATACTTATTGTCAATATTTTTTCACTGCTTATGGTATTAACACTTAAGTTTTAAATAAGCCATATTTTAAGTCACCATTTATTGCCTGTTTTAACTTTTCAACTAACGATATTGTTCACTCAATTAGATTTAACACAATGAGCGATTTCATACTGAAAATAAATCATTTGAGTTTTCTCTAAATGTTTTAAACTTTGGGTAGGGTCATTTAGAGCCTGCTCTTCTCCAATTTTATAAATAGATGCCAGGTGCTGTTAAGGAAAGCTGTACTAAAACATTAACATCTTTTTTCTACCATCTCTGATATGCAAACCGAAATGTTCTGAATCTTCTTTAAGGGTACAATAATTTTTTTATCAGATCTGGTAAACCCTGAAAGTTTCTTTGCTGTTTTCAGGCTTCTGTAAAATGTTTTTAGAATAACCATTGAACTCATCTAGTGCTCAGTGCAACTTGTCCTTTGTTGTATTATGAACAGTCCTTCCTGGTTCTGTTACCTTCATCCAAGTCTTTTGTAAGTGTGATCATCTTTAAGATTAACTCCAGCAAAATTAGAAACCTAAATTTTTTTCTAGAACTCTTAACTACACATTTGTTTATATTGGTGGATGACTTATGGACCTTGCTAAAATTTTTCAAATTATATATTTTCCTTTTTAACGTAGGTGTGTAAATTAAGGCACATCTGTTAGAAACCCTTATTTCTCAAATGACACATATATATTTGATATGTGTCCAATTAAAATGGATTAGGTTCACTTAAAAATTTTATTCACATAAGATTTTTAAAATCTTTTAAAACTGCCCTTTTCACTAACTTGTGAAATCTCTTCTTTATAAAAATTATTAATTAAATCACAACATATGTCCCAAAAGTCTCATTCTCCCTGGGTACTAATTAAAATTGCTGAAGTTTTTTCTTCAAAAATTTTGGTCTCCTTTACAAGACAGAATAAGTTGTTAGCACATCAACAATATATTTGTAAAGTAGTGCGTTTGTTTTTAGATGACTCTTTAAGCAGATTTGAAAGTGCTAATGAAAAATCAGTTTCTAAGCTGTATGTTTGTAGCTTAGGCACTTAATTTATTTACGTCTCTTCTTTTTTCAGTATTGAAGATAATGATGATGATAGCAAGATGGCAGATCTCTTGTCTTACTTCCAGCAGCAACTCACATTTCAGGAGTCTGTGCTCAAACTGTGTCAGCCTGAACTTGAGAGCAGTCAGACTCACATCTCAGGTTTGAGTTCTTGGTTGTTATAACTCAGTGAGAAATACTTTAACTTTAGATTTGAATTTTACAGATTTATCAAGCAAGGAAATTGTTGCTCTAGTTCAAAATATAGTGAGAGATCTAATTATAATTACTGTTTTTATATACTAATAAGCTTTTTAAGATCTGAAATAGAGCAGTTTTTAGTGCAGTTGTTCAAGGATGTCATATTTTTTCAGTGAGGATTTAAAAGGGTGAGTCTGAGTTGTTGAAGTAGACCTGAGAAAATGGGAGAAATACTGAGAGCAGTTGGCATTTCACCCAAGTTGGACAATAGACCTGAGATAGACTGAATATTTAAAGATGGATACATTTTCTTCTCATATGTTAAATATTCTTTAATTTTTCAGAACTGGAAGGAAATTAAAAATATTTGAGGAGATGAAACTAAATTTCTGTTGTTGACAAATGTTGTATGGATTACATACACACATATAAAATAGAGTATTTTCTAACTAACTTATTTTAATATATTCTCAATGGTAAAATGATCTTCATTTAGAACCATCTTTGCTACTGAGTAGTTAAATGCACTCATGCTGTAGCACTGAGCAATATTTTGAGGGTTATGATTTATGCATTTCTAGGTTTGCATAGAGATATCTATACTGAGAGCGTGGCTGTGACAGATATTGCTATGTGGGAGAGTTGTTGAAAGGATAATTTTCTTCTGCAGTGCTGCCAATGGAGGTCCTGATGTACATCTTCCGGTGGGTGGTGTCTAGTGAACTGGACCTCAGATCATTGGAGCAGTTGTCACTGGTGTGCAGAGGATTCTATATCTGTGCCAGGTACTTTTTTTAAAAAACAACTCAGGCATTGGCAAAGAGAAGGATTGTGGTCTTTTGCCATCAGTTCATTTTCATAAAAGAACTTGATTGATATTCTTGGTAAAAGCTTTTGCTAGGCCGAACTTAAGTGATTTTTCTCAAATGTTTTCGCATTAATAGAATAGAATGCACAAGGTTCCCAGGTTATAGAATAAAAGGAACTTAAATGATTTTTATCTAGAACAGATGTAGTCATATTTAGTAGGGCATCCTATTTAGTAGGGTAGTTTGCATAATAAATTTGGTCAGTTGGAAAAAGAATTATATTAGAAAAATATACTCAGGTCGGCAATTTCTACAATAACTAAACCCATCAAGTGGTAATGATTTACAGTTAGGTTGTACTAGAATTTTCTTTTGGTCCATTAACTTTTAATGGACCTTATACTTTTAAAATCCTGCTTTTGAGATAATCATAGTATAGAATACAGTTAATCGAAACTGGCAGTGCTTCATAAGTATCTTATCAGCAAATATGTACTTAGCCCTTAGCAGCTAGAATTTTTGTATACCTTTACTTCTTAAGAATAAACTACATTATTTTTAGATAATCTAGTCTCATTTGGAGTCTTGTATTTTGTGTAAAATATTTGAATTGCTATAGGCTGAAGCTTTAGTGATTTTATGTGCTGTTCTGTTTAACAAATACTTGCTAAGCACCTAGGGGATTGCCACCAACCTTTTGAAATAGAGTACACTTGCACTGTTATTCTTTTAACTGTTCTTTTTATTATGTATGAAAAAGTATGATAAGGAAGCAATTGATTAAGAAAGCAAATTTGGAGGAATAAGCCTTGAATATACATTCCAGTATAAATTTGGCAAAGGGGTAGGATTATTATTATTTTTTTTGCAGCCTGGCACTCAGTATATTTTTGCCACATTTGCTGTATCATTCTGTTTAGCTATCTGTCTGCCTATTTATCAATCTGCTTTCTCAGCACTTGAGTGTAGGTTGTGTACATCATGCTCCTTGAACACTTATTACTGCCATGTACATTTCCTAAGAACAAGAATATTCATTTAGTTTAATCCTTGTAAGTGCAGTTATCAAGTTCAAGAAATAAAACATTGATATAAAGCTTACAGTCTGTTTCAATTTTTTTCATATTACCCAGTAATATCCCTCTGGGCCTTATACTCTGTATTCCAGTTTTTTCACCTGTCCCAAGAATGTCCTTCTGAGCCTTTTCTCCTCCATTATAAGAGCTGAGCCAGGGTCGTGTATTGCATTTAATTATCATTCTCTTTAGTTGCTTTTTCTTTTTCTTTTTTCTGATTGTGGGAAGATTTATGTAACATAAACTTTCCCATTTCACCAACTCCTAAGCATACCATTCAGTGGGATTAATCACATTTGCAATATTGTGGTACTCTCACCACTTCCATTATGAAAACTTTCCCATCTCCCCAAACAGAAACCCTTACCCATAATGCAGTAACGGTGCCCCTCCCTGACAACCTCTGTTCTAATTTATCTCTGTGAGCTTGCATATTCTCTGATCTTTTCTTTGTAGTTACCATGAGTCTTAATATTAACAACCTAAATCTACACTGCTCTCAACTGCTTTGGTACCAACTTAATTTCAATGGTAGACACAAACTGTATTCTATATCCCTCTATTCTAGTTTGCTAGCTGCCATAATGCGATATACCAGAAACAGAATGGCTTTTAAAAAGGGAAATTTATTACATTGCAAGTTTACAGTTCTAAGGCCATGAAAATGTCCAGTATTAAAGCTCTTGCTTTATAGAAATGTCCAATCTAAGGCATCCAGAGAAAGATACCTTTGTTCAAGAAGGCCAGTGATGTTCAGGGTTTCTCTGTCAACTGAAAAGGTACATGACAAACATGGTGACGCCTGCTAGCTTTCTCTTCAGCCTTCTTGTTTAATGACGCTCTCCAGGGGGTGACCTACCTGGAATGGATGGAGTCACATTTCCTTCTAATCAAAAGTTAATACCCACAATGGGCATGCCACATGTCTGTGGAGATAATCAGGTTTCCAACCTACAGTATTGAATAGGATTAACAGAAACTCTGTGTCCACAAGATGGATCAGGATTAAAACATGGTTTTTCTAGGGTACATAATCCTTTCAAACTGGCACACCCTGTATACCAGTTTGGGGCACACCCCACCTTATATAGGTTTTTGTCACAGACTACATGTTTATAGATTATGAGTCCAAAACCAGTGACTTATTGAATTTCATACTTTTGCCTTGTAGAATATTGTAGGAAATAAGGAAGTGGAATTAGAAACTAAAATTCAATAGTACTGGCATTACCCATGTCGTTGACCTTCACTGGAAATCTTTATTGGTTCACGTGGCTTTGATCTGTTGTCTGTTCTTTCCTTTCAACCTGCAGAGCCCTTTTTAGCATCTCTTGTAGGATTGGTCTAGTGCTGACTAACTCTTTTGGCTTTTGTTTATCTTGGAATCTCTTAATAGCCCCTCATTTTTAAAAGACACTTCAGCTGAATATAAGATTCTTGATTGGCAGGGTTTTTTGCCGTCAGCACTTTAAATATGGTATCCAACCACCTTGCCTCCATGGTTTCTGATGAGAAATTGGCACTTAATCTTCTTCAGACTCCCTTGATTGTGACGTGTTGTTTCTCTTTATCTTTTACATTCAACGGTGCTATGGTATGAATCTATTTGGGTTTATTCTGTTTACAGTTCTTTGACTGCCTTGGACGTGTATGTTTGTGTCTGTCATTAAATTTTGGAAGTCTTCAACCTTTATTTCTTTGGATATTCTCTCTGTCACTCTCTCTTTGTATTTCTCCAAATATACAGAATGTGTGTATTTGGAACTTGGTCGTGTCCTACATGTTCCTTAGACTCTGCTCACTTTCTTCATCTTTCTCCTCCGCAGACTGTATGATTTCACATTTCTTATTTTCACATTCGCTTATTCTTTCTTCCACCAGCTCCCATCTGCTATTGAACCCCTCTAAGGAATTTTTAATTTGTTGCTGTTGTCTTCAGCTCTGTTTTATTTTTTTATAAATTCCATCTCTATTGGTATTCTCTCGATGGTCATCTGTCATTTTCCTGATTTCCTTCAGTTCTTTGAGCAGATTTAGGACCTTTTTTTTGTATGCTATATGACAGGGGTCACATTACAATTTTTCTACATGAGTATCCCCTTATTCTAGTACCATTTTGTTGGGATTTTGTTTGGCTGTTTTTTTGTTTATTTATTTGTTTGTTGCTTGTTTGTTTGGAAAGTGTATCCACTGGGAATTGAACCAAGGTCCCCCATGTAGCAGGTGAGAATTCTACCACTGAGCTACCCTTGCACCCCAGATTTAGGACCATTTATAAATGTTTTTGTCTGTAAGGTCCCAGGTCTGATCCTCCACCCTGATGGTTTGTAAGGCTTTAATCATCATCGCTTCCTGTTTCTTTTATATGTTTTGTAACCCTTTGTTGAGACCCAGTCATTTTGATATTTTAATGTGTTATCCCTAGAATTTAGTCTCTGGGGCATCTGTTCCTTAAACTTTATATCCAGCTGGTATTATGACAGAGCTTTTCCTTAAATGCGGGAAGCCAACCAAAAAAAAAAAAGAAGAAGAGGGGGAGGAGGAGGAAGAGGTTCATTTACCTAGTTGCAGGCCTCACAGCTTCATTCTTTTTTGCACCCACTCAGTAGTCCACTGTATGTATACACTACAGTTCTCCCTTCCATTCCTCAGCTGATGTACCCTTAGGCCACCTCTATCCATTGTGACTGCCGCCATCAGCACCAGTGTGCAAATGTCCATTCCTCCACACTGCCCTCCAGAGGGCCACTTGACTTCCCTGCCAACAGTGCCTAGGTACATCTCTTTCTCCACATTTTCTCCAGCACTTGTGTCTCTCAGTTCATTTTTTTTCTGTCATAGAACCAATTATTTAATTAAAGCTATAAGAAAGGCAATATAACTGATAAAATAATTAGGAAAGAATATTTAGCATGGTTCAAAAGATTTAAAATAGGAGGATGACACTTTAAAAAAGGTTGTGTGGGAAATAAAATTCTGAAACCGTAAGTAGAAATGTAACATTACAGAGTTTCTTATAAAATACTGAGATGGAAATATAAAAGAAATATTTTCACTCTGTCTGAAAACTATTAATAATGACAAAATATTTAAGGTTTAAATTTACAGTTCCTGGGTATGAGACTCCTATTACTAAACACATCTTCCAAGCCAGTGGGCAATATTTTGCAGTTAACCATGAGTGGTATCGTCTTTTACGAGGTCTTTGGCCATCTCTGCTGTGATCGCATTAATATGACTCACCTTATTTCTGAACTGTACACCATAGAATTTGTCAGCTGACTCAAGCAATTCAGGCCTACAAGTAGTTGTAGTAAATTGAGCATGTCCAGCAAGTTCCGTAATCATATCTGACACAGTCTTTCTATGCTGAGCATCCAGAACCTGGTTCGTTTCATCAAACAAGTGAGAAAGAGCTGGGTCACATTTCTGAATTGTAAAAATCAAAGCAAGACCTACCAAGGATTTCTGTCAACCTGAGAGCTGTTGAATTTGTCATTTCACCTTGTTTTCCTATAAATGACACCCTAATTCCAACTCCAGTGAGCTGGTCAACTGATGGGACACTGCTTTGTGACCCAGAACCCCTTCACTTTCACCACTCCCTTCTCCTTCACCCTAACATTTACTGTGCTCCACATTTCCTTTCTTCATTACCAAAGTAGCTTTGCCACCAGGTACCAACTTCTGGAGTACTTCACTGAAGTTCTTGGGTGCCTGTTTGAAAATGAACTGAATAGCCTTGTTCTGGTTTGCTAGCTGCCAGAATGCAACACACCAGAGACGGATTGGCTTTTAATAAATGGGGATTTATTTTGTTGGTTCTTCAGAGGAAAGGCAGCTAACTTTCCACTGAGGTTCTTTCTTACGTGGAAGGCACAGGATGGTCTCTGCTGGTCTTCTCTCCAGGCCCCTGGGTTCCAACAACTTTCCCCGGGGTGACTACTTTCTGCATCTCCAAGGGCCTGGGCTGAGCTGCAAGTGCCGAGATGAGGAATGCCAAGCTGCTTAGCAGTGCTACATTGCAATCTCTCATTTAAGCACCAGCCAATTAAGTCAAACATCACTCATTGCAGCAGACACGCCTCCTAGCTGACTGCAGATGTAATTGGCAACAGATGAGGTTCACACACCATTGGCTTATGTCCTCAGCAACAAGACTAGGTATGCTCACCTGGCCAAGTTGACAACTGAATCTAACACAAGCCTCATATTTTCAGAGTTCAAGTACATTCATCCATGCCATGATTGATTTGTACCCCCTGCCCAATTCTTCTTGTTGCTTTATTACCTTTTCTTTCTGCTCAGAAAAATTTACAAACTGATCTAAAGCTTTTTTTTGTTAACACAGCTGTATTTCTTCAATTATTTGTTGCATTGTTTAAGTTTTCAAAATGACTGTTTGAGGTTCAGTGTCCAGTATTTTTTAATTGTTCCTGAGGAATTGATCCAAGTTCTCGAATTTTCTTCAGTTTTTCTTCAGTAGCATGGTTTGTCGATTTGTCATCTTTTCCAGTTCTTTAGTATCATGATTTATAACATTCATGTGCTCTTTTTCCATATTTTTTCAGCATTCCATATTCTTCTGAAGCTCCTTAATTCCAGCTTCTGTTTTATCAACGGAATTGCTCAGATCTTCTGATTGTGCTATAATATCTTTTACTCTTTGATTGATGACTTCAAGTTCTGATGTGGCAGTGAGAGCAGTATCCTCTTCCATTTCTCTCAGCTCATTTAAGTTCTGTTCTATGTGGTCCAAATGTTTTCTCAAGTCTCTACTTGAGTAATAATACTTTCTAATTTAATTCTTTCGTTCAGTAACTGTTTTCTTGCTGAAGTTGATGAATTTCATCATTTAGTGCATCTGCTCTTCTTCTGGTCTTCCAGACTAAGTTGAGAAAGCAAGTCAGTTTCCAGTTCTGCTTCAGTGATTCTCTGGTGGATTCCATGGCATGCAAACTTGCCTCCAAACTTTGTAAGCTACATTGCTTAGGCATAAAGGTTTTCTCTGAGTGCTGCCTCTTCTCTTTTAGCATTTTCATTTCTGATAATATGCTGTCTTGGGATGCTTTAAATTTCCTTTACTGGGTCTCTGTCTGTTGCATTTGGTTCATCAACTGGTCAATTTCATTATTAATCCTTTCAATATTTCTGCACAGGTTTTCATTGAGCTTTGCTTCAAGCTCAGCTAATTCTTCTGCTTTTCTAGCATCTTTTTGTAATTTGAGTCTAGATTCCCTGTCATAATAACCACCCTACTGACTAACTTGGTCACCTTCCAAAGTAATGCAGTCCATAGTGAAAGCATGAGTCAGCTGGGTTGAAACTTTCATGCTATGACAAATAAGTGTTTTTTCAAACACATGCTTGAAAGCTTTATGAAATTTGGGATTGTGCCTCAGTTTACTGATCATAGGAATAGCATCATTGGTTTTAGAATAGATGGTATCCCTGACATCCAACTTAAAGAGACAAAAAAGTTATTTCTCCAGAAAGATACATTTTATTAAACTCCATTAAAATTTTTGTGCTGACTTCATCTAAATCAACAATGTGATAACCTGTTTCCAGCAGTGCCTTCCAAGCATGTTTAAAAAGCTAGCTCACATTCATAGTTATTCATCACAGTTCCTTGATAGCCATTTTGAATATGTTGGTTTATTCCTTTTTGACGAAAGTGTTCTAGTACTTTGTTTATGCTATCTATACCATTTAAAATGGCCTTTCTGACTGCTAATCTTCTTTTCAAGATCTCTTAGCAGCAAGTGCTTGCTGTTCTGCATTTTCCTCCCTTTCTTTCACTTTGTAATTTCTTTCTTTAATTTTGTAATTCATCTTTCTTATTTTTTTCATAATATTTTCTATCCAGCTCTTCTGCTTGAGCTTTGAGTTTATTAAGATCCTAACCCAGTTTATTATACTGCTCCAGATTTTTCTCTTTACTTGCCTCAGTGTCCTCCACATCTTTTTTAAAAATATTTTTATTGATAAAACAACATACAAACATACAAATATTCTGGGTAGAACATATGGAATAAAAATAAATAATAGGAGCAACAAATGTTAAAATGAAAAAAAAATACAAAAATTCTTAAAAAACAAATATTCCATACATGGTGTACAATCAATGGCTCACAATCTCATCACATAGTTGTGTATTCATCACCATGATCATTTTTTTGAACATTTGCATCATTCCAAAATGAGAAAGAAAAAAGAAAAACTCATACATACCATAACCCTTGCTGCCCCCATCATTGACCATTAGTATTTCCATCTACCCAATTTATTTTAACCTTTATTCCCCCATTATTTATTTCGTATCCATATTCTTTACTCATCTGTCCATATCCTAGATGAAAGGAACATCAGACACAACATTTTCACAATCACAAGGTCGCATTGTAAAAGCTATATCATTATACAGTCACCTTTAAGAAACAAGTCTATTGGAACATAGGGATTAAAAATAAATAAATAATGGGAACGAATGTTAAAATAAATTTAGTAAGTTGAAATGCTAGTGATCAATGAAAGGAAGTGATGAGGGGTATAGAAAAAAAATAGGGGAAACAAAGGTTAAAAATATATTAGGTAGATGGAAATACTAGCAGTCAATGAGAGGGAGGGGTAAGGGGAATGGTATGTATGAGTTTTTTTCTTTTTTTTCATTTCTTTTTCTGAATTGATGCAAGTGTTCTAAGATGATCATGGTGATGAATATACAGCTATGCGATGATATTGTGAGTTCTTATTTATATACCAGAAATGGATGTCATATGATAAGAATGCTGATTTTTGTATGTTGTTGTGTTTAAAAAAAGAAAGAAGGCTACTGGAACACAGCTCTACAGTTTTAGGCACTTCCTCTAGTCACTCCAAAACACCATAAACTGAAAAGGGAATATCTATATAATACATAAGAATAACTTCAAAATAACCTCGTGACTCTGAGATCTCTCAGCCACTGACACTTTATTTGTCCTCATTTCTCTCTTCCCCCTTTTGGTCGAGAAGCTTTTTTCAGTCCCTTAATGCTGGGTCCCATCTCATCCCGGGATTTCTGTCCTATTTTGCTAGGGAGTTTTACACCCCTAGGAGTCATGTCCCACAGAGAGGGGGAGGGCAGTGAGTTTATTTGCTGTGTCAGTTTAGAGAGAGAGGCCACATCTGAGCAATAAATAAGGCTCTTTGTGGGTGACTCTTGGGCCTAATTTTTTTTTTTTTTTTTTTTTTTTTTTTTTTTTTTTAAAGGAAAGACAGAGAGAAGGAAGGAAGGATAGAAGGAAGGAAGGAAGGAAGAAAGGGAAACATTTTTAAACATTTTCTTGTTTTATTGTATTCTGTTTCTCCGTTTTTGTTACATGGGCTGGGGCCGGGAATCGAACCGAGGTCCTCCGGCATAGCAGGCAAGCACTTTGCCCGCTGAGCCACCGCGGCCCGCCCATTGGGCCTAATTTTAAGTAGGTTTAGCCTATCCTTTGCAGAGATATGTTTCATAGGCATAACCAAGATTGAGGGTTTGGCTTATTGATTTGGTTGTCCCCACTGCTTGCTAGAATATCAGAAATTCTCCACATGAGGGAGTTGAATATTTCTCCTTTTTTTCCCATTCCCCCAGGGGACTTTGCAAATACTTTTTTATTCACTGTCCCAGTCACCCTGGGATTTATCAGGGCATCACACTAACCTGGACAAACCAACAGAATTTCATGGAAACATTGAAGTTTCCATGTACATACCTCCAAATCTTTATGTATAGCAGCAATCTGTCTTTTCTTGTCATTAATAGCTTCATCTAAAGACTTGAGTTCTTTTTAAATCCACTTATCCCTTTCTTCTTTTGTTGTAAACTGGCTTCTTTGACCCTGCTTTGCACAGAGAGCCTTTCTTTCCTGAGTAGTTTGGGCCCAACTTAGCAATTCCTCATTCTTTTTCTTTTATGCTGTTGAATTTAGATTCTGTTTCTGCCAGTTCTTTCTGCTTTTCTTTTTTCAAGAAGCTTCTGCCTCTCTTTCAATAAGTGTTTCCTTTGTTCACTATTGCCTGCCAATTCATCTTGTAAATACTTGGCTTTAAGTTCCAACTTAATCCTCTGCTTAGTCTGTTCTTGTCTTTCAACGCTGAGCTGTACTTTTTTTTCTTATAACTACCTTTTTTTTCAGTTCTTGAATGCAGTATCCTCCATTTTATCTCTGGCATCCTGCTGGGCATCTATTGATTGTCTGAATTTTTCTCCACTGGTCTCTCCTTGGCAGAAAGCTCATCAAGTTTAGTGTGGGTCTTGTTAAGTTCCTGATTGTAAATGGTAAATTCCGGGGCTCATCTCATTTTATCCCACTTCTGATACTGAGCTAGTTCTTCTTTTTCTTCCTCCAAGGTATTTAATCTTTCATCAGTATATTTTAATAACTCATTGATTTTTTTTTCCCCAGTTCCCCTCTGTTTCTTTCATTAAGAAGATGCTTTCTTCTTTCCATTCATCATATACTCTAGTACCAGCTACTTCTCTTAATAGTTTTAGTCTCTGAGAATCTGGTGCTGTTGCCATCTACTTGATCTTTCCTTGTTTAACAATAAAATAAGGATTACTTCAAGAAAAACCAGCACTTTCAAGAAGATTCATCACATCATTTTTCGTGACCATTTTCTTGTCTAAGAAATACTGATGTTTTTTAGCACCAATAACTCTTTGAAGTGGAACCTTCTCTTTATCACTTGGTAACCAGTTGTCCGAATTGTCAAACATAATCTCCACAAAAGCAGAATTTACACAAGGACCAGTACCCTCATGCAACAAAGCCGATCACAGTTCCAGACAAAGGTGACTAAACTCATCACTGAGAACAAACTGAATTGCATTAAAAAAGTTATTTTTTCCAGATCCTTTTCTGCCCACAATAACAATGTGTTTTGAACTGAAGGGATCTATAATTGTTTGATTTCTATAACTTCAAAAACCCTGGATAATAATCTTATGGCCAGCCCAAAACAGTAACTGTTCCACAAAAGGTAGCCTCAGAGTCCAACATATCCAATAAGAAAACTTCTCCAAAACAATATGAATGGGCTCATTTTTGTGGTGAACTCTTGGTGTGGGAAGACCATTTTGACAGCAGTAAACTACTGAATGAGGAAGCACTACATTCTGCCAGAAGGAGGGTTCCCTTGTACATCTCTCTTAAATCGAAGAAAGGAGAGACCCCTGAATTATAGCTGACACCCTCCCTGCACCCTGGAGGGCACCCCCTGGCCGGGGACACAGACTCCATATAAAAACCTCTCTGTTCATTTTTAAAGTTTTATTCGCACATCATACAATCCAACCTAAGTAAAAAATCAGTGCTTCCCCTATAATCACATAGCCATGTCTTCACTGCCACAGTCTATATGAGGACATTTCCTTTTCTTCCACAAAGAGTCCCATACCCCTATCCATATCCTCTGCTTATTGACATTTAGTTTTGGCTTATTGCATTTGTTATATTCAATAGAAACATATTACGATATTATTCTTAACTATAGACCCTAGTTTGCGTTGATTGCATTTTTTTCCTGTGTACCATTCCATTTTGAATACCTTGCAATGTTGGCATTCATTTGTCCTCCCTCGTTTCAAGAGCATTCTTATATATGTATATTTAATCACCATCATTGTCCACTCTAGGCATTGCTAAGTTATACCATCTCAATCTTTTTTTTTTTTTTTTTACACAGGCAGGCACTGGGAATCGGAACCGGGTCCTCTGGCATGGCAGGCAAGATGGCAGGCAAGCATTCTTGCCTGCTGAGCCACCGTGGCCTGCCCTACCATCTCAATCTTTATCCTCTCTTTTTCCTTCTGAGGTCATACATGCCTGCAGACCTCCTCCTGCAACCATACCCATACTCAGCTTTGTTCAGTGTACTTATGTTATTGTGTTACCATCAGATAGCATTGTTATCCATTTCTGGACCTTTACTATCAGTCCTGTTGAACATTCTGTACTCCTTCAGTATCAAATGTCCAATCTCTGCACACTTGCTGTCTCTTGATAACCTGTGTTTTTTACTTTATCAGTGTTTACTTATTAATGTTAGTTCATATTAGTGAGAATGTACAGTATTTGTCCTTTTGCTTCTGGCTGATTTCATTCAGCATAATGCCCTCAAGGTTCATCCTTGTTGTTACATGCCTCATAACTTTATTCTGTCTTATAGCTGCATAACATTCTATCGTGTGTATATGTCACAGCTTGTTTAGCCACTAGTCCGTTGATGAGCATTTGGACTGTTTCCATCTGTTGGCAATAGTGAATAATGCTGCAGTAAACATTGATGAGAAAATGTCCATTTGTGTCCTTGCCTTCAGTCCCCCCAAATATATACCTAGTAATGAGGTTGCTGGATCATATGGCAATTCTATATTTAGCTTCTTAGGAATCGCCAAACTGCCTTCCAGAGTGGTTGTGCCATTCTGCATACCCACCAACAGTGAATAAATGTGCCTCTTCAAATCCTCTCTAACACTTGTAATTTTCTGGGTGTTTTTTTTGCTTGTTTTTGTTTTTTTAATTTTATAATGACCTTTCTAGTAGGTGTGAGATGATGTCTCATTGTGGTTTTGATTTACATTTCCCTAATAGCCGTGAAGTTGAGCATCTTTTCATGTGCCTTTTAGCTATTCGTACTTCCTCTTTGGAAAATTGTCTGTCCATGTTTTTGCCCATCTTTTAATTGGGTTCTTTGCCTTTTTGTTGAGTTTTAGAATCTCTTTATATATTCTGGATATTAAACCTTTATCTCATAGATGGTTTCCAAATATTGTCTCCCATTGCATAGGCTGCCTTTTTACTTTCCCGACAAAAGTCCTTTGATGTACAAAAGTGTTTAATTTTGAGGTGATCCCACTTTTCTATTTCTTTTCTTGTTGCTTGCACTTTGGATGTAAGGTCTAGGAAACTACTACCTGTCACAGGATTTATAAGATATTTCCCTACATTTTCTTCTAAAAGTTTTGTGGTCTTATTTCTACTGTTTAGGTCTTTGATCTGTTTTGAATTGATTTTTGGATAGGGTGTGAGATATGGGTCCTCTTTCCTTCTTTTGCATATGGATATCCAGTTCTCCAAACACAAGTCCCAGTTAGGTAGACTTGATCTCCTTATCAAAGATCAATTGTCTGTAGATGAGCGTGTCTATTTCTAAATACACAATTCAATTCCATTGGTCAGTATATCTATCTATGCCAGTACCATGCTGTTTTGACCACTGCATTTGGTAGTATGCTTTAAAGTCAGGTAGTGCGAGACCTCCCACTTCATTTTTCTTTCTCAAGATATTTTTAGCTATTTGGGGCACCCTGCCCTTCCGAATAAATTTGGTTATTGGTTTTTCTATTTTTGCAAAGTAAGGTGTTGGGATTTTAATTTATATTGCATTGAGTCTGTAAATCAGTTTGGGTAGAATTGACATCTTAACTATATGTAGTCTTATAATTCATGAACATGGTATGCCCTACCATCTATTTAGGTCTTCCATAATTTCTTTTAACAGTTTCTTATAGTTTTCTTATATAAGTCTTTTGTGTCCTTATGTACATTTATTCCTAAATATTGATTCTTTTGGTTGCTATTGAAAATGGATTTTTTTTTCTTGATCTCCTCAGTTTGCTTATTACTAGTATATAGAACTGCTACTGATTTGGGAGGGTTGATCTTGTACCCTGCCATTTTGCTGTACTCATTTATTGGCTTTAGTAACCACGCTGTAGGTATTTGGGGGATTTTCAACTTACAGAATTGTGTCAGCTACAAACAGTGAGCGTTTTACTCCTTCCTTTCCGATTTGGATGCCTTTTATTTCTTTTCTTATCTAACTGCTCTGACTAGTCCTTCCAGCACAAAGTTGAATAACAGTGGTGACAGTGGGCTGCCATGTCTCATTCCTGATCTTAAAGCTTTCAGTCTTTTCCCATTGAGTGTAATGTTAGCAGTAGGTTTTCCATATATTCCCTTTATCATGTTGAGGAAGTTCCCTTCTGTCCCTATCCTTTGAAGTGTTTTAGTCAAGAAAGAATATTGAATTTTGTCAAATGCCTTTTCTGCATCAACTGAGATAAGCATGTGTTTTCCACTTTCATTTATTGATGTGGTATATTATACTAATAATAATATGCCAGCCTTGCATACCTAGAATAAATCTCACTTGGTCATGGTCTATAATTCTTTTAATGTGCTGTTAGATTTGATTTGCAAGTATTTTGTTGAAGATTTTTACATCTGCATTCATTTAAAAGATTGGCTTGTAATTTTCTTTTCTTGTAGTATCTTGTCTGGCTTTGGTATGAGGGTGATGTTGGCTTCATAGAATGAGTTAGGTAGCGTTCCCTTCTCTTCAAAATTTTTGAAGAGTTTGAGCAGGATTGGTACTAATTCTTTCTTGAATGCTTGGTAGAATTCATGGGTAAAGCCACCTGGACCTGGACTTTTCTTTTGGGGAAATGTCTTATGATTGATTCGGTCTCTTTACTTGTGTTTGAATTATTGAGTTGTCAGTTTCTTTTCTAGTCAATCTCAGTTGTAAATGCTTTTCTAAGAAGTTTTGCTTTTCCTCTGCTTTGTCTAGTTTGTTAGCATATAGTTGTTCATAGTGTCCTCATTATCTTTTTTATTTCTGTGGATTTGTTAGTTATGTCCCCTCTCCCATTTCTGATTTTATTTATTTGCATCTTCTCTCTCTCTGAGTCTTTTTTTTTTTTTGTCAGCCTAGCTAGGGGCTATTGATTTTCTCAAAAACTAATTTCTGATGGACAGCACGATACTACCTAACTGTAATACAATTATGTTAAATCACTGAATGAAGCTGCATGTGAGAATGATAGAGGGAGGAGGGCTGGGGGCATAAATGAAATCACAAAGAAAGTTAGACATTAAAGATTGAGATGGTATAAGCTAGGAATGCCTAGAGTGTATAATAATAGTGACTAAATGCACAAATTTTAAAAATGTTTGTGCACGAGGAAGAACAAAGGAATGTCATTTCATCAGGGTGCTGAAAATAGATGGTAATTAATATTTTCACCTTATGTGTGAGACTAAAGCAAAAAATTTTCGTTTGGTAACAAAATTTATATTTTGACTAGTGCATTTCCTAATAAAACTTATGTAGATAGCTTGATTGTACACCATAAGTACTCGAAATCTTGGGTAGGACATGAGATTTTGTTGGTTTGTCCAGAGTGATGCCCCAATGAATCCCAGAGTCATTTGATCAGTGAGTGGAAAAATATTTGCAAAGTCCCCTTCAGGAATGGTGAGAACAGGGAGAAATTCAACTTCCCCAAGTTGAATTCTTGATATTCTCACAAGCAGTGTGGACCACCAAAGCTATAGGTTGAGCCCCCAGTCTTGGGGTTTGTTCATATGAAACTTAACCCCACAAAGGATAGGTCAAGTCTACTTAAAATTTAGGCCTAAGAGTCACCCCCAAGAGAGCCTCTTTTGTTGCTCAGATGTGGCCTCTCTCTCCAGCCAGCACAACAAGCAAACTCACCACCCTCCCCCTGTCTATGTGGGACATGATTTCCAGGGGTGTGCACCTTCCTGGCAACGTGGAACAGAAATCCTGGAATGAGCTGAGACTCAGCATCAAGGGATTGAGAAAAACCCTAGGGTGAGCTGAGACTCAGCATCAAGGGAGTGAAAAAACCTTCTCGACCGAAAGGGGGAAGAGTGAAATGAGACAAAGTGTTAATGGCTGAGAGATTCCAAACAGAGTTGAGAGGTTATCCTGGAGTTATTCTTATGCATTAAGTAGATATCACCTTGTTATTCAAGATGTAGTGGAGAAGCTGGAGGAAACCACCTGAAAATGTAGAGCTGTGTTCCAATAGCCATGTTTCTTGATGATGATTGAATAATGATATAGCTTTCACAATGTGACTGTGTGATTGTGAAAACCTTGTGTCTGATGCTCCTTTTATCTACAATGTAAACAAACGAGTAGAACATATGAAATAAAAATAAATAATAGGGGGAACAAATGTTAAAATAAATTTCATTTGAAATGTTAGTGATAAATGAAAGCGAGGGGTAAGGGGTATGGTATGTATAAATCTTTCTTTTTTCTCTGTTATCGTTTTATTTCTTTTTCTGTTGTCTTTTATTTCTTTTTCTGAATTGATGCAAATGTCCTAAGAAATGGTGAATATGCAACTATGTGATGATATTGAGAATTACTGATTATATATGTAGAATGGAATACGTTAATGGTTTTGTTTGTTCTTAATTTTTTAAATTAATAAATACATAAACTTAAAAAAAAAAACATAAACCCAGAATGGTGTAATGGTGGCTCAGTGGCAGAATTCTCGCCTGCCATTTGAGAGACCCAGGTTTTATTTCCAGAAGACAGCCCATGCCAAAAAACCCCCACAAAAATAAAAAACAAAAACAAAAAACTAATTTCTGGTTTGATTGATCTGTATTTTCATATCCTCAGTTTCACTTATTTTTGCTCTAATCTTCATGATTTGCTTTGGGTTTAGTTTGCTGTTCTTTCTCTAGTCCTTCCAGGTGAACAGCTAATTCCTCATTTTTTTTTTTTTCACATGGCAGGCACCGGTAATAGAACCCAGGTCTCCAGCATGGCAGGCAAGAACTCTGCTTGCTGAGCCTCTGTGGCCCACCCCTTGCTTCTTTTTTAATATGAGCATTTAGGGCAATAGATTTCTCTCTCAGATATACCTTTGCTGTATCCCAAAAGTTTTGATATGTTATGTTTTCATTTTCATTTGCCTTGAGATATTTACTGATTTCTCTTATAATTTCTTCCTTGACCCACTGGTTGTTTAAGTATGTTGTTTAACCTCCATGTATTTGTGAATTATCTGCCCTCCGCCTGTTATTGTATTCGACTCTATTCCATTATGATTTGAGAAAGAGTTTTGTGTAATTTCCATCTTTTTAAAATTTATTCAGGACTTGCTTTGTGTCCCAACGTGTGCTGTATCCTTGAAAATGATCCATGAGCACTTTAGAAAAATGTATATCCTGCTGTTGTGGGTTGTAATGTTCTGTAAATGGCCATTAATTTTAGTTTATTTTTTGTATTATTCAAAATCTGTTTTCTTATTTCAGTGTTCTATCAGTGGATAGAACAGTGGTCTAGATGTTCTATCCATTGATCAGAGCGGTAGCTTTAAGTCTCCAACTATTGTTGTAGAGTTGTCTGCATCTCTCTTTAGTGTTGCCAGTGTTTGCCTCATGTATTTTGCCACTCACTGTGGCTAAGTACATAAATATTTATGATTGTTGTGTCTTCTTGATGAATCGTTCCTTTTTTTAATACATAGTGTCCCTCTTTGTCTCTTTTAATTATTTTACATTTGAAGTCTAATTTGTCAGACATTAGTATAACTACCCCCACTCTTTTCTAGCTGTTGTTTGTGTGAAATATCTTTTTCCAACCTTTCACTTTCAATCTTTTTGTGCTTGTGTCTAAAGTGAGTCTTTTATAGACAGCATGTAGATGGGTCCTATTTTTTAATCCATTATGCCTTTTGATTGGGAAGTTTAATCCATTAACATTTAATGTTATTACTATAAAGGTAGTACTTTCTTCTACCATTTTGTCTTTTGGATTTTATATATCTTATCTTATTTTTTTTCTCTCTTTTTACATTTAGTGATAGTCTTCATCTCTACACTCTTCTCCAGACTGCTCTCCTGTCTTTTCCTATCAGCCTGTAGTGCTCACTTAAGTATTTCTTGTAGAACCAGTTTCTTACTCACAAATTCTCTCAGTGACTGTTTGTCTGAAAATATTTTAAATTCCCACTCGTTTTTGAAGGACAGTTTTTCCAGGTATAGGATTCTTGGTTGGCAGTTTTTCTCTTTCAAAATCCTAAATATATCATACCACTGCCTTTTCACCTCCATGGTTTCTGCTGAGAAATCCACATTTAGTCTTACTGAGCTTCCCTTGTATGTGAAGAATTGCTTTTCTCTTGCTGTTTTCAGAATTCTTTCTTTGCCTTTGATATTTGACAGTCTGATTAGTAAGTGTCTTGGAGTAGGTCAGTTTGAATCTGTTCTGTTTGGGGTATGCTGTGCTTCTTGGATCTGTAATTTTATGTCTTAAATAAGAGATGGGAAAATTTTCAGTGATTTTTTTTCCTCCATGAGTTTTTCTGTTTCTTTTCTGTTTTCTTCTGGGACACCCATGGCACATATATTTGTGTGCTTCATGTTGTTGTTCATTTCCCTGAGACCCTGCTCATATTTTTCCATTCTTTTCCCTATGTTCTTTTGTGTGTAGGATTTCAGATTTCCTTTCCTCTAGTTCACTAACCCATTCTTCTCTCTATTCAGATCTGCTATTGTACATCTCTGTTTTTTTTCATCTCTTCTGTTGTGCTTTCATTCCCATAAGTTCTCCTGTTCGTTTTTTCAGACTTTCAAGTTCTTCTTTATGTTTGCCATTGTCTTCTTTATATCCTTCATCTCTTGTTGTATCTTCCCTGCACTTGTTGATTTAATTTTTATGTGATTTTGCATGTCTGTTTGAACATCCTTAGTTGTTTCAACTCCTGTATCTCATTTGAATTGTTGGTATGTTCCTTAGAGACATATCTTTGTTTTTCCTAGTATGACTTTATTTTTTGTTGATGTCTAGACATCTGATTTCCTTGATTAGTTTATTCTGGAGGTCATTTTCACTTTTACTTAAGATTTTCTTGTTGGTTGGCTTTGTCTCTATCTGTTCTTTGGCATTCAGTTCAACTTATTCAAGACTTCTAGCATAGGCTTCTGTTTAAATGATCAGAATTTTTCAACCTTCTTTTTCTGGTTCTTGCCCTGTCTCTATGGAAACTTTTTTTGAGGAGGGTCTCTTCAGATGTGATCGACCCCTGTCGGATTTTGCCAAGCCAGGCAGTCCAATATCTCAAGAGAAGGGTGAAATCAGTATCAAGTTTCCCTGAGGGTAAGACCCAGTAGGTTGTCAGACTTTGCTGTGAAAGCTTCTAGACCCTGTGCTTTTCCTATCCTGCCCAACAGGTGGTGCTTGTCAGCCTGCACCTTCCTCCCAGTGTAAAGTAACGCAGTGCCTTTAATTCTCAGCAAACCCTGTCCCTGCCAGGCAGATGGTTGAGACAGAGCTGATGAGAAGGCAGGCTTAAGATGTTTCTGTTTTCTAGCCCCTGGTACCTGAATTCCCTGAAGCAGGGCTGCCACTTGAGCTGGGCCCTGGCTACCTTTTCTTGGGGAAGATACAGCCTTTAGGGAATTAGTTCTCCTGCTTGACTCATTTGTTTGTCTTAATGAGTCAAGCAGGAGAGATTACTCAGCTCTTGCCTGGGTCTCACTGACTATTGAGAGTGCCTAGGGTTTTCTCTAATGAGCTACTTGAAATAGTTTAAAATAAAATAGAAAAGAATGAAAGAAATCCCTTTTCACAGTCCGTCCCCAATACCCAAGGTTCCAGTATTCTGAGCTCAACTGACTTCAGAATTCTCCGCCTTTATTCTATTTCACTTTTTTTTTTCTTTTCTGTCAGCTGTGCCTCCTCTCTGCCAGGATTAAAACCACAATTGGAGTTTGGCTGAGCTACCTTCCATTGCTCCCAGTAGAAACTACCTAAAGATACATCTTTTAGGGAATTATCCACATTCACCTAACTAGTTATTTTGTCTCAGACTTGCCTTAATTCCAGCCCTTTCTTGGGATAGTGCTGAAGCTTGAAAATGCCTGCAGTTCTACCTAATGAATGTTAAGAAGTACAAAAAGAGAGAATATAAAAATAAAAAGCCTTTTCAGAGCTGGACCCCAACCTCCTAGGTTTGCCAATCAAGGACCAAAATTGATACATGGATCTATGTGCCCCCTTTTCCAGTATTTTGTTCTCATCCAACTCAGAAAGCCTCTATTGTTGTTGTTGTTGTCAGCCCTACCCCCTCTCTGAGGGGTGAAAACTCCCACCCCTCGTGTTTACTCGAGGTTTATTTGTACCTGGGGCTTGTTTTCAGCTGTCTGAATTTGTTAATTTTTCTGCAGTTGCAGCATGTTTGAGCTACTTGCCTTGCTCCTAGTAGAGTCTACTTCTTTTTCCCTCAGGGAACTAGCCTGCCATGCCCGTGGGGAGGGGCACCAGCCCCCGTGGTTTGGGAGATTTACAATTCTGTGTAGGGATCTGAGCCATTCCCACAATTCCAGACTGCTGTATAGTGTGTGTCCAGTCACTGAAGTCCCCCAAACAATTGTTCCATATAGTTCCTGGCTATATATTAGCTGCCTTAGAGGACAAATTAAATTCCACCCCTCATTATGCTGCTTTCTTGCCCTGCCCCCCTCCCCCCAAGTGGTGTTTTAAAAGCATAAATCAGTTTATATCACTTCCATGCTCAAAACCCTCAGATGGCATCCATTCCACTTAAAGTAATAGCTACTCTCATCAGTAACCTGCAAGATGCCACCTCATCTGCCCCTTACTACCTCTCAGATGCCATTATTTGCTCTTCGGTTTGCTCTCATTGAAGCAACCACGAGATCTTTCTTGCTCATTGTTGAGCACACTGGCCACACTCCCACCTATCGGCCTTGCAGTTGCAAGGTTTCTGCCCAGGATACTATTCTTCATCATTGTCTTCTCTGAAATGGTCTCTATTTCCCTCCCACCATCATCGCTCTCCACTTACACTGCTTTGTTTTTGCATTCAGCACACTACCTGAAACTTTACCTTTGTTTGATTGTTTTACTTTTCTTCCCCACCAATGAAAGAGCAAGGCCTTTGTCTTGTTTAATCGGTATATCCCCTGTGCTCAGAACAGTACATGGCATGGGTTTGACTAATATATGCTGAATAAAAGATGACGGATAGCAAAAATATTTCTTATGTTTGTGTGTTGGCACTTAGCCTTTTACATATATTGAATTGTGCCCTTATTACTAGAGATCCTGAAATATGGCGTTTGGCCTGCTTGAAAGTTTGGGGCAGAAGCTGTATAAAACTTGTTCCATACACATCCTGGAGAGAGATGTTTTTAGAAAGGCCTCGTGTTCGTTTTGATGGTAAGTTGAACCCTTTAGAAGTCAGGAGAATACTGCTTTATAATGCTAATTTTGATAAATGAACTTTTTTTCTGTAACTGACTTAAGTAATTTGAACATATTTAAAGGAAACCCCAATAAAAATAAAGCTGGAAATGTCATACAGCTTTTTGTTGAGTTTTTTAATTTATTACAATCTCACTTTTTAAAAATCCTTTTTTCATAGGAGTGTACATCAGCAAAACTACATATATTCGTCAAGGGGAGCAGTCTCTTGATGGTTTCTATAGAGCCTGGCACCAAGTGGAATATTACAGGTACAACTGTTGTAAACTGAGTGAGTGAAAAATTCTCTCTCTCCAAGTATTAATTAGTTATTTGGACATTTGTTTTTTGTCCCTTTTGCATTCATATACAAGCGGCCCTCATTTTTATCCAGTATTATAGCTTAGGAATTGCACTCAAAGAACTAATATGTTAATATAGATTAATTTTCCGTAGCCCCTAGATCTGAGAAATAGTTTACATTTAAAGCCTTTCTTGTCTTTTACCTTTAGTGTACTCATCTGCCTTTTCAAATAGTTTGTGCCTTTATTCAGCTTTATTGCTTGCTAAATACTACTATCATTGAGAGATAAGTAGACTTGTTTTCACCACTCGGTATTATCATCGGATCTCACATTTTAAAATGTTAATTTAATACATTATGAAAAACACTGGAACAGGACAATATTTAACTTATTTTTATTTAGTGAGTGAAACTAAAAGTTCAACTGTTCCCACTAAGGAAGATAATAAAATGTCTTCATTTCTTTGTTGTCAACTTCACAGGTTATCAGTCAGGTTTATTTTAATGACGTTTTACCAGTTCTTTGACCCACGATATTTCAGTTTCAGTTTTATAGCTACAGATAGGTTTAGGTATTGATAAATAAGGACACAATGGTTTGAACTTTGTGTTTGTGGTGGTTTTTTTTGTTGTTGTTCTTTTTCTTTTTACACAGATATATAAGATTCTTTCCTGATGGTCATGTAATGATGTTGACAACCCCTGAAGAGCCTCAGTCCATCGTTCCTCGTTTAAGAACTAGGAATACCAGGTGGTATTTTTCTACAGCTTTATATTCAGTCCACATTTTATACCTGCAAGCTAATGTAATCCTGTGTTTTCCTGGTTTAATGCTGGATGATTTAAAAAGCACAAGGGGCACTTGTTAAAAATACAGATTCCTGGGCCTCTTCCCAGAGAGTCTAAGTCAATTTGTCTTTGGGACCTTGGAACCTATACTGTTTACTCAGAGCCTAGCTGATTCCTGCCAGACGAGTTGAGTAAATGCTGTTAAAACCCATTACTTAAGTACATTAATAGTAGCTTAGAAGACTTAGACTAAAGTATGTTTTTTTTCTTTTTCAGGACTGATGCAATTCTACTGGGTCATTATCGCCTGTCACAAGATACGGACAATCAGACCAAAGTATTTGCTGTGATGACTAAGAAAAAAGAAGAAGTGAGTATGCAGTTTTCTTATTTCAGTACACTATTCCTTCAGATGTTCTTGGTTAGAAATACTAAAACAAATGCTGTTTCATTAATTGTACTATTGTAAAATGTATGGTAACATATCTCAGTAGAGAGTTGGAGGGTTTGTATCAGTTTGTCTCCAAATGGTTTCCTTTTCCGGTCAAGTGTTTTTTACACATGAAAATGTAAAGCCGAAATTTCCTGTCAAGTAACTAGTAGAATTATACCTGAATATATTTTTTTTTTTTTTTTTTACATTGTATTCATTTTTTTTTTATTAATTAAAAAAAGAATTAACAAAACAATTAGAAATCATTCCAACCTACATGTACAATCAGTAATTCTTAATAACATCACATAGTTGCATATTCATCATTTCTTAGTACATTTGCATCAATTTAGAAAAAGAAATAAAAAGACAACAGAATAAGAATTAAAACAATAATAGAAAGAAAAAAAAACAAAAAAAACAAAAACAAAAAACCTATACCTCACATGCAGCTTCATTCAGTGTTTTAACATAATTGCATTACAATTGGGTAGTATTGTGCTGTCCATTTCTGAGTTTTTATATCCAGTCCCGTTGTACAGTCTGTATCCCTTCATCTCCAATTATCCCTTCTCTTTTTTTTTTTTTTTTTAATTAACGGAAAAAAAGAAATTAACCCAACATTTAGAGATCATACCATTCTACACATGCAATCATTAATTCTTAACATCATCACATAGATGCATGATCATCATTTCTTAGTACATTTGCATTGGTTTAGAAGAACTAGCAACATAACCGAAAAAGATATAGAATGTTAATATAGAGAAAAAAATAAAAGTAATAATAGTAAAATCAAAACAAAACAAAACAAAACAAAACAAAAACCTATAGCTCAGATGCAGCTTCATTCAGTGTTTTAACATGATTACTTTACAATTAGGTATTATTGTGCTGTCCATTTTTGAGTTTTTGTATCTAGTCCTGTTGCACAGTCTGTATCCCTTCAGCTTCAATTACCCATTGTCTTACCCTGTTTCTAACTCCTGCTGAACTCTGTTACCAATGACATATTTCAAGTTTATTCTCGAATGTCCATTCACATCAGTGGGACCATACAGTATTTGTCCTTTAGTTTTTGGCTGGATTCACTCAGCATAATATTCTCTAGGTCCATCCATGTTATTACATGGTTCATAAGTTTATCTTGTCTTAAAGCTGCATAATATTCCATCGTATGTATATACCACAGTTTGTTTAGCCACTCTTCTGTTGATGGAGATTTTGGCTGTTTCCATCTCTTTGCAATTGTAAATAATGCTGCTATAAACATTGGTGTGCAAATGTCCGTTTGTGTCTTTGCCCTTAGGTCCTTTGAGTAGATACATAGCAATGGTATTGCTGGGTCGTATGGCAATTCTATATTCAGCTTTTTGAGGAACCGCCAAACTGCCTTCCACAGTGGTTGCACCCTTTGACATTCCCACCAACAGTGGATAAGTGTGCCTCTTTCTCCGCATCCTCTCCAGCACTTGTCATTTTCTGTTTTGTTGATAATGGCCATTCTGGTGGGTGTGAGATGATATCTCATTGTGGTTTTGATTTGCATTTCTCTAATGGCCAGGGACATTGAGCATCTCTTCATGTGCCTCTTGGCCATCCGTATTTCCTCTTCTGAGAGGTGTCTGTTCAAGTCTTTTTCCCATTTTGTAATTGGGTTGGCTGTCTTTTTGTTGTTGAGATGAACAATCTCTTTATAAATTCTGGATACTAGACCTTTATCTGATATATCATTTCCAAATATTGTCTCCCATTGTGAAGGCTGTCTTTCTACTTTCTTGATGAAGTTCTTTGATGCACAAAAGTGTTTAATTTTGAGGAGTTCCCATTTATTTATTTCCTTCTTCAGTGCTCTTGCTTTAGGTTTAAGGTCCATAAAACCGCCTCCAGTTGTAAGATCCATAAGATATCTCCCAACATTTTCCTCTAACTGTTTTATGGTCTTAGACCTAATGTTTAGATCTTTGATCCATTTTGAGTTAACTTTTGTATAGGGTGTGAGAGATGGGTCTTCTTTCATTCTTTTGCATATGGATATCCAGTTCTCTAGGCACCATTTATTGAAGAGACTGCTCTGTCCCAGGTGAGTTGGCTTGACTGCCTTATCAAAGATCAAATGTCCATAGATGAGAGGGTCTATATCTGAGCACTCTATTCGATTCCATTGGTCGATATATCTATCTTTATGCCAATACCATGCTGTTTTGACCACTGTGGCTTCATAATATGCCTTAAAGTCAGGCAGCGCGAGACCTCCAGCTTCGTTTTTTTTCCTCAAGATGTTTTTAGCAATTCGGGGCACCCTGCCCTTCCAGATAAATTTGCTTATTGGTTTTTCTATTTCTGAAAAATAAGTTGTTGGGATTTTGATTGGTATTGCATTGAATCTGTAAATCAATTTAGGTAGGATTGACATCTTAACTATATTTAGTCTTCCAATCCATGAACACGGTATGCCCTTCCATCTATTTAGGTCTTCTGTGATTTCTTTTAGCAGTTTTTTGTAGTTTTCTTTGTATAGGTTTTTTGTCTCTTTAGTTAAATTTATTCCTAGGTATTTTATTCTTTTAGTTGCAATTGTAAATGGGATTCGTTTCTTGATTTCCCCCTCAGCTTGTTCATTACTAGTGTATAGAAATGCTACAGATTTTTGAATGTTGATCTTGTAACCTGCTACTTTGCTGTATTCATTTATTAGCTCTAGTAGTTTTGTTGTGGATTTTTCCGGGTTTTTGACGTATAGTATCATATCGTCTGCAAACAGTGATAGTTTTACTTCTTCCTTTCCAATTTTGATGCCTTGTATTTCTTTTTCTTGTCTAATTGCTCTGGCTAGAACCTCCAACACAATGTTGAATAATAGTGGTGATAGTGGACATCCTTGTCTTGTTCCTGATCTTAGGGGGAAAGTTTTCAATTTTTCCCCATTGAGGATGATATTAGCTGTGGGTTTTTCATATATTCCCTCTATCATTTTAAGGAAGTTCCCTTGTATTCCTATCTTTTGAAGTGTTTTCAACAGGAAAGGATGTTGAATCTTGTCGAATGCCTTCTCTGCATCAATTGAGATGATCATGTGATTTTTCTGCTTTGATTTGTTGATATGGTGTATTACATTAATTGATTTTCTTATGTTGAACCAGCCTTGCATACCTGGGATGAATCCTACTTGGTCATGATGTATAATTCTTTTAATGTGTTGTTGGATACGATTTGCTAGAATTTTATTGAGGATTTTTGCATCTGTATTCATTAGAGAGATTGGTCTGTAGTTTTCTTTTTTTGTAATATCTTTGCCTGGTTTTGGTATGAGGGTGATGTTGGCTTCATAGAATGAATTAGGTAGTTTTCCCTCCACTTCGATTTTTTGGAAGAGTTTGAAGAGAATTGGTACTAATTCTTTCTGGAACGTTTGGTAGAATTCACATGTGAAGCCATCTGGTCCTGGACTTTTCTTTTTAGGAAGCTTTTGAATGACTAATTCAATTTCTTTACTTGTGATTGGTTTGTTGAGGTCATCTATGTCTTCTTGAGTCAAAGTTGGTTGTTCATGTCTTTCCAGGAACCCGTCCATTTCCTCTAAATTGTTGTATTTATTAGCGTAAAGTTGTTCATAGTATCCTGTTATTACCTCCTTTATTTCTGTGAGGTCAGTAGTTATGTCTCCTCTTCCATTTCTGATCTTATTTATTTGCATCCTCTCTCTTCTTCTTTTTGTCAATCTTGCTAAGGGCCCATCAATCTTATTGATTTTCTCATAGAACCAACTTCTGGCCTTATTGATTTTCTCTATTGTTTTCATGTTTTCAATTTCATTTATTTGTGCTCTAATCTTTGTTATTTCTTTCCTTTTGCTTGCTTTGGGGTTAGCTTGCTGTTCTTTCTCCAGTTCTTCCAAATGGATAGTTAATTCCTGAATTTTTGCCTTTTCTTCTTTTCTGATATAGGCATTTAGAGCAATAAATTTCCCTCTTAGCACTGCCTTTGCTGCGTCCCATAAGTTTTGATATGTTGTGTTTTCATTTTCATTCGCCTCGAGGTATTTGCTAATTTCTCTTGCAATTTCTTCTTTGACCCAGTCGTTGTTTAGGAGTGTGTCGTTGAGCCTCCACGTATTTGTGAATTTTCTGGCACTCTGCCTATTATTGATTTCCAACATCATTCCTTTATGGTCCGAGAAAGTGTTGTGTAAGATTTCAATCTTTTTAAATTTGTTAAGACTTGCTTTGTGACCCAGCATATGGTCTATCTTTGAGAATGATCCATGAGCACTTGAGAAAAAGGTGTATCCTGCTGTTGTGGGATGTAATGTCCTATAAATGTCTATTAAGTCTAGTTCATTTATAGTAATATTCAGATTCTCTATTTCTTTGTTGATCCTCTGTCTAGATGTTCTGTCCCTTGATGAGAGTGGTGAGTTGAAGTCTCCAACTATTATGGTATATGAGTCTATTTCCCTTTTCAGTGTTTGCAGTATATTCCTCACGTATTTTGGGGCATTCTGATTCGGTGCGTAAATATTTATGATTGTTATGTCTTCTTGTTTAATTGTTCCTTTTATTAGTATATAGTGTCCTTCTTTGTCTCTTTTAACTGTTTTACATTTGAAGTCTAATTTGTTGGATATTAGTATAGCCACTCCTGCTCTTTTCTGGTTGTTATTTGCATGAAATATCTTTTCCCAACCTTTCACTTTCAACCTATGTTTATCTTTGGGTCTAAGATGTGTTTCCTGTAGACAGCGTATCGAAGGATCCTGTTTTTTAATCCATTCTGCCAATCTATGTCTTTTGATTGGGGAATTCAGTCCATTGACATTTAGTGTTATTACTGTTTGGATAATATTTTCCTCTAACATTTTGCCTTTTGTATTATATATATCATATCTGATTTTCCTTCTTTCTACACTCTTTTCCATATCTCTCTCTTCTGTCTTTTTGTATCTGACTCTAGTGCTCCCTTTAGTATTTCTTGCAGAGCTGGTCTCTTGGTCACAAATTCTTTCAGTGACTTTTTGTCTGAGAATGTTTTAATTTCTCCCTCATTTTCGAAGGATAATTTTGCTGGATATAGGAGTCTTGGTTGGCAGTTTTTCTCTTTTAGTATTTTAAATATATCATCCCACTGTCTTCTAGCTTCCATGGTTTCTGCTGAGAAATCTACACAAAGTCTTATTGGGTTTCCCTTGTATGTAATGGATTGTTTTTCTCTTGCTGCTTTCAAGATCCTCTCTTTCTCATTGACCTCTCACATTCTAACTAGTAAGTGTCTTGGAGAACGCCTATTTGGGTCTAATCTCTTTGGGGTGCGCTGCACTTCTTGGATCTGTAATTTTAGGTCTTTCATAAGAGTTGGGAAATTTTCAGTGATAATTTCTTCCATTAGTTTTTCTCCTCCTTTTCCCTTCTCTTCTCCTTCTGGGACACCCACAACACGTATATTTGTGCGGTTCATATTGTCCTTGAGTTCCCTGATACCCTGTTCAAATTTTTCCATTCTTTTCCCTATAGTTTCTGTTTCTTTTTGGAATTCAGATGTTCCATCCTCCAAATCACTAATTCTATCTTCTGTCTCTTTAAATCTATCATTGTAGCTATCCATTATTTTTTCTATGTTTGCTACTTTATCCTTCACTTCCATAAGCTCTGCGATTTGTTTTTTCAGTTTTTCTATTTCTTCTTTATGTTCAGCCCATGTCCTCTTCATGTCCTCCCTCAATTTATCGATTTTGTTTTTGAAGAGGTTTTCCATTTCTGTTCGTATATTCAGCATTAGTTGTCTCAGCTCTTGTGTCTCATTTGAGCTATTGGTTTGTTCCTTTGACTGAGCCATATTCTCAATCTTTTGAGCGTGGACAGTTATCTTCTGCTGCTGGCGTCTGGGCATTTATTCAGATTTCTCTTGGTGTTGGACCCAGCAAGGTTGTAATATTTTTCTGTGAAATCTCTGGGTTCTGTTTTTCTTATCCTGCCCAGTAGGTGGCGCTCGTGGCACACGTTTGTCTGCGAGTCCCACCAGTAAAAGGTGCTGTGGGACCTTAAACTTTGGAAAACTCTCGCCGTCCTGGGGGTTCGCTAGCCGAAGCGACTTGAGCCGGCCCGGGGTCCGAACGCAGGGAGGGTTGCTGGTCGCCGCAGCCAGGGAAAGAGCCCGTCCGAATTTCCTAGTCGGCCCTGGGCAACAAGCGTGGCGGGAGGGCGCCAGCGGCAGCGGCCCACCCGAGAGAGTGCACGTTCCCCGAGAGTCACGGGGTCACCGTTCTCCGCGGCCTGGGGGTTTCCAATCCAATTCTCTCAGTTGGTCCGGGGGCTGCGCGTGGTGTGGGCGCCAGTCGCCTTGGTTTCAGGGGACCACCTCTCCAATTCTCCCAGCCGGCCCAGGAAGGGGGAAGGGAGTAACTCCGGCCGCTTGCCACCCCGCCCGGTAAGGCCCGCGCGCCTCGGCGATCTCACCCGAGCTGCTTCTCTCAGCCAGCCAGCCGTTCCAGGATGGGGTACGCTGTCTTTTTTATCTCTGTTGTGGCTTTGGGCGCTTTCTGTATCGTTTCTACTCCCCTAGTAGGTGTCCTGGAGAAGAAACTAAGATCCGCGCGTCTTACTAAGCCGCCATCTTCCAGGAAGTCTCTCCCTGAATATATTTTTATTGCTCTTCTTGTTTTGAATCATAAGGGGTTTTCTTCCTAAATTATCTTATATAGATAATTCATTCACAAGATAATTCTTATATATAGTAATTCTTATAGAAGACTTGAATTTCTACTGTAATAAGCTAACGAAAGGTTATTTCTTTCTGTGTCCTTGCAAGAGGAAAAACATGCCAAGCTAATATGATTACTGATATTATTCATACTAGAGTGCTTTGAACTCTCAATACATTGAGAGTCTGATTTTATTCTGCACTCTTTCTCCATGTGTACTTTTTCAATTCTGGTTAAACCCAAGAAGTCAGTTATAAGCTAGTTGGAATAAAAACTTGACTTAAAATTGCCTTTATAGTAATAACGTTTTTAAAAGACATTTCCCTAGCAGGGTGCAAGAGTAACTCAATGGTAGAATTCTCGCTTGCTATGTAGGAGACCCAGGTTCAATTCCTGGCCCATGCAGCTCCCCCACCCCCGCCAAATTCTCCCTTGTTGCTTAGATGTGGCCTCTCAGTAAGCCCACTCAACAGGTGAACTCACTGCCCTCCCCTGCTGTGTGAGACATGACTCCCGGGGTGTAAATCTCCCCAGAAAGGTGGGAAAGAACTCCCAGGATGAGCTGGAACTGGCATCAAGGGATTGAGAAAGCCTTCTTGGCCAAAAGGGGGAAGAGAGAAATAAGACAAAATAAAAGACATTTCCCTTAGGCAACATCCTCCCTTTTCCCTAGCGTCTGTATCAAGCTGGTTAGATCAGGGTTGCATCTATGAGTCATATCCTCCGTAGCCAGCTGCTGCTGGCCTTGCCTCCCTCTGATAGCCTCCTGGAGTCTGAGTGGCAGAGGTGGTTGCTGTGGCTATGAGCGTGACTATGTGTTTCCTGAGGTCAGGACTGGGGCGCTGTGAGGCCCTGATTGTTTAGGTTTTATCTAATAAAAGAGTTTAGGAACTCCCATGTACAGTACCAGTTTTCTCTTCGGAATAAGATACAGTGAAACTTCATACTATTTACGTTTTTGTATTTTTAGTAGCAGCATTTGTCTATCTTAGAGATAGACAGAAATTTTGTTTCCTATCTCTTCTCCTCACTGCTTTGTTTTGGTCCCACTCTTTTGACCCCTCTGGGTCTTCATTTCTTCAGCTATTAAATGGAAATAATGCAGTCATATTTAACACAGGGGGTGGATGTGATGATTAGCTGACATAATAATGATGGAAAAATTTTTGTAGAGAACTTGACATTTTTCAAGGCACGTGCATACAGTCTCATCTGATATCAATGACAACTCTTTATGGTGGGCAGATATATTACTATTAGTATCGCTCTGCAAATGTATTCCTGTAAACATTTATATATAAACATAAACATAGTGAAGTTTCATGATAACTCATGAACCTTTTCTTTTACAGAAACCGCTTGACTACAAATACAGATATTTTCGTCGTGTCCCTGTACAAGAAGCAGATCAGAGTTTTCATGTGGGGCTCCAGCTATGTTCCAGTGGTCACCAGAGATTCAACAAACTCATCTGGATACATCATTCTTGTCACATTACGTACAAGTAAGTGAATAAATTAAAAATACCAAGGTTACAGAAAAAAAGTGTACTTCATTATTAGGCTTAGAAACTCACAGATATTTTTGAATTCCTCAGAGCTCACATTGCATTACAAAGCAAAACCAAAGTGTGACATTACTGCATACCAAGAAAATGGCCAAAGTAAAAAAGACTAAACATGGAAGAGGCAGTGGAGCACTGGGGGCTCTCACATAGAGCCAGAGGGAATATGAATCGGTACAACCCACACTTTGGAAATGAAAGTAGTACTCCATGGGTAAAATGGTACTCAGTCAACTCTGAAGTTGTCCATGTATTACTTATTCATTGACCTATTCAAGCAATGTAAAAATACTACACCATCTTTCAGTTTTACCATCATTTTTAATTTTGTTTCTATTTGTTTTTTTCCTCAGAGATTGTGCGCTTAGTTAGGAAAGTAAGTCTGCTAAAGATTTAATCTCGTATATTTCAAAGCCAAATATATTAGGTGGTTCCTATTTAAAGCTCTTCAGTCTGTATGGATTAATTAATGAACAGAAGGGGGTGTTTGAGAAAGGACCAGACCAAAAATAAGTAAAATAAAGGACTTAGGGAAATGAAACATCAATTAGTGTGAATATACAAGGTGGCTGTTTTTAGGTTGAAAGAATATTGGTACTTTACTGTGTGCCCTCTGTTCCGGTTGAATCCAAAATTTCTGAGAGTAGTTTTCAAGCCATCTTCCAATTACCTGCTTTGCAACCTTGGACAAATGGTTGAAACTTTCTTGGTCACATTTCCAACTTACAAATAACTTTTTTCAAGCATGCAGGTGGTACAGACAACTAAGAAGAAACTTTCTTTTCTTCTTTTCTTCAGAGCATTACCTTCCATCCAATTATCACTTTTTGTTTCTCTCTGGTATCTGGTACAGTAGAATTTTGTTTCTCTTTTCACCCAAAGAAACCAGTTCCAAATGTAGAACCAAGCATATGAGTGGTAGCTTGAGTTCCTGCTTGACCCATTAGAAAAGCATTGTGGTTTTTTTGAAGAAAAAAGGACATTATGATGGGTGCCATTTGTAGCTGCTAGTGATCACGTTGACTCCCTTGTAATATTTATAAAGTCACTTGAGTTTTCTGCTTTTGGGACCAAGTCAAAGGCTGTGATAATATAATATGTCACCTCCTACTAATTATAATTCTGCAATTGATTATATGTAAGTATTAAATCATTAAGCTTATTCTAGGAATATAATTAGTGTAGTCTTTCTGAAATGCAGTTTGACTGGAATCTTAAAAACGTCTATATCCTTTGACTTAAAAATTCCATTTAGGAATCTGTTTGAAGGACATAATCAAAAATACCACAGCATGGTTTTTAATTGCCAAATATTGGAAACAACCTAAATCTCTAACAAAAAAGATTTTTTGGAGCTCCAGTTCCACACACACACACACACACACACACACACACAATTAATTGAATTGTACATTAAGTACTATTATTTACTTTAAATTAAGTAAATTGCGGTAGAAACAGACAGTGAAATATTAAGCAGACACCAAAAATCATTTCTGAAGAATATTTAATGATACCAGGAAATGCATATCATAATGTTAAATGAAAAGCTGCAGGAAATGAAACATCAATTAGTGTGGATATACTAATAAAGTATGGTCTCAATATTAAAACTTGATAGAGAGATTGAGGTATCTGGAAGAAACACCAGAAGAAAGTATTTCATAATGCGCTGCCTAGATAGTGGAATTATGAGTGATTTTTCTTTAGTTTTTTCTAAGTTTTCCAAAATTGTGTACAATATTCCTATAATATTTAGAATTTACTGACAAATGAAAAATTTAAAAAGACTAAAGCATAAAATACCCATCCCAGGGCGGGCCACGGTGGCTCAGCAGGCAAAAATGCTCGCCTACCATGCCAGAGGACCCGGGTTCAATTCCGGGTGCCTGCCCATGTAAAAAAAAAAAAAAGAAAATACCCATCTCACCCCCAACATGCAAGAATTTTAAATAAGTTGAATTTTCCTTGTAACGAGTACCTTTTGTGTGCCCCCAGATCGACTGGTGAGACTGCAGTCACAGCCTTTGAGATTGACAAGATGTATACCCCCCTGTTCTTCGCCAGAGTGAGGAGCTACACTGCTTTCTCAGAAAAGCCTCTATAGAGTCTCCGTCCAGTCCTCTGTTACTGTTGCATGAATCAAAGTATATAGAGCAAAAGAGCACCTAAGTTATAATTGCGCGCACACACACACACACACACACACATATATATATATATATGGAATTGGAACTTATTTTAAATTGTTGGGGTTCTTTCAAGAAGAGTATAAATTGATTATTTTTTTTATTTAAAGAGAGTTGATTCTTGGGTGTTTTGTTTTGAAATTAATATTATAAGTTGTGTAAGCAATTTTATGTTATGAAAAACCTTCACGTAAGGTTTAAATCATGTCATTTTTTAAGCAGATTTATGAGCAGATTTCTATCAAGTAAGTCTTTTTTTTCCTTTCTGCCTGTTCATCCTAATACTTAAATGCATCAGGGAAGAGCTTTGCTGGAAAAGCATTTATTTCACGCATGACATCCTGTCTCTGTACTAAAAGCTCAAACTATGAAGACCTGTTCTATGTTTGTTTGAAACTGTTTGACCAGTAAAGATCATAAATAAATGTTTTCTTTAAAGAAAATTTATTTGGGTAGCCTTATTGAATGCAGAATATTTCATAGATATAGTCACAGAGTAACCAGGCTTAATAATATTGACCTCTTTTCATCATTGGTCTTTCTTTGTAGGCAGCCACAGTCCATGGATATCTCCGTCCATCCTCATCTAAGTATCTTGCAGATCTGTGGCATTATGTGGAAAAGTGACTGCCTGAAGCCTGGCACCCCTCCAGCATCTTTGTAGAACCACAGAGATTCATGTAAATCCAGGCCTAGGTCTTCTAGAATGAAAACTGGAAGAGAGCCACCCCCATAGTAAATAGCATGTTATCTTTTCACTTAAAGGAGGCCCACCTCTTAGTAACAACACTATTAAGGTTTAATTTCAGAGTCTGCATCTGGCAGACCTCTGTCAGATTCAGATTTATTTATGTGTTTTTAATATTTTTATTGAGATATCTTCATGCACTATCCAAAATATACAATCAGTTGTTTACAATATCATCACATAGTTGTATATTCATCACCATGCTCATTTCCAGAATATTTGCATCACTCCAGAAAAAGAAATAAAAAGAAAAAACACATATCTCTTACGCCTCCCTCTCATTGACCACTAGTATTGCAATCTACTCAAATTTTTTACCCCTTATCCCCACCGCCATTATTTATTTATTTTTTTATTTGTCCTTATTTTTTTACTCACCTGTCTGTACCCTTGATAAAGGGAAAGTCAGCCTCAGGGTTTTCACAATCACACAGTCACATTGGAAAAGCTATTATAGTTATACCATCATCTTCAAGAATCAAGGCTACTGGAACACAGTTCAACAGTTTCAGTTACTTCCTTCTACCTGCTCCTACACCATAAGCTAAAAAGGGGTATCTGTAAAATGCATAAGAATAACCTCTCCACTCTGAAATCTCTCAGCTGCTGAAACTTTATTTTGTCTCATTTTTCTCTGCCCCCTTTTGGTCAAGAGGGCTTTCTCAATCCTATGATGCCAGGTCCCAGCTCATCATCAGGACTCAGGTCCCATGTAGTGGGGGGAGGGCAGATGTATTTTTGATGGTTCAAAGACAGTTGAATACTCGTACTTTACAAAAATCATTATCTGCAGCCACTGTTGCTTTCAAGTTTAGACTGACATTAAAAACATTTCATAGGTCCTCACAGTTCACTGTGAACAATCCTTTTAAAAAATTAACCCATATTATTGTGTCAAAAATGAGAACCACACATCCAGGGTGTGCACAAAAAAAGAAGTCTACTTAGGTTGAAATTTGCAGTAATCTGAGAAAAATGTTTCTCAAGTTGGGATAGAAGCAACATGCCTAAGATAATGCAGTTCTTTATGGTATGGCTTTATTATTTTTGAAATATAAATTATTAGAGGTGTAGCTAGAAAAATATATTCTTTAGGAAAGTAGGATTTGGGTGTCTGTTTCACTCATCTCTGGATTAAATGATCTATTGCAGATAGCCAGTGAAAAACCAAGTTCAACCTTAGTGATTCCTTTGGGACCACTACGGCGACTTACACTTTTGTTCTTAAATTTACCTTAGAAGTAGAAATAGTAATTTTTTTCAGATTACATTTTCTGTATATTTTTAAATACCATGTTTGTAAAAGTACAAAGGCAATATACAATTTAATTTTTAAAAGCTAGAATATTCAGATAAAAAATTAATAAATTAAATTATCCTAATACCCAAAATAACTATGCAGAGGAATTATTGCTGTCTAACCATTTTTCCCTACAGTTCTTTGTAAACCCTGCCACAGAAGCTTTTTTAACTACAGAATGTCTCTCTCTTGCTTTTTCCATGTTATATAAGTCAGTACTGTAGAAAGCTGACACAGCAATATCTAGGCTAACTCTTAAAAATAGACCAAAAAATTTCCAGAAATTGCATCCCTATAAAGTGCTTGACACATTCCATGGCCTCTCAATGCAAGCTTTATAGAAAGAAATGAAAGAAAGCATGCTTTTGCCACTAGATGACACTCTCAACCAGGCTTTTTTATTTTTGCTTTTATTCTTTGTTGTGGTCAGTGCTAGGGGAAGTTGGTTTTTTTCTTTCCCGAAAAAATAGAAGCACCCCAAATCTTTCTGTTAAGCCTTCAAAGCTGCATATGATAGGATTTAAGAATAAAGGTGTGTGCCCAAAATGAAGTGCCTTCTTGATGCCAGCACTCTTAATTCTTCTGCCATACTGAGCTCTATAACTAGTCAAGAAATCCCAATTTTCTTTGCCAGTTTTTACCTGGCCAGTTTGCCTTGTCAGTTTAGAGAAATTGAATATACTCTGGTTTGGAATAATGGGGTATCCTGGGGTGAGTAATCTGGGGAGTGGGAGGTTGGGAGAGGGTCAGAAGAGAGGGACCATCCTGACCCCATCTGACACACAAATGGAGCAGTTTGTAGCTACTTTATACGTGGGAGACTCCAAGCCCTTCTTCCCTTAGTCTTCCCAGTGCAGAGATTCTGGGGCACCACTATTGAATCCACTCAAAGCTTCCATATTTACACTTTCTTCCTGGGAATCCAGTAGACATTTGGCAGTGGAATTGAGATTCAGGAAAACATGTAAGACTGTTCTAAAAATGCTGATTCCCGGACACTGAGTAGTTTATATGTCAGGGGATAGTGTAGTGTGGAAATCTCATCACAACACAACTTCTTTCTGGCAAAAATGACTTTTCTGTGCAGACTAACTCTTCATTGAACATTGGAAGTAATATCCAGTTCAACTTATTGTAGATAAGCCAAAGGAGAAGTAAATTGAAACTCCTATGTAAGCAAGGTGACCATAGTCAATCCACTCTCAAAATCGGGACGCTTTTGGTGGAAAGGAGTGTTTTTTATACTCTCACTAGAACGAGCATGAGCCAAGACTATTCTGGGCAAATTGGAAGGAACAGTCACTCTATAGACAAGTTGTTGCCAATGCCCTACGGCCAGCTTTTTGTCAGTTGTAACTTGAGATGAATGTTTTTTCTTCTTCTCTGGCTTTATTCCTTCCAACAAAAGGGAAGAAATTGCCTATGGTGTTTCCTAGGGTATGAAGAATAGAATGACTGCTGTTGATACAGCTGATTTCCATACTTTCACTTTGAAGTCACTTTGCAAGTTCCAACATACCCATTATCCTGCAGTAGATTCTGGCAGACTTCAAAATACTCACCAACTTCTGCATTTGGCTAATGGAAGCTTTGATGCCAGAAATCATCAAGAGCTTGAAAAAATGCTGAATATGTAAGTTGGTTTCTAATTTTCTCATCTGCCCCCAATTTTAGCCTGATTTCTTTAAGCCTGACTAATTTCTTCCAGGCCTACACTGTAACGCCAAGGTAAAGCAGGCAATTGCTCGAAAAAAATTTTCCCTCTACTTATGACTCACATACCTTTGAATCATACAGCTAAGAGCAACATTTCTCTTCCTGATTTATTTCTTCCTCATCTCCCCTTGTGATGCACCTGCATGATTACCTAGAGGGGTGGATTTATTTGGAGCATTGTGATGTAAGGAGCTAGCTCCATGGTGTGGTGAAAAGACCATAAATTGGATTTGAAGGACATGAGCTCAAAGCATCTAGCACAGAGACTGACACATAGTAGGTACTCGGTACATTTGAGCTGATTCCCAATCTGACCACCATTGTTAATTCTTACAGTGGAGGGGTGGGCTCTGTGGCCTTCACTTCACTGATGTATCTTTGGTTGGATGCCCCCGAGTCAAGCATACAGCAACGGATGCTGGTACCATTTGGAGCAGGTGATAGCTAAAACAATGGGACTTCTATAGAGTAAGGGTCTTTGAGCTGTGCTGTCTTCAGACCTTTAAACATGATTACTTTGAGTGCCTAAGGACCTGAATGGGAAAGAATCTTGCTCCTCCAGATATGAAGGAATTAGACCTTCCCCTGAGAACTTGAAAGGAGACGTAAGGAAGTAGCATAAAACAGTAGAAAAACCCCAGACTTTGGTGTTAGATAACCCTGAGTTTGAACTCCCACTGTTTCTGGCACTATCTTAAGCAGAGTCACCACCTGGAGCATCATTGGTAAAAGAGGGAATATGATGACTACCCACAGGGTCACTGTGACAATAAAATATTATGATGTTAAATTCCAACGCATAATAGGCCTTCTATATGTGGAAGCTATTATCAGAGAGAATTACCTAAAAAACTAGTAATATTTAGAGTCGGTGCAGAAGATAGCTCCATACTGAAGAGGGACCAATTAGGAGAAGTCCCCAGAAAGATTATAAAATTATACATTGAAAAAATGTGAAGACTATACATGTGACCAACCTCAGCTGGGTTGCCTATACCAAAATCCCCCTGTACTACATCAGGTAAGCTTTAACTCTCGTAAAATCAGTGACTGAATTTGTCAAGTTAATGATGGTTTGCCTGAAGTGCTGGTTGAGAAGGATTCTGATGCTGTCTGGGTTGAGTAGGGAACCACACCAAGACTAATTAGCAATGCCCGCTCTGGGCACAGGATTGGGGGGCAGTGGCATGTATAACACATATTTTTCCTCTCCTCCTCAGGACCAATGGATGAGACTGCCCTCAATACAGGCAAGAACCTGGATGTATAAAGTTGCATACAGGCTTTGGTTAGCTTAGGGGAAATAAATGGAAGGCAATGATACTCCAGAAACCGATGCAGAAGGCAAGTGTGGATGATCGTGGGAAATCCTAGATGATACACAGGGGAAATTTCAACAATTTCCCAACTCTACCCAGAAGCAGCCCAGGAGGGGTGGCCTGGAGTTGTCAGGTGAAAATTGGAAATAATGGGAAATCCACAGAGCCTGAGTTGATGTCTCAATAGGTTGATTCTGGAACTCTAATCTTAAGAAGAACTGAGTTTAAAAAGTACAGCCTGGTTCTTCCTTAATGATAGAGAACAGATGACCTTTATAAGGATCATGATGATTATGAATAACAAATCCCTGCCCCTGTCCTTGCCCTGCTCAAAAAACACAAGAAATAGTAGTACTTGAGGTATAAATAATAGTCTCATAATAGACTCTCTGAGTTAGAAAGCATTACTTTGAGAAACTTGAAGAGTCAGGAAAATGTTAAAGATTTTGAATCTTAAAGTTTGTTTTAAGAAATAACAAGTTTTGGGACAGGTTTTTCTTCTCCCACTGAGATTATCATTAAGCAAGATTCCCTGACAGGACAGTTACAACCTGGCCGCCATGTTGCTTATACCCTTGAAGGTCAGCCATCATGGAGGGAACATTAGTACAGTTGTTTCAGTCCTCTGGAAACTGGAAAGGGTAAGGAAATGAATTCTCCCCTAGAGCCTCTAGAAGGAATGCAGCACTGCTGACACCTTGTTGTTAGCCCACTGAGACCCATTTTGGACTTCTGATCTCCAAAACTATGAAAGGATAAATTTGCATTGATTTAAACCACCAAGTTTGCCGTAATTAATTACAGCAAAAATAGAAATGAGTTCCGGTCGGCGTGATCTGTCCGAGGCCCGCGGCTTGTGAATCTTCTCCGTAAAACATGGCTAAAAGCTTACGAAGTAAGTGGAAAAGGAAAATGCGTGCTGAAAAGAGAAAGAAGAATGCACCAAAGGAGCTGAGCAGACTTAAAAATATTCTCAAAGTAGGGTGGGCCATGGTGGCTCAGCAGGTAAGAATGCTTGCCTGTCATGGCCGAGGACCCAGGTTCGATTCCCGGTGCCTGCCCATGTTAAAAAAAAAAAAAATAATAATAATAATAATTCTCAAAGTAGATAGTGATGTTCTAATGAAAGATGTTCAAGAGATAGCAACTGTGTTGGTACCTAAAAATTACCCAGAGAAAATGCAATGTGCGGTGGAAGATGAAAAAGATAACATGAAGATGGAGACCGATACTAAGAGAAACAAAAAGAGTCTACTAGACCAGTATGGACAGTACCCAGTATGGATGAACCAGAGGCAAAGAAAAAGACTGAAGGCAAAGCGAGAGAAAGGAAAGGGGAAAAGCAAAGCGAAAGCAGTAAAGGGTTTGGCCTGGTACACTCATAAAGTCTAATTTTATGAAAAATGATACCTGGAACCAATGTTTGATTAGAATGTATACATTAATTTCATTCTTTCTATTGTTTTCCTATGTGTTTCCATATTTCAGCTTAGCCCCTTTCTTCAGTTCATACCCAGTATATATAACTGCTTAATTTATTTTGGAAACTTACATAAAATATTTCCTTTGGTGAATGAAAGCTATATTTTAATTAGATGCTGTTCAGTATCCAGGTGTTACCACGTATCAAAATTCTTTCAAGTATTAATATGGTTGTAATTATGTATTCTTACAACTTGATAATTATAGTCAGTAAAGATAAAAAAGATGACAGTGACAAATTTGATGAGCTAACTCAGATTTAAAGAAAGTTATTATGTAATCATCACTTTGAAATACAATGTCACTGGGCTTTATACGTACTACATTTTTAGAGTTCTGATTTTTTTATAATTCAGAATAATGGATATTTTGTGTGTAGATTGTGAAGGTTAACCTTTTATGTTATAAATCCTTGAGAAAATAGTTTTCTGGTGGTAGAGAAGACAGTCTTCAGAGTTTTTTTTTTTTTTTTTTTTGGCATGGGCAGACTCCAAGAGTCGAGCCTGAGTCTCAGGCATGGCAGGCAAGAACTCTGCCACTGAGCCATGGTTGCCTGCCCTTCAGTTTAATCTTTAAAGTTTTAATTCTTAAATAGATATCAACATGTACAAATAGGTATGCTCCAAATTTTTTAGGAGTTTAGAACATCTCACATTTTTTCTGGGAACTAGTTTAATGTTCTTCAGTTTTTTCCTTATGTAGCCTAATATAGCATACTGCAGCATTTCCAAGAATATGTGCCCCTGGATGCTTGGTAAAAAAATTACATGGTCACATCAGTTTGATAAACACCACATACTTGAAGATTCACCATAAGTATTACAGTAGTCTTATAGAGATCTAGCAGTAAAGAAACTTGTTAACTTTGACTCTTTGAAACTCATATTCTGAGGAATAGAATGTGCTATTGGAAATGCTGGTATAATAAACTGATTTTTAATTAAAAAAAAAAAGAAATGAATATAATGGCTGAGAATGGATACTTCAAGGAGACAAAGACTAGCTATGAACAGGACCTTTGGTGTACAGGCCAAATCCAAACTCATGAGGTTTGCATCCTAGAACCGGAATGATTTGACGCTGATCCACCTTTCCAAACAGTCTCACTTCTTAATTCTCCTGCTAGCAGTTCTCTGCAGACACCTGCACTTCCCTGCTCCTGCATGTTTGCTCTCGAATATCTTTACTCTCATCTCTCTGACCTTCCAGCTCTGCCTCACAGAGTTCTACTTCTTCCTCCTTGAGACCTTCCCCGATTTACCTCCAATCAATGAGTAATTAAATAACCACATGCAATCTTCTCCCCTGGGGCCTCCATTCACTCTCAAAAGGCTATATTTCACCTCTGTTGTACTTCCTGCCATATCCTGGCATGCATCACATGCCAGAAGTCTTCAGAGAAGAGCTGTGAATGGCTGAATTGAGATTTTTGCTTCTCCCCTACTAAATTCTAAGTAACTCATGTACAGAGCCCCCCCCCCCCCCCCCCCCCCCCCCAGTCTCACATCTCACTCCACCACTGAGTCCAGGGCGGTGACTTATAGGTGCTGGATAGAAGTCAAGGCTTTTTAAAAGCTTTGCCTTTAAGTGGCTAAACTGAGTTTACCTGTCAGCCTGACCTCAAAATTCTAAGACTGTGACCTATTAACTCATAGGGTTTAAACTGAATCTTTGGACCTGCCACAAGCAGAACAAGACTCCCCACTTTTTCTGCAGCCCCTCTGCCATGCTTCCCTCTGTCCACGGGCAGTCAGTGTCTCCTGGCTGCATTCTTTGTACCTGCAGGTCTCGGGCCCTAGGAGCTGAATGAACAAAGTCCCTCAAAATCATACCAGTTATGGTTCTGTCACCCTTGGCCTCACCCACCCTGGAGGAATGGGCCCAGTTTCTGCTGACTGGATGCCACCATCTCCCAGGGACAGGAAGAGAGGCCCTAAAGGATTGGGGCCTGGATTTGGCTAATTCAAATCAGTAAAATGCAAGAGCCAAGGCTTTGACTAAGAAGGCAGCATAACATGTTTCAGGGTTCTGTTCCACAGAATCTTTGACCAACTGCGTGCTAGTTTGAATCTGTTATGTACCACAGGAAAGCCTGTGTTCTTTTAATCCAATGTTGTAGGGACCTATTGTTGGCTGGGACCTTTTGTTTAGATTGTTTCCGTGGAGATGTGATCCTGCCCATGCAAGGTGGGTCTTAATCTGCTTGCTGGAGAGACATTTTTGGAGAGAGCTCAGAGCCAAGAGAGCTAAGAGAAAAAAATGCTTTCAGAGACATTCTGGAGAGAAGAACCAGTAGACTTCGCCATGTGTCTTCCCATATGACAGAGAAACTCCAGATGCCAGCAGCCTGTCCTCTGAGAGGGTATCCCTTGTTGATGCCTTAATTTGGGGATTTTCCCACTTTGGAATTTCAACTTGTAACTTAATAAATCCCCTTTGTGAAAGCCAATCCATTTCTGGTATATTGCCTTTTGTCAACTTTAGCAAACTGAAACAAACTAGCAAAATCTGACAGCACCATTTTCCTCAAAACTCTAGAAGACAGTTAAAGGACTGTAGTAACTGGATGAGCGCTGAATAATAAATCAAAATTTTAAAAAAGGTAGGAAAACTCATGGGACCCTTGCTGGGCAAAGTGATTTTCAAACTTTCTTCAAGCCCTTGGATCCATTCGTTATAGATATATAGTTGGTTGTTATACTTGAGCAACGTAGAGGTTAAGATATAGTAAATCCTGGAGATCTTAGAGTGGGGATGTGTTTCATCACACATAACTTACTAAAAGAATTATGAGCCAAAAATATTTAGGAAGCAGAGAGACCCACCTCAGAGTACAGGGGTATGGCATTTGGAGTGAGAATAAATAGATTTAATACAACTAACATTAATAGATTTAATTACAGTGAAATACAACAACATAATGACTCTTGTGAACACATATTGAGTAGACATTATTGAAAACATTGAGTAAGATAGGAAATAATTTAACTAGATGGTGATTAGACTGGTGTGTTCTTGTGACAATTTATTGAGCTGTATAATACTCTATGACTTTGTGTACGCTTCTATATGTATATTATATTTCAATAACTTTTTAAAATATAGCATACAATTCTATTTGTTAAGTTCCTCCAAAAAGGCAAATGCAAACCCTTGTTTAGGAATGCATGCAAAGTGGTAAAAATAAAAAGGCATGGAAATATTCCCATAAAAGCCAGCATAGTGGCCACCTTTGTGATGTAGGAAATGTGATTAGGAGGGATGGGATTGGGGCTGCAATCATCCATGCTCTTAAGTGCCAGTAATCCTATTTCTCAGCCTGGATGGTGCCTAGACACGTGTTTGCTTTATAGTAATGCTTTGCTAAACTAAATATATAAGTTTTATGCACTTAGACAAATTTAGTAGATTTAAACCAATCTAAGTGTCTATCAGTAGGGGCCTATGTCAATAAATAATAATGCAGACATGTGATGGTGATACACTATTAAAAACGAGACAGCTCTCACTGATATGAACTAACATTAATGAATAAATTAGGAGAATTTCTGTTAAGAACAGAGGCTATCAGGAGATAGAAATAGGGCAGATGCTGGATAATTGGAGCTGAGGGGATACAGATCATGCAACAGGACTGATTGTAAAAATTCAGAAATGGATAGCACAATACTATCTGATTGTAGCACAATAATGTTAGTTCACTGAATGAAGCTAAATGTGAGAATGATAGCGGGAGGAGAGCTGGGGGCACATATGATACCAAAAGAAAAGATAGATGATGCAAATCGAATTGATGCAAATGTTCTAAGAAATGATCATGGTGATGAATATACAACTATGTGATGATATGTGAGTTATTGATTATATGCCAAGAATGGAATGATCATATGGTAAGAATGTTTGTGTTTGTATGTTGTTATATTTAAAAAAAAATTTTTAAATAAAGTTCCCTTGGGGGAATGGCGAGAAAGTGGGAAAATTCAGCATCCCCATTTGGAGAATGCCTGATATTCTTGCAAGCAGTGAGGACAACCAAATCAATAAGCTGAGCCATCATTCTTGGGGGTTGTTCATATAAAACTTATTCCCACAAAGGATACGCTAAGCCTACTTAAAATTAGGCCTAAGAGTCACCCCCAGAGAATCTCTTTTGTTGCTCAGATGTGGCCTCTCTCTCAGCCAACACAGCAAGCAAACTCAATGCCATCCCCTCTCTACGAGGTGTAAACCTCCCTAGCAACATGGGACAGAAACCCCAGAATGAGCTGGGACTCAACATCAAAGGATTGAGAAAACCTTCTTGATCAAAAGGGGGAAGAGAAAAATGAGACAAAATAAAGTGTCAGTGGCTGAGAGATTTCAAACAGAGTTGAGAGGTTATCCTGGAGGTTATTCTTACACATTATATAGATATGACCTTTTTATTTTAAGGTGTATTAGAGAGGCTAGAGGGAAGTGCCTGAAACTGTAGAGCTGTTGTTTCTTGAAGATAACTGTATAATGATATAGCTTTTGCAATGTGACTGTGTGATTGTGAAGCCTTGTGTCTGATACTCCTTTTATCTACGGTATGGACAGATGAGTGGAAAATGTGGATTAAAAATAAAGAAATAATAGGGGGAACAAATGTTAAAATAAATTGGGTAGAGGGAAATACTAGTGGCCTAATGTGACAGAGAGATAAAAGGTATGATGTATATGAGTTTCTTCTTTTTTCTTTTTATTTCTTTTTCTGGAGTGATGCAAATGTTCTAAGAAATGATCATGGTCATGAATATATAACTATGCAATGATACTGTGAGCCACTGATTGCACACCAAGGATGGAATGTTTATGTGTTAAGAATGTTTGTGTTTGTGTGTTTCATCAGCAAAAATTAAAAAAAAAAAAATGAGGCAGCTGTAGTCATATAGGCTTATATGGACCTGATGTCCAAACTGTGTCCTTTTATGATAAAAGCCATCCCAGAAATTAATCTGACATAATGCCACTTGTTTTAAATATGCATATTTATATATATGCAGAGAATACCTCTAATGTTCAGAAGAGTACACACAAAACTAGTCAAAGCGGTGCCTCAGGGAGACCACAAATATAAGATCTCTTACTGATTTTTGAATTTTGTATCATAGGCATTTGTTACCATTCAAATAGGAAAAAAAAATCAGTTACTTTTGAAAATAATTATTTATTGCATATTTTCCTCCAGAGTTTATGTCTAGGTTCACCTTTAATGTAAAGTACTTCAAGAAAGAAGAGGAACTAGCATTCAAAATATGGTTGGCTGTCCATGGTCATGTTACTTACACAAAGATGTTTTTACACAAACATTTCTCGAACTCATATTATGAGTCTGACACTGAGTTAGTTGCTATAAAAATCAAGGTGACCTGGGCAAAATTTCCACCCTTGTGGAAGGGAAAGACAGGGAGGAAAGGAAAGAAAACAAGGAGAGAGGAGATCATTTGCCATCACTGTAATTTCTCTTCATGTGACTGCAACATTTTGTTGTTCTTTGTTCTTAATGAATGGAGTTGGGTCATATTCTTTGTTTGACAAGTCTTAGAAATAAATTGGAAAACATATTTTCTAAACTAATCCCATGAGTAGACAATGTATTCAGGACTTCAGTGGTATAATCTTCAGTTCTTCAACTCCACAACTCTTCTACCTTCTTTCTCTGTTCTCTGTTCTCACAGTTCCCAAAAAGGTGTAGATGTGATCCTAAGTAGGTGGCCTTCTCCCATTTCTGCTCTGCTTATACGTATCAAGGACCATGAAAAGCCAGCAGATAGTGCAGTTGAAGTGTGAGCGTCCCAAACAATATGACAAAAAGAGAGCATTTCATGGTGCAGATTGGACAAGTTTCCATTCCCTGCTAAGAATGAGAGTATGAGAGTGAGGTAGCAAAATCGAAAAAATTATGTGAAGAAAAAAGTCTGACCTTCACTTCGTCATGATTCCAATTTAGCTGTGGTTATTTTTTGAAAGAAAGACTTTCAGTCATTCCCTCTAAACAGCTTTTTTAGGTGGTTGTGGAAGATTTGGGCCATCTTAAAGGACAGAGGTTTAGAAGTGTTTCATTGTTGCAGTGATTCAAACCCACATACCTCATTTCTTCATCAAAATCCCATTTACTTGGCAGTGAATATTGATGATGAGGGTGAGGGGTGTAGGTGAGAACGGGTTCCTCCTGGGGTGCGTGGTATGTTGTGGAAGGGAAGTAGCTAAGATCCACATGCGTCTTCCTTTCATAATGACCACCTCCAGGATTTGGCTGTAATGGGTGACAGCTGTTTTTGGCTGCTGGCGGTTCCACCAGAATCTGCTGGAAGAATGGTTCTGAAGAGTTTGGAGAAGAGGAGGAGTCATAAGGCCAACTGGCCAGAGGAAAAGGATAATTGGGACAATGCCTGTCATTGAGAGGATTTCTCCCCAAAGCAGCATTTTTATTCCATGTTTGCAGATCATTGCTATCCGAGTAGACTCCAGGGACTGAAGGCTGAAGTAGGTCTCCACTATTACAGATCATACTATTGAACAATTTGCATTTCTCATAGAGCTTAGTGGGACCCAAGGTGGAAGTGAGGTCTGCCAGATCAGTGGTTCCCTCAAAACCACAACCCTTGGAGAAGGATAAACAATCATTCAATGACTTCTGCGGGGAAGTGTTAGCTATTAAATGTCCACTGTAACTACCAGGCAATTGGACACCTTTCTGGAAAGACCAAGTTAAAGGCAAACTTTCCCAAGTTTGTGTTTCACCTGAAAGACACTGGAAAGAAAAATGAAATGTTCATGTTAATAAGTTAAATAAATTGACACAACTACCACAGGCACTCACGAGTTAGTCTGTACAAATAAACACTTTGTCCGATTTTCCTCATTCCTTACATATTTGAAGCACAAACACGGCCGCTTTCTTACAGCCACTCAAGATGCAAAAGAAGCAAAGGCTGCTTCCATTTCAATTTTAAAACTACTAATCCTAAGAGCTGAATATTCCTTTACTCTGAGGAGCTATGAGTATGTTAAGATGCTTCACCCTCAAACACAAATCGAATATCCTGTCTTTGTGAGGAACAGAGGTGTTAAAGAAAAATCAAGCAGCAACTTCAAAGATTATATTATACTCAGTCTGACTCCCGGGAGTTTTCCACCATTTTTTTTTTTTTTTAAATAATTTCCCTCCTTGACCTTTCTATTTTTTAGTGCTTGCTGTAGTCTGAGAGACAAGGGTTGTAGTTTTTCTCTCAGGAGGCTCCTCTCAGGGCTCAAGGGAATTTGGTTGAATCAAAAATAAAGCATCTAGAGTATTTATTTTTATAAATGTTGGAAGCATATTGTCCTCCAGCTAATCATAGGAATAGAATCTGGTTGGGAATTCAGTTACGTTCATGTTTCTGTAAAATGATCAAACTAACAAGAGGATGGGTCTGGGGTGGTAAGAAAGCAGCAGAGAGATGGGAGGAAGTGACTTTTGACTTGTCTCATGGCTGGGAGAGGGGAGGAAGAACCAGCCATCTGGGTTTAGGAGCGCATGTTTCTCTGCAACAGACTCAAGTAATAATTTTTTTCTATGTAAGGTCCATTTAGAGCTTCCAGGGATAGTCCAACTCCATCTCTCTTCTCTAGAAAAGAAATGTGGTGCACTGAGCAGTAGAAAAGTGTAGGACTTACTATCACTGTTATACAGATGAACCCCAACCCTGTGATATGACTCCCACAGAACAGTGAATTTCACATCACAGTTGATCTGCAGAGAGTTGCCTCCCCTGGCCCCCCTGCTCTGCCAGCACCGTCATTTTCAGAAACTGCCTGGTTACTTCATAGTGGTGGAGTGGACTTAGGAAATAATTTCCTTTGGGGTGGATGGGTAGGGTGGAGAATGGAGATTTTTGAGAGGAACTAAAAGGCATGAGGCTTCTAGAGCAGCTAGAAGGAAAAATCTGATATGATGGTATGGTAGCCCATGACAAACTCTGGGAACTGTCCTGTAACTATTTGTTCAAGAGTGCTTTGAAAACTTGTTTTTTTCTTTCCTTGCTTGATATATATGTTATACTATACAATAAAAAAAATTTTCAAAAAGAAATAGGAAAAATAAAAAAGCATGAGGCTAGATAGTTTATAGAGATCATTTTAGTCCACTTGGCCTCAACCAGAAACAAAATATAGGGTAGCAGATATAGGTCAATTACCAATTCAAGTTTCTTTTTAAAATTATAGTAGGGAAGATAGTTCTAAAATTATATGGAATTTATGGTTGGGAACAGGCTACAAAGATGATAGAAATAAAGAATAAAACTTCACTCAATTGCTCTGCAGATGCTTGCTTATAGACACGCCTGTTAGTACCCGGGTTTGGCTGTCATTGGAGGGAAGGGACCAGGGCAGTCTGTGGCCCCCACCACAGGAATGACTAGTTGCCATATGTTTTGAGCAGACATGAGGAAAGGTTACCTTTGATTCTAGGCTGCTCCTCAGCTTTAGAGAGACAGAGGAGGATACTGAGTGCACTTTCCTCATTGTTCTTCTTGCCTCTGCTTCTACTTTGGTTTCTGGTTTCGGATGATCATGCTCTCCCTTTGACTTAAAGGAGACAATGAAATAAAAAGAAAATAATAAAATAAATAACTAGGTTGTACTTCATAGGGTGTACATTTTTTTTACTATAGGTCCTGCTGGGTCCTGTAATTGACTGTGGTAACAAGATTGGATAAAAGTTTGAGGCACTGCTCAAGCCTGCATGCTCTTTCTTGCCTCCCAGGTTTTGCTTAGGATGGCCCCTCTTCCAGTGATGCCTCTGACCCACCTGACAAAGTCAGATTTGCAATTTCCATAAGTAAAATTTATTAACTGCCTTCTACCCTAAATGCAAGATGCATTAATAAACACCCAATGTGCTTTATCGTGGAATCTTCAATACAACCTATAAGGTAGGTACCATGAGTATCACCCACAGGTCGCAGAAGAACAAACTGAGGCATGGAGAGAGTCATGTGGCTAAGTGGTGGAATTAGGATCTAAAGTGTGCTGGAGCCAGCCAGCTGAGAGCCAACAGTTCAATCTTCAGTCTTGTGAGCTGGTTGTTAAAAAACTGCTGGTAGGCTTGAAATCAGCTGTGGTGGAAATTCTTATATTTCAGAGATCATCAAATGGTACAAATCAGAAGTTGTTTGTTTATTTTCCCAGAGAGCTGGCTAACCAGTACACCACTGACCAGAGTCCACTCTCTTCACCCCTTTCTCTAACACCACCTCCATCAGTAATTCCGAATATCCACATTTCACATGAAGCTGAGATTTAGGGGAGTAACGTAACTGGCTCTGGTTTACAGAGCTAGTTAAAAGCCAGAGCTGGCACTCCCTGAACTCAGTAAAGGTTTGTTGAATCAAAGAGAAACTGAATCGCATGATTAGCTCAAACCCAACCTGGAAAAATATGAAGCGTCCATCATGCCTCCAGAAGTTGGTGACGGGGAAGCCCCCGTGGCCTCGGCAAGGAATTAGCTTCAGGGGCCCGTTGCAGTTGGGACAGTATTTCTCTACAAAAGAGCAGATGGGGTGGGGGGCATGCCCAGCTGAGTATGTCAGTCAACTCCTGAGTCCCTGCTGTCCTTCCCACTTTAGCCTTGACTCTGGGGCGGCAGAGAATAAACCTGTCCTGTGGGTTTACCACTGGGTATTACCCCCTGACCGTAGGAGCCCTGGCCACCATCCTAGCCTAGGTCAGTCTCACAAACAGAGAAGCAGCAGCTGCCTACCAAGTAGGGTGTTTCACAGGTCAAGGAAGAGCTCTTCTGAGCAGAAAATCCCTCCCCACTCATTTACTGATACTTGAAATTCTTTGTAGAGGAGAGTATAAAATTCTTTCATTTCACAGTTAGTACTAAGGGGCAAGGGTCAAAACTACATGGGAGAGAGAACAGAGCTACTTAAATTTTCACTATGGTATAAATGGCAGACCCCAGTTTCTGCCTGGAGAGCCAGTCTTGAAGACAAATTACAAGGAAAAACATGAAGTAAATTGAGGTCTGAAGTGGGCAAGGCACAGAGATGGGCACAGACTGTATCCACCTCACAATTTGGCAAATATGATTAAAAAAACTAAAAAAACCAAATGAATAAATATCTCAACTTCCAAATATGACCCACAAACCTAAATAGCATGGAATTCAGTCTAACCTCCAATTTAGTCCCACCTGTCATCAAAACACTCATTGAGATCACTCAGGGACCATTTCCCAAGATGTCAGGGTGACAAATCTGATAAACGACTTCTTTTAAGCTTTCCATTGGTGCACTGATGAATTAATGTTGCTCCTCTACTTGACACATCTTCCTTTCAATGGGGGCCTTGAGACACATGTCTTAACCCAAGAGACCAGTTTTACTGGTGGCAGATCTGGGCACGGCAGATCAGTGGGGCATCCCCGGGGGGTAGAGGGGCTGGTCTGGCTCCCTCATGGCCCACAGAGGAACAGCCTTAGCCCCAGCCACACTCGGAATGGAGGTTGGGTCCTGGGGCCGGGATGTGGCATCCCACCCTGGCAGATGCCTCTGAATCAATGTCAGCTTCCTTGCCCGTCCCACCGAGCCCCACTCACTCTGCTGCCTCTGCCGGGCTTTGTCGCAGATGGCAGGTCGCAGGTAGATCTTCTGCCCGTCCTGGGTGGAGCAGTCACGGCTGCACACCACCACGCCCAGGCAGGACTTCTTGAGGATGCGCGAGTTGTGGTTGTTGGTGTTGCGCATGGCCCAGCTGCTGAGGTGCTTCTGGGCGCTCCTGTCCTCCGAGCTGTAGATGTGCTTCACGTAGGAGTCCGGCCATTCCTCGAAGCAGTCCGCTCTCTTCACATTCTAACAGAGGCACAGGAATAGTGGTAGTATATTTTCAGGAAGAAAATACAACTGTCATTCTCTGTGGAGTCAGTAAGCAGGGAAGAAGTTTGGGCAACTCAAGCTGACCAAGAGACCTCTGGAAAGGACCTCCCTGGAGTAACTCTGACTGTGGGCTCTGAAGGCTCAGCTTTGCTGCACTGATGGGGCTTTCTTTCCACCACTGAACCAAAATGAGCTTTCATTCAGCTCCTCTGAGTGCTACCGACTGATGGCTCTCTCTAGCCCTTGTGACAAGGTTCCAGGCATTTCTTACTAGGCATCCATGAGGGTGCTCTTACACATGATTGTGCTCTTACACAATAACTGGGGGAAAATTGTGGCTGGATACTGTGTGCTTCTGTCTCATCCCACACTGTAGTTACCTTCTTGGGAATCCTATGGGTGATGCAAAGGCAGCAGGGATAAGCAGCAGGAAGAGTTCAGAGCAGTGGTTATGCAGGGTCCTGCGAACACTACCTCCCTAAAGGAGATTTTCTTCCTTTACTTTATAGAGTCCTCAACATGGCAGAGGAGTAGTGAAGGGATTGTTTTGACCAGAAGCTCCTAATGCTCTTGCCCAGGAATGAGATGATTCCCTGTGCACAAACAGCTGACTGACCTCTTCAGGAAACACGGGACACTCAATCCTGATAGTATAAGTTAGTTGGTTTCTGTGCCTCTGTTTCATCTGCAAAATGGGAATAATGAGACCTGCCACCTCACAGTTGCTCTGAGGACTAAAATGCGATCACATAAATAAGCCCTCAGTGAGTACTGGTTAGCTGTGAAGTCACTGATGTGGCAGGGCATTTTCCTTGGCCCTACATTGGTGCACAGGTGCCTTTGGGAAATGCTAGTCAGTTCTTAGAGTGAGGATCATTGAACAGTCTCAGCAGTCAAACTCAGGCTGTGCCCACCCCACAGCGTCCAGAGACCTGTCCTAGGTTGAGGACATTTTTCATTTAGAAGATTCTGGAAGGTTAGAAAGGAGACTACCCCCCAGCCACCTCTCTCTTCTTCCCCCAAAACAAAGTATAGCTTAGAACATGGGGAAGAAAAGACAAGAGAGTATAGAAGGAATAAAGCAAACATTGAAGTCAAGGTAGATGGACAGCGTGGGTGTCCGAGTTAGACTTCAAGTTTAAAATGTGCTAATGCTCTTTGCAACATGATGCCCTGAGAAAGTGACTTTGTCTCTGAAGCCTCATTTTCCTTTTCCATTAAATGGGGGCATTAATTAAACCTGCCTCACGAGAGTGACAGGAAGTACAGATTTGTGTAAGCTGTAAATCCTCTGTAATGGTAGTTGTATGAATTTCTGGGGGAATTGAGTGGGTCTGAGGAAATATAAATGCAAGATTTTCTGTACATGAGGGATAGTACTATTTAGTGGTTAAGAGCAGGGGTTTGCTTGTCCAGAGTGATGCCCAGATAAATCCCAGAGTGATTTGAACAGTGATTAGGGAAGTATTTGCAAAGTCCCCTAGGGGGAATGGTGAGAAAGGGGGAAAATTCGACTTCCCCAAGCGGAGAATTCTTGATATTCTCACAGGCAGTGGAAACAGCCAAAGCAATAGGCCAAGCCTCCAATCTTGGGGTTTGTTCATATGAAACTTTATCCCACAAAAGATAGGCTAAGCCTACTTAAAATTAGGCATAAGAGAAACCCCCAAGAGAACCTCTTCTGTTGCTCAGATGTGGCCTCTCTCTCTCGGCTGACACAGCAAGCAAACTCACTGCCGTCCCCCTCTCTGCGTGGAGCATGACTCCCAGGGATGTGGACCTTCCTGGCAACGTGGGACAAAAATCCTAGAATGAGCTAGAACTGAGCATCAAAGGATTGAGGAAATCTTCTCGACCAAAACGGGGAAGAGCGAAATGAGACAAAATAAAATGTCAGTGGCTGAGAGATTCCAGAGTCAAGAGGTTTTCCTAGAGGTTATTCTTACGCATTAAATAGGTATCACCTGTTTAATTAAGATGTAATGGAGAGGTTGGAAAGAACTGCCCAAAAATGTGGAGCTGTGCTCCGGTGGTCATGTTTCTTGAAGATAATTGTATGATGATATGGCTGTCACAGTGTGACTGTGTGGTTGTGAGAGCCTTGTGTCTGATGCTCCTTTTGTGTACCTTAGTGACAGACAAGTAAAACATATGGATTAAAAATAAATAAATAATAGGGGGAACAAATGTCAAAATAAATTTAGTAGATTGAAATACTGGTGATCGGTGAAGGGGAGGGGTAAGGGGTATGGTATGCATGAATTTTTTTCTGTTTGCTTTTTATTGCTTTTCCTGAATTGATGCAGATGTTGTAAGAAATGATCATGATGAACATACAACTATGTGATGATAGTGTGAGTTATTGATTATGTAACAAGAACAGAATGAGCATATGATAGGAATGTTTGTGTTTGTGTGCAGATATGTATCATAAATAATAAATTAATTAATTAAAAAAAAAGAGCAGGGGTTTGCAAACCAGGTCATGCAGGCCAAATCCAGCCTACTACCCGCCAATAAAGTTTTATCAGAACACAGCCACATTTGTGCATTGAAGTGTAGTTTCTGGCTACTTTTGCACCGTACCAGCAAAGTTGAGTAGTTGTGGAGGAGATACTGGCTGACCCAAGAAGCTTAAAATATTTACTTTCTGTCCCTGTACAGACAGTTTGCCGACACCTAAGAGCATGGAGGCCAATTGCCTGGATGTGAATCTTAAGGAATTTCCTTGACCTTTCAGTGTCTTCATTTCCTGCTCTGAAAAATGAGGGTGAGCAGTGTAACCACCTCATAAGGAAGTTGTGTGGATTGAATGAGTTAATATATGCCACGCCTGACACAGAATAGTTTCGTCTAAGTGTTAGCTGTTATGAGACTGGATCTGGGGCCCCCTGTACTGGCTTTCTGGAGAGAAGACACACAGAGAGGTCACTGCATGCTCCAAACCTCTATGTACTAAGCCAACTGCAAGACAGGAGCCTGTGCCCCGATGAAATAAAAGCTTAATCGGCGCCTCTCTCGTTCCACCACCTTCTGACCAGGACTGGCCCTTCCTGTGCCACTGTAACGCCTATGGCATGAGAAGGGAAAGGAGGACAGTAAGAGGAGGGGCAAGGGCATGAGTCAGAGGAGTGTGGCGGCTGGGGAAGTCCCCTCCGGTCATGAGGAGTTTGCGGGAAGGAGGCCCAGACCCTGATGGAACTGTCTTCTTTTTTCAGGTCTTTCTTCCTTCCCCATTTTCCCCAGTAGAAAGCACCCCAGGCCTCTCCGTCTTCTGCTTTCTCCACCCACCTTTTCTACTTTCCCTCCTGTTCTGACCTACAGACCCTTTGTTTTCTGTTACAGAAGTGCCATCAAAGCCACAATAGAGTTTTTTATCTTTCAAAATAATAAAAATGCAGCTAAAACATTAAAATGGGCACTTTGCCCTAACAATTCGGGACTGAAAAAAATCTACTTGGAGGATTTGAATTTTGCAAACGTAAAGCCCAGTTGTGAGGATGGCAGAGGCGAAGGCAAGGTGCATTTGAAGTAAGGTGAACAGCTTCACGTTTTAAAGGTGAGACTTCCCCTCAGGCAGGCCAGTGCCCCAAATCCTGTGAACCACAGGAGGGGGGAATATTTAAGAGAGCTTTTCAGTTCCTTTCTAAAGCAACAACTGGGGAGGAAGAAATGGTTTGTACTGTCTTTTAAGCTATTTCTTAAACAAATAGCCAAGAGAATAACTTGATGCAAACGCAATTATTCCCAATAATTTTCTCAGTCCATGGTTATCAAAATGATTTCTGCATTGTGAATGGCACTGGGTAAATGGGGTGGCCAGGTGGAGGAGTTGTTTATGTCCAGTTTTTTTATTTTTAATTACAAATTGTTTTTTTATTTCTTGTTTAATGATATGTATGAGTCAATTAGAATGACAGCAACAAAAATAACATTATGCAAGCAGAATCCAAAGAAGAAAAATTAAATTTCCGTGATACAACATTAAATGCTATTTATATTTCTTTAACTGAAACCACAAAACTCATTTGGGCATTAATTCCAAATTAATCAACAAACAACTAAGACTAATTTGGATAAAAATAAAACTTTGGCAAGCGTTTACTGCAAAACTGAGACTCATATATTTCTAAAATGATTTTTATAATCTTGATCACTGATACATATCTGTATTAGCCAGATTTTCTGCTGAAGTGGGTAGAAGAGATTGAAGTTGGGAACTTGGCTAGTAATATTTTTATTACAATAAACATACTTACTGGAATTGAACCGTTTCTGTATAATTTTAATTCCAGTCCCTATTGCAGGGCAGAAACACACAGGCAGTCAATAACTTTTTCCTGAGTAAATGAACTGTGCTGCCAAGCGTTCAGAATTAAACAATTTACAGCCTAGTATTTAAAAATAGCTTGTCACCACTCTAGGTAATCTTACCGATTGTCCTTCGATTTATATTCAAATATGCCAAGGCCAAGGGAAAAAAACTGTGTTCACATTTAATCCCATAAACATTTTATGGTATTTTTAATATGGACACAAGCACAAATGGGTGTTAAGTGTCTGCTCTTAGTTTTATTTTTTTCTCTGCAGTTCTGCCCTGTGCTTCCTGTTGGTCTAAGGCTGTGACTGCAGCAGGATATTGCAGGCCTGGAGGCTTGAGGCTGCTAAGCTGGAGCAGGCACCTTCTCTGCGCTGTGACAGGTCTATTTAACTAGCACAGCTGTTGTAGCTGCTGTTCGCAGTACAAAATAGTAGAGCTGTCCGGAAAAGGCATGGCTCATAAAATTATGTCCAGTCTTTTGACTGAATGTTTAGTGGGATTTTTGACATCTTTTTATGTTAACATTGATGGAAAACCCAGACCCCACTAATGGAAAGGAACCCAAGTATCAAATGGTTGATGGCAATTTCTGAAAACCTTTGAAATTTAAAGACATCAAAGAGGTAACCTTTTAAGAGAGAGCGTAATCATTTTTAACTCTTGTTTAGATTTAAAGAAAATATTTTCTCCTTTTTAGAACCTTTGTTTATTTTAATTTCTAACTTTGCATGAGTAACTCTTTGTTTTTCCTCTTGGTTAAGAAGTTTATAATTTAAAGGGAATATTCCTGAGGTTTCCAACATGCAAATCTAACTAATTTCTTTTATAACATCATGGATAGTACATCACTGAGGATTTAATTAAGATTTCTGTGACTGCTGTATGTGATTTTTTTTCATTAATCTAACTTAAAATCTTTGAATTCTATACAGTCATAGAGAATTCATCATCCTCCTATCATTTTAATTTACCTTAATTACATGAAATTTTAATAGGCACCTTAAGAATCAAGTATATACTATTATTATTTGAAGTAAAAAATTAAAATCAAATTTCTAAAATCAGCTGTCAAAATATCTACATTATCGTGTTACTATATAAAAATTGGCTTTCAAATAGGCTGAATCCCCAGTCTTGGGGTTTGTTCATATGAAGCTTAACCCTGCAAAGGATAGGCTAAGCCTACTTAAAATTAGGCCTAAGAGTCACTCCCAAGAGAACCTCTTCTGTTGCTCAGATGTGGTCTCTCTTTCTCAGCCAACACAACAAGCAAACTCACTGCCCTCCCCATCACTATATGGGACATGACTCCCAGGGGTGTGAAACTTCCTGGCCATGTGGGACGGAAATCCTATAATGAGCTGGACTCAGCATCAAGGGATTGAGAAAACCTTCTCGACCAAAAGGGGGAAGAGCAAAGTGAGACAAAGTGTCAATGGCTGAGAGATTCCAAACAGAGTCGAGAGGTTATCCTGGAGGTTATTCTTACACATAATGTAGATATCACCTTTTTAGTTAAGGTGTAATGGAGACACTGGAGAGAACTGCCTGAAAATGTAGAGCTGTGTTCCAGTAGCCATGTTTCTTGAAGATGATTGTATAATGATATAGCTTTCACAATGTGACTGTGTGATTGTGAGATCCTTTTGTCTGATGCCTCTTTTGTCTACCTTATGGACAGATGAGTGAAACATATGGATTAAAAATAAATAAATAATAGGGGGGAAATGTCAAAATAAATTTAGTAGCTTGAAATGCTAGTGATCAATGAATGGGAGGGGTAAAGGGTATGGTATGTATGATTTTTTTTTCTGTTTTCTTTTTATTTTTTTTCTGAATTAATGTAAGTGTTCTAAGAAATGATCATGATGATGAATATACAATTATGTGATAAAAAAAGAATGTTCAGATTGTATGTTGATTGATTTTATTAATAAAAATTTAAATTAAAAACTTTTAAAAACTTGTAAATAAATAAATAATAGGGGAACAAATGTTAAAATAAATTTAGCAGATTGAAAAAAAATTGGCTTTCATTTGGAATATAGTCCACTTTTATATAAATCAGCTATCTATCAAGTTTTCTTAGTTATAAGATTTTCTTATTAATTCTGTTTAAATGAATATTTCCAAATAAAACAGGAATTGCAAACATTTACTTTGCTGGTTTGAAGCTGTTATGAACCCCAGAAAAGCCACAGTCTTCTAACCCAATCTTGTGGGGGCAGAATTATTGTTTCAGGTAGGACCTTTTGATTAGATTGTTTCTGTGGAGATGTGACCCACCCAGTTGTGGTTGGGCCCTTTTGTTAATTATTTTCATGGAGATGTGACCTGTCCATTCACGGTAGGTTATAATCCATTTACTGGAGTCCTTTAGGAGAGTTCACTCATGGCCGAGAGGATGCAGACAGAAATGCTCTAAGCGCTAAGCAAGAACTCACAGAAATAGGCAGGACCTGAAGAGAGCCGATACAAAGAGCAGAGAGATGAAACCAAGAGACACAGATGTTTGGAGATGCTAAGCTAAGAGATGAAACCCTGAGTTTGCCCTGGAGAAGCTAAGTGAGGCCACCAGATGCTTGGAGGGCCACTGGAATCAGAAGCTTAGAGCAATGGAACCCAGGAACAAAGGACCAGCAGATGTTGACCACATGCCTTCCCAACTGATAGAGGTGTCACAGATGCCTGCTGCCTTTCCTCCGAGAAGGTATCCTCTTATTGGTGCCTCAATTTGGACATTTTCATGGCTTTTGAATTGTAGCTTGTATGTTAATAAATTCCTGTTATAAAAGCCAATCCATTTCTGGTATATAGCATTCCAACAGCATTAGCAAATTAAAATATGTGCCTTTAATCAAATCGGATAGAGAAAAAACATTAGAAAAAAATATTCAGCCAGCTTTTGGACTTACACACAACTTTTCAGGAACAATTCTGGGCCAACAGGAAACCAAACTCAAACTGTTATCAAATATAGAAATCAGCTCAATAAATTGCTTTTGCTTAAGTGCAAGAATTACTCCTTAAGCTAATTCTGAATTTCTTACCTTGGGATAAGGAGTCAAAGCCCCTTATTTGCTCACTAAGCCAAGCCAGAGTACCCCAGCTTCCAAATTCTCTCCATCACCTAACTCACTCCTCTTCTCTCTTGCCTCTCCAACTCCACCCGAGTAAGCAAGGACCTGATGGTGGGCGCCCAGAAAAGAGTTTCAGCTCCCTCAGGTGCAGTAATGCTTCCATTCCCATTATGCCAGAGGCACAGTGTGGCAGAAGAATGCTTGCTGCAAAACGGGGGTCCCCAGTGATCAGGGGAGTCAACAAGGGTGGTGCCATCCTAGTGACGTTGAAATGACTGTGAGGCCAAGTGGAATGCTGAAAAAGAGGGCCAAGTCATGGGTATCCCTGTCATACCAAAGACAATACGACCTGATTGCACAGTCAGACAACCATTGACAAGAAATCCACAATCTGCTTTACCTGTTGGCTCCATAGCATTGAGAGATACATCCAATTACTACAACTGGCTTATGCTTATTACATTTGAGCCACATGAATTCATAGAAAGAGCTCAAATAATTACCTTTGCTCACAATTTTGAGCTCAACCCATGCAGATGCAAAGAAAATTTTGCTGGCTAATATCATAGTCCAGGAATTAACTAATCAGAGATGGGTCCCCTTTGGAGCTTAATTTACCAGATTTTTGGTTGGCCTATAGCTATGTTTAGCTATATGGATATTTTTATATTTTCTCTATGAAGAATATACTCAGACCTTGAAAATTTGAAATGGCTTGGCATGGATTTGGCCATGGGTTTAATCTAAAAATTGTTTGATACTTAGGAACAGAATGTTTTGGAGTGTTTATCTACTGTGGTGTTATTGGAACAACCTGTACTTAAATGTTCTGCTTAGGAAACTGGCGGGTGTTAGGAACAGAGTGGAGACTCTCCTCTCCCTGGTGAAATGGGCACTATTTAAGAGAAAAAAAAAACTGGGCTTTCTTCCCAATTTCAAAAGGAAAAAATAAATTTGTTAAGGATTCAGATTTCTTATCAGTTATTACAATCAATTGTTAATGATTGTGTGCAACAGTACACATTTTTTAAAAAAAAATGGTTTTGCTAATATTCCCCTTTCGTCCCTCCCCCACACCTCCCATTCCCCAGTAACCTCGAATCTGCTTTCTATCTCTGCAGATTTGCTTTTTCTAGACACCTCTTAAAGTGATATCATACAAATGGCTGTCCTTGTGTGCCTTATTTTTTTTTCCTAAAATGTCACATTTTATTCTTTTGAACTGCTACTTACAACATAATCTAAGTCAATCACTAGAATTATAAATCATGTAACAGTGCTCATGATTCAAAGGCAAGATACAGCCAAGATACCACATGTGCAAGTATTCCATAAATACAAAAATATATGTTTATAAGTATAAGAAACTGTAGTAACATATCTTTGATAATAGCTCTTAGTTCTTTAGAGAAGTATGCCTGGAATTCCGACACTGAAGTCATTGATTATATTCATAACCAGCTTAATGATGATGTTGCCCATTGCCTAACATCTGTAGGACAGTTGGGGTATTTTTGTAGAACATTCATAATTTGAATGTTATCCAAAAGGAGTTTCAACAGCTGATACTCTCTCTGTGCATTTACTGATATTATTTCCATAGGCTTTATTAAATTCTAGCTGTTGTAAATGTTCAAAAGCCTTCATGACATCAGGTTTCTCAAAATTATACACAGAATGGGCTTTTCTTTGAACAAACTTCTGAAACTCATTATAGGCCATTTGAAAATTAAAGGGCTCGTCTTCACAGATGTCATTTAAATGTTTCATAGCTATTATAAGACATATTTCCAAGACAGACAGACCATGTACAATATTTGCTTTAGAGTCCATGCTACACAACCGGTTTGTTTTCATGAGATCTGCTGCAGTCATAAATGGGTATGACATTGTCACATGATTTAAAGCAAGCATCAACATGTGTAATGACTGCAGGTTTTTGCTGACATTGAAATGCTTCTGTAGTACTTCTCGTACACTTCTATCTTCTGAGAGATACTGAATATTCTCATTCCGTTACTCAGCAAAAAGCTTGTCTGGAAATTCTGGAGGTAAAGATAATTGTTCTTTAAATATTTTAAGCTATTTTGGAAAACCAAATGAATTTATTAAATGTATTTGCTGGTGGGAAAATCGTGACTTCACTCTTTTTTCTAGGAGTTCCAAAATATCCAATCTACACGTAAGACCAATAACTGCTATTGGAGTGTGTGCAGACTGAGAAATGTCAAAGATTATAGAGGAGAGTTTGGTTTTTATGATGAGCAGAAAGATCAAATTCATCTAATACGAAGATCACTGGGCAGCTGCTAGTCCAGTCACCCTTTTTTAATGCTTCCAGAAAAAAATGGAAGTTTTCAGCAAAGCTTCCAAAAACTTTATCTCCAACTATATTTTCTAGATTTAACTGCCTTGTGATTTCCTTTAGGAAAATTTTATCATTGATCTGCAGCAGTCCATTCCGGTGAACTTGTAATACATTTTCACTCACTTCTATTTCCATGAGTTCCTTCAAAGCATGATTTACTACCATGGTCTTTCCTGATCCTTGGGGTCCAACAATGAGCACAGAGTTACTTTATCCCTGGATAGCAGTTCTTTTTAGCAGCTCAATTAAGTGTTTGTATTGTACCTGAATTCCAAATAGGTTACTATGTGGACTTTGATGGCAAAATCTTTCACAAAAAAATTCTTTGCAGCTGTGAAAGGCACGCTGTATGTATTAAGGTGTTATTCTTTGATTTACGACTGCTCATTTCAACAAACTCAAATCCTTTCTGTCATCCTCCACAGCTCCAGGGAAGGCACTCAAAAATGGGGGGCAGGAAAGGTAAGTGTGTCTTTGGGGCTTCATTGCCTTTTTCTGGCTCTGACTTTCACTCTGGGGCAGCAGTAGCACCAAACCGTATAGGCAGTGGAGCCTGGGGGTGAGGGTTGTATGCCTTATTTATTTCACTGAGCATGTTTTCAAGGTTCTTCTTGATGCAGCCTGTCTCATAACTTCATTCTTTCTTATGGCCAATTAATATTCCATTGTGTGGGTACTACATTAGTGTATCCGTTCATTTGTTGATAGACACCTAAGTTATTTCCACCTTTTGGCTATTGTGACTAATGTTGCTATAAATATTGCTGTACAAGTATCTGTTTGAAACTCTGTCTTCACTCTCTTTGGGTATATAGCTAGATCATATGGTAGATAATTCTTGGTTAAACTTTTTGAGGTACTGTCACATTGCTTTCCACAGTGTGTGCACCATTATATATTCCCACAAGCAATGGACTGGAGTTCCAATTTCTCCCCTTCTTCTCCAACACGTTATTTTCTTCTTCTTTTTTTAAAATAGCCATCTTTGTGTATAGGGATATCCAGTTTTAACAGCACCATTTGTTGAAAACACCATTCTTTCCCCAAATTAATGTACTGCACTCTTGTCAAAAATCAGTTGGCTATGGGTATGGGGCATTATTTGTGGACTCTCAGTTCTTTTCTATTGGCCTATGCAGTACCGCCCTGCTTTGATGACTGTGGCTTTGTAATAAGGTTTTTTTTTTGCATGGGCAGGCTCTGGGAATCAAACACAGGTCTCCAGCATGGCAGGCGAGAATTCTGCCAATGAGTCACAATTGCTCGCCCTGTAATAAATTTTGAAATGGGTATGAGGCCTCTAACTTTGTTCTCCCTTTGCAATTGTTATTGGGTAATTTGGGGTCCCTTGCAATTCCATATGAATTTAAGGATCAGCTTTTCCATTTCTGCAATAAGAGCTGCTGGGATTTTGGTAGGTATTGCATTGAATCTATACATTGTTTTGGATATTTTAATAATGAATCTTCCTATCCATGAAATAGGCACTGATTTTGTTCCATTAGATCAGAGGATCATGAGTACTTCCATGGAAGTTAACACAGCTAAATGGATGGACCCTGTGTCCCTACACCTGCTATTATGTCTGGAATGTTGCTTCTACTCAAAAATGTTCAATGTCTGTTTTAGTTTCCCATAACTAAAACAAATGCTAAAACAAATGCCATAAGGTGGGTTGTCTTAACAAAAGGAATTTACTGACTCCTGGTTTCAGAGGCTTGAAGGTTTGCTTCCTCCCAGACTCAGTATCTTCTGGAAGCTTGGCTCCAGGGTTCTTTGGCTTTTCTGTCACAGGGCAATGCACATGTCAGTGTCTTCTCATTTCTCTTCCAAGTATCATTGACTTCCACCTTCTGACTGCTCTCTGTGTCTTCTTTTTCTGTGTCCAATTTCCTTTGATTGTAAGGACTTCAGGCCTATTGGATTAAGGCCCACCTTCATTCAGAGTGGGCACACCTTAACTAATACCATCTTCAAAAGTCCTATTTGCAAATGAGTTCCCACTCATAGGACCAGCAGTTGGGACCTGAACATACCTTTTATGGGGAGATCAATCTCCAATAATATCTTAATGAGGGTTGTATTCACTGTTGTCAATGACTAATCTACTAATTTTGACATAGCTGACGTGTAAAAAGAAGATGCAACTTGTGTTTGGATGACTGAATTGAAGCCTAAAGTATGTAAGAGGACTAAAAGAAGAATCTGCCTGTGTGTTGCAGAAATGCTGATCCTGCCCAGAAAATAAAATTATGAAAAATAAGCTACAAAGTCTTTATATAAGTGGAACAGAGAATGAAAGTAGGGAAACATAATAATAAGCCACTGCATTTGATCCTTTAAACTAGATGTCTTTTTTCCAAACAGGTGATCTGAAGAACATTAAACACCTGAGGAGCTCTATGAAAGAAGGGCTCCATGAGAAAACAGTATGGCAGTTCCTTAGAAAGTTAAGTACAGAATTACCATATGACCCATGTTTTAGTTTGCTAAAGCTGGGAAATGCAATATACCATAAATGGATTGACTTTTACAATGGGGATTTATTAAGTTACAAGTTAAAATTCTAAGGCAATGAAAATGTCCACGTTAAGGTATAACAAGAGGATAACTTCACCCAAGAAAGTCCAATGGAATCCAGGATTTCTCTGTCACATGGGAAAACACGTTATGTCTGCTGTCCTTTCCTCTGGGCTTCTGGATTCAAATGGCTTTCTCAGCATCTCTGAGTGTCTGTGTCTAATCTTTATCCAAAATGTTCCCCCTCTTAAAGGACTCCAGAAAGCTAATTAAGAATGGTCAGGGTCACACCTTCATAGAAACAACCTGATAAAAAGGTCCAGCCCACAATTGGGTGGGTTATATCTCCACAGAAACAACTTAGTCAAAAGGTCTCACCAAACAACAGGTCTGCCCCCACAAGATTGAATTAAAAAAACATGGCTTTTCTGGGGTACATAACAGTTTCAAACCGGTACAACCCAGCAATCCCACCAGTAGTTATATAATAAAAGGAATTGAAAGCAGAGACTCAAACAGATATTGGAACACCAATGTTCACAGTAGCATTAATCATAACTGCCAAAAGGTGGAAGCAGCCCAAGTGTTCATCAATAGTGAACAGACAAATAAAATATCATTTATACATACAGTGGAATATTATTCTACCATAAAAAGGCATGAAATTCTGATTCATGCTACAACATAAATGAACTTTAGTAACATCATGTTGATTGAATTAAGCAGGACAGATATTGTTTGATTTCACTTATATGAAATAATTAGAATAAGCAAATTCATAGAGATAGAAAGTAGATTACAGGTTATCAGGGTTGGGGAGGGCTAGGGCGGAAAGAATGCAGAGTTATTGCTTGATGGGTTCAAAGTTTCTATTCAGGGTGATGGAAAGTTTTGGTAATGGATGATGTTGATATTAGTACATTTTGAATGTAATTATTATCACTAAACTATATACTTAAAAGTGGTTAAAATGGGAAAAACTGGGTGGGCCATGGTGACTCAGCAAGCAAAGTTCTCACCTTTGCCATGCCAGAGACCTTGTTCGATTCCTGGTGCCTGTCCATGTGAAAAAAAAAAAGGGAAAAATTATATTGCATATTGTGCTGGTTTGAAACCATTATGTACCCAGAAAAGCCATGTTCTTTTAATCCTAATTCAGTCTTATGAGGGCAGACCTATTGTTTGGGTGGGACCTTTTGATTAAGTTGTTTCCGTGGAGATGCATCCATCCCATTGTGGGTGGGACCTATTGATTAGATGGAGATGTGACCCTGCCCATTCAAGGTGGGTCTTGGATAGTTTACTGGAGTCCTTAAAAGGACTCATAGAGAGAAAGAGAGCTCAGTGCTGATACGGAGATTAAATGCCTAAACACAGACATTTGGAGATGCAGAACTGCCCCAGGAGATGCGAGAAGGCCCACAGGAGCTGAGAGAGGCAACTTAAACCACAAGCCAGGAGGGAAGGACAACAGATGTTGTCAAGTGCCTTCTCATGTGACAGAGAAACTCTGGACACAACTGGCCTTTCTTGAGTAAGGTATTCTCTTGTTGATGCTTAATTTGGACATATTTGTGGCCTTAGAACTATAAACTTGTAACTTAATAAATCCCCTTTGTAAAAGTCAATCCATACATGGTATATTGCATTCTGGCAGCATTAGCAAACTAAAACAGATTCTGGTACCAGAGAAGTAGGGTACTACAGTTTGCAAATATTAAACCTGTTAGAATGGTTTTTACATGGATAAGGGGAAGATTCTGAAAGAATTGTGAGGAGGTGAATAGGAAAGGTCTGGAATGCTATGAAAAGACTGTTGGTAGAAATATGGGCACTAAAGTTTCTTCCAATAAGACCTTAGACAAAAATGATGAATGTGCTGTTGCAAACTAAAGAAAAGCTATCCTTTTTTAAAGTGGCAGAGAATTTGGCAAAATTGAGTGTTGATTGGAAGGTAAAATTTGAAGGCAATGAGCTTGGATATTAGCTGAGAAAATGCATCCTGGCTTCTTCTTGCAGCTTAGAGTAAAATGCAACAGAAAAGGGATAAGCTGAGAACTGAACTCTTTCATGCAAAAAACAAAACAAATCAGAAATTGATGGTCTGGAAAATTCTGGACTTCTAGAAAGTGATACCCCAGAGGCTAGTGTCCCATGTGAAGACTTATCTAAACATGAGTTCAGTCAACCATGTCAGGCCAAGCCAGGATTGGAGATGGAGTTATCCAAAAAGAATTTGTGGAAAGCCCTATTGTCTGATGGTTGTGATCCCTATGTGCTGAGTGGAAAACCAACAAGTTTTTTCCAAGATTTGTATGAACAGAAACACTGCCAGTCTGAACTGAAAGGGACAGAAAAGGGACAAGTAGAAGGAAAAATTACTTGAAAGGCAGAATCATGGAAGCAAAAGTCTGGAGCCAGGAAATCTTGGGCTAGGAGAGGGTATCCACCATGCATGTAGAGAAGGTGAGTTTGCCCTGGAAGCAGAAGGTGGGCCTTCTGCTTTGTTGTTCAGGAAGAATGGTGGTGCCCCAGGCCTTGGAGAGGATGCAGCATATTTCCTGTGGTCTGGGGGAGCATGGCGGCCACCTCATTATTCAAAAAAGGTTGAATGTGTGCCCTGGAGATGGCAGAGAGTCCAAGTGCTACTGCCTCAAGGTTTGGAGACGATGAAGCTGAGAATAAGCTAGTCTCCCCAATGCTTGGATATGTTAAAACCTTCACCCCAGAGTTTGAAGAGAGAAGGGATGCTGGGTAAACCCTTGGAAAGGTTGGGACTGCCACTCTCTCAAGTCTCTAGGATAAACCATCATTCTATAAACGATTCTCAGAAATTAAACTCTAATGGAGTTTGCCCAGCTGGTTTTGGAACTGTTTGGGTCTAGTGATCCTTGTTTTACTTTCAATTTCTCCCTATGGCAATGAGAATGTTCATCCTATGACTATCCCTTCTTTATATATTGGCAGACGATAACTTGTTTTAACTTCATAGGCCTACAGCCAGAGGAGAATTTTTGCCTTAAGACAGGACAAATCATGCCTGGAACTGATTTGATGAGATTTGCACAGTGTTTTTTTTTTACTTGGTATTATATTGGAATTGTTATCAAAATGGTTTAAGGCTTTTGTATATTATGATGCAATGAATGTATTTTGTATATGGAAAGAACATGTCTTTTTGGGGTCCAAAGGTTTGAAACTGTTATGTACTCCAGAGAAGCCATGTTATTTTAATCCTAATTCAATCTTGTGGGCCACACTTATTGGTTGGGTGGGACCTTTTGATTAGCTTGTTTCTATGGAGATACAGCCCACTCAATTGTGGGTGGGAGACGTGACCCTGCCTATTCAAAGTGGGTCTTGGTTAGTTTGCTAGATCCTTAAAGAGCTCACAGAGGAAGCTACAAATGTTGGAGAGGATGCAAAAAAATTGAAACACTTATGCACTGCTGATGGGATTATATAATGCTATAGCCACTATGGAAGACAGTTGGTGATTCCTTAGAAAACTAAATATCAAGTTGCCCTATGACCCAGCAATACCACTACTCAGTATATACCCAGAAGAACTAAAAGCACTGACACAAACAGACATTTTTACACTGATGTTCATAGTAGCATTATTCACAATTGCCAAAAGATGGAAACAGTCCAAGAGCCCTTCAACAGAGAAGTGGATAAACAAAATGTCGTATGTACATATGATGGAATATTATGCAGCAGTAAGATGAAATGATGTCCTGAAGCATATGACAACATGGATAAACCTTGAGGACATAATACTGACTGAAATAAGCCAGTTATGAAAGGATAGATGTATGATTTAACTTTTATGAACTTGGTAAAGGTAAACTCAGAGGTTTATAATACAGAATATAAGGGACCCAGAGATACATGGAAACTAGAGATAGGCAAATAGCTAGCTAATGAAATTGAACTTAAATGTACAAGAATGGATAGAAGTGAAAGCAGTTCATTATGGGATCTATAAGTAATATTGCCATACTGAAGGTGAACATGATTGAAAGGGGTTGTATAGAGCTAAGTACCCTACTGATTAACACTACAAATATAAATAAGTTCTTGTATGAACTACTTTAAAGATATGAATCTTGTACAAAGAGTAAATAATATCAAGGTATGGGAGAAAACTACTATTGCATGCTATGGACTATGTTTAACAGGAAGATATCAACTGTTCCACAGCAATACCAGGAGTAAATAATTGGGGAGGGGGGAGGAGGACAAGAGTTAAGGGGAAGATTGGATTTTCTATTTTGTGAGGGTGTGTTTATTGGTTATTTTTCTCTTGGGAGCAATGAAAATTGTCTAAAATTGAGAGTGTTGATGATTATACTACTAAGTGAGGATGATGTGAGACATGGACTGTTGACTTTAAACATTGTACATAATGCCCAATGGATGGAAGTGGCTGAAGGATACACTGACTGAGAAGTAGGATTGTGAACAGTGGTGTATATATATCATCAAATATCGTGTTGCTGCAGAAAAGAATGAAGTCGTGAGGCATGCAATATGTGAATGAACCTGAGGTCATTATGTGATGAAATAAAAGCCTGAAACTAAAAAGCAAATGTTGTATGGTCAACATTTATAAAACACTTTTAAGAAAACTGAGGCCTAGATTGTAAGCTCTTATAGCAGTCACATTCATTCTGGAGCTGCAATTGTCATTTCTAGATTTTGAGAGGATGTGCTATAATGTATAACCTAGTATTTTCCTGGAATTTTGGGTATCTGTGTGACACCTAAAACTCAGGGTAGGAGTTCTGCAGCTCTGAACTTCAACATTGCCACATACAACTATTAAAGAAACTGAAAAAGAGATCAGATTTCAATTGAGACAAGAATGAAGCTGTTTGGGTCAGGACTAAAGTAAATCAGAATATAAGAGTTAGGAGGACAGTGTCTGTATTTCAGAACTTCACCTACTCTAGGAAGAGAGGTTTAATTTATCCAAAATCTAAAGTTTCTGTAGCATATAATTTAACTCAACCTGTCTAGATAGATCATTTAAACAACCCAAACACATGGAGTCCAGAATGGGAATGAGGGCTTGTAATTCTGTATAGCTTAATGTAATGCTTAGATACATCCCAGAGTATGTGGAGCAGATAATTACCAAGTGTTGGCAGAGTCCCTTGAGGAACAGCAGAGAAAAATATGGAACTATTAACTTTACCACCAAGGAAACTCCTGATACTATTGCAGATATTAAGGACTCCCATGTCAATAGGCCAAGCCCTTGATCTTGAGGCTTGTTCTTGTGAAGTTTATGTATGTAATGGAGAAGTTAAGCCTACCTAAAGTTATGCCTAAAAGTTACTTCTAAAGGAACTCTTTTGTTGCTCAGTTGTGACCTCTCTCTCTCTCTAAGCCCAGCTCTGCAAGCGAAATCATTACCCTCCCCCTTACATGGGACATGATAGCCAAAGGTGAAAGTCTCTCTGGCAACATGGAATGTGACTCCCAGGGATAAGCCTAGCTTTGGCACTGTGGGAGTGACATTGCCTTCCTGACCAAAAGGGGGGAAAATTATAGCAAATAAGGTATCAGTAGCAGAGAGTTCAAACAGATTCAAGAGGATACTCTTATACAAACTTCAGTTAGATATTGCTGTTTTGTTTTATGGTTTGCCAAACCCCAACCAAAACCATTCCTGCCAATCCTAAAGAATACCTAGGGCTCTATCAGAGATTCTGCAAAGATTCTGTGCACTGTGATTACTTTCCAGAAACCTACATGCTCCAGATGGGTTCCTAGGCCAGATAAGTCCTGACACTCAGAGGTGTCAGCTTCTCCAGAACATCAACTAGATCCATCCCCCATCCCATATTATTGACAGCCCTTTTCAACAAGGAAAAGTCAGAATGGGCATAGCCCAAATACCCCTAAGATTGGAAGAAAGATCAAAGGAGAAGGTGGAGTTATAACAGAGAAGATAGGCTTTAACAAATGAGTATAGCTGTTGCATCATTAAAATGCTATTTCTTTCAGTCTCCAGTGTCTTGGTGCAGCAAGAAGGTAAAACGTAAAGTTGTAGAACTGTAACCCATACCAAATTCTGAAATCTGTTCTATAACTAAAGTGTTGTGGTGTGCTTTGAAATGTATTGCTTTTTTGTTTATATGTTATTTTTCACAATAAAAAAAAAGAGGTCGGAGAAAGAGCTCAGAGCCAATACGAAGAGCAGATTAATAGAAACGGACATTTGGAGAGCCAGAAGGAAATTGCCCGAGGAAATACCAGAAGGCCCAGAGGTGCTGAGAGAGCTGTTTGAAACCAGAAGCCAGGAGAGAAGGACAGCAGACATTGCCATGTGCTTCCCATGTGCTACAGGAACCTCCGACATGATCAGCCTTTCTTGATTGATGTATCCTTTTGTTAATGCCTTAATTTGTACATATTCATGGCCTTAGAACTGTAAACTTGTAGCTTAATAAATACCCTTTGTAAAAGCCAATCCATTTCTGGTATATTGCATTCTGACAACATTAGCAAACTGAAAAACTTATGATAACACAACACAAATTTGTAAAAATAAATTTAAGGGGGATGTGGGAGAAGGGACTCCATTGTAAAAAATAAACTAGAGAAACACTGCCTAACTCAGACACTTCTTGGGACAGCCACCAGTGCAGATGGGTGTGAGAAAAGCTCCAAGTCTACAGTAAAAAAATCTTTTTAACTTTGTTAAACCCCACTGCTTCCCTTCCTTTTCCACAATACTATTAGAATTCCTACAGAGCACTTTCTAGGAGATGCTGCTCTGAAGCAGCTTAGACATTTAGGCAGGATATGTAAGACTGGTATTTTCTTTTACAGAAGATGTAGCTAAGATTTAAGAAAATCAGTTTATCCAGAGTCACACATATTGTAAGCAATGGAGCCTGTACATTAATTCTTTCCATCTTTGCCATTTGATGTTTAATACATGCCAGGCACTATGTTAGGAATCATGCTAACATTTCTAGAATGCAGGGCTTCCAAATCTCAGGTCACAGACTCCCCAACTATTAGAACTAATACATCTATAAGAGATCATTTCATGCAAATCCCTCATTTACTGAAGAGGAAGAGAAGCAGAAGTAGGATTCGAACACAGGGCTTTTGCCTCCCAGTCCTGTGCTTTTCACGGTATATCACTCTGTTTCCAGATATATGTATAGCATATAAAAATCTAATGCTTAGAAATTGTCCCAAGACTTTATTTTTCATCTCTGTTGGTTCTTGATCCAATTCCAGGCCAAAATAAGCCCAGATGAGTCGGGTATTGTTTCTGCTCAGAAAATGTTAAGAAACACTTGCATTTTAAATAATTTCTCTGGCATATTTAACAAATTAAAGGTTGTTAAGCTATTTCCATCAATAATCTCAGTACCTCTCTTCTACGAACTGTTAAATGATGCATTTCCAAAACCAAATGTGAATTTCTGTCATACATTTCTCAGTTTAATGTCCTGGGCAGTTGCAAATTCTTTCATTTTTGGAAATTCTTGTTGGAATGTAAACTTTTTTGAGCACTGGGTTTTCTTCCATGGAAGTGATTTTTCCTCTCTCTTGTGTACAGATCACATGTTGATATAGCTACTCTGCCCCAGAAAAAGCACATGCATATTACATAGCATGGTCCACTTATTTCAGGGGGTTCCTAGACCACATTAAAACCCCTGCTCTAGTATGTGACATCTCAAAGTCTTAATGTACCTGCTGACTTCAACTCTTGATTTTGTGCTTCTATTTGGGGGCTGCAACCATGAAATTAGGACTAAGTGGAAATATGGGTCTCTGAGCCAGAAATAAAGTTTACCTTACAATTTTCTCTAAAACTTCTGCATTAATTTCAGTACAAATTAGGAACAACTACAAGCCCAAATCCTTAAAATGAAAGATTGCATGATTTAGCTGTAATTTATTTAATATCCTTAAATGAAAAATGAGGCATACATTTTGTCCTCCATCTCTCCCAAGATCAACCAAGAGAGCATGTAGGGTAGATTTAAGGAGAAACCTAAAGAAAATAAAACTAATAAAGTCTTCATTAGACTGAAAACTTGAATGGTTTATAAATCAAGACTGTGGAACTTCCATCTTCTTCTCGCTGCATGGAATAATTCAAATCCCTTGCTCCTTGGAATTAGGCTGACTAGAGTCACCTTTTCTTTACTTGGTGCTGATGGTCTCCTGTGTTAGCCTTCCTGGTCACCTTCTCAAACAACTCCCTGTGCAACATGCTTCAAATGCCAGGAAAGGAGGTCAAGGAAACCAGGAAAATCAGTTTTAAACAACTAAGGTTTTCACCAATTGACTGTGGGAAAAGTTCGTTTCCAAAAATGAAGGCCAAGAAAGCATGAAGTGAAAATCACACTCTAGAGAGAAAGCAAACCAGTATGTGTGTCTGTGGATAATGACAGAAGTTTGAGAAGACCATCCATATGCCACAATGCACTCCTGCTTGGATAGTCCAAGACAGGCCAGTTATAGATTAAGTTTCAAACGATTATAATAGCAAATAAGATGTGTCAGGACACCTGCAAAATGAAAAGTCAATCTTTGGGCAAATAAATGAAAACAGATTGTATTATACCAGTTAGCCAGGGTGAGTGCCACCTTGGTCAAGTCAACATTGGAAGAGAAGGGAAGTAGTACTTTCTTTGCCTGAGACTATCACTGGGCAAATTTGATAGGTACAAACCTGCACAAATCATAGATCTTGGCTTCTACACTTAAAGTTACTCAGTCCATGCCTGGCAAAGCTGAATAGGAGTTGACCCAGCTAGTACCCTCTCCAATTTCCTTCAAGGTCTTAGCAGATTAACAGTCAAGATTTCATAGCCAAATGCTAAAGGCAAATTCTTATTCCATGAACTTACCTGTGGCAGTTTCATGTCATTAATATCCCAGTTTAATATCTGCTTGGTCTCAGAATCAAAGTCATCTGGTTCCATGATAAAGTCAGGTCAGCCACAGCTCACTGTTTAGTCAATTCCCGTTTGATGTGTTTGAGAACTTTGGTCTCAAAAGCTTTTTAACACAGATGAGATTAGCCCACTCCAGTAGCTTAGAATGGGTGAATATTTTCTGATGCTAAAAAAGAAATGATAAATAAATAAATAAATAATAGCAATGCCGACCATTAAAGAGATAAAAATCAGTACTTGCTTGCCAGAAAAACCTGTTTCATTGACATTTTTGCAAGCACCAACATACAATGAAAAACAAAACATAAAGGCCAGTTAACACTTGTTGAAATAAAGCTTGACCATCAGGAATCAGGAACACAGTGACCACTATTTTGACCCTCAGGTTGGGATTCCTTCCTTATTGCTAATTCCTGTTGATAAGGCCTCAGTAGGGACTACAGTCACCTCTGGCCACTGGTGAAGACTTTTCTTCTCTATCCCTGTGTTGGGATGGGAGGGAGAGCTGGTTTGGAGTTGTTTTCAAGGAAATGCCCTCATGAATGAACCAATGTGTGGTTGAATTTGCAAGAGGGAAACAGCACAACCAGATGCATCTAAAAGTAATTTTAAAATCCAAATTGCTATAGAGATTAACTTCGATGTGCACAATAAATCCTGTATGCCTTTAAATATTATTATTCAACTGACATCTTCCTATCAGATCCCTCTAAAACAGGTTTTCTCAAACTCAGCATTATAGGCACTTGTGTGGATAGTTCTTGTTGGGAGGTGGGGGTGTCCTGTGGATATTGGGACGTTTAACATCCTCCCCGGCCTCTAGATGCCAGTAGCACACCACCCACTCCCAGCTCCCCAGACATTGCCAAATGTCCCCTGGGGGGCAAAATTGCCGCTGTTTGAGGACGACTGCTCTAATAGTGTTTCTTAACGTTTGTGTAACCAAGAGCATGCTCTAAGACTTTCGGACTTTATCTTCAGCAAATCCCACCCTTTCCTGCCCCCACCCCAAGATTTCATCTCACTTTACTTTCATTAAGTTACATTTATTATGTAAATGATGGATACTAAAAAATGTTTGCTCAGATTGCATTTCTTCCCAATGAGAAATATTGCTCTAATTTCTAACTATAATTTGTTAAAGGGGATTTTATAGCGAAAGAGAGAGGGGGAGAGAGAGAGAGAGAGAGAGAGAAAGAGAGAGAGAGGGAGAGAGAGAGAGAGAGAGAGAGAGAGAGAGAGAGAGAAGGAAGTGATGGAGGGAGGGAAGAAGAAGGGGAAAAGAAGGAAGAAAGAAATTTGAAATGTTCTACTTTGAGGGAAAGAATCATTTTGCAAATGAAATGCGCTCATTAGCAGGATACAAAGTTAATCATGTATGGCGGTGCAACAGTGGCTCAGTGGCAAAATTCTTGTCTTCCATGCCAGAGACCAGGGTTTGATATCTGGGGCTTGCCCATGCAGGAAAAAAAAAAAAAGTTAATCAAGTATTTACTTGTACAGCATATCCATTTGCTGGTGCTCTTATAAAAACAAGGGACATGATGATGCTATGTATAGCTACTTAACAGTAAACACAAATTGTAAGTCAGATTAATAGCCTAAACTCCTAGGAAACCCCATGAACTCTGTTACTTAGTTATTTATCTTTATATAACCCTAATATTGTTAATCAATATTGAGATCTGCTTATGAAAAGTATATGTATAGAGAAAAGATTGTTGATCTGAACATGTAAATGAATTTATTGGCATTAAATAACAAACTAAATTGAGTTTCTTCTTTCTTTATTCCACCTATCCACACTTAGTTATGGCCTATTGGTCATAAACTCAAAGAGCCTGAAAGTTCTGCTTCTTAATTCAAACATTGAAGGTCAAAATTAAATTCCTATGAGTTTTAAATAAAATTCTATGTTTGGGAAATAAGTATCGCATTACTGAAAAAATTATGCCAGATTGATTTAAATTCTGAGGACTTAAATAACAGGCATAGAAGACACAAATGTCCAGTGTAAATGTGATAGCAATTTTATGTACTTGCCTCTTTGAACAGTAACAACCGTAACTCAGATGTCCTAAAATTTGTTATAGTTAATTGAAATAGATGTTTTTTAAAATCCTTGAATAAAAAGATTCCTGTTTCTGAAAATCATAAATATTATTTTAAGCCTAAGCAATTAGACATAAATCTTTTGTTTTGTTCTGTTTTTGAATTTAGAGAAAAGAGATCTAAAATCTTACTGCAAAAAAATTACACTGCTTTTCATTTTTTTTCTGATATAGGCCTTTGCCAAACAAGTAAGCATCAATTTAAAATTTTCCTGAAAGTTAAAAAAAAAAGAGTAGGAAAGAAGACTGTTTCACAGTATTTAAAACATAACAAGTAAACTCAATTTTCCTCCAGGATTAAGCACTAAATTTGTCAATGCTTTCTTTTTTAAAGCAACGTACACCAAAGTGTACTCAATTTTTCATCATTTCTGCAGACCATGAACTAGAACAAACAACACCATGGAGAAAGGAGGTGGCTATCACCGCATCCCTTACATTTGCCTCCCTTGAGGTTTCTGGCTTCCTTACCTTCCAACTTCTAATGTAGGTGCAGACAATACGGTGTCATAAAATCTCCCCTCTTGTTCGGGTCTCAGCAGGCTCTGGTCACTTGCTAAGCAGAGGTTGCTGTTCCCTCTTCCAGGTCAGGGTACACTATGCTAATGAGCTCTGGAAACAGGCCAATCAAAATCTAGATGCTCTCAGCTCTGGATAGGTGAGCGTGATCTAGGGAGTCACTCAACCAGCCTGATTCTTCTCAGAATGCCAGCAATGTGATGAATATTCTGTATGTGCTTCTGAACTTCCCTAACCCTTATGTTGAGGACGTTTTAAATGGACGCGAAAAGGAAGTTCCTGATGTTGATGTGCAAATGTTTTCTTCTTGTAATTTCAAAGGTTGGACTCAAAGCAGACTGATTCACAATAGATTCCAACTCTCCCACTATCCACAGTGCCTGTGTGCAAGTGAAAGAGACAGAAAGAGGTAGAGAGATATGATGATGGAATTTATTGGACTAGATATTGGATGGCCTCCTAAACCAGAAAATACCTCCTAAACCAGAAAACACCAAAATGCTACTGTACCCCTAACAACGATGCTTCACATATTCTGAGTGTTCTGATACCTACAAATAATGCAATTCTTCCTTCTAGAGAAGTCCAGCACAACCCCAGTCAGTTCTGTTCATCTGCTAAGTTCCAAGCATTCTGCTAGACTCTGGAAATATAAGGAAGAAGTACAAGCTTTATGAAGCTCAGTCTAGTAGAAAAGATGAACTAAATAAGCCCAATATAATTTGATACTTAGAGGCAACGTGTACACTGTCTGAAAGTAATACAGAGGGAGCTAGTAAATCTGCTAAACCTGGGGGGAGGAAAATCAAGGGAGAGGTAGTTCACCAAAATAATACCTGATCAGCCTTTTGAAGGACAAATACTTATCATAGAGTCAAGAAATGGAGGAGGGTGTTTCAGGCAGTGTCAATAACATGGACAAAGGTAGAGAGATGTGAAGAGTGCAGGGTGTTCATTGTTACTAGGTCAGTACCTTTCAGGGATGTCCCAACCATCAGCGATGCGGCTGGGGCAGAAGAAATGAGAAAACCAGAAGGTAAAATGCTTGGAGAGCCTCATAGGCTGGGTGGGGAAGCCTTTTAGAGACCTTTGGCAATGCTCAGAAGGCTTGTTACAGAATTGCTCTTCTGCCTGGAGCTTAAGACGCTGAATAATTTTCTTGTACTTTATCTGACCAACTTCCTAAACTACTCTAGAAAACATGATTTCGCATTTCTCTGATATTCCAGAACTCTTAATCACTTAAAATTAGCATTTTTCCTCATTACAAAATAAATGCATGATCTTTAAAAAAAAATAAATCTAAAATCTCATCTCCCAGAAATTGCCATTGTTCACATTTTGCCTCATGTTCTTTCAGGCTTCCGTTTTCACCTGCGTGCATAGACAAATGCAGATATTACTGTGCATAATTGGAATCTACTGCACATGCTATTCCTTTTACTTGTCTGTAACTGTTAGTCCTTGGTCCTCCCCCTGAGGCTGCTCGTTTCTTCACGGCAGACTTGATATTTTCCTCTTTCATTTTTCTACTCACAGCAGGTCTTGCTGGATACCTTAGCAGCAGCAGTAGCTTTATCCTTCTTCTGAGTTCCAATCCTTCTCTGGCATGGAGGGAACAGAGGAGCTGTGTCCCCACATTCTGATTGGGTCGTAATTCTATGTACCAGATATGGCAATGGTATTTTCTTAAGGCCAAGGCCCAAATTTCATATCCAAACTGTCCCAACTGGATTTCTGTCACTTTTAATAACAGCAATATTCATAACAGCTTCCTTTAACTGGGCATTTATAATGTGTCAGTTGTCATGCTGAGTACCTCCCTGTATTACGAGATTTGATCTTTACAACATTCTTTTGAGGAAGACAGTACTATGTCCATTTTGACTAGATGAGAAAATCAAGGCTCAGAGAAATATCACCCTAGCATTTAAGTGGCTGAGCTGTGGAGGGGACTCAGCCTGTTGACCACTGCACTACACGAATGGCCCAATGTTATTTAATGTCTAGAGTCTTTGTCTCAGCTCCTCCATACTCAGAGTTCCACCACGCTCTTTCTAGGCCTATCCAGAACTGGAATCTAGCCTTAAAAGTCAGGCAACTACCCCTAGAGAACCTCTTTTGTTGCTCAGATGTGGCCTCTCTTGCTAAACCTACATGGCAAGTGAACTCACTGCCCTGTCACCTGCCCCCATCACATGGAACATGACTCCAAGGGGAGTAAATCTTCCTGGCAATGTGGGACAGAACTCCTAGGATGAGCTTGGACTCAGCATCAAGGGATTGAGAAAATCTTCTTAATCAAAAGGGGGAAGAGAGAAATGAGGCAAAATAAAGTGTTAGTTCAAAGGAGGGAAAGAAGTCTAACAAAGTATCAGTGGCTGAGAGAGTCAAGAGGATACTCTGAAGGTCTCTTACGCAAACTTCAGTTAGACATTGCTACTATCATAACTTGCCAAACCCCAACAAAAACCATTTTTGCCAATCCTAACAAACACCTATGGCAATATATAAGATTCTACAAAGTTTCCATGCACTAGGGTAACTTTCCAGAAACCTACCATGTCCAGATGGGTCCCTGGACAAGATAAGTCCTGAAACCTAAAGGGCCCAGCCTCTCCAGAACATCAGTTAGTTTCATCTCCTTACCCCATATTATTGACAGCCTCTTCCAACATGAAAAAGTTAGAATGGCCATGGTCTAAATATCCCTAAAGAGTGGGATAGCAAGATCAAAGGTGACGGTGGAGTTATACAGAGAAGGTAGAGTTTAACCTGATTGCTGAATCATTATATTGATATTTCTTTTACTCACCAGTATCTTAGAGCAGCTAGAAGTAAAAACCTAAAATTTTAACCCATTCCAAATTCTGAAATCTGTTCTACAGCTAATTGTTGTGCTTGCTTTGAAATTTATTGTTTTTTTGTATATATGTTATTTTTCACACACACAAAAAAGTTGATTGTAATGATGAAAAATATTTATTCTTTATAGCCTCCTATAATCTGGAGCAACTAGAAGAAAAAATCTGAGATGATGTTATGGTAGCCCATGACAAACTCTGGGATCTGTCCTGTAACTACTTGTTGAAAAGTGCTTTGAAAACTATTGCTTTTTTCTTTCTTTGCTCTGTATATATGTTATATTATGCAATAAAAAAGTTAAAAAAATAAAATAAAATGTCAATGGCTGAGAGACTTCTAATAAAGTCGAGAAGTTATCCTGGATGTTATTCATGTACATGATATAGATATCCCCTTTTTAGTTTATGGTGTATTGGGATGGGTGGAGGGAAGTACCTGAAACTGTAGAGCTGTGTTCCAGTAGCCATGTTTCTTGAAGATGATTGTATAATAATATTGCTCTTTCAATGTGCTGTGTGATTGTGAAAACTTTGTGTCTGATGCTCCTTTTGTCTCGGGTATGGACTGATGGGTAAAAAATATGAATTAAAAAATTAAATAAGGGGGGCAGGCCACGGTGGCTCAGCAGGTAAGAATGCTTGCCTGCCATGTCCAAGGACCCGGGTTCGTTCCCTGGTGCCTGCCCATGTAAAAAAAAAAAAAAAAAGAAATTAAATAAGGGGGGAACAAAGGTTAAATAAATTGAGTAGATTGAAATACTAGTGGTCAGCAATAGCAGAGGAAATAATGGGGTGAGGGACAAGAGTTAAGAGGCGGTTTAGATCTCCTATTTGGTGAGGGTATGTTTATTGGTTTTCTGTCTCTTGGGAACAATGAAATTAGCTAAAATTGAGCATGTTGATGGATTGTGGACTTTGGGCCCTCTACATGATGCCTGATGAATGCAGGTGGCTGAAGGATGCACTGACAGAGAAATAGAATGGCAAATGATGAACGAAGCTTGTGCTGCTACAAAAAGGAACATTGTCATGCAATGAAGTGAATGAGACAAAATAAGCCAGAAACAAAAAAACAACAATGGTATGATCATCTTTAGAAAATGCTTATAAGGAAACAGGGGCCTAAATTGTAAGTTGTTAGAGAAGACACATTAAGTCTGGAGTGGTGATTATTATTTCTGGATTCTGAGGGGCTGTTTTATATATATAACCTGATATTTAGAGATAAGAACGAAGCCGATGAGCCCCAAGTCTTTCTTTTTCTTTTATTAATTAAAAAAAATTAACAACAAACAAAACAATAAGATATCATTCCATTTTACATATATAATCAGTAATTCTTAATATCATCACATAGTTGCATATTCGTCATTTCTTACAACATTTGCATTGATTTAGAAAAAGAAATAAAGACAACAGAAAAAGAAATAAAACTATAATAGAGAAAAAAAGTTATACATACTATACCCCTGACCCCTCGCTTTCATTTACCCCTAGCATTTCAAACTAAATTTATTTTAACATTTGTTCCCCCTCTTATTTATTTTTATTCCATATGTTCTACTCTTTTGTTGATATGGTAGATAAAAAGAGCATCAGACACAAGGTTTTCACATTAACAGAGTCATATTGTGAAAGCTATATCATTATACAATCATCATCAAGAAACATGGCTACTGGAACACAGCTCTACATTTTCAGGCAGTTCCCTCCAGCCTCTCCACTACAGCTTGAATAACAAGGTGATATCTACGTAATGCATAAGAATAATCTCCAAGATAACCTCTCGACTCTGGAATCTCTCAGCCATTGACACTGAGTCTCATTTCACTCTTTGGTGACCCTTTCACTCTTCTCGACCCTTTTTGGTCGAGAAGGTTCTCTTAATCCCTTGATGTTAATTCTCAGCTCATTCTAGGGTATTTCTCAGTCCCTTGATGCTGAGTCTCAGCTCATTCCAGGATCTCTGGCCCATGTTGCCAGGAAGGTCCACACCCCTGGGAGTCATGTTCCACGCAGAGAGGGGGAGGGTGGTGAGACTGCTCATCATGTTGGCTGGAGGGAGAGGCCACATCTGAGCAACAAAAGAGGCCCTCTTGGGGGTGACTCTTAGGCCTAAATTTTAAGTAGACTTGACCTATCCTTTGTGGGCTTAAGTTTCATATTAACAAACCCCAAGACTGGGAGAGCCCCCAGTCTTGAGGTAGGTTCATATGAAACTTAAGACTGGGGGCTCTCCCAGTCTTGGGGTTTGTTAATATGAAACTTAAGCCCACAAAGAATAGGTCAAGTCTACTTAAAATTTAGGCCTAAGAGTCACCCCCAAGAGAGCCTCTTTTGTTGCTCAGATGTGGCCTCTCCCTCCAGCCAACATGACGAGCAGTCTCACCACCCTCCCCTTGTCTACGTGGAACATGACTCCCAGGGGTGTGGACCTTCCTGGTAACATGGGCCAGAGATCCTGGAATGAGCTGAGACTCAGCATCAAGGGACTGAGAAAAACCCTAGAATGAGCTGAGAATTAACATCAAGGGATTAAGAGAACCTTCTCGACCAAAAGGCGGGGAAGAGTGAAATGAGACAAAGTGTCAATGGCTGAGAGAGTCCAAAGGGTCAAGAGGTTATCCTGGAGGTTATACTTATGCATTAAGTAGATATCACCTTGTCCTTCAAGATGTCGTGGAGAGGCTGGAGGGAACTGCCTGAAAATGTAGAGCTGTGTTCCAGTAGCCATGTTTCTTGATGATGATTGTATAATGATATAGCTTTCACAATGTGACTGTGTGATTGTGAAAACCTTGTGTCTGATGTTCCTTTTATCTATGTTGTTAACAGACGAGTAGAACAAATGGAATAAAAATAAATAATAAGGGGAACAAATGTTAAAATAAATTTAAATTGAAATGCTAGTGATCAGCGAAAGCAAGGGGTAAGGGATATGGTATGTATAATCTTTTTTTTTCTGTTTTCGTTTTATTTCTTTTTCTGAATAGAAGCAAATGTTTCAAGAAATGATCATGATGTTGAATATGCAACTATGTGATGATATTGTAAATTACTGATTATATATGTAGAACAGAATGATCAAAATAGGAATGTTTGAGTTTATTTGGTGTGGTTTTGGTATTTAAAAAAATAAAATAAAGTAAAACTATTGGGTAGATGGAAATACTAGTGGTCAATGAGAAGGAGGGGTAAGGGAAATGTTATGTATGAGCTTTTCTTTTTTATTTTTATTTCTTTTTCTAGAGTGATGGAAATGTTCTTAAAAATGATCATTGGTGATGAATATGCAACTATGTGATGATATTATAAGCCATTGATTGTACACCATGTATAGAATCTTTATATGTCAAGAAAGTTTGCATGTTTGTTAAAGTTTACAATAAAAATATTTTCAAAAAAAAAAAAAAGAACGAAGCTGAACAGGTTGGGGTTAAAATAACTCAGAATATAAGGGTAAGGAAGACAGTGTCTATATTTTAGAACCATACATACTCTTTGAGACCAATAGAAGAAAGATTTATTTGATCTGCAACTGAAATTTTCTGCAGTGCATAATCTAATTCAACCTATCTGTATAGTTCATTTGAATAAAACTGAAACACAGAAAGCACAGAATGAGAAAGAGGTCCTTTAATCCTGTATAGATTATTGTAATGCCTGGAAAAAATAAAATAAAATGTCAGTGGCTGAGAGATTTCCAACAGAGTTGAGAAGGTATCCTGGAGGTTATTCATGTGCATTGTATAGCTATCCCCTAGAATATATTAACCAGATAATCAAGAAAGTCCCCTGATGGAGGGGAGAAAGACTATGGAATATTAAACCTTACCATCAAGAAATCCCCTGATACTGTGTCAAACTTTAAGGACACCCAAATCAATAGGCCATGCCCTCGATCAGGAGGCTTACTCTTATGAAGCTTATGTAGGCAGCATAGAAGCTTAGACTACCTATAGGCATGCCTAAGAGTTACTTCTGGAGGGCCTCTGCTGTTGCTCAGATGTGGCATCAGTCTCTCCAAGCTCAACTCTGCAAGTGAAATCATTGCCCTCTCTGCTATGTGGGACATGACATCCCGGGGTGAAAGTCTCCCTGGCAATGTGGAAGAGGACTCCCAGGGATGAATCCAGACCCAGCACCATGGGATCATCAATTCCATCCTGACCAAATGGGGGAAAAGAAGTGTAATTAATAAATTATCAGTGGCAGAGAGAGTTCAAATAGAGTTGAGAGGCTACTTGGAGGTTGCTCTTTTGTAAGCTTCAGGTAGACCTTTCTACCTATCATTACCTGCCAACCCTCAAACAGGAACATTCCACCAATCCTAAAGAATACCTAGGGCAATTTATAAGATTCCACAAGGGTTCCAGGCACTAGAGTAATCTTCCAGAAACCTACAACCTCCAGATGGGTCCCTGGTCCAGATAAGCCCTGAAACCTAGCCCAACCTCTGCAGAACATCAGATAGTTCCATCTCCCTACCCCATATTAGTGACAGATCCTTTCAATATCAAAAATTTAGAATTACCATAGCCCAAGCAACCCTCATGAGAGGTATGGAAAGATCAAAGGTGATGGTGGAACTATACATAGAAGATAGGACTTAACAAATGAATATGAATGCTGAATCATTAAAATGATATCTCTTTTAGTCTCCAGTATTTTAGAGCAGCTAGAAGTAAAACCTAAAATTGTGAAATTCTAACCCATGTCAAAGTCTGAAATATGTTCCACAGCTAATTGTGGTGCTGTGCTTGGAAATTTATAGTTTTTTGTATATATGTTATTGTCCACAAAAAAAAAAAGGAAAAAAAAGTCAATTGTGGTGATAAAAAAGTATTTAAGCCTGCTAGCCTCCTATATTCTGGAGCAGCTAGAATGAAAAATATGAGAGGATCATATGGTAGCCCATGACAAACTCTGGCATCTGTCCTGTAGCCAGTTTTCGAAGAGTACTTTGAAAACTATTGCTTTTTTATTTCTTTGCTTTGTATATATGTTATACCATACAATAAAAAAAGTTTAAAAAAATACTAGTGGTTGATGAGAGGGAGGGGTAAGGGGTATGGTATGTATGAGTTTTTCTTTTTTCTTTTTTCTTTCTTTGCTGGAGAGATGTAAATGTTCAAGAAATGATCATGGTGATGAATGCACAACTATGTGATGATATTGTAAGTCATTGATTGTACACCATGTATAGACTGTTTGTATGTCAAGAATGTTTGTATGTTGGTTTATTAAGGATTGACAATTAAAAAAAAAGTCAGGTAAGTAGAGGTCCTACTTCTTGGTGACTGACCTTAAAGACTGATGCTTGGATTTCTCAGTATCTGCTCCTACCTTCCCTGTCACTCTGGGACCTTCTTATTGAGACCATCCTGGTTTCTTTCATCAGTTGTGGAGCTTTGGGCACAATAATTCTTTGTGCAGAACAGTTCCATGCACTGCATCCCCAGGCACCAATGCCAGTAACACACCCCACTGACAGTGTCAACCATAACCCTCACTTCCACATTTCCATATGATCAGAGGGGGTAAGAGACAGTGGCATGAGAACCACTTTGCCAGACCCTCAAGGCTAACAGGTTTGTCTAGACAGCCACATGTGGTTTCCAATTGATGGCCTTCAGACACCATGCTTATCCTGATGGATGAACTTCTCCAGCACATACAGCTTGGTCTGTCCTCCCAGTATCTACCTCATTTCAATGGTGTACCAAGCTCTAGCCCCACCCATTTGCCCATCCTTCTACTGTGGACTAAGCCATTTATTTAACACTTATTGTGTGTCAAGCATTATTCCCAACATTTAATCCTTACAACTGCCTATGAAATACAGTATTATTAAGCTCTTCTTATAGGTGGAGAAACTGAGACACAAAGGTTAAGTAACTCAATCTTTACTAGATCACTGAGTATCCAATCCTTTGGCATCAGAAAACATATTTGGCGTCAAAGAAGAAATATCAACTAGCAATGAATGTTGTTAAAAGACACTACCTTCATGGTAGCGTATCTATATAGTATCCAATCCTTTCTGGTATGAAAATTTCCCTTCCTCCTTTCTTTACCATTTCTTTAGGAAATTGCCTCTCCCACCAAGGCTGCCCATAAGAAGTTTCTGTCCCTTTGTAGGTCCTAGCCTGACCTACAAAAATGTTTCCCTGGAACTTTCTAAATTAGCAGTGGAGGGATTTCTCTTTCATGTCAGATGCAAATATAAGCTGGACCCCGAACTGTTGATGTTCAACTCCAAGGGAGGTCATTCTCTGAGCATGAAGTCAACATGGGAGCAGAAGCAAAAGTGTGAGATGGGCAAAGGGAGAGGGAGGAGAGAGACCTGAAGACAAGGTTTTAGCTCCTGGATACCGTCAAATCTGAGGTCAGTTCCAATCCTTTTCTGTCCGAGCATGTTACCCAATAAATACCTTTCATGCTTTAGCTCATCTGAGTCAAATTTCTTTGGCTTGTACCTAGTGGAGATCTACTAACACAGCTCCTATCCTAATCCTCTAGGTAAGCCTGAATTGAGCCCAGACTTCAAAATAAAGCACTCTCCTTTTCATTTGTGCTTCTAAAGAGGGAAATCCAAAGTGACTCATCTGATACCCCTTAAAATCGGAAAAGTTCTTCATAATGCCTCACCTGAATCAATGTGCTAGGCAGAGAAAACACTTGTAGCCAGCACCATTAGACACTTACCCAGCACGTACAGTTCTTAAAACGGGTAGTTAAGGGCCTCTCAGTGATCGCTTTTCTTGCTGTGTAAAACTGATCTTCAAATTTTTTCTTTAGATTTCTCAAATTTTAAGCCATTTGTGGCTTAGACTCATCCAGAGTTTCTCCAAGTTCCATATAATATACAAATCCGGTTTGCTGCTGAGATCCTTATTTGGTTTTTCAGGTGGGGAAGCCCTTGCTGTCATGGTGCTTTTGGGAAAATATTGTGAAATTTAAAAGTATTTAATTCTAAGACTTGAGAACTACTTTACCAATAGAATCTATGACTAACGTATGTGTATACAATACCAAAAATCAAAACCATGGTTCTGAGTGTCAACCCCCCAAAAAAGAAGAAGAAAAAAAAGCTCTCAAATTCACAGTGGTGCATTTTTACCAATTTCCCATGAATACTTTGCTTTCCTTTTGTTTCATGCTAAAGGCAAGAAATAGGATTCCTATCAGTTAATGAAAAATATGAGTAAAATTGAAATTAAGAAAACTATTCAGTATCTTCAGTAATTTTAGAAATTTGGAAATCAACACTAATTTCTAAAATAGAATTTCAGAATCATGGATCAAACAAAGCAGGAATATGCTATCCCATGATTTACACGAAGGTGTGAGGTACCCAGGCCTGGTCCAATAACAATGCTGGTCATCAGCTGGGAGGGCTGCTTCTGAGCACAAGATGATATTCAATACTCAGATTTGTAAGGAACCCCACCTCTAACCCTTCATGGACTCCTATCTAAGGACTAGAAAGACAGCAGGAATCAAAGAGGAGAGGGTGATAAGGAAGAAGAGGAAAGGTGCTTTCACTATAAGTGCACACTATCAATGGCCGAATGACAAAATATCACTCAAGGGCTTTTGGCAATACTCAGATTGCAGCAGACCCAGCAGCCAGCGCTTCAGTGGCCCAACAGCGTCAGTCTACCAGGAGTAGAGGCTGCCCAGCAAAAGATGAGATGCTCAGCAGAGCCCATCAGGAGATGGCACCATCACAGGCAACCAAGGCATCCTTGGTTTAAAAACAGGCGATTGAGAACTCAGCAGCCAACATCACTAAAGAGGGCTACACCAGGAGGGGAGGAAAATGTCAGATGAGATGCAGTAACTGAGAAGGCTCGTGGGTGAGCACACAAGACACCTCCTGGAGACAGATCCAGAAATAACTGGGGTGAGGCTGAAGTCCTGCAGGTATATCCAAGGGCCAACAAAATATAGTTCAAAACTCCTAATGTGACCCCAATTTAAACTTGGAAGCCTGGAGAAATCACAGGTTAGATATTTTATTATTTTATAAGAATATTGAGAAAAATACATTTAAAATGGTGAACATTTTTTTTGTATGTTATGGGATTGCTGCTGATGTCTATTTCCTTCTTTATATTTGCATATAATTTTCTAAAGTTTCTATCAAAAACAGGCATCCTTTTTATCATTCTTCTTTCACCTGATACTTTTTTTTAAGTCATTGAACTAAAGTAAAAGTAAAAGTAACTACTATTTTTTATAATATTTCATAGCAGCAGTTCTCAAATTCTTTGGTCCCAGGAGCAGTTTATGCTTTTAAAAACTAATAAGGTTTGTAAACCTACAATTGTTTCAGTAAAAAAATGTAAAAATAAAAATTCCACATAAGGGGCAAAAAAAGAATGAGGACCTCAAGGAGCTTGTTTATATGGTTGTAACTTTCAGTATTTACAATATTAGAAACTAAAACTGAAAATTTTGTGAAATATTTATTCATTTAACTAAAACAGCAATAGCCATAATCATATTATCATAGGAAACATTTTTTATAAAATATAACTATGTTCAAAACAAAAAATTAATAAGAATGACATTGTCTAACTTTTTGCAAATTTCTTTGACATCTAACCTAAATTTCTTTGACATCTGACCACTGGGTATCTCCTACCTGCTTTGGCATTCAATCTGCAATGATATCATGTATCATATGACCTCTAGAAAACTCCCCGGTATAAATAAATAAACCATTATTTATTCTCAAATCTCAATTTGATTCTCACAAAAACACTTTGAGTTGGACTTTTTTCTTTTCTTTTCTTTTTTTTTAACAGAGGAAGAACCTGCGATTCAGAGAGGTTAACCAGTTGCCCAAGTTCACACCCGGATTCCTGTCTTTTGACTCTGAATCCAGGAACGGATTCTAGATAACCACCACAGGTCCCTGAAGTTTTCTGATTACCTACCTTTTACCCAATAAGCAGCAGTCTGGGACACTCAAAAAAGTTTTTACACAATAATAACAGTGGCTGATATTTTCATTCCAGAAAGTGATAGAAATACTCAGAGATAGAGATGTTATGTTAAAGAGAGAATAATGTTGGTGGGGGAAGGGACTGAGGAGTTATTGTTTAATGCACAAAAGTTTCTGTTTGGAGTTTTGACAACATGCAGCTAACATGGTGGTGATGGTAGCACAAGATTGTGAATCTCACTAATATCACTGAATTGTACAGATGAAAGTGGTTAAAATGGAAAAATTCTATCTTATATACGTTACCATAATAAAATTTTTTTCAAAAGGGCAGAAATGGCAGAAAGCAAAGTTTGTGACCATATTTCATTATAACAGTAGTTATAGCAAAGATAGGTGGACCAAATGCTTCAATTAAAATAAAATAGTCACGGGTAGGCCGTGGTGGCTCAGCAGGCAGCATTCTCGCCTGCCATGCCATAGACCTGGGTTCGATTCCTGGTGCCTGCCCATGAAAAAAATTAAAAAATTAAAAATAATAATAAAATAGTCACATGGATAAAATGAGAGAGTAAAGATCTAAAATTGTCTATGAGAGACACAGCAAGAACTTGATGATACAGATACAATGAAAGAAAATATGGAAAAAGAAGTCATGCAATTTATAATCACAAGAAACTGGTATAGCTATATTAATATCTGAAATTCAAAATGGTAAATAAATTGGATTGTGTCACAATGATAAAAAAATTTTATTCCTAAAAAAAGATATATCCTATCCATGTCACTCAGTATTATGGCTTTCTAATAAAAATTACTATTTAAAAAAAAAAAAGGTGAGAGAGCATGACAGAGCAGAAACCAACATAGGTCCTGGGAGGTTGACTGAGCTCCTCCATTTACTGTGTGAATTAAGACAAGGTTCTTACCTCTGTGGACACCAACCAGCATTGCCTTATCTGCCTAGTAGGGTAGATGATATCTTACCTGCCTGAAGGCTTGGGCTAGACCAGGTGATTACCCAAGATTCCTGTTGTTAACGGGCTATGATTTACCAGTCACTTCAAAAGGTAGGAATACAACCCAACTGAAAAGGACTCTTCTTTTAAAACTTTGTATCATTCTTAATTTTTCTCTAATACTATATTTGGAACTTGCTATTTACTAAATCCTGTTCTAATCATCTTTCCTATAATTTTTTCAACCTCTGTCAAGAACAATAGGCAAAATCACTTGGAAAGTTGATATGTGAAAAGCCAATGCAATTCAACAAGTCCACCAAGTGTATTGAACCCTTGTGCAGCAAATATTTAAGACTAGAGAAACATACATAGCTGATCTTATTTCTGGGTGTGTCACTGAATTTAAGCACTGTATATTTAAGCTGACTGAGCCTGCATTTGAAGGCTGGAGCAATGCCAGGATATCGTTGGAAGCAAGACCTAGTATGATATGCTTTAAATTGAGAAAGAAAAAAAAGGCAGAACATAGCAAATGGAAGTAAGCATGTATATGGGAAGCATGCACTGAATTGTTTCAGGTTTGAGAAACACTCCAACGTCTTAAATACGAAGCCAGACTTTTTGTTTTGTTTTGTTTTTGTTGTTTTCCCCTCTTCTCCAAACAGATGTTACTAAATTGTAAGTTTCGTAAGTTTAGACACTACTACATTTACCCTCACATTCCACAAAGCACTAGCAAAGTTTCTGGTACATTCCATTAATTTATCTTTGAATGCACCGGTGTAATGCACAATTAATAAAATATTTCCATCCAAAGTATCTCATTTTGTTTTTCAAAACCTCAGAAGATGGGGAGGACGTGTGTTTGTGCAACTTCACAGATAAAGAAGCTGAAGATCTCAGCCAGTCATTAATTCATTACCAGGCAGATGGCGTCACTGCAGCTCTGCCCTGCTGTCCCCACTGCCTCTCAGTAGTTAAAATGAGTAGTAAGATACAGAAATACAAATGATGAAACAGCTCAAGTTCCTTCTAATCTTATGCTTTTTATGTGATGGTTTCCCAGAAGATAGCAAATATCTCTTTTTGAATATAAAAGTGTTTGTGTCTATATGACATCAGGACTGCTGACTTGAAGATATATTTAAAGATAGTGAAATGATCCCAAGCTCTGTCAGGGACCCTGCAATTGTGAGAGAAAAAGAAACAAAAAATGACAGGAGGAGGGAAGGGTGGTACAAGTTGGATAAGAAGAGTATTGCTCTTTGATCCTTGTGCTTAGTCTAGAAAAAATAGGCATTAAATTATATGTATGATGGCTGGCCCAGGCTGTAAAGCAGCCACATTTTTTTTTAATCTTCTCTTGAGTCTTCTGGTTATCTTTCTTCGGACCTTTGGATCAAACCCTTCTTAACCCTGCCTATGGGCTCAATATTCTCAAGCTATTTGCATACACCAAAGCCTAAAGTCAATCATTTGAGCCTCTTTCCCAGACGAGACCTCTACTCTGCAGCTTTTCCTGTCTCCTCAAGAAAACTTGCCCGTTTAGAATTCATTAAGAATGGCAGATTGACAGCACACATTTATTTCTTCTTCTTCCCCAAAGCCTGCTAGAGTATCTGTAAAGGAATTTAAAATAGCATTAGGACAAGGAATGAGAGAAGTGAGGAAGCCTTTGTGGAAGAGAGATTTCAATGACTTTTTGGAAGAAAAGCAGGTATCATGGGAATTTATTTATCAAGGGAGAAAATTACAACCTTAGTGGAAGTGGGCTATGGAGGGAGAGAAGAAAACCAATTGGTTTACAGGGTTAGTGTCTGAAGACTGCAGGTATTGGGGAAAGTTAGATTTGAGTGAAGCAAAACATTGGCTGAATGTCTGAATAAGTTAGAGCAGTTGGCTCATCCTCCCTCAACTGCACGTCTGACAATAACCCTCATTAACTCACAGGAGATCTTGATTTGTTTTCATAGGAACCTGAACAACCAAAGTTTCATATATGGAGAAGTTTGGAGTTGAGGAACATAAAGAATGAGGGGAAGAGTGATTCGATCAGTGAGTAGAAAAAGTGTTTGCAAAGTCCCCTTCAAGGAATGGTGAGAACGGGGAGAAATTCAACTTCCCCAAGTTGAATTCTTGATATTTTCACAAGCAGTGTGGACAACCAAAGCTATAGGCTCAGACCCCAGTCTTGGAGTTTATTCATATGAAACTTAACCTCACAAAGGATAGGTCAAGCTTACTTAAAATTAGGCCTAAGAGTCACCCCCAAGAGAACCTCTTGTTGTTCAGATGTGGCTTCTCTCTTCAGCCAACACAACAAGCAAACTTACCACCCTCCCCCTGTCTACGTGGGACATGACTCCCAGGGGTGTGGACCTTCCTGGCAACGTGGGACACAAATCCTAGAATGAGCTGAGACTCAGCATCAAGGGACTGAGAAAAACCCTAGAATGAGCTGAGAATTAACATCAAGGGATTGAGAGAACCTTCTCGACCAAAAAGGGGAAGAGTGAAATGAGACTCAGTGTCAATGGCTGAGAGATTCCAGAGTCGAGAGGTTATCTTGGAGATTATTCTTACGCATTAAGTAGACATCACCTTGTTATTCAAGATGTAATGGAGAGGCTGGAGGGAACTGCCTGAAAATGTAGAGCTGTGTTCCAGTAGCCATGTTTCTTAAAGATGATTGTATAATGATATAGCTTTCACAATGTGACTGTGTGATTGTGAAAACCTTGTGTCTGATGCTCCTTTTATCTACCATATCAACAGAAGAGTAGAACATATGGAATAAAAATAAATAATAGGGGGAACAAATGTTGAAATAAATTTAGTTTGAAATGCTAGTGGTAAATGAAAGCAAAAGGTAAGGGGTATAGTATGTATCATCTTTTTTTTCTCTGTTATTGTTTTATTTCTTTTTCTGTTGTCTTTTTATTTCTTTTTCTAAATCGATACAACTGTTCTAAGAAATGATGGATCTGCAACTATGTGATGATATTGTGAATTACTGATTATGTATGTAGAACAGAATGATTATATGTGAATGTTTTTGTTCGTTTGTTGTTATTTTTTTTTAATTAATAAATTATAAAAAAAGAGAATGAGGGGAGACTGGGTTGAGTTCTAGGTTGAAATTACTGCAATTCAGTAAAAGTCTACAAATGTAATTTATGGGACTCTTAGCCCCTTTCTCTACCCTAATTTCAGAAAATTGGGAGTAAGGCCTGTGCAGAGACACCACTGCTGGTTGTAGGAAATGAGTGATTCTTTTTTGGAGAAATTAAATAGCCTTAGAAGAAAGAAGTACAAGTAGGCAGTTAAGAGGCCCTTCCTCTTGCCTCAATGGAAACACTAACTCACTGTCCGATCCCCTAAAAGTCACCAGTCAGCAAGGCCAAGCTCACTCTTACAAATATGAGCAGAGAGTCACAGATGACTACACGTTTGGAAAAGTCTCCAAGGTGAAAGCGAAAGAAATTTAAAATCAGCTAACCAACTAACAAAACCTTGGAGGAAAGAAAGACGGTGTTGGAAGGTACTACAATTATGCTATTAAAATTATTGTAAATAAAGCAATGAGTATACGACAGAAAAAAGAAAAACTCAAAACCAGGGAAGAGCTCTGAGAAATTATAAATATGACAGCCAAAATGAAAAATTTCATAAACATTAGCCAAGCAAAATCAGGGAAAACCAACCAGAAAATTGAACCAAAAGTCAAAGAGAAGGAAAATAGGGAATAAAATTAGAAGATCAGACTAGGAAGTCCACCTAAATAAAATGAAAAGTTTCTAGGAAAAGAGAATATTAAAAGTGGAAATTAATAAAGCTATAAAACAAATTTTCCCCAAACTGAAGTACCTGAGATTTCGGTTGAGAGTTCTACCGCGTGCCCTGCATAATAAGTGAAAAAAGGCCTGGCATCACTGTTAAAGTTCAGGACACTGGAGATCTCCAAAAAAGAAAAAAAATGTTAATGTCCAGTGAGAAAAAAGAAAGTATTCAAAAGATGGTAAATCAGAATTTTACTGGATTGTTCAAAACCACCAACTCTGGAAAACCAGAAGATACTGGAGTAGTGCTTTAAAAAAAAAAAACCTGCAATTAGCTGCTCTGTCTCTTCTTATTGTCCAGCCCTGCACCCATGAAAACCACTCTGATCCCTTCTGGCAGTTCCTGTAGCATTTCTCTCCATGTTAGTTATCTCCATGTCATTCTTAGTAAACCTCCAACTTAGAATTCTATAGTGAACCGTATCAGTCAAGTTTGAGGGAAGAATAAAAACATTCTTAAACATAGCAAGGACTTTAAAAATTCATTTTTTGTAGACTGGAAGCTATTGAAGAACATGTTCTACCAAGATTGTTTGAATGACGAAAAAGAGGGCTCCAGGAGAGCAGTCTGGGAAAATCCCAGGAGGATGGTGCAGGGAATGTCTAGCACAGCAGGCACTCAGCCGGACATATTTGTGAGCAAAGGAGTCTGGGAGAAGGACTGACAGAAAAAAATTAAAAGCAGTGTTTTTGTGAATATGGGAATATTATTGATCGGCATGTGGCAGACATTCAGGAAAGTGAATTGATTGGTACAGAGAGAACTAGTAAATGAAAAAAAAAGAAATGAAGCAATTCTTAATTCCAGGAAAAACCAGGGTTTATAGCTCAGCAAAAAACAATATTTGCTTAATTAAAACAATGCAAATCCTGGCCATTAATAGAAAATCTTTATATGATTATCTTGAGGAAATGAATAGGTTATTTCTAAAACCAATGAATGGAGAAACACAATATGTTTTTTAGAATCAAGGTTATAAATGCAAACAGGAACAGCCAGAAGGGATTAGGGTGGTTTTCATGGGTGCAGCGCTGGAAGGTAGGAAGAGACAGAGCAGCTAATTGCAGCTTTTCATCATAAGCCATTTTTACTATTTGACTTCATAGGCAGCTATTACTTTGACAAAAATAAAAAATAGCTGAGAAATACTTGCCCCCTTTGCAACGCCATCACTTTTGGGCCCTGCTGCCAAGTATCTAATCTGATATATTAATAAAATAAAGCCTGCCATGTTACCTAATCCTATCAAATAATTTAATTTTAGAAATGTTTCAATAACTACTAAAACACAGAAAATAGGTGTGAACAGTGGGGGATATTCAAGGTTTCTTAAACCAAACCACGAGATAATGACTACATTATTTGGGGCCCAGGGGAGCATGGAGTCTTAGTAAACATCTAATATGAATTATGCCAGAAATGCACAAAACTCATGCCCAGGATTACCGAGTGCGGCTCCCCACCCATGTAATAGGATAAGAGGGGCACAGTGTAGATGTTGGCACCTAAACTAATTCCTTCATGGGTTCTCCATAGAAGCTGGAAATTCAATCGCTATTTCATTTCTTTAGCTCTTGAAAGCTTTTTGATATTCTGAGCTGTCTGCTCAAATGGAACTCTTCCCAGGAGAGGTGCAGCCCTTAGTAGGGATCAGTTCCTTTGCAACTGAGACTGAGGCTAGAAAAGTGAGGCGGGAAAGGGCCGAGGTGGCAGCTACACACAACTAGCCTTTTGTAGGTCCGGGTTTTACCAATCACCAGCCCAGGGCAATGCGCAAAGCCCAGTAGTGCCTGTGGGCCGGACATCTTTGCACTAGCACACTGCCAGGGAGGTGGCAGCCGGGTCTCATCTGGCATCTTGTCGTGGTTCCTTCCAGGGCCTTGGGGAGGTAGTGCAGAAGCAAGGAGCGCTCCCTGCGTCGCAGCAGATGCGTGGCAATGCTGGGGCTGAAAAGTAGTTTTATCACGCTGCTGCCGTGATTAGAGTGAGCACTCGGTAAAATACTTGTGTGAAGGTTCTATGGTCAGTCACTAAGACCACTGCCTTGCACGCACTCCCAACACCTTTGAGCAAACCACAATCCTGAGTCATTCCAACTCTGCTTACACATCTTCTGCCCACCCAGCAGTAAATGTAGCTGGACAAAGCACACCACCAGGCTGTCTGCTCCCACGTTAAATCCATGGTCAGGAGCACCAGAGAGGCCCTTAACCATCCTGTATTTCCCCAGTCCGTTCACTATCACACCGTCCTAGACAACTAACTACTGAACTTTCAACTCACTCTGCATATCTTCAGAGACTCACTCTGCTGATGACCTTGCTTCCCACTTCCTGGAGAAAGTGAAAGTTGCCAAACTAGAGCTTCCACAGGCCACCACACTATCCACCCTCTAGCCAACATCTGCACCCGCCTCGCCTGATGTGTTTGCAGATGAACCGACCTGGTTCCTCAAGGCATCCCTTCCCGTGCCCCAGTCCCCTCTCATCTATTTGGGAACATGACTCCACCATAGCCCTCCTTTTCCCCCTTTCTGTACTGGATAACTGCCATGAGCACACACAGGGTTAAAAGGAGATAATGTCTGAAAAACAGTCTTTCCTATGACTTGACATATAATAGAAGGTAAATTATGTTTTTAATTTTACTGAGAGGATTTTCTCCTAGATTTTAGGATTTCCACCAATTTTTACAAGGATTTTCTTTCTTTCTTTTGTTATAAATTATGAAGCAATGTTTCTAAAAATTGGATCCACCCCCAAAATTGGATCCCCCTACAAAGTGACCACGCCCCATCCCTTTCTCTATCTGTAACAAGAACAATCACTACCCCTCAAAGTTAGTTACTATCTCATTTAATCTTAGCCAAAATTAGACTAATTATTCAGATGAGGAAATGAGGCTCCGGGATGCTAATTAACTTGCTCAAGATCACATATCTGATTAAGTAGCCAAAGCTAGGCCTAGGAGATGTCAAAGCTTTTCTCCTTCACTGCTCTGCACTCATTTTATTCACTCAACAAATAGTTATTGATCTCCTGTCTATGTGAGAACTCTGCTAGGAACCGAGGACGCACTGTGTACAAGACCACTTCTCTGTCCTCAGGTCCCTAAAGTTAGGTTGGACGTTTTAAGAGGCATCTTCTCCCTTCCTATATGCTTTACTCTCCCCTCCAGGCCCTCATAAGGGTCTCTGTAGATGGTGTCAGTTTACTGCTTCCGTTAATCCCTTGCTGCTTCTCCTCTACTGAGTCTGCAGCATTTTCCTGAGCTTACTATTCCTTAGAATTATGCAAATAACCTAATCATTTTCCATTTCTGATGGGATCTCAAGATCCTATTTTTTCTTAAGATGTGGCCACATATCTTAGCCAACATCTTACAGAACAGACTGTATTTTGAAAATGTGAATACTCTAAATTCCCTCCAAGTCCGTCTTTGACTTCCCGTTTGTTTCAAAATCCCAGTTGATTGGGGAAGGACGGTGGTGTGTGCATGTGTCACAAGTACAGAGCCATCAATAAACAAAGCATGTTTGCTGGCACTTTCCCTCTTCTGAGGAGCCTGAGCATATATCCCACTAGGTGCTAAGCCAGACCCAGATCTCGCTGACAATTTCCTACCCTACCCCTTACTTAGGCCAAGCACCAAACGCATGTTTCCAATGCATGTTTAAAGGACTCAACCTCCCTCTTTTTATTCAGTCTGATTTTACTCTCTTGCTTGAGAAAACAGAAAACCAAAAAAAGTTAAGTATTTTCTAAATCATTTCCTTTTTAAAAAGAAATTTAGTCAGAAGATTATGAAGACCTAAAAAAAATAAATGCAGCTTACCCAACCCCAGTTTATATGACATCATAGCATACAGTAAAACAATAGTATAGTTAATGATCCAATTCCTGTGACTAAGTTTATATAAGCAATAAAACCAAGAACCATCCACTTGGAATGTCTTCCTTTTTTCTTTGGAATAAAAAGGCTCTGGGACTAAAATGCAAACAAGTTTCAAATATTGAAACACGTTTGATATTCAGATATGCTAAGTGGGCTAGGGGGTGGGTATGCTGATTTAATTGATTTTGCTAATTTGCTTCACCTTGAGGGCAGAAGATCTATTGAACTTGTGGGCCTACATTTCTTAGCCTGAATAATTCAAGGACCTCAATGAGGCGCTCTAAATGGACTTCCAAGCTCCTGCAGATTCCTTTTGTTAACCTAGACTGGAACTCTGACTATAACCTTTATGTTCCTACACAGCGCTGGGCACATGGTAAACACAATTATTTCAGTTGTTTCATGGCACCATCAGTATCATATTGGTGTATGTGATCCCTCCGAACGCTCAGTTCTTTGAATTCTTTACCTCTAGTGATCCTTCCTCCACCCAATGTCACCCGCTCACACCATGGCTAAATCCTAAATCTTGTCATGTATGACCAGTAATTGCAACTCCTTATAATCTCAATGTCAAGCATCTCCCATCTTTCCAGCTCGCCCTCTCCATCAATCTTTCCTGCACTAGAACCTTCAATTCTGTGTTTCTCTAACTTGCAATCCTTCCTCACTAGCCTCATGTTATCTCTCTCTCTAATCAACACAGATTCCATGGTTAATCATTTAGTGTTGCCAGATAAAAACGCGGTTAAAAATTATTGGTCGTTTATCTAAAATTCTCCTTTAACTGGGTGTCCTGCATTTTCATTTGCTAAATCTGACAGCCCTACAATCCCAAATCATGCTTGCATAAACCCTCAACTTCCTTGTCCTCTTTTGAGAGCCGCAGCTAAGGTTAAAACCCAACTTTCTGACAACACCCTCTCTCCAACCAAGCAGCTGATTTTGACTTAAGGAAAAACACCCAACCCCACTGAATGGGTCTTGTTTTAAAGTCACACCCATGAACCTTGGGCCCTAATGGTGCCTGCTGAATCGTTTTTCATACATTACATCTTCGTCAATCCATCCTATATTTCATGCCATTAATTCTCTCTTGGGATTGTCTATACATCCTCCCTCATCCTCAGTCTCGAGGTCCTGGTACACTGAGAAAATCAAAGTACCCAAAAGAGAACTTTCAGATTCCCCTCACCACCCCTCATGAGCTAACTTGCACCCATCCACGTTAACTTCTCATCTGTTACATGGGTGGGGGCAACTGGAACCCGCAGGCCAAGTCCCACCCATACTTGTTTCTGCTAAGGATGGTTTTTGTATTTTTAAATCTTTAGGGAAAACAATCAAAAGTATACAGTTCATGGCTCATGAAAATTATATGAACTTCAAATTTCAGAGTTCCTAAAACAAAGTTTTATTGCAACAAAACCACCCATTAATTTATGTATTGTCTATGGCCGCTTCTGTGCTGCAGGGGCAGAGTAGTTTGTGACAGAGACTGCAGGGCCTGCAAATGCTAGAATACTATCTGATCCTTTACAGAAAAAGTTTGCTGACCCCTGCCATTGACTATCTGTGCTTCTATCCAAAGCCACTAAATCTCATCACCACCCACACTACCGATTCTCACCTATTCGGCATCATCAAAATTTCATTGTCTACTGAATAACTCCTATTAGCATACCAAAAAACTGTTGTTTCTCCAGTCTTTTCAAAAAGCTCTTTCCTGACTTTCCCCTCACCCTATAACTTCCACTTGCAGCAAAAATCCCCCAAGAGATATTTGGACCTGAGGTCCACAATTCTCCCTCCAATCTCTCTGAATTCATTCCAGTTAGGAGTGTGCCCACCATTACCCTACAGCAGCTACCCACATCAGAGTCACCGAGGGATTCACACGTATAGCGCGCACGCGTGCAAACACACACGCACACATCCCACATTGCTAAACCCAGTGGCCAAATCTGTTCTCAACTTACCTGATTGACCAGCAACATTTGACGGGGTGAATCACTCTCTCTGCCTCAAAGCACTTTTTTTCACTTGGCTTCCCAGACACCACACTCTCTTGAGTCTTCTACCTGCTAGATGCTTCCTTGCAGTCTCCTTTCCTGTTCCTTTTTTTCTCCTCTTATCACTGGAGGGCCCCAGGATCCCTTCTCTTCTCTTCCTGCTCTCTCCTTTGGAGACTCTTTCAGACTCATAGCTTTAAGCCCATCCCTCATGCTATTAACTCTCGAACATACATCCTCAGCCTGGACCCTTAAAGATAACCCAAATGCCTCCCTCGGATCACCATAGGCGTGTCTAGAATATCTCAGAATTAACATGCCCAGTACTCAAGTTCTAGTTCCTCCCCTTTAACTTGCCTTTCCTCCCTCGGTTACCAGCCATCCCATCCTCCTCTCAGGCCCCAATCCTTATAGTCAACCGTGATCATTCTCTCTCTCATACTACACCTATAATTTGTCAGGAAATTCTCTGGGCTCTACCTTCGTAATTTATCCAGTAACTGACCTCTTCTCACCACCATCATCTCTCACCTGAATTACTGCCAAAACTTCCTAACAGTTCTCCTTGCTTCCACCTTTGTCTGATATTTTCCTTTCTATACTACAGCTAGAAAAATCCTTTTAGAAGGAAATCAGACCAGAACCTCCATTGCCTCCCCTTTTCACTCAAAAAGCAATAAACCGAAGTCCCAGATGAGTAAAAAAAAATTATGGGCAAAAAACAAATAAATAAACAGTAGGGGGCTAAGATAAGGGGTAAAAAAAAAATTGGGTGGATTGCAATACTTGTGGTCAATGAGAGGGAGGGATTAAGGGGTATGGGATGTACGGCTTTTTTCTTTATATTTCTTTTTCTGGAGTGGTACAAATGTTCCAAAAATGATCATGGTGATAGATACACACTATGTAAGGGTATTGTGAGCCCCTGATTGTATACTTTGGCTGGACTGTATGGTGTGAAGATACCTTGATTAAAATATATTTAAAAAATAAATTTAGTTTGAAATGCTAGTGATCAATGAGAGGGAGGGGTAAGGGGTATGGTATATATAATTTTTTTTTCTGTTTTCATTTTATTTCTTTTTCTGTTGTCTATTTCTTTTTCTGAATTGATGCAAATGTTCTAAGAAATGATCATGATGATGAATATGCAACTATGTGATGATATTGTGAATTACTGATTATATATGTAGAATGAAATGATCATATGTTAAAAATATATATATATTTATTTAAAAAAAAAAAAGCAAAACTCCCTACAGAACCCTACTTCATCTCCCTTGCTGTCCTATCCATACCCTCACCTCTCTGGACCTATCTTCTTTCACATTTGAACTTGCTACAACTCACTGGCCTCCTTACTGCTTCTGGAAAAAGACAGGCATGCTCCCAATTTAGGGCCTTTGTACTGGCTGTTCCCTCGGCCAGGGTTGTTTTCCCATAGATAAGTTGCATACCTGACCTCTTTGTCTCCTTGAAGTCTGTTCAAATGTTACTTTCTCACCATGATTGACCGTGCCCTCCTTATCCCCTGTGCCCTGTTCTAGAGTGTAATATACCATTGGCACCTTCTGATGCATACAGTGCATTTGCTTATTATGTTGTTTCATGGTTTAACTCCAAGAGACAATATGTTTTTGTCTGTTTTGTTCACTTTGATTATTTATCTCCAGGTGCTTGAAACTAAAAAGTGCCCCATAAATATTTGCTGAATGAACGAATTGAATGTCTACTTGCTAGTCTATTTCACCTTTGTTTTTTCATTTACTTTTTAAAATAATTTTAGGAGTTATGTGATATCATCTCCATTACCTATAAGGACATAAAGCCTTAAAAAGTTTAAGTAATTTGCACAAACCACAAGTTACTAAGTTGGAAAGTGGAACTGGGGACCTCAGTCTTTTTTAAATGTTTAGTTTTGTTTGTTTGTTTGTTTGTTTTTAAGGTGTATGGTCCAGGAGTCAAACCTAGGTCTCCTACATGGAAAGCGAGCATTCTACCACTGAACCACCCATGCATCAGATAACTACTGTTGTAACTATTGTTGTTTCCAACTCTCTACATGGCTGCCTCCCATGTTTGTGATTGGGAGGATCAAGGAAGTACAAATTCTCTCTTGGAATCCATGAGTACAGCAAATTTCCATAAATCAAAGCAGAATGTCCCAAGATAATGGCAAAGGAAAAGTTAGAGGGTGGGTGTTCATTCATAATTGTAACTACATTTGTCCCTAAAATAATCCACATGTTTATATATTGTAAACTTAAAATTATTTTAATAGAAATCTTTTTTAAAAATAAGAAAAAGTATGCATATAAGGAGTCACTTTTATCACAGGCGGTTTCCTTGAAGAAGTTATGGTTGGAGAGAATCATGATAAACTTGATGGGACCTAATCAGAGGTTTAGGGCAAGGGAAGGTGGTGGATAATAAAAGAGAGTGAAGAAAGATGGAAAAATGTTACCTAAATGATTTGAACAGATGATATTCGCTAGACTGCCAGAGGCTGATAATCTCATAGCATCTTCCTTCGCTTTAAAAAAATCTATTTAGCATGTGCTGTCTTCTCCCTTCAAGAGAACCAAAGGCTATAAATTCCAGATCAGGATGATCTTTACCTAGAAGAGAAAATCAGGACAAGACCAGTAGAAAAATTGCTAACCTTACATCCCAGAGTTCAAGCTCCTCCCACTTCCACTGCAGCTGGGAAGCCCCTAGATTTGCATCAGAAGCTTTGATGGAGCAATGCTGGGGAACCTGATAAGTCAAAAACTGATCTGTGCCCAAGGGTATACTTACCTCTCTAATATGCACTATTGCTGCAACTGGCCCCAAGATTTGGGGATTGGAGGCAGGCAGTTGTATATGTCACCATTATTTCCCACTTTAAAAATGATGTAAAAACTGCAGAATATCCACTTGTTAATAATTAAACAGAAGAAGCATCAATCTAGAGATGTTGACATTGTGCATTTTTTAAATCACATGCTGCAGATAACTGTAAGTAAACATTGTCATTGTGCTAATAATTCAATCTATAAGATCAATAGGATACTACTGGACCCAGAGAGCCCGTACTTGGTCTCTTTCCCATTTCTCCCAAACCTACTTGGTGCAATAGAAACAAGAGACAGCCAAATGATGGAATAAGGAGGATCTGTCAGGGCCTTTCAGTCAGAACTACTCCACTTACCTAAGATAATTGCACTTGAAGGACTCTTGGGGTATTATTAAAAACAGAAATTTTGAAAACAAATTTTAGTAATTTCCAACCTAGGGCCCAGATTGGTTCCCAAGTAGTCTTACTCAGAGAAATGAGCTTGAGACTATTATTAACAATGTTTAACTCACTAGTTCCTGCTCAGGAACTGGCCGTGGAAGAGATGTCATGCAACTCCTCCACCAAAGTGAAGCTCTACCAATGAACCAACAGTATCAATAGCCAGAATCTTGATGCGTCTGATATCTATTTAAATATATATATGTCACTTGGGGTTAGAGCCTCATCTCCTACTGCTCCTATGGGAAACACAGTTAAGGAAAATTTTCACTGATAATAAATAAGTAGGAATCTAAGAACTGGGTTCTGGCTTAATCTTACTTGATATGAAAGATGTCACATTGAAACAGATCCTTAGCAAGCATCTTAATATTGATCTACAGTGGATTGATAGAATTTTTTAAAAGCCTGTTCAGTTTTTTAATATAATTCAACTTTGTAAGACAACTAGATCCAAAATATAATTCTCTTGACAGTCATCATCATATCTGATAAATTAAATCATTTTCACTCAGAAATCTGAGTCCAGTTGAGAACAAATAATTCAAAAGATAATGGCAACAACCACAAAAACCTCTACTTGCAAGGTAGAAGAGGCTGTAACAGATTATATAAATAAACAGCATAGTTGCTTGGCTGCCCTTACTCTAGCCATGGGATCAGGGTACCTGGAATTTAAATCTTGGTTTCCTTCCTTACTAGTTATTGACCCTGGGCAAGTCACTTTTCAGTTTTCATCTGTAGAAATGGAAATCATAATACATCCTTGTCTCTTTGGCCAGTTGTGAGGATGAAATAAGCTGATGTAGGTGAAACAGTACAATGACTCTAAAGCTCTGCACAAATGCTAGTTACTTTTAACATTGACTACTATAATGGCTAAAACAGCCTATAACTGCCGAAAGCTGCCCAAGATTCTCCTTAATTCACCCCAGATCACTTTGTGCATTATTATATTTTATATATTCCCAGGAGACAGGTGATAAAACAAATTCACTAATGTCTTTCCATTTCTAGTTATGGCCCTCCAGAGAAAACAATGTACGTAGTCTAAGGTCTTCATAAGAAGTACGTGTGAGAACAAAAGCTTAGAATCAACCTAATTTTCTGTCACAGGGACTGGTAAAATAAATTACGTTTCGTCCAGCCTATAGAATACTATTTAGCAGTAAAAAAGACTACACGGAAGCTCTTCGGGTGTAATCTTAGAAAGACCCCAATATTATATTGTTAAGTGAAAAAACAAAAAAGCTAAGTACAGTCCTGTGTTTGTGGTGGGCTATTATTTAGATTTTAAAGGGGGAGAGGGAGGGGTAACAAGTGGCTTCTAAAATTTACTTGGAAATGCAAAGGGAAAAGAATAGCCAAAGTAATCCTGAAATAGAAGAACAAAGCTGAAGGATTTAACTACCATATATGACCATATGAAGCTCTAGAAATTAAATCAGTGGGGTACTGGTATACAAAAGGCAGAGACCAATAAAATATAGTAGAGCCCAGAAACACACATGGACAACTGATTTATAATAAAGATAATACTGTAGAGCAGGGGGAGGGGAGATGGACACTTCAACAAATGATGCTAGGACATCTGGATATTCATATGGAAAAAAATTAAATCTTGATCCCTAGCTCAAACCGCACACAAAAATCAATTGTGGATAGTTTGGAGGTCTTAAAATATTAAACAATCAAGCCACTACAAGAAGAAACATAAAAGAATATCTTCATGAACTATGAGGAGGCAATGGTTTCTTAAAGAGGAAACAAAATGTGCTAACCATAAAATAATAAAATTTATATCCTGATGGTATTAAAACTAAGGATCTCTAAACAGATGACACCATTAAGAGGGTAGAAAGGAGGCCACAGGAGGAGAAGCAATTTACAATACATATGATAAACAAAGGAATCATCCAGAATATGCAAATAACTACTAGGCAGTTAAAAAACAAGTAGACAACTCACTTTGCCTGAATTGGTATTCAGAAAAGAAGCTATCTAAATGACCAATAACGATATGAAAAGTTGTACAGCTCTGTTGCTCTTTAGGAAAACATATTTTTTGTTCTTTTTTCCTTTTTAAAGAGCAGTTTTATTGAGATAGTCACATATCATACAATCTATCCAAAGTGTACAATCCATGGTGCATTCATCACTACAATCAATTCTACAACATTTTCGTTACTCCGAAAAGAAAAACCCCATACCTCCTAGCAGTCACCTCTCAATCAGTCCATCTTCCTTTAGCTCTACAAAACTACTAATCTATTTCTGTCTATATAGATTTATTTATATTTATATTTTTATAAAAATGGAACCACACAATATGTTGTACCTTGTGTCTGGTTTCTTTCACGTAGCATAATGATTTTGCTTTTTGTTTTAATTCTTTTTTTTTTAATTTGAGAAGTTTACAGAAAAGTCCTGTAAAAAAATAGTGTGCTTATATACTCCCCTATTATTGACACTTTGCATTAGTGTGGTACCTTTGTTACAATTGATTAAAGAACATTAAAATAATACTATCAATTATACTCCATAGTTTATATTAGGTATATTTTCCCCCATATACCATCCTACTATTGTATTAGCATCGTACAGTTGTTATAGTTCAAGAAAGAACATTCTTGTACTGTTATCCCCAGTCCATTGTCTACAACAGGGTTGACTATCTTATAAAGTCCCATGTTTTATTTTAGAAACTTCATTCCAGTAACTAACTTTTATTCTGGTTACATTTGGGTCTATTAACATGACCCAGTGCTATTAATACATTCACCATAATGCGCTACTATCACCACCATCCATTTCCAAACCTTTACAATCAACCTAAAAAGAAATTTGTACTCTTACAAATCGAGTATCAACTCCCCATTCTCTACTCCAATCTATCCCCTGGTAATCTAGATTTCAGATTCTAATTCTGTAAATTTGCTTATTATGATTAGTTCATATCAGTAATATCATACAATATTTGTCCTTTTGTATCTGGCTTACTTCCCTCAGCATCATGTCCCCAAGGTTCATCCATGTTGTCACATGTACCAGGACTTCATTCTTTTTTACAGCCAAATAATATTCCATTGCATATATAGACCACATTTTGTTTATCTGCTCATTGATTGATGGACCCTTGCTTTACTTCCATTTTTTGGTGATTGTGAATAATGCCCCTATGAGCATCAATGTGCAAATAACTGTTTGAGTTCCTACTTTTCAATCTTCTGGGCATATATGTAGTAGTGGGATTGCCAGGTAATATGGTAATTCTATAACTTCCTGAGGAAATGTCTTTCATGTGGCTGTACCATTTTACATTCCCACCAGCAATGAATGAATAGTCATATTTCTCTACATCCTCTTCAACACTTGTACTTTCTGTTTTTTGTTTGTTTTTTAACAGTAGCCATTCTAATGGGTATGACCTGGTATCTCACTATGGTTTTAATTTGCCTTTCCCTAATGGCTAGTGATGCTGAGCACTTACCTTTTCATGCGCTTTTTAGCCATTTTTATATCCTCTTTGGGGAAATGTGCATTCAAGTCTTTTTTTTTTGTATGCTGTATGGCAGGGGTTACATTTCATTCTTTTCCCATCTGAGTATCCCATTATTGCAGCACCATTTGTTGAATTTTTATTCATTTGTTTGTTTGGTTGTTTTTTATTTGTTTGCTTTGTTTTTGGGAAGTACATGGGCTGGAAATCAAACCTGTGTCTCCTGCATGGCAGGTGAGAATTCTACCACTGAACTACCCTTGCACCTGTATTCAAGTCTTTAGCCCATTTTTAATTGGGTTATTTGTCTTTTTATTGTTGAGTTGTTGGATTTCTTTATGTATTATGGATATTGAACCTGTATTGGATATGTGGTTTCCAAATACATAAAAGTTTTTGTTTTTGAGGTGGTCCTATTTATCTATTCTTTCTTTTCCTTGCTTGTGCTTTGGATGTAAAGTTTAAGAAACAATTGCCTACTACAAGATCTTGAAGATGTTTCCCTATATTTTCTTCTAGGAATTTTAGAACCCTGATTCTTATATTTAGGTCTTTGATCCATTTTGAGTTAAATTTTGTATATGGTGTGAAATAGGGTTCCTCTTTAATTTTTGTATATAGATATCCAGTTCTCCCAGAATCCTTTATTGAAGAGACTTTTCTTTCCCAGTTAAGTGGACTTGGCAGCCTTGCCACAAATCAATTGACTATAGATGTGAGAGTCTATTTCTGAGCTACAAATGATTGCATTTGTAAATATATCTATCCTTCTACCAGTACCATGCTGTTTCAACCACCGCAGCTTTGTTATATGCTTTCAAGTTAAGAATTGTGAGTCCTCTAACTTGTTCTTCTTTTTCAAGATGTTTCTGGCTATTCAGTGACACTTAGCCTTCCATTAAATTTGCTAATTGGCTTTTCCATTTATGCAAAATGGGCTGTTAGAGTTTTGATTGGGATTGTGTTAATTCTATAAATTAAGTTGCTTAGATTTGACCAATATTTTGCTTTCCATCCACAAACAAAGAATGTCCTCCCATTTATTAGGTCTTCATTGATTTCTTTTAGCAGCATTTTGTAGTTTTCTATGCATAAGTCTTAGATATTTGATTCTTTTAGTGGCTATAATAAATGGAGTTTCTTCCCTCTGATATCCTCCTCAAATTGCTCATTACTGGTGTATAGAAACACTATTGATTTTTGTGTGCTGATCTTGTATTCTACCACAGGAGAATGTATATTAAAACCACTCAGGTCAAAATGGTGAGCCAGCCTGCTGTTGCAGTATCAGGCCGGTGACTGGATGGTATTTGAAAATGATATTACAATACTCAGGGTTCAATAAGCTGAGGTTAATGTGAGATGATAGACTAGCCAAGGATGAAGATATAAAAGAACTCATAAAAAAGCTTCCTGAAAACCTTCATAAGACAGGGTGCTTTGCATTAAGTGAGCACTGGACTTGACCATGAGACAGCAAATCTTGCCTTAAGAGCAGTGAACAAAATATGAAGAGTATCAATTCTGTCTTGAAGCATATCAGAAAGAATTTATTCGGGAAAGAAAAGAGAGAGAGAAGAGTGGGCAAAGAAATTGAAATGATTCAGCTGTCCCCAAGTACGTTTATGAAGTTGGTAAAACCTAAAATATACAATACAAGGACTATTGGGGTTACAAATGCATTAGTTTAAACAAATATCATTTGTAATCATTGTTGGGGTTTTAGAATTTTAAGCCTTATAAAAATCTTTACTGATTTAAAAAAATAAAAACACTCGGAAGAATGGCTAAAACAATAATGGTATTAGAAGTTAGGATTGGCAGGGGTGAGGCGTGAGCCAGGGACCTGATCAATGACTGGATTTGGGCTTTGAGATTCCGGTAAAATTTTCTTTCTTGATTTAGGATTACATGAGCATGCTCACTTTGAGAAAAATTATTGATCTGATTACTCATGATTAGTAATTTTTTCTCTAGGCATATATATTCAATAAATGATTTACATTAAAAAGTGGGAGAAATAAATATTCATGCTTAAATATGCATTAAAATCTCTGGGAGGATGAAGGAAGTTTGTTTTGGGGAGGGGAGGCTAAGCAGACAAGGGACAACTGTGGAAGGGAAACTTTTCACTCTGTAACTTTTTCCTATTTTTTTAGCCATTGGAATGGATTACCCATTATCTGTAAAAATATTTGGTCATCATCATTGTTACCAATAGTCAACTCTGTATTTATCGTATTGGCTGCCACTTGCTCAAACATTTGCATATCTCATAATCGGTTCATGTTCAGGAATTGGTACCCACATACAGTTGGTTTTCTCCAATTCATTAATGTTTTTAAAAAATATGAAACAGAAACAACACTTTTCAAAAATTCCTTTTGATGAGCAGTGTGGACAACCCAAAGCTATAGGCTGAGCCCCCAGTCTTGGGGTTTGTTCATATGAAACTTAACCCCACAAAGGACAGGTCAAGCCTACTTAAAATTAGGCCTAAGAGTCACCCCCAAGAGAGTTTCTTTTGTTGCTCAGATGTGGCCTCTCTCTCCAGCCAACACAACAAGCAAACTCTCCACCCTCCCCCTGTCTACATGGGACATGACTCCCAGGGGTGTGGACCTTCCTGGCAATGTGGGACAGAAATCCTAGAATGAGCTGAGACTCAGCATCAAGGGATTGAGAAAACCTTCTTGACCAAAAGGCGGGGAAGAGTGAAATGAGACAAAGTGTCAATGGCTGAGAGATTCCAAACAGAGTTGAGAGGTTATCCTGGAGGTTATTCTTATACATTAAGTGGATATCACCTTGTTATTCAAGATGTAATAGAGAGGCTGGAGGGTACTGCCTGAAATTGTAGAGCTGTGTTCCAGTAGCCATGTTTCTTGATGATGATTGTATAATGATATAGCTTTCACAATGTGACTGTGTGATTGTGAAAACCTTGTGTCTGATGCTCCTTTTATCTACCTTGTCAACAGAAGAGTAGAACATATGGAATAAAAATAAATAATAGGGGGAACAAATGTTAAAATTTTGTTTGAAATGCTAGTGATCAATGAAAGGAGTATGGTATGCATGAAATTTTTTTTCTGTTTTCGTTTTATTTCTTTTTCTGAATAGATGCAAATGTCCCAAGAAATGATCATGATGATGAATATTCAACTATGTGATGACATTGTGAATTACTGATTATATTTACAGAACGGAATGATCAAAATAGGAATGTTTGCATTTGTTATGTGTTTTTTGGTATTTAAAAAAATAAAAAAAAATTTACTTTTGATGGCCACCAAAATTCTTGCTACAGGAGGTAATAAATACTCCATCAATAAACGAACAACTCCTTTGGGAACTGCAGGTGTACATGGGTAGGTAAGACGATTTACTATTTTGTTAATCAATCAACTTTAACAAATGTACTTTGATCTCATGAAAATGACAACAGAGCACTTAAAACGATAACTCAGGATGAAATAAATAGATTGTGATTAGCCAACTCACCTTGTAGGAGAGCTATCCCAAGAGGGCCAGAGGTTCCAGATTAATGAAATAGGAGACACATTTGTCAAAATGGAAGTCTGTAAAGAATTCTCCACTGGTGTGGAAGAATGTTGGCAAGGGGGCCCCATGGTTTTCTATATGGCTGTTTATGGATGCTTTTCCTTAATTCTTAGCCAGATTGCTGGCTATAAAAATACTTGCATATTGATTTGTTTATTTAGATCAATGCAGTCAGATTCTTTACCAAAAATCTTTTAGTTATTGCTTGTTCCATTTCCAGAGTGGCTGTTCTGGTTAAATCAAGGTGAGGGCAAATGCTTCAGACTCAGCTTTGAGGGAGTCATCACCAAGTTGATAAGAAAAGGCCACTCTCATCAGAGAGAACGTGGGCAACAGCTGAGAAAGAGGGTACTGCACTGAGTGCAAAGAGAAAACAATTGGAAAAGGAGAAGCAGAATTCATCTTTTTGTTTGTTTTTCCTGAGGCTGTGGAAGTAGACACAGTGCAGGAGAGGCTGCAGAGATGGCCTCTGTGCTTGCATGCGCCCATGTTCACAGAGTGTTTATCTCCATGCTCCAAGACTGATTTGCAGATTAATTCCTTCCCTTCCACCTTCCTTTATTCCTTTCCTCTTTTTCTTCCTTAGCTGTTGGCTTCATTTTATTTTATGTTTGTTTGCTTTTAAAGTCAGGCTTATTAAAGAACAATTTACATAGAGTAAAATTCAACCTTTTAGGTGTACAATTCCATGAATTTTGACACAATCAAGGTGCAGAACCTTCCATCACCTCAGAAAGTTTCCCTGTGTTTCTTCATAGTCAATCCCCTCCTGCAAAAGCCCCTGGCAACCACCAATCAATTTTTTCTCTCTCTATTTCTGCGTTTTCCAGAATGTCATATAAATGGAATCATCTTCTGAATGTGGGTTCTTTCATGCAGCATAATGGCTTTTGAATTTCATCCATATTGTTGCATGTATCCGGAGTTTATTTCTTTTTACTGCTGAGTTGTATTACATTATATGGCTGCAACAGTTGGTTTATAGACTTGCCTGTTAACCAGCATTTGGGTTTTTTCTAGTTTTGAGCAATTATGACTATTATGGATGTTATAAAATTTGCAAACAACTTACATGTACTTCTTAGTTTGTTATTATGAAAAATTTAAAACATGCATAAAAGTGGAAAGAGACTAGTACAGCAAAACCTCACATACTGGTCGCTGAAATCCAACATTATCTAAATCATGCCTTTTTTTTTCTAAAATATTTTAAAGAAAATGCTTGAAAGCAATCAACTCATCCCTATACACTTCAACACAGATCTCTAAAACATGACATTTCCTACATACCACAACAGCACTATCACACCTAACTAAATTACAACATTTTCTTGATATTATCTACTATATAACCCGTAATCAGACAACCTGGATTATCTCAAAAACGTCTATTTACAGTTGGTTTCTTTGAATCAAAACTGGCATCATACAAGGTTATAATGCCCCATTAATGTTTTAATTTAGAGTAGACCACTGTCTCTTTTGCCCCATGTGACTGACTTCTTGCAGAAGTCAGTTTTGTTTTCCCATGGAATATTTCCACATTCTGGATCGGCCTTCATGCTTCTTTGTGATAGCACTTAACTTTTCCCTCTAATCCCCGTGTTTCTTATAAATTAGCTCTAAGCGCTCTGGGAGGGGTGGGGTGGAGGGAGAATCCTTCAGAAGTTGAGCAATGGGTTTCACATTGCATCCTACCAGGAGCCCACAGCTGACAGTTCCTCTTGGAGCGATGCTAAGTTTGATGAGTGTCAGAAGACATGTGGCAAGTCAGGCATGAAACAGACCCTCAAGCCATCTTTGAAAGTCACACTGTTCCCTTTGCTTAACCATCTCCATTTCCTTCTATCTCACAGGCATGGAAGCCTGGGCTCTCTGCAACTTGTTCCTGCCCACATATCCCTAATCAGAATGGAAACTTCTCCTAAAACCTTTATTTGGGTCTTATGGCAACCTGCTTGGCTTACTGTTTGTGTTTGTGCCTCCCCCTTTAGGGTGCCAGATTTTGAAGGGTATATGTCTCTTCTTCCTTTTCCATCTGTATGGCATATGTGCTGGGAGCTCCGGTTACTGAAGAAGACTGCCTCTGTTCGAAATCCTCTTTACTGCTTATTGACTAGGTGCTTGTCTAGTAAAATGGCTTGTCTCCTCTGTGCCTCAGTTTCTACATCATTGAGAGGGGAGAGTAGCAGAATTTACCTCATGTGCTTGTGAAGAGTAAATAATCTGTAAAAATTATTGGTCATCATCATTGTTACCAATAGTCAACTCTGTATTTATCATATTGGCTGCCACTTGCTCAAACATTTGCATATCTCATAATTGGTTCATGTTCAGGAATTAGGTACCCACATACAGTTGGTTTTCTCCAATTCATAGGATTCTATGAATGCTGAGGCTGGGTACAAGAGATTATCGGGCCCAGTTCCCTGCCATCCATGCAGGGATAAGATATTGCCATCTTATCTTGCAGAGGAGCTAACTATGGCCCTCAGGGGCTAATGCATTCAAATAAAGGGGAGAAAATTGAAGACTTAAAGAGAAATGAGAAATGGCAAGCAATGAGATGAATTACTGTCCATAACAATAAGGTTAAGAAGGATTGAATGAGAATCAGAATTCAGATGCCTTTCTTATCATGCTCACTCCCATTCAAATGTGGTCTGTTGTCCCTGTCCTTATTAAGGGCATGTCCCTCTCGCAGACATCAGGCAAGTCCATGTCGTCATCTTGCAGGAGTGCTGGGAGAAGGCCTGGGGGGATAAAGAGTAAGAAGGAAGGGGAGACAGGAACTAAAATTAAATGTTTAATGGAAGGAAGCTCAGCACTCATAAGGCCTTAGAGTTTGACCTGCTGAATACACATCCTCACTCAACCACAAACCAGCTGTGGGACCTTGGACAAGTTACTTAAAAAAAAAAATTTTCCATGGCTCAATTTCTTTATCTGTAAAGAAGGTAAATTTATAGTTAACTACGTAGTGGGGTTTCTGTGACAATTATATGAGATAATATAAGTAAAATGCTCAGCAATGTAACTGGCATGTAGTCCTCAATAAATATATGATATTAGTATTAATATGTCCATCCTCATGATAGCTTCTAGTCCAGTGGGCAAGATTCCTTCTCCCTGGGATGGCACTTAGGTGGATGCTGCTGATTTGGGTATCCAAGACTGCTTTTAAAAAGTTGAGATATAATATATGGGCCCTTGGCAAATTATGGCCTCTAGGCCAAATCTGGCTCCATGTTTGTTTTTATAAACTCTCAAGTTGAGAATAGTTGTTTACATTTTTAAATGGTTTTTGGGGAAAAAATCAAAAGAAGAAAATGTCAGGACACATGAAATGTATATGAAATTCAAATTTCAATGTTCGTAAATAAAGTTGTATGATCACAGTCATGGTTTTTGTGTTGTCTACAGCTGCTTTCATGCTACAATGGTAGAGTAGAGAAGTTTTGACAGAGACCAACCGGCCTGCAAAACTTAAAATATTTACTATCAGGACAAATTTACCAACTTTTGTGTAACTTCATAATTATGGGGGCGGGTTTTGTAGGCAACTGAGTTACTTGGAGCCTGAATTTCCTTCTAAGCAAATGGGCATAATAACAACTTGTTGTGTTTTTTTTTTCCTTCTTTTTTAAAAAATGTGGAATGTTTATGAATTTGCATCTCATCCTTGCACAGGGGCCATGCTAATCTTCTCTGTATCATTCCAATTTTTCGTATATGTGCTGCCAAGTGAGCACTGTGTGTGTTTCAAATTTACCATCAAATGATCACAAATTGAAAGCAGAGTCAGCATAACTATAGCTTGGATGCTCAAGGCAATTTATTTGCTTGCTTAACTGCAAGATGCCAACACAACCAATGCACAATAACCAGGTCAAGGGCACATGACACCTTTAAAGGTGGAGAATACCAGAGTCCCCAAGGTCCATTGGCCTGAGGGTTGGCGCCGTTAGCCAGAGGCCTCTGGAATTGGTCTCATGTGGCACCTTGGGAGGGTCCGAAGCCGTTGGTGGGAGGCAGGGGCTGTGATGCTGTGGGGAGTGCAGCACCAGGCCTGCAGCTCAGCACGGGCACTGGAGCCAGGGGTCAGAGACGGGTCAGCCCACCGCTTCCTGACATTCACCAGAATGGCATCTGAGCTGGGCTCTAAGCCTCAGAGGTCTCCTGGCCCATGTCCTTATCAAGGGCGCGTCCCTCTGGCAGACGTCAAGCAAGACCACGTCACAATCTCGCAGGAGTGCTGGTTATGGCTTGTCACAAAAACACGTTTTTCTCAATCTGTTTACAATTCTGAATTGTGTTAGACAAGTCTGCAATATTCTGAGGATTCAGGATTATTGATATTATTAAAATACACAGCACAACTCCTTTTTCAGGTTGCTGGGAAAATTAGAAGAAAAAGGTATTCTCACCATTTGTCCCATTTTCTGAGCTCAACAAACGCACACTTTGTTTTGATGGTGAAGACGGTGTTGATGGCGATAATGCTTTTCTAACCGGCAGCCCACTCTCTGGTTGGCAGTGTTCCTTCTTAAATATGTTTTAATACGTTTTCCATGGAAACAATCTTTCCAGCCTACAAGCCAGTCTTTCTTTTTCAGCTCACTTTGCACATCTGTACGCATACCAGTAGTGAAACTGCATTAGCGCAATCTTTTTCTTTCATTTCCTAAGTTCTTAGAGGATTTCCCTCCTAAGCCTCCAGGATTTTTAAAAGTCTGTTGCACCTGAGCACCCTAACTCCCCTCTCCTATCCATGCCATGGTTAGCAAAAGTTAGCAGGTATTTTTAAGATTTTTAAAACTTGTAAAAAATTGTATGATATATAATACAAAGCAAAGAAAGAAAAAAGCAATAGTTTTGTGTTTTTTTTAATACAGTTTTATTGAGATACACTCACACACCATACAGACCATCTGAAGTATACAATCACTGGTTCACAGTATAATTGTGTAGTTGTGCATTCATCACCATGATCAATTTTGGGACATTTTCATTACTCCAGAAAGGAAATAAAAATAAAAGAATAAAACCCAAATCCTCCCATATCCCTTAACCATTGGTGTTTGTTAACTGTTAATGAAAGAATATTAAAATATTACTGTTAACCATAGCCCATAGTTAAAAAAATAGTTTTCATAGCACTCTTCAACAAGTAGTTATAGGACAGATCCCAGAGTTTATCACAGGCTACCATACGATCCTCTCAGATGCTTCCTTCTAGCTGTGCCAGAATATTGGAGGCTAAAAGGAATAAATATGTTTTTATCATCACAACTGACTTTTTTTTTGTTTTTTGTGAAAAATAACATATATACAACAAAACAATAAATTTCAAAGGACAACACAACAATTCGTTGTAGAACAGATTTCAGAAGTTTGGTATGGGTTACAATTCCACAATTTTAGTCTTTTACTTCTAGCTGCTCCAAGATACTGTAGTGCAAAGGAAATAGAGCAGGTTTTTTTAAATAATACTTTAATGGAACATTTCATCAGTATATTTTATTTTTTGGAATAGATTGGTTCTGATCTATTTAGATGACTCTGATTTTTTTAAATGTTGTCCAGAGAAATGCTAATAATATGTATTATCATAGGTTAAATGTTCTCCCAAAATCACTGACTTAAAACAGAAATTATTTGTGGTTGGTTTCGGTTGGAAAAAGAATGTGATCTCTACCGTATTCAAATAGGCAAAAAAAAGTAACTATAATATAGCAAAATTAAAATCACCTTTTCATTTTAACAATAATTAAAATTATTTGTTGGAATGATGACTTTCAGTTAGTGGATTAAAACATTGTCATTACTGCATTCATCTGTTCAGGATCTAATTTACTTCAGGAACTGTTCTTATCATTGGGGATGTGTGCTGACTAAAAAAAAAAAAAAATCCATCAGCCACAAATCTTGCCTTCAAGGAGTTTGCATTCTTGTGACTCAAAGGTAGATATAATTCACATGAACTTGGCCTCAGGAGGGATTTCCTAATAGAGAAGTATTAGGACACCACTTGGATAAGATTCAAGGATGATGGGCTCAGTAGTTTAAAAAAATCAGGTTTTCCGACATGGGCAGAAATTACCAGACAGTGTTTTTCGGGGGAAGCCCTTTTGGTAGGCTGGGCCAGCTTCCTGGGCCTGCCATTGCTGGTCACCCAGGGCCACAGGCTTAGAGGGGCCCTGTCCCTTGTTTTAATGCTCTGCTGTTACTATCTTGAAATTCTTAATAATTTTTGAACAAGATGCCCTGTGTTATAGACTGAGTTGTGTCCCCCAAATAGAGGGTGAAGTTCTAATCCCTAGCAGCTCAGAACGTGGCGGTATCTGGGAAGATTGTTATAGATGGAATTAGGCAAGTTAAAATGAAGTCATATTGGCTTAAGGTGGACCCTTAATCCAATATGATTCATGTCTTTATAAGAAGAAGAAATCTGGACACCGACAGAGGGAAGGATGTCACGTGGTGACTGAGGCAGAAAATGCAATGTACTCCTGGCAAGCCACAGCTAGAGGCCAGGAGAGAGACATGGAACAGATTCTTCCCTACAGATTCCAGAGTGAGTGTGGCTCTGCCAACACAGATTTTAAGTCCCCAGAACAGTGAGACAATAAATTTTTGTTGCTTCGAGCTACCCGATTTGTGGTATTTTGCTGCAGCAGCCCTAGCAAACCAAGACACCTTGCATTTTCATTTTTGTATTGAGTTCTGCAAATTACAAAGCTGGTCCTGAGTGTAGGTTAGCACTAAGGCAGACATTTTATGCTATTTTAGGGCTCTTGAGCAGATTAAAGAAGCTAATATAAACATTTTGACAGTTATACTCAAGAATGGTGCTACCCAGGGTGGATGGGTAGATAAGTTAAGCATTTCTTGGCACTGCCGTCTACTTGGGCTTTCTTAGAAGAAATAGCCTTATTTTCACAATTAAAAGAAAACGAAATGGTTAAAAATATATAGATACTTCTGAAAACTCAAGTACAGAGATGCTAAAATAAAACATACCAGATGCATTTCTTCATGGCAGAAGATACAGAAAGTATGTGATCCCTGGGTGGTTAACAGGAGACATGGTATTGAAGAGGACACAGATTTCAAAGGCTTGGGGCTCTGTTTCATCCTTTTGTCTCCAAAGAACTAAATCAGGCTAACTACATTATGTTGTTCTCTTTACCCTAAGTGTGTTTTCCCATTATCCGGATAACATTTTATCCTTTCTCTAGCCACTAAGCCAGTATTTTTTACTGCTTAGGCACTGCCCTAAGCTAGGCAAAACAGTTGTGAAGCTAAATAGACACTATTTCTGCCCTCATTTGTGACTGTAATCAATAGCATTGAAATAAAGAGGTGAACGTGATTAAAAGGGGAAACTTTAGGTTGTATATTTTATAAAATGAAAAAATTTCTCAAACAAGCTAGGCCTCTGCTTCTATGCCAATGAGGCCCTGCCTCTGTCTGGAAAGCAACTTTGCTAGCCAGGCCTTCTCTCTCCATCCTCCGCAGGAAAGGACCTTAGAATGAAGGGAGATGGTAGACAGTCTCTGTGCTAATAACCAGTTCCATTTATCGCACACTTCCTGTGTGTTCCAGTATTCTATTTTAACACAACTCCATGAGGAAAGAGGCATTATGTACATTTCATGGATGTGGAAACTGAGGCACAAAAAGTTTAAGAACCTTGCCCAAATTTACACTGCTAGCAAGTGACGGTGCTGGGAGTGTGTCCCTTTGAAGAGAGAAGGGATTCCCCTCAGAAGTGCTCCAAATGTTCAGTAAGAAAGTCCAGAATTCTTAGAGTGGAGGACGCACTCATTCTTCCAGATAAGGAAGAACTTTTAAAAAGTGGATAGCAGAGAGATGAGCAAGTCCTTGAAATTCTCTTGTCTTGCTTGACACAAATGGCCTTTTCTGAAATGATACATCTATTTATCAATGGAAATTAGGCATTTATAAATAGCACATGTTTTGTATGTGGCATTGAGCATAGATCCCTTCATTATGACTCAGAAGACAAATTCTCCTTCCAAGAGAATTCTGAGCTGGAACTGCAACAAATCACTTTACTATTAAAATTCACAGCCCTCCATTTCTGTCTCCTTCACTGGAGCGAGGCTAATTCAAGGCCAGGGAATGTTCTGGTTTTCTGTGTATCTCTAGCATCTAGTATAGGGCCCCCAAATGTTTTGAGGAGAGAAAAATAAGGGAAAGAAGAGAAGGAAGAAGGAAGGAATCTGTCATGTAACACAGGTCATGGTGTTAACAATGTGGATTAAAACAATTTGCAGGGTTGGTTGAAAGGCACAAGATTAATCTGGGTGACAAGCTTTTCAGGAGGAAATGGGATCTGTCGCAAGCACCTCTTTTGCATAAATGGCACAGAAAATGGAACTGCTGTGAACACGTAATCGAATGCCTTGGCAATCGTCCCTTTCCCCCTAGTTCTTCCTAAAGCAGCTGATACCACAAAGGTATCAAAGAGCCCGGGCGAGAGGGAGGCTGCCAATGATGGCTCTACCGGCTGCTTCCTTGTCAGTTATTTTGTGCACAGCACCAAGAAAGCAAAAGTAGGAGGTACCCCTAACACAGTATGGAAGCACAGCTTAATTATGTGCCGCGAAGCTCACCTGATACGCACTCTGTGGTGTCCTCAATTCGTTTTACCTTTGCAGAGCTGACTCCCATTTTAGGATAGTGCCAGGATTTAAAGTGGGAACGTCAGCCACAGAGGGCAAAAGAGTCACGCTAATAAGCTCACTGGTTCTGCTTCTTGCAGACTGCTTCATTTTTGAAGGAGAAGGTATTATTTTTAGAATTCCTTCTTACCTTCACTCTGTATCCTGAATGATGAACTCCTGCTGCCTCCTTTAAGTTTAACCCATCTTTCCCTCCAAGGTAAAAGATGGGGAAATGAGTGCACCTTCAACTCAGAGATCAGATTTAAAAAAATCATTTTCAATCTGCCTCCCTCCTTCACCCCTTTTATTAAAATCATCTCCATTTGGTCCCAAACAATGGCTTGTTTGGGAAGTGATTGTGTTAGTGAGATAGACCTTAAATAATGTTTAAAGCCCAGGTTAACTCTTCGTGTTGTCTATAAAAAGTGACTTCATTAGATCTTCAAATTGATGATTTAACATTATTGGTCTTCAGTCAGTATTGTCATTAAAATATAGAGATCAAGGGAAAAGGGATAAGGGAGGCACATACTCAGTATTTGGGGAGTTTATTTAAAGCTCCCATGGTCTTTCATAGAGCAGGCAGATGAAGTCACTGCTGACTTATAAATCCAAAAAAATACTTCAGAAATGGAACTTCATTCCATATGTTTTATGTGAGTAGTTTCTAATGCTGTCATGTCTATATATCTGATGAAATATATCCTATCTTTTCTTTTTTTTTTTTTTAAGATGTGACTATGGTGAACAGTAAAAGAAACAAAAGGAGAAGTTTGAGATTAAATGCAGAATCTTAAGAAAATTTGAACTTGCAGTGAAAAAAGGATGCTTTTGGTGACATTGTCAAAATGGGTCATGTGTTTATGCTGAATCGGGTTACAGTAGCTCCTGGGATGGCAATGACTAAAATTTTAAACAAGTATATTTATCCTTTAGTCCTCTAAAGCAGGTTTTAAATTAAACCTGAATCAGGTTAATAAAGAAATTTCTCAGATTCTTTAGTACAGCTCATGCCAATAAAAACTGGTATCTACGAGCTAAAGAGCATTGAAATACAAATGACTTCAGGCAGAATCATAGATAGCTGAGGAGAGCGCATGCAAAAGAAAAGGTTACTTTCCTGCCAACACATTTACCCCCAAACATACCTTGTGTGATTTCTCTTCAACTCACATGTTGATATTATGGTTGTTAAGAACTTGATGTAAAATATTTTGAGGAAGCCAATGTGAAATATATTAAAACGTTAGTGGTGAGATCTTGAGACATCTAAAGGTCATAAAGCTTGGCATCTCTTTATTTGTTCTCTCTTCCACCAAACGATATCTCTGCTCATATGTTAAAGAAGAAGGAAATCCTTGTTGAGAATATGTTTTCCTAATGTGCTATGGAGTGAAAAGAGTGTTGCAATGGTGTATAACAGAATGTACTGGTTCTATCAGTCTTAGATACTTTGTATATGGCTTGTCTAAACAAGATAAAAACGCTCTCACACAAACCAATCAGCCTTCCCACTCCTCCAATAAATCCCAAATAATTCGATCTGCTGGAAATAGTTCAATAGCTCCCTGCTGCTCTCAGGATTTAGTCCGATCTGGGAAGGCGGCTGACCCTGCCCTACCTGCTGCCTCCCATGTCCTCACCTCCTTGCTCCCACCTGAGTTTTCTGCCATATTGACTTCTGTCCTTCACTCCGTGCTAGCGCCTCATACCTGCTTGCCTTTGCTTTTTGTGTTCCCTTTACCTCCAAGTTTTCCAAACACCAACCTGTCCTTCTGTAGCTGGCTCAGATACCATCTCCTCTTGGAAGACTTCCTGGACTTGCAGAAATCAGGCTTTATATCTCATCAGTTTCTTCCCACTTCATGCTATCTATGCCACTGCTGCAGAGTTACCCTGAATCAAAAACATTTATCTTTTAGTCTGTTCACTGTTTCTTTTATCACTAGAATCTAGTACAAAACTTGGCACGTAGTAAGGGTTCAATGAATGTTTGATGAATGAATTGCTTAAACAGAGTTTGTTTCTAATCTTGTTTCTAGCCCATGTTGGCTTACTCACTTGTGTGTCAAAGTGGATAAGGACAAAAAATCTTAAACGGTTTGCTTAACTAAGAACATATTTCTAATAGTAACTTGGCAAACTGAACATTAGTGGGAAAGTAACGGTAGTTACTGAACAGACTGCCAATTCTGATTCTGATTATCTTCTATGAATCATTTATTTAACTTGTGAATGCTTTAAATTATTTTTTGGGGGGTGGGATAACAATAATGTGGCTAATGAAAAATAGTGCAACCACATTTATTATGCACATATACTAGACTAGCTTCTTTTTGGTTTCAAGTGCTATTACCATAACACCAAAGTTCATCTCCTGGAGCCACTTACCAGGTTTTGTCTTTATTAGAGTCACTTAAGACAAATTTCATCACATTTCTTTTTTTTTAATTAATTTTTAAATTAAAAAAATAGCAACAAACAAACACAAACATTCTTAACATATGACCATTCAGTTCTATATATATAAACAGTAATTCACAATATCATCACATAGTTGCATATTCATCAACATGATCACTTCTTTCGTTTTTTTTAATTTTTTATTAATTAAAAAAAATTACAAGAAGCACAAACATTCTCAACACATACACTCAGCAATTCACAATATCATCACATAGTTTCATATTCATCATCATGATCATTTCCCACACATTTGCATCAATTCAGAAAAAGACATAAAAAGACAACAGAAAAATAAAGCAAAAACAGGAAAAAAAAATTTTTTACATACCTTACCCCTTAACCCTCACTTTCATTTATCACTAGCTTTTCAAACTAAATTTATTTTAACATTTGTTCCCCCTCTTATTTATTTTTATTCCATATATTCTACTCATCTGTTGACAAGGTAGATAAAAGGAGCATCAGACACAAGGTTTTCACAATCACACAGTCACATTGTGAAAGCTATATCATTGTACAATCATCATCAAGAAACATGGCTACTGGAACACAGCTCTACATTTTCAGGCAGTTCCCTTCAGCCTCTCCATTACATCTTGAATAACAAGATGGTATCTGCTTGATGCATAAGAATAACCTCCAGGATAACCTCTCAACTCTGTTTGGAATCTCTCAGCCATTGACACTTTGTCTCATTTTCCTCTTCCCCCTTTTCGTCCAGAAGGTTTTCTCAATCCCTTGATGCTAAGCTTCAGCTCATTCTAGCGTTTTTTTTATTGCCTTGATGCTGAGTCTCCACTTCTTCCAAGATCTCTGTCCCACGTTGCCAGGAAGGTCCACACCCCTGGGAGTCATGTCCCACGTAGAGAGGGGGAGGGTGGTGAGACTGCTCGTTGTGTTGGCTGGAGAGAGGGGCCATATCTGAGCAACAAAAGAGGCTCTCTTGGGGGTGACTCTTAGGCCTAAATTTTAAGTACACTTGACCTATCCTTTGTGGGGTTAAGTTTCATATGAACAAACCCCAAGACTAGGGGCTCTGCATATAGCTTTGGTTGTCCACACTGTTTGTGAGAATATCAAGAATTCAACTTGGGGAAGTTGAATTTCTCCCCATTCTCACCACTCCCCGAAGGGGGCTTTGCAGATACTTTTCCGCTCACTGATCGAATCACTCTGGGATTCTTTGGGGCATCACTCTGGAAAACCCAACAAAATCTCATGTCCTACCTGAGATTCCAAGTACTTATGGCGTTCAATCAAACTATCTACATAAGTTATATTAGGAAATGCACTAGTCAAAATACTAATTTTGTAGCAGATAAACATTTTTTGCTTTTGTCTCACACAGAAGGTGACATTTTAAAATATTAATTACCATCTATTTTCAGTACCCTGCAATAATGACATTCCTTTGCTCTTCCTCATGCAAAACATTTTTAAAATTGTACCTTGTACATTTCACTATTATACACTCTAGGCATTCCTAGATTATACCATCTCAATCTTTAACATCTTTCTTTCTGATTTCATTTATGTTCTCAGCCCTCCTCCCTCTATCATTCTCACATGCAGCTTCACTCAGTGTTTTAACATAATTATATTACAGTTAGGTAGTACTGCGCTGTCCATTTCTGAGTTTTTGTATCCAGTACTGTTGCATAATCTGTATCTCTTCAGCTCCAATTACCCACTACCTTACCCTATTTCTATCTCCTGATGGTCTCTGTTACGAACAAAATATTCCAAGTTTATTCACTAATGTCAGTTCATATCAATGGGACCATACAGTATTTGTCCTTTAGTTTTTGGCTAGTCTCACTCAGCATAATGTTCTCAAGGTCCATCCATGTTGTTATATACTTCATAAGTTGATTCTGTCTTAAAGCTGCATAATATTCCATCATACGTATATACCACAGTTTGTTTAGCCACTCGTCTGTTGATGGACATTTTGGCTGTTTTCATCTCCTTGCAATTGTAAATAACGCTGCTATAAACATTGGTGTGCAAGTGTCCATTTGTGTCTTTGCCCTTATGTCCTCTGAGTAGATACCTAGCAATGGTATTGCTGGGTCATATGGCAATTCTATATTCAGCTTTTTGAGGAACCGCCAAACTGCCTTCCACAGTGGTTGCACCATTTGACATTCCCACCAACAGTGGATAAGTGTGCCTCTTTCTCCACATCTTCTCCAGCACTTGTCATTTTCTGTTTTGTTGATAATGGCCATTCTGGTGGGTGTGAGATGATATCTCATTGTGGTTTTGATTTGCATTTCTCTAATGGCCAGAGACGTTGAGCATGTCTTCATATGCCTTTTGGCCATTTCTATTTCCTCTTCTGAGAAGTGTCTATAATTTTTCCCATTTTGTAATTGGATTGGCTGTCCTTTTGTTGTTGAGTTGAACAATCTCTTTATAAATTCTGGATACTAGACCTTTATCTGATATGTCATTTCCAAATATTGTCTCCCATTGTGTAGGCTGTCTTTTTACTTTCTTGTTGAAGTTCTTTGATGCACAAAAGTGTTTAATTTTGAGGAGCTCCCATTTCTTTCTTTCTTTCTTCAGTGCTCTTGCTTTAGGTGTAAGGGCTATAAAACTGCCTCAAATTATAAGATTCATAAGATATCTCCCTACATTTTCCTCTAACTGTTTTGTGATCTAAGACCTGATGTTTAGATCTTTGATCCATTTTGAGATAACTTTTGTATAGGGTGTGAGATATGGGTCCTCTTTCATTCTTTTGCATATGGATATCCAGTTCTCTAGGCACCGTTTATTGAAGAAACTGTTCTGTCCCAGGTGAGTTGGCTTGACTGCCTTATCAAAGGTCAAATGTCCATAGATGAGAGGGTCTATATCTGAGCACTCTATACAATTCCATTGGTCGATATATCTATCTTTATGCCAGTACCATGCTGTTTTGACCACTGTGGCTTTATAATATGCCTTAAAGTCAGGCAGCGTGAGACCTCCAGCTTCGTTTTTTTTTTTTTTTTCCTCAAGATAGTTTTAGCAATTCGGGGCACCCTGCCCTTCCAGATAAATTTGCTTATTGGTTTTTCTATTCTGAAAAGTAAGTTGTTGGGATTTTGATTGGTATTGCGTTGAATCTGTAAATCACCCTAGGTAGAATTGACATCTTAACTATATTTAGTCTTCCAATCCATGAACACGGTATGCCCTTCCATCGATTTAGGTCTTCTGTGATTTCTTTTAACAGTTTCTTGTAGTTTTCTTTGTATAGGTCTTTTGTCCCTTTAGTTAAATTTATTCCTACATATTTTATTTTTTTAGCTGCAATTGTAAATGGAATTTGTTTCTTGATTTCCCCCTCAGCTTGTTCATTACTAGTGTATAGAAACATACAGATTTTTGAATGTTTATCTTGTACACTGCCACTTTGCTGTACTGTTTATTAGCTCTAGTAGTTTTGCTGTGGATTTTTCAGGGTTTTTTATGTATAGTATCATATCATCTGCAAACAGTGATAGTTTTACTTCTTCTTTTCCAGTTTTTATGCCTTGTATTTCTTTTTTTGTCTAATTGCTCAGACTAGAACCTCCAACTAGAACCTTGAATAACAGTGGTGATGGTGGACATCCTTGTCTTGTTCCTGATCTTAGGGCGAAAGTTTTCAGTTTTTCCCCATTGAGGACGATATTAGGTGTGGGTTTTTCATATATTCCCTCTATTATTTTAAGGAGGTTCCCTTGTATTCCTATCCTTTGAAGTGTTTTCAACAGGAAAGGATGTTGAATCTTGTCAAATGCCTTTTCTGCATCAATTGAGATGATCATGTGATTTTTCTGCTTTGATTTGTTGATATGGTGTATTACATTAATTGATTTTCTTATGTTGAACCAGCCTTGCATACCTGGGATGAATCCTACTTGGTCATGATGTATAATTCTTTTAATGTGTTGCTGGATTCGATTTGCTAGAATTTTGTTGAGGATTTTTGCATCTATATTTATTAGAGAGATTGGTCTGTAGTTTTCTTTTTTTGTAATATCTTGCCTGGTATGGTATGAGGGTGATGTTGGCTTCACAGAATGAATTAGGTACCTTTCCCTCCACTTCAGTTTTTTTGAAGAGTTTGAGCAGGGTTGGTACTAATTCTTTCTGGAATGTTTGGTAGAATTCACATGTGAAGCCATCTGGTCCTGGACTTTTCTTTTTGGGAAGCTTTTGAATGACTGATTCAATATCTTTACTTGTGATTGATTTGTTGAGGTCGTCTATTTCTTCTTGAGTCAAAGTTGGTTGTTCATGCCTTTCTAGGAACTTGTCCATTTCATCTACATTGTTGTATTTATTGGCATAAAGTTGTTCATAGTATCCTGTTATTACCTCCTTTATTTCTGTGGGGTCAGTGGTTATGTCTCCTCTTCCATTTCTGATCTTATTTATTTGCATCCTCTCTCTTCTTCTTTTTGTCAATCTTGCTAAGGGCCCATCAATCCTGTTGATTTTCTCATAGAACCAACTTCTGGTCTTATTGATTTTCTCTATTGTTTTCATGTTCTCAATTTCATTTATTTCTGCTCTAATCTTTGTTATTTCTTTCCTTTTGCTTGCTTTGGTGTTAGTTTGCTGTTCTTTCTCCAGTTCTTCCAAGTGGACAGTTAATTCCCGAATTTTTGCCCTTTCTTCTTTTTTGATATAGGCATTTAGGGCAATAAATTTCCCTCTTAGCATTGCCTTTGCTGCATCCCATAGGTTTTGATATGTTGTGTTTTCATTTTCATTCGCCTCGAGATATTTACTAATTTCTCTTGTAATTTCTTCCTTGATGCACTCATTGTTTAAGAGTGTGTTGTTGAGCCTCCACGTATTTGTGAATTTTCTGGCACTCTGCCTATTGTTGATTTCCAACTTCATTCCTTTATGATCTGAGAAAGTGTTGTGTATGAATTCAATCTTTTTAAATTTGTTGAGACTTGCTTTGTGACCCAGCATATGGTCTATCTTTGAGAATGATCCATGAGCACTTGAGAAAAAGGTATATCCTGCTGTTGTGGGGTGTAATGTCCTATAAATGTATGTTAAGTCCAGCTCATTTATTGTAATATTCAAATTCTGTTTCTTTATTGATCTTCTGTCTAGATGTTCTGTTCATTGATGAGAGTGGGGAATTGAAGTCTCCAACTATTATGGTAGATGTGTCTATTTCCCTTTTCAGTGTTTGCAGTGTTTGCTGTGTTTGCCTCACGTATTTTGGGGCATTCTGGTTCGGTGCATTAATGTTTATGATTGTTATGTCTTCATCTTGAATTGTTCCTTTTATTAGTACATAGTATCCTTCTTTGTCTCTTTTAACTGTTTTCCATTTGAAGTCTAATTTGTTGGATATTAGTATAGCTACTCCTGCTCTTTTCTGGTTGTTATTTGCATGAAATATCTTTTCCCAACCTTTCGCTTTCAACCTATGTTTATCTTTGTGGCTAAGATGTGTTTCCTGTAGACAGCATATAGAAGGATCCTGTTTTTTAATCCATTCTGTCAGTCTATTTCTTTTGATTGGGCAGTTCAATCCATTAACATTTAGTGTTATTACTGTTTGGGTAATACTTTCCTCTACCATTTTGCCTTTTGTATTATATATATCGTATCTAATTTTCCTTCTTTCTACACTCTTCTCCACACCTCTCTCTTCTGTCTTTTCGTATCTGTCTCTAGTGCTCCCTTTAGTATTTCTTGCAGAGCTGGTCTCTTGGTCACAAATCCTCTCAGTGATTTTTTCTCTGAAAATGTTTTAATTTCTCCCTCATTTTTGAAGGACAGTTTTGTTGGGTATAGGATTCTTGGTTGGCTGTTTTTCTCTTTTAGTAATTTAAATATATCTTTCCAGTGTCTTCTTGCCTCCATGGTTTCTGCTGAGAAATCTACACATAGTCTTATTGGGTTTCCCTTGTATTTGATGGATTGCTTTTCTCTTGCTGCTTTCAAGATCCTCTCTTTCTCTTTTACCTCTGACATTCTGACTAGTAAGTGTCCTGGAGAACGTCTATTTGGATCTATTCTCTTTGGGATGTGCTGCACTTCTTGGATCTGTAATTTTAGGTCTTTCATAAGAGTTGGGAAATTTTCAGTGATAATTTCTTCCATTAGTTTTTCTCCTCCTTTTCCCTTCTTGTCTCCTTCTGGGACCCCCACAGCACGTATATTTGTGCACTTCATATTATCACTCAGTTCCCTGAGTCCCTGCTCATATTTTCCCTATAGTTTCTGTATCTTGTTGGATTTCAGATGTTCCATCCTCCAGTTCACTAATCCTAACCTCTGTCTCTTGAATTCTACCATTGTAGGTTTCCATTGTTTTTTCCATCTTTTCTACTTTGTCCTTCAATCCCATAAGTTCTGTGATTTGTTTTTTCAGACTTTCTATTTCTTCTTCTTGTTCATTCCTTGCCTTCTTCATATCCTCCCTCAATTCATTGATTTGGTTTTTGATGAGGTTTTCCATGTCTGTTCATATATTCTGAATTAGTTGTTTCAGCTCTTCTATCTCGTTTGAACTATTGGTTTGTTCCTTTGACTGGGCCATATCTTCAATTTTCCGGGTGTGATTTGTTATTTTTTGTTGGCATCTAGGCATTTAATTACCTTAATTAGTTTATTTCGGTGATTGCTTTCACTTCTCTTACCTAGGGTTTTCTGGCTAGATGAATTTGTTGTCTATCTGTTCTTTGACCTTCAGTTCAGCTTTTTCTGGACCTCTAACTTAGGTTTTGTTTAACAGAGGATAATTTTTCAGTTCTTGTTTTCTTGTTTCTTGCCCTGCTTGTATGGTGCCTTTTCCTTCCCCACCCTTAGGAGGGTCTACGTAGGTATTATAGACTCAAGCCAGGTTTTCCCGGACTAAACTGGCCTCCTATCAGGGGCAAGGAGTCACCTGCATCAGTTTTCCCTGAGGGTGAGACCCAGCAGGTTCAAAGACTTTCCTGTGAAGTCTCTGGGCTCTGTTTCTTCTTATCCTGCCCAGTATGTGGTGCGTCTGCCTGCAGGTCGCACCAGCAAAAGATATTGCGGCACTTTTAACTTTGGAAGACTCTCTCTGCTGGGGGCATGGTGGAGACAGAGGAGAGGTTGTAGGCTGGTTTTAATGGCTTCAAATTGCCAAGCCCTGGGGTCTGAGTCTTTGATGGAGGGATTCCACCTTAGTTGGGCTTCACCCCTCTCCTGGGGAAGGCACAGGTGGGAGACAGCCCTGAAAGCAGCCTGTTTCTGCCTATGCCTGGGGCAGTTGCAGCCTGAGAAGTCCCGCCACTGAATCCAGAGGCTGCCAAGTCTCCATAGAGACACAGCCACTAAAGCCTCCATTTCCTCCCCCTTACTCTTTTTCCATGAGCCCAATGTTCGACCTCTGCCTTGACCAGGTTTAGGGTCTCTTTCCTTTCCCTCTGGGAAGCCACCTGTGGGGGAGGGGAACTCTCAGTTTTGGGGAGCCTTGCAGCCGGTCCAGCTGGTCCTGACTGGGGTACACTGTGTGTCCGGTCACTGATGTGGCTCCGGGAGCTGTTTGGTACTGTTTCTGGTTATTTAGTAGTTGCTCTGGAGGATGAACTAAAACGCGCACATTGCTAAGCCGCCATCTTGGCCCCTCCAACATGATCACTTCTTAGAACATTTGCATCAATTCAGAAAAAGAAAAAATAAAACAGAAAAAAATTCATACATACCATACCCCTTACCCCTTCCTTTCATTGATCACTAGCATTTCAAGCTAAATCTATTTTAACATTTGTTCCCCCTATTATTTATTTTTATTCCATATGTTCTACTCTTCTGTTGACAAGGTAGATAAAAGGAGCATCAAACACAAGGTTTTCACAATCACACAGTCACATTGTGAAAGCTATATCATTATACAATCATCATCAAGAAACATGGCTACTGGAACACAGCTCTACATTTTCAGGCAGTTCCCTCCAGCCTCTCCATTACATCTTGATTAGCAAGGTCATATCTATTTAGTGTGTAAGAATAACCTCAAGGATAACTTCTCGACTCTGTTTGGGATCTCTCAGCCATTGACACTTTATTTTGTCTCATTTCACTCTTTCCCCTTTTGGTTGAGAAGGTTTTCTCAATCCCTTGATGCTGAGTCTCAGCTCATTCTAGGATTTCTATCTCACATTGCTAGAAGGTCCATATCCATGGGAGTCATGTCCCATGTAGATAGGGGGAGGATGGTGAGTTTGCTTGTTTGTGTTGGCTGTAGAGAGAGGCCACATCTGAGCAACAAAAGAAGCTCTCTTGGGGGTGACTCTTAGGCCTAATTTTAAGTAGGCTTGACTTATCCTTTGTGGGGTTGAGTTTCATATGAACAAACCCCAAGGTTGGGGACTTAGCCTATTGCTTTGATTGTCCCCACTGCTTGTGAGAATATCAAGAATTCTCCACTTGGGGAAGTTGAATTTTCCCCCTTTCTCACCATCCCCGCAAGGGGACTTTGCAAAAACTTTTTTACTCACTGTTCAAATCACTCTGGGATTTATTGGGGCATTGCTCTGGACAAACCTACAAAATCTTATGCCCTAGTCAAGATTTCATGTACTTATAGTATTCAATTAAGCTGTCCACATAAGTTATATTAGGAACTGCACTAGTCAAAATATAAATTTTGTACCAAAGGAACATTTTTTGCTTTAGTCACACACATAAGTTAAAATCTTAAAATATTAATCTTTTCAACACCCTGCATTAATGACATTCCTTTGTTCTTCTTCATGCAAAAACATTTAAAAATTTGTACTTTAGTCACTATCATTATATCCTCTAGGCATTCCTAGATTATACCATCTCAGTATTTATCATCTATTTTTCTTTCTGATTTCATTTGTGCCCCAGCCCTCTTGCCTGTATCATTCTCACATTCAGCTTCATTCAGTGTTCTAACATAATTATATTACAGTTAGAAAGTATTGTGCTGTCCATTTCTGAGTTTTTACAACCAGTCCTGTTGCACAATTTGTATCCCTTCAGCTCCAATTACCCAATATCTTACCTTATTTCTATCTCCTGATGGTCTCTGTTACCAATGAAATTCTCCAACTTTATTCATCATCACATTTCTTAAGTTATAATGGATCTCAGAAGGGAAAGGTATAGATAATGATGATAATGAGACCTACTTAGCATACAAGTCTCCCTTTTTACTTCTTTAAATAAGCCAGGAAATAAAAGGGAAAAATCACCTAAGAAGGCAAAGCTGCTGGCATACTTTCCCAACAACATTAAATCCATCATACCCAGTCATATAGAGCTGTGTCAAATACAAGGTCAGTTCTGTGAGTCAGCTGGTAGAGGGAAAAGAGTTATTTTAGAAAAGATATTCTCAGGAAGCTTATTATACTCCCTTTGAAGTAATGAGTTCAGTGAACCCTTGAACTGGAGAGCTGAAGTGCATAATTTCTATTGTAACTTGAAAAGGAACTCTTCTTGATAATATTATATGTAATTTATTGGACAGTGAGAAGCATGGCTCAAAATATTACTAGCTGGACTCTTAGCCTGTTTTGGTAAATATTAGATAAAAAATTTAAGGGGGAAGTTAAAATCCAATTAACAAACAGTAAAAATAAATGTATCAATATTAAGCATAATTAGTATTTTCAAACAAACATGAAGGGCTGTCAGAACATCTTACTTAAAGCAATTTTATGCGTTAAAAAGATGAGGTTATACATCTGGCTTGGAATGTAAAGTCTCTTTCTCCACAAAGGTGTCATGAGAAGAGCATTGAACCAAGAGTCTTTAGACTCAGTTTTAAGGACCAGTTTGCCTCTAACTTGAGATGTAGCCCTTTGCAAGTCACTTCAACACAATTGGTTTTCTACATCTCCCCACAAAAGTGTGGGTTTTTAGTCCCCTCACTCCTCTGGCATTCTGGATTGGATTATTCCATTTCTAGAGAAAAGAAGCCAAATGTTTTTGATGGCATCGACTACCATTTCAGCAGCTCATGAGAGGACATTGTACACATCTCCTTCTGCCTTCCCACCAAAGAGAATGCAGATGAATTCCAGTCAGCCGCTACCAGCTAACTGACTTGTCCAAAGCCTTTGCAGGGTCCACTGGCTGGGAGGCTTTTGGAGGCAGCTGGGTCAGAGTACAGACTCAAATGAGCAAAACAGAAGAGCAGTTAGATGTTACATAACTCACCCTCAGGAGGGAGAATAAGGTGAGTGGACAATGGCTCTACAGAGGTCTCATCCAGGTTATTTGTTCCATGGGCAGACAGCAATGAGTGACCTACACTTCAACTTGAACTCAACTGCTCTTGCCTCTGTCTTTCTTCTGCTTTTCCCACACCTTCTCTGGGTCTTTATTTCCCTTCTTATTAACACAGCTGTTAGGAGCCAACTAGCTCCCTGTTGGCTCACATAGAATATAGTGTACCTAAAAGTCTTTCACCACTACCCCAAACCTTCCACCACTGTGTGCACACATGCTTACATCTACCTTACTTTCAGAACCCAGATTTTGTTCAAAGGTGCCCCTACCTCCAGGTGTCTAAATGAAGCAGTCCTCAGCCTCAACTCCAGAGGAAAACCCTGATTGGTCTAGGCTAATCACTGTGGTCCCATCATCCCATTCTGCTCATCAATGATGGTTTAGGTAGAGCATGTCCTACAATTCTGGTCAATAAAGGAAAGTCAGTTGAGATGCTTCTGGGAAAACACATTTGTCCTGTCTGCATGAAGTGCTTAGAATGCAGTGGGCATATTTTGAAAATGAAGGAGATAAAATGATACTCTTGGTGAGGCTGGATGATTAAAGAAATGGAGAGAACCATCTGGATCTTTGATAATACAATTGAGTGGCTTAGTTCACCAACTCTGGAAACCCTCTGCCTCCAGAATACTTATGTGAGATAACATTTTTTTTCTTACTCTTTGAGTCAGAAGCTAAAAGTATCTTCATGCTAGTGCATTGCAGAAGTAAAGTAGAAACTCTATGGGCTTTAGAATGATATAGACCTGGTTTCAGATCTCAGTTCCTCTACCTGTAAGTTGCTACTGAGTAATAAATTACATCCCAGTTTGATGGATTAATGTAACAATAAGCATTTATTATATCTCACAGTTTCCTTGGGTTGTGAACTTGGGAGTGACTTGGATGGACAGTTCTGGTTTAGAATTTCTCATAAGATTGCAAAAAGGTATTAGCTGAGGGCTACAGTCATCTGAAGGCTTAACTGGAGCTAGTGGATCTGCTTCCAAGGTGGCTTACTCATTATGGTTGGAAGTTTGATTTCAGCTGTGGTGGGAGGTCTACCATTTCTCTTATGGGCTTCTCCACAGAGCTGCTTGAGTGTCCTCTCAACATGGTGGCTGGCTTTCCCCAGAGTGAGCATGTAAGAGAGTAAGGCAGATGTTGCAGTGCCCTTTATTATCTTGATTGGGAAGTCATATACCATCATCTCTGCCATACTCTACAGGGACCAACCCTAATTCAGTGTAGAAGGTGTCTACACAAGAGCACAAATAACCAAGATAAGAGGATCATTGGGGGCCATCTTGGAGGCTGGCTACCACACAGTAGATAAGTTACTCAGTAATTGTTGAATAACGCAAGGAAGAATGTTAAAGAGTGGGTTTGAAGATCTCAACTTGAGGATATTGCATCTTGCACCTGGAAATCTCCTCATAAGATTTCTAAACACACTGATCATTTCTAATCACATCCTTCACAAATTCTTAAATTGCTGGAATTTATAAGAATTCTTATCTATACTCTGACACAGTGGTGACAAGAGTAGGAGGCAGGGGGACAGTATGGGATAAACTAAGAAAAGCTAAAATGAAAGCTGCAACCTAGCCTTGATGTCCTGGCATGAACCTGACTATCATGCTCTCTATGTGGTAATGTCTCCCATTTATGTCATTATTACCTTTGTTTGTATCTCAGTTTGAATTGCCAAGGTGTTGCAATTCTAAGGAGCCTGTGCTTTGTTAGCTGTGGGCATAAGCCTTGCTATTCAACTCAATTATTTAATTCAAAGTGTATGACCTCCTTGGGTTTGAAATCATTGAAATTGACATGTTTAACTTAGGTCTCTAGTTTTTAAACTTTAGTGTACTCAGAATCACTATGAGGGCTTTCTAAAACAGATTTTTGGGTCCCACCCCCAGATAAAGTCTCTAATTATAGGTCTGAGGTGGGGCCTGAGAATGTGCATTTCTAATAATTTCCCAGGTGGTGTGGATGCACTAGACTGGGGACCACAGTTTGAGAACTGCCGACTGGGGTAATTTGATTCTGTTGCTGGTCTGCTTCTTAAATTTCTTCTACCCTACCCAATGATTGTCTTTCACAAAAAAAGCCAAGACAACAGCCACAGAGAAAATTATATGATAATTGAAAATTAGAAAATTAGAAAGATGTTTGGCTACATGTAATAGAAAATTGACTACAGGAGTTTAACCAAATTGTTTATTTTTCTTACATTCTCAAGAAGACAAGTAGCTGTGCAAGTCTGGTAGCCACGACCAGCACAGCCCAGTGTCGGGACTGAAGGGAGGCGATGGGGAATTAATTAAAAAAAACAAAAACAAAAACAAGAGAAAATGATTAAGTTAAAGCTGGGACCAGGTGGGACTCTGAGCTCTGATGGAGACTCAAAGACCCCCAAGAGGTTCAGCACTGTTTATTTTATAAGGCTGCAGGTAAAGAAAGTAACAAAAGTGTAACTAAAAAAAGGGGAAGGAGGAAGCACTGGCTGAACCATCTGCTTCCCTGTGCCCAGATGAGTCAAAGTTACACATTTCCCAAGGCCTCATTCCTTCCTACTCAAGCAGCTTTGCAACACTTTAGTCTTTTCAGGACATCAGGTGTCTATTCCCAAAGAGACATCTCTGCTATATCTCTGCGGTGAGCATGTGACCGCTGTCTCGTCCACACCTGACAGTTGGTGAGATGGTTCTACCTCATTAGGGACCCAGGCTCTTGCCAACTTTCTGCCCTGCCATCCTTGGCTTTTGTCCTCCTGGCCACAAAATGGCTGCTGCACTTTGGGGTACTGACATTGCATCCTAGGCAGGAAGAGGATGAACGATGAATGCCAACTTTTCTGGAAGCCCTCTCATCAGACTTTTGCTTCAAATTAATTGAACAGAATTATGTTGCATAGCCACATGGAGCTTCAGAGGAGCCTGCAAGTTCAAGTAGTTGTAGCTGGGTAGATTGTGGACCCAAATGAAATGGTGTCCTGTGAATGAGGAAAAAGATGAGAATGATTGGGAACCAGGAGGGTCCCTCTCAGCACTCACTTGCTTGACTCGTAAAGGATTCCACACAGCATCCCCAGGCTAAAGTCTACCCCAATGTTAACTCAACCACACAAGTGAAAGTTCAAAGAAAAGACCTGGAGAGACTGTTTAGACTACGATTTCTTCTTGCATGGTAATGGGTATTAGAAAAAGGCAAACTTGGGTTTAGTGCTTGCTTCTTTACCATAGAACTGAGAAGTTTAGTATTCTATGTATGTAGTGACTCTCCAAGACAGGGATAAACATTTTCCAAGCTTGTTTGTTCACAGAGGCTTTTATAAAAATTTTCTGAGGGCAGTGCGATGGTGGCTCAGTGGCAGAATTCTCGCCTGCCATACCAGAGATCTGGGTTCTATTCCCAGTGCCTGCCCATGCAAAAATAAACAAACAAATAATTTTTTTTCTGGAGCATCTCCCTGAACTATGTTCCATGGGACTTTTGCCAGGAAACCTTATTTACACAGGGTCAAATATTGGTATGTTTTCAGAGCCCCCCATATGAGGGAAAAACAAGTATGCTTTTCTCAAATCAATTCTTACAATGAGATAGTCACATTCTTTTATAAGCAGAGAAGAAAATAAGTAAAAAATAGGAGTAGCTGGTGAGTCAGAACAAGTTGCAGTATCCAGTCTGCTGTCTGTAACTGCATGAATTTGACCAGCCACTTGCCCTCTCTGGATACACTTATTTGCAAAATAAGATCTGTGGGAAAAAAGATGCATCCCAACAAACTAAAATTCTGTGACTTTAAAACTCATAGAAAATCAAGACAGGATATCTGGCAGATAGAGGAAACAAAGTAAAAGGTTTAAGATAAAAGAACATTATCAATAAGGTCTTTTGGAAATTAAGAGTAGATTCAAAGGAGAAAATACCTTAATTAATACAGCTAATTTCCTATTGCTGTTGTAACAAGTTACCACAAACTCAGTGGCTTAAAACTATGCACACTTGTTATCATACAGTTATGTAGATCAGAATTCCAGCATGGATCTCACTGGGCTAAAACCAAGGTGTCAGCAGGGCTGCTTTCCTTTCTGGAGGCACCAGAGTAGACTCTGTTTTCTTGTCTTTTCCAGCTTCTAGAGGTTGCCTGCATTCCTTGGCTCCCGCCTGCCTTGTCGACCTCAAAGCCAGCAGCATTTCATCTCTTTGATTACTCTTCTGTTGTCACGTCTCCTTTTTTTTTTATTAATTAAAAAAAAATTAACTAACAACATTTAGAAATCATTCCATTCTACATACACAATCAGTAATTCTTAATATCATCACATAGATGTATGATCATCATTTCTTAGTACATTTGCATCGATTTAGAAAAAGAAATAGCAAGACAACAGGAAAATAAATAAAATGATAATAGAGAGAAAAAAATTAAAAAAAAAATATATAAAAAAGCTATAGCTCAGATGCAGCTTCATTCAGTGTTTTAACATAATTACTTTACAATTAGGTAGTATTGTGCTGTCCATTTTTGAGTTTTTGTATCTAGTCCTGTTGCACAGTCTGTATCCCTTCAGCTCCAATTACCCATTATCTTACCCTATTTCTATCTCCTGATGGTCTCTGTTACCAATGACATATTCCAAACTTATTCACTAATGTCAGTTCATATCAGTGAGACAATACAGTATTTGTCCTTTAGTTTTTGGCTAGACTCACTCAGCATAATGTTCTCTAGGTCCGTCACGTCTCCTTTTGATTGGACCCTCCGAGATAATCCAGGATCATCTCCCCATTTCAAGTTCCTTAACTTAATCACATCTGCAAAGTCCCCCTTTGTCATTTAAGGGTAACATACTCAGAGGTTCTCAGGGTTGGGATATGGTCACCTTTGGTGGTGGCGGGAAGTTATTCTGCCTACCACAAGGATGAAACCTATTGTCCAAAGAAGTAAAGAATGCATACAAACAGTACAAGACGGTAGAGAGGGGTATTGTAAAAAAGAAATTCAAGAACGGAGATAACATGAAAATAGAATAACACTAGTCAGTGGTGCTAGAAGCATCTTAATCCTTTGTGAAAGAAAAAGAGCAAACTGCAGAGGTATAATACAGGAGTGTTTGGTTTTTTTTTTTTCCTTTTGTATATTAAGCTTCCACAGAACAGAACTAAAAATCACACTATTTATAAAGCAAAAGTTACTAGCATGGATTAGGTTGGACTTGCAGAGCCTTTCTCGACTTGCAGGAATGGAAAGTGGTGCAAGGAGCCCCATGAGCAGCTTGAAATCGTAACAGCTTCAGACAGTGTTTCAAAGAATTCATAGGCCCCTGGTCAGGGGAGGGCAGGCTTGCATTTGCTTAGCGGTTTTGGGATGTGGAACAAAAGGGAAATGATGCTGTCTTCGTTTACCAGAGCTGCTATAGCAAAGTACCACAGACTAATTGCTCAAAAACAGAAATTCATCATCTCACAATTCCGGACACTACAAATCTGAGGTTAGGGTGTCAGCAATGTCCTGCTTCCTCTTAAAGGGGAGAATCCATTCCATGCCTCTCCCCTGGCTTCCATGGCCTTCCTCGGTTTTTGGCAGCATAAGTCAATCTCTGCCTCTGTCCCATCGTTGTCTCTCTTTCTCTCTCTCTGTTTCTCTTTTCCTGTGTACAAATTTCCTTCTTCTTACCAGGACACTGGTCATACTGGATTAAGTGTTCACCCTAATCCATTTTGGCCTCATCTTATCTAATAATATCTTTAAAGATCCTATTTCCAAATAGGGTCCCATTCCTGGGACTGGGTGAGGGCTTGGACATATCTTTTCGGGGGGACACAATTCAATCTATACTGGATGTCTACACTTGGGGTAACAGTAGGCTTGGGGTCAGTGAAATAGCCTGAAACATCAGTCCAAGGGCAAAACAGGAGGGGAAAACTCAGATCCAAGTGAAGGAATTTAAGTGACGCTTGTACATCAAAAAGGCAATTCACCTGGGCAGATGATATGCTTGTTTGCAGTAGAAAGCTTAGAACTTACTGCTGTTTCACTTCATCTAGGTGAGCTGCCTGTCTTCCTGACCCCTCATGTATAGTGGGGGAGGAAAAAAGACTATGGAGAGACTCAGATGCATCTAGGGCTACCTCAAGCTTATACAGATGTTTTTATGCAAGTTACAAAAGGTGCCTCCATGAATGGCTGTGTTAGAAAAGGGTACCCTGTCTGGAGAGGTTGGGAGATGGCACTTGCCCTCAGCCCTGGCTGGGGACCCAAAGCCAGGCTGCAGATCAGCACGGCTCAGCCTGGCGTCCTCTGGGAGCAGACCATGGTAATGCACAGAACATCTTACAGTGGTGGGGTGGCCTGGGGTCCCCGTCATGTGAACTTACACATGGTGCACCCCTTGGGAAGCAGGCACAACGTGGAGGAGCCTCCGGCTGTGAGAGGTACTGAGGTTTCTTAAAAGTCAAATTTGAATTTTAATACAACATGTGGTCAGAAACGAATGCAACAGAATCAGTAGGAATTAGTGGAAGGAATAGTCTTAGGGAAGAAATTAGGGGAGGCTGGACCGAGTGGTTTCTTTGCATCTGTCTGGAAGAGCCTATTCGTTCATAAATCTAGGACATACATGATGAGGGGGACACAGATAAATAAGACATTTTGCAAATGAGGGTAAACCTCTAAAAGCTCTTCTAAGTTTTGAACACTGATGGCTTGAGGCTGTTAAACACCTCTAGTTCAGGAGGCATTGTTCCACAAAGTTAATTGTGATCTGCTGTGAGACTGTGAATCTCTGTACTGTGCACTGGCTGTTGTAGAAGTGCCTGTATTGTTCTTTGAGGGCCAGAAATGTTAATCCTTCTACATGGGCTGAGGGACAGAGAAAAAGCTCCTAAATCAAGAAAACTATCAATAAATGCATATGTTTCTCCATATTATAGTGTAGAATGCAAAGTCAGAGTCAGGTCAGCTCCCAACTTTGCAGGGTTTGGAGTCAGGGTACAAATGGAGGCCCCTGCATCATATGTCTAATATTGAAACACAATTTGTTCCATCCTCTTACTTTGGCAAATATACTTTCAAAGTAACAAAACTGGGGGGAAAGAAAGTGAAAATTTATGGTTTTTATGTAACTGAAAGTTGACAAAAAAATGTTTAAATGACTGGATTTCATTATTATGCACATGTGTAGGTGTTTGTTAATGAATCAGTATGTTTGAATGAGTAATACAATATAGACATATATTTTAATGTTTCTTGCTTTCATTTCTACAAAATCTCTAATTGTTATAATCAATATTTTCAAGTAATTTGTATTCTGTTGACAGTAGTGACAAACTAGATTGTCTTTCTTAAATCTTAATTCTTTTCTTTAAATTTCAGTTTGGAGAAACTTTGCTCTCCTGAGGTGGTAGTGATGAAAATTGACAATAAAATTCTCAAAGCAATATTTCAATTTGGAAATGAGTCATGAATTTTATATATCATACATTGTAATTTGGTAACATATCTATTATGTTATTGCATACACTATCATAAAATATTTTCATTTCACTCTATAAATTACTCTCATTTATATCAAGATCTTCAAAATCTCTTGTTGTTATTTGCATGAAATATCTTTTCCCAACCTTTCACTTTCAACCTATATTTATCTTTGGGTCTAAGATGTGTTTCCTGTAGACAGCATATAGAAGGATCCTGTTTTTTAATCCATTCTGCCAGTCTATGTCTTTTGATTGGGGAATTCAGTCCATTAACATTTAGTGTTATTACTGTTTGGATAATATTTTCCTCTACCATTTTGTCTTTTGTATTATGTACATCATATCTGATTTTCCTTCTTTCTACACTCTTCTCCATACCTCTCTCTTCTGTCTTTTCGTATCTGACTCTAGTGCTCCCTTTAGTATTTCTTGCAGAGCTGGTCTCTTGGTCACAAATTCTCTCAGTGACTTTTTGTCTGAGAATGTTTAATTTCTCCCTCATTTTTGAAGGACAATTTTGCTGGATATAGAAGTCTTGGTTGGCAGTTTTTCTCTTTTAGTAATTTAAATATATCATCCCACTGTCTTCTAGCTTCCATGGTTTCTGCTGAGAAATCTACACATAGTCTTATTGGGTTTCCCTTGTATGTGATGGATTGCTTTTCTCTTGCTGCTTTCAAGATCCTCTCTTTCTCTTTGAACTCTGACATTCTAACTATAAGTGTCTTGGAGAACGCCTATTTGGGTCTATTCTCTTTGGGGTGCGCTGCACTTCTTGGATCTGTAATTTTAGGTCTTTCATAAGATTTGGGAAATTTTCAGTGATAATTTCTTCCATTAGTTTTTCTCCTCCTTTTCCCTTCTCTTCTCCTTCTGGGACACCCACAACACGTATATTTGTGCGCTTCATATTGTCCTTCAGTTCCCTGATACCCTGTTCAAATTTTTCCATTCTTTTCCCGATAGTTTCTGTTTCTTGTTGGAATTTAGATGCTCCATCCTCCAAATCACTAATTCTATCTTCTGTCTCTTTAAATCTATCATTGTAGGTATCCATTGTTTTTTCCATCTTTTCTACTTTGTCCTTCACTTCCATAAGTTCTGTGATTTGTTTTTTCAGTTTTTCTATTTCTTCTTTTTGTTCAGCCCATGTCTTCTTCATGTCCTCCCTCAATTTATCAATTTCGTTTTTGAAGAGGTTTTCCATTTCTGTTTGTATATTCAGCATTAGTTGTCTCAGCTCCTGTATCTCATTTGAACTATTGGTTTGTTCCTTTGACTGGGCCACATTTTCAATTTTCTGAGTGTGATCCATTATCTTCTGCTGGCGTCTGGGCATTTAGTCAGATTTCCCTGGGTGTTGGACCCAACAGGTTGAAAGATTTTTCTGTAAAATCTCTGGGTTCTGTTTTTCTTATCCTGCCCAGTAGGTGGCACTCGTGGCACTCGTTTGTCTGCAGGTCTCACCAGTAAAAGGTGCTGTTGGTCCTTTAACTTTGGAAAACTCTCGCCGTGGGGGAGGTTTGCCAGCCGAAGCGGCTTGGAAGAGTGCCAGCCGGCCCGGGGATCCAAACGCGGGGAGGGTCGCTGGCCGCCGCAGCCCGGGAGAGCACCCATCCAATACTCCTAGTCGGCCCAGGGTGCCAAGCATGGCGGGAGGGCGCCAGCTGCCACGGCCCGGGAGAGTGCACCGTTCCCAGCCGAACCAGGAAGCCACATGTTTGGAAGGGACCCCGGTCACCGTTCTCCGCGGCCTGGGGATCTCCGATCCAATTCTCCCAGTTGGTTCGGGGGGCCGTGCGTGTGGGAGGTGCCAGCTGCCGCGGTTTGAGGGGACCGCCTGTCCAATTCTCCCAGCTGGCCCGGGAAGGAGGAAGGGAGGGACTCCGGCCGCTTGCCGCCCCGGCCCGGGGAAGCCCGCGCCTCTCGGCGATATCACTGGAGTGGGTTCTCTCAGCCAGCCAGCCATTCCAGGATGGGGTATGCTGTCTTCTTGATCTCTGTCATGGCTCCAGGAGCTGTTCTGTATCGTTTCTATTCCCCTAGTAGCTGTTCTGGAGGAGGAACTAAGACCTGCGCGTCTTACTAAGCCGCCATCTTCTCCGGAAGTTGTTTATCTCTTCAAAATCTCTTAAAAATATATTTAAAAATCTAGATCCATGCAGAATTTTGGAGTTGGTATTAAATTTCATGCATATTATGTGTAGGCCTACATTTATATACATTTATGAGTAACACGTGCAGTTGTAAATATCGTGCTAATTCATGAGTAACTCCAGAACCATACACTGGCATGTGAAAAGAAGAACCAATTACATTCAGGCCTCCAGAGTGGAAGGTTTTGGCGAGCTAACTAACTTGTCTTTTTTTTTTCACTCAGGAGCTTCTGCAGCAGCAGTCTTCCTCCTCTCCAAGGCAGGGACCATCTCCAGTGTCAGCTGTAACACAGCCCACAAGCCTTCTCAGATTTGAGTGCAGTTACCTTCTGTTTCAGGAACACAGGACCAGAAATGTCGAGGCTTCCTGGGGCCTGAGCAGTGCTAGTCATGAGAGCAGATGTTTAGGGCTGCAGGTTACACTGAGTCAGGGCTGTGTGCCAGGTGACAGAGGCCCTTCTAAAGCAAGGGGCTCCACCTTCTCCCTGGACTTAAAGTCAGCGCTACACATCTTGCCACATAACCACACAAATATTGCTGTAATGGGCTGGAGAGGGGTCCTTTAAAAAATATATCTATATCCTAACTGCTAGAACCTTTAAATGTAACCTCACTTGGAAATTCAAGAATTAATTTGTAAGGTATTATGTTTCACATCTCTCTTCAAATTTATCTTAAGTTAACAAGCTTCTATGTTTGAAGATTGCTTACAAAGGAATGCGAAAAAATATATAAGTGACCTCATTTGGGAAAAGGGTATTGGCAGTTGTGATTAAGAAAGGATCTCAAGATGAGATCATCCTGGATTATCTGAGCAGACACTAAATCCAATGTCAAGTGTCCTTAGGACAGAAACATAGAGGAAAAACAGAGGGAGAAGAGGAGAAATCCATGTGGGCACAGAGGCAGAGATGGAAAATGTGGCCACAAGCTAAGGAATGCTGACAGCTGCCAAGAGCTGGAAGAGGCAAGAAAGAAGTCTCCCTCAGAGCCTTCACAGGGCGTGTGGCCCTGCCAACACTGTGATTTTTGGCATTCAGAAACAAGAGAGAACTAGGGCCTATGGTTTTAAACCACCCAGTTTGTAACAGTTTGCTATGGCAGCAATGGGAAACTAGTACAGTTGCTAATAACAGTGAGCATTTACTGAGTGTGACAATGCACCAGGCACTCTAAGCCCTTTTCACTAGCATCATCTCATTTAATCTTCAAAACAGCCTCTTGAGAAAAGGGCTATTATTATCCCTTTTTGGCAGATGAGGCAATTGAAGTTCAAAGAAGCCAAGTTTGTTCAAGGCCATACAACAAGTAAGTGGCAGGTTTGTCTGACTTCAAAGAGCTATGTTATCCAGGCCCCCTGCCTCATCCGATATTCACAGAGACAGAGCCCAGGCTTGGTGGTTGCTTTTTGAGTGTTTCGTGTTTCATGTCTCCCTACTTAAAAGAGGCCCAATTTTTTATAGCATTCTCTCCCCCAACCCTGAACTCTTTATCGTTATCATGGGTTATTCTTTTAACTTAGGAAATCATGGGAAACTGTTTCCTTGTTATAAAGAAACACTTTAGGCATACACAGTGACATACAGTTCTTTGCATCTATTTAGCCTCTGGGTCATTCATGTTTATTTGCAGATGTTGCCGAGATGAGTCAGAACTCTGGGGAGACTGTCCTTGGAGGATGACAGCAGTCAGGACAGTCTGTTAGTTTCCTTTTGCTGATTTTGAATTTGTGCAAAGGCTATCCCCCTGTCCCAGCAGAAGTATTGAGAAAGAAAGGTTTGTTTTTTTAAAACTTAAATATATGTTCTCTGAGCTCATTTGAACTCATCAGATACCAACACTGGACTGTGGCAAAGGCATAATTTAGAATGTAGGCATTTTGGCATAATTTTAAAACTAGAAAGCGTTTCTTTCCCTTTCTAGTTTTTGTCCTGTCTTTTGGGGACCAGAAGAGATTGTCCTCTGTCTGCTAACAAGTTACTTTAATTTTGTGATTCTTTATTTCTTTTCTTTCTAGCAATGTCCAAAATCTAAACCCCATTATACAGATCAAAATGTCGAATCTTGATGAATCTAAAGGATTTTCTCCAAGATGATCAACTGGACAGACCACTTAGAAAGTCCATGCTTGTCCTCTCAAGAAACCATTCCATTTAGTGAAAACTCGAGCTGTTATACAATGTGTTTGGAGGCTAATTTTAAAGCTAGTCATGTGTCCCTCCCTTTGCTCTGACCCAAATATAAGACAAGGATTTGAAGTTGCACACCAAGAAAACCAAAATCAATCAGGAGGCTCTATGTGAGCTATCTTGGTCGATTACGGAAACCTAAGCCATGTTTTCCGGCCACTGTGAGCTTCACCACTTGGGATTGAGTAAGTGCTGCTGTCAGCTGCTGACCAAAGACAGTGGGGAGGGAGGCTTTGCTCCACAGCAGAGCACAGCAGGAACTGACCTTGGGTCACTTGGTCTCTCCGTATCCTGGTTTCCAGAGCATAAAGAGACTCTAGTCTACCCACTCTGACAAGATGGCCTTGTACCGTGCTAATCGATGACTGCAGATGGAAGTTTGAAGCTACAACCAAGACTGTCTTTGACCGGCTGATGGTCAAGGGAAAGGTTGGAGAGGGGGCTGCTGATAATTCTTAAGGCAGCCCAGGGCGAGAACTGTTAGTACATACAGAAGGCATCAGCCTAAATGAAATGGAAGTTTATCCCAAATTTCACATTTCTGACCCCCTTCTTCTATTCCAAGGCTACTTTAAAAAATCAAGGGACCCCAGTGAGCTTTCTACCTCACTCAGTTTTGCAAATCAAAACTCATTCCCAGGAAGAAATCGGATCTATCAAGGAGAATAGACAAATGCTATCTTCTAGGAGCATTCAACTTTTGAAGCCTTAATGCAAAAGTAATGAGTTTCTGTGCAATTTCATGAATCAGAGAAGATGGCTAGAAGGGTGGAGCCTGCTCTGGGGGGAGGTGTATATTGGGTCAAGGGTGGGAAAATCAGGATTGAAACAGAATGGGCATTTTCAGAAAGGCAGAATTGGTAGGAAGGTGGCTGATGAAGAAGGTGAGTAGGTACAAACTATGCATATGCAAAGGATGGAAAACTCTCAACCAAAAATTCAGTTTGGAAGTTATCTGATTTTTCCCTCGAGGAAAACATTTGAAAATCAAAGATTCAAGAAAAGCAAATATGTTTGTAAAAACTAATTTATTGATGCTTTCATTCCTTCCTTTCTTTACGTGAAATTGTGTTGCTACATGCCAGATGTGAGAGAGATACCTGGGAACAAAATGGGTAAGGTCACCACTCACACGGAGTTTTCTGTTGGGCTAGCAGGTGAGGCTAACAATAAAAAATAGATGTCATTTCATCTGGTTGTGTGTGCTTTAAAGAAAGATAAGACAGGGTAAGGAGATGAGAGCAACAGAGCTGAACAGTTGTTTGGGAGTGGGTATGAGGTCCATGGATGAACTGGTTAGGAAGGGCTTCCAAGGTAAAGTGCCAGATGTAGTAATTAAAAATTCGGGACAACAACAGATGAGTAGAACATATGAAATAAAAATGAATAATGGGTGAACAAATGTTAAAATAAATTTAGTTTGAAATGCTAGTGATCAATGAAACGGAGGGGTAAGAGGTATGATATATATAAGTTTTTTTCTTTTATTTCTTTTTCTGAATAGACACAAATGTTCCAGGAAATGATCATGATGTTGAATATGCAACTATGTGATATTGTGGATTACTGATTATATATGTAGAACGGAGCAATTAAAAGTTAAGAATGTTTGTGTTTGTTTGGTGTTTTTTTTGGTATTTTAAAAAAAAATTTTAAAAATTAAAAAAAAATACTGGACACCCAGTTAAGTTTGAACATGGACAATGAATACTTTTTCAATATTTAGGACATATGTGTACTGAAAATCATTCATCATTTATCCGAAATTCAGATGTAACTAGGTGTCCTGTAATTCATCTGGCAAATACCCTCTACAAATGAGGTGAGAGAGTATTCCAGGAGAGAAAACAGTAAGTGCAAAACTTCCCAAGCAGGAATGAACTCGCTTGTTTAAGAAGCAGCCCTGTGTGTTAATCTAGGGAAAAGAGCCAACAGGAGATATATGTATATATATATAATGGAAATATAAAGAGATTAGAGGAGTTGGCTCATGAGTGGGTGATTGGCAAGTCTAAATTATATAGGGCAGGCTGCATGTTAGAAATTCTGACGAAGGTGAAGATGAATTCTCCAGCAGAAGCTGGCTAAAGTAGAGGCAAGAATTCTTCCTTCTGACTCCTGAAATCCTCAGTTCTGGCTTTAAGACCTCAAACTAATTGAATGAGGAGACTCCTCTCATTGCTGAGGGCAATCTCCTTTGTTGATAGTAGATTCAATCAGTTGAAGATTCAATCAACTGACTACAGATGCAAATTCATCTATGAAATATGCTCAGAGTAACAATCAGGCTAGAGCTTGCTTAACCAAACTACTGGACACTATAACCTAGCCAAGTTAAGTGTCATGCCCTGTGTGGATGAAATGCTAGAGATGACACAGTAGACAGGAATAGAGGCCAGATCATATGGGACCCCGGGCCAGAGTGTAGTTTGTATTTTTTTCCAATCTCTAGAGTTAAAAGAAAGCTTGCAACACCTCAAATTGTTCATTTCCATCAGTAGTGTGTTTAGTGTGTTTCCCAAAGCAGGCTCTACTGACATTGCTTCAATACCAGACTATAGGATGGGAGAGAATACTCTCCCTTTCCCTGAGAAAAAGCGAGTGGCTTCTCCCCTAAATTCACTTGACCCCCCCCCTTCTTTCCACCCCATTCACTATTATCTTCAACTTGCCTAACAGAATGTTTCACTTGACCATGTGAAATGAGGTTAAAATGCTAAGGTGGAGTTCCGGGAAGGTGGCTGAATGGGGAGCATTGAGTTTGGCCCTGCTCTGGCAAGTGGTTGGAGGGTTGGGGGTGGGGGGACTGGGATAGCGATTCTTGAGTGTGGCTGACCTGGGAGGGTCTTCTGTGCTGCATGGGGTAGCCCTGGTTGCAGGGGCTGGGGACTTGAGAGGCAGAGAGCTGGAGCCTGGCGTGGAGGGATGGAGCCCACAGGGGGGTGCTGATGGGGAGGGAGGTACTGGGAAGTGGATGCATTCCTTGGGCACGCTGCCCTCTCTGGTGCAGCCTGGCAACCGATGATTTACCCATACCAATGCACCTGGGCCCCCTCGCTCGCCCCCTCCCTGTGTTCCAGGAGCCCCCACCATGCCAGTCCCTCGTGCACATGCCCCATGCACCCCCACCTCAGGTATGTCCCTGCTAACCTCTCCTGTGCCCCTCTAGGGCACTGCTTTCCATCCCTGCTCTCTGCGGGCTGTCACCAGTGCATGGAGGCTGTGGGCACTTTCCTACATGCCCTAGCAGCACCTCCTTCCACCCCGCTTCACTCCATATAGTGACATCAGTTTGTGGTACTCTCAGACCCACATAAGTACATGGCCCCCAGTCACATCCCCTAGCTCTGGAAAGCATTGACCTGCTCAGCTGGGTCACATCCACCCTCAGCCCATACAGGCATAACACTGACCCACTGTCATAGATCTTTGCATGTGCACAAAGGGCCCCATGTCCTAGATGAGCACACACTAGGCCCACGGCCCTCATATCTGTGCATCCTCACAGCCATATTACTGGCTGCTGGGCACCTATGTTCCCCAATGTGTGCCTATACCTGTGCTTCAATGTATCACTGCATTGTTGTGCCTCACCCAGTGCCCTACATCCTGCTACATATCCATCCTGCAAACACAAGGCTTTAGAATACTGAAGGAAATCAAATTCTCCACCCCCAAAATCAATTAAGGTATTTACATTTGGTGAAAACGACAGAAGATCACGAAGCATATCACAATGCAGACAGATATAGCCCAGCCTAATGGCCAAATTAAAACACCAGAGGAGACACAGACATTGGAACAACAAAACAAAAGTTCATATAACTCTACTAAATAAAATAAGTGGAATGGCTAATGACATAAAGGAGATCAAGAAGACAGTGGAACTGCATAAAGAGAAATTTGAAAGAATAAATAGAAAAATAACAGATCTCACAGAGATTAAAAATGTTGTAGACCAAATAAAAAACTAGAGAGGCACAACAGGAGAGTTGAAGAGACAGAAGAAAGAATAAGCAAACTAGAGGTCAGGATAACTAATTTTGAACACTCAGAACAGCAAATGTCAAAAAAGATGGAAAAATTTGAATTGGATCTCAGAGAAATGATAGACAAAACAAAGTCCACAAATATAAGAACCATTGGTGTTCCAGAAGAAGAAGAGAGGAGTAAAGGGCTAATAAGAGTAGTTGAAGTTATAATGGGGGAAAATTTTCCAACCCTCATAAAGGACATAAATATACAAGTCAAGGAAGCTCAATGAAATCCAAATAGAATAAATCCAGATAGGCCTTCCCCAAGACACATGCTAATCAGTCTGTCAAGGTGGAAGAGAAGCAGAAAGTTCTAAAAGCAGCAAGAGAAAAACAATTTACTGCATACAAGGGAAACCACAAAAGACAGTTCAGACTACTCACTGGCAGCATGGAGGTGAGAAGGCAGTAATTTATCTATCTGGAGATGAACAAAAGTGAGAATACAACAAATCAGAACTCATGGGATGTGGTAAAGGCTGTACTGAGAGGGAAATTTACCACCCTAAAAGCCTCTGCTTAAAAAACAAGAAAGAGCAAAAATTGAGGACTTAACTGCTCACCTGGAGGAACTTGAGAAAGAACAGCAAACTAACACCAAAGCAAATAGAAGAAGAGAAATAACAAAGATTAAAGCAGAGTTAAATGAATGGGAGAACAAAAGAACTATAGAAAGAATCAATAAAACCAAAAAGTTGGTTCTTTGAGAAAAATCAATAAAATTTATGGGCCACTAGCAAGACTGACAAAGAAAAAAAGAAAGAGGATGCAAATAACCAAAATCAGAAATGAGAAAGGGTGTATTACCACAGACCCTGAAGAAATAAATCATAAGAGGATACTATGAACAACTATATGCCAACAAACTAGACAACTTAGATGAAATGGACAAATTCCTGGAAACACACAAACAAAGTACACTGACTCAGGAAGGAATAGAACATCTCAACAAACCAATCACAAGTAAAGAAATTCAATCATTCATCAAAAATCTCCTCCAAAGAAAAGTACAGAGCCAGATGGCTTCACAGGAGAATTTAATCAAATATTTCAAAAAGAGCTAACACCAATCCTGCTCAAACTTTTCCAAAACTTGAGGAAAAAGGAGCTCTACCTAATTCATTTTATGAAGTTAATACTATTTTAATACCAAAACTGGGTAAAGATGCTATAAGAAAGGAAAACTACAGGCCAATCTCCCTAATGAACATAGATGCAAAAATTCTCAATAAAATATTAGCAAATCAAATCCAACAACACATTAAAAGAATTATACATCATGACCAAGTGGGGTTTATACTAGGAATGCAAGGATGGTTCAACAAAAGAAAATCAATTAGTGTAATATAGCACATTAACAAATTGAAAGGGAAAAATCACATGATCATTTCGACTGATGCTGAAAAAGCATTCGACAAAATTCAACATCCTTTTCTCATAAGAACACTTCAAAAGATAGGAATCAAAGGTAATTTCCTCAATATGATAAAGGGCATATATGAAAAACTGATACCCAGCATCATACTCAATGAAGAGACTGAAAGCTTTTCCCCTAAGATCAGGAATGAGACGAGTGTGCCCACTGTCACCACTATTATTCAATACTATACTACAAGTTCTAGCTAGAGCAATTGGGCAGGATAAAGAAATAAAAGGTATCCAAATTGGAAAGGAAAAAATAAAACTTTCATTATTTGCAGATGATATGATACTATACTTGGAAAGTCTTGAGAAATCTACAGCAAAGTTATTTGAGCTAATAAACAAATTCAGCAAGGTAGCAGAATATAAAATTAACATGCAAAAATCAGTAACATTTCTATATACAAGCAATGACCTAACTGAGGAGTCAGTTAAGGAAAAAAATTTCATTCAAAATAGCAACTGAAAGAATCAAGTACTTAGAAATGAACTTAACTGGGGATATAAAGGACTTGTATACAGAAAACTACGTAACATTGCTAAAAGAAACCAAAGAAGATCTAAATAGATGGAAAGATATTCCCTGCTCATGGACAGGAAGGCTAAATATAGTTAAGATGTCAATTCTACTCAAATTGATCTAAATGTTCAACATAGTACCAATCAAAATTCCAACAACCAACTTTGAAGACTTGGAAAAGCTAGTTACCAAATTCATCTGGAAGGGAAAGAGACCCCAAATAGCTAAAAGCATCCTAAAAAAGAAAACCAAAGTGGGAGGACTAACACTCCCCGACTTTAAAATCTATTCTAAAGTTACAGTGGTCAAAACAGCATGGTACTGTCACAAACATAGAAGTATTGACCAATGGAACAGAATCAAGAGTGCAGAAATAGACCACCAAATCTATGGTCAACTGATTTTTTTTTTTTTTAACTTTTAAGAAGGGGAATTTATTAAATTGCAAGTTTACAGTTCTAAGGCTGTGAAAATGTTCACATTAAGGCATGACTATAAAAATGTCCAAATTAAGGCATCCAGGAAAAGACACCTTGGTTCAAGAAGGCCAGTGATGTTTGGGGTTTCCCTCTCAGCTGGGAAGGCACATGGTGACATCTGCTTTCTTTCTTTCTAGGCTTCTTCAACAGCTTTCCTGGGGATATTTTCTTTCTTCATCTCTGAAGGTCTCTGACTATTCGTGGACTCTGTTGGATCTGGTGGCTTTGCGCTTTCTGAAATGGTTCCCTCTTTTTTTTTTTTTTTCTTTTTTCTTTTTTTTTATTAATTAAAAAAATTAACTAACACAACATTAGAAATCAATCCATTCTACATATGCAATGAGTAATTCTTAATATCATCACATAGGTGTATGGTCATCATTTCTCAGTACATATGCATCGATTTAGAGAAAGAAATAGCACGACAACAGAAAAAGAAATAAAGTGATAACACAGAGAGAAAACACAAATAAAAATAAAAAGTACAAAAATATATAAGAGAAAAACAAAACAAAACAAAACTATAGATCAGATGCAGCTTCATTCAGCGTTCCAACATAATTACATTACAATTAGGCAGTATTGTGCTGACCTTTTTTTTTTTTTTAGACATCATACCATTCTACATATGCAATCAGTAATTCTTAACATCATCACATAGATGCATGATCATCGTTTCTTAGTACATTTGCATCGGTTTAGAAGAACTAGCAGTATAACAAAAAAAGATATAGAATGTTAATATAGAGAAAAAAAATAAAAGTAATAATAATAAGAACAAAACAAAACAAAACAAAAACCTATAGCTCGGATGCAGCTTCGTTCAGTATTTTAACATGATTACTTTACAATTAGGTATTATTGTGCTGTCCATTTTTGAGTTTTTGTATCTAGTCCTATTGCACCGTCTGTATTCCATCAGCTCCGATTACCCATTATCTTACCCTGTTTCTAACTCCTGCTGAACTCTGTTACCAATGACATATTCCAAGTTTATTCTCGAGTGTCGATTCACATCATTGGGACCATACAGTATTTGTCTTTTAGCTTTTGGCTAGACTCACTCAGCATAATGTTTTCTAGGTCCATCCATGTTATTACATGCTTCATAAGTTTATCCTGTCTTAACGCTGCATAATATTCCATCGTATGTATATACCACAGTTTGTTTAGCCACTCGTCTGTTGATGGACATTTTGGCTGTTTCCATCTCTTTGCAATTGTAAATAACGCTGCTATAAACATTGGTGTGCAAATGTCTGTTTGAGTTTTTGCCCTTAATTCCTTTGAGTAGATTCCCAGCAATGGTATTGCTGGGTCGTATGGCAATTCTATATTCAGCTTTTTGAGGAACCGCCAAACTGCCTTCCACAGTGGTTGCACCATTTGACATTCCCACCAACAGTGGATAAGTGTGCCTCTTTCACCGCATCCTCTCCAGCACTTGTCATTTTCTGTTTTGTTGATAATGGCCATTCTGGTGGGTGTGAGATGATATCTCATTGTGGTTTTGATTTGCATTTCTCTAATGGCCAGGGACATTGAGCATCTCTTCATGTGTCTTTTGGCCATTTGTATTTCCTCCTCTGAGAGGTGTCTGTTCAAGTCTTTTTCCCATTTTGTAATTGGGTTGGCTATCTTTTTGTTGTTGAGTTGAACAATCTCATTATAAATTCTGGATACTAGACCTTTATCTGATATGTCGTTTCCAAATATTGATTCCCATTGTGTAGGCTGTCTTTCTACTTTCTTGATGAAGTTCTTTGATGCACAAAAGTGTTTAATTTTGAGGAGTTCCCATTTATTTATTTCCTTCTTCAGTGCTCTTGCTTTAGGTGTAAGGTCCATAAAACCGCCTCCAATTGTAAGATTCATAAGATATCTCCCTACATATTCCTCTAACTGTTCTATGGTCTTAGACCTAATGTTTAGATCTTTGATCCATTTTGAGTTAACTTTTGTATAGGGTGTGAGATATGGGTCTTCTTTCATTCTTTTGCATATGGATATCCAGTTCTCTAGGCACCGTTTATTGAAGAAACTGTTCTGTCCCAGGTGAGTTGGCTTGACTCCCTTATCAAAGATCAAATGTCCATAGATGAGAGGGTCTATATCTGAGCACTCTATTCGATTCCATTGGTCGATATATCTATCTTTATGCCAATACCATGCTGTTTTGACCACTGTGGCTTCATAATATGCCTTAAAGTCTGGCAGCGCAAGACCTCCAGCTTCGTTTTTTTTCCTCAAGATATTTTTAGCAATTCGGGGCACCCTGCCCTTCCAGATAAATTTGCTTATTGGTTTTTCTATTTCTGAAAAATAAGTTGTTGGGATTTTGATTGGTATTGCATTGAATCTGTAAATCAATTTAGGTAGGATTGACATCTTAACTATATTTAGTCTTCCAATCCATGAACACGGTATGCCCTTCCATCTGTTTAGGTCTTCTGTGATTCCTTTTAGCAGTTTTTTGTAGTTTTCTTTGTATAGGTCTTTTGTCTCTTTAGTTAAATTTATTCCTAGGTATTTTATTCTTTTAGTTGCAATTGTAAATGGGATTCGTTTCTTGATTTCCCCCTCCGCTTGTTCATTGCTAGTGTATAGAAATGCTACAGATTTTTGAATGTTGATCTTGTAACCTGCTACTTTGCTGTACTCATTTATTAGCTCTAGTAGTTTTGTTGTGGATTTTTCCGGGTTTTCGATGTATAGTATCATATCGTCTGCAAACAGTGATAGTTTTACTTCTTCTTTTCCAATTTTGATGCCTTGTATTTCTTTTTCTTGTCTAATTGCTCTGGCTAGAACCTCCAACACAATGTTGAATAATAGTGGTGATAGTGGACATCCTTGTCTTGTTCCTGATCTTAGGGGGAACGTTTTCAATTTTTCCCCATTAAGGATGATATTAGCTGTGGGTTTTTCATATATTCCCTCTATCATTTTAAGGAAGTTCCCTTGTATTCCTATTCTATGAAGTGTTTTCAACAGGAAAGGATGTTGAATCTTGTCAAATGCCTTCTCTGCATCAATTGAGATGATCATGTGATTTTTCTGCTTTAATTTGTTGATATGGTGTATTACATTAATTGATTTTCTTATGTTGAACCATCCTTGCATACCTGGGATGAATCCTACTTGGTCATGATGAATAATTCTTTTAATGTGTTGTTGGATACGATTTGCTAGAATTTTATTGAGGATTTTTGCATCTATATTCATTAGAGAGATCGGCCTGTAGTTTTCTTTTCTTGTAATATCTTTGCCTGGTTTTGGTATGAGGGTAATGTTGGCTTCATAGAATGAGTTAGGTAGTTTTCCCTCCACTTCGATTTTTTTGAAGAGTTTGAGGAGAGTTGGTACTAATTCTTTCTGGAATGTTTGATAGAATTCACATGTGAAGCCGTCTGGTCCTGGACTTTTCTTTTTAGGAAGCTTTTGAATGACTGCTTCGATTTCTTTACTTGTGATTGGTTTGTTGAGATCATCTATCTCTTCTTGAGTCAAAGTTGGTTGTTCATGTCTTTCCAGGAACCCGTCCATTTCCTCTAAATTGTTGTATTTATTAGCGTAAAGTTGTTCATAGTATCCTGTTATTACCTCCTTTATTTCTGTGAGGTCAGTAGTTATGTCTCCTCTTCCATTTCTGATCTTATTTATTTGCATCCTCTCTCTTCTTCTTTTTGTCAATCTTGCTAAGGGCCCATCAATCTTATTGATTTTCTCATAGAACCAACTTCTGGCCTTATTGATTTTCTCTATTGTTTTCATGTTTTCAATTTCATTTATTTGTGCTCTAATCTTTGTTATTTCTTTCCTTTTGCTTGCTTTGGGGTTAGCTTGCTGTTCTTTCTCCAGTTCTTCCAAATGGATAGTTAATTCCTGAATTTTTGCCTTTTCTTCTTTTCTGATATAGGCATTTAGAGCAATAAATTTCCCTCTTAGCACTGCCTTTGCTGCGTCCCATAAGTTTTGATATGTTGTGTTTTCATTTTCATTCGCCTCGAGGTATTTGCAAATTTCTCTTGCAATTTCTTCTTTGACCCACTCGTTGTTTAGGAGTGTGTTGTTGAGCCTCCACGTATTTGTGAATTTTCTGGCACTCTGCCTATTATTGATTTCCAACATCATTCCTTTATGGTCCGAGAAAGTGTTGTGTAAGATTTCAATCTTTTTAAATTTGTTAAGACTTGCTTTGTGACCCAGCATATGGTCTATTTTTGAGAATGATCCATGAGCACTTGAGAAAAAGGTGTATCCTGTTGTTGTGGGATAAAATGTCCTATAAATGTCTATTAAGTCTAGTTCATTTATAGTAATATTCAGATTCTCTATTTCTTTGTTGATCCTCTGTCTAGATGTTCTGTCCCTTGATGAGAGTGGTGAGTTGAAGTCTCCAACTATTATGGTATATGAGTCTATTTCCCTTTTCAGTGTTTGCAGTGTATTCCTCACGTATTTTGGGGCATTCTGATTCGGTGCGTAAATATTTATGATTGTTATGTCTTCTTGTTTAATTGTTCCTTTTATTAGTATGTAGTGTCCTTCTTTGTCTCTTTTAACTGTTTTACATTTGAAGTCTAATTTGTTGGATATTAGTATAGCCACTCCTGCTCTTTTCTGGTTGTTATTTGCATGAAATAACTTTTCCCAACCTTTCACTTTCAACCTATGTTTATCTTTGGGTCTAAGATCTGTTTCCTGTAGACAGCATATAGAAGGATCCTGTTTTTTAATCCATTCTGCCAATCTATGTCTTTTGATTGGGGAATTCAGTCCATTGACATTTAGTGTTATTACTGTTTGGATAATATTTTCCTCTAACATTTTGCCTTTTGTATTATATATATCATATCTGATTTTCCTTCTTTCTACACTCTTTTCCATATCTCTCTCTTCTGTCTTTTTGTATCTGACTCTAGTGCTCCCTTTAGTATTTCTTGCAGAGCTGGTCTCTTGATCACAAATTCTTTCAGTGACTTTTTGTCTGAGAATGTTTTAATTTCTCCCTCATTTTTGAAGGATAATTTTGCTGGATATAGGAGTCTTGGTTGGCAGTTTTTCTCTTTTAGTATTTTAAATATATCATCCCACTGTCTTCTAGCTTCCATGGTTTCTGCTGAGAAATCTACACATAGTCTTATTGGGTTTCCCTTGTATGTAATGGATTGTTTTTCTCTTGCTGCTTTCAAGATCTTCTCTTTCTCTTTGACCTCTGACATTCTAACTAGTAAGTGTCTTGGAGAACGCCTATTTGGGTCTAATCTCTTTGGGGTGCGCTGCACTTCTTGGATCTGTAATTTTAGGTCTTTCATAAGAGTTGGGAAATTTTCAGTGAAAATTTCTTCCATTAGTTTTTCTCCTCCTTTTCCCTTCTCTTCTCCTTCTGGGACACCCACAACACGTATATTTGTGCGGTTCATATTGTCCTTGAGTTCCCTGATACCCTGTTCAAATTTCTCCATTCTTTTCCCTATAGTTTCTGTTTCTTTTTGGAATTCAGATATTCCATCCTCCAAATCACTAATTCTATCTTCTGTCTCTTTAAATCTATCATTGTAGCTATCCATTATTTTTTCTATGTTTGCTACTTTATCCTTCACTTCCATAAGTTCTGCGATTTGTTTTTTCAGTTTTTCTATTTCTTTTTTATGTTCAGCCCATGTCCTCTTCATGTCCTCCCTCAATTTATCGATTTCATTTTTGAAGGGGTTTTCCATTTCTGTTCGTATATTCAGGATTAGTTGTCTCAGCTCTTGTATCTCATTTGAGCTATTGGTTTGTTCCTTTGACTGGGCCATATTCTCAATCTTTTGAGCGTGGACAGTTATCTTCTGCTGCTGGCGTCTGGGCATTTATTCAGATTTCTCTGGGTGTTGGACCCAGCAAGGTTGTAAGATTTTTCTGTGAAATCTCTGGGATCTGTTTTTCTTATCTTGCCCAGTACGTGGCGCACGTGGCCCACGTTTGTCTCAAGTGTTTGGAATGGGTCTCCCCAAGTCACCGATCTCTGTGGCCTGGGGATTTCAGATCCAAATCTCTCCGTTGGTTCAGGGGCCGCGCGTGGTGGGGGTGTCAGCTGCCGCGGCTTGAGGGGACACTGTGGCTGGTTGCGGGCTGCAGCAGGCCTGGGGGATTCCCCACTGGACCAGGAAGCCTCCTGTTGGGGGGGGGCTTCCGCGGCTTGGATAGCTCTCCTATCTGAGACTCGTATCCGCGGACTCGAAGCAGAGACTCGAAGCCGCCCGCAAAAGAGGGGTGCCACCTGCCTCGGCTTGGGAAACTTGCTTCTCCAATACTCTCAGCCGGCCTGGAAAGGGGAGAGGGAGTAGCTCGGACCACCGCAGCTGCCGCTGATCGGGAAATCGCACGCCGCTCGGGGGTCTCACTGCAGCCGAGTCTCGCAGTCAGTCTAGCCAGCCCAGACTTTGGATAGCCCTCTGATCTGGGACTCGTAGCCGCGGATTCAAAGCCGAGACTCGAAGCCACCCGCAAAAGAAGGGCGCCGCCTGCCTCGGCTTGGGGAACTTGCTTCTCCGATACTCTCAGCCGGCCCGGGAAGGAGGGAGGGATTAGCTCGGACCGCCGCAGCTGCGGCCGCTCGGTGGTCTCGCCGCAGCCAAGTCTAGCAGTCAGACTTGCCAGCCCAGACTTTGGATAGCCCTCTGATCCGAGACTCGTAGTTGCAGACTCGAAGCCGAGACTCGCAGCCGCCCGCAAAAGTGTGGCGCCGGCCGCCTTGGCTGGGAAGCTTGTCTCTCCGAGTCTCTCAGCCAGCCCGGGAAGGAGGGAGGGATTAGCTCGGACCTCCGCAGCTGCAGCCGCTCGGGGGTCTCGCCGCAGCCAAGTCTCGCAATCAGACTTGCCAGCCCAGACTTTGGATAGCCCTCTGATCCGAGACTTGTGGTCACGGACTCGAAGCCGAGACTCGCAGCCGCCCACAAAAGTGTGGCGCCGGCCGCCTTGGCTGGGAAGCTTGTCTCTCCGAGTCTCTCAGCCAGCCCGGGAAGGAGGGAGGGATTAGCTCGGACCGCCGCAACTGCGGCTGCTCGGGAAATCGCCCGCCGCTCGGGGATCTCACTCACCGCAGCCGAGTTTCGCAGTCAGACTAGCCAGCCCAGACTTGGTTGCGCTGTGTGTCCATTCCCTGCTGTAGCCCCGGGAGCTGTTTTGTACTGTTTCTGTTCACCTATTAGTTGATTTGGAGTCGGAGGAACTAAGACGCATGTACCTTACTAAGACGCCATCTTGGATCCCTGGTCAACTGATTTTTGACAAGGCCTCCAAATCCACTGGACTGGGACAAAATAGTCTTTTCAATAAGTGGGCATGGAAGAACTGGATATCAGTAGTCAAAAGAATGTAAGAGGACCCCTACCTTACACCCGATACAAAACTTAACTCAAAGTGGATCAAATGCTTAAATATAAAAACTAGCACCATAAGGCTTCTCGAATAAAATGTAAGGAAACATCTTCAAGACCTAGTAATAAGAGGTAGTTTCCTAAACTTTATACCCAAAACACAAGCAACAAAAGAAAAAAAAGATAAATGGGAACTCCTCAAAATCAAATGCCTTTCAAAAGATTTTGTCAAAAAAGTGAAGAGGCAGCCAACTCAGTGGGAGAAAATATTTAGAAATCACACAGTGGACAAAAGATTTGATATCCTGTATACATAAAGAAATCATACAACTCAGCAACAAAAGAACAAACAATCCAATTGTAAAATGGGCTAAAGATATAAAAAAAGCATTTTTCTGAAGAGCAAATACAGATGGCTCAAAAGCACATGAAGTGTTGTTCATTTTCATAGGCTATAAGGGAAATGCAGATCAAGACCACAATGAGATACCACCTCACACCTATTAAACAAACAGGAAACTATAAATGTTGGAGAGGATGTGGAGAAACTGGGACACTTACACTCTGCTGGTGGAAATGTATAATGGTGCAGCCACTATGGAAGATTATTTGGCAGTTCCTTAGGAAACTAAATATCAGGTTGCCCTATGATCCAGCAATAATACTACTTGGTATAAACCCAGAAGAGCTGAAAGCAATGACACAAACAGACATTTTCCCACTGATGTTCATAGCAGCATTATTCACAATCACCAAAAGATGGAAACAAACCAAATGCCCATCAACAGCCAAGTGGATTACCAAAATATGGTATATACATACTATGGAATATCATGCAGCAGTAAGACAAAATGACATCCTGAAGCACATGACAAGATGGATGGACCTTGAGGGCATAATGCTGATTGAAATAAGTCAGACACAAAAGGATAGATACTAGGTGGGCCACAGTGGCTCAGTGGCAGAGTTCTCGCCTGCCATGCTGGAGACCCAGGTTCACTTCCTGGTGCCTGCCCATGCAAATTAAAAAAAAAAAGGATAGATACTGTATGTTCTAGTTTGCTAGCCACCAGAATGCAACACACCAGAGACGGATTGGCCTTTAATAAAAGGGGATTTATTTCGTTAGTTCTTCAGAGGAAAGGCAGCTAACTTTCAACTGAGGTTCCTTCTTACGTGGGAAGGCACAGGGTGATCTCTGCTGGCCTTCTCTCCAGGCCTCTGGGTTCCAACAACTTTTCCCAAAGTGATTTCTTTCTGCATCTTCAACGGCCTAGGCCTAGGCCGAGTTGCGAGTGCTGAGATGAGGTATGCTGAGCTGCTTGGGCTGTGCTACATTGAACTCTCTCATTTAAGCACCAGCCAATTAAATCAAACATCATTCATTGCAGCACACACGCCTCCTAGCTGACTGCAGATGTAATGAGCAACAGATGACGTTCACATGCCATTGGCTCATGTACACAGCAATAGATCTAGGCACCTTCACCTGGCCAAGTTGACAATTGAATCTAACTACTACACTGAATGATTCTACTTTTATGACCATGGTAAAGGTAAAATCAGAGGCTTATAATACAGAATATAGGGGACTTAGAGATACAAAGAAGCTAAAAATGGGTGAATAAGTTTAGCTAATAGGATTGAACTCTAATATAAGGGAATAGATAGACATGAAGGCAATTCTCTAATGGGTCTATAAGTAATATTACCATATTGAAGATGAACAAGATTGAAAGGGGTTGTGTAGACCTATGTGTCCCACCGATTAATACTAGAAATATGAATTAGTTTTTGCAAGAAATACTTCAAAGGTATGATTTATGTACAAAGAGTGTTTAAGTCCAGGGTACAGGGGGAGCTATGGGCTATGTTTAAGAGGAAACCATCACCGCTACTACAGCAACAGCAGAGGTAAATAACGGGAGGAGGGAAAAAAGTTAGAGGAAGTTTAGATTTCCTATTTGGTGAGGGTGTGTTTATTGGTTATCTTTCTCTTGGAAACAGTGCAATTATCTAAAATTGAGAGTATTGATGGACTGTGTACTGTGGGCATTATACATGATGCCTGATGAATGCAGGTGGCTGAAGGATATACTGACTGCGAAGTAGATTGGCGAATGACGGCATATACTTATGATCGAATGTCTTGTCCCTACAAAAAGGAACGAAGTCGTGAGGCATGCAATGATGTGAACGAACGTGTCAGCATTTGGTGAGGCAAAATAAGCCAGAAACAAAAGAACGATTATGGTATGGTCTCCTTTAGAAAATGCTTATAAGAAAACAGGGGCCTAGATTGTAAGCTCCTATAGCAGACATGATTAGTCTGGAGTGGTAATTATTATTTCTGGATTTTGAGAGGCTTATATATATATATATATATATGTAAATTTACAATTATATATATGCATGTATATAAAACCTAGTATTTAAAGATAAGGACAAAGCGGATCAGGTCAGGGTTAAAGTGATTCAGAACACTGGAGGAAGAAGACATTGTCTATATTTTAGAACCACATATATTCTTTGAGGAAGAAAGGTTTATTTGGTCTGGAACCTAAATTTTCTGTAGCACATAATCTAACTCAACCTGTCTGCATAGCTCATTTGAACAATTGGAAACACAGGGAGCCCAGAATAAGAAAGAGGTCCTTTAATTCTATATAGCTTAATCTAGTGCCTGGATACATCCTAGAGTATATTAAGCAGATAATAAAAAAGTATTGGCAAAATCCCTTGAGGGATGGGAGAAAAAATATGAAACTATGAAACTTTATTATCAGGGAATCCCCTGATACTTTGTCAAACTTTAGGAACACACATCAAGAGGCCAAGCCCTTAACCTCAAGGCTTATTCTTGTGAAGCTTATGTAGGTAGTGGAGAAGCTTGGCCTACCTATAGGTATGCCTAAGAGTTACTTTTGAAGGACCTCCATGGTTGCTCAGATGTGACCTCACTCTCTCTAAGCCCAGCTCTGCAAGTGAAACCATTGCCATTACCCACTTTGTGGACATGACTTCCAGGGTGAAAGTCACCCAGGCAGCATGAGAGATGACTCCTAGGGATGAGTCCAGTCCGGGTACCATGGGATCAACAATTCCATCATGACCAAAAGGGGGAAAAGAAGTGTAAACAATGAAGTATCAGTGGCAGACAGGGTTCAAATAGAGTCAAGAGGCTACTCTGGAGGTTGCTCTTACACAAGCTCCAGTTAGACATTGCTACCTATTATAACTTGCCAAACCCCAACCAGGACCATTTCAGCCAATCCTAAAGAATGCCTAGGGCAATGTATAAAATTCCACAAGAGTTCCATGCACTAGAGTAACTTTCTAGAAACCTACAGCCTCCAGATGAGTCCCTGGATCAGATAAGTCCTGAAACCTAGAGGGTCCAGCCTCTCCAGAATATCAGATAGTTCCATCTCCCTATCCCACATTATTGACAGACCCTTCCAAAATGAAAAAGCTAGAATGACCATAGCCCAAGCATGCCTAAAGAGAGGTCTAGAAAGATCAAAGGTGATGGTGGAGTTATACAGAGAAGATAGGATTAACAAATGAATATTAATGCTGAACCATTAAATTGATATCTTTTTAGTCTCCAGTACCTTAGAGCAGTTAGAGGTAAAAACGTAAAATTGTGGAATTGTAACCCATGCCAAACTCTAAAATATGTTGTACAACTAATTGTGGGGCTGTGCTGTGAAATTTATTGCTTTTTTATATATACGTTATTTTTCACAGAAAAGAAAAAGAAAGTCGATTGTGTTGATAAAAAAATATTTATGCCTTCTAGCCTCTTATATTCTGGAGCAGCTAGAAGAAAAAAATCTGAGAGGATTGTATGGTAGCCCATGACAAACTCTAGGATCTGTCCTGTAAAGTCTTGTTGAAGAGTGCTTTGAAAACTATTGCTTTTTTCTTTCTTTGTTTTGTATGTATGTTATATTATACAATAGAAAAGTTAAAAAAAAAAAAGTCTCTAGGGGCTAAACTCATCTCCCAGAGTTTTACACATGACCATGACAATTTATTTTCCTTAAGAAAAACAGAAATATGGCATGACACATGAATCTAGGCTTTCTGTGGATCAACTAAAAACCAATGATAGGTTTTCCATTTCAAAAATAAACAAAAAAAATGTCACGGGGTGTGAGGTGAGGGAAAGAGATATAGGGATGGATTTTAAAGTTATTCTTATTAGTGGGTAGATGATTCCTAGAAAATGTTTTGAAATGAAGAAGTATGCAGTATAGGTCAAGGAAGAATGAGAAAATGACAAAAAGGGTGCTGATGTGGAGTGCTGGCATCTTTCTCCGTTTGCCTGGCTGTGACCCTGAAGTTTAGCATGTTTGCTAAGTAGAACTGAAATACAATTCCCCTCTTTCTTTGTGTGTAGATGGCTAAGGAGCTCCCCAAAGAGAGATCAAACCCAGGTTGGCTGAGAACTGATACAGCCAGATGGCAGCACAGTCAAAATATTTAGCTGTAAAGCCTACTCTGTGTTTTGGAGAAGGCTGAACTTGCATCCCTGCCATCAACCGTGGTGGGCTCCAGTCTGATAACATTTCCTGCCACTCTTCCTTTTGTCTCAGTCAAGCAGGGCACTCTAGTCTCTGGCAGCAACCTCTATGCAGGATTTTATCTTTCTGAACCAGCCTCCTCTCTGGCCTTTGAAGAAAAGCAAAAAATGAGTCTTCTCTGTATTTCAGTGAGAATGGCCTCAGCTTACCTTCCATACAATTTTGGAGTTTTGGGACCTAATGATTGTCTTGTGAGGTATACAAACAAGAGATGATGGTTTCCAGTTAGATGGGGAATATAATGGAATGAACTGACTTGCCATAGGTTTCCTAGTGGTAAGTAGCACAGCATGAATTTAGACCTCTGACTGGTGTGTTACCTAAAACCCTAGAGGATTTCCTAAAGGGTTAATTAAATAACCCTCTAGGGTTATTTAATTACTTGTGTAAGATCACATAGCTATTTGCCTCTCTATAAAATCAGTGTTCTTTTTTCATATAGCCATGATTTAGAAACCAAAAGTTGTATTTACAAGTGGAACGAGCATTTCTCCCACTTTTTATAAAACACTCATTTCAGATAGGTTGAAGCTCTAGGTGATGGGCTGATTCTTTAAAAAAAATTATTAGCCCTCCCATTATACAGATAATAAATGTTTACTGCAGAACTTCTGGAAAAGTTAGAAAAACACAGAGAAGAAGAATAATGATCACCTGAAATCCTCCCACCCATCTATAACTGCTGTTGAAATTTTGATGTGTATCTTTCCTGTCTTTTTTTCATACACATATAACCATATTTTAACAAATTGGAAACATGTGGGACAAATTGTTTGATAACTTGCTTTTTCATTTAATGACATTTCCATGACCATTTTCTCACATCATTAAATTTGCTTCCAAAGCATGTTTGGCCCACAGCATTTTGTCCTATGGATGATGTACCACAATTTACTTACCCTATTGGGTCTATTAGGGTATCAATTATTTAATGATTATAAACAACATTACAATGGACATCCTTGGTCCTATCAAAATTTAGCTATGTTTCCAGTTTAGTCTGAGTTCTGGTTTGAGAAGGTTAAACAATGTTGCCAGAAACATAGAAAGTTAATAAACATTAGCTCAATTTGTTTGTATGTCCATTGGAGAAGGGAGAGAGGCAAGGTCACCGATTTCAAGTGCCTCCCCTGGAAAGGTCATTTCCTCCCCAGTACTCTTTATTCTATTTCCTCTAACTTGGCTCTCATACATTTGTCATCCTGTCTTCTCTGCAGCTTCTTTCACTTCTCTCCACCCTGCCTGATCTTGCCACTGGCTGATAAATGTTTTCTGTGTCTTTACCCAGTGCCTGAAAATTTATTTCTAAGAGCTGCAAATGAAGGATACTTGTCACAGTCTTTGAGGTCATATCCATAAAGCTCTCTGGTAAATCACTGCACCCTTTTCCCCATGGCCACAGCCTCACAACTCAGCTATAACTGACCACGGGAAGTGGTAATAAGTTTGAAGATTAATAATTGTGTGACCCATGGATTCTTTAATTTCTTCACTGGACAGAGCTACTATGGCTCCCATCTTAACCTTTACTCCTGATGAGCTATCAGAAAATTTGGGGTACTCATTATTCCTATTATAGTGAGAAATAGATAAGAGAGGTCAGGAGATCAAAAAAGGTCCAACTGAGTGCCTTAAAAAATACACTCCATTTGTTACTACATTCTAAAAATAGTTCTCAATGCTGTCCTTTACCTTCACAATTATTTTCTTCTTCAATTCTATATAAACACAGAGACTCATTTATTTAGAAAACGAAAACATACAAACATACTTACTTTATTAGGGTTCTCTAGTGAAACAGAACCAATAGGTGAAACCTGTAAATATTGTGATATTTTTATAAATATTGTCTCACATGACTCTGGGAAGCAAAAGTCCAAATTCTGTAGGGCAGAACACAAGCTGGGAACTCTAATGAAGAGTTTTTCGATAAATCTCCCAGGAGAAGGTGGCTGGATGAAGTAGAGATGGAAATTTTCTCTTCTGACTGTGAAATCATACTTTTCTTTTTAAAGCCGTTAACCTGATTGAAGGAGGCTTCTCACACTGTTGAAGACTTCTTAAATCTACGATCAACTAAGGGGAGCGTCTTCTGCCATGAGAGGCATTTAATCCAATCATCTGGTGGCTTTTAAGGGAGAAGTGATGAATTCAGCAATCAGAATACAGAACTTTTTTTTTTCTGCTTCAGCCCGCCAGCCTCACATGAGGAATTCAACAAAGACCTTCATTGGAGCTGCCAGCTTGTGGCCTGCCATATACAATTTGGACTCATGCATCCCCACAGCTGTGTGAGACATTTTTGTAAAATCTCATATTTACAAATATCTCCTGTTGGTTCTGTTTCCCTAGAGAACCCTGCCTAACACAGCTTTGGTCCAGGAGTGGGTTCTTGAGAGACAGAATCTTAAAAATGGGTTTTTTACAATTGGTTTTCTACTCTGATTCTATTCAAAGGCACTAATGACTATTTCCAGCAATCAAGATGGCACTGACTGTCCGTGGCATGAATTGGCAATAGAGATATGCAAAATATCATCATTTAGTTCTGCTAATCATATACTTATGTGAGGCAAGGCTCTGGATGACAGTATTTTTTTACATCTTAATGGAGTTTTGTGGAGTTCAAAGATATGATGTTGGCTCGTTGTTCTTAGATATGCTGGGCACAGATACAAAAGAAAGGGATGAGCTGAAGTCTTCAAATTTGCAACTTAAGCACCTTATGAAAGATGTAAAAGTCTCTACATATGCCCTGAAAGAAAGTCTTATTTCCAGTGGTTGCAGACTTGAGACATCTGAAAACCAGACCCAGAGTTCCATTGTGAGTAGAAGATTTAAAATGTCAGCTAAATTCTCAACCTTGCAGGGTGTCTTTGGTTAAAGTGAGGGCACTGATTGGAAAGGAATGGGATCTTGAAAATCGGGATGGGGATATATGGGTTGATAATGATGACAGAGGGGACATAGAAATCCTGGATTCTGCTGAATCTTCACTAGATAAGACTACAATGATTTGCCTGAGGAGACAACCACCCCACCTCCAGCCTGACCTGAGGAAACAGCCACCAAATCTCCAGCCTGCCCTAAAGAGACCACTACCTGACCTCCAGCTTACATCAAGGGAGCAGAGTCAAGAAGTTATCCTGGAGGTCAGTCTTATGCACTATATAGATATTCCTTTTTGGTGCATGCTGTATTGGAGCGGCTAGAGGGAAATATTGATACTATTGAACTGTTTTCAGTTTATGATATATTTGAGTGGCTAAAGTACTTGAAACTGTAGAGATGTGTCCCAGTAGCCTTGTTTCTTGAAGATATTGTATGAAGATACAACGTTTACAATGTGACTGTGATTGTGAAAACCTTGTCTCTGATGTTCCCTTTATCTAGAGTATGGACAGATGAGTAAAAATTATGGATAAAACAATAAACAATAGGGGGAACAAAGGTTAAAATATATTAGGTAGATGGAAATATTAGTGGTCAGTGAGAGGGAGGGATAAGGGGTATGGGTTTTTCTTTTTATTTCTTTTTCTGGAGTGATGCAAATGTTCTAAAAAAAAAGATCATGGTGATGAATATACAATTATGTGATGATATTGTGAGCCATTGACTGTATACCATGTATAGAATGTTTATATATTAAGAATGTTTGTGTTTGTTAATAAAAAATATTAAAAAACAAAATAAAAAACCAAAAACTCTTTAAAAAATTGTGAGCCATTGATGGCATATGTGGTTGAACTGTATGTGTGTGGATTTTTTTTGCCAATAAAAATATTTTTATAAAATAGGTGGCAGGCATTACCTGAGGTCAAAATGCTAGAACTGCCCTAATAATAATGTAGATGAGGATATTCAAAGGCTTAGAGAGATTGGAATGTTAGAGTGCATTTGTCATTGAAGACCTGCTCATCCACCCCCGGAATGTCCAGAGAACATAACTTCCATGAGGATAGTGAGGAATAAATTTGTTAGACTAACTCCATCATCTCTGAAGAGCTCTGTAGGCACCCTTCTCTGTAGGTCAGATATTGCTTGGGAACTGCTGTCACTGAGCTGGAATACTTAAACACAATGGAAATGATCATATCTCTGAGTTGGCAGAAGCCAAGTAGCAGCACTTAATTACCAAAGACAAGGTGGGAGTGGCTACCATAATGGACAGCACATTCAAAGAAGCAATCAAAATACTCAGACTCACAGAAACCCTTGGCATTGGCAAGTAAATCATGAGGTATCTAGAAGTAAAACAGATGTGCAGTCTACTACATTCTTGTTTGATCTGAATAAGCAGAAGAGTTCCAGGTCAAGTGAACAAAAGTCTAACATGAATTTTAAAAAAACAGAGTCATGGCTCCTTAAACTTTCCTAGACTTGATACAGTTTGCAGACCCAGAGCCCTTTGAATGTGGGGAAGGTCAGGTACCTTTGGGGAAGGACATTGTCACACTGCCAAAAATTTTCCACTGTTAATCTTTCTCTCAGCCTTCCACAAACAGACTTATGGCCTTTTACCAGGGTAACCATGCACTGGGGAAAGGGAAATGGTCAGATATTTGGGGGATTATTAGACACTGGCTCAGAAGTGACATTAATTCCAAGAGACCCAAAACATCATTCTGGTCCACCAGTCAGATTGGGGTTTATGGAGGTCAGGTGATCAGGAAGTTTTAACTCAGCTCTATCTCACGGTGGGTCCAGTGTGTCCCCAGATCTCTTCTGTAGTTATTTCCCAGGTCCAGAATGCATAATTGGTATAGACATACTCAACAACTGGCAGGATACCCACATTTGTTCCCTGACTTGTGGAGTAAAGGCTATTATGGTAGGAAAGGCCAAGTGGAACCCACTAGAACTGCTCTTACCTGGAAAAATAGTACATCAGAAGCAATACCAGATTCCTGGAATCATTTCAGAGATTAGAGCCATTCTTAAGGATGTGAAGGATGCAGGGGTTGTGATTCCCACCCCACCCTCATTCAACTCTCCTATTTGGCCTGTGCAGAAAACAGATGGCTTTTAGAGGGTGACAGTGGATTTTTGTAAACTTAACCAAATAGTGACTCCAACTACAGCTCCTGTTACAGATGCGGCATCATTGCTTGAGCTATTATATATATATATACAGTATGCAGCTATTGATCTGGCAAATGCTTTTTTCTCAATAGCTCATTGAGAAAAAAAAATACTTTTTTCCTCAGTAAGGACCACCAGAAACAGTTTGCTTTCAGCTGGCAAGGCCAGAAATACACCTTCACTGTCCTGCTTCAACTCTCCATAATCTTGCAGGTACCTTGATCTTCTCTTCCTCCCCCAAGATATCAAACTGGTCTATTGATTGGATCTAGTGAGCAAGAGGTAGTAAATACTCTAAACTGATTGGTAAGGCATTTGTGTGCCAGGGGATGGGAGATTAATCCAATAACAATAAGGAGATCTTCTACCTCAGTGAAATTTCTAGGTGTCCAGTGGTGTGGGGCATGTTGAGTCATCCCTTCTAAGGTGAAGGATAATCCATTGCATCTTGCACCTCCTGTGCTGATTTGAAAGGATGTATGTACCCTTGAAAAGCTATATTTTAATCAAAATCCCATTTTGTAAAGGCAGAATAATCCCTATTCAATGCTATATGTAATTAGATCATCTCCCTGGAGATGTTACCCAATCAAGAGTGGTTGTTAAGCTGGTGTACAGGAGGCACGTCTCCACCCATTTGGGTGGGTCTTGATTGGTTAATTGGAGTCCTATAAAAGAGGAAACATTTTGGAGAATGAGAGATTCAGGAAGAACAGAGAACAACACAGCCACGAGAAGCAGAGTCCACCAGCCAGTGACCTTTGGAGATGAAGAAGGGAAAAAACCTCCCGGGGAGCTTCATGAAACTGGAAGCCAGGAGAAGAAGCTAGTAAATGATGCTGTGTTTGCCATGTGCCCTTCCAGATAAGAGAGGAAAACCTGACCGTGTTCACCAAGTGCCTTTCCAGATGAGAGAGAAACTCTGTGTTTGCCATGTGCCCTTTCAACTTGAGAGAGAAACCCTGAACTTCATTGGCCTTCTTGAACCAAGGTATCTTTTCCTGGATGCCTTAGACTGCACATTTCTACAGACTTGTTTTAATTGGGACATTTCTTGGCCTTAGAACTGTAAACTAGCAACTTATTAAATTCCCCTTTTAAAAGCCATTCTGCTTCTGGTATATTGCATTCTGGCAGCTAGAAAACTAGAACACCTCCTATGCCCAAAAAAGAGGCCCAATGTCTAGTTAGCAATTTTGGATTTTGGAGATAACAGATTACTCATCTGGTTATGCTGTGCTGGCCCATTTACTGAGTGATCCAAAAAGCTGCTAGTTTTGAGTGGGGGCGGGAACAAAAGGTGGCTTTGTGACATGTCCAGGCTGCTATCAAGGTGCTCTGCCATTTGGGCTATATGATCCAGTAGATCCAATAGTGCTGGAAGTATCAGAGGCAAATAGAAATGCTGTCTGGAGGCTTTGGCAGGCCCCTATAATCACAACAGGGAGGGGCCAAGATGGCAGCTTAGTAAGGTGTGCACGTCTTAGTTCCTCCTCCAGAACAACTACTAAATAACCAGAAACAGTACAGAACAGCTCCTGGAGCCACGACAGAGCCCAGACACACAGCGTACCCCAGTCTGGACTGGCTGGACCGATCGCGAGACTCCACTGCAGTGAGATCCCCAAGTGGCACGCCCTTCCCTGGGCAACAGCGGCTGGTGGCCGGCGCCCCTCCCTCCCTCCTTCCCGGGCCGGCTGAGAGTCTCGGAGAGGCAAGTTCCCCAAGCCGTGGCGGCCGGCACCCCTCCCTCGCGGGCGGCTTCCCGACCGGCTACGAGTCTCGGATCAGTGAGATCCCCAAGCCGCGGCGGATGGTGGCCAGTGCCCCTCCCCCACAGGTGGCTACCCAGAGGGAAAGGAAAGAGTCTCCAACAGTAGCAGAGACTGAGTCCAACCAAACACCAATAGTGGCATTAATAAACAAATTCTGACTACTAAAAATAGGCCCCCAGCTCAGGCGAAACTGATCAAGGCAGAAGTCACCTATTGGGCTAACTGAAAAAGAGGAAAGGGGGCAAAACAGAGCCTTCTGTGGCTGTTTCTATGGAGACTTGGTGCCTCTGGGCTCAGCGCCGGGATTACACAGGTTGCAACTGCCCCAAACGCAGAAACAGGCTGCTTTCAGGGCTCTCTACCATCTGAACCTTCCCCACAGGAGGGGTGAAACGCATCTCAGGTGGAATTCCTCTCTCAAGGAATTCAGATCCCAGGACTTCACAATTTGAAGCCATTAAAACCAGCCTACAACCTTTCCTCTGTCTCCACCATGCCCCCAGCAGGGAGAGCCTTCCAAAGTTAAAGGAGCCACAACATCTTTTGCTGGTGGGACCCGCAGACAGACAAGCACCACATACTGGACAGGATAAGAAAAACAGAGCCCAGAGACTTCACAGGAAAGTCTTTCAACCTGCTGGGTCTCACACTCAGGGAAATCCGATTAAATGTCCAGATGTCAGCAAAAAATAACAAATCACACCAGGAAAATTGAAGATACGGCCCAGTCAAAGGAACAAACCAATAGCTCAAATGAGATACAGGAGCTGAGACAACTAATTCTGAATATACAAACAGAAATGGAAAACCTCTTCAAAAACCAAATCAATAAATTGAGGGAGGACATGAAGAAGGCATGAGATGAACAAAAAGAAGAAATGGAAAGTCTGAAAAAACAAATAACAGAACTTATGGGAATGAAAGATACAGTAGAAGAAATGAAAAAACAATGGAAACCTACAATGGTAGATTTCAAGAGACAGAGGTTAGAATTAGTGAACTGGAGGATGGAACATCTGAAATCCAAAAAGAAACAGAAACTATAGGGAAAAGAATGGAAAAATTTGAGCAGGGGCTCAGGGAATTGACTGATAATATGAAGCGCACAAATATATGTGTTGTGGGTGTCCCAGAAGGAGAAGAGAAGGGAAAAGGAGAAGAAAAACTAGTGGAAGAAATTATCACTGAAAATTTCCCAACTCTTATGAAAGACCTAAAATTACAGATCCAAGAAGTGCAGCACACCCCAAAGAGAATAGATCCAAATAGGCATTCTCCAAGACACTTACTAGTCAGAATGTCAGAGGTCAAAGAGAAAGAGAGGATCTTGAAAGCGGCAAAAGAAAAACAATCCATCACATACAAGGGAAACCCAATAAGACTATGTGTAGATTTCTCAGCAGAAACCATGGAGGCAAGAAGACAGTGGGATGATATATTTAAATTACTAAAAGAGAAAAACTGCCAACCAAGAATTCTATATCCAGCAAAATTGTCCTTCAAAAATGAGGGAGAAATTAAAACATTCTCAGACAAAAAGTCACTGAGAGAATTTGTGACCAAGAGACCAGCTCTGCAAGAAATACTAAAGGGAGCACTAGAGTCAGATACGAAAAGACAGAAGAGAGAGGTGTGGAGAAGAGTGTAGAAAGAAGGAAAATTATATATGATATATATAATACAAAAGGCAAAATGGTAGAGGAAAGTATTACCCAAACAGTAATAACACCAAATGTTAATGGATTGAACTGCCCAATCAAAAGACATAGACTGGCAGAATGGATTAAAAAACAGGATCCTTCTATATGCTGTCTACAGGAAACACATCTTAGACCCAAAGATAAACATAGGTTGAAAGTGAAAGGTTGGGAAAAGATATTTCATGCAAATAACAACCAGAAAAGAGCAGGAGTAGCTATACTAATATCCAACAAATTAGACTTCAAATGTAAAACTGCGGTTTGGCCCAACCGCTAAACTATCGGGGACCCTCTACTCCTCAGCTTCTCACTGCTTGCTAGACGACACTGCCGCACGCAGAAAAGGGGCTCGAGCCGGGGGTCTGGGTCCAAGGGGCGCGTGCAGGAGACCTCGCTGTGGGTCTAAAGGACTGGAGGCCGAGCCAATTAAGGCATGAAGCGAGGTAGCTTTATTGTTGGTAGACGCTTATGCCAGGGCCGCCAGTAGCTAAAGACCACGAGGCTCGGCGAGCCCTGGATTATATACAGTTACAGGAGAGGCGGAGTTAGGGCGTGGACTCCAGGGGAGGGTAGCCAATCACACAGAGAGAACGAATGAGTGACTGTGGCACCATAGAGATGCTGTTCCTGCGTGTACCTGTAGCAGAGGATGTTGGGTAGGTGGAGGACTAAGGAGAAGGCCAATAGGGTTAGAGAGATAAGGCTGCATCATCACTAGTCACCGGTGAGGCTTGTAATTCAGAGGTCTAGAAGAACCGGACGTGCCAAAATGGCGAGGGAGGGAGAGAAAGAGACTAAGCCACCAGGCCAAGAATAAAATTATGCCACAATTCCTCTCTTTTTCTTTTTTTAAAGAACACACGTGTGTGACAAGTGGCGGGCTTGAACCTTTGCTGGGAGGGGCAGTGATAAGATTCCCCTTGTGTGCAAGGCTCAGGGTTTCAGGGGAAGGGTATGTGCTGAGCCGACCCTTATGCAAATCTCACGTGCCCCAGAAGAGCCAGAGGAGGTCTGTTAGAGTGACCCTCTTCTGCGACTACTTTGTGTCGCACCCAGCGGTGCCCATCTGGTGGACCCAGATGCACGTACTCTGGTAACATGCAGCCCCCGTGGGGGAGTGTGAGGAATGTGGGCAGGCGATGACTGTTATAGCCTATGGGAAGCAGGAGAGACTAGTCCTCCACTGTCCCCGACCCGAGGGTGATCAGTCCTCAGGAGAGGCTAGGCATGCGAGTCAAACCTGGGCTTGTCTGCGTTCTTCCACAGAACAGTCCGGGCGAGTAGGCTGAACATAACAGCAGCCAAAACTTGGGCCTTAGCTCGAGACCGGCAACAGAGAATGAGCAGCCTAGAAACGAGAAATGTTGAGGAGCAATAATGAGAATTTTATAGGAAAGGTAGTGCTATAAGTTGCGAGGGCGAGCAACGCTAGCTAACTATACCTGTGCTTGCTGCCGGTTGTCTGCATAAGAGAAAGAGTTTAGAGTTGCTAGAGCAAGAAGTTTTTAGGTATGCGGTGAAGAGTTAGTCTCGCAAGGTGAGACGGGGCATAGAATGGTTAGCCGGGATAGGAGTAACACAGATTTTAGTGAAGGGGTACCGTCCATTGCAAACAGAGGAGGCAAGTTTACAAGCAGCTTTTACATTTAGAACAATTAAGTCTCTTTGCTGTTGTAAATTGAACACAGCGCTATGCATCAGATGGTTGATATTTTCTTGCATCTCCAAAGCTTGAGAGGTTGTTTGGGTCACGTTGAGGAGAGTCTCCACAGTGACAGAGGCTTGAGTGAAGGTCACGGCAGCAACAGTACCAGCTGCCGGCGGCGATGGGCTACGCGTCGCGCTGGGCAAGTTGTTACTGGATTCCTAGAAACAAGACTTAAAAGGAGAACTTATTTTATGCAATCACGGGGGGCTCAAACGAGTTCCCTTTTTAAACGCATGTAATGAATGTGAGCAATCTCCGTATCCACTCTGTGTATCTGCTGCTTCATAAATTCCATTACTCTTGATAAAATGCATGGCCCAAAGGTTAATACCAACAAAAGCACCAGCAAAGGCCCTGCTATAGTAGAGATTAAGGTGGTTAGCCATGGCGACTGGGCAAACAAATTTTCAAACCAGCTTTGGTGTTCTCTTAATCTTTTTTCCCTAGCTTCTAATCTCTCTCCTAATTTCCTCATGGAATCTCTGACTACCCCTGTGTGATCTGCATAAAAACAGCACTCTTCCTTTAAGGCTGCACACAGCCCTCCTTCCTTTAAAAACAACAAGTCAAGGCCCCTTCTATTTTGAAGCACAACTTCTGACAAGGATGTTAAAGATTTTTCCAGAGCTTCCATGGCTTGCTTTATAGATGCTAGGTCCTCATTAACAGCAGACTCTAAAAGAGCCATCTGTTGATTCCCCTGAACTATGGCTGCAGTGCCTGTGCCCACCCCGGCCATCACTCCGGCAGCTAGCAGCATTGCCAAGGTTACAGAGACCACTGCTCTTTTGTGTCGGTACTTCATTTCCATGGCTTCCTCAAAATCATTGGCTGACTGGTAGATAACTCTCGGCAAAACCTGTACTAGGATGCAAAACTGTGAGTTGTTGAAAACATTAGTACTGACACAGGGTGTTAGACCCATGCTACATGCCCATTTAAGTCCTGGCGAAGGAATTAGGTAAGTGTTTCCTGAGGAATTGAACTCATTGGATGCATTTCTACTACAAAGTCCCTGGAAGCCTGCCGGTGGCGTGCCAATGCAAGTGCCCCTACCCGATACTTCAGGGAGGGTAAGTCCTAGGCCACTATGCCAATCACAAGAATTTGAGGACTTGCTAACATTAAAGGTACCATTGACAGCGATCCCCTCATAATATGGAGGACTAGACTGCAAGCATAACCAACATTCTTTAGTACAATTTGGATTGGTGTTGTTCAATGCTTCATAACTTCCCAGAATTAAGTTAAACATTCTGTTGTCTAAGGGGGTTCTGGTACCAGTGGGAGGAGAAGCACTAGAACTCAAGGATAAAGTAAAGATATGGGATGCCACAGTAGGCTGGGCTGGTACAGCAGTGGTATAGACCGCTGGGTCGAAGTACCGACCGCTCCCAAGGAAAGACTCGAGAGGGATGCCGAGGCCCGGGGGCCCTCCTGGGTAATCTATTTGTCGAGCAGCTCGCTTGGCCTCTGAGTTGAAGTGCGCCTTCCAATCAACATACTGGCCTGGGGTGAGAATAGCTCTGGCTAGAGTTGTCCAGTCATGAGGTGTGTTAAGCTGCGTGGACATTTCCTCTAGCAGGTGGGTCGCGTATGGACTCGCAAACCCATCTTCCTTGACCGCTTTGCGCAGTTGCTTGATTGCCTCTGCACTGTGAGGATACCAAGCAAGTGGGCGCTGCTGCGTCGGCTGGAGATTCATAGGGAAGCATCCAACCACGGGCGGCGGGAGGGGCCGCTGGGGCTCAGTAGGCCATGCCGCTGGAGCGGACTGAACAGGTGGGCTACCAGGCCAGACTGGGCCGGCGGTCGTGGCCCCGGAGTCACAAAATGGTGGATGGGTCTCACAAAATGGCGGATTAGGCTCCTCCCCCTTAGAAAATGGCAGAGGAGGGGCATAAGATGGCGGACCAGGCTCCTCCCCTGTGAGAGGAGGGGCCGAGGAAGTGTCGTTCCGCTTTTCTAACTCTGGAGGAGGCGGAAGTGGGTTGGGAGGGAGTGAGTTACAAGATGGCTCCTGGCCACTCCCTTTCGGGAGGGCGGGGTAGAGGTTCTTCCTGTGGCTTTGTTCTTTACTCGAGGAAGAAGCCGGAAGGCCGCCATTTGTATCCCTCGGAGGATCTACCTCTAGCCGATTATTAAGCTGATCGAGCAGCGACTCGGCGACCGAGTCTGACTCAGAATCGGAGCTGTCAGTCTCCGCGGCCCTCACTCGGGCCGGGCGGCTGTCTGTCGGCGGCGAGGAGCCCTGAAGGCAGGAGCGAATGGCAAGGAGAGTGGGGAGCAACCCCGGAGGGAAACGCTTACCCTCGTGCTCCATTTTGTCCATTACTCTCGCAATTAGCTGATCGTAAGTGTCTATACTCCACAGGTGGCAAGTCACTAGCCACGGGTTAAAAGGAAGCAGGAGATCCCAATAAACCTGCAGCTGCTTAACAGAGACTTTACAATTATGAGCGTCTAAAAGCGCCGCTAGGGCACGGAACTGTGGTGCCTGCTGCTGAGTAATTCTGCTACCCATGTTAACCAAAATTTAGGGAGACAACTAGCCACTCCGGTTAGGGCCTAGGACTTCCTTTGGAGTTTATTTGGGTGGCTAGTGCCGAGGGCGCTTACCTTGGACGAGGTCCTAGGGTGCCGTGGGACTTCGCCGGGTGAGGAGAGAGGGGTCCCTGTTCGGGCGCCACTTGCGGTTTGGCCCAACCGCTAAAAACTATCGGGGACCCTCTACTCCTCAGCCTCTCACTGCTTGTTAGACGACACTGCCGCACGCAGAAAAGGGGCTCGAGCCGGGTGTCTGGGTCCAAGGGGCACGCGCAGGAGACCTCGCTGCGGGTCTAAAGGACTGGAGGCCAAGTCAATTAAGGCATGAAGCGAGGTAGCTTTATTGTTGGTAGACGCTTATGCCAGGGCCGCCAGTAGCTAAAGACCACGAGGCTTGGCGAGCCCTGGATTATATACAGTTACAGGAGAGGCAGAGTTAGGGCGTGGACTCCAGGGGAGGGTAGTCAATCACACAGGGAGGACGGATGAGTGACTGTGACCATAGAGATGCTGTTCCTGCGTGTACCCGTAGCAGAGGATGTTGGGCAGGTGGAGGACTAAGGAGAAGGCCAATAGGGTTAAAGAGACAAGACTGTATCATCACTAGTCGCCGGTGAGGCTTATAATTCAGAGGTTTAGAAGAACTGGATGTGCCAAAATGGCGAGGGAGGGAGAGAAAGAGACTAAGCCACCAGGCCAAGAATAAAATTATGCCACATAAAACAGTTAAAAGAGACAAGGATACTATCTACTAATAAAAGGAACAATTAAACAAGAAGACATAACAATCATAAATATTTACGCACTGAATCAGAATGCCCCAAAATACGTGAGGCAAACACTGCAAATACTGAAAAGGGAAATAGACACATCTACCATAATAGTTGGAGACTTCAATTCCCCACTCTCATCAATGGAGAGAACATCTAGACAGAAGATCAATAAAGAAACAGAGAATTTGAATATTACAATAAATGAGCTAGACTTAACAGACATTTATAGGACATTACACCCCACAACAGCAGGATACACCTTTTTCTCAAGTGCTCATGGATCATTCTCAAAGATAGAACACATGCTGGGTCACAAAGCAAGTCTCAACAAATTTAAAAAGATTGAATTCATACACAACACTTTCTCAGATCATAAAGGAATGAAGTTGGAAATCAACAATAGGTAGAGTGCCAGAAAATTCACAAATACGTGGAGGCTCAACAACACACTCTTAAACAATGAGTGCATCAAGGAAGAAATTACAAGAGAAATTAGTAAATATCTCGAGGCGAATGAAAATGAAAACACAACATATCAAAACCTATGGGATGCAGCAAAGGCAATGCTAAGAGGGAAATTTATTGCCCTAAATGCCTATATCAAAAAAGAAGAAAGGGCAAAAATTCGGGAATTAACTGTCCACTTGGAAGAACTGGAGAAAGAACAGCAAACTAACACCAAAGCAAGCAAAAGGAAAGAAATAACAAAGATTAGAGCAGAAATAAATGAAATTGAGAACATGAAAACAATAGAGAAAATCAATAAGACCAGAAGTTGGTTCTATGAGAAAATCAACAGGATTGATGGGCCCTTAGCAAGATTGACAAAAAGAAGAAGAGAGAGGATGCAAATAAATAAGATCAGAAATGGAAGAGGAGACATAACCACTGACCCCACAGAAATAAAGGAGGTAATAACAGGATACTATGAACAACTTTATGCCAATAAATACAACAATGTAGATGAAATGGACAAGTTCCTAGAAAGGCATGAACAACCAACTTTGACTCAAGAAGAAATAGACGACCTCAACAAATCAATCACAAGTAAAGATATTGAATCAGTCATTCAAAAGCTTCCCAAAAAGAAAAGTCCAGGACCAGATGGCTTCACATGTGAATTCTACCAAACATTCCAGAAAGAAATAGTACCAACCCTGCTCAAACTCTTCAAAAAAACTGAAGTGGAGGGAAAGGTACCTAATTCATTCTGTGAAGCCAACATCACCCTCATACCAAAACCAGGCAAAGATATTACAAAAAAAGAAAACTACAGACCAATCTCTCTAATAAATATAGATGCAAAAATCCTCAACAAAATTCTAGCAAATCGAATCCAGCAACACATTAAAAGAATTATACATCATGACCAAGTAGGATTCATCCCAGGTATGCAAGGCTGGTTCAACATAAGAAAATCAATTAATGTAATACACCATATCAACAAATCAAAGCAGAAAAATCACATGATCATCTCAATTGATGCAGAAAAGGCATTTGACAAGATTCAACATCCTTTCCTGTTGAAAACACTTCAAAGGATAGGAATACAAGGGAACCTCCTTAAAATAATAGAGGGAATATATGAAAAACCCACACCTAATATCGTCCTCAATGGGGAAAAACTGAAAACTTTCGCCCTAAGATCAGGAACAAGACAAGGATGTCCACCATCACCACTGTTATTCAAGGTTCTAGTTGGAGGTTCTAGTCTGAGCAATTAGACAAAAAAAGAAATACAAGGCATAAAAACTGGAAAAGAAGAAGTAAAACTATCACTGTTTGCAGATGATATGATACTATACATAAAAAACCCTGAAAAATCCACAGCAAAACTACTAGAGCTAATAAACAGTACAGCAAAGTGGCAGGGTACAAGATAAACATTCAAAAATCTGTATGTTTCTATACACTAGTAATGAACAAGCTGAGGGGGAAATCAAGAAACAAATTCCATTTACAATTGCAACTAAAAAAATAAAATATGTAGGAATAAATTTAACTAAAGGGACAAAAGACCTATACAAAGAAAACTACAAGAAACTGTTAAAAGAAATCACAGAAGACCTAAATCGATGGAAGGGCATACCATGTTCATGGATTGGAAGACTAAATATAGTTAAGATGTCAATTCTACCTAAAGTGATTTACAGATTCAACGCAATACCAATCAAAATCCCAACAACTTACTTTTCAGAATAGAAAAACCAATAAGCAAATTTATCTGGAAGGGCAGGGTGCCCCGAATTGCTAAAACTATCTTGAGGAAAAAAAAAAAAAAAAACGAAGCTGGAGGTCTCACGCTGCCTGACTTTAAGGCATATTATGAAGCCACAGTGGTCAAAACAGCATGGTACTGGCATAAAGATAGATATATCGACCAATGGAATTGACTAGAGTGCTCAGATATAGACCCTCTCATCTATGGACATTTGATCTTTGATAACGCAGTCAAACCAACTCACCTGGGACAGAACAGTCTCTTCAATAAATGGTGCCTGGAGAACTGGATATCCATATGCAAAAGAATGAAAGAGGACCCGTATCTCACACCCTATACAAAAGTTAACTCAAAATGGATCAAAGATCTAAACATTAGGTCTAAGACCACAAAACAGTTAGAGGAAAATGCAGGGAGATATCTTATGAATCTTACAATTGGAGGCGGTTTTATGGACCTTAAACCTAAAGCAAGAGCACTGAAGAAAGAAAGAAAGAAATGGGAGCTCCTCAAAATTAAACACTTTTGTGCATCAAAGAACTTCATCAAGAAAGTAGAAAGACAGCCTACACAATGGGAGACAATATTTGGAAATGACATATCAAATAAAGGTCTAGTATCCAGAATTTATAAAGAGATTGTTCAACTCAACAACAAAAAGACAGCCAATCCAATTACAAAATGGGAAAAAGACTTGAACAGACACCTCTCAGAAGAGGAAATACGGATGGCCAAAAGGCACATGAAGAGATGCTCAATGTCCCTGGCTATTAGAGAAATGCAAATCAAAACCACAATGAGATATCATCTCACACCCACCAGAATGGCCATTATCAACAAAACAGAAAATGACAAGTGCTGGAGAGGATGTGGAGAAAGAGGCACACTTATCCACTGTTGGTGGGAATGTCAAATGGTGCAACCACTATGGAAGGCAGTTTGGCGGTTCCTCAAAAAGCTGAATATAGAATTGCCATACGACCCAGCAATACCATTGCTAGGTATCTACTCAGAGGACTTAAGGGCAAAGACACAAACGGACATTTGCACACCAATGTTTATAGCAGCATTATTTACAATTGCAAAGAGATGGAAACAGCCAAAATGTCCATCATCAGACGAGTGGCTAAACAAACTGTGGTATATACATACGATGGAATATTATGCAGCTTTAAGACAAAATAAACTTATGAAGCATGTAATAACATGGATGGACCTAGAGAACATCATGCTGACTGAGACTAGCCAAAAACTAAAGGACAAATACTGTATGGTCCCACTGATGTGAACCGACAATGGAGAATAATCTTGGGATATGTCATTGGTAACAGAGACCATCAGGAGATAGAAATAGGGTAAGATAATGGGTAATTGAAGCTGAAGGGATACAGACTGTGCAACAGGACTAGATACAAAAACTCAGAAATGGACAGCACAATAATACCTAATTGTAATGTAATTATGTTAAAACACTGAATGAAGCTGCATCTGAGGTATAGTTTTTATTTTATTTTATTTTATTTTTTTATTTTTATTTTTTCTCTCTATTATTGTTTTATTTTTTTCTGTTGTCTTTCTATTTCTTTTTCTGAATCGATGCAAATGTACTAAGAAATGATGAATATGCATCTATGTGATGATATTAAAAATTACTGATTGTATATGTAGAATGGAATGATTTCTAAATGTTGTGTTAGTTAATTTTTTTATCTTGTCCAATTTCTTTTTTTTTTTTTTAACATGGGCAGGCACCGGGAATCGAACCCGGGTCCTCTGGCATGGCAGGCAAGCATTCTTGCCTGCTGAACCACTGTGGCCTTCCCAGTTAATTTTTTTAATTAATAATAATAAAAAAAGAGAATCACAACAATAGGCCCTTGAGATTTTGGAGTAAAGCTTTGCCATTCTCTGCAGATTACTCTTCTTTTGAAAAACAGCTTTTGACCTGCTAGTGGGCCTTAGCGGACTAAACACTTAAGCATTGGCCACCAAATTACCAAGAAACCTGAGTTGCCTATCAAGAGCTAGCTGTTGTCTGAACCACCAAGCTATAAAGGTGGGCATGCACAGCAGCACTCCATCATAAAATGGAAATGGTATACATGAGATAGGGCCTAAGTGGGTCCTGAAGGCACAAGTAAGTTGCTTGAGGAAGTGGTCCAAATGTCGATGGCCCCCACTCCTGCCATATTATCTTCTCTTTCTCAGTCCTCAGCCATGGTCTCTTGGGGAGTTCTATGTAGTCAGTTGACTGAGAGAGAGAAAATTTAGACCTGGTTTACAAATGGTTCTGCCTAATATGTGGTACCACATGAAGCTGTAGCTGGGATACTCCTGAAGGAGAGTAGTAAGAGGAAATCCTCCCAGTGGGTAGACCTTTGAGCAATGCAACTGGTTGTTTATTTTGCTTGGAAGAATTGGCTTGCTTGGAAGAAAATACGTTTGTATACTGATTCAGGGGATATTGCTAATTGTTTGGCTGGATGGTCAGGGATTTGGAGAGAATATGATTGGAAAACTGGTGGTCAAAAAATATGCATGTGTGTGGAAGAGGTATGTGGATAGATCTAAGTGGGCAAAAAACAGGAAGATACTTGTGTCTTATGTGAATACTCACCAGAGGGTGACTTCAGCAGAGGAAGATTTTAATAATCAAGTGGATAAGATGTTCCATTCTGTGGATACCAGTCAGTTTCTTGCCACAGCCATTTGTTTTGCTCAATAGGCTCATGAACAAAGTGGCCATGGAGGTTATGCATGGAGGGATGGAGGTTATGCATGGGCTCAGCAACATAGACTCCACTAACCAAGGCCAACTGGCTACCGCCACTGCTGAGTGCCCAATCTGCCAGCAGCAGAGACCCACAATGAGTCCCCAGTATGATGTCATTCTCCAAGGTGATCAACCTGCTACCTGGCGGCATGTTGATTACATTGGATCACTTCCGTCATGGAAGGGGCAGTAATTTGTTCTAATAGGAATAGACACATACTCTAGATATGTGTTTGCTTTCCCTGCAAATAATGCTTCTGCCCAGACTACCATCCATGGACTTAAACAATGCCTTATGTACCATTATGGAATTCCACACAGCATCACTTCTGATCAATGAACCCACTTCAAAGCAAATGGAGTGTGGAAATAGGTACATTTTCATGGAATTTTCTGGTCTTATGTTCCCTATTTTCTTGAAGCAGCTGGATTGATAACAGTGGAAGGGTATTTTGAAGAGTCAATTATGGTGCCAGCTAGGTGGCAATACCTTGCAGGGCTGAGGCAGTGTTCTCCAGGAGGCTGTATATGCCCTGGATTAGCATCCACTCTATAATACTGTTTCCCCATAGCCAGGACCCACAGGTACAGGTATCAAGGGGTGGAAATGGGAGTGGCACCCTCACTGTTACCCTTAGTGATCCATTACAAAAAGTTTTGCTTCTTGTCCCTGCAACCTTGAGCTCTGCTGGTCTAAGGGTTTTAGTTCCAAAAGGAGGAGTGCTTCCACCAGGAGACACAACAATTATTCCACTGAACTCGAAATTAAGACTGCCACCTGGCCACTTTGGGCTTCTCATGCCTCTGAATCAACAGGCAAAGAAGGAGATTACTGCACTGGCTGGGGTGACTGATCTTGACTATCAAGGGAAAAAAAGGACTGCAACTACACAATGGAGCTAAAGAAGAGTTTTCCTGGAATACAGATTCCCTAGAGTGTCTTTTAGTACAACTACCCTGTGATTAGAGTCAATGGAAAACTGCAATAACCCAATCCAGGCAGGACTACCAGGAACTTCAGGAATGAAGATTTGGGTCATTCCACCAGCAAAGAACCACAGCCAGCTGAGATGCTTGCTGAGTGTAAAGGGAATATGGAATGGGTAGTGAGAAAAGGTAGTGATAAATAGGAACTCTGACCACGTGACCAGCCACAAAAATGAGAACTATAGTGGTTATGAGTATTCCTTCCTTGTTTTGTTATATTTGTGTATTGACCTAAAGCAAATATCTTTGCTTTCTTCCCTATTTCATGCCCTTATCATACGACATAAGTTGCACTGACTTCATATCAGAGTATTTAAATATATTGATAAGAGTGACTATTACCCAAGAACTTGTACTCTATTCTGGAGAGATTTAGTGCATTTCCGGTTGTATGCCAGACAACTGAATACCGTAAAGTGAAAAAAAAAGTGTCTTTGTTTTCTATTTAGAGATTAAGTATGGTTTAAGTTGATATGTATAGCTGCCAAGTTGACAAAGGGGGGACTGTGATGGTTGGGTTAATTTTCAACTTGGCCAGGTGACTGGGGTGCCCAGTTCTCTGGTGAAGCAAGCCTTGGCCTAACCGCTAATGCAAAGACATTTCATGTACTTAAATCATCAGCCAGTTGATTGCATCTGTGGTTGATTACATCTGTGATCAACTAATGGTATGTCTTCTGCCTTGAGAGATATTTAATCTAACCAGTTGATGGCTTTTAAGGGAGAGGTGATGAATTCAGCAGCCAGAAGAGAGAACTTTTGTCTTTACTTCAGCCAGCCAGTCTCTTCTGTGGAAATCATCAAAGACCTTCATCAGAGTTGCTGGCTTGCAGCCTGCCCTATGGATTTGGACTCATGCATCCCCACAGTTGTGTGAGACACTATTATAAAATCTCATATTTACAGATATCTCCTCTTGTTTCTGTTTTCCTAGAGAACCCTAATATACCCCTACTCTGACGGATCACAGTGACGATTTGGGTCTCCTGGAACTAATGTCATTTTCTTTTCCCCAAAGCACAGTTACCCTGGTCTCTTTGGGGAAGACTACAAGTTTAACAGTATATATGTTTGGCAGTGTAACAAGGTCCTTACCCCAAGGGATGCAGACTTCTTTTCATTCAAGGGGCTCTGGATAGAAACTGCCTCAAGTCTGGGAATTGTTTAAAGGGCCGCAACTCTGTTTTCTTTTTTAATTCAAGTTAGACTTTTGTTTACTTGACCTAGAACTCTTCATCTTATACAGGTTAAACATGAATTTAGTAGACTGCACTACTTTACTTCTAGGTACCCCCCTGATCGACTGACCAACACCACAGGTCTTTGCAAATCAGAGTATTTTGACTGGTGCTTTGAGTCTGTTGTCCATCATGGTAGCCACACCAACATCTACCACTTTTGGTGATTAAATGCTGCCACTTGGCTTCTGCTAACTTGGGAGACAATCATCTCTATTGTGTTTCAGGATTAAGGTCAGTGACAGCAGTTATATCTGACCTACAAAGAGCAAGCACAGAGCTCTTTGAGGAAGATGAAGTTAGTTTCAGCAATGTCCTAGTGATAGGTGCGTCCTCTGTACATTTCTGGGGTGAATGAGCAGGTCTCAATAATAAATCCACTCTAACATTCCAATCTTTGGATCCCCTCATCTACATTATAACAAATAAGTTCTGGCATTTGATCTCAGCAAAAGGGGCACCTCTTGGTCCATGTTTCAGACAACCACTCGAACAAACTTTTAGAGCTCTTTTTAACTCCTCAAACTACAACAACATTGAACACAGAATCTCTGGTGAGTGAACCCATATCAATAAATTCAGCCTGACCCAACTTTATATTCCCTCCATCATTATCCCATACCCTTAATATACATTTCTATACTTAGTTCCCTGATATCTGGTAATATAAATTGGAAAAATCATGCATTTTTCTTGGAATATAGCACACCTTGTCATAGGTCACACTTTGTACCTCACCTTTTGGGCCAGTTGGGACTTCAGCCTAGTTTTAGGTCTGGAAGGGGTGGGGGTGAGGCTGAGTCATGAAAAGAATTAGAAGTATTTTGCAAGCCAACTACCTCAGGGCATTACATTAGTTTTATCTGGTGAAACAGGATTAATCTTTTCACAGGGTTTATTTGGGAGGCACAGCAGGGTTAATCTCTTTAGGTGAAGGTTGGATGGAGCTCCTGTAGGCAGACCGGAAGTCGAATGGTTGGCTCCTTAGGGAAGACCATTAAATGTTTATCTGGCTATGACTCAGTAGAATCTAAGGTTTCAAAGTCTCAACCACCATCATTTATCAACTCATGTCTTTGTTTCAAGCTTCAGGATCCTATTTCTTTCCAGTTAATGCCCTCGCTTTAATAGCAGAAACCCTGCAAAGTTGGGAATTGAGTTTATGTGTAATTCTGCCACTTCCACAATGAGACTCTGAGTCTGGTTTTCAGAAATCTTAAGTTGGCAGCTACACAAATTAACATTGTCTTTCAGGGCACAGATAGAACTTTCACATTCTTCATGCAGTGCTCAAGTTGCAAATTTGAAGCCTTGAGCGCAACGCTTTCTTTCATAACTGAATCCAGCATATTTAGGAACAACCAGCTAACATCATTATGTTTTTAACTCCACAAAACTCTGTTAACATGTTAAAATCACTCTTATGCAGAGTCCTGCCTGTTATAAGAATTTTTTTTTTGGGGGGGGGGTGCATGGGTTGGGAATCAAACCTACTGCATGGCAGGCAAGCATTCTACCACTGAACTACCTGTACATCTCTTATAAATATTTGACTAGCTATATTTTGCATATCTCTATTGCCAACTCATGCCATGGACTATTAACGACATCTTGACTATTAAAAATAGAGTCATTAGTGCCTTTGAATCTAATCAGATTAGGGAATCAATTCCTCACTCCCCGCAAAACAAAAACTAGAACTGATTCAGAAATCTCATACTTAAGATACTGTTTCTTTTCTTTTTATTTATTTATTTAATTTTTTATTAATTAATGGAAAAAAAGAAATTAACCCAACATTTAGAAATCATACCATTAAGATACCACTCCGTGTACCAAAGCTGTATTAGACAGTGTTCTCTAGGTAAACAGAACTGACAGGCAATATCTTTAAATATTATCAGATTTTTATAAAAACTGTCTCATGTAACTATGGGGATACATAAGTCCATATTCTGTAGGGCAGGCCACCTGGTGAAGGTTTTTGTAAATTCCTCAGGAGAAGGTGGCTGGATGAAGTAGAGATGGAAATTCTCTCATTTGACTGTTGAACATCACTTCTTTTAAAGCTTTCAAATGATTGAACGAAACTTCTCTCATTAAATTGTTAAAGGCAATTCCTCAGTTAATTGTAGATGTAATCAGCCATTGATGCAAACAACTGACTGATGATACAATTCCATGAACTATTTTCACAGCAACAATCGGGCCATTGCTTACTTGACTAAACAACTGGACCCCATAATCTAGCCAAACTGACACATGTACTTAGCCATCATACATACCTTTGTTTTTGTGGAGAAAGTTAATTAATTCTTAACATTGATGGGATTGGACTTTTGACCATGCTTCATTCTGTAATATATTTGGGTCCATTTTTTGAAGATAATTAAGATGTGTCACTAATAACCACCAGACTGTTAATAACTGGTGCCTTTCTGAAATGGGGATTTGTCTTATTCTTATTGGATAAACTTCCAGGTGCCAGGAAGGGTGTGACCCAGCTATCATTGTCTGTGCAGGTGCCATTGCCAAGAATGAAAGGTATTCAGTCACCCATTTGTCTTCCATTGACATTGGTACTACTATACACAGCTGGATTTCACTTTAATCTGGATCAGTAACTGATACTTCAAAAAAAATAAAAAAGATCACACAATGATGCAGGGCTGAAATGAAAAGTTATCATAGGAGAAGACTGGCCATCACATACCAGCAATGCAATTTCTGCAATTGTCAGGTATGAGCGCTCACAGAACTTTCACAGCCAAGTGCACAACTGATTCATGCTTGGTGAAGGAATACTGTCAAGGTGGAGAACAAGTAACTCTATAAAAAGCTTTCAGGTGACTTTGTAGAAATATGAAACTTCCAGGTACATGTTATTCAGTTAAGGAAAATGGAAACTATCAGTTTAACTAAAAAGATTAAACCCCAGTATCCTTCAATATGCCTCATTATATCAGTGGTGAAAGTACCCAAGATACTGTTTCCAATATAAGTATCTTGTTTGTTTCCTTCAGAGCAGTTATCATAATTGGTAATTATTTTGTTTGCTTGTCTTTGTCTTTCTCCCAGAATGAGGTTATCTTTTCACTGCTGTTTCCCTAGCAACTGGCAGGGTGCCTAGATCACAGCAGGCATGTGGTGAACTTCCCTGGAGAATTACAAGTAGGAGCTGAGGTTGCAGCATGTTTCTGGGATGCTATGTACCTACTTGTGGCCAAAACAATTTGGAACTTTCTTTCTTTAGTGGCTGGGAGAACCTGAGACTCAGAAGGTTGACTATGATGCTGAAAAAGTAAGTGCCACATGGTTTTATAAATATACACTACTGTTAGTTTTTTTAAAAAACAGAATTATGAATACTTCATATGGTTTATTTTCTGAAAAATAAATGTACTAGGTTTATCAATATTATTTAACTTTTACAACGTGGCAGTTTTTCATTTACTCAATGGTATCACAGAATCAAAGAAATAGCATAAGGAGTGTAAAAACCCTCTGAATATCTTAACGCTTTAAATCAGATATTTAAATGTCCGGGGATTTGTTTAAATGATTTTCCCAACATATTTTTTCCCAAAACCATAATTGAAAACCCAAACTAGATGATGTGGACTTTCCAAATAACTTAAAATCACTTTGACATAGCTTGTAGACAAATTATCACTTTGGTTAGAAAGGGGGTGGCCAGGGCAGTAGAAGAAAATGCAGCAATAATTGTGCTTAGGGGAGAGGTCTGAGATGCCCTGTGGCCATGATCCTGCAAGAGCTTCAGGGATTGGAGCAGGAAAGCTTCATTTGAACTCTGGCAACACCATTTACCTTGGTCAAGTCATTTGTCCTTGCTGGGTTTCAGATTCCTCACCTGTAAAATAGGGAAGACAATGACCAAACTCTTAGACAGCGGGAGAAAAGCACTTGGCCCATGAGAGCACAATTATTTAACTCAGACCATAACAAAAACTCTCGGCATTCTTTCTTCTCTAGTGCTTTCAGTCCATCACCATTTCACTTCCCTTTTCCTTTTATCCAAACTTTGAACTTTCTTCAACTCTTTTTCTATATCTGCTTCTTCAGAAACCTCATTAGAGGCCCCAGCAGATCCTCAGATACAGCCCCTGCTCACTGGAGTCTTGGACTCTAGAGCTAGCCAGTATACTTGAGAAGTTGTTTAATCCTCTGATCCCATTTCATACAGGGCCACACTGAAATCATCTCCAATCAATTCCTTCCTGCATTGGGCGTAAATTTAATGTTAAATAAAAAATTATAACGTTCTCTCTCAAATATATTCTCCAAACATTAGGGACTACTGGAGGCCAAATAGAATCATGACATATCAAATCCAGATGAGGAGGGTGTGCTGGTTTGAAGTGTTATGTACCCCATGAAAAGCCATGTTCTTTTAATCCATTCTTGGGGGTGTAGACCTGTTATGGGTGAGACCTTGTGGTTAGGTTATTTCAATTTCAGATGTGACCCACCCTAAGGTGGGCCTCAGTTCTTTATAGAGTCCTTTATCAGAGGATCAAGGACAGAAAAGACTGAGAAAGCATAGGGAGAAAAACCCCCAAAAGAGCAGAGAGAGGAAGCCACAGAAGCCAAAAGCTGAAAGCAACAAAATCCAGGAGAGAGGGACCAGTATATGCTGACCATGTGCCTTCTCATGTGACAGAGGTGCCCCAGAGGTTGGTAGCCTTTCTTCAGAGAAGGTATTATACAGTTGATGCCTTAATTCAGACATTTTCATGGCCTTAGAAGTGTACGTTTGTAAGCTAATCAATCCCCACAGTAAAGCAAACTCATTTCTGGAATACTGCTTTCTGTTAGCTTTAGCAAACTGAAACAGGTCTCACTTCAGTTTCACATGTCAACTATTCACCATTTGGGCTGCTTCTCCAAGAAGTGTTGCAATATATATGGCTGATATTCCATGATACACAAAGCCAAAGAGCTTTACTATATACAGTGTTCCTTATCTTAGACACTGTGTGTTTAAAGTATAATTTAGAGTGTGAATGTCCTAGAAAAGAAAGGTGCTATACACAAATTAGGGTATGTGAGAGTCTATTTTGGAATCACAGAATGTTCAAGATTGAAGGAATTTTAACACTCCTACCATCCCATCATTTAAGAACTTGGTGTGCCTTTTAACAGAATTACACACTAATTAGTGCACTAATATGTAAGTTTCATTTTTCAGGGGCCACTTATGATTAGCCAAGTTTCCTATTAAAGTCATTTTGTGATGCAATTAAATTTAAGATACGTAATTTATCCTTTTTTCTTTTTTTAAGGAATCTGAATTCCCTTACTAAAAGTTGCTATTAACTGAGCTTCCACCAAGGATAATTTTAGTGGAAATAATTTGTGTTAAGGAATAGAATTTTAATTTGATACAAAACTGATCAACATAAACCTTCCTCCTTTTTTTTTAAATTGATCTCTTTGGTCTTTTGTCCTTGATAATAAGTAAGTGACTGTTACTATAATGACCTGTGTCAAAAGCTTTAAATTTCATTTTCCCATTTAACTTCATTCATCTGAGCCTTTATAGTTAAGGAAACTGAGAATCAGAGAATTTAGGTAACTTGTTTTTTAGTAGCTTGACACAATAGTAAATAGCAAACCTTAATTCTATCATAGTTGCTATACTGCCTCCAAGAACGCATGTACTGCTCCTTTTATATACGGTATGGACAGATGAGCAAAAAATATGGATAAAAAATAAATAATGGGGGAACAAATGTTAAAATAAATTGAGTAGACTGAAATACTACTCAATGTGATCAATGAAAAGGAGTGGTAAGGGGTATAGGAAAAAAAATAGGGGGAACAAAAGTTAAAGCATATTGGGTAGATAGAAATTCTAGTGGTCAATGAGAGGGAGGGGTAAGGGGTATGGTATGTATGAGATCTTTTTCTCTCTTTCTGGAGTGATGCAAATGTTCTAAGAAATGATCATGGTGATGAATATACAGCTATGTGATGATATTGTGAGCCATTGATTATACATCAAGTATGGAATGTTCATATGTTAAGAATGGTCATGTTTCTATGTTATTTTTGTCAATAAAAATATATTTAAAAACCCAAAAAAAACAAAACGCATGTACCCTTTACAACAGACCCTCCTTTTTAAGCCTAGGACATACAACTCTTTTGACTACCACCTAGTTCTAAAATAAGGGTGTAATTTAGGGTCTAGCTTGTGGGGCAATCCTAAGAGAGCAGCTGTGTGTCTGTAGGATTTGGATACCAACTGTTTCCTTATGTGAACACAATTTGACTTATGGCCTTGGTCTTAAAATACATTTAGCCCAGTTGTCCTAGAGCAGAGGAACTTGCTATGAACAGCACAATGAGCAGGCAAGTAGGGCATGCCCAACCCTAGTCCACAGATTGTCAGTGTAGCCTTCTGCAAAGATTGAGGGGAGCATGGTTTTAAATTTGAGTAGGGCTAGGCATGAGGTAATTGGAATGTGACTTTGGTGGCTTAGAGCTGTGTGTACACCAGAAAAACATGTTCTTAAACTTAACCCATTCCTGTGGGTGTGTACCCATTGTAAATAGGACTTTTTAATGAGACTACTTCTGTTAAGGTGTGGCCTACTTCAATCAGAATGGTTCTTAATCTTATTATTGGAGTTCTTTATAGGTGGAATGAAATTCAGACAGATAGGGAAGACAGCTGTGGGAAGAAGCTGAAGGTCAATGAACCTGGAAGAGAAGGGAGGGGCCAGGAAAGACTACCCAGTGCACTGTCATGTGACAGAGGAGGCCAGGACCAAGGATCACTGACAGCCAGTCCCAGATTGCCAGTCCTTGGAAAGAAAGCATTACCTTGATGACACCTTGATTTGGACTTTATCCTAGCTTCAAAACCATGAGCTGATAAATTCCCAATGTTTAATCCAACCCACTGCCTGGCATTTGCTCAAGATGCCAAGGAAACAAAAACACCGATATTCATGGTCTGCTAGAAATAGGTCCCGGTTTCATTGGGAAAACTGTCAAGGGGAAAGCACACAACTTGAAACATCATCAAAGCCATTAACCAAGAGAAATCCATATCTATGATCATTATTTGAACAAACAAAACCAGTAGTAATATGTGTTGACATACATAAGAATTTCTTTTAAAGTCAACATGGAATTCCACCCATGACCCTTACTTCCAGGTGCCACAATCTTTCATGCTTCAATGTCTTTGGTTAGGAACATTTTCTGGAGAAGGGCTGAAGCCCCTCCAAATATGTCCCATCTGGAAGAGAAGGCTACCTTTATTTATAACTGAGACATTTATGAGTCTCAATTCTTGTCACATCACTTTCATGCTCCTCCCTAGCACTGCTGGTGAGGGGAGAGCGGAAGGAGGATATCTGGGCAGTGACGAGCTATGGCAGGCACTGCTAAGAATGATTATTCCTCAGTGCAATTACTAATTCTACTCTGAGCAAGATTCTACACATTTTATCAATGAGAACACCCAGACAAAATTCAATTCTTTTCCCACTTTCCCTCTTATTTTGAAAGCAAGCAGTTTCACCCACACATTCCAAAATTCAGTATAAGTGTTTGACTCACTGTATTTCAGCCTTCTACACATTTGCTTGGCTAACCTTCAGTCTCTACCTCCTGAAACCCAGATGGTCTTTGAAGGCTCAAATTAAAAGCCAACTCCTTCACAGAGCTTTTCTTAATGATAGTTGCTAGAATTGTTCTCTCTCTCTGGATTCTCGTAGTGGTTAGTTTGTTATCAATCATATGACACTCTCTACATAGCATCTTCTGCTGATACCATCTGTGCGTATGTTTGATCTCAATCCATCAAAGGGAGCTTTTATATGGGGACCAAAGTCATTTCTCATAGATCCCTATTTGCTCAATACACCTAACTTAGTTCTGTACCAAGAACTTTCCCAGTAAACTTTCTCAGGAACACTCCTCAAAGATCTGGTTAACACAGTAGTTAGTATAATGAGCAACAGAAGAGACAGTAAATACCACTGTTCAGATTTCCTGGGAAAGGAGACAATCATAGTCAAGCAAATGACTCAACTTTTGCCATTACTACATCATTAGTTTACTGGGTCCAACTCTGCTTATCTTTACAATTTCGACCCATGAACCCAGGCAGATGCAACAACCTTAGACCATGAGCTGAGTCTAGACATCTTATCCCCACCTATGACTAAATTGGCCCTGGAACTTTCTCCCTTCAGGTGAATGACTTAAGTGAACTTGAAAAGAGGGAAGATGAAGCCCAGAAAAATATCAAAGAGAAAAAAATGCATCTTAAATCTATGTCTGGACTAAGAACTAGTGGCCAATAGTGCAATGGTAAAGGAAGCATACAACGAGCAAAACTACTCAACTGCTATTTTGCTCTCATCTTCTCCATCAAGGACAATAATTTCCAAATTGTAAAGTGAAGAAATATGTGAATAGGATTTGAAGTCTAAGACTGATAAGGGGATAGGAGACTCTTGAATATTTTAAACAAGTTCACATAAAATATAACTTACTCAACCAACTTGTGGATATGATTGCAGAATTGTAGCGGAACTCTGGAGAAACAATGAAAAATAGAAGACTAGAGACTGATAAGCCTGCCCTACTTTCCAAAAGGGAAACAAAGTAGAGTCTAGAAACTCAACAATGATGAAGTAATTAAATTACTATTAAACCCTAACAAAATCGGAATATAGATGATCATTTTGACCCCTAGATCATGACTTTTGAGCTCTGATTAAAGTAAGAATATATCATACCAAACTTCCTTCTTTTTTAAATGAAATAATTAGAGTAGTGACTGGGGAAATACCAGTAAAAAATTAGCTTACGGTTTAGAAAAAAAAAAAGAAAAAAAAAAAAAAAAAGACCCCCATGGGCGGGCCGCGGTGGCTCAGCGGGCAAAGTGCTTGCCTGCTATGCCGGAGGACCTCGGTTCGATTCCCGGCCCCAGCCCATGTAACAAAAACGGAGAAACAGAATACAATAAAACAAGAAAATGTTTAAAAATGTTTCCCTTTCTTCCTTCCTTCCTTCCTTCTATCCTTCCTTCCTTCTCTCTGTCTTTCCTTTAAAAAAAAAAAAAAAAAAAAAAAAAAAAAAAAAAAAAAAAAAAGACCCCCAGTGGGATGGGTGAGCAAATCAGTCTTGAAAGTAATAACTAATACTTACATAGTTTCCTCTGTGCTAGTGCAGATCCAAGAGCTTTACATATATTATCTTTTTAATCCTTACAACTCTGCACTATAGTACTAACATTAGTACTGCTGGGCAGATGAGGAAACTGAGGCAGAGTTAAAGCAATCTGCCTGAAGATCATATAGATAGGTATCTAACTTAGGCAATGCAGGTCGCCAAGCTATGCTCCTCGCATTAATTTATACCTCCTTTAATTTACACCGCCTTTCCATACGAATGGCAAGGCTGCTAAAAACAAAAGGGAAATGGGTACCCTTTTTCCATATAGGTAAGAAAGTTTGTCCTTCCTGAGGAGGAAACATGGTAATTATATTTGGCTTCACTCTGTCCTCTCACCTATTCACTCCTCTGTGGTGAGGAGGGTGATATATTCTGATTGCTGAGATTGAGAGAAGCATCTGAGCGCACTTTCTTGGTGTGGTAAGGTCACCACGGCAGATTCTGCCACTGCAAGGAGAGCCTGTAGTTTAAAGTAGGTAAATTCTAGGGCTGATATCAAGTTAGGCCATAAATTTTTGGTGGGCTTGTGCCAGCCCTGGTAAATTCTGGACAATAGGTTCACCAACTTTGCCTTATCAGTAAAAGATGTGCTATTGTGCTTTCCATCGATCTGATATCTACATCTTATTTTTCTTTTTCAATTTGTTCTGGACTTAAGAGTGGAAATACAACCACCACTAAACCCTCAAGAATCTTCTGTACTTTTAAAATACTAAATACAAATTCAAGTGGCATTTTAAAGGTGATATTGACAATCTGGAAGGCATCTGCAAGGCAGGATTAAGACTATACTGGGGATCCATGTGGTATGAAGACCAAATGGAAGGAAGAGGAGCTATTCAGGTCATTGTTACTGATGTGGATACATCTGTTCAGTCAAACAGGTGGGAACAAGATCTGAAACTTGAGATGGTCTTTGGCAAAGAAAGTGATGGAGACTGGGGAGCAAGGTGTCATTCCGTTACTCTAGACTGGGAGTTGGCGAACTTGGACCACAGATCTCTTGTTTTCTAAGTAAAGTTTATTAGAACACAGTCCTGCCCATTAATTTACGTATTGGCTACGGCTGCTTTTGTGCTCTACAATGACACAGTTGTGTTGTTGCATCAAAGACCATATGACTCACAAAGCCTAAAATATTGACCACCTGGCTCTTTATAGAAACAATTTGCTGATCCCTGGCCTAGACCTTGGAAGGTAACTAACACTCTGGAAATAGAGGGGAAGGTGTTAGGAAGTCATGGGCACCTATTAAGTGACCATCATGCAGACCTCACCTGTACCCACCTCCTTCTCTGGAGAAGTTGCAGTCACATGTAAGCAGCCATCCACTACCGCTACACTGAGTGCCATTTCACAACGACTGTTAGGGCCAATGAAAAGGTGGGCTTACACCCAGAAACCCAGAACAAGCAGCCCCAAATGCTTATCAATACAGGAATTCTCAGTGGCAGGGCCTCATCTGCACTTGAAGTCATTAAAAACACTCTCAAACAGTACAGACTTGTTTCTCTTCTGGGGGTGAAGTGGGCTGTGCAGAGCTGCCATTACTGACCCCTACTTGAGCAAATTCCAGCCACCTGGGGAGACTGGCCATGATAGGATTTCTTCTGTTGCATTTTTGAGCTCTGTGCTGTGTATGTAACAAAGACGTTATCTGCCTTTTCTAGACTCTCTAAACTGTGCAAGCAATAAAGAGAATAATTTGTTGGAAGTCCTTTTTGTGCCCACAGAAGGTTCCTGTGTTTCCATGTTGTACAGTACGGTAACGCGCTCCACAGACTGGGGATGGGACTGGTGGAAGGAAAGAAAACGGAGTGTGCCTAGAGGTAGGGATTTTAGTGGGGGAACCAGGAAAAGGAATTGTGTGGGATTCCTGCTCATGTGAACTGAGCAACAATGCAACCTTTTTAGGAAAAAAGCAAAAGAACACAACAAAAAAACCCAATATTTACTCCTATTTGAATAAGTTCAAATAGGGTGAAGGGTGAAATGGGTGGATTTTTCTCGTCTTTTAGAATTGGTAGCATATAAACAATGTAAAACACAAGCACAAATAATCAAGGATGTTTTAATGATTAATGTTTAGACATTATTTAACAGTGTGGGTATATCCAGATGAACCAAGCACACACTGACAGCACACTACCAAATGTTATAGTTTCTGTATTGAAATATGTGAAGACATCTGCAAACCAGTACCTAGGTATGAAGACATACATTTACATATATACACATTCTAGAATTGATAAGGTAAATGTAAACAGATGCTGTGACTCCTTCCAAACAGAAAATCCACAAGACTAATAAGAGAACCAATGGGCTCCCTATAAAATGAATGTGCAAAATTAAAGCATGGTAAACTGGTATTTACAAAAATGTCATAACAGCCATTAGTTTATACATTGTCAATTCCATTCTCAGATGTGTCATGAGTGGTTCAATGCATGTTTTTTACCAATGGGGAAGCTATTCAGAGAGTAAATTTCAATACTTTAAAATGACACACACAACAGTTCTTATCTGTTTGACCACTGCCTCAAGTGTATAAGACATGATTTTCTAAGTAGTACATTATTTTTAAACAAGTGGTTCTGAACAACAAATCTTTTGATTCTAAGCAGAAAAAAATTACAGGTACAATCAGATACACATTAAACAATCTCCATTCAATTTCCTAGTTCTCTTATGCTGTAGCTATCTGTTTAATATTACCTTAAAACATTTTACAGTCCTTTTTTCCCTTTATTCATTTTGGTAAACTAGGCACACTTCAAAAGTAAGTTCGTGTCAAAACAGATAGCACTACAAAAATCAATCCGAATATGGACCTGGCAAGCAGCTATTCATTGCTCATCATTAGGACTTTGTCAAACAGTTAAGTATTCAACTATCTCTTTTGAAAAGTACACAACTTTCTTTTGCACTGGTGGAAAGCAAAATCAGCTTTGTTTCCTGTATAAAAACACTTAGCACTTCAAAAATTAAAAATGGTCTATACATGCTACACACTCCCTAAGATCTTGAAGACAAAGAATATATATTTAAGTTTCATCAAGACTGCCTTAGATTCCCACGCAACCCACCTCCCTGCACCTTTCTTTACATTATTAATAGTGGCACTCAAAATAAAAAAATAAGATCTGTTAAAAAGTTAAAACGGACTGTTCTACTAGATTTGAGCCTGCCTGATTTAAAGCCAATATTATAAAAACTGAAGGTGCCTTTTCTGATTTCACATGTATAAGTCACTTGAAATTATGTGTCATACACTAGCTGCTTCATAAATCACTGTCTTTGATTTTTTCTAAAGAGAGCTATTAAAATGAATAAAAAGTTGGAACACACCCTAATTTCAACTAATAAGCTTTGGGACCTGCTTTTCAAATTTTAAGGCATGTGTGTTTCTCTATTGTAACAACATTGTACAAATTTACAATCACATGCATGATCTACAGTAAAAAAAAAAACAGTTTGGATTACAGTGTTTTTAAATTGTGAACCACAATTCAGCACCTATCATGTTATAACTAATAAGGCAACAGCAGTGTCGTATACTACAATACTCCCTTTCCACAGTCTAGCGCAGGAGTCAGTGAAAGCCCAGAAATGTTAAAAAATGTATGCCTACTTGTATAATCTGTATACATGTTCTAGGGGTTTTGAACTGATTAAGGAGGTCCTACGTGAATCACGCTATTATAGGCCGGACTAGTGACAGCAGCAGCTGTAATGAGCATCGGGGCACAACTCGTATTGTGCTTACAATCAGCCGACGTGGTTTGGAGGGTTTCAGCTCTTTGTCTTCAATCCTTTCTTTGTTTCCTAGGCTTCACATTGTTTTCCAGGGAAGAAAAGCTGTTGGCATGTCCATTCGCAGCGGCCACGGAACCGTTTTTATGGTCCTTCAGATGGTCTTTCCTGCGGGAGGCCCCTTTCTTGTTGTAAGTCTGAAAAGCACACAGGCGCATGAGAGGCAGGCGGCCACGGGGCGCTTTTCTACGTCCCTATCACCTGGGCCTAGCTTCCTTTTAAAATCAAATCCTACCAAGAAATAACTGCTGTGGTCAAATAAGCTTGAAAACATTTTTCGCTACTGGTTTCAATCTCTCTTCCATGTTTTGAGACTTAGCCTGAGGTAAGCGCACTGAATCATAAGGTTGCAATATAAATACTATTTTAAAGAATTAAATGGAAACTTCAATTTATGCTTTACTCCACTTTGCCTTTTCAGTATCTGGATGGCAGAGGACAGGGGTTATGTGACAAATTTGTTTCTCCCACCCAATATTATTTCTCCTGCCACTTACATCCCTAACTTGTCTTTACAGTTTTCTCATTATTTTAGCAACTACTTCAGCTCTCATGTACAAAGTACTGCTTAATACTGCTTAAGCAGTTTGAAAAAAAAAACCATGACTTCAGTTTCTTCATTAGGTCCTACCCTTTACCCTCCTTTGTACCTGGTGGGTATCCCAAAGTACAGGCATCAATTATGAAGCCCAGTAGTATTTGAACCCAACTCAAATGAAACATGCCATGCACAGGTGCATATGGTTAAAGGCACACATGGGTACAGAGAAAAGGAAAAGCAGTTTGGCTCCTAGATGGCTGTTTAAAACTACTGGGCCGGGTGGGCCACGGTGGCTCAGCAGGGAAGCATGCTTGCCTGCCATGCCAGAGGACCCGGGTTTGATTCCCAGGGCCTGCCCATGTTAAAAAAAAAAAAAAAGTTAAAAAAACAATAACAAAAAAACACAAAAAACTACTGGGCTTTGCAACCTTGGGATCTATCTCTGTCCTTGCTCTTGACCTCCTGTGATTTCCCCAGAACAGCTGGTAGTGCAACTAACAGGCACTGCCCAAGGGGCAGCAAGAAGAGAATAGCATATAAGTCACCCAGAGGTGACAGAGGCAGGAAACTAATGTGGCCACAATGTTGTGGTTGCAGTGGAGATGACCTGCCTAAAATGGATCCTTCTGTGAGCAAAAATCTACATTACATCCCATGCTTGGGGAACTGAACCCTGAAACCTGAGCAGTGGATATGGAAGAAAACTGGGACAAAAAAAAAAAAAAGGCAAATTTCTATTTATATCTGAGGACACTGATGGAAATTTTTTCTGCAATTAAATTTAGCCATAAACTCGAAGTTGGTGGGGTTGAGAGATTTCTAATTAAAATCACCTTGAGGTCTCTGCCATAGGTAGGAGGGAGGCACAATACAGGATTCTGCCACACAGTTTTGCATCTCCCAAATGAATCCTAAGACACCCTTGCTAACGATCTAGAACTTTGGAGGTTCAAGACAGTTTAATGTCTTCTATGTTCACTCTTGAAGGCAGGGACTGCGTTTGCCCCTGAGACTCTCTTAGAGCCCAGTGCCCAGCACCCAGCAGGTGCTTTTATCCATGAAATGGACGGCTGAATGTATTGTTGGAAAAGGGCCCAACTACCAATCACCCGAGAACAGTGAGCACTAACCTGAATGTAGAAGTTTGTGAAGAGCGCAATCAGAGAAATCATGTATCCAATCTGGAAATACAACCATCCAAGAGGGAATGCACAAGGCCAGATGACACCACAGGTGGTCTGGATGATTGTCAGTACAAACTGAAGCTGGTGGGAAGGAGGGGACACTGTGAGCAGCACAAAGAGTACATGGATGAAGTCCCATGCTAGATGGACTTTTCACCCAGCACCCCCAGTATCTGAATTAACTTTTTTCTTAATTGTGAAATATAACATATATAAAAAAAAGCAATAAATTTCCAAGTACATTTTAACAAGTAGTTATAGAACAGATTTTAAAGTTTGGTATGGGTTGCAGTTTCACGATTTTTCATTTTTTCTTTTAGCTGTTCCAAGATACTGGAGACCCACAGAAATATCAATATAATGATTCAGGAGTCAGACTCATTTGTTAAATCCTATTTTCTCTGTATACTCCTCCTCCTCTTTAAATAAAATATATACATAAAAGTAATAAATTTCAAAGTACAAGTGACAATTAGTTGTAGAACAGATTTCAGAGTTTGATATGGGTTACAATTCCACAATTTTAGGTTTTTCTTCCTAACTGCTCTAAAGTACTGGAGGCTAACAGAAACATCAGTATAATGATTCAGCACTCATACTCATTTGTTAAACCTGACCTTCTCTGTATTTGAATTAACTTTTATTGACCTTTCTGTAGGTATACAAGTCACTACCTCCTCTAAAATTCAGGACACAGTATGGAGAGATGCAAGTTTTTTGGTCTGTTTTTTTAAGGGATGAAGATAGTATGTGGGTATATGTTTAAAGGGAACCAGTGATGTCACCACAGGATGTGCAAGCAGTCTGGACACATTTCCCATTCCTTCTCCTTTTGGCTCAGTGAAGGCTGATGACTAGATTTAAATTCTTATTGGCAGATAATGCCAATTCTAGATGATTTTTGACAAATAAACCTTGAAAAGCATGTGGAACAGTTTGGAGAAATAGTTCAAGGATGTTACAATAAGGTGTGGGCTCCAGAGGGGGCATCTTCAGGAAAACTGAAAAAGGGCATCTTTCCCCACTGGGTTTCTGGCCTAGCTTCCAACGTTTCCATACAGAGAACTGCACTCTCTGCTTTGTTTTTTTTGCTGCTTCTTCTTTCTTAACGCTAGTACTCACCTAGGTTCAGAAATAACTAGGAAAGGTGTTTAAGATAAAGTTAGAAAAATTGGACTCAGATCTCCTAATTCAAAGTACAGAGCCTAATGGGAAATCAACTTCCCGTTAGGGAAGTCTGCTTTCAATTCTGCTGCTGTCAGAACCATGGCTGTGTGGTATAAATCTTTTTTGTTTTTCCTTAAGTGTAACAAGGAGGCTATATAGAACATTATCTATCACAGGTGAGTGAGAAAAATTAAGAAGGAGTGTAAAGTAGCTGGCAGAGAGGCAATAATGAGATGTCAAACACAAAGCAGTTCAAGAGATTTTTCTCAGATTGCTATTTTTAGATACTGAAAAATCACAACTGACATGGAGGGATCTGAATCAGCTTGGTAGGCTTAGAAAAGTTTGCTAGTAAGGCAAAGCCAGGGTTAAGAATTTAAAGTTATACCTCTCAGTCTGTTAGCTTTGGCTTACTGCCTCAGTAACCTCATATATAAGATGGGGATAATATATGAAACCAGGTTATTGGAACAATCAGTGTAACACTGCTTGCTTACTACAAGTTCTCACACGTGGTAAACATTCATAAATGTCAGTAGTTAATGTTAGTGATGATAGTCTTAATACTAAGCTCATAAAAGAATGCATGAGGGGAGAGGAATAGGGGTCTCTAATATGCTAACAACTGAGGAATGCTTAAGAAAGGAAGGCAAGAAATAACTACCAAGGGTGAATAGTGTCTTGACCTGGTAAACTCAGGAAAGGAGGTTGTCCTCTGAGGAAAGCAGGTGCCATTCTCATCAAGTGCTCCATTAAGTATAGGCTGAGAGGTCAAACCTATCTTAGTAAATATCCTGGCTGCCTAATAAACTAGACGCATCTGGGATTCGTACAACTCCACACTCCTGGGAACACAGAAAAACACCTTGGCTTTTGGATTATAATTAGAACACACATATACAGTCACACACATATGCACACATACTTGTGTGCATAAGCTAAAGGACCAAAGAACTGAACGCAAAGTCAGGAAATTAGATTCTAATCCCACAGTCTACATCTTAACCAGCTGTATGCCCAAGGCATAGTTTCCCCTTAGATAAAAATAAGGAAATTCTCTGATCTGCCTACTTCAGAGTTGGATCAAATGAGAAGGAGTGTGAGATGCACAACTCAAAAGTTATTAAACAATCATAAAGCCAGGAGGGCAACAAGAGTACCCTAAAGAAGTCTGGTTCCACCAGGAAGCAAGTCCTAAGAAGATGAGGCTGAGTTACTCACCAGTTGCCCCTGAGTGATGTACTTCTTCCACCAAAGATAAGGACGCATGGATGGGACAGACGACAGACCATAGTATGAGTACATGAGGACGTGGATGAAGCTGTTAAGTGTTGCACCAAAATAAGCTGCAGGAATATATGGGAATTGAAGAGGATTCATCAGTTTTATACATAACAGGTGAAAAAACCCTCAAGATTCTTAAAAATAAAACCTTATTGTGATTAACATATACAACATAAAATTTCCCATTTTAATCACTCTCAAATATACAATTCAGTGGCTTAATTATATTCAATGTTCTGCTACCATCACCATCATCCATTATCCAAATTTTCCTTATCCCAAACAGAAGCCCTGTACCCACTAAATTTTAATCCCCATCCCTGCTCCACCCCCCACAATCTATTATCTACTTTGTCTTTATGAAATTTGCATATCCTAATTACTTAATATAAGTGACATCATGCAATGTCCATCCTTTAGTGTCTGGCTTATTTCAGTCAACATGTTTTCAAGGTTCACGCATCCTGTAGCATGATCAGAACTTCATTCCTGTTTATGGCTGAATAATATTCCACTGAACAATTTGTTTCAAGTCTTTCTGAATCAGAAAAATGATGATTTTGAACAGGTGGCTGGCAAACACTGCAGCAGCAAGCACTGCACAAACGTGTACTCAGAATTCAATTTCCACCTGGGTAGGCAGCCATCAGAATGCTTAAGCTGTATCTGCCAGAGTTTACATCTAACACAGAAGCCACTAAACCATTTGCCCCGACTCAGGCACCTGCAGGCTTTGCCTCCAGACCCCCACCAACTCCTAGAGGCAGCTGCTTTTATTTACGTGTCCAGCTGCACCATACATGCTACTTTGAAGGCTTGGGAAAAACAGCTGATGGACAATATGCTCAAAGTTGGCCATCTTCACACACTTGCTGAGGTTCAGAGGGTTTTTGAAGTCACTTCCTAGTTATCTGTCAGGAATACAGGCTGAGGCAATGACTTTCGTTAATTACAGAGTCTAATTCCTTAGGGATAAAAGATCCATCTCATGATTTTCAAATTTCTAGCAGGACCACTCCTTTTTTTATAAATGCTCTGTTTTCCTCCCCTAACAGTAAGCAAGCAAAAAAGAAAAAAAAATCTATTCGGCTTTTCCATGAGCAGTCAGAGGTGCACAAGGCTGGTGTCAGGGTATGAATTTCTACTTCTGGCTATGAGATTAGTTAGTCCTGTGGTCTTGGACAAGTCATGTCCATTAACTTGTTCAATTTCTCATGGGCCAGTTGGGACTAGTTAAAATTTGTCATCCTGCAAATTATCTGAAAATTTAAAACACTTCTCAAATATAAGGGGACAGTTTATTTTAGAAAGTCAGATAGTTAATCCACAATTGTAAGGTGGAATGGGATGGTGGGACAAAAAAAAGCACTAAGGAGGGAGCCTGGCGGCTGAGTTCCACCAAAACTTGGGTCTGTTTTCTCATCTGTGAACTCAAAGGAGCTGTATTTAGAAAGTCTTTACTAGTCCTCAATTCTGTGACTGTGTGACTCTTGGTGGGCTGAATTAATCAAGGGCAGTGCTTCCTGGAGGAAAAATGACATGAAAAGGTCCACAGGTTCTTCATTAAATTCTTGGGTCAGGATGACAGGAATTTTGACTGGGACATTTGTTAAAACTCCTAAACTGAACCTGAGGTGACAGCCTTAATCTCTGAATACTGATAAAGAGACTTAAGACCACAAATGTTCCAAAAACAAGACAAAAAATTTTAAAATTTTGGTTCTTGTCATAAAAGACACCTTGATAAATACACTCCATGGAATATGAGGGTCGTTCTATTAAGAGTATGTGCAGACTGTCTAATGCATTTTTAGCTAATGCTTTATTTCATAGTTAGCTTTGTTCCTTGGCATGCACTCAAAGGTGCAATTCCATTTTCCTGGTCTGACCCTGTCAGGCAGACACTTTCCAAATCTTAGAGAAATAAAGATTGGAAAAATCGTAGATTTTCCAAATTCCCCATGCTGGAATTTAGTATCTCCCTCTTCTTGCTAAATCAGCATACAATTTTTACTAAACTTACCTTACTAAGTGCAAAGGCCATACATTTAAAAAGCAACTGAGAAAAGAAGTTCAAAAGCTTGACTTATTAGAAATTCATTTTTAAAAGCCTTAGCTTCAATTCAGCCTCTCTGCTGTCATCTACCCCCAACCCCCATCTCTACGACACTCACAATGGCCACAGGGCACCCAGTTCATCACAAACCACCAGATGTTCAGCATGGTGGCATGGTGGTACACGTGCAGGACTGTGATCTGGTGGTTGTTCTTGCGGAGGATGAAGAAGAAGGTATCCATGAATTCAATAAGTTTGGAGAAGTAGTACCACCAGAGGACGCGGATAATCTAAGAGGAAGCGGTTAACAGGATTTAGTTTATTCTCAGCGTGTTCCTGAAGTGGGCATGCTCTGAATTGTTTTAACATCCCAGAATCTGATGCTAACTCAGAGAAGCCCAACTACCCGACTGACTCCTGAAGTCCTTCAGCAGCTGAGAACTCTTGTTACTCTGTGAGCAGATTTAACCAAACAGCATGTTGAAGGGAAGGGTAAAATGACAGCAGGGAAACTTTTAAAAGGGTCACTGACACCCTTCAAGGCTATAACAGCAATAGGAGGCAAAAAATCCTTGAAATCTGCCTATTTCCTCTGGAAGTAGTCTGTGGAGCCAACAGCAGAGGAAAACCACCTGAAGGATGCTTTGTTTCAGAGACTGGCATGGGGCAGGTGAGAATACAAGGCAAAGAAGAAAAGGAAACAGAATTTTCAGGATCAGGTGCCTCCTGAATTAAATATGTCAAACAGGTTTCCCGAGGAAATGACTGCCCATGCTGAGATTCTGTCAGGCTTTTATTAAAAATAAACAAACGCACAAAAAAACACAGAGTGGAAGTCAGATTCTGTCATTGACATTAGTACTCAGAGGGCACTTCTGGAGGAATGATTAACAATTTTAAGATACTATCTGTGAGATCCAGAGTTTATGTAAATATAGCATACATATTGACAAATGTCTGCAATTTTTTACTGCTAATAGGAGTTAGTTTTGTAGAGACATAAGTGTTATTTATTTTAAGCCTTTCATATTCAAATTTTTATACCACGTGCATGTATTACTTTTATTTGTAATAAGGATTATTGGGCAGCAAGGTTATGGACCATTTTTGGTTTTGTGTACTTTCTTATTTAAAGAAAAACACAATAAATGCTTTTTAAAAAAGAGAGACAGTACCTTCATATCAGCTTCTCCTCCACTGCGTGTGCCCTGACAGAAGAAGTTGTATTTGCCTTCCCATACTCCTGTCACTAACTAAAAAGAAAAAAAGAAGCCAATCAACAACAATACGAGAATGATGTAAAACCTTACAAAGTTAAACTCCATTTCAGAATCTGTGAAAATTTACCCTGGGCTGTGCTGAGATAAATTTGCTCTGAGAAAACACAATTAAACGGAAGTACGAACAAGGTTTTAAGGACTTGAGCCCCAATTTCACACATGATGAACATGGTTGCAGATTAACTGGTGGGCCTGGATTCACTGCCTGACTGCCTGCCTCCAGAGACCCTTCTTTACCACTCTGTCTCTCTCCAGAATCCACAATTCTTCACCCTCCTTGGTCTTTCATCAGTGCCCTACCCACCATGCCCCTACACCCAGAGCCTCAGGAAGAACACCATGCCATGTGGTGCTGACTGCTGCCCTTCTAATTATAGGTTTCCAATCTGAGACAAGTTCTCAGTGTCACATGGCAGTGGTTTCCCAACACTTCCTAAAACTCCGCTGGGCTCAAAATGCTTCATACTATGGCTTCTTTGGAACTGGAAGGGATTTTACAAATGATCTGCTTCTGGGGTGCAAAAGGCGGCTTCTCTTGAGCACCAACACTGGCCAGGTGGAGTGGCTGCCTGTGTGAAGGAAGAGGGCTGTGAGCAGTGGGCAAACTCAGGAGAAGAGTGGGCCAAGGCCCAGTATTCTTATCTGCTTGGGCTACAAGGACTGCTGTGCCTCATCTATTCAAAGCTTTATTTGTATAAACTCTGTAACTGAGGCCCCAGGCTTACAGCAAGTTAGTGGCAGAACTGAGGTCAGAACCCAGATCATCGCAGAACAAAGTACTATCCTACAATCCTGGCTGGCTCACCCCACCCGATACTGACCCCAAATATACCACATACTAACTGAGGAAAGGACCAAAGAGGAAAGGTAGTCAACATTAAAAAATTCTCCAAGTTTCTTTGTGGGCAAATAGCTGTTTCATTCAATTGGGCTACGTCACGAGTTCTCAAACTCTATAGTGTGTAGCATCAGAGTCCCCTGGAGGGCATGTTCAAACACGGATTGCTGTATCCCATCCCCAAGCATTTCTGATTCAGTAGGTCTGGGGTGGGACCCAAGAATCTGTATTTTTAAGAAGTTCCAGGTGATACTGATGCTGCTGGTTCAGGACACAAATCTTGAGAACCATTGTTGTAAGCCTAGTGATAATTTAATCCAATCCCATCTTCTTCATTATTTCCCGTTGCTGTGGCATACCCTGGACACCATGAATTACACTTCTGCAGACTGAGAAAATATATCTATTTTCCAGTATTAATCCACAGAAGAGTAGTCACTGTGGTATCATACAAAGAACCCTGGAATTGAAGAGGCAGGCTCTAGGTTTTAGGCCTGGCAGTATCACCAGTACACAGTGGGGGCTTCTGCTTCCTCATCTGCACAATGATGAAGACCTAGAGGAGATCTAAGGGCCCACCCCAATAGTGCAGAGGGAAAGCTTAATTGACAACCCTGTGTATCTCCAAGCTGTTCATTATGCTGAAAGACAAACACCTATGAGATGTTATTCTGTCCTTGTCAACTGAATCTGAAGGCAATCTTGAGTTTTCCTGGCAACCTTCTCTCTTGTGGCCAAGTAGTGCTAAGTGGGGAGAACTATGAGGTGGCCCGCATTGTGCCTGATCTCCCACTATCCAACACAAAGAACTGGCCTATGGTAGAGGTTTCAAACAATGGCTCTCAAAGTGTGTTCCCCGGTCCAGTAGCACCAGCATCACATGGGAACTTGTAAGACCCCGTCCTAGACCTATTAAGTCAGTCTGTGGTTAAACAAGTCATCTAAGTGATTTTAATACAACTAAAGTTGAGAACCGCTGGTTTAAAGCCAAGATTCTTAGTCTCACTACCTAACAGGACCACCTGGAAAACTTTCAAAAATTACAAATGCCTGGCCTCACCCTAGACATTTAAACCAGAATCTTGAGGGGCTTTTAAAAAGCTCTCAAGATAATTCCAGTGTGCGACTTCGGGTGAAAACCACTGGTTTTGTGCTACTGAACTTTGAATAAGAAATGGTTTCCCTTCCAGTAGGGTTTTGGGAAAGATGTGATTGAGAACACAGGACACTAGATACAGTTGCATAACCTTGCTGTCCTTGAAAGCTAATATAAGAGTTTAGCCTGATGAGCAACAAATGCCCTCCAGGGAACAGTGGGTGATTACAAGGGTTTGAAGATGTACTGTTATACTGCCACCCAATCTGACGTCAGAAATAATGCCAGTAGTGCGTGGAGCCACCACACTCACACTCCACATCCCACCTAGTATTTGATTTTTCTTCTATTAATGTTCTTTTTGCTGTCTCCCTTCTGCTTTGTCATCCACACATAAAAAAGGCATTACATATTAACATGATTTTCATGGCCAAAAAAACAGCTCTGGATTAGGAAGCAGACTTGAGTAAAAGGGCTAGCTAGCAAGCTACATCTGTCACTAGGAACTAAGGCAATTTCCTCGCATCTTGGTTCTTTTGACAGTAAAAAACATGAGGCTGGGTGAAATTATTCCTAAAGGTACACTTCTAATTTTCTATAATTTCTATGTTAAGACTTTAAAAAAATGACCACATGCAAACTATACTGCACTATCTTTGAAAGTCCAGTACCCACATGGGAATTTATTAGGTGTATTATTATTTTTTTTTTTTTGGACCGATATCATTCTCCAAAGTCAAGGCCAGTTAAGTTTACCATATGCAGACCTATCTGAAGTTCCAACAACCAAGATACAAAACCTGAGTCCAAAGTGGAGCTGGGAGGAAGGGAAACTAGCACGTGTGTCCTCAGGAGATCTTAGGCAGAGAGAAGGAAATGCGTCTGATAGGGTACTTTTCTGAACTAAATAGGGTTTAAATTCTAGTTTCCCCGAATTTAACTCTTTTGTCAAATGGGCCCCAAACAGTAGTACTTGTTTCTTAAGGTTGTTGTTAGAAGTTAACAAGATGAAACCCATAATGCTTATTTTACCAAACCTGGTACATAAGATAGGCATAATAAACATCTATCCTTCAAAGTTCAGTTAAAAATCTATTTTTTTTCATGAATGCTCCCTTGAGCACTCTGGCATGAAGTCTATTCTCCTTCCTCTAAGTTCACCTTGCCGTGACTTGTACTTCTTTGTTCCTATGCTCCCTTTAAGCCTTTTGTTAATGAATCTGTTCAAGCTTTTCTATAAGTGTGGTTGGGTAGTGACCCAAAATCCAGCCAGGGAACTTTTACACAAGAGGTGCTGAACAAATATTTGCTAAACTAATGACAAAGAATTCAAGGCACTGCTTCTCACTCTCCCTCTCCCTCACAACCCCAAATCTAGACTTAATGTTTTATTTGCACAAAGAAAAAAAGAGAGAGAGAGAGAGCTTCATTTCATTTCTGTTTTGCCAATGGAAAAATCAAAATACAAGAAAGTATGTTAAAGAGGCTTAAGTTTGACAATATTCCTCTAAATTCTGTTCATCAGATGAAAACCCTTCCTTTTTAAACTTCACACTAGACAAATATTCTTGTCTTCAGAAGGGATTATTCATTTAACACATGTAGGACACCCGAGTTAAGTTTATTCATCTAAGACCCTAACCAAACTTCCACAAAATGAGTCACTCTTGAAGGACTTCTGCTCCCTCCGTCTCCCTGTCAGAGGAAAAGACAGTGTCCTTGGGTAGCAGAATGATATTTCCTCCAGTCCCACAAGCACATCAGAAGAGACACTGCTCTACTCATAGTAACATCAGCTGCCAATTCTCTCCAGGGCTCAGGCCTGGCTCCCTTCCAAGAGCTGCTTTGGTCAGTTTTCGGAAATTCATCCAGCTGTTTGTAAGAAGACATGGCAGAGTAGGAGGACCCAGGATGCCAGACAAATGTGATTTCTGGAGGTGAGGAACTGAAAGTAAGAGCAGGCTCTATGGTCTCTATCTTGGGCTTCTGGGAACCAGATCAAAAGAGGGCATGGCTATCACAATGAAAAAGCAGAACACAATGAACAGTTCACTACCCACCAGTTCCCAATACCAGCAACTACTCCAAGAGCAACTCAAGCACCATTAGTTATGTGGCTTTTCTCAAGTAACCGAGATACAAACATTACCACTACAAAACCATTTGTGTTTTCTCCTGTTCTTGGAGTAAAGCGAAGTTTAATTAGATCAGGAGCATTTGAAGTGGCATAATTAAAGCCTAGCTACAAGATTTCTTTTCTCCTTATGAGACAAATTAAATAAGCAATGGTTGTTTCATGCGTCTTTTCATTAAAGAAAAAAATTTAGGCTAGTATCACAGCTGGGTCTGGATGATGCAGTTCATGGACTGAATCATTTCTAACAGTGAGAGTTGACTTCTCCCATCTAGCACTACAAGTTAACCACAAATGAGCTATGTAATGGTTAGCATGATAACCATTTTCATGGTACTTTCTGGAATGCTATCAAAACATTTCAGGGAAACAAGTTCATTTAAAACACTGAAAGAATAAGTAGAAAAACATCATTCTGGGTGGCCCTTGTCAGTCAAGATGTCAGAATAAGATAACCCCTTTCCAAAGGCGGGGCTGGCAGCTTTGAGTGATGAAAGCTTGAGAGCTGTGTGGTTATTATCTCCTAAGCAGAAACAGAGATTCTCCATAAAGGACAGTATCACACAGGACTCGAGGCATTTTTTAAGTAAAACTACTGGAAGTGTGTGGGGTTGATGCGTTTTTACAACTGTTTCTGTGTGATCTCTGTGTGCATTTGCTCCATCTGGTGCAAGTCCACATCTTGGATAAGGAAACAGACTGAGAAGTGTTATGAGGGTCACAGAATTTCTCAATGGCACCACCAGACCTAGCACACAGGAATCCTGACTCTCGGTTCAAATGCAATCTTAAGCAACAACTCCAAGTTCCTTTAATTTTCTTTTTTCCAATCCTTACTAAGAACACAGTGGTGATATTCTATCCATGAAGAATTATGTGGAAAAATAGATCTTTAGCTGTATCTTTAGCTTTGGCAGATATCTGGTTTAAAATTAACCATCAGCTACTCCAATTTCTTCTAAGATTTAGTTGGCCAATTTTGGCAGTAACACTATGGAATAGAGTCAAGTCAAAGCATGTGGTTTGGAATCACAAACTTCTTATGTCCAGAGCCTAAGGATGCCCATTATGATAATTTCATACCTGCAACCCCTAAATGTGATTTTTCCCCCTCCTTATGATTCAGCTGGGTTACAGCTGAATGTAATACTTTTGCTTAAGTCATAAGGACAGGTTCTGTACACTTGAGAAGTCTTAAGAACAAAGCACAAAGAAACAGCTTGTCCTCAGCCCAACCTGAAACAGGCATGTCTGGCATTCTCCCTGAACCCGAGGCCCTGCCCTCTTATGCCAGCAACCTATTCTCTCTGTTAAGACCTCCTAGGAGGTGGTTTCTTATAGGGTGCTTCCACATAATCAGCAAAAAATGCTCATTTTATATTTTACAAGGGTATTAGTGGCTAGGGAGAGAAAATAAGACTTAGCATTTTGGAAATATTTCATAATGGTTAGAAGCACAGACTTGAATCCCAGCTCCAAGCTGGAACTTTTTCCTCTGTGGAAATTACATCTAACACATAGGGACGCAATTAACGAGTTATCCCAGAACCTAGCAAAAGACAGGCACTATATAAGTATTTGCTATGATTCTCTAAGCAAATGTTCAGTATTTCTGCTTCTCAATGCTTGGAGGACCATAACTAGGATTAAAGTGATGTTGAAACTGTAAGGAACCCCAGCCAGAGCAACCTTTGCATGATTTAAATAAAGGTCTTCAGTCTATTCACTGATTCTTGCTTTGTACAGCAAGCCTGGTTTAGTTGTGGATTTGTAGAGTGATATGCTCCTTGTTGTACTAGTTGCAAAGTCAAGTTATCAAAAGTATCCAGAGTCAGGTTAAAGGTGATAGGACTGGCCTTAGACCAATGCCAGTCTTTCTTTCTATTTGAAGACATTCCTTTTCCTTCCCCTGGGCATGTGTGAGAAGTGAGGGGAAAAGATGTCTGAGCTATATCCTTCTCTCTATTCTCCCTACTATAAAGCATTCTTTATGGCAATGTCAGATAAACTGAGAAGCAAGTAACTGAAGCAGAGTGTTTTCATTCCCAGAGAGAAGGGAAGGTTCTGTCTGTGCAAGGAATTTCAGTTGTGAGGGAACTGGGAGTGACAGGTATTTCAAGGAATGGTCAGGTCTCTTTGTTAAATAAGTATTAATCTTACCAGATGTTTCACTTTTCCTGTACCTCTGTTAAATGGGAAAAAGCAGAATACTAAATATCTTTTTCAGTGAATTTTGGTAAATAATTTTTTTAATATTCAATAGTCAATTGCCAGGTCTTTAAGTTTTTTTCCAAATTGTATTTTCCCACAATAACGTATCTATTTTAGGAAAGCCTGAGGGAAAGAAAAACAACACAGTTCAGAATATAATGTTTCCAAAGCAACTGCTCTGTGGTTCTATCAGAGGACCTTCAAAAACAGAGCCCAGAAAAAACACTTGTCAGGTGCTCTGGGAAAAAGCTTTAACAGCCCACAGTTATAATAAAGAGGTTAGAAAGAACAAGCAAAATATCCATCCTATCAAACACTCAATTCCTTTCATTTTTTTCTAATAAAGAAGCATCAGAAATCTTCAAAAGGAGATTCAAATAAAAAAATACTGATATCTGGTTCTGGCAAGGGTGAAAACTGAACAAAAGCAACTCACTATTAACATAGACAAATGCTACATAAAACACACCAACACATTTCAAACATCATTTAATGTTGAAATATAAGGTGAGTTTTGCTCTCCAAAATTATTCCTTAGAAAATAATAAGTTAGATTTTGTTCAAATCCTTTAAAAATTTTTATTGAGGAACACAGACTTACCTGAAATGACCCCAGAAATATTAATTTGGGATATAGAAGATACCTAACAAAACCAGTTTTTCTTAAAAGAGCAGTAAAGAAATTTAACATAGACTTGGTAATTATTCCTGGAGGCATGACCTCATAGATGCAGCAGTGAACAAACTTTCTAAGAGGATAGTTAAAAAGGCAATAGAGCAAATGATTAAGTATGAAGATCATTGTTCTACATGTATATCATGGGTGTGGTGGTGGAAAGTTTCCATGTTATGGAATGAAAAAGAACAAGCAGTATTGTGAAAAATCCAAAGTGAACTTTTTTAGAATTGAAGAATATATAGTCACTTAAACTAAAAACTTAAAAGATGGGTTAAATAGCAGATTAGACACTTGAAGAAAGTATGAATGAACTGAAAGAATGTTGCAGAGAGATACAATGAAAAAGATGCAGAAAAATATGAGAGAGGGGCTATGTAGAGGATAGACTGAGAATATCCAACACATGTCCAACAGGGACTCCAGATGGAAAGAATGGAGAGAGGAGAGACGCTGTAGTCAAGAAGATGATGCCAGAGAACTTCCTGAAGTAACGAAACATTTAAATCTTAAGAATGAAGGCACACCAAGTCCTGAATGAGATAAATAAAAATATATCTCTACTTAGGAACTGGGCACACTGTTTTATTTTTTAACAAAATTTTAAAAGAACCTGAAAAAGAACAAGATTACCTGCAAATCAACAAAAATGGAGCTGACAGCAGACTTTTCAACAGCAACAGAAGCCAGAAGAGAGAGGAATACATCTTCAAAATGCTGAGAGAAAAATGACTGTTAATCTAGAATTCTATGCCCTGCTTAAATATTATTCAAGTGCAAAGGCAAATAAAAGGATGTTCAAACAGAGGCTAAGAATTTACCACTTAACAGAAAGAACTACTTCAGAAGAAGAAAACTGAACCTCAAAGGAAAGAGTGAATCTTACAGATAAATATTAAGGGGGGATGCAGAGAGAAGATTATTGTTTACAATCATGCTGATTGCTAAGAAGCTTAAAAATAGGTAGAACTGAACACTTTGAGAACAATAGTATGGAAGATAAGAGATTAGAGAACAGAAATGTTTCACTTTAGACTTCATTAAGTCAAGGAGTAATGTTAAAAATTAATGGGTGGGAGAGCCTGTGGGCAGGCCCAGTGGCTCAGTGGTAGAGTTCTCACCTGCCATGCCTGAGACCCAAGTTTGATTCCTGGTGCTGGCCCATGTTAAAAAAAAATAGTAAGAACAGAATTACAATGAGGAAGGTTCAAACCAATAAAGCGATAAGAGAAATAATAAAAATCCAACAGAAAGTAAAAAAAGGAGAAAAAAAGGGCAAGGAAAACACACAAAAAAAGGTGAAAGAAATTATTCCAAAAATAACAATTATGCTAAATGAAAATGGATTAAATTTATCCATCAAAGGACAAGAGACTGTTAGATTCAGCTATTCTTCTCCTATGTGTAAATCTGACCAAAAGACCTATCTATACATATACACAAAGAGATACTTCCAAGAACATTCAATGCAGCAGTGTTTAACTAAAAACAACCTATATAAACAATGTGACTATCCATAGAAAGTCAGACAAAAATGTCATAAACTCTAACAGTGAAATAATACAGAGCAGTTAAAATTAATGGATTAAATCTATGATCCAACATGAATTCATCTCAAAATGTAATAATGACTGAAAAAGGCTATTTGAAAAAAGAGTATAGACAGTATACCATTTATATATACTAAAAAAAAAACCTGAGAACATACTTTCTATTGCCATGGATACATGTATTTCAAACAGAGAAGAAACAGAATTTTAGAAAAAAATTGCATCTAGGAAGGAGCTGCACTTCAGATGCATTTTTGTAGTGTTTTATTTTTTAAACAAAAATTTCAAACCAATGTAATGTCAACATTTGGTAGTTTTTTTTTTTTTTTTTTTTTTTTACCAATGACATATTCCAAGTATTTGGTAGGTTTTATTTTCCATATTTTGAGAGCGTTCCTAAATTAAAATTTAAAAACTGCAAAGGAGAAGAGTAGGTTTTGGATCTATGCCAATCACACTCATCTATCCAGCTAACAACCATTTTAAAAATCACATTTTAAATGTTTTTCTGAATATTTGAGAGAATGGTAATGCTCTCACAGTTCTAACTGCAAGGGACTAAACATACACAAATACTCATAAAATAGTCTGTTTGTAATCCATGATTTATCTTTACTAAATAATGTAAAAACATGGTTTTGACATTTGAATTTCTCTATCATGATACTCTGCATAAATTTGGTGGAATAATCAGCCATAGTAATAATGGGAAAAAAGATGTGGAAGAAACAGTTTTAAGTGTCAGGGTAGTGGTGAATTCATGTCACAGAATTAAATAAACAAAAAATACAAATTACTACAAATTTATCTAAAAAATTCTTTACAGACTCTTATATTTTAGTATCCAGTAGAACATAAATGCTAAGTAAAAAAAAAGAAAAAAGACATAGCTAAAACGAAATTCAAAAATCGAGGAAGGACATTTACCATGGTACTACTGAAAGCTTTTGTAAGCAGAAATACAAGTCAGACAAAATCACATGCAAATATCTAACATGGAGTTCTAGGGCTTATTCTCAAACCAGGCATTCTGATCTGTGTTTACTTTTATGAACTTAATTAATTTAAGGAACAACTGCTTCCTTGTATATTAACTCTATATGTACTATAAATTTTGACTTAAAAATGTTACTTTCTTCTTCTGTATAGTCCTTAAATCTCTATATTCAGTGCTTCGACATTGTTCAAAGGCTTCTATTGCTCTTACCAAACTATCAAAGGAAAATCTCCATTTCCAATTACACTGAATTTGGAACCCCCCCAAAATTCACTCAAATGCTCAAAGCAGTAATTTATATAGCAATATTCTTCTCTTCTTTATCAGTCAATTATCTGTTTAAGAGAGATCAAATTATACAATTAGTTATAGCTATGTCTCAAGAGCTTGAGAAACATATAAGGCAAATACTTAAGTTCTATTAAGACAATAATCTTAGATATTTTTCTTAAAAAACTGCTATGTGTAATAATAAACTCTATACAAGTTTTATTAAGGAAATGGCTCTATTGTCTAACAATTATGCGAAAATAAACAGTTCACCCTGAAAAACCCGACAGCTTGCTGTGGTTTTGTCCCTTGAAAACTGAGAGAATTCTGCACAGTGCTGGTAATGCCAGGAGTCATTCCTTGCACTTTCCCTGCCTCCAGTCCTGCAATATCCATCTTTGAGGCTAATTAAACTGCCTTCAATCTAGAACAGGACAAGAAAAAAGGTAAGAAAGGAGTTGTGAACATTTCATAGTGACAAGTATGGCAATGATAGCAGCATCAACTATCCTAGTCATAAAATCTACACTTTGGCTTATGAAATATATGTGGGAGAATAATACACAGATCTCCCACAGTTGTTACCTTAGGACGATCAAATATAGTGTTTTCACTATGCATACACTCATGCACTCAATTACGTGCAGGCAGGGACACACCATCACCACCTGTGGCTGATGGAGCGTTCATTTTTCCCTCTAAACATTAAATTTAATGTTGATTTCTCACTTCTCCCTACCCAACCCTGATATCCTCTTCTTTACTACTCCTTGGAGAATTAAAGACATGCTAAAAGCGAGGTTAAAAATCTTAATAGTAGTACTTGGAAAGTATTCATTTTCTCTATGGTGGAATTCTCCACCCCAGAAATTTAGCAATAGATACGTGCTGCAAACCTGAAAAGTGTAGTACTTCCCCTAAAAAAAGTATGCAAATTGTACTTACTGCTGGTAGGGAGCTTTCCTCCCCTACTTTAGCTTTAAAGGCTATATTATTACACTTCGCAAAACAGAGGGAACAAAAATGTTGATTCAGATTTGTCTTTCATTTCATGTATGCTACATTTGCATTTTGATGAAGCCTGATCATCGAATTTGATTTTCAACACTTCAGTTACATATATAAAGGAAATAATTGGACCTGAACTTACAAAAAGCATTCAAAACCTACAAGCAATCTCACTGTCCACTCTTCTCAGCTTGTAAAAAATACCATCAAAACTCAAAACTATTTTCAGTTATGAGATCAGGACTGAGAGGCTGACTTATTACAAAAGACCCCAAACACAAGTACGACCTACTTCCTTCCTCCCCGACCCATCCCACCTCCAAACAAGAATGAAGCACTTATCAAATGCTTAATAATAAATTGCTCAGAGATGTGTTTTTCATGTTTTGTTCATTTTCACTCAATATTTTGCTTGCATATGTGTTTTTTTTACATATTTATCTTAATTCTGAATATAAAACAAATTATAAATTTTATGATTCTTTTTTTTTTTTTGGATATTCCAAAAGGCGTATTTGTACAAATAACTCTAGTATTTTGAAAAATCAATTTTAAAACCTACTCAAGGTGCCTTAATGCACTTGCTCTCCCAACTCTCTCCCACCTCAAGCAGTTGCCTTTCAACACTTAAGAACACAATTCAGGACAGTGATATGTACACATAAAAATAAGAAGAAGTCCATGTTAACCTTTGTCCTACCTCACAGAACATATAGAGAGACAGCAATGTGAGTCCAAGATTATACACCACTAATATTCCCCGGCAAGAGAATGGTTGTTTGTTCTTCATGTACTTTGGTCCCAGCCATACAATTAGTAAGTATATGACAGAGCAGATTAAAGTTGGTATATAATTGTCCAGAAGAAACCATCCTTTTACTCTGGTATCTGGAAAACAATAAAAGAGAAAAATACTTAGTGATAAACAAGGTAAGTATAGAAATAATCACAACTTCTCAAACATTAGAAAAATTTCTCTCACCATGATTTTGTAAGTCATATAATATTAATGCTTCCAAGTTCTACAAAGCAACCAGAAGAGGAGGCATGAATTTTCAACACATATCTAACAAGATGGACCTCCCTGTTATAGGTTCTAAATAATAATGTGTACTATTCATGGTTTTTGCTTAGTAAAATAATAAAGATATTCTTTTTTAAAGAATTTTAAGGATAAGAAGCAGCTAAATTTTCCATTAACTGGATATATTGACAAGATTTGTTGAATTATGCATGGGGTGACAAAACCTAAGTAGTGCAATCTTTGAACTCTCAAGTGCTCTATCTAGTCAAGTGCTGGCAAGTCTGCCCAGCAATGTATAAACTCAAAATAAAAAAGGCCTTAAGCATCCCCTTAAGTCCACTGGGACTAGCCACTGCCCCGAAGGATTTTTAAGAATCACCAGTTCAGCAGAACTAACAGTAACACCTTCTACCATCCAAGAGGTAGAGGAGGAGGTGGTCATTTAGTTTTACTGTCACTGATTAGAAAGATAGCACCTGCTATGAGTGCAATAGTTAAGGACAAAGGAGACAATATGCCTCAGATGCCAGTAAATTACCTGCTTGCTTTCATGGGCACCATGTGACTGGAGGCAGCTGATTCAAGTAAGTATTTGTCAGACCCCTGAAAGATTCAATTTCATCTTCTGGTTAACTCCTGAGATGCCACCTCTGCTGTAGGTTCCTCCTTCACATCCTGCTCTGGTGATCTCTAAAAAGCCTACAGCTTCTCAATCTTATCTGCTCTCAAAGGTCCCCGATTCTGGGGCTCAGATGCACATAGAGGATTTAACTCCTGCATTTTCTGAGAAGCAGCTGCTAGTCAGGGCAATCTTTGCTCCTTCTTTGACCATCTAGTTGGACTATCTTGATATTCTCCCCAATACTTTGTTCTTTTAACTCATAGGACAAGCATAGTTTTATAAAGTATACATCCACTTGAGGAACCAATTGTTAGTCTTCCTTATTTGCAGACATCCTAAATTTTTCTAGTATTTCTCTCAAGGCATTCTTTTCTTGGCTTCAGAGGAAGATGTCCTTCACCTCCACTCTACTAGTTATCCTAAGATGGTGGAAGGTGGTACTTCAGTTCTCTTGAACTGGTGGTTCTTAGAAGTACTTCAGGGAAGTGATTGGCCCCTGTGAACTTACAAGGGGATTTTAAGGCATATTGTTCTCAGCTCTGGGTCTTAGCTATCTATTCTGAGGAAAACTGTTTTTCCACAGCAGCTAATACCGGATTGTGAGTTATGTTCATGTGTGCATATCACAAATACAACAAATGCACTACAAAAAACCCACTCATTTCCTTTTACTTAAAGCTCGCTTTGTACCTTGATTTTTAATTTTATAACATCTTCATCTTTCCACATAGGCAAGTATCCATTCTTCTTCCATACTAACGTGTGCTTCCAGGGTAGCTGGCCCCAACTCCACTTTCAGGTGATAAATCCTTTTGGATCTAGCCAATCGAGGTGTTCCTAATCCTCTCTCTGCTAAGTGGGTTCATACGGGCATGTGAAGCAATTCTGGCCACTGGGCTTTGAGGGGGTAAAAACTGGAAAAGGGCTCTAGGGAAGAGTTTCCCTGTTCTTAAAACCATGCAAATGAACAAATATTTTCCTCCTCCGTTGGATGTGCTGCCTGAGGCTGCTGCAACTACCCTACAACCAAAGAAGATGGAGGAACATATTCTGAGGACAAAACTGCTGATATACTGAGGATAGAAAAGTAGAAAATGATAAAACAGGGGTCCTCATTGACATCACAGAGTTTTGAACTCAGGGTAGAGTTCCCTACCTGGTAATGTAACCTAATAATTTATATTACTGTTTCAGTCATTTAGAGCTGTTTTTTCTTCTGTTACTTACAGCTAAAGTAAGGTATGATTATGATGCAAACACAGACAGACAACTCTAGCTCATCCTTTTCCGTGGCCTAAACTAATTTATTGAATGTGTCCTCCATCGATGGGTATCAAGATTATTTTCATCTTGACAAGCAAGGCTATAATGAGTATTCTTATATATATCATTGCATAACAGATCAAAGTTAGCTGTGAGATAGCCTTAGGAGTGGAAAATCTGGGTTCAAGAGCCTGTGTTTTTTAATTTCAAAAGAAAACATAACTGCCCTCCAGAGAGGGTATACCAATTTAGACTTCCTCTACATCCTCGCTGTTTTCACAGATGGTATCTAACATATTATCTAGTCTGTGCCATACAAACAAAGTGTCTTTTTATTGGTTTCTTTTGCATTCTAAAAATCATGAGTGAAACAGAATCTTTCATCTGTTCAAAAGCCATCTGTAGTTTTTCTGTTAACCTTTTTGTGAACCTAAAATGTTCTTCCTTCATAGGTAAGACATTAACATTAAAAGGAGGCAATATTCCCTGGCCATTAGAGAAATGCAAATCAAAACCACAATGAGATATCATCTCACACCCACCAGAATGGCCATTATCAACAAAACAGAAAATGACAAGTGCTGGAGAGGATGCGGAGAAAGAGGCACACTTATCCACTGTTGGTGGGAATGTCAAATGGTGCAACCACTGTGGAAGGCAGTTTGGCGGTTCCTCAAAAAGCTGAATATAGAATTGCCATATGACCCAGCAATACCATTGCTGGGTATCTACTCAAAGGATGTAAGGGCAAAGACACAAACGGACATTTGCACACCAATGTTTATAGCAGCGTTATTTACAATTGCAAAGAGATGGAAACAGCCAAAATGTCCATCAACAGACGAGTGGCTAAACAAACTGTGGTATATACATACGATGGAATATTATGCAGCTTTAAGACAGAATAAACTTATGAAGCATGTAATAACATGGATGGACCTAGAGAACATTATGCTGAGTGAGTCTAGCCAAAAACTGAAGGACAAATACTGCATGGTCCCACTGATGTGAACCGACATTTGAGAATAAACTTGGAATATGTCATTGGTAACAGAGTTCAGCAGGAGTTAGAAACAGGGTAAGATAATGGTGATTGGAGCTGAAGGGATACAGACTGTGCAACAGGACTAGATACAAAAACTCAAAAATGGACAGCACAATAATACCTAATTGTAATGTTAAAACACTGAATGAAGCTGCATCTGAACTACAGGTTGTTTTTTTTTTTGTCTGTCTGTTTGTTTGTTTGTCTTTTTTTTTTTGTAGTATTATTATTATTTTTATTTTATTTTTCTCTATATTAACATTCTATATCTTTTTCTGTTGTTCTGCTAGTTCTTCTTCTAAATCGATGCAAATGTACTAAGAAATGATGATCATGCATCTATGTGATGATATTAAGAATTACTGATTGCATATGTAGAATGGAATGATTTCTAAATGTTGGGTTAATTTCTTTTTTTTTCTTTAATTAATAAAAGGAGGCAATATTAAAAAAAATAAAAGAAAGAAAAGAAGGCAATATGGAGCTAATTTACTTTTCTTAAAGACTGAAAAGTATAAAAGGTAAATACAAGAGTATATATATAGTTACTTATTCGTATGACACAAAGTGAAAGGATATTGTTAAAAAGCCCTTATAAGAGTAAAAGGGGAAAAGTTTTAAACTCCTATTGCAGCAGTGCATTTTGAAACCAGTTTTAGCCAAAGATTCCAAGAATTTATGAAAACCCACCACTGACAATGGTGAAATCACGAACTCTCAGGGAGAGGGGCACAACTGGGAAGAACAGCACAACCTGAACAACTGTCAGAGGGATTCTCCAAGCTCCTTGTCACCATGGATGAAGTGTTAGATTTACACAGAAAATGCTAGCATTTTCTAGAATCCCTTCATGCAACATTTATAAGTGACTATACTGAGGGAAAAGCCATCTTACCTCGGGTGCCTAGCAATGCCTTGAAATAGGGACTAAGTGATGCATCAAAATTTTCCATTTCAAAACCTATTAAGAAATAAAGACATTGATTAGTCTTCTATTAAATTTTTTTTATAGTTTTCCATAAAAGTACAAGAACATATTTTTTTCAAAGCATATACACATCATGGACAAGGCCACGCACCTCATTAAATTTTTTTCTTTACAAATCCACTATGTGCTAGTTCTAGTTCGAAAATCAAAAGAAAAGATACAACACTGTGAATTCACTTTATAATTAAGTGCCAGTTTCCTAACTTCATTTCCCAGTTCCATAAAAACTTTTTGTAAAGCTGAAATCTCAGTGGAGAGAAGAGTGGAACTTGACTGAAAGGTGGCAGACAGGAGAAAATCCTGTCTTGACAAGAAACGAGACTAGAGGTAAGATAAGGGCAGGAAGAAGTATCAGAGAACAGAATACCACATTAAAAAGATGCTTTTCTCTGCTTTTTAATTTTATTATTTTTAAATACTTAATGTCTGCAGTAGAAAACTCAAATATTAAAAAATGAACAAAATAAAACACTTTCTTCTTAACACAATCCCTAAACTCCACTGTCAGAGGGAACCAAATGTTAACATTTCTTGTGTGTATTTCCAGAGACTTTACTTCTTTTGAACACAAAAGAGGTCACGATAAACGGGTGTTTGACAATTGTGGGTTGCTACTCATTAGTGGATCATCAACATAAAAGTCAACTTAGAATTAAAAATAAACTGATCATAGAGATTCAGAGTGCTTTGCCTCTGGGGAGAATAAATATTGTTTCATAAACTTTAGTTTTATTTTATCACATTTATAAGTATGATCATATTTATAAACATGATGGTACCTGGTTATGATGTAAAATATATTCTAGTTCTATAAGGATGACAGTAAAAAACTTAGGAAAGCATGGTTATATTTAGAAATGTATATATTACTTGCTTATTTTCACTTAATAAAATAATTTGGAGAACATTTCATATCAGCAGTTATGGCTATACCTCAATCTCCTAAGAATCTACAGTTCCCTGCACTTCCCCTCCACTCTAATGAAAATGTGCCTTTTAATTTTTGTGGGAATTTGTTTCTCAGTAGCGGAATTGCTGCTACATGCATTTCAAATATTTAAGGGCTTATCACATGGGTATTATCACATGGCCTTCTGATAGAGCTGCAGCAATTTATATTTCCACTAACACTGTACAAGGACAGTGTCTCCTCAATTCATCACTTACAATGGGTTTTTATCAAATGTTAAATCTTTCCCAATTTCTGATAGGTGAACACTGGCATCTCATTTTTTGCTCTGGTTTGTATTTAATTATCAGAGGGCAGGTAAGCATTTTTTCATTTTCTTCTTGAGTAGATTTTCTATATTAACGTTCACAGGCACCAAGTTTCAACTTTCCTGGTCATTATACTTAAAGAAATAACCTTTAATATTTTAACTTTCAAAGGAAAAAGCAAACCTATTTTTGTTAGCTAATACTTCTCTTCCTTGGCTTTTCGCACAGAAACTTATATATATTCTTAGCCTAATTTTTAGGATAAGCTATTCAATCCATGAAATTATAGAATGGCTCTCATAGTTACTATATAACCCAGCTAGAATGACTTAATTGTAACTGCTTCTTAGCAGTGTGACCTTGAGAAATGCATTTCACTTCCCCTCTCAGTTTCTTATCTGTAAAATGGGGGAAACAGTAAAACAATTATCTCTAAGGCTGCTAAAATCAAATGAGTTAATTCACATGAACCCCTTAGTGCAGTGTCTAGCATACAGTAAGCCCTCAATAAATGCTTCCTACTGTGTGTGTGCCACAGGCTTGACTCTACGATGAGTACTCCAAGATGTCATCATCCATGGCCATCTGTGCTTCTCAGCAGGCACACAGTTGACGTTTCTAGTGCAGTCAATCAAGTGTACTGTGGATCATCAACCATCCTTGGTCCCTCTTCAGTGAATGCCATCAGTGAGCCCCCAGCCATTGTAAAAATACCCACTTCTACATCCCTAACACCCCCTAGGGGGACAGCAACAGACAATTGGTAAAGTTGGTTAGGTTTCAGAAGAAAGAGAGGAACTTGTCAAATTCAGATTTTATCTAAACATGAAAGACAATGTTGAAATAAAATGTGCTAATTCAATACACACATAACAAGCACGTACTGTGTTCAAAGAATTGAGGAATAGGGATAAATGCAAAGGAACATACTTGGTGACCTAGAGTCACAATGGGCAAAGGAGCCAGACGCAGTAAAACAAACAAAAATCCAGTTTGAAAATGAGTAGATGTTAGAATGATGCATACTATATTCAGAGGAACTGAAGGCAAGGACACAAAAGGATATTTGCACACTGATGTTTATAGCAGCATTATTTACTACTGCCAAGAGATGGAAACAGAGCAAATGTCCATCAATGGACGAGTGGCTAAACAAACTGTGGTATACACATACAACGGAATGTTACACAGCTGTAAGACAGAATAAATTCATTATAAACAACGAACAGACATACCAACATTCTTGACATGCAAATATTCTTGACATGGTTACAATCAATGGCTCACAGTATCATCACATAGTTAGTATTCATCACCATGATCATTTTTTTTTAACATTTTCATCTCTCCAGAAAAAGAAATAAAGCCGTGAAGCATGTAAAACGTGGTTGAATCTTGAGGCCATTATGCTGAGTGAAATAAGCCAGAAACAAAAGGACAAACACTGTATGCTCTCACTGATATGAACTAATACTGATGAGTGGACTATGACAGTTGAAGTTAAGAACACAGGTTATCAGGAGATAGTAGCAGGGTAGACATCAGGCATTTGGTGCTGAAGGAATATAGATTTTGCACAGGACTGAGTGTAAAAATTCAGACATGGATAACACAATATTACCTGATTGTAGCACAATAATATAAGTACTGAATGAAGTGGAATGCGAGAAGGATAGAGGGAGAAGGGCTGGGGGCACGTATGAAACCAGAAGGAAAGACAGCGGATAAAGACCGAGAAGGTATAACTTAGGCGTGCCTAGAGTGGACAATAATGGTGATTAAATGTACAAATATAAAAATGATTTTAAAAAAATACCTTTACTGAGAAATACCCACATATGTTCAGTCCAACCATATAATACAATCAATAGCTCACAATATATCATACAGTTGTGTATTCTTCACCATGATCATTTTTTTATTTCGAATTTTAAAAAATATTTTTATTGCTAAAACAACATGCGATATGTTATACAATAAAAAAGTTAAAACAACAGCAGCAACATACAAACACAAATATTCTTAACATACAAACATTTCATATGTGGTGTACAATCAATGGCTCTCAATATCATCACATAGCTGTGTATTCATCACCATGATCATTTTTTAGAACATGTGCATCACTCCAGAAACAGAAAAAGAAAACAGAAAAAACTCATACATACCATACCCCTTACCCCTCCCTCTCACTGACCATTAGTATTTCCATCTACACAATTTATTTTAACCTTCGTTCCCCTATTATTTTTATCCATATTTAAAAAAAAAATTCATTATAAACAACGAACAGACATACCAACATTCTTGACATGCAAATATTCTTGACATGGTTACAATCAATGGCTCACAGTATTATCACATAGTTGGTATTCATCACCATGATCACTTTTTTGAACATTTTCATCTCTCCAGAAAAAGAAAGAAAAAGGAAAAAAACATACATGCCATACCCCTTACCACTCCCTTTCACTGACCACTAGTATTTCAATCTATTCCATTCATTTTAACATTTGTTCCCATTATTTATTTATTTTTAATACATATGTTTTACTCATTTATCCATTCCGTAGATAAAAGGAGTATCAGACACAAGGTTTTCACAATCATACAGTCACATTACGAAAGCTATATCATTATACAATCATCTTCAAGAAACATGGCTACTGGAACACAGCTCTACACTTCAGGCACTTCCTTCTAGCCTCTCTAATATACCATAAACTAAAAAGGGGTATCTATAGAAAGCATAAGAATAACCTCCAGGATAACCTCTCAACTCAGTTTGAAATCTCTCAGCTACTGACACTTTATTTTGTTTCATTTATCTCTTCCCCCTCAGTCGAGAAGGTTTTCACAATCCCTTGATCCTGAGTCCCAGCTCATTCTAGGATTTCTATCCCATGTTACCAGGGAAGTTCATACCCCCTGGGAGTCATGTCCCACAGAGAGGGGGAGGGCAGTGAGTTTATTTGCCGTGTCAGCTTAGAGAGAGAGGCCATATCTGAGCAACAAATAAGGCTCTTTGGGGGTGACTCTAAGGCCTAATTTTAAGTAGGCTTAGCCTATTCTTTGCGGGGATAAGTTTCATAGGAACAAATCCCAAGATTGAGGGCTTGGCCTATTGATTCGGTTGCCCTACTGACTGTGAGAATATCAGGAATTCCCCTAATGGGGAAACTGAATTTTTCCCCTTTCGCCCCATTCCCCCAAGGGGACTCTGCAAATACTTCTTTATTCACTGTTCCAATCACTGTGGGATTTACCAGGACATCACACTAACCTAGACAAACCTACAAAATCTCATGCCCTATTCAAGGTTCCATGTACTTATGGTGTTCAATTAAACTGTTCATATAAGTTAAATGAGGAAATGCACTAGTCAAAAACTAGTCAACTTCAATAGAAGTTGAAGTTTTAAAGGATGAATGTCCGTCTGCTTTCAACACCCGCAATATCGACATTCCTTTGTTCTTCCTGATGCAAAAACATTCTTTAATTTGTAAATTTAGTCGCTATCATTGTACATTCTAGGCATTCCTAGATTATACCATCTCAGTCTTTATCGTCTGTTTTTCCTTCTGGTTTCATATGTGCCCCCAGCCCTCCTCCCTCTATCATACTCACATTCAGTTTCATTCAGTATACTCACATTATTGTACTACAATCAGGTAGTACTGTGCTATGCATTCCTGAATTTTTACAATCAGTCCTGCTGTACAATCTGTATCCCTTCAGTTCCAATTACCCAATCTCTACCCTATTTCTATCTCCTGATAACCTCTGTTCTTAAATGAAATTCTCCAAGTTCATTCATTAATGTTAGTTCATGTTAGTAAGACCATATAGTATTTTTCCTTTTGTTTCTGGCTAATCTCACTCAGCATAATGTCCTCAAGGTCCATCTATATTGTTACATACTTCATGACTTTATTCTGTCTTACAGCTGCATAATATTCCATGGTATGTATATACCACAGCTTGTTTAGCCACTCTTCTGTTGATGGACATTTGGGCTGTTTCCATCTCTCGGCAATTGTAAATAATGCTGATATGAACATTGGTGTGCAAATGTCCGTTTGTGTCCTTGCCCTCATGTCCTCTGAAAAGGACAATGGCAATTCTATACTTAACTTCCTGAGGAATTGCCAAACTGCCTTCGGCAGATAAAAACGTTTTGCATGACGGAGAGCAAATGAATGAAAACACTCCATTTGAAAATGGATGACATACAGGAAAAATACAATCAATGTAAGCAAGAGTCTATAGTCAACAGTAACACTGCAGCATATTTCCACTGGATGTAATAAAGGTATTATGCCAAAACTAAATGTCAACAGGCTGGAGGGGGAGGGGCACTGGGGAGGGGGATGGATTTTTTGTGGAAGAAAAGGAAATGTCTTCATATAGATTATGGTGGTAAAGGCATGTCTATTTACTTAGTTTGGATTGTGTGATGTATAAATAAAACTTTAAAAATGAACAGAGAGAAGCAAGTACTAGAAAAAATAGGGAGAAAGAGACATAGCTACTCATTGTCGATAGGGAAATGAGAGGTGCAGCCCCTTGGAGGGAGGTGTGGTGGTTCCACAGGAGGCTAGGGGTGGAGTTGCCATATGATCCTGCTACCCCAATGCTCGGTATATACCTGGAGGAACTGAGTGTACGGACACAAATGGATGAATGGATAATTGCACACTGGTGTTTCTGGTGGCAGTGTATTTATTTGATTTCCAATGGATGGAGGTGACCTAAGAATACAACTGAGGAAAGGAAGGGGGAATTGAGTGTATACACACAATGGACTATTGAGCTACTACAAGAGGAATGAAGTTGTGAGGCATGCAACTAGGGGAAAGAATCTTAGGGACTATATTGTGAATGAAATGCCAGAAACAAAAAGACAAATATTATTATGCTTCACTCAAATGGACTAACTATAATATAAAAACTCAGTGAAATCAAGAGCACGGGCTATCAGTTTGGGGCCTACTGTAAAGTATCCTAGATTGTAAGCTCTTCCAGCAGTCACATATATTCAGGAGTTGTAACTGTTATTTCTAAATCCTGAGATACTGAGCTGTTTGTATATAGCCTGCTTATTCCCAGAAACTTTGGGTATTTATATGACACCTATGAAAGTTAGCACTACCCCATACAGGAACTGTTTAAAAAGTTGAAAAAGTGACGAGATTTCGAATAGAGATATGAATGAAGCTGATCTGGATAGGACTAAGGCAGACCAGAATACAGGGTAAAGAATGATTTTGTCCATATTTTAAAATTTCAACTTCTGTGTGAGACCAAAGGGAGAGATGTTTATTTGGTGCAAATTTATATTTTGGGTAGTGCATTACCTAATTTAACTTGTATGGCCAGTTTAGTTGAACACCTTAAGTATATGGAGTCTTGAATAGGGCATGAGGTCTTGTTAGTTTGTGCCCAGGTTAGTGTGATACCCCGATACATCCCAGAGTAATTTGGCAGTGAATAAAGTAGTATTTTCAAAGTCCCCTTGGGGAACTGGAGAGAAAGGAGGAAATATCCAACTGTCCCATTTGGAGAATTTCTGATATTCTTGCAAGCAATGGGAACAAGCAAATTAAAAGGATGAGCCCCTGATCTTGGGGTTTGCCCCTATGAAATTTATTTCTGCAAAGAGTAAGCTAAGCCTAAATATAATTATGCCTAAGGGTCACCCCTGCCAAGAACCTCTTGTGTTGCTGAGATGTGGCCTCTCTTTCTGAGCCAGTCTGGCGGGTGAACTAACTGCCCTCCCCATTATGTGGGACATGACTCCCTGGGGTGTAAATCTCCCGGGCAATATAGGAGGCCAAAAGAGAAAGAGAAAAGAGACAAAGTTTCAGTGGCTGAGAGATTTTAAACGAAGTAGAGAGGTTATTCTGGAGGTTATTCTTAGGCATTATATAGATATTACTTTTTAGTTTATGGTGTATTGCAGTAGCTTAGAGGGAAATATATGAAACTGTTGAGATGTGTTCCAGTAGCCTTGATTCTTTTTTTAATATTTTTTAATTTTTAAATTAAAAAAAAATACGACGAGAAAGGAACACAAACATTCTTAACATATGATCATTCTGCTCTACATATATAATCATTAATTCACAGTATCATCACATAGTTGCATATTCATCATCATGATGATTTCTTAGAACATTTGCATCAATTCAGAAAAAGAAAAAAAAGACAAACAGAAAGACAAAAAGACAAAAAGAAAAAGAAATAAAATGAGAACAGAAAAAAAAAATTATACATACCACACCCCTTACCCTTCCCTTTCACTGATCTCTAGCATTTCAAACTAAATTTATTTTAACATTTGTTCCCCCTATTATTTATTTTTATTCTATATGTTCTACTCATCTGTTGACAAGGTAGATAAAAGGAGCATCAGACACAAGGTTTTCACAATCATACAATCACCTTGTAAAAGCTATATCATTATACAGTCATCATCAAGAAACCTGGCTACTGGAACACAGCTCTACATTTTCAGGCAGTTCCCTCCAGCCTCTCCATTACATCTTGAACAACAAGGTGATATTTACTTAATGCATAAGAATAACCTCTAGGATAGCCTCTTGACTGTTTGGAATCGCTCATCCATTGACACTTTGTCTCATTTCACTCTTCCCCCTTTTGGTTGAGAAGGTTTTTCTCAATCCCTTGATGCTGAGTCTCAGCTCATTCTAGGATTTCTGTCCCATGTTGCAGGAAGGTTCAAACCCCTGGGAGTCATGTCCCACGTAAACAGGAGTGGTGAGTTTGCTTGTTGTGTTGGCTGGAGAGAGAAGCCACATCTGAGTAACAAAAGAGGTTCTCTTGGGGGTGACTCTTAGGCCTAATTTTAAGTAGCAGTAGCCTTGATTTTTGAAGATGAATGTATAACAATACAGTTTTGACAATGTGATCATAAAAATCTTGTGTCTGATGCTTCTTTTATCCAGGATATAGACAGATGAGTTAAAAAAAATATGGATAATAAAAAAATAAATAATAGGGGTGATAAGGGATAAAAAAATTGATGGAAACACTAGTGGTCAATGAGAGGGAAGGGTAAGGCATATGGGATGAATGAGTTTTTTTCTTTTTTCTTTTTATTTCTTTTCCTGGAGTGATACAAATGTTCTAAAAATGATCATGGTGATGAATACACAACTATGTGATGATATTGTGAGGCACTGATTGTACACCTTGTATGGACTATATGTGTATGAAGATTTGTCAATAAAAATATATTAAAAATAAAGAATGAAGCATATTTAAACAAGCTGCATATACATGTTTAATACTATGCTACATAGATGAAATTCAAATTACGTTATTCTGGCATCTATTACTAGAAATATACCTAATAAAAGTCATAAGAGAATCATTCTACTTTTTAACTAAGAGGACTTTCAGAGGGCTGTAACTAGTTTTAATTTCTACAAAAGGAGAATATGGAAAAGCTGGAAACGAGATTAGAAGCTGATTAAAAATGACAGAAAACTGACCTGTAGGGAGCAGTGAGAACATTAGTGGACCTGGGAAAGAAAAATGAGGCTGCAGAATTGCTGTAAAATGACCTGTTATTACAAGGACAACACTTCATAGGACACAGTCCAACCGGAGAAAGTAGGCTAACATCATGGCAAAAGAAAAGCAGCTTGATTAAACATAAGGTAAAATTTCAATCCAAGAGTATAGAACTCAGCAGCAGGCTAGCAAGAGAGCCTGTGGAAATTTATATTTGGAGATACTGAAGAACCCTATTACAAGCCATCTGTCCTAAATAATCAGAGGCTCACCCCGTCTTGAACAGAGGCCCACCCCGTCTTGAACAGAGGCCCGTCAAAGCTGGGAGGCACAGGAACTCTCTTCAGTGTGCCTGAGCTCTCTTTATAAAATGGAGTGTCTTCTCTAAAAAAGCACATGCAAGAGGTGATTTTACAAATAAAAATGCATCAGTTCTTAGACTGTATTTCCTCTCAGCTTGAGAATTCTTCTCTTACGTTTGCAGAACTTTCAACATTCATACTTAGAAACATATGAAATAATGAACAAAATATTTCCTAAAAGACTGGAAAATAACAACAATAGTTTTCCAAGAATTGCTCACTGACCCTGAAATGTCAAAGTCCAAAAGGGAGAGAGGATGGGGGCAGTCCAGGGCATGGCATGCTAATCAATGGAGTCCAGGGAACACAAGCCTGATTCGGGGCTGGACCCGGACTTGTCAAACGTTTTTCTCAAACTCTCCTCCTGATTTGCCCACTAGTAGGCATGTACTATAATCTCCCCACACAGGGTTGTTTGTTTTTACCTAAGTTACCAAGAGACATCTTCACCAAAGGTTTACTTTCATTCCTTACAGAAGCACAATGTCGTGTTTCTGTCTACCTAACCATATTATCTGGCATGCTTTAATATCACGAACTTTTGTTTTCATTCATATCACACATTTACTGAATGCCCATCAAATGCCAGGCACTGCTCTAGGCCCTAGAGGAACAAAAAATTCTACACTGTGGGAGAAAGATTATAAACATATAAAATTAATGATAGATATAAATACATGCCTGTATATAATATATAAAACAACTGTTAGTAAGAAAAAATAAAGCAGGCTAAAGTGGATGGAAGCACTTCATTTTTTAATTTTAGAAAATGTAGTTACATTTCTAACCACCTGAGAGGGTAAAACCCACATGGAGAAATGAAGCCACACCTCTACCGAGAAAGGGCATTCTAGTTAAAATATGGTTAGGTCCATATTTTAAAACTTCAACTTTCATGTGGGAACAAGGAGAAAGATGTTTATTTGGTGCAAAATTTATATTTTGTGTAGTGCACTATCTAACGTAACTTGTATCATCAGTTTATTCGAACACCATATTTACATGGAATCTTAAATAGGGTCTGAGATCTTGGTGGTTTGTACAGTTAGTGTAATGCCCTGATATATCCCAGAGTAATGTCTCTTGATTAGGGAGAAAGGAGGAAATATGAAATTTCCCCCTCCAGGGAATTCCTGATATTCTTGTAACCAGTGGGGAAAACCATTCAATATGCTAAGCCCTCTACCTTGGGTTTGAGCCTATGAAACTTATTTCTGCAAAGGAGAAGCTAAGCCTACTTATGAGTGGAAGGGACCCCCAGAGACCTCTTTTTTTTTCTAACTTTTTTTTATTATCGTGATATATAACATATATACAAAAAAAGCAATAAATTTCCAAATTTGAAATTCATTTTAAACAAATTTTAAAGTTTGGTATGGGTTCCACAATTTTTCGTTTTTTCTTCTAGCTGCTCTAAGATATTGGAGATCAAAAGAAATATTAATATAATGATTCAGCAGTCATACTTCTTTGTTAAATCCTATGTTCTCTGTTATACTCCTCCTCCTCTTTTCTTTTTTGTGAAAAATAACATATATACAAGAAAGCAATAAATTTCTATGTATATCGCAACAATTAGTTGTAGAACAATTTAGATTTTGCTATGGGTTACAGTTCTACAATTTTAAGTTTTTACATCTAGCTGCTCTAAGGTACTGGAGCCTAAAAGAAATATCAATATAATGATTCAGCACTCTATTCATTTGTTAAACCCTACCTGCTCTGTATAACTCCACCAGCACCTTTGATCTTTCTCCCACTCTTTAGGGGTATTTGGGCTATGCCCATTCTATCTTTTTCATGTTGGAAAGGGCTGTCCATAATATGGGATACAGGGATGAAACCAGCTGATGTTCTGGAAAGGCTGGCCCCTGTACATTTCAGGACCTATCTGGAGATTGTAGGTTTCTGGAAACTTACTCTAATGCATGGAACCCCCAGAGACCTCTTTTGTTGCTCAGATGTGGCTTCTCTCTCTAAGCCAACTCAGCAGGTGAACTCACTACCTTCCCCCCTACATGGGACATGACTCCCAAGGGGGTAAATCTCCTTGGCAACATGGGACATGAGTCCCAGGATGACCAGGGACCTGGCATCATGGGCCTTCCTGACCAAAAGAGGGAAGAGGAAAATGAGACAAAATAAAGTTTCAGTTGCTGAGAGATTTCAAACAGAGTCTAGAGGTTATCCTGGACAGTACTCTTATGCATTATATAGACATTCCTTTTTAGTTCATGGTATATTGGAGTGGCTAGAGGGAAGTACCTGAAACTGCTGAACTGTATTCCAATAGCCTTGATTCTTGAAGACAACTGTATAACTATATAGCTTTTACAATCTGACCATGTGATTGTGAAACCTTGTGTCTGATGCTCAAATGAGTAAAAAATAAGGATATGGACAGGGTATGGACAGATGAGTAAAAAATAAGGAGAAAAAATAATAAATAATAGGGAGGGGGTAAGGGGTAAAAAAAATCGGTAGATTGCAATACTAGTGGTCAATGAGAGGGAGGGATAAGGGCTTTAGGATGTATGAGTTTTTTTCTTTTTATTTCTTTTTCTGCAGTGATGCAAATGATCATGGTGATGAACATACAACTATGTGATGATATGAGCCACTGATTATATACTCTGTATGGACTGAATGTGTGTGAAGATGTCTCAACAAAAAAAACAAAATAAAGTCACCTACAGAAACTGATGGCAATAGAAAAATGAGAAGGGCAGAAAACAGACAGTAAACAGAATAGATTTTTAAGAATTCCTCTTTGAGCCACATTTTCCAAAAGATCTTGTTTAATTGGAAGCCACTTCCCTCCCAACTATGAAATTCTGAAGCATTTTTGGTAATCATGCAACTGTCTAATTGCACCTCTTTTTTTTTTGAGGGCCTCAATATGCTTTTTTTATTTATATAGAAATGCATTTGCCTTCCTGCTCAAGGCTTTGCAATGATGTTGTCTCCTTCCATCCAAGTCTTGCTTCAGGGATCTTATCCCCTCAGGAAAACCTTTCTTGAATGTCCTGCTTAGAATTTACTCACCAATTATGGGCTCCATTATAAAATTTTCTTAGAATCCTGTAGTTTTTCTTCTTACAGTTGTTTTTGTTCTAATTTTCACTGGGTTGGAGATTATGGATTTGATGTTTCTCTCCACTAATGTATCTGAGCCCCTCAAAGACAGGTTTTCAATTTTTGTTAGCTAATCGTTGAAACTTCAGTGCCTCAGTGCCACCCAATAACTGTTTCTTTTTTTTTATTTTTTTATTTTTTTTTATTAATTAAAAAAAGAATTAACAAAACAATTAGAAATCATTCCAATCTACATGTACAATCAGTAATTCTTAATAACATCACATAGTTGCATATTCATCATTTCTTAGTACATTTGCATCGATTTAGAAAAAGAAATAAAAAGACAACAGAATAAGAATTAAAACAATAATAGAAAGAAAAAAAACAAAAAAAACAAAAACAAAAAACCTATACCTCACATGCAGCTTCATTCAGTGTTTTAACATAATTGCATTACAATTGGGTAGTATTGTGCTGTCCATTTCTGAGTTTTTATATCCAGTCCCGTTGTACAGTCTGTATCCCTTCATCTCCAATTATCCCTTCTCTTTTTTTTTTTTTTTTTAATTAACGGAAAAAAAGAAATTAACCCAACATTTAGAGATCATACCATTCTACACATGCAATCATTAATTCTTAACATCATCACATAGATGCATGATCATCATTTCTTAGTACATTTGCATTGGTTTAGAAGAACTAGCAACATAACCGAAAAAGATATAGAATGTTAATATAGAGAAAAAAATAAAAGTAATAATAGTAAAATCAAAACAAAACAACACAAAACAAAACAAAAACCTATAGCTCAGATGCAGCTTCATTCAGTGTTTTAACATGATTACTTTACAATTAGGTATTATTGTGCTGTCCATTTTTGAGTTTTTGTATCTAGTCCTGTTGCACAGTCTGTATCCCTTCAGCTTCAATTACCCATTGTCTTACCCTGTTTCTAACTCCTGCTGAACTCTGTTACCAATGACATATTTCAAGTTTATTCTCGAATGTCCGTTCACATCAGTGGGACCATACAGTATTTGTCCTTTAGTTTTTGGCTGGATTCACTCAGCATAATATTCTCTAGGTTCATCCATGTTATTACATGGTTCATAAGTTTATCTTGTCTTAAAGCTGCATAATATTCCATCGTATGTATATACCACAGTTTGTTTAGCCACTCGTCTGTTGATGGAGATTTTGGCTGTTTCCATCTCTTTGCAATTGTAAATAATGCTGCTATAAACATTGGTGTGCAAATGTCCGTTTGTGTCTTTGCCCTTAAGTCCTTTGAGTAGATACCTAGCAATGGTATTGCTGGGTCGTATGGCAGTTCTATATTCAGCTTTTTGAGGAACCGCCAAACTGCCTTTCACAGTGGTTGCACCCTTTGACATTCCCACCAACAGTGGATAAGTGTGCCTCTTTCTCCGCATCCTCTCCAGCATTTGTCATTTTCTGTTTTGTTGATAATGGCCATTCTGGTGGGTGTGAGATGATATCTCATTGTGGTTTTGATTTGCATTTCTCTAATGGCCAGGGACATTGAGCATCTCTTCATGTGCCTCTTGGCCATCCGTATTTCCTCTTCTGAGAGGTGTCTGTTCAAGTCTTTTTCCCATTTTGTAATTGGGTTGGCTGTCTTTTTGTTGTTGAGATGAACAATCTCTTTATAAATTCTGGATACTAGACCTTTATCTGATATATCATTTCCAAATATTGTCTCCCATTGTGAAGGCTGTCTTTCTACTTTCTTGATGAAGTTCTTTGATGCACAAAAGTGTTTAATTTTGAGGAGTTCCCAATTTATTTATTTCCTTCTTCAGTGCTCTTGCTTTAGGTTTAAGGTCCATAAAACCGCCTCCAGTTGTAAGATCCATAAGATATCTCCCAACATTTTCCTCTAACTGTTTTATGGTCTTAGACCTAATGTTTAGATCTTTGACCCATTTTGAGTTAACTTTTGTATAGGGTGTGAGAGATGGGTCTTCTTTCATTCTTTTGCATATGGATATCCAGTTCTCTAGGCACCATTTATTGAAGAGACTGCTCTGTCCCAGGTGAGTTGGCTTGACTGCCTTATCAAAGATCAAATGTCCATAGATGAGAGGGTCTATATCTGAGCACTCTATTCGATTCCATTGGTCGATATATCTATCTTTATGCCAATACCATGCTGTTTTGACCACTGTGGCTTCATAATATGCCTTAAAGTCAGGCAGCGCGAGACCTCCAGCTTCGTTTTTTTTCCTCAAGATGTTTTTAGCAATTCGGGGCACCCTGCCCTTCCAGATAAATTTGCTTATTGGTTTTTCTATTTCTGAAAAATAAGTTGTTGGGATTTTGATTGGTATTGCATTGAATCTGTAAATCAATTTAGGTAGGATTGACATCTTAACTATATTTAGTCTTCCAATCCATGAACACGGTATGCCCTTCCATCTATTTAGGTCTTCTGTGATTTCTTTTAGCAGTTTTTTGTAGTTTTCTTTATATAGGTTTTTTGTCTCTTTAGTTAAATTTATTCCTAGGTATTTTATTCTTTTAGTTGCAATTGTAAATGGGATTCGTTTCTTGATTTTCCCCTCAGCTTGTTCATTACTAGTGTATAGAAATGCTACAGATTTTTGAATGTTGATCTTGTAACCTGCTACTTTGCTGTACTCATTTATTAGCTCTAGTAGTTTTGTTGTGGATTTTTCCGGGTTTTCGACGTATAGTATCATATCGTCTGCAAACAGTGATAGTTTTACTTCTTCCTTTCCAATTTTGATGCCTTGTATTTCTTTTTCTTGTCTAATTGCTCTGGCTAGAACCTCCAACACAATGTTGAATAATAGTGGTGATAGTGGACATCCTTGTCTTGTTCCTGATCTTAGGGGGAAAGTTTTCAATTTTTCCCCATTGAGGATGATATTAGCTGTGGGTTTTTCATATATTCCCTCTATCATTTTAAGGAAGTTCCCTTGTATTCCTATCTTTTGAAGTGTTTTCAACAGGAAAGGATGTTGAATCTTGTCGAATGCCTTCTCTGCATCAATTGAGATGATCATGTGATTTTTCTGCTTTGATTTGTTGATATGGTGTATTACATTAATTGATTTTCTTATGTTGAACCATCCTTGCATACCTGGGATGAATCCTACTTGGTCATGATGTATAATTCTTTTAATGTGCTGTTGGATACGATTTGCTAGAATTTTATTGAGGATTTTTGCATCTGTATTCATTAGAGAGATTGGTCTGTAGTTTTCTTTTTTTGTAATATCTTTGCCTGGTTTTGGTATGAGGGTGATGTTGGCTTCATAGAATGAATTAGGTAGTTTTCCCTCCACTTCGATTTTTTTGAAGAGTTTGAAGAGAATTGGTACTAATTCTTTCTGGAACGTTTGGTAGAATTCACATGTGAAGCCATCTGGTCCTGGACTTTTCTTTTTAGGAAGCTTTTGAATGACTAATTCAATTTCTTTACTTGTGATTGGTTTGTTGAGGTCATCTATGTCTTCTTGAGTCAAAGTTGGTTGTTCATGTCTTTCCAGGAACCCGTCCATTTCCTCTAAATTGTTGTATTTATTAGCGTAAAGTTGTTCATAGTATCCTGTTATTACCTCCTTTATTTCTGTGAGGTCAGTAGTTATGTCTCCTCTTCCATTTCTGATCTTATTTATTTGCATCCTCTCTCTTCTTCTTTTTGTCAATCTTGCTAAGGGCCCATCAATCTTATTGATTTTCTCATAGAACCAACTTCTGGCCTTATTGATTTTCTCTATTGTTTTCATGTTTTCAATTTCATTTATTTGTGCTCTAATCTTTGTTATTTCTTTCCTTTTGCTTGCTTTGGGGTTAGCTTGCTGTTCTTTCTCCAGTTCTTCCAAATGGATAGTTAATTCCTGAATTTTTGCCTTTTCTTCTTTTCTGATATAGGCATTTAGAGCAATAAATTTCCCTCTTAGCACTGCCTTTGCTGCGTCCCATAAGTTTTGATATGTTGTGTTTTCATTTTCATTCGCCTCGAGGTATTTGCTAATTTCCCTTGCAATTTCTTCTTTGACCCAGTCGTTGTTTAGGAGTGTGTTGTTGAGCCTCCACGTATTTGTGAATTTTCTGGCACTCTGCCTATTATTGATTTCCAACATCATTCCTTTATGGTCCGAGAAAGTGTTGTGTAAGATTTCAATCTTTTTAAATTTGTTAAGACTTGCTTTGTGACCCAGCATATGGTCTATCTTTGAGAATGATCCATGAGCACTTGAGAAAAAGGTGTATCCTGCTGTTGTGGGATGTAATGTCCTATAAATGTCTATTAAGTCTAGTTCATTTATAGTAATATTCAGATTCTCTATTTCTTTGTTGATCCTCTGTCTAGATGTTCTGTCCCTTGATGAGAGTGGTGAGTTGAAGTCTCCAACTATTATGGTATATGAGTCTATTTCCCTTTTCAATGTTTGCAGTATATTCCTCACATATTTTGGGGCATTCTGATTCGGTGCGTAAATATTTATGATTGTTATGTCTTCTTGTTTAATTGTTCCTTTTATTAGTATATAGTGTCCTTCTTTGTCTCTTTTAACTGTTTTACATTTGAAGTCTAATTTGTTGGATATTAGTATAGCCACTCCTGCTCTTTTCTGGTTGTTATTTGCATGAAATATCTTTTCCCAACCTTTCACTTTCAACCTATGTTTATCTTTGGGTCTAAGATGTGTTTCCTGTAGACAGCATATAGAAGGATCCTGTTTTTTAATCCATTCTGCCAATCTATGTCTTTTGATTGGGGAATTCAGTCCATTGACATTTAGTGTTATTACTGTTTGGATAATATTTTCCTCTAACATTTTGCCTTTTGTATTATATATATCATATCTGATTTTCCTTCTTTCTACACTCTTTTCCATATCTCTCTCTTCTGTCTTTTTGTATCTGACTCTAGTGCTCCCTTTAGTATTTCTTGCAGAGCTGGTCTCTTGGTCACAAATTCTTTCAGTGACTTTTTGTCTGAGAGTGTTTTAATTTCTCCCTCATTTTTGAAGGATAATTTTGCTGGATATAGGAGTCTTGGTTGGCAGTTTTTCTCTTTTAGTATTTTAAATATATCATCCCACTGTCTTCTAGCTTCCATGGTTTCTGCTGAGAAATCTACACAAAGTCTTATTGGGTTTCCCTTGTATGTAATGGATTGTTTTTCTCTTGCTGCTTTCAAGATCTTCTCTTTCTCTTTGACCTCTGACATTCTAACTAGTAAGTGTCTTGGAGAACGCCTATTTGGGTCTAATCTCTTTGGGGTGCGCTGCACTTCTTGGATCTGTAATTTTAGGTCTTTCATAAGAGTTGGGAAATTTTCAGTGATAATTTCTTCCATTAGTTTTTCTCCTCCTTTTCCCTTCTCTTCTCCTTCTGGGACACCCACAACACGTATATTTGTGCGGTTCATATTGTCCTTGAGTTCCCTGATACCCTGTTCAAATTTTTCCATTCTTTTCCCTATAGTTTCTGTTTCTTTTTGGAATTCAGATGTTCCATCCTCCAAATCACTAATTCTATCTTCTGTCTCTTTAAATCTATCATTGTAGCTATCCATTATTTTTTCTATGTTTGCTACTTTATCCTTCACTTCCATAAGTTCTGCGATTTGTTTTTTCAGTTTTTCTATTTCTTCTTTATGTTCAGCCCATGTCCTCTTCATGTCCTCCCTCAATTTATCGATTTCATTTTTGAAGAGGTTTTCCATTTCTGTTCGTATATTCAGCATTAGTTGTCTCAGCTCTTGTGTCTCATTTGAGCTATTGGTTTGTTCCTTTGACTGAGCCATATTCTCAATCTTTTGAGCGTGGACAGTTATCTTCTGCTGCTGGCGTCTGGGCATTTATTCAGATTTCTCTTGGTGTTGGACCCAGCAAGGTTGTAATATTTTTCTGTGAAATCTCTGGGTTCTGTTTTTCTTATCCTGCCCAGTAGGTGGCGCTCGTGGCACCCGTTTGTCTGCGGGTCCCACCAGTAAAAGGTGCTGTGGGACCTTAAACTTTGGAAAACTCCCGCCGTCCTGGGGGTTCGCTAGCCGAAACGGCTTGAGCCGGCCCGGGGTCCGAACGCAGGGAGGGTTGCTGGTCGCCGCAGCCAGGGAAACAGCCCGTCCGAATTTCCTAGTCGGCCCTGGGCAACAAGCGTGGCGGGAGGGCGCCAGCGGCAGCGGCCCGCCCGAGAGAGTGCACGTTTCCCGGGAGTCACGGGTTTGGAAGGGGCCTCCCCCACCCGTCACCGTTCTCCGCGGCCTGGGGGTTTCCGATCCAATTCTCTCAGTTGGTCCGGGGGCTGCGCGTGGTGTGGGCGCCAGCCGTCTTTGTTTCAGGGGACCGCCTCTCCAATTCTCCCAGCCAGCCCGGGAAGGGGGAAGGGAGTAACTCCGGCCGCTTGCCACCCCGCCCGGTAAGGCCCGCGCGCCTCGGCGATCTCACCCGAGCTGCTTCTCTCAGCCAGCCAGCCGTTCCAGGATGGGGTACGCTGTCTTTTTTATCTCTGTTGTGGCTTTGGGCGCTTTCTGTATCGTTTCTACTCCCCTAGTAGGTGTCCTGGAGAAGAAACTAAGATCCGCGCGTCTTACTAAGCCGCCATCTTCCAGGAAGTCTTCAATAACTGTTTCTTGATTAAATAAAGGACAGCATGTATACACCATCCAACTGAAATAAACAAATGGTCATTTATTTTCTGTATGTGCTTATTTACCCTTTTCATGTGGGCAATATAGATTACTTTTGAGACCCACAGGAGAAGTTTTCAGAATGAGAAATCTATAGTTGTCCTTTCAAGCAATAAGTTCTATCAAAATCCTACCACATACGTACTTTGTATTTCTATACCACAGTCTAGCCATGAGAGACTGTGCCCATTTTCTTTGTATGCAGTTCTGCTAGAGCCAAAATTGGCAGATAGGAAGGTGAATTAAATTCTTATTTATTGGTCCAGTTGCCCATAGATGAGAAGAGAAATTTCAAGAATGTACTTGCTATTTTCTGTCTTCATTTCTCTCCAGGAAAATAAAACAACTCATAACCAACTTTGCAGCTATTCCTAAAACCAGACTTCTTTTTCATTACTTTCCACACAATTTTCTTCCATTAATTCACCTTCTTTATAGTCAATATTTGCAAAACGCTATCCAGCTTTTTTCTTCATCCCTTCTTCTCACTGTCATCCTTATATTCATATTTTTCAGTAATGAAAACAAATTATTTCTCTTGCTTGGAAATGTATTTTTTTAACTTTTATTTCAAAATAAAAGTAAATTCGTTTAGCTTCCCGTTCATCAAGTTTTTAATATTGCCATTTATCAAATTTTTCAGAATAGAATAGCATTTCCCCCTTAAAATGATGGATGATAGAAAACTCAAGACCAAGGACTAACACCTTTAATCATTACTTAAGATGAATTTCTTGGCTAAACTTGTAGATAGAGATTAAATATTTACTTTGTCCTGTGACTAGTGATACGGGACCATTCCCTAGGCCTGGCAGTGCTAACGTACCATTATAATGTAGGTATTTTCTTGCCCACAGAGATGACCTTTTTGGGTCAGTGGCCCCATTTCCTAGCTGCTGTGAGTGTGAGTGAATTCATAAGTAGCCATTCCCCTATTGACGCGCCTACAACAGTTACTTCCAGATGAGGGTACAATCCATGCTCCGAGGACCCCATGGCATCAGGCTTGAACTGTTCTCCATCTGAGCCTCACTCTCACAGACCCGGCTCCCCTCGCTGTCCCTCAGAGTACTTGCACTGCCATTCACAAACACAGGCGGCTGCCAGGAACCTCATCTAAGACGCTGTCTGAAACGGTTACAGCCATGAACAGATATTGAAAGCTATTAACTTTCTCCTGGGCGTGCACGAACTAGGTTGTGATACGTAGTTTTGTTATGTTATTTTCTATAAATTCTGTATTTTCAGTTTTTAATTTATCTTTTACCTGACAGCTGAGACATATTTTGTTTTAATTTACTGTTCACTTTAATCTTCCTTTTCGCTTGCTTTCTATTTCTGTTTTGATTTCTGATTTATTGTTTTTGATGGAATAAAGTTGTATTTACTGTTTCTACTCTCTGAAATCATAAAAGTATCTGTATGCATGTACGTGTACTTAAGTCTGGGAAACTTCTATTTTTGTTTTGAATAGGTGGATAAATTTTTCTCATATTTATTGCTGTTATGTATGTATTTGCTCTTAATTCTATCCTGTTTTAACTTTTATTTTTTTAATTCTTTTAAAGTATTTTTACCTATATTCTTCTGTGATATAGTGCACTGAAAACAGTAATAGAAAGGAAGGAGCTCCCGGATTTTTTTTTCAGTAAAAAAAAGTTGATATTTGTCTTTCAAAGAAATGTATGAAAACTTTACAAAAAAAGAGTCTGATTTTCTCTTTTGTTCACGATTTTATAACTTTTTTAAAAAGTTTTAAAGGCTTATCTAAATAAAAGAGAAGGGGCCACATGGCACATGGGCTTTTTTTTTTTTTTTTAGGTGAGATATATATATATATATATATATATATATATATACATATAAATTTGTTTTATTTTTTTTTAAATACCAAAAAACACCAAACAAATGCAAACATTCCTATTTTGATCATTCCGTTCTACATGTATAATCAGTAATTCACAATATCATCACATAGTTGCATATTCATCATCATGATCATTTTTTGGAATGTTTGCATTTATTCAGAAAAAGAAAAAAATAAAAACAGAAAAAAAATTATACATACCATACCTCTTACCCCTCCCCTTCACTGATCACCAGCATTTCAAATTAAATTTATTTTAACATTTGTTCCCCCTATTATCTATTTTTATTCCATTTGTTCTACTCGTCTGTCAACAACGTAGACAAAAGGAGCATCAGACACAAGGTTTTCACAATCACACAGTCACATTGTAAAAGCTATATCATTATACAATCATCTTCCAGAAACATGGGTACTGGAACACAGCTTTACATTTTTAGGCAGTTCCCTCCAGCCTCTCCCATTACATCTTTTTTTTTTTTTTTTGGCTTTTAAAAAGGGGAATTTAATAAGTTGCTAGTTTGCAGTTCTGAGGCCGAGATACTGTTCCAATTAAAACAAGTCTATAGAAATGTCCAATCAAAGGCATCCAGAGAAATATAGGTGATATTTTAACTTTTGTTTATAGGGAAGAAATGGAAATCATCAGGAAAAAAAGGTTTGTAGTTTTTTGTTTGCATGGGCAAGCACTGGGAAATGAACCCGGGTCTCCCACATGGCAGGCAAGAACTCTGCCTGCTGAGCCACCGTGGCCTGCCCAAGGTTTGTGTTTTTTTTTTTTATATTTTTATTTATTTATTTATTTATTTTTCTTGGAACATTTCTGAATTAAAAAGTTATTCAGAAAAAGAAAGAAAACGAAAAAAGAAAAAAACATTTATATATACCATACCTCTTGTCCCTCCCTTTCATTGATCACTAGCATTTCAAACTAAATTTATTTTAATATTTGTTCCCCCATTACTCATCTTTATTCCATATGTTTTACTTGTCTGTTGACAAGGTAGATAAAAGGAGCATCAGACACAAGGTTTTCACAATCACACAGTCACATTGTGAAAGCTATATCATTATTCAATCATTGTCAAGAAACTGGAACACAGCTCTACCCCTCCCCTTCAGCCTCCATTACATCTTGAATAACAAGGTGATATCTACTTAATGCGTAAGAATAACCTCCAGGATAACCTCTGGACTCTGTTTGGAATCTCTCAGCCATTGACACTTTGTCTCATTTCACTCTTTCCCCTTTTGGTCGAGAAGGTTTTCTCAATCCCTTGATGTTGAGTTTCAGCTCATTCTAGGATTTTTCTCAGTCCCTTGATACTGAGTGTCTCAGTTTATTCTAGGATTTCTGTTCCACGTTGCCAGGAAGGTCCACAACCCTGGGAGTCACGTCCCACGTAGACAGGGGAGGGTGGTGAGTTTGCTTGTTGTGTTGGCTGGAGAGAGAGGCCACCTCTGAACAACAAAAGAGGTTCTCTTGGGGGTGACTCTTAGGCCTAATTTTAAGTAAGCTTGACCTATTCTTTGTGCGGTTAAGTTTCATATGAACAAATCCCAAGACTGGGGGCTCAGCCTATAGCTTTGGTTGTCCACACTGCTTGTGAGAATATCAAGAATTCAACTTGGGGAAGTTGAATTTTTACCCATTCTCACCATTCCCTGAAGAAGACTTTTGTATCGCATTTTAAGTATTTCACTATGAAAAGAAATTAATTGGGACTAGTCATTCTCTTTATAAATTACCCTACTTAAAAGACATCTGAAAGGGTCATGAGGGTGTTTGTGCAGCACACCTTCATGCGAATGGGCTTCCACCATTTATTATTAGTTATCGTATCTCGGGGTGAGTTTCTGTCTCAGGCACTAGTGTTTTAGGGTAGAGGTGATCCTTAGGCTTGAATTCAAGAGAACTAAAAACTAATGCAGCAGAAAATACAGAAATCTGCAAATACCAATGCCAGTAAAACAAAAGGGCAAAAACTGAATCTGGTAGAGAGAATACTGTTCATGTGGAAAATCAATCTGTTTGCTGGACAGCTCCCTTCAGGAGCAGTAATGTCCAGGTGAGTCATCTGTGTGAGATTAAATAAGCAGTAGTGTTCACTTTGATCTAATATCAGAGTTGCTGGAAGCCTGTTTGAAAAAAAAATGCTACAATAAGCCTTACAGCAAATCAAGTTCCCCTTCTCCTTCCACTTTGCTCCAAGAGGGACAACAAAATGCTGAGAAAATGGGAGGTTAGGGAGATAGGAAGTGGGAAGTAGGAGGGTAGGGATGGGTTGCAACATTGGAAGAAGGGTGCTGGGGTTAATGAGAGGAGATGGTATAATAAGTTGCTTCCATATTAGTTGTCAAGATGTAGTATCTGTCTTCATGAGAGTATAATAATATTGGTCATTTATATCTGGAGCAGGCGAAAAAGCTGCTCAGCAAATGAAAACTACTGGAATCTTAAGACAGATCTATTTTAAAAGGTGTATCAAGATTTTAAACAAATCATAGTAAAGAGAGCTGATTGCAGAGAAAGCAAATTTCTTATACCCACAACCTGACTGTTGCCAACTCTAAAGCTTAGTGGTAAAGATTTTAAGGGTCAAGCTTTGGTTTGTCTTACTGCTAAGGTAATGGTAGCAGGTGGCAGTCAGCTTCCTTTGAAAGCCACACTTTCCGTGAAAGTCAAATTGTATTCCTCTTGGCTTAAAAACGTTTAAAGCAGAAGTTTTAACTATTGTCTAGATATAACTACTTCATCACATCCTGTTTTATTTTTTTTGAATTGTCAAATTCACCTAAATGTGAATCAACCGAACTGGGCTTACAATCCATGAGTTGCAGTGGGTCCGAATGAAATTTCCCCTCATTTTCTCTCCTTCCATGCATACACATCCCTTGCAACTCGTTTTAAGCAAACCTGGGAATAGTTTTCAAGTCTGCTGCAAATAATATTACAAAAATTAAATAGTGGTTTAATTTGGTAGTCACAACATCTTCTTGAATTTATAAAAGTTATTCTAGATTGGGAAAATTAGCTAATGTATAAAAGGAGGAAAACAGCTGTACTTTGCTCACAAATTTAGAATATAAAACACTGTCATAAAGACCATAAGGGAAAAGAACATTCAAGTACTAAAAGGCTTTTGGTATGAAAGTAAATTAACAGAATCCCTCAAGAATTCTGGCATTTAAATAAAAGATAACTCTAGATTAAATTTGGCTTGAAAAAAATATCTGCCAGATTCATAGCAGATCCAAACCTCTAATTATATACCATCATTCTGAATCTAGGAATCTATGCTTATTTTTTTCTTCCCGTAAAATTCCCATACCTTCTAACCCCCATTCTAAGGGAATAACACACTTGTGAGTACTCTGATAATCACGTTTTTTTTTTTTTAGGTATCTTCCACAAGGTATTTATTAATTACAAAGAAAAAAACAGTAACTTTAGAGTGGAGGAACCTGGCAGGAGCTATCTGAAGCAAATGATTAAATTTAACATTACCAGAAATAAGATATATGGGCACGTACTCCCTGATATCATATACTGAAAAAGGCACATCACTTCTATGACATTCTTGCTAAAAACATATAACCTCAATCTATCATAAGAAAGTATTAGACAAACTCAAATTGAGGATCATTCTATAAAAAAAACTGATCAGTCTCCTTCAAAGGTATCAATATTATGGAAGACAAAAAGAAAAACATTTGTTTTTACTGTACATCACACATGTATAAAAAGAACAAAGCCTTATTGGGGTCTTAGATAATGAACTGCAAAATTAGGGCACTGATGTGTACTTTCACATTGCTATAAGTTCAAAGACATTTATGTAGTTAGAGAAGGCTGAACAATCTGTAATAGACAAATAGGGTGGGGGTATTTAAAATATTGTGGCGACCAGTTTTCCCTTGTGAAAAGTAAAATTAGGTTAAAACAGAAGTCCCCATTTCTTCCTGCTCCTTGGCTGCCACCAGTTAATTAAATACTATTTTAACCATTGCTGGAGAAGGACATCCTTCTAAAGTAGTAGGGAGCTACCCCGTAGGTGTTCTCTATTCTTAAATGAATCATTTGTGGTCCTTTCTCTCTGCTCTCCCCAGGAAAGACATCCCTTCCTTCCCTTTCTGCAAAGGCTCCACTGCTGGTCTCAAGCAGCTTCGCTGTTTAGCCAATTCATTTAGCATACAGAAACTTCAATTTTTATATGATTTGCATACTTATGTTTTAAGGTATATGGGAATATATTCTGCCTCCTTAGAGCCTAACACTTCAAGGCCAAGTACCCTGGCTGATTTGTTGCATATTTTTACAATAATTACCTACTAGTAATACTACATATGAGGGCATATAGCACTGTTAGAAAATAAAAAGGAAGGGAATCCTCTCAAGCACTGACACCCACAAGAGCCTATAAAAGAAGTTCCTAAAACGTGGATGAAATTCTTGTTACAGAAAGTATTTCTTCCAAGAAAACTTCATCCAAGCTAGTGATCTGGGGCTCTACAAGGGATGCTCTACTTTTGTCTATTATATGACCAGTAAAGGTATTTCATAAGATGTGAAAAAGAAACAATAAAAAAATACCAAAATAACACGCATACACTTTATATACACTTTATATATTCAAAGGAATTTCTTTCCCACTCAGAGAAAAAGAGATTCATCAATATACTTTATCTAAAAAAACTCACAGATACAGATAATTTTTTCAGCAGTGGGAAGGGGGAGAGTAACATGATTTTAGCATTTTATTCTGGGGGAATTCTTATTTATAGCTAAAGAATGAAATGTACCATCAAGTTCAAAGATCTTCCCCCAGGGTTTATTTAATGATAGGGCAAGAATTCACACATCAATCAGTTATTCAAAGAGCATCTGGACAGGGGTTCATTATTGTAGAAAATTACTCTAGTGGAGTTTTATTACCTTTAAGGTGCTGATTTAATCTTCATTTGAAAAGCAGAAGAACAAGAAGTGGTGATGATTTTACTTGGGTGAAGCACATGCTGCCATTTGGAAAAAGTCAGTGCTAATCCATGCACAAAATGTTCCTTGCTGGAGGATGAAGGCCAGACTGCTGCAGATGGACTTAGAATTCTGCTTTCACAAAAAGTTTTGCTAACAGTAACCAATTAATCCCCACAGGCTAGAGAAAGTGAGGTAAACGCTACAGAGAACTCCATCGAGTGCAGGGACTGGATCATCCTTATGACTGGCTTTATTTCTGTGCTCCCAATGATTCTCAGAATGACTGCCCTTCACTCTATCATGCACTTGAAAGGAAGCTGATTCACTGAGTTAAATATTCAACGAAGGCTTACTGTGCGCCCAGGAATACACTGCCTATTAGGAAAACAATAGTGACAGAGATGAACATGATTCCTGCCCTCGTGAAACTTAAAAGCAGTAAGCAGTGTGTACAGACACTTTAGGGCAGTAATAGTTAGGAATACAAATCATGGAGCCACACAGCCTGGGTTTAAATCCCCGTTCCATCACTTATTAGCCATGGAAGCTTGAATAAGTTACTTAACCTTTTTGTGCTTTAGTTTCCTCATCAGCAAAATGAATGTAGTAATGGTTATCTTCTTCATATGACTGATTATATGAGTTAATACATGTAAAATAATTCAAAGAGTTCATGGCACATAGTAAATTGTGCAAAACTGTATTATTATCATTATAAAAACCTTTGGCATTGGCCAGTTTCATATCCAGTGTTTATGAGAGAGTTTTGCTATGTCATAACATGGACTTGCCTGCAAGGTTCATGGCCAGTGAAACTTGCCCACATCCATACCTCCCAGCTCTATTATTCTCTATTTTGGATGGAAGCACACGTTATAATGATGTCTGCGAATCCAGGGATTTGTGAGAGTCTTGAGATATATTCCTCTGGAATGTTAACAGGATGCTTGCCATGAACTGCTCTGAGAGGAAAACAGGAACAGTGTCTAATCAATCCTTAGTACAGAACATAAGTAGGCTTGCTTCTGATATGCCTTTTTTGTACTCATGGCAACTAACATATGGCAGATGCTCAGTAAATTTATTAATTTGCTATCCTCAGCTAGGGCTAATAAGTGGGAGAGTTTAGATTTGAACCCAGATCTCTTACCCCCAGGGCCACCACTGTTAATATATCCTATCTGGTCTCTCAAGGGAACATCTTCACATGCTTATTGTTAAAGAAGATGGAGACACTTTGAGTTCACAGAGCTTTATTCATGAAAATAAGATACAATATCAACTTAGTTTTAAATAACATTAACAAGTTAAAAAAAAAAAAGTCAGTTGTGTTCCCTTAAGATGCTTGCTAATTGGGGCCTCAGAATCTCTCTAATTAGAGCTTGATGGAAAGATCATCAAAAAAGGGACAGTAAGCCCCTTGCCCTCACTTTCATACCCTGTTATCAGTTCCACTATATCTCGATCAGTGATAAAATTACAGGTTTATTTTTTAAGTGTTATGATGATTAATTATACTGTAATTATCTGTTCAGTTGTCTACAAATCCATGTTAGACTCTAAGCTTTTCGAGGGCAGGATCTCTCATGTTCCCATTTGTCTTCCCACAGAGCCTGGATCAGTGCCCAACAGGCTGTTAATTACTGGTTGAAGCCATGAACGAATAAGTGAATGAATAAATGCCTGCATGCCATTCCAGAGTCTGATATCAATGTGTTCTTGAATCAGGCACTATCTCGGTATCACTTGGGAGTTTAAGAAAGTAGACTTTTGGGCTCTGCCCTCAGAAATTCTGATTCAACAGTCTAGAAACTGAGAAATATTTCTTTCTGAAAGTTCCTTAGGTAATTCTGATGAGCAGCCTGGTTGGGGAACCAATGCTATATACATAATTTGGGGTTTTGGACTCTAATAAAACCACAGCAGCTCCTGAAGTTTTGTTGCCAGGCAGTACACATACATTGTATTTCACTGACAGAGTCTAGACTAGGATGGTGATTTCAAGGACAACCTATTTTTTATTTCAACAAATCCTTTTAACAATTTCATTTGCTCTATCTCCCCCAGTCAGAAAAGGAGAATTTTTTACTTTTAAACCATCTCTCAAGTTGAAATAAAACCCCACCAAGTTACAGACCAGTTCTCATACATTTCAAACACTGTGTAATGTAGTATACATCACATACAACCAGTGTGCAGTAAATGGTGTAAGCTCTTCTTCCATTCTGGAATAGCACAAACCACAGTCAGAAAGGGAGACCCTAACACCTGTCACCACCAGGAGACAGGGTGTAAATTTCAGCAAGGGCAAGGAACACACCCATCTTACTTCCTATAATCCCCAGCAGCTCCCACTGTTCTTGGCACACAGAAAGAACTAAGTATTTGTTTAATCATATTGAACTGGGGCATTATGGTGTGCCACCGAGTGGCTGTGACTACCAGAAATCATGACACCTGTTTGGCCGCAACCAAAGTGTACACTCCTTGGAAGAAGATAAGGAAGGTGATGGAAAGAGTTCAGACACTGATCGAGGGGTAGATTATCTGGTTTTGGCTCCGTTATCACTCCTAAACTGAGTCACTTCCTATTAGTTTCAGTACCTCGACTAGTACTTAAAGGTTCCTTCAAGTGAATTCGATATCTGTGGGCAGCCTCTAGCATAGTCCCCAGTGATCCTCTCCTCCTGTTATTCACACCCTTACGTAGTCCCATCCTGAAATGAGCCAGGGCTGCGTGTGACCAACAGAACACAGTAAAAGTGACGGTATATAATTTATGGGATTAAGTTATAAAAGACATTCTGGATTCCACCTTGGTCGGCTGGTGGCTCACTGGCTCTGAGGGAAACCTTCGGAGGGAAGCCCTATAGAGAGGCCAGTCGACAAGGAACTGAGGTATTCTGTCCCTGGCCACATGGGTGAGCTTGGAACAGATGCTCTGGACCCCATCGGCTTCAGGTAACTGTAGCCCTGACTGTACTTCATAAAACACCCAGGAATCTCTGGGATCCCTGACCCTCAAAAACTGCTTGAGATAATAAGTATCTGACATTTTAAACTACCAAATTTTGGAGTAAATTGTTACACAATAATAGATAAATGAGGTCAGTGGGGTTGGAAGAGGAGGTTGTCAAAAAGTCAGCTCTCTTCTAAGAGCATATTTGCAAATACTGAGGTTTTCTACAAATATCTGAATAGGCTTTTAATATAAGTTAGTGATTCTCAATCTGGAGTCTGTAAGAGCCTAACTGATTGTGTATTTATTGATGATAATATTTTATAGGCTATCTAAATGATCAAGTTTATTTTCCCTAGGCAGCAAGTACACCAACACAGGGTGGGCAAGGTAGCTGTCTCATATTACTCAGAAGTCCTTATTGGGAAGCATAAGTATCTTAGACACGCTAATCATAGGACTGTAAATTACTATTTAATAAATAAATATTTTTGGTGGATAAAAAAAGTCAACTCTCTTTTTCCTTGCTGACTTTCCTTTCGGTTACTACACATAATCAAGGCACCAATCTGAAGCATGGGCTCAATAAAAAAATTAAAATTTTCTTTGATCTAATTATATTATATTTCACCTTGGCTTAACTGGGACTAAGAGAAATAAAAAGGCTTATGTAGTCTAAAGTATACAATTTGGTTATAAAAACAATACAACACTATTATTACTGGCCCAATGCTTGGCAGGTAAGTGTTCTAACATTGAGTACCTATTATGAACTTTTAAAGACTCAGTGAAGAAGGAAGTACTCCCATTTTCTAGATAAGAAAACTAAAGTTTGAAGATTTTAAGTAAGTTGGGTAAAGTCACTCAACAAACAATCAGAGCCTTTAGTTAATTATCTACAAGTCTGTACGAAATATCTTGACCAGCTTATCTACCTTGTCAGGACCAAGAGATTTTCTGGAACATGACACTTCCAGTGTTAAAATCAGGTATGCCCTGAGAAAGGGGGAAAACTCAACTTCCCCATTTTGAGAATTTTGGATATTCTCACAAGCAGTGGGACAACCAAATCAATAAGCCGAGCCCTCAATCTCTGGGGTTTGTTCCTATGAAACTTATCCCCACAAAGGATAGGCTAAGCCTACTTAAAACTAGGCCTAAGAGTCACCCCTAGAGAACCTCTTCTGTTGCTCAGATGTGGCCTCTCTCTCTCTCACAGCCAAGATGGCAAGCAAACTCACTGCCCTCCCCCTCTCTATGTGGTACATGACTCCCAGGGGTGTAAACCTCTCTGGCAATGTGGGAAAGAAATTCTAGAATGAGCTGGGACTCAGCATCAAGGGATTGAGAAAACCTTCTCAGCTGAAAGGGGCAAGAGAGAAATGAGACAAAATAGAGTGTCAGTGGCTGAGAGATTTCAGAGTTGAGAGGTTATCCTGAAGCTTATTCTTTTGCAAACTTTTTAGTTTAAGGTGTATTAGAGAGGTTAGAGGGAAGTACCTGAAACTGTAGAGCTGTGTTCCAGTAGCCACGTTTTTTGAAGATGAATGTGTAATGATATACCTTTTGCAATGTGATTGTGTGATTGTGAAAACCTTGTGTCTGATGCTCCTTTATCTATGGTATGCACAGATGAGTTAAAAAATATGTATTAAAAATAAATAAATAATAGGGGGAACAAATGTTAAAATAAATTGAGTAGATTGAAATACTAGTGATCAATGAAAGGGAGTGGTAAGGGGTATAGAAAAAAATAGGGCAACAAAGGTTAAAATATATTGGGTAAAAAACAAAACAAAAATAAATACATATATAAAACACAATACATATATACTGGATAGATGAAAATACTAGTAGTAAAATGAGAGGGTGGTAAGCGGTATGGTATGTATGAGTTTTTTCTTTTTATTTCTTTTTCGGGAGTGATGTAAACATTCATAAAAATGATCATGGTGAATATACTACTATGTGATGATATTGTGAGCCACTGATTGTATATCATATATGGAATGTTTGTATATTAAGAATACTCCAGTTTGTATGTTGTTTTGGTTTGTCAATAAAAATGAAAAATAAAGTATGCCCTGAGAAAGCAGGGAAAAGTTGGTCACCCTACTATGTCCAAAACTTAGGCTCTTTGTAAATCACCACACAGCAGATTTTTAAAAGAATATACTTTAAAGCCATCATTTTGACAGCTTATGATCTGTAACGGGATTTTGAAATATCACCTATTAAAATGAAAACCAAAAACCTTTCTAGACTTTACCAATCTCACAGTACTGAGAGAGACTAATTTTTTTTTTATTTTCAGTGAAAGAGTAAAACACTTGATATCCTTATGATACATACCAGCATGGAAACTTTTCAGCTTACGAGTTTCCACAAACTTTTGTTTCAGACCTGCAACCCTGGGCCCCAGCAAACAGTCCAATGTGACTCAAGGGGCTGACTGAGTGACTGGGTGTGCTCCTCAGGAACTTAACACGAAGTGTGAGATCTGCAGTTAAACAGTTTTCTCTTCCAAAGAAGCCCAGAGACAGACAACTAACACCAATGAAAACTTCAGCAACAGTGCTCCTGTGGTGATCTTGTAGGGTAGGTCACACAGGCCACCTACCAGCAAAGCAGTTAAGAAGCTTTCTATAATGTGGAAGAGGAGTCCTATTACTACTCAGTTCCACAGTGTACTGGGGTACAGCTTTGTGTAGGAGCTGCTCTTGTGTTCTGCAGTGGATTTGGGGCTTTAAGTTACCAAGAAGGAGCGGTCTAACCCCCACAGCTCTCTGGAGTAAAGCGGACGCTTTCCAGAAAAGGCTGAGATGACCTATTCCATACCCTCTCCAGAAATTCTCCCGCAAGATTAACTCTCTTCACAGCAATGCTTTTCCTTTTTTCTCCAACTGGCTACTTTCAATAAATGTACCACTGTCTTTAAATCCCCCAAACAAACACTGCTTAAGGTGAAATACTGTGACTCAGGCCCTAAGATGATTACATTTTAGTGGAACTGCAAGTATTTTAGTAAGTCATATTAATGTAACTGAATACTCTGACTGGACATAACCAGATTTTCTCTTCGTTTCATTCTTCCCAAGTACCAGTATTCAGCTCTAAGCTGTTTAAAAGCCATTGTGCTGTAGGAAATCAGGCTCCTTCAGGAGGCCTAGGTTCTCGTTCTGTCTTAGCCATTAACTTGGTTAAACTTAAGCAAAATCCCCTTTGCTCTTTTGGCCATTATTCCCTCAATAAAATAAAAAGATTTAATTAAAAAAAAAAAAAAAGCCATTGTGCTGTAATGAAATGAACAAAGGAATGCCGGTGATCCAATTAACATGAAGTTGGCCCACCAAAAATGGGAGAGACTCTAACAAGTCCCAAAATGAAAATTAAGGACTTAATTAAGGAAAAAAGGAAATGAGTATCTATTTGTGTAGAATTAAAATTAAAAAAACTACACTGGAGAAGTCAAGCAGAAGAAAATTTTAGAAAATAATTGAGATTGCAAAACGGTGTACATCATTCATTTTTTAACAACCCTTTACTGAGCAACAAATGTGTCTGCAGCACTATGCTAGGATTTAGGGATGGAAAATTGTGGGCCTTTCCCTTAACTCTAGAAATCTAGTTTTTATCCAGTTGGGGTCATATTTTTCAGCTCAGATCAAAACTCAGAAATTCAAGGAGAAAATTAAAGTGATACAGAAGCATTGATTGGCATGTTTCAAATGTATGATTGTTTTTCTCTAATGCTTTTTTTTCATAAACATGAACAATTTAACACATGCCACCAGGTGGGAGAAAGGAAGGAAAAAGTAGTTAGCTATTTAAGAAGAAAAAGGAATTACTGTTTATACTGTCTAAAGAAAGTCGTTACTTTATACAAACCTAGTTTCTGAGGTAAATCATTTTCATTCAGACAATCAAGTCATCACAATATAATTTCATAATTTCTACTTCATGAAAGAGAGGTGGTTCCATAGTTAATTTGTAATTAGACATCTGGCCTTTGGAAAACAAATTTCTATATAAATATAACACCATATTAGCAGTTCTTGGCCTTTTGGAGGTACCATAACACTTGTGAAAATCTGATGGAAGCAAAGGGGACCCTGCCCCTATCCCCAAATAACAGGGTTTGGATAAACATTTTCAAAATCTCTAGAACCCAGGGGTCCCAGTCCCCAAGGTAAGAACCCTAGCTACAAATGGTTGATAGAGTTCCTGATCAGCCCCCAGAAAACTACTTCATTCATAATGAAGTGGCGCCAACAGACTAGATTCTCACTATGAGAAGTGAGAACATGTAATTGAGAATATGTACAATTGAATTACAGTTCTCTGGGTCCTGATACTTAAAACTGTGACATAAATTTGGGCAAGCAGCTAAACCTGTATAGATCTGTTTCCTGATCTACAAACCTAGGGATAATAACGCCTACCCTCATGGGGTCGCTGTGAGTTTGAAAGGAGATGACCGAAGTGCTTGACACAATGCATAAGCACCTCAGCTCACAGCAGCTATTTTTTATTATCACTGAACATTCACCAAACATACATCTAATGCACTCTGGCAGGCGCTGGGGGACACAAATTGACAACGCATTAAATCTGCCCTCTGAGAGGTTGGAGTCTAGCAGGGAGAGAGAAATGATAACTAATAAAGTGACAGAAGTATGTCGGGGGGGAAATGGGGGAAATAAAAAGAGAGTAGTCAATTCTACCCAGGGATCAGTAGATGAGGTGAGGTGTCACAGAGGGAGCGAAATTTGAGTTATGGCTTGCCAGTAGGAAAGGGTATGGGGTAGGAAGGTGAGAGAAAAGTGAAAACTGATATTGGAGAAGTAGCTAAGGTTAAAGTGATTTTTAACTGGAGATAGGAGCGGGGGGCTGGAAGGAAGGTGAGATCAAACTTTGGGTGTATCAGTTAGAAGACTTTTACTTTTTTTCTATACTTCCAAAAAACATACCCTGGTAATCTTGCTATTTAACGTTACAGCAAGCATTTTCTTCATGAACCTAATTTGAGCTTTGGAGCAATATTTATGTACATGTGCTTCAATTACTCCATTATTATTATTAGTCATTTAGTCGGTTTCCAAGTTTTTACTAGCCTAAATAATATTGTGACGAACATCTGCACACACAAAGCTTTTTCCGTATATTACATTATTTCTTTGGATAAGATTCCCAGAAATCGGCCAATTAGATAGAAGGTTCTTTATCCTACAAAATTCTTTTCCAAAACCAATTAACGTTTCCACCAAAAGGGTCTATGTGAACATCACACATAGCTGTACCCTGGCCAGGATTGGGGAGTCTCATGAAGAAAAAAAAGAAAACATTAAATAAAAATGGTTTAGTGCAAAATGCTCTGTGAGTATGTTAAAAATAAAAATAATACAGAAATCACATATTTTGAATCAACAAACACAGAAAAATACATTGAAAATGTATGTTTTTTTTTAAAAAGCCATTCTGAACTAATACCCATAACAGAAGAATGACCAGTAAATTCTGTGCAACCTCAGCTTTCTAAAGGATTAATTTATGAATATAAGCTGGCATTTGTTAATTGGTCATTTATCTTGAGTTTTTCTTTCCCTCAAGTGATTACTAAATAGTATTGTCTGCATTCCAGCTAAAGTTACTTACCACTTTTCAAAATATCTAAAAAGCATTACGCCTTACATAAACAACAGTGATGCTTGAGAACACAAATGGATTTTTAAAAAGCATAGTTCAAGCATTTAAGTATTTTTTCTGAGGACATTATAAACACTGAATCTACAAATCCAACCACAAAAGAGCCTGTAAAGCAAAAGTAAATTCAGTTTTTCTGAGTGACACTCATGAAACTCTCTTTAAAAAAAAAAAAATCCATGTATTACATATTTAAGAACTTTAAAAAGACCCTTCCAGTTTTCTTTTTATTCAGTATATAACATTTTTCAGAAGATAGGCCATTTTTGCTAATCAGTAGCAGAATCAGCCAAATTCAGTTTATGTCATTATTATTACTGTCAATAAAGCAGTGTAAAACAGCTTGAATTTTCCAATTCCATGTGGAGGCACTGAGTAAGCAGAAAAAATATTTTGCCTTGCTCACAGAGAGATTTCATACAAATGAGAAATCCCAAAGAGCTCTCCAGCCTGAACTTTCTGGCTCAGTCACTACATTCAATAAATTGAGTGGTACAGGACATGGCAGCTTCAGATGAAAATCATCTGACTCCTACCTGATCATAAAGATCTTCTGGACAAGTGGCCAACTACCTGGGAATTAAGATCGGTAAAATATTAGACAAGCACTGTGACAAGCTATCTAAGGTTTAATAGGATGAAATGGCATTACCTCCAGCCTAAATTGTTTCAGCATCAACAAATCTTGTAATGTCTCACTAATGAGTTAAGGGGATTTCATTATGAAACTCTTAATATTCTTCCTTTAGAGAATCTCTGGCTTCAAGATGGTGGCATCATTAAAAACAGAAAACACAACGATGATAATCATCATAACAACTAACACTGAACACTTACTATGTGCCAAGTACCATGCTCATTACATGCATCATTTAATTTAATCTTCTCAATAACACAGTAAGGGGTTATTTATTTCCATTTTACAGAAGAGGTAAGGGAGTCTCAAATACTAGAAGTTACTGTACACAATCACAGAGCCTCTAACTTGGAAATGGTGTCCAAAACCTTGCTGGCTGTCTCCAAGTTTAACTTTGTCTGCTAAGAAAATACAAAAGGTGCATTAAACTAGCAACCTACAAATACTTCTAACATACTAGTAGGTCCCAAGTAATAAACCAAGTTTTCATGAAAAACAATTCATGCCCAAGCTACCTTTGCACCAAGATAAAAGTGTACAAAATAGAAACACCAGTGACAGTTACAAGCTTATGTGACACAAACTTGATCTGATTTTTCTTCCCCACTCAAATGAATCATCAGATAGGTTTTGGTATCCTATAGAGAACATAAACGAGGGCACTTTAATTCTCAGCAGGCCTGCTTAAAAATGACATAAAAGCAGATACAGTGATATTACAAATTCAATGAGGTTATGATTGAAATAATCTCAGATGAAAACTCCTGGTTTGAACTATATTCTTGGAAGGATAACATGACATGGGATAAAAATGTGCCTACCATGTTCTATACTGGTCATTTTTTTAGAGCTAGGCTGAGTAATGAGTTTCTCATATTCCTTTAAATTATGGATATGCAGCATATAATAAAATCAGTTATACATCTATATATAAATCTATATAGATTTAGACAAGGTGAAGGAGCAAGGGAGATTTACAATAGATTAAATGAAAAAAGTAGGTAGCAATTTAATTATATTTTAATGAGCATTATTTTCTGTATATATTTGTAAAGAAAAACATCTAGTAGTTATCTCTGGGAGAGTTGTCTTTTTTCCTCTATTTATTTCCTCTAACTATTTTCTACAATATATGGATATTTATATAAATTTACATAACTAAACGTACACATTAAAATTATGTAGAGTTAAAATAATTTTTTTTTAATTATGGCTCTATTAGGCCATGGTAATGAGTTTGAGAAAACTACCCTAGATCTAGATGGTGAAGGAAAGGAAAATAGTTTGAGGTTTGACATAAAGGACTTTTTTTGTCTGAAACTCCTAAATACTGAATTTACCTAAATTTTATAAAAGTGACAAAAACAAACATCAAGATTGTTACTCTTAAGATCAAAGTAAATGCAAATAATGAATCAGCACAAGATAGATCGTTTCCCAGTTTAACCAGGCACAAGGAACTACTTTCAGAGAAATACACAAACACTAGAAAGGCCTGTGGAGATAATACATATATGAGCCACCCACCTCTTTTCAATGGCTGGAGTACAAATTAACCTGAGGCCAAAGACGTTTTTTACACTAATAAACATATTCTACCTGCAAAAAGGTAGAAAAGTACTGTATCAAAGGTCACCTAGTCTCCCAGACTCTGCCCCATACTCCAGGCCTACACTACACGTAAATATCCTGACCTATTGTTAAGTTCTCCAAAGAAAGTCAGTTTACAATTTCTCTCAATAATGCCATATGCTTCACAATTTAATACTACCAACTTCTCATGTGTTTAGAAAAGTCCAATATATCCAAGGACAGGACAATTTAATTTGTGAATTCTCTTTAATCTAAAATGCCCCACACTGTATCATAAGCCAAATGATTGATTTTTTAAAAATGTTGTTTTTAAAAAAGTACACATTTTATTTATCTCTTTTGGGAAACTATGAAGATTATGAGCAATCTGCACTGCAGATACCTATGCATTCCTATTATTGTAAGCACTCTTTCAGGTGCAAAGGACCTTAAAGAGTTTATCATTGTCTAATATAACTGGAATCGCATGTGCATAGAGAGTTAACAACATTGCAATGATACCCAGTAAAAGATGGAGAGCCAAACGGGTGAGAAATGTGGTGAGGAGAGACAGATTCATGATCTGAGGACACTAGGAGAGGCTCCATAAAAGGAATGGAGCTTGAACTGATGCTTAAGACATCGCTAAATTTGGGTAGGGCAAAGGAATGTGGGGAAGGATGTTTCACATGAAGGAAACTGCTACTCAAGAGTGGAGGGAGGAGTATGCAAGCAGCACCTGGGCTGGAATAGGCTGCCAGACTCTGGAAAGAACAGCGATGCTATGTGGGCTAGAGCCACGCTGCTTTCTATACAACTCCTTCATTCTTTTATGTATCTACTAACACCTCTGTGGTAGCTTGAATTGGCCTGGAGAGCAAGCTAGTTTTTGTTGTTGTTGTTGTTCCTTGTTTGTGTTGAGATATCTTCAGGCACCATACACTCCACCCAAGGTATACAATCAATGGCTCACAATATTGTCACACAGTTGTATATTCATCACCATGGTCATTTTTAGAACACTTGCATCACTCCAGAAAAAGAAATAAGAAAAAACTCATACATCCCATACTCCTTACTTCAACTCTCATTAACCAGAAGTATTGCAATCTACTCAATTTTTTAACCCCTTGTCCTGCACCCCTCCCCCGTCATTATTTTTTGTCCTTATCTTTCTACTCATCTGCCTATACCCTGGATAAAGGGAGTGTCAGCCATAAGCTTTTCACAATCACACAGTTACAACTGTCTCCAAGAATTAAGCTTTTGAATACCAGATCAACAGTTTCAGGTACTTCCCTCTAGCCACTCCAATACACCATAAACTAAAAAGGGCTATTTATATAATGCATAAGAACGTCCAGGATAATCTGTTGACTTTGAAACCTCTCAGCCACTAAAATTTTATTTTGTCTTATTTCTCCCTTCCCTCTTTTGGTCAAGAAGGATTTCTCAATCCTATGATGCTGGGCCCCAGCTCAGCCTAGGAGTGCTGTCCAGTGTTGCCAGGGAGATTTACACCCCTGGGAGTCATGTCCCACATAGGGGAGAGGACAGTGAATTCACCTGCTGAGTTGGCTTAGAGAGAGAGGCCACATCTGAGAAACAAAAGAGGTTCTCTGGAGGTGAGTCTTATGTATAATTATAAACAGGCTTAGCTTCCCCTTTGCAGGAATAAGTTTCATAGGGGCAAGCCCCCAAATCAAGGGCTCAGCCTATTGAATTGGTTGTCCCCACTGGTTACAAGAATTATCAGGAGTTCCCCAGATGGGGAAATTTAGTATTTCCTTTCTCCCCAGTCCCTCAAGGGGACTTTGCAAATACCCGTGTGTGTGTGTGTTTGTGATTTATAATTTCATTAAAAGAACTGCATATTTATTCATATATATTTGTTGAGTACCTACTAGATACCAAGAATTATTCTAAATGCTGAGGATAAAGTAGTGAATAAAACACATAAAGACCATTCCCTCACAAAGCTTAATTCTAGTGTCACTAAATTATGAGCTATAAGGTCCAAATCAGACCACCACAAACCCATCCCCTTCCTATGAACTGATAGTTTTTCTTATTACAGTGTTATAATGGAAAATAAGAAGTCTGCAGTTTTCGCCATATACATATGATACAATAGTGTAAAGGGTGTACATTGTAACTATCAGAGCCCACATTTTAAAAATGCCTATTTATAGAGAAATGTACCTGCTCATTGGTGGTTTTTTTGGTTTGTTTGTTTTGGCATGGGCAGGCACCAGGAATCAAACCCGGGTCTCCAGCAAGGCAGGTGAGAATTCTGCTATTGAGCCACCACTGCCCACCCTTCAGCTGTTTTTTAAAAATCATTTATTTCATTTTTAAATGCTGTGGGAGAAAACATGATTATTGTAGGAAAGTATAAAGAAGGAAAAGTTGTCCATAATTCTAACACCCAAAGAAAAATACATTTTGTTGTATTTCCTCTTGTCTTTTATATATATATAATTATATATGTCTATGTACACAAACACATATGTCTGTATGGATATACATTATAATTTAAAAAAGAACTTGAAATACATATTTTAGTTCTATATCCCGATTTTTACTTAACAGTATGTTAATTTTCTTCTTACAAATATATTTGGCTTTTTTATTTTTAAAAATTTTTATTGAGATAGCCTCATGCACATACAGCTCATCCAAAGTATACAATCATTGGCTCACAGCATCATCACGTACGTGTGTATTCATCATCATGTTCATTTTTAGAATATTTGCATCACTCCAGAAAAAGAAACAAACAGAAAAAAAACATATATCCCATACCCCTTACCTCTCCCTCTCATTGACCAATAATATAAAAATCTAACCAGTTTTTCCCCTTACCCCCCTTCTTTACTTTTTTGTCCTTATTTTTTTTACTCATCTGTCCATCCCTAGATAAAGGGAGCATCAGCCACAAGCTTTTCACAATCACAGAGTCACAGCTATATATATTTATATACTCAACTTCAAGAATTAAGGCTACTGGAATACAGATGAACAGTTTCAGGTACTTCTACCCAATCCAATATACCACATACTAAAATACAGGTATGTATACAATGCATAAGAATAACTCAAGGATAACCTCTTGATTTTGAAATCTCTCAGTCACTGAAAATTAATTTTGTCTCACTTCTCTCTTCTTCCTTTTGGTCAGGAATACATTCTCAATCCCATGATGCAAAGTCCCAGATCATTCCCAGGAGTCATGTTCTATGTTGCCTGGGAGATTTACACCCCTGGGAGTCATGTCCCAAGTAGTGGGGAAGGCAGTGAGTTCACCTGCTGAGTTGGCTTAGACAGAATGGCCACATCTGAGCAACAAAAGAGGTTCTCTGAGGGAGCATGTCTCCGTTATAACTATAGGTAGGCTTAGCTTCTCCTTTGCAGGAATAAGTTTCACAGGGACAAGCATCAAGGTTGAGAGCTCAGCCTATTGAATTGGTTGTCCCCCCTGGTTGTAAGAATATCAGATGGGGAAGTTTAATATTTCCTCTTTTCTCCCCAGTCCCCCAAGGGGACTTTTTCTTTTCTTTTTTTAGTTTTTATTGTATAATATGACATATATACAAAGCAAAGAAAGAAAAAAGGAAAAGTTTTCAAAGCATGCTTCAACAAGTGGTTACAGGACAGATCCCAGAGTTTATCAGGGACTACCATACCTTCATCTCAGGTTTATCCTTCTAAATGCTCCAGAATACAGGAGGCTAGAAGGAATAAATATTTTGTTTATCATCACAATCATTTTTTTTCATGAAAAATAACATATATACGAAAAAGCAACAAATTTCAAAGCACAGCACAATTGGTTGTAGAACAGATTTCTGAGTTTGACATGGGTTACAATTTCATAATTTTAGGTTTTTACTTCTAGCTGATCTAAATACTGGAGACTAAAATAGATATCAATTTAATGATTCAGCAGCGATTTTCATTTGTTAAACCCTACCTTCTCTGTATAACTCCACCATCATTTTTGATCTTTCTATCCCACTAATCTTTAGTGGTATTTGGAATATGGTCATTCTGACTTTCATGTTGGAAGGGGCTGTCAATAATATGGGGTAGGGTGTTGCAACTAGCTGATATCCTGGAGAGACTGGGCCCTCTAGGTTTCAGGACTTACCTGGCCCAGGGGTCCATCTGGACGTTGTAGGTTTCTGTAAAGTTACTCTAGCACATGGAACCTTAGTAGAATATTTATGTATTGCCCTAGGTGTTCTTTAGGATTAGCTGGAATGGTTTTGGCTGGGATTTGGCAAATTATGATAGGTAGCAATGTCTAACTGAAGCTTGTGTAAGAGTGACCTCCAGAGTAGCCTCTTGACTCTATTTGAACTCTTTCAGCCAGTAATACTGTATTAGCTATACTTTTATTGCCCTTTTTCGTCAGGATGGAATTGCTGATCCCATGGTACTAGGGCCGGACTCATCCCCAAGGGGACTTTGAAAATACTTTTTTATTCTCTGCCCAAATTACTCTGGGATATATCGGGGCATCATACCAACTGTACAAACCAACAAGATCTCACGCCCTGTTCAAGTTCCATGTAATTATGATGTTTGAATAAACTGACCATCAGATTAGTTTAGATAATGTGCTAACAAAAATATAAATTTTGCACCAAATAAACATCTCTTCCTTTGGTCTCACAGGAGTTGAAGTTTGAAAACATAGACCATATCTTCCTTTACCCTATATTCTGATTTACCTCACTCCTATCCAGATCAACTTCATTCATATCTCTAGTCAAACTCTGATCACTTTTTCACTTTGTAAACAGTCGCTATATGTGGTAATGCTGACTTTCATAGCTTCAGAGAGCTAAATCTGAGTCTCAGGTGCCACACAAATACCTGAAGTTCTAGGGCATGACAAGGTTATATACAAACAGCTCAGTATTTCAGAATTTAGAAACAATAGTTACACCTCCTTAATATATTGACTGCTGTAAGAGTTTACAATCTAGGACCCTTGACAATAAGCCCCAACCTGATAACCCATGCTCTCGACTTCAATTCTACAAGTCTGTAGGTTATAGATAGACCATATGAGAGAAGTAAGATATTTGTATTTTTGTTTCTGACATTTCATTCAACATACTGTCCTCAAGGTTTATTCACCTAGTTGCATGCTTCACAACTTCATTCCTTCTTGTATGCACTCAGCAGTCCATTGTATGTATACGTCATTCCTCAGTTGATGTACTCTTAGACCACCTCCCTCCATTGCAAACCACTAAAACCAGTGTGCAAATGTCCATTTGTGTCCCCACTCTCAACTCCTCCAGCTATATACCTAGTAACGGGTTTCAGGATCATACAGCAACCCCACCACCTCCACCACTACTAGCCTCCTATTGAACACCACATGGCCTTCAGAAGGGACTGCACCTCTCAGCTTCCCTACCAATAGTGAATAAGTATATCTCTCTCTCCACACTTTTCCAGCACTTGTATATCTGTTAAATTTTTTTAAACTTTTTTTTATTGTATAACATAACATATATACAAAGTAAAAACATAAAAACAATAGCTTTCAAAGCACTCTTCAACAAGTAGTTACAGGACAGATCTGAGAGTTGTCACGGGCTACCACAGAATCCTCATATTTTTCCTTCTAGCTGCTCCAGAATATAGAAGGCTAGAGGGATTTTTTTTTTTTATCATCACAATAGACTTTCTTGTGTAAAAAATAACATACATACAAGAAAGCTATAAATTTCAAAGTACAACCCCACAATTAGTTGTAGAACATATTTCAGAGTTTGACATGGGTTATAATTCCACAATTTTAGGTTTTTACTTCTAACTGCTCTAAAATACTGGAGACTAAAAGAGACTTCAATTTAATGATTCAGCATTCATGTTCATTTGTTAAATCTTATCTTTTCTGTATAACTCCACCATCACCTTTGATCTTTCCATCCCTCTCTTTAGGGGTGTTCGGGCTATGGTCATTCTAAATTTTTCATATTGGATGGGTCTGTCAATAAAATGGGGTAGGGAGATGGAACTATCTGATGTTCTGGAGAGGTTGGGCTAGGTTTCAGGACTTATCTGGACCAGGGACCCATCTGGAGGTTATAGGTTTCTGGAAAGTTACTCTAATGCATGGAACCCTTGTTCCCCTAGGTGTTCTTTAGGATTAGCTGGGATGGTCCTCGTTGGGGGTTGGCAGATTATGATAAGCAGCAATGTCTAACTGAAGCTTACATAAGAGCAACCTCCAGTGTAGTCTCTCGACTCTATCTGAACTCTCTCTGCCACTGATACTTCATTAGTTACACTTTTTTCCCACTTTTGGTCAGGAGGAATTGTTGATCCGATGGTGTCAGGTCTGGATTCATCCCCGGGAGTCATCTTCCACGCTTTTACCCCTGGATGTCATGTCCACGTCGGGGGAGGGTAATGATTTCACTTGCAGATTTGGGCTTAGAGAGACCGAGGCCATATCTGAGCAACAACAGAGGTCCTCCAGAAGTAACTCTTAGGCATGTCTATAGGTAGTCTAAGCTTCTCTGCTACCTACATAAGCTTCACAAGAGTAAGTCCCATGATCAAGGGCTTGAACTATTGATTTGGGTGTCCCTAAAGTTTGACACAGTATCGGGGATACCTTAAAGTTTGATAGTTCCATATTCTTTCTCCCGTCCCTGAGGGGACTTTGCCAATACTTTTTGATTATCTGCTTAACAGACTCTAGGATGTATCCAGGCATTACAATAATCCATACAGGATTAAAGGACCTCTTTCTTATTCTGTGCTCCCTCTTATTCTGTGCTCATTGTTCAAATGAGCTATACAGATAGGTTGAATTAGATTAAACACTACAGAAAACTTCAATTCCAGACCAAATAAACCTATCTTCCACTGGTCTGAAAGAGTATGTGTGGTTCTAAAATATAGACACTGTCTTCCTTACCCCTATGTTCTGAATTACTTTAACCCCAACCTGTTCAGCTTCTTTCTTATCTCTAAATATCGGGTTATATATATATAAAACAGCCTCTCAGATTCAGAAATAATAATTACCACTCTGGACTTAGTGTGTCTGTTCTAAAAGCTTACAATCAAGGCCCCTGTTTTCTTATAACCATTTTCTAAAGGTGACCATAACATTCTTGTTCTTTTGTTTCTGTCTTATTTTGCCTCACCAAATGTCCCACATGTTCATTAACATCATTTTATGCCTCATGACTTTGTTCCCTTTTGTAGCAGCACAATCTTTGTTCTGAAGTATACACCATCATTCGCCAATCCACTTCTTCATCAGTGCACCCTTCAGCTACATGCATTCATCAGGCATCGTGTTTAGGGCCCAAAGCACACAGTCCATCAACATTCTTAATTTTAGATAATTTCAATGTTCTCAAGAGAAAGAAAGCCAACAAACACACTGTCGCCGAATAGGAAATCTAAACCTCCTCTTAACTCTTATCCCTCCCCCCATTATTTATCTCTGCTGTTCCTGTGGTAGTACTGATGGTTACCTTTTGAACACACCTCATAGCACACAATAGCAATTTTCCCTGTACTGTGAACTTAAACACTCTTTGTACAAGAGTCGTATCTTTGAAGTAATTCTTGCGAGAACGAATTCATATTTCTAGTGTTAATCAGTGGGGACATGTTGTTCTATATAACCTCTTTCAAGCTTATTCATCTTCAATATGGTAATATTACTTATAGACCTACTAGAGAACCACCTTCACTCCTATCTATTCCCTTACACTGGAGTTTAACCTCATTACCTAATGGTTCACACATCTCTAGCTTCAATGTATCTCTACATTTCCTATATTCTGTATTATAAGTCTCTGACTGAACATTTACCATGGTCATAAAAGTGGAATCATACAGTTTCTATCCTTTTGTGTCTGGCTAATTTCACTCAGCATTATGTGCTTAAGGCTCATTCATCTTGTCATGTGCTTCAGGATGTCATTTTGTCTTACTGCTGCAAAATATTCCCTTGTATGTATATACCACATTTTGTTGATCCACTCATCTGTTGATGGGCATTGGTTTGTTTTAAACTTTTGGCAATTGTGAATCATGCTGCTATGAACACTGGAGTGCAAATGTCTGTTTGTGTGATTGCTTTCAGCTCTTCTGGGTATGTACCAAGTAGTGCTATTGCTGGGTCATAGGGCAACTCGATATTTAGTTTCCTAAGGAACCATAAACAATCTTCCATAATGGTTTATACATTCCCACCAGCAGTGCCTAAGTGTCCCAATTTCTCCACATCCTCTCCAACATTTGTGGTTTCCTGTTTTTTTAACAGCAGTCATTCTTAAAGGTGTGAGGTGGTATCTCATATGCATTTCTTGTAGTCTTGATATGCATTTCCCTTACAGCTAATGAAAATGAGCATTTCTCTTCATGCACATCAGTATTTGCTCTTCAGAAAAATGTCCATTCATATCTTTAGCCCATTTTATAATTGGATTCTCTGTTCTTTTGTTGTTGAGTTGGATGCTTTCTTTATGTATATAGGATATCAACACCTTTGTCCAATGTGTGATTTCCAAATATTTTCTCCCATTGAGTTGGCTGCCTCTTCACTGTTTTAACAAAGTCTTTTGAGGTGCAGAAGCATTTGATTTTGAGGCATTTCCATTTATCTATTTTCTCTTTTGTTGCTTGTGCTTTGGGTGTAAAGTTTAGGAAGCTACTCCTATTACTAGGTCTTAAAGACATTTCCCTACATTTTTTTCTACAAGCGTTATGGTGCTTGTTCTTATATTTAGACACTTGATCCACTTTGAGTTAGGTTGTGTGTAGAGTATAAGGCAAGGGTCCTCTTTGATTCTTTTGGCTATTGATATCCAGTTCTCCCATGCCCATTTATTGAAAAGACTATTTGGTCCCCGTTCAGTGGATTTGGGGCCCTTGTCAAAAATCAGTTGACCAGAAATTTGGTGGCCTATTTCTGCACTCTTGATTCTATTTCATTGGTCAATACTTCTATCTTCATGCTAGTACCGTACTATTTTGACCACTGTGGCTTTACTATAAGTTCTAAAGTCAGGAAGTGTTAATCCTCCTACTTTGCTCTTCTTTTTTAGGATGCTTTTAGCTATTCGGGTTCCCTTTCTCTTCCAGATGAATTTGGTAATTAGCTTTTCCCGTCTCCAAGTAGGTTGCTGGAATTTTGATTGGTATTGCATTGAATCTGTAGATCAATTTGGGTAGAACTGACATCTAAACTCTATTTAATGTTCCTATCCCTGGGCAGGGAATATCCTTCTACTTATTTAGATCTTCTTTCATTTCTTCAACCAATATTATGTAGTTTTCTGTGTACAAGTTCTTTATGTCCCTAGTTAAGTTCATCCCTAAGTACTTGATTCTTCTAGTTGCAATTTTTGAATGTAACTTTTTCCTTAACTGACTCCTCAGTTACGTCACTGCTTGTGTATAGAAACATTACTGATTTTTGCACATTAATTTTATATCCCATCACCTTGCTGAATTTGTTTATTAGCTCAAGTAACTTCACTGCAGATTTCTCAGAATCTTCCAAGTACAGCATCATGTCATCTGCAAATAATGAAAGTTTTACTTCTTCCTTTCCAATTTGGAAGACTTTTATTTCTTTGTCCTGCCTGATTGCTCTAGCTAGAACTTCTAGTATACTGTTGAATACTAGTGGTGACACAAGGAATCTTGTCTTGCTCCTGATGTTAGGGGGAAAGCTTTCCGTCTCTTTCCATTGAGTACGATGCTGGCTATTGGTTTTTCACATATGCCCTTTATCATTCTGAAGAAGTTACCTTTGATTCCTATCTTTTCAAGTGTTCTTGTCAGAAAAAGATGTTGAATTTTGTCGAATGCTTTTTAGCATCAATCGAGATATGATTTTCCCTTTCTGCTTTTTAATGTACTGTATTACAATACTTGATTTTCTGCTGAACCATCCCTGCATTCCTGGTATAAACCCCACTTAGTTATGGTGAAAAATTCTTTTAATGTGCTGTTGGGTTTGATTTGCTAGTATTTTGCTGAGAATTTTTGCATCTATGTTCATTAGGGAGATTGGCCTGCAGTTTTCCTTTCTTCTAGCAGCTCTGCCTAGTTTGGGTATTAGAATGATTTTAGCTTCATAAAATGAGTTAGGTAGTGTTCTTTTCTCCTCAATTTTGCTGGAAAAGTTTGAGCAGGATTGGTGTTAGTTCTTTATGGAATGTCTGATAAAATTTCTCTGTGAAGCCATCTGGCCTTGGGCTTTTCTTTGTAGGGAGATTTTTGATGACTTATTGAATTTCTTTACTTGTGATTGGTTTGCTGAGATACTCTATTTCTTCCTGAGTCAGTGTAGCTTGGTTGCGTGTTTACAAGATTTTGTCCATTTCATTTAAGTTGTCCAGTTTGTTGGCATATAGTTGTTCATAGTATCCTCGTAGCATTTCTTTTACTTCTTCAGGGTCTGTGTAACACACTCTCTCATTTCTGATTTTACTTGCATCCTCTCTCTTTTTTTTATCAGTCTTGTAGTGACCCATCAACTTTTAAAAATTTTTCTCAAAGAACCGACTTTTGGTTTTACTGATTCTTTCTATTGCTCTTTTATTCTCCCATTTATTTAATTCTGTTTTAATCTTTGTTATTTTTCTCCTTCTATCTGTTTTTGGGTTAGTTGCTGTTATGTCCCTCCAGGTAGCACTTAAGTCCTTGATTTTTCCTCTTTCTTGTTTTTTAATATAGGCATTTAGGGTAATAAATTTCCTTCCAGCCTTTACTGCATCCCATGAGTTCTGATATGCTGTATTCTCATTTTCATTCATCTCCAGATAGCTACTGATTTCTCTAGCAATTCCTTCTTTGACCCACTGGTTGTTTAAGAGTGTGTTATTAATCTCCATTTATTTGTGAAAGTTCTCATCCTTTGGTGGTTATTGATATCGAGCTTCATTCTATTATGATCAGAGAAAGTGCTTTAATAATTTCAATATTTTTAAATTTATAAAGACCTGATTTGTGCTCCAGCATATGATCTATCCTGGAGAATGTTTCATAAGCACTAGAGGAGAATGTATATCCTGGTGTTTTTGGGTGTAACGACCTATATATGTCTGTTAGGTCTAATTCATTTATCAAGTTATTTAACTTTTCTGTTTCCTTGTTGCTCTCTGTCTGCTTGCTTTATCTATTGAGGAGAGTCATATATTGAAGTCTCCTACTATTATTGTTGAAATATCTATTGCTCCCTTCACTTTTCCCAATGTCTGTCTCAGGGAGCTTTGGATCTCCCTGATTGGAAGCATAAATATTTATGATTGCTATTTTTTCTTGGGGAATTGTCCCTTTTATTAATATGTATTGTCCTTCTTTGTCTCTTAAGATGTCTTTACATTTAAAATATATTTTGTCCAATATTAGTACAACTACTCCTGCTTTCTTCTGGGTACAACTTGAGTGGAACATATTTTTCCATCCTTTCTCTTTCAATCTATTTGTATCCTTGTGCCTGAGTCTCTTCTAAGCAGCATATAGCTAGATTATGTTTCTTAATCCATTCTGCCAATATGTATCTTTTAACTGGTAAGTTTAGGCCATTAATATTCAATGTTATTGCTGCAAAGGCATTTCCTGACTCCACCATCTTATCTTTTGTTTTTATTTGTCAGATCCAAATATTCCTTTCTCTCTTTCTCTTTTTATCTTTTATGTTACTCTCACTGGTACTTTTCAATTCTGTGCCCTCCTCCAGACCTCCCTTTCCTATCTTTTTTTTTTCAACTGGCCCAACTCCCATCAGTATTTCTTGTAGGGCTGGTCTCTTGTTGGCAAATTCTTTCAGAATTTGTCTGTGAACATTTTAATCTCCTCCTCAGATTTGAAGGAGAGTTTGGCTGGGTACAGAATTCTTGGTTAGAAGTCTTTCTCTTTCTGGATCTTATATCACACGACTGTCTTCTCACCTCCATAGTCCCAGTTGAGTAGTCTGAACTCAGTCTTACATCGTTACCCTGGTATGTAGTAGACTGTTTTTCTGTTGCTGATTTCAGGATTGTCTGCTTCTCTTCAACATTTGACAGACTGATTAGTACGTGTCTTGGGGCAGGTCTATTTGGATTTATCAGATTTGGAGTTTGCTGAGCTTCTTGGACATGCATATTTATTTCCCCCATTATATTCTCAACTAATCTTCCTAGCCTTTGACTCTTCTCCTTTTGGGACACCAATGATTATTATATTTGTGTGCTTTGTTTTATCCATCATTTCCCTGAAATCCAATTCAAAATTTTCCATCTTTCTTACCATTTGCGGTTTTGAGTGTTTGATGCCAATTGTCCTATCCTATAGTTCGCTTATTCTTTTTTTTGCCTCTTCAAATCTGCTGTTGTGTGTCTCTAGTATGTTTTTAATTTGGTCTAGAGTATCTTTAATCTTTGTGATATCTGCTATTTTTCTATTCATTCTTTCAAATTCTTCTTTATGCTCTTCTAGTGTCTTCTTGATCTCCTTTATATCATTAGCCATCCCATTAATTTTATTTAGTAGAGTTACATGAACATCTTTGATTAGTTGTTGCAACATCTGTGTCTCATCTGGTGTTTTAATTTGGTTGTTAGGCTGGGCTATATCTGCCTACATCATGATAAGCTTAGTGATCTCCTGCTGTCTTCGTGGCATGTAAATATCTTGACTGCTTTACTTTGGAAGTTGATTTCCTTCAGTAGTCTAAAGCCTTGTGTTTGTGGGATGGGTATGGAGCAGGATGCAGGGCACAGGGCAGTGCACAACAGTGCAGTGATGTATTGCAGCACAGGCATAGGTGTAAGTTGGGAATGCTACACTAGTGCCTGTGAGCGTGGGTGCCCAGTGGCGGGGTAGGTGTGGCTGTGCGGGTGCATGGGTCTGGGGGCAGGGGCCCTGGTGTGTGCTGGTCTAAGGCACAGGGCCCTTTGTGTATACACACAGAGTTCTGGGCAGCAGGTTGGCATTGTGTCTGTGTGGTTTGGGCCAGATGTGGCCCATACGCATATGCAGCTCTGGGAGAGCTGTAAAGTAATGTATACATGTGCAGAGCTCAGGGGGAGTGGGTTGGGGTTTCACAACTGTATGGGCTGGGAGCAGGTGTAGCCTGCATACAAAAGTAAGTGCCCACAACCTTTATGTGTTGATGACTGCCTGCAGGGGGCAGGGATGGGAGGCAGTGCGCGGGAGGGGTGAGGCAAAACTGCATTTTGCAGCACAGGTGGGTTGGGCTGGGGCAGGTGTGTGTGTGTTTGTGATTAGGGTGTGGGGCGGGTACACGCACGGGGGCACTTGGAGCATGGGGAAGGAGGGTGGGTGATGAGGTTCAGGTGTATGGGGTGGGTCGTGAGTCATGGGGCTGCACCAGTGAGAGTAGCATGTTCAAGGAACATAGCTTGCCTTACTTCCTAGTCCTTGTCTCCCCATCCAAGCACTTCTGAGGACTCCGGGCTTCCACATTAGGCTGTTCTCACAAGCTAGATGGTCTATGGTTCTCTACTTCTCAGTTCCTCAGCTTTTGCCTCCCTCTGTGGTGTATAAGACCCTCCCAGGTCACTTACAGCCTGGAATTGTGATCTCAGCCACCCTCCCATACCTTTTCTAGTTGTACCTTGGAGCAGGGGTGAACTCAACCTATTCTATTCCACCATCTTCCTGGAACCCAGGCTTAGTCTTTGATCTATTTTGAGTTGATTTTTGTGTAAGGTGTGAGGTAGGGGTCCTCTTCCATTCTTTTGCATATGGATATCCAATTCTCCAAACACCATTTATTGAAAAGGCTGCTCTGTCCCAGTTGGGTTGGCTTGACCGCCTTATCAAATATCAATTGTCTGTAGATGAGAGGGTCTATTTCTGATGACTCAATTCAACTCCATTGGTCAGCATATCTATCTTTATGCCAGTACCATGTTGTTTTGATCACTATAGCTTTGTCATATGCTTTAAAGTCAGGTAGCATGAGACCTCCCACTTTATTTTTCTTTCTCAAGATATTTTTAGCTATTCAGGGCACCCTGCCTTTCCAAATCAATTTGGTTATTGGTTTTACTATTTCTGCAAATTAATTTGTTGGGATTTTAGCTGGTATTACATTGAATCTATAAATCAACTTTGGTAGAATTTAGATCATAACTATATTTACTCTTCCAATCCATGAACAAAGTATGCCCTTCCATACATTTAGGTCTTCCATGATTTCTTTAAGCAATTTCTTGTAAAATTTGTGTTCTTAGTTAAATCTACTCCTATAGGTTTGATTCTTTTGGTTGCTAGTATAATGGAATATTTTCCCTGGATTTCTTCCTCACATAGCCCAGTACTAGTGTATAGAAACACTACTGATTTTTGGGTGTTGATCTTGTACCCTGTGATGTGGCTGTACTCATTTATTAGCTCCTGTAACTTTGCTTTAGGTTTTTCAGGATTTTCAACATACAGTATCATAACATTTGCAAACAGTGGGAGACTTTCTTTTTCCTTTCCTCTTTGGATGCTTTTCTTGTCTAACTGCTCTGGCTAGAACTTCCAGCACAATGTTGAATAACAATGGTGACAGTGAGCATCCTTGTCTTGCTCCTGATCTTAGAAGGAAAACTTCCAGTCTTTCCCCATCGAAGATGATTTTAGCTGTGGTTTTTTTTTTTCACATATTCCCTTATCACGTTGAGGAAGTTCTCTTCTATTCCTATCTTCTGAAGTGTTTTCATCAAGAAAGGATGTTGAATTTCATCAAATGCCTTTTCTGCATCAATCGAGATGATTGTGTGGTTTTTCCGCTTTGATTTATTGATGTGGTGTATTATAGGAATTGATTTTCTTGTGTTGAGCCAGTCTTGCATACCTGAACAAATCCCACTTGGGCACGGTGTATAATTCTTTTAATGTAGCTGGATTCGATTTGCAAGTATTTTGTTGTGGATTTTTGCTTCCATATTCATTAAAGAGATTGGTCTGTATTTTTCTTTTCTTGCAGTACCTTTATCTGGCTTTGGTATTAGGGTGATGTTGGCTTCATAAAATGAGTCAAGTAGCTTTCCCTCATCTTCAATTTTTTTTAAGAGTTTGAGAAGGATTGGTACTAATTCTTTCTTGAATGCTTGGTTGAATTCCAGCATGTGAAACCATTTGGTCCTGGACTTTTCTTCTTGGGGAGCTTCTTGATGACTAATTCAACCTCTTTACTCGTGATTGGTTTGTGGAGGTCATCTATTTCTTCTCAAGTCAATAATGATGGTTGTAAATGCTTTTCTAGGAAGCTGTCTATCTATCTATATTGTTTAGTTTATTAGCATATAGTTGCTCATAGGAGCCTCCATTACTTCATTTATTTCTGTGGGGCCAATGATTATGTTCTGCCTCTCATTTCTGATTTTATTTATTTGCATGCTATTTTATTTTTGTCAACCTGGCTAAAGGTCCATGATTTTATTGATTTTTCTCAAAGAACCAACTTGTAGTTTTGTTGATTTTCTATACTGTTTTCCTATTCTCAGTTTCATTTATTTCTGTAATCTTTGTTATTTCTTTCCTTGCGTTTGCTCTGGGGTTAGTTTGCTGGTCTTTCTCTAGTTCTTCCAGGTGAACAGTCAGTCCTCAAGTTTTCATCTTTCTTCTTTTTTAATATAGGTATGTAGGGCAATAAATTTCCCTCTTAGCACCAACTTTGCTGCATCCCATAAGTTTTGATATGTTGTGTTTTCATTTTCCTTTGCCTCAAGATATTTACTGATTCCTGTTTTAATTTCTTACTTGATCCTTCTGTTGTTTAAGAGGGTTGTTTTACCTCCACATATATGCGAATTTTCCAGCCCTCTGCCTGTTACTCTTTACAACTTCATTCCACTATGACCTGAGAAAGTGTTTCATATAATTTCAATCTTTTAAAATTTACTGAGACTTGCTTTGTGACTAAGTATATGGTCTATTTTTGAGAATGATCCATACACACTGAAGAAAAATGTGTACCCTGCTTTCGTGGGGTGTAATGTTCTGTAAATGCCTGTTCAGTTTAGTTCACTTATTGTACTATTCAAAATGTCTGTTTCCTTACTGATCCTTTGTCTAGATGTTCTATCCATTGATGAGAGCGGTCAATTGAACTCTCCAACTATTATTGTAGAGGTGTCTACTACTCCCTTCAGTATTGTCGGTGCTTGTCTCATGCATTTTGGGGCACTCTGGCTAAGCGCATAAACATTTGTGATTGTTATGTCTTCTTGATGAATTGTTCCTTTATTAATACACAGTGTCCTTCTTTGTCTCTTTAAATGTTTTACATTTGAAATCTAATTTGTTGGCTATCAGTATAGCTACCACTCTTTTCAGGTTATTGTTTGTGTGAAGTATCTTTTTCTATCCCTTCACTATCAATCTGTTTTTGTTATTGGGTCTAGAGTGACTCTCTTGTAGACAGCATATAGATGAGTCCTGCTTTTTTAATCCATTCTGCCAGTCTACGTGTTTTGACTGAGGAGTTAAATCATCAACATTCAATGTTATTACTGTAAAGGCAGTGCTTTCTTCTACCATTTTGTCTTTGGAATTTTCATGGGTTTCATGGGTAGATGACATACCTCATTTTTCTCTCTTTTTATCCTTACTGATAGTCTTCATTTTTATACTCTTCTCCAGACTGTTCTCTCCTCTTTTCTATCTGCCTGTAGTGCTCCCTTTAATATTTCTTGTAAAGATGGTCTCTTAGTCACGAACTCTCTCACTTACTGACAAAATATTTTAAATTCCCTTTCATTTTTGAAGGACAACTTTGATGGGTACAGAGTTCTTGGCTGGCAGTTTTTCTCTTTCAGAATCTTAAATATATAATACCACTGCCTTTTCACCTCCATGGTTTCTGCTGAGAAATCTGCACATAGTCTTATCAAGCTTCCCTTTACATGATGGATTGCTTTTCTCCTGCTGCTTTCAGAATTCTTTGTTTGTGACAATCTGATTAGTAAGTGTCTTGGCGTAGGTCTATTTGGATCTGCTCTGTTTGAGGTACACTGCACTTCTTGGATCTGTAATTTTGTATCTTTCATACGAGATGGGAAATTTTCAGTGATTATTTTCTCCATTAGTCTTTCTGTCCCATTCCCCTTCTCTTCTCTTCTGTGGACACCCATAACACATATATTCATGCATTCATCTTATCATTCAATTCCCTGAACTCTGCTCATATTTTTCCATTCTTTTCCCTATCTTTTTTATTGTATGTAGGAACTGAGATGTCCTGTCCTCTAGTTCACTAACCCTTTCTTCTGACTCTTCAAATCTGTTGTTGTAGGTCTCCACTGTGTTTTTCATCTCTTCTATTGTGCCTTTTATTCCCATAAGGTCAGTCTTTTGTTTTTTCACACTTTCAAGTTCTTCCTTATGTTCACCTAATATCTTTTTATCACTTCATCTCATTTGCCATATCTTCCCTCCATTTGTTGATTTGATCTTAACTTTTTTTGTGTGCAAAATAATAGATACACAAAAAAGAAATAAATGTCCAAGTACATTTTAACACATAGTTATACAACAGATTTGAAAGTTTGGTATGAGTTACAGTTTCACGATTTTTTCTTCTAGCTGCTCCAAGACATTGGAGACCAAAAGAAAATATTAATATATTGACTCAGCATTCACATTTACTCCTCCTTCTCTCTGTTTTTTCTTTTTTTCATGAAAAATAACATATATACAAAAAAGCAATAGATTTCAAAGTACATTGCAATGATTAGTTGTAGAACAGTTATAGAACAGATTCCAGAATTTGGTATGGGTTACAATTTCACATTTTTTATTTCTAGCTGCTCTGAGGTACCATAGACTAAAAGAAGTATCAATGAACTGATTCAGCACTTACACTCATTTGTTAAAGCTGAACTTCTCTGTATAACTCCACCATCACTTCTAATCTTTCTCCCACTCTTTAGGCATATTTGGACTATGCCCATTCTAACTTTTTCATGTTGGAAGGGGCTGTTGATAATAAAGGATAGGGGGATGGAATTAATTGATGTTCTGGAAAGGCTGGTCCTTCTGCATTTCATGACTTATCTGGTCCAGTGACCCATCTGGAGGTTGAAGTTACCCTAGTGCATGGAACCTTTGTAGAATCTTATATAATGCCTTAGGTATTCTTTGGGATTGGCTGGAATGGTTGTGGTTAGGGTTTGGCAAGTTGTGATAGTAGTAATGTCTAACTGAACTTTGCATAAGAGTGACCTTCAAAGTAGCTTCTTGACTCTATTTGAACTCTCTCAGCCACTGATATTTTGTTACACTACTTTTCTACCTTTTGGTAAGGATGGCATTGTTGATCCCATGGGGCCAGGGCCAGGCTAATTCCTGGGGGTCATCTTCCATGCTGTCAGGGAGACTTTCATCCCTACATATCTTGTCCCATGGAGGGGGGAGAGCAATTTTCCCCCTCAGTTTCACTAACCAAGTTGTGCTTAGAGAGAGAGAGAGGCCACTCTCAGCAACAAAAGGGGTCCTCAGGAGGTGACTCTCAGGCATACCTATAGGTAGGCTAAGTTCTCTGCTACATATATAAGCTTCACAAGAGTAACCTTCAAGATCAAGGGCTTGCTACTTAAAATTAGGTCTAAGAGTCACCCCCAAGAGAACCTCTTTTATTGCTCAGATGTGGACTCTCTCTCCAGCTAACACAACAAGCAAACTGACCACCCTCCCCTGTCTACGTGGGACATGACTCCCAGGGGTGTGGACCTTCCTGGCAACATGGGACAGAAATCCTGGAATGAACTGAGACTCAGCATCAAGGGATTGAAAAAAAACCCTAGAATGAGCTGAGACTCAGGATCAAGGGATTGAGAAAGCCTTCTCGACCAAGAGGGGGAAGAGTGAAATGAGACAAAATAAAGCGTCAATGGCTAAGAGATTCCAAACAGAGTTGAGAGGCTATTCTGGAGGTTATTTTTTAGCATTAAATAGATATCACCTTGCTAGTCAAGATGTAATGGAGAGGCTGGAGAGAACTGTCTGAAAATGTAGAGCTGTGTTCCAGTAGCCATGCTTATTGAGACAATTGTATAATGATATAGCTTTCACAATGTGACTGTGTGATTGTGAAAATCTTGTGTCCGATGCTCCTTTTATCTACCTTATTAAGACGAGTAAAACATATGGAATAAAATTAAATAATAGGGGGAACAAATGTTAAAATAAATTTAATTTGAAATGCTGGTGATCAGTGAAGGGAAGGGGTAAGAGGTATGGTATGTATAAATTTTTTTTCTGTTTTCATTTTTTTCTTTTTCTGAATAGATGCAAACATTCCAAAAAATGATCATGATGATGAATATGCAACTATGCGATATTGTAAATTATTGATTATATATGTGGAACGGAATGATCATATGTTAAGAATGTTTGTGTTTCTTTATTGTCATATTTTAAAAAGGAATTTTAAAATTAATTTAAAAAATTAAAAAAACCAAAAAAACAAAAAGATCAAGGGCGTGGCCTTTGGGTGTCCCTAAAGTTTGATATAGTATCAGGGATTTTGCCAGCGGTAAAGTTTAATAGTTACATATTTTTTCTGCCATCCCTCAAGGGACTTTGCCAATACTTTTAGATTATCTGCTTTATATAGTCTAGGATGTATCAAGGTATCACAATAAGTTATATAGGATTAAAGGCCCTCATTGTTATTCTTGGCTTCCCATGTTTCAATTGTTTAAATGAGCTATCCAGACAGGTTGAGTTAGACTATGTGCTACTGAAAATTTAGATTCCAGACAAAATAAACCTTTCTTTGGTCTCAAAAAGTAGGTGCATTGATTTGATTTTTGATATGATTTTGTATGTCTGTTTGAATATCCTTAATTAGTTGTTTCAACTCCTGTATTTCATTTGAAATGTTGGTCTGTTGCTTTGACTGGGCCATATCTTTGTTTTTCCCAGTTATTTTTTGCTGGTGTCCATGCAACTGATTTCCTTAATTAGTTCATTCTGGAGGTTGTTTTCACATTTTTCTGGTGTTTTCTTGTGGGTTGGCTTTGTTCTCCTTCTGTTCTTTGACATTCAGTTCAACTTATTCTAGACCTTCAGCATAGCTTCTGTTTAATTGATCAGAATTTTTCAACTCTTGTTTTTCTGATTCTTGCCCTGCCTATATGGAATATTTTTTTTTGAGAAGGTCTCCTCAAATATGATCAATCCCACACAGATTTTCAGACCAGACAGGCTGTGTCTCAGGAGGGTCTAACCAGTAATAAATCTTCCTAAGAGGAGACCCAACAGATTGTTAGACATTCCTATGAAGTCTTTAGACTCTGTGCCTTTTCTACACTGCCCAGCATGTGGTGCTTGTCAGCTTGCTGCTTCCCACCAGCATAAAATGATGTAGTGCCTTCAATTCTCAGCAGCCTCTCCCTGACAGTTGCATGGTTGAGACAGATGCTAAGGTAGGAGGTGGGCTTAGGTTGCTTCTGTTTTTCAGCCCCTGGGGTCTGAATTTCTGGAAAGAGGGCCACCACTTACTTAGTTGGGCCCTGCCCTCCTTTTCTTGGAGAAGATATGCTCTTTAGGAAATGATCCCCATTCACCTGACTAGTTATTTTGTCTCTAGTAATCCTTGCTTTGGGCAGTGCTGAAGCCTAAAAACACTGGCAGTTCTATCTAATGAGCTGTTAAGAAAAAAAAAAAAAGATCAAAAAAGTGTTTTCAGAGCTAGACCCCAGCTTCCTGGGATTGCCAATCAAGACCTGGAGTTGGTACACAGTTCTATGCATCCTTAGGGTTTATGTGGCCTCTTTTCTTGGGGCCCAGCCCTTTGCCAGTATCTTGTGCTGTCCAACTCAAAGTGCCTGATTTGTTTTGTTTTGTTTTCCAACAGTCCTGTCCCTCTCTGCCAGGGACAGAGTTCCTTTAGTGCTTATTCCAGTTTTATCTGTGCTCAGGGCCTGTTTTCAGCAGTCCACATGTGTTAATCAAGTCCACAACTGGGGCTTGGTTGAGCTACCTTCCTTGCTCTTAATAGGGTCTGTTTCTTTTTCTCTCAGGGAACCAGCCTGTTCCTGTAGGAGAGAGGTACCAGCCTCCACAGACTTACAGTTCTGTGTGGGATCTCAGCCGTTTCACCTAAGTCCAGACTGTTGTATTACATGCGTCTGGTCATGACTATTTACTAATTCCTGGCTATTTGCTAGCTGCCTTAGAGGATGAACTAAATTCTACACATAGCTACACTACCATCTTCTTCCCAAGCTTTGTTCTGAGACGTTCTGAAGAAGTAAAAACCTTGAGATTTGACATTGTAGTTTTAGAAATGATCTTATACTCCTTTTTAATTAACTGGCAGGTGTTAATACCCTGTGTCACCAGAAAAACAAGTCAGCCCTGACTCAGAGCATATTAAAACACATGGATGCTCCCATAAATATTTGTTAAATGATTTAACTCTAAGTAGGGATCAGAGAAGACCTCACACGAGTGGCATTTGGCCAAATTACTAATTTTAGAAAAATTAGGATTTTAGAAGGCAGAAGGCCTAAGAGGCAGAATGTTGATGGATACATTTCAAGGTGAAGGCACAACATGAAAAGAGATATGAGAGCCTAAAAGGGTACTGTGGGTGGAATGGGCAAAGTAATTCAGTCATCTCCTAGCCTGTTAATGCTGGTCTTCCAAGTCCTTTTAAATACCCATCTCTTTCCACCTGCACCATCATCCCAGATCAAAGAACCATTTTCTTTCACATGGACTCCTAAATGGCTTTCAGGCATCCACTTTTTGCCCCTCCTATGTAACCCCATACTTCACCAGGTTACAATACCAAATCTGACTGTGTCACTCCTGCCTGAAGTCTTCAATTGCTTCCTCTTGCTCTATGAATAACAATCTACACACTGTACTTGGCTTAGAGACCCTTTCATGCAGTAGCCCACACCTAGCCTCTCCAACCCCACTTCTGCCCTCCCTTCCTGCCCACTGCCTCCAAACCACACTGCCTTCTTTCATCTTCTCTGGGTGCCCTTAGATAGGCAGTTCCTCTGTAGGGAAAGCTCCCTTACACACCCATCCCTTACCTTATACTGTATTTATGCTATTAGTCTTTGAAAGATCAATTACTCTAGAGAAATCTTCCTTGACTCCTCTCCAAAACTCCAGCCTAGAAATCTTTTCACCTGTTAATGACGTACCACATTTCTCTTTTAGAACCTTCATCCCAATGCAAATGCAAATTATTTAACATTATGGTTAATATGTAAGGCAGGAGCTGTGCCAGTCTGGTTGGTTCCAAATCATCAGCTCAGTGCTTGGTGCAAGGGAAGTGGAATGCCCAATATATGAGGCTGGAAAGCAGAATGGGTAAAAAATGAGAAAGTCCTTAAAAGCCAGGAAGTCATGGGACCTTTATTCTGTAACCAGCTGGAAGGAAGCAAAGCAGATAGCTGGCCCCTGACACTTGCTATTGGAACTAAGGCACTGTTCTGGACACCAACAGAGATGGCTGACTCAGCTTTACTACCCTGTAAAGGAAGCAGGAAACACAAGTTCTGCTTTCCTACCACCTTGCTTCCAATTGAGAAGCCCTGAAAGCAGGAGCACTACTCGGCAATGCATCTCAGCAAGATGACAGAGCTTGCCATCTCACTTACTTTCTGAGTGATTTGGTCTATCCACCAATAACTTTGGGTGGGTATCTCCCTGATCTACGAACAGAGATTACACCATGTGAGGTAAGTGCATGTTTCCATAGGTATTCTCAAACTTTGGACTCCTAAATTACCCAATTCTGATAAAAGACAATCCCCTCTCAATAAAAGTCCCTATTTTCACCACTTCTCCCCAACCCCCATGCCTTCAGGCAAAGTCAATCTACTCCTGGCAATTACTGTCACCAATTGCAGACCTTTGTTTTCCCCCACTTCTCAGCTCTGGCCCCTCCAGGTTGTTTCCCTGCCCAGGAACAGACTACCCCAGTCAACCATTACACAAATACTCTTGTCACACTCTTGCCCATAGTATCAGGTAAATACAACTGGAAGAATCAACAATTTTACTGAGATTTAGCCTGTTAGTGTGAATTCCTTAAAATCCCCTATCCTTTTAATTGTGAAATATAACATATATACAAAAAATAAATAAATAAACAAAAAGGTAATTTCTTCACATGTGACAATGTGGATGAATCTTGAAAATATATACTAAGTGAAAGAAGCCAGACACAAAAGGCCACATATTGTATGATTCCATTTATTTTACATATCTAGAATAGTTAAATGCATAGAGACAGAAAGCAGATAAGTGGTTACTAGGTACTAAAGGAGGGGGAAATGTGGAATGACTACGTAATGGGTACCAGGGTCTTCTTTGGGGATGATGAAAATGTTCTGAAATTAGATAGAGATGATAGTTGCACAACACTGTGACTGTACTTAACGCCAATGAATTGACACTTCTAAATGGTAAATTTTATGTTATATAAATTTCACCTCAATTTAAAAAATTAAGAAGAAGAAAAAAAATCAAATACTACTACTAAAAAAAAAAAGCCACCCTTTTTCCTCCTAGTCTCTAAGGAAATTCTTTTCACACCTCTGCTTGCACTCTGGATCCTTTCCTTCAAGAATTGATTCATCTTATCTTTTCTCACCTTCAATTTCCTCTTCCCAGGGGGTCCTTTTTCCTGTTGGCAAATCTGTTCCAATATCCCCAACCTAAAAATCCTATCCTGAAACTCTTTTCCCCTTAAATCTCATCAAGAGCCATCTCAAGAGCTCATAAACACACACACACACACACACACACACACACAATCACATACAGACACAACAAACATCCAATATCAACAGCCTCCACTTTTCATTCCCTCTCATCCATCTATTTCTAGCAGTAAGGCAGCCTACATATGAAACTGAAACCTACGTGCTACAACACCTCTAAAATTGACAGATAAAATATTTTAAACACCTTTGCAGAAATGAATGGACTTTGAGGTCAGAAATGTGGTTAGATAGACACTAGCCACATGTGGCTATTTAAATTAATTAAAATTAAATAAAACTAAAAATTTGGTTCCTCAGTTGCATTAGTCATATTTCAAGTATTTAACCTCATGTGACTGTAGTGAGCACTATATTGGACTGTGCAAAAATCCCATGGGAAAAAAATCACAGTAACTAGAAATAGAGTAGCTCAATGTATACTTATACCTGATTCATGTATCATAGAACCTGAAATTATAAACGTCTTGAAAAAATTTCCCAGATTAAATAAAGGGAGGTTAACACCATATTTATTAGTCTCCAAAGTAGATCTCTACCTGATCAAACTTTATACCAAAAAAAGCCAGAAGAACATTTTTGCAACACATGGAATTACAGGTCAGTTACACAAAATAAAATTCAGGTGGAAATGTGAAATATGGTGCAGCAAATTTTTTTTTTAAATACAAAAGCAATGACCAAAATCAACAGTAAAAAAGGGTCATGAATAAAAAAGAAATCAGCTCTTTTTAAACTATTCCAAAAGTCAGCCAAGCTGACACAAAATCATAGTGTATAATATTATAATATTACATAATGTAAAGATAGCAAGCAGAAAGGGGTGAATAAAAAAATAAAATGAATGCGTATAATGTATTTATGCTACACTGAGATCTCAATCTCTTTATTTACTCCTTTTCACTTCATTTATTTTAAAAATTAACCAGTACAGTCTTCTAATAGAGAACCAGCCACCCAACCAACCAGTGTTGTTAGGACATGAATTTACTTTTAACTATTATCCTATTTAAGTAGGACACCCAACAGATATTTTTGTTTGATAAAATGACCAAAAGCAGTCCATCTGATAAAGTTCAAATGAGGTGACATACAGATATCTCATGGCATAAAGAAATTTACTCATACAGAAGCAAACAGGAGAAAAAATTATAAAAGGAAAAAAAAAAGATGTTTCTAACAACGAAGCAGGATTGTCCTTATTTAAAATGCAATATAGAAGCAAAAACCTAAAATTGTGGAATTGTAACCCATACCAAACTCTAAAATCTGTTCTACAACTAATTGTTGTGCTATGCTTTGAAATTTATATCTTTTTTGTATATTTGTTATTTGTCACAAAAAAAGAAAAAAAAGTGATGATAAAAATATATATATTCCTTCTAGCCTCCAATGTTCTAAAGCAGCTGGAAGGAAAAATCTGAGATGATGTATACCATTTCAGATGTATGGTAGCCCATGACAAACTCTGGGATCTGTCCTATAACTACTTGTTGAAGAGTGCTTTGAAAATTATATTTTTTTCCTTTCTTTGCTTTGTGTACATGTTATATTATACAATAAAAAAAGTTTTAAAAAATGCAATATAGAGGACCTATTAGAACAGCAGTTCTCGAAGTTTAGTCCAGAGATTCCTGAGGGTCCCTGGCTCTTTTCAGGAGGTTCTGTCAGATCAAAACTCTTTTCATAATTCTACCAAGATCACTTGACCCTTTATTCTCATTCCCTCAAGAGTAAACGGCAAAGTTTTTCAGAGTCTACATGACGTGTGATATTTCAACAGACTGAATGCAGAAGTAGATAGGGGAATCCAGCTGTCTTCCCTTAAGCCAGACATTTAAGAGTAAATATTTTAGTCTTATTCATTACTGTATTGTATTAAAATACAGCCATTTTAGAAACCAGCTACCAAAAATGAGTAAAACTTATAATTACTAAGTATTTTATAATTAAAAGCATTCTGTAAAATAATTATATTTTTACCAGTTCACCACTAATTCATCAAATTATACAAAGTATGGAAGTAAAAGAAATGTAACATGACTAATCAAACAGGAATAAACTGATTTTTACACTGCTGTGTGGGCATAAAAACTCTGAAAGTTTCTTTAATCAAAGCATATGACTCTCTTTTCCACATGAGGACATACTTTGTGAAAACTCTAACTCATCAAATACTAAAATTTTAAATCATAAGTAGTGAGAGAAGCAAGTTCCCTGTGGTTAAAGCATCACATTAGGTAATATGTAAATAGAATGCACTCAATCACCAACACCAAACAAATGCTTAAGTGTTTATATAAGCGAAGGAGAGAAAACAAGTGTAGAACGGAAAGACATAAAAATTAATTTTCCTGACTTCAACTAGCCACAACAAATATCCTTTTTAAAAAAAACCACGTTGTTACATACTTCATAAGTTTATTCTGTCTTAGAGCTGCATAATATTCCATTGTATGTATATACCACAGTTTGTTTAGCCACTCGTCTGTTAATGGACATTTTGGCTGTTTCCATCTCCTTGCAATTGTAAATAACGCTGCTATAAACATTGGTGTGCAAATGTCCGTTTGTGTCTTTGCCCTTAAGTCCTCTGAGTAGATACCTAGAACATTACACCCCACAACAGCAGGATACACCTTTTTCTCAAGTGCTCATGGACCATTCTCAAGGATAGAACGTATGCTGGGTCACAAAGCAAGCCTCAAAAAATTTAAAAAGCTTGAAATCATGCAAAACACTTTTTCAGATCTTAAAGGAGTGAAGTTGGAAATCAATAATAGGAAGAAGGCCAGAAAATTCACAAATACACGGAGGCTCAACAACACACTCTTAAACAACCAGTGGGTCAAGGAAGAAATTACAAAAGAAATCAGTAAATATCTCAAGGCAAACAAAAGTGAAAACACAACATATCAGAATTTAAGGGATGCAGTAAAGGCAGTGCTAGGAGGGAAATTTATTGCCCTAAATGACTATATCAAAAAAGAAAGAGCAAAAATAAAGGAATTAACTGTTCACTTGGAAGAACTACAGAAAAAAACAGCAAACTAACCCCAAAGCAAACAAAAGGAAAGAAGTAACAAAAATTAGAACAGAAATAAATGAAACTGAGAACATGAAAACAATCAACAAAATCAAGAAACCAGAAGCTGGTACTATGAGAAAAGCAATAAGATTGATGGACCCTTAGCAAGGTTGACAAAAAGAAGATGACAGAGGATGCAAATAAATAAAATCAGAAATGGAAGAAGAGACATAACCATTGGCCCTACAAAAATAAAGGAGGTGATGAGAGGATACTATGAACAACTTTATGCTAATAAACTAGACAACACAGATGAAATAGACAACTTCTTAGAATGGTATGAACAGCCAACATTGACAAGAAGAAATAGATAAACCAATCACAGGTAAAGAAATTGAATTTGTCATTAAGAAGCTCCCCCAAAAGAAAAGTCCAGGACTAGATGGCTTCATGTGTAAATTTTACCAAACATTCAAGAAACAATTAGTACCAAACCTGATCAAACTCTTCAAAAAAATTGAAGAGGAGGGAAGTTTACCTAACTCATTGTATGAAGCCAACATCACCCTCATACCAAAGCCAGACAAAGATACTACAAGAAAAGAGAATGACAGACCAACCTCTCTAATGAATATACATGCAAAAACCCTCAACAAAATTCTTGCAAATCGAATTCAGCAGCACATTAAAAGAATTATACACCATGACCAAGGAGGATTCATCCCAGGTACACAAGAATGGTTCAACATATGAAAATCACTTAATGTAATACACCACATCAAGAAATCAAAGCAGAAAAACCACACGAACATCTCAATTGATGCAAGAAAGGCATATGACAAAATTCAATATCCTTTCTTGCTGAAACACTTCAAAGGATAAGAACAGAAGGGAACTTCCTCAACATGATAAAGGGAATATATGAAAAATTCACAGCTAATATCATCCTCAATGGGGAAAAACTGAAAACTTTCCCCCTAGGTCCAGAAACAAGACAAGGATATCCACTGTCACCGTTGTTATTCAACATTGTGTTGGAATTTTTAGCCAGAGCAATTAGAAAAGAAAAAGAAAAACATCAAAATTGGAAAGGAAGAAGTAAAACTTTCACTCTTTGCAGAAGATATGATACTGTATGTCAAAAACCCCCAAAAATTCACAGCAAAACTATCAGAGCTAAGAAATGAGTACAGCAATGTGGCATGTTACAAGACCAACACTAAAAAATCTGTAGTGTTTCTACACAATAGTAGTGAGAAATCTGAGGAGGAAATCAAGAAAAAAACTCCATTTATAATTGCAACCAAAAGAATAAAATATTTAGGAATAAATTTAACTAAGGAAACAAAAGACCTATACAAAGAAAACAACAAGAAATTGCTAAAAGAAATCACAGAAGACCTAAATAAATGGAAGGGCATATTGTGTTCATGGACTGGAAGGTTAAATATAGTTAAGATGTCAATTCTACCTAACTTGATTTATACATTCAAATGCAATACCAATTAAAATCCCCAAAACTTACTTTCCCATAATAGAAAATCCAATAACCAAATTTATCTGGAAGGGCAGGGTGCCCCAAATAGTTAAAAATATTCTGAGAAAGAAAAATGAAGTCAGAGATCTTATACTACCTGCCTTTAAAGGGTATTACGAAACTACAGTGGTCAAAACAGCACGGTACTGGCATAAAGAGAGATATACTGACCAATGGAATCAAATAGAGTATTCAGATATAGACCCTCTCATCTGCGGACAATTGATCTTTGATGAGGGAGTCAAGCCAACTCACCCGGGACAAAACAGTCTCTTCAACAAATGGTGCCTGGAGAACTGGATATCCACATACAAAATTAAAGAGATCCATATCTCACACCCTATACAAAAATTAACCCAAAATGGATCAAAGACCTAAACATTAGATCTAAAACCATAAAATTTTTAGAAAAAAATGTAGGGAAATATCTTATAAATCTTATAATATGAGGTAGTTTCCTAGATCTCACACCAAAAGCATGAACACTGAACAAAGAAATAGAAAAATGGGAACTCCTCAAAATTAAATACTTCTGTGCATCAAAGAACTTTGTCAAGAAAGTAAAAAGACAGCCTGCACAGTGGGAGACAATATTTATAAACAATATAACAGATAAGGGTCTAGTATCCAGAATATATAAAGAGATTGTTCAACTCAACAACAGAAAGACAAACAACCCAATAAAAAAAAATGGGCAAAGACATGAACAGACACTTCTCAGAAGAGGACATTCAAATGGCTAAAAGGCACATGAAAAGATGCTCAACTTCCCTGGCTATTTGGGAAATGCAAATCAAAACCACAATGATGTATCACCTGACAAACATTAGAATGGCCATTATCAATAAAACAGAAAACAACAAGTGCTCAAGAGGATGTGGAGAAAGAGGCAAACTTAGCCCCTGTTGGTGGGAATGTAAAATGGTACAACCACTGTGGAAGGCAGTTTGGCAGTTCCTCAGGAAGCTAAGTATAGAACTGCCATATGATATGGCAATATCTATTCAGAGGACATGAGGACAAGGACACAAATGGACATTTGCACACCAATGCTTATAGCAGCATTATTTACAATTGTCAAGGGATGGAAACAGCCCAAATGTCCATCAATAGACAAATGGCTAAACAAGCTGTGGTATATACACTGGATGGAATATTACACAGCTGTAAGACAGAATAAAGTTATGAAGCATGTAACAACATGGATGGACTGTGGGGACATTATGCTGAGGGATTAGCCAGAAACAAAAGGAGAAATACTGTATGATCTCACTGATATGAACTGACATTAATGAATAAACTTGGAGAATTTCAGTTAAGAACAGAGGCCATCAAGAGACAGAAATAGGGTAGACTTTGGGTAATTGAAGCTGAAGGGATACAGATTGTGCAACTGGACTGATTGTAAAAATTCAGAAATGGATAGCACAATACTACCTAACTGTAGCACAATAATGTTAGTACACTGAATGAAGCTGAATGTAAGAATGATAGAGGGAGGAAGGCTGGGGGAACAAATGAAACCAAAAGAAAAGATAAACGATAAAGACTGAGATGCTATAATCTAGGAATGCCTACAGTGTACAATGATAGTGACTAATGTACAAATTAAAAAATGTTTTTACATGAGGAAGAACAAAGGAATGTCAACATTACAGGGTATTCTAGTTTGCTAGCTGCCGGAATGCAATAGACCAGAGACGGATTGGCTTTAAATAAAAGGGGATTTATTTTGTTAGTTCTTCAGAGGAAAGGTAGCTAATTTTCGACTGAGGTTCTTTCTTATGAGGGAAGGCACAGGGTGGTCTCTGCTGTCCTTCTCTCCAGGCCTCTGGGTTCCAACGTCTTTTCCCGGGGTGATTCCTTTCTGTATCTCCAAAGGCCTGGGCTGAGCTGTGAATACTGAGATGAGGTATGCCAAGCTGCTTGGGCTGTGCTACGTTGAGCTCTCTCATTTAGGCACCAGTCAATTAACTCAAACATCACTCACTGCAGCAGGCATGCCTCCTAACTGACTGAAGATGTAACGAGCAACAGATGAGGTTCATGTACCATTGGCTCACGTCCGCAGCAACAAAACTAGATGCCTTCACCTGGCCAAGTTGACAACTGAATCTAACTACCACAAAGGGTGCTGAAAAGAGATGGTAATTCATATTTTAAAACTTTAACTTATGCATGAGACTAAAGAAAAAGATGTTTATTTGGTTCAAAATTTATATTTTGACTAGTGTATTTCCTAATATGTAGACAGCTTAACTGAACACCATAAGTACATGGAACGTTGAGTAGGACATGAGATTTCGTAGGTTTGTCTAGAGTGATGCCCCGATAAATCCCAGAGTGATCTGAACAGTGAATAAAGAACTATTTCTAAATATTTCCCCTTGGGGGAATGGGGAGAAGGGAAATCCAACCTCCTCATTTAGAGAATTCCTGATATTCTCACACAGTGGGGACAACCTAGGCGAAGCTCTCAATCTTGGGGTTTGTTCATATGAAACTTATTCCTGAAAAGGATAGACTAAGCCTACTTAAAATTAGGCCTAAGAGTCATCCCCAGAGACTTCTGTTTCTCAGATGTGGCCTATCTCTCTTTCTGCCAATACAGCAAGCAAACTCACCACTCTCCCCCTCTCTACGACATGACTACTAGGGGTGTAAACTTCCCTGGCAATGTGGGACAGAAATCCTAGAACAAGGTGGGACTCAGCATCAAGGGACTGAGAAAATCTTCTCAACCTAAAGTGGAAGAGAAATGAGGCAAAATAAAGTGGTAGTGGTTGAGAGATTTCAAACAGAGTCGAGAAGTTATCCTGGAGGTTATTCTTACGCATTTTGTAGATATCTCCCTTTTAGTTTAAGGTGTTATTAGAGAGGCTAGAGGGAAGTGAATGAAACCGTGGAGCTGTGTTCAGTAGCCATGTTTCATGAAGATGAATATATAATGATATAGCTTTCACAATGTGACTATGAGATTGTGAAAACCTTGTGTCTGATGCTCCTTTTATCTGTGATATTGACAGATGAGTAAAAAATATGAATTAAAAATAAATAATAAGGGGAGCAAATGTCAAAATAAATTGATTTGATTGGAATACTAGTGAACAATGAAGGGGAGTAGTAAGGGGTACAGAAAAAAGCCTCGGGGAAGGGAATAAAGGTTAAAGTCTTTTGAGTAGATGGAAATATTAGTGGTAAATGAGGGAGGGGTAAGGGGTGTGAGTTTTTTCTTTTTTCTTCTTTTCCGGGGTGATGCAAATGTTCTAAAAGAATGATCATGGTGATGAATACACTACTATGTGATGATATTGTGAGCCACTGGTTATACACCATACACAGAATGTTTATATGGTAAGAATATTCATGTTTGTATGTTGTTTTGGTTTGATAACACAAAATAATTTTTTTTTTAATTGCATGAAAAGAAACAAAAACAAAAAAACAGAGTGACAGTTTCCACCGTTATTTTATCAGGGAATAGTTGGTTGCCTAGACACCAGAGTTCACACTCTGTTCCCTTTCTGGGCACAGTCCTACCAGTGAGGTATTTTCCCTGCATATGCTATTGGAAAGCTCTACAAGATTTGCAAATAAGCAATGCCTTGTAAAATAACAGCATATCACCTGTGCTCCTGGGCAGGTGGCATGCCTAGCAATTTGAATCATCTGAGAGTTGTAGCTGCTCTCCTCCCTCAGTTGAGAGGAGGGAACAGCAACACCAAGCAGGGAAGCAGACGAGCTGCCTCCCAGTGTGGGTTCTTTATTTGTACAGTATTGTATACACTCAGGATTTTCAGGCTATCAGTGTGCACACACTTTTACAGAGCCACCAGCCCAGATTATAGAATGGACTGTATTTGAAAGGTATATATGTACTGAAAGGGAAATTCATGCAAATAAGCTAGATATCTATTACATGCCAGACAATATACATACACTGAGGATGCAGAAATAAACTCACCCCATGTCAGATTCGGGCAAAGCACTACACAGGTACAGCCTCACTTAATTATTATGAATGAAGAAAAGGAAAGCACCTGTCATTCTCACTTTAAAACTGAGGAAATCAAGGTTAAGAGAAGTTAGGTATTATAACCAAGATTATACAGCTAGGAGGGCTGAGGAGATCTATTCAGCCAAAAGGATCAAAGGTTCTTTTTTTTTTTTTTTTAACATGGGTAGGCACTGGGAATCGAACCCAGGTCCTCTGGCATGGCAGGCAAGCGTTCTTGCCTGCTGAGCCACCGTGGCCCAGACGATCAAAGGTTCTTGAGGATGCGAAATATGATTTAAGAAGGACAGGGCTTGTTCTGTTGTTATTTTGTTTCCCTTTTGCATTCTGTTGATTTCTGGTAGGGGGTAATTGATGAGGAAGCCATCCAAATACAGCATGTATGGCATAGAGATGGGAGCAAACATGGTGAACTTGAAGAAAGGGAAGTCTGTAGTGTGTTCAGAGTGAAAGGTATGGGCAAGAACACGGCAGGAGGTGAAGCTGGATCAGGATGGACTGAAAAGGGAGCAAATGAAGGCTTTTAGGGGCTGGAGTGAACACGCCAGAAGACCATTGTCAACAGAGTACAGCCTACAACACAGGGGAGACAGAAAGAGGCAGGGAGAAACTGCAACTGACCAGGAAGGAAACAGAGGAGGGAGGGCAGCTGAAAGGAGTCATAATGGATATTACTAAGTTAGTATTGGTACATGTGTTGGGGGGAACAGAAGAGGGGGATGCTGATGAGAGAGAAGAACCCAAAGACTGCCCCCAGCTTGATGGCTTGGGCAAACCAGTGGATGGTGGTGCTCCTGACAAGGTCAGCCAACAGGAGAGAGGTTTGTGAGGAAATCTACCATTTCTCAAAATATGATGATAAACTGAATTAATGGCACCCCCCTCAAGGGGGTACCAGGGCTTAACAAAAAGCATTTACCTCACTGTGCACTGCAGTCAAAAGCCAACTTTCTTGGGGGACACTGAATCTATTCCAAACCCTATCCTATGGAAACAGAAAAGCAGGTGCTCTGAAAATAAAGCAACCACACTATTTATAGCATTCTCATACGGACATGATGGTTCTGAAATCTCTTCATTTTAGAACTTGCATTTATATTTATTTTTTATTCCTGAGTTAAATTTTTCTCTCTCTGGATATTTTTTATATACATTAATTGGAAAAGCAGCATATGGGGCACACAATCAAATTGTTAAGAGAACACTGCAAAAGGAGAACAGAAGCAGGAATAATTGTATCTGAGGTGTGCAGGACTCAGGAAAACTTGCCCAAGTAAATACTATTCGATCTAGATTTTACAGGCAAGAAAGTGGGAGCAACATTTTGATCAGAAGGAAATACCCTTCAGTATTTTCTCACGTGTGAAAGAACATGACACTTTTTAAAACTGTGGTGTGGCCAGAGAAAGTCCAACATCCATAGTGAGACATGTGAGGGAAAAAAGAACTGAGGGTAGAGAGGTTGAGACCAGAGAGTGAAGAATTTAGTGTGCCCGGTTAAAGAATCTGTGTGTCACCCCACATGGTGAAGGTGGAAGAAAGGAAGGATGGAGGAGACAGCACATAGGGCTTTCCAATTATCAGATCTTTTCCACTGCCCCTTGGACAAATATGTGGGATTTTCTGTTATGATGCTAGGAATATGTTTCCCTCTTCACCAGAGATCTTTATTTCTTCATGTAGCTTTGATCTATTGTCCTTCCCTTTCAACCTGTAGAACTCACTTCAGCATCTCTTTTTAAACTTTTTTTTTTTTTTCATGGGCAGGCACCAGAAATCAAACCCAGGTCTCTGGCATAGCAGGCAAGAACTCTGCCTGCTGAGTCACCATGGCCCACTTCAGCATCTCTTGAGGGCTGGTCTAGTGGTGATGAACTCTCTCAGTTTTAGTTTATCTGGAAATGTCTTTCTCTTTTTGGGGGGGTGGGGAGGGGAGGGTAAATGGTCCAGGAATCGAACCCAGGTCTCCTGCAGGAAAGGCTCTCTTATTTTTGAAGGACATTTTTTTCCAGATATAGTATTCTTAGCTGGCAATATTTTGCTTTCAGCATTTTAAATACATCACCCCAATGCCTTCTTGCCTCCATGACTTCCAATGAGAAACTGGCACTTAATCTTATTGAGGCCCCACTGAATGTGGCACATTGCTTCTCTCGAGGTTTTCAGAATCCTATCTCTGGCATTAGACAGTCTGATTATAATATGCTACAGTGTGGGTCAATTTGGGTTTATTCTGTTTGGAATTCATTGAGCATCTTGGATGTGCATATGCACATCTTTAGCTAAATGTGGGAGAATTTCCAGCCATTATTTGAATATTTTCTCTGCCCCCCACCCTTTTCACTTCCGTTTTCTTCTGGGACTCCCACAATGTGTGTACACTTGATGGGGTTCCACAGGTTCTGGTGGATCTAGGCTCTGTTCACTTTTCTTCATTCTTCCTTCTTTCTGCTCCTCAGACTAAATTGCTCAATTGTCTTATCATCATGTTCTCTTGTTCCTTCTTTTGTCAGCCCCAATCTGATGTCCAACGCCTCCAGGGAATTTTTAATTTCTATTACTGTGGTCTTCAGCTCTGTATAGTTTCTTTTTATCATTTCTACCCCTCTGCTGACATTCTGTTTGTGTTCATGTTTCACTGTCCTGATTTCCTTTAGTTCTTTCTCCAAGTTTTCTTTAGTTCTGGGCATATACAGAACTCTTTTTTTTTTTTTTTTTTTTTTTTTGCATGGACAGGCACCAGGACTCAAATCCAGATCTCTGGCATGGCAGGCAAGAACTCTGCCTGTGGAGCCACCTTAGCCCGCCCTAGAACTATTTTTAAAAAATCCTTTTTGATATGTCCCAGGTCTGGTCTTCCTCACTGATAGTTTCTAATGCTTTAATCTTCTTCTGTGCCTGAGCCATCACTTTCTATTTCTTTGTATGTTTTGTAACTTTTTGTTGAAACCTGGACATTTGATATTTTAATAGGTTATCAATGAAATTTAGATTCTGTGGTAACTTAAACTTATATATAACTAGTTTTATGGCCAAGGTTTCCTTAAAGGCCAGTAGCTAACAACAGTAACAACAACAACAAAAACAAAAAACATCTTTCCCAGTCTTCACAGTTTGACCTGTTTAAGTGCTCTCCTTCAGGACTCACCCACACAACTGGCTACATGAGAATAGCTCCAGGCCTAATCACAGAAGCCTCTGTGATACTTTCGGCACAATCCCCAGGCCTGCGCATGTAGCTCTGGGGATTCCCCCATTTACACTGTTCCGAATGTCCCCTCTTTCCTCAGAAAGTTTCCTCACAATCAGGGCACGGCACTGTACTTCCTATGGCTAGCAATCCCTTGACCCAGGCAGTATAACTTGGCTGCTCTCCCACAGCATTCTGTAGGAAAGTTCTATGAGCTGCTTTCTATACACAGGATAAATTCTGGCACAGCAAGTCCCTCAGGTCATGCAAGACAGATTGGCCAGACATACATATTCCTAGCACGTGCATGAGGGCTACTCTGTTCCCTCTGGAACCGGAACAGAGATACACACCAAGGGCATGGGCTCATGAAGGGTGAGGGAGGGGCCAGCCACATCAGCACAAGATCCTACCCACATATCAGTAGCCTTTTTCTTGATTCAGTGCCCAAGCTGTTATTGCAGTCCTTTAACTGTTTCCCTGAGCCCTGAGAAAGATGCTTCTAACTGTTTCCCTGAGCCCTGAGAAAGATGCTTCTACCAGTTCTTGTCGGTTACTCAAAGCTTCCTGCAGGGATAGGGCCCCGAGGCATGCATTTTCACTCTACCATCTTGATGAGAGCAGGACCTCAAGATAATCGCTTCAAGGGGCTCTTCGGAGGAACTCTTGGTTTTTCACCAGGCACCCACCTTTCTGCTTGAAGTATACTGTAGTGAAGATGATCAATGGGCAAGGTGGTTAACAGACAACAAAAACAATATGTGCCTTTAACGGTTAAAGACTGGGGAGCCAGGCTCTAATTCAATCATATTCTAAACATCTAGATCAACAAATTGCAATTGCTAATAGCTGGGAGAAAAATATTTAAGAGGCTTTTAATCAACATTTTCTGCTACGGGCAGCTACTTATAATTCTTATCTGATTACACTCTTTTAACTGAAGTGATCACTTGAATATTCAAAATAAAGTATCATGTTCTCCCAGCTAATTAATCCAAAACATACAAAGACACTGTTTTAGCTTCTGTTGAAATTAAATGAAGGTAGAGAAACATAATTAACAAAGATAAGTTATACAGCTCCCCCAAAAGAAAATATCTTAAGAAATTTTAATTCAGACCTGTGTAATACTAATAAAGCATATGACACCAAAATACATTTCTTTTTTAATCACAAGCTAATTACAACTGCTATTTGGGTGTGGAGTAATGAGGAGAGGGAGAAGCAGAGTTAAAATATGTAAAAGAGTAAAAAAAATGCTACAATGTGACATTTTAAAAAGCAAATAATATCTCTTCTCCATCAAGTGTGCTTAAAGCAACAGCTGTTTCATCACCTGGTCAGAGTTCATGTTAATAAAGCCATCCTGTGAATTCTGTGATTTTTTTAATTTTAGAAATTATATTTCTAGTCATCATAATGTTGTTAACCTGGTGACCCATACCAAGAAAGAAAACTAATAAGTTCTGAAAGGTCTAAGACTCACAAGAGAACTGAAGGTGGTGGGAAATAAATCCATCTGGAACCCCAATATCATGTTTCAGCACAGCAGCCCTTAAGGGTGCCTGTTATCAGAATGATCTTTTCACAAAATACAACAATTTACACCTCCACCCAGGGGAAATCACATGATCTGGAGATGGAAACTCCTGAGAAGATTCGAGCACCTTCCCCTCCCTGCCCACACATCTCAAGCGAATCAAACCCAGGTATGGCTAAGGCCAGGTAAGGAAACCAATGCAAGATGCCTGTGCCAGACCCAGGTCCAGCCAAATCGGCTAATTTCTTATGCCAATAATTATAGAGCTCTTCTGTTTTGTACTTTTGATTATACTAAAGAGGTTAAGTTCAGAATATCTAAAAAAGGAGCTGGGGAAAAAACAAAAAGTCACCCTTCTCAAGGACTAATCACAAACGTTACTTCCTTACCAGCTTTGCCTAAACCTTTACTGACTGTCAACAAAAGTCCCACCAACCTCCCACAATATAATGATGAAAAAGAAACTCAACTTTGTTTCTTCCAGTTGAGTCTGCAATTGCAGAGATGACTATTTAGGCCCAACCATCTAGGTCTAGTGAGGTACAGGAGAGCACGGTGGCTAAGAGCAGACGCTGTAGCCAGCCTGCCTGGGTTTTCAAACTGACTCTATCACTTCCAGCTGCGTGGCCTTGAACACGTGACTTAACTTCTTTGCCTTTAATTTCCACATCTATAAAATTGGGATAAAAATGGAATTCCTATCTTATAGGGCTGTTGTGAGGCAAAACGGATTCATTTATGTACAGCACTTAGGAAAAATGCCTGATATGTGGGACCTAGCAGCTATGTTCAGTGCCTATAAGGCAGCCTTGTTCATTTTAAAAGCTGTCCTTTTACCAGGTAAACCATAATTTATTCTTCTGATGGCTGTTTACTGACTTTTCCAATCTTTTGGTATTATAAACAATGCTTCAGTGAATATCTTACATTCACTGGGAAAAAGAAAAAAAAAAGAAGGATCTTTTTATCTAACCCACTACCCTACTTAACTTTCATGTATAATCCTGATCATTCAAACATCCTCTGAAGTTGGATCAACCCCAAGCTCTAGACAGGACCTGGATTCTCAAAGAGCTGGAGGGACTTGCCAGCCTAAGCCCACGCAGCCGTAAGTGGCAGATGGAAGCTCACACAGGTTGCTAACCTTAAAGGCACTTTCTTCAAGTCTGCTTCCTAAAGCTTTGCTGGTCAGGGGCCTAGTAGAGATAAACGTTCAGCAGTCTGTCAAAAGCAAACGAATTTTCACAAAGGAATATACCTAGTAACGAATAGGGCAGATGGAAGTGTTAACAACTTCCATAAATTTTAAAGTAATTTATTTCTTCTGCCAAAGACTAAAGCAGAGGTACTCTGAACACCATCCCTAGGGAAATATGGCACACTGAAAAACTCCCAGGGAAGTAAATGCATAATTACTGAATTTGGTATCATGAGAACTATTCTTTGGGGAAAGAGAAATTCATAACAATCACTTTGTAGTAGCATTTACTGTGCCAAGACAAAAGGGAAACAGATCTCAGAGGTTCAAAATAAGTCAAATAAAATAAAGCCCTAAGTGGCCAATTCTCCAGCGTAACTCTTGATTTGGTCTGTTTAGAATGGACCTATAAGAGATTAATACTGACAATGGGAAAATGAGGCAGCAAAGATAGAACCGTAACCGCCAAGTGCTCATAAGAGGGTACTAATCTACTATCACTACAAAGATTATAGTTAAACACAAGTATGTTTCAAGAAATTGGAGAACACCTGACAGTACCAGCACCAAAAATCTTGAACACAAAAGCTATTTCCTAAACCCCAGCCGGTACCAAGGTATCAAACAAGAGGTACAAATGTCTAACTTAAAATACAAAAAATACCAAGACAGACTACTGCCTGAATGCAATTACACATACAACTGTATTTCAGACAAAGCTGGCAGAGGGAATGGGGATGGGTGGGAATTTAGTCTTTCTAAAATCCAGCAAGTATGACTATTTTAAGTCCAGGGACCACACAATTCTAGAAGCAAATGCACACAAGTCAACTTAAAACATTTCCATGGAGGAAAAATGCCAATGGGAGTCCAGTGGGAATCAAACAATTTGATAACAATAGCATTTATGGGCTGAAATTGTGTGAGTGTGTGTGTGTGTGTGTGTGTGTGTGTGGTGGGAGGGTGGGGGGAGACCTGTTAAGGACAGTTAAATTAGGTCAGGTTACCTTTCTGAACAATTAACTTTGAAAGGAAAAATGTCTTCGGCTGTCATGCTTTCAACCTTTTTAGATAAAAACACTTATGCTACTGCAATTCCCATTGTAGAGAGTGCTCAACATCTACCATTCTAAGATCTAATGATCTTAAGTGAAGTACAGTTGTGTGATACACAATGATACAAAAGCCTCAGTTCTTTCTTCTGCTTCTTCTAGCATCTGGCTTTGTGAGTTTAAGCAATACTGGGGGCTTTGCTTTTTTCATCAACCATACTTCATTGAAAGACAGAGGAAGCATCCTCTATCAGTAATGTTAAAATATAGTAAGGAGCCTGTAGCAATTTTAAGACGCCACTCATTATAATACATCCCTAATCAGATGTTAAAATGTGAAAAAAAAAATGTGTCTGAGAATGGGTAAAACAAGGTAGAAATAGGCACTTTCAGAAGGGCAACAAAAAAACATGGCCAAGGCCTTGCAGAGGAGGAAGTGAAGTGAGGAGAAATGGCTTGTGTGGTCATCTATCTGGGCTGTTAGGATATTTCCACCTGATCTCAAAGTTTCCTCCTTTATGATCCGGTCTTTCTTCTATCACCCAGGATTAGAGGGCTCTTCCTCTTCATTGGTCTTCAAATCCAAGTGGTTTTCAGGTCATGCAGATCCCATCCCAGCCATAATCTCCCATGGTCAGATCTCTCCAGTGTGTACCAATGGCTGTAGCTCCAGTTTGAGCCTTATCACTACCTGACCTCCTCTAACAGCCTCCCAGAGCACTCTCTACATTTATAGCCCTGTCACACTATTGCCACAAGACTCATATTCCTGAAGTACAGCACTCCTTGCAGTTCAAAATCTTCAGTGGTAGAGTTACTAAACACCTCAGAGAAGGCTAAGGGATCATGAAGACCTGGCTGGAATGCTGTGTGACCTTGGGTCAGTATCTAAACTCTGAGCCCTCATTTCCTCACCTGTAAAGGGGGAATGCTCATAGTAACAATTAATAGTAATTGAAATAAATCCATGTAAATTAGTCAATGTAGGGTCTGACTGAATAATAGCTCAATAAAAGCCACTGTTAGCACAACTTGCCTTTCTAACCTTTTCTTTCGCTTCTGCCAAACTTCAGCCAACTGGGTTACTCACTTTTTGCTTAATGACTTCACACCTGGTTGCTCTCTCAACTCCCTCTCTCCTAGAATGCATGTCCTATCTCTGCCTGTCACCTAGGATTCATACCTCAACAAAATTTAAGGCTAAATTCAAATGTTGATTCAATTCAATTTAGCTTAGTTCAAAAATCTGTTTAGTGTTGACATCTTGGAGACCTTTAGAGTGGATGTTGTGACTTCCCCATGGGGGCCTCCCTGTAGTGGCAGCAGTGAGCCAGATGAAGTGAGAATTTACTCCACTTCCCCAGTTCTGGGATGACTCTCAAGGTTATCAGATTTCCGCTGCTCCAATTATTGCTTCAGGTAATCAAGGCCTAAATCAATCATCTCAAGGCCACAGACTCTCTTTGGAAGGCAGATGAAAGAGAAGTTCCAAGGTGTATATCTATGTTGGGAGGGGGGGGGGGGATAGGTGGGCAGTACAGGGGAAACAACTGCTGACAGTCATCTTGCAAAATCAACCTAAGGACATAACCAACACCTGAGAGGATCTCAATGCAAAGTAGCAAAATTCCTGCCCAATAGACTTTTCAAGTCAGATGGGTAAGCCTATTTCAACAAGGTTATTATTTTTATCTAATATGGACAGCTCTGCCACAAAGCTTTTCTGATATAGTTAGCCAAGTCCCCCAGAAACCTGCTTCTGACTCCTTTTGGTCTAAGGTATGGATATGCAAGGCTTGAAGTCTCAATTAAATCTGGAAGCTCCTTGGAATCAGGAACTACGTCATTCATCTTTGTATCCAACACCCCCAACCCCCACCCTGACACACAAAAACTCTGACAAATATCTGACAAGTCAATGGATTAATAATATTACCGAATCAAGCATATGCTGAAAAGAAGGAAATAGATTTGGAGCAGATTTGAGAGATGACAAGTTGTTAATCCTGAATGGCTTCAAGATGGACCTTTAGGCACAAAGTTAGATTCTTAAATTACACAGTAACAGCTACATAAGTGGCTCACAGCAACTGAGCACATAATCTGAGTATTACAAGGAGAGAGGAAGGAGTGGGTATGCTATAGGAGACAGAGCTAAGTGAACTTTGAAAGTCATGGCTTCTCTAGGACTTAGTTCTCAATCATTTAAAAAAGAGCTGGGAATAAAACTTTTCACAGGGATATTGTAGGGATTATGTGCAGAAAAGCAACTATAACATTATTTAGCTCAGTAGGAAAGTATTCACCTCAATAATACCTGAAACTGAATGTATGCAAGGAAAGACAGGTAACTGATAGGACAATTAACCCACTGGCAAGGGAAGAGCACGTATGCAGAGGAGGAATCCAAAATAACTGCAAAATTTCTCAGGGGAGAAGAAAGATGTGTAGAGAGAAAAAAAAGAGGCAAAATCATCTATTCATATCACCAAAGTTCCACTAAGAGAAGGTAAACAGTTTACCTTGAGTTGTGTAATTCAATTTGGAAACAAGTCACCAAAGGATGAATGCTCACTTCTAGATGCAAAACAAGTAATGGTTACGCTGACAGAGCAAAAGAGGAGGGAGTGACAAAACAGTACTTGTCAACATCAAACATCCAAAAATGTAAGGTCACTGACCAAAAAGCAGCTTTGTTGATCCAGGGAATGAAATAACTTACTTCATTTTCAAAAGTGACTTCAAAGGGATATCAGAAGTAGTGTCTGTGCAAACCAAGTATTGAATATTTTCTTGACCATTCATTTTGAGATTTACAAATTAAATGCTTTGCCACTTCCCCCAAACCTCACCCCATGCCTCAAGATGAGAAACAAAAGAGAAGGAAACATTTATCAACCCACTATTGGCAGATTCCCACCCTGGACTCTTCATTTGCAACATTTTAAAAAATTCATATACTACTTTAACACAGAACCTCCATTTTATGGACACGGAAATTGAGTCAAGTAGGTGAGAACTGTGTCTGCAGATGTATTTTTCTTGAAAGATCTGAAAACCAAACTTTAAAATGCTTTCTACTTTCACCTTTCAGCAAAGTTCAAACATAGGGTACTATGTTCTTAAAATTAGCCATTTATAATCATCAGTAACATTTTCCCTTTTGTTTTCAGTTAGAAAGTGGAAGAAAAAATGCAAAAAGAGACTGCAGGTAAAGTTCTTGGCAATAAGAAGTTATAATGTGGGGCATGAATACTAACGGGAAATGAGTAACATTTCTCTTCCCAGTGAGCTTTTCCTGGATAATCCCAGGTAATATCTGAGCTGAATAAGAAATGATTCACTTTTCACCTAACTGCAAATGGAAGACTAAAAGTGTTCCTGCACACCTAATACAAAACCAGCTGTCTGTAGATTCTGCACCAAACACTGCTGGCTGAGATGTGCAAGCCAAACACAGGCCAACATGTTATCTGTCAAATGGTTAGAGGGACGAGTTACAAAACCTAGCAACATCAGCTCTTACATACAACCCTATAAAGCACTTCCTGACATGGGTCCCACTAATTAAAGAAATGAGGCAGCTCCCAACCCCACGATTCTCCACCTGACCTCTCAGTGCCCAAGTCATAAGTCATGCACTGGATTCATCCAAACTGGATCATGCAAACTGGATCCCACAGATATATTCTACAAACTTACAATCAAGTGCCCTGGAGATAAGCTTAACTCAAACGTAAGGAAAGGAAGTCACCGACGTTAATATGCAAGAACACAGAACGGTTGTAAGACAAAGTTAACTAGAACTACTTTTGTTATAGGCAATACTCCTCCACCTCGGAGGGGAGCTGAGAAGGGCTCTCAGTAGCACGGAAACATTAAAAAGAGAACTTTTTTTCTTACAGCTCTGGAACACAAGTGCCCCAGTGGCTACTCCCCGCCAGGGCTGTTCCGCTCTGACTCCCTAAACTGGTCGCTCTCGGAGTCCCCACCCTCTCGCTTTCCCACCACATCTCTCCCCGAGTGCCAAGGGATGTAGTTTTCTGGTTTTAATAAAAAACCAAAGCGATCCCGAGCAAGCGGGCTTCTCTTTGGGGAACGGAGGGAAGGTTTGGAAGACTGGCGAAGGCTTGGGGGGGAAAGAAAAGGTAGGAGGTTCCCGGCACCGCAGATCCGCGAACTCCGCCGAGGCGCGAGGGCGAGGGCGCCTCGGCTCCTGGTACTGCCACGACCCTGCAGAGGCTCTCCGGACTTATCCAGGTTTTATATCTCTCAAGAAACACGCTGCCTCAGAGGACGCTTTCCTGGATCTCCCATTCGCGAATTCCTCCCAATAATTCGGGCGGACCTGGGGGCAGAAGCCCATCATCCCGCCTCTTCTCCGGCACGATGCTGTGCACCCGCAGAGCCTGTCAGCGCGGAAAAGCGCGCCGCTGCTGCTTTCAACCGCCGAACAGGTGCGACAGCACCGCCGCGGAAACTCCGAGGCGCCCTGTCACCCCCCGCATGTCTCTCCCCGCGCCCGCCGTCCGCACCCGGAGAGCCGGCCTTCCACCACGAAGCTGCCAAGCCCGCCGGCAGCGGGCAGCGGGCGCGGCGCCTCCCCCCGCGCGCTAGCGGCGCAGCGCGGGCAGCCATCCCTCTTCTCTCGGTCCGGACCAAGGCTATTCGCAGCCCCCGAGTCCCGGCCGCGCGCTCGCTAGAGTGTCATGGCCGGGCGGCGGCCTCCGGCGAAGTTTCCTGGAGCTAACTGCTTACCTCTTGGCACGGGAGCAGCAGCAGCTTTGAGAAGCAGCAGCGCGGCGGCAGGAGTGCCCGCGGTCGGCCGGCTCTCGGAGTCTCTCACGCCGGGAAGAGGAGGATGTCGGAGGGAGGGACCGGCAAAAAGGAACCGCCGCTATGGGAAGAGGAAGGCGCCGGGTATCTACAATCAGAACGTGGGCTGACCGTGACGTCACAATGGCGCGGCCAGCCAATCGAGGCCCTAAGGCTGAATCAAGCGCTATGATGTCATGCGGCCCCCGAGCCAATCGCCAGACAATAGAACTTTCGTGATTGTAAATTCCAGAATCCGATGCAGTGCAGAGCGGAGGCCGGGGTTGGTCCCCTCAGGTTCACGTGTTTCGGGCAATTTTATCCGCTTTCTTCCTAATAAGCCTGCGTGAACGTAGAGCCTGCGCAATAGCGGCAGGGAAGTTCCCGATGTCCTCAACTCTGATTTTCTTAATGCTAGGGGTGACGGGATTGTGTAGCGGCGTTTTGATGAAGGAAGCCCACCCTCTTGGCTTCTCCTCTACAGTTCAAAAAGGGTTCCCGTTCTCCGCGGTTTTAGCTGAAAGTGTAAAATGCCTTCGGAGACCACCTGAAGCCAAAGTCTGTAGCTGAACAAAATAGAGCAGCAAAAAAAGCTTTCAAAAATGTTGATCGTACTTTACTCTTTGATAATAGATTTACGGTGCTTTTTGTTAGAGATTCTGATTTTTCCTTAGAGGTCACTACTAACTTCATTTCTACTCTAGAAATTATTACAAAGGCCTGTAAAAAGAGAACTAACTGATGTGTTTTTGGCTAGTCAAATTTAATCATTTTTGTCATAAGGGGCTTAGAACACAAATAAAAGATCTTTGCTGTTTTTCATTGATATTTGGATAAAGCTTTCATCACCGTATTTTCCTATGGTTTTCCCATGAAAGTTCAAACTCCAGAAATTAAATCTTTCTCTTTGTGCCCTTCTTATTGTTTTTTCTTCTACTGTCCATCTGTCCATTGTTCTAATACAATCGACCATTCAATGTAAACAAATTTATTCTTTTATATATTTACAATGTAATGTTTTTCATACCTCTGCTCTGTTTCCAGGCACTAGGCTGTTTATTGCCGGAGGAATAACACTGTAAAACTATATTCAAATTAGGTCATTTAAACATACACAGATTATTGAGATTTTTTAACAGTCAATTGCCATTCAACTCCACAAACATTGAATGATTTCAGTTGCCAGACTTTCCTAGGTATGAAGAATGGAAAACTTCAAGGGCCCCCTAACCCCCACCCTGAGTCTGTAAAATGATAGGAAACAGCTACAATGAACTTACTTAGTAGCAAATGCTACAATGGAAAACAAGATACACAGATTAACTAAGAATCTACTCTCAAGGAGCATGTGAAAAGGTGGATGCCGAAGGCATAGGAAAATTTGGCAAGGTTTCCCCATTATTCTTCACTCTTCTGCCAGCCGCCCAAGGCCAGAGCTGGTTCAACTCTCTGTCATCCTTTCCGAGTTCTGTCACTCAGGATTTAAAAAGTTTCAAATTTAATATGAGACGCCCAAAGTCCCAATTTTAGACCATACAACTTTTTTTATTGTATCCAGTTATCAATAAAATGTTTTAAATTCGTGCACAAAATATCTATATTTATTTTAACTAAAACTTATAATAACCGTTAAGTCATACATTAACTATGAAATGATGATATTTTCTTGTTTTAAGAAAAAATAGAAATAAAAGTTCTAATATTTTCTTGCTATCCCCCAAAGGAAGGCTTTTTATGTGTCACTTGGTAATAGAAACCCTTAGTTAATCTGTGTATCTTGGTTTCCATGTTAGTATTTTATCACTTTGCATTGTAAATTGTTTCCTGACTGTATCATTTTTGCTCAATCCTGGAGTGCATGCACTCCCACAAACACACACACACCCACACACACCCACACACACACTTTAAAGACCATTGCTTTCTATTGTAAACTCAATTGAAAGGGTATACATCTTGGGTTTTGCTCATTTATCCACAGATCGTAGCATAGGTCCTGGCATATCGTAGGAGCTCAATAAATAAGTTTCGGATGAATGAATGAATGAATTCCTCTTCACCGTCACCCCTACACTCTGGTGATTCCATATTCTACTCCAAAGTTCGGCCTTCTGTCAGATAGTCATGTCCCAGGACTATTGTCTCTCCTCAAACATAAGTTTTAAGGCCATGTTCTCATTCTTCCTCCAGACAGAGACTTAGGATTCCCAGTTAGGGGAACTTTCCCCCTGACAACGCATCTTATACTCTACAGTGTGAACTACATGACTAGAGTATGAATTACTTCATATTATGGCATCATCACATTCATGAATAAAGCTGCAAGAAAAGCAGTAGAACTGAGATGACTCTTCAGCTCAAGTGTAGATTTTTTTTAAAAATCAGGGAATTCTTAGGATTCAATGCCAGGCTTACTAAAGAATAGGCCTCAAGCGAAGTGGTTTTGTTGACCTTAGATTCAGATATATTCCAGCCACCAGGGTTCTAGAGCCTGTGTTGGAGCACCCCTACCCTATCACCACCTTCTATCCCTGATCTCACACTCTTACCTCAGTGCTTGCCCTATTGAACATGAACCTGGATAGAGTGCAATAATAAAATCTTGGAATTCCTGCCTGTTTTTTTGTGCATCCATGTGATGATCCTCTACAGTAGGCTGAATTATGAACTCCAGGGAAAAAAAACACACGTTCTTAATTTCATTCCTATGGGTCCATCGTAATAGGACCTTTTGAAGCTGTTATGCCTAGTTAAGGTGTGGACAACTGAATGAGGATGGGTCCTGATTCCTGTTACTGGAGGCCTTATAGCGAGAAGCCATGGAGAACAGCCGGAAGCTGTAAGTCAGTGGAAACCCAGAGAAAAGGGACAGGACATCACCCTGTGATGGCAAAGCCAAGGAGGCTACTGATTGCCAGTCACCCAGAATGCTGCTGACTCCAGAAGGAAGCAAGTGTTTCAGCCTCCAAAACACATGAACTAAAGCATTTCTGTCGTTTAAGCCAAAACCAGTTTGTGATATTTGTCATAGCAGCCTAGTTGGTAAAACATCCCCCAAGAAATAATTGTTGAATTATCTTCATTAGATGTTTTCTTCCTCCTCCTCCTCCTTTTTTCTATTTACTTATTTTTAAATTCTAGTAATACAGTTTTTTCTTCTGCTCTTCGTTTTCATCAGTAGTCCCAAATCTTCTCCAATCACACGCCCTCAAGTTTATGTTTTTGAGAAAAAATGTAGTCTCTTGAGAACTTTGTTCTATTGCTACAACCTCTGCAGTTGAATTAAGAAATACAATGGAAAGTTTTATTAGGACAGGGCGCAACTCTAATTAGTAAGACTTGCTTCATTTAAGGATTGAATGCTATGCATTCTGAGATGTTTGCAAAAACATGACTTGTCTTTCATTTAAGACATTTGCCTATGTTTGCCTTTGGACAATTAAAAGTTGACTAAAATATAGGCCAAGGATGAGCTATTTTATACAAAGGATGCCACTTATGTGGTCTCTGTTGGTTCCTTTCTCTTTTTTTTTTTTACCTATCATTTAACAGTTTTCCTCTCTTCTAGTTTGTGTTTCATCTTGCTTCCAGGGGTTTTCATTGGCATGGCTTGTCTTTGCTCATGGTAGTTAGAGAGTAAAGACAGTTTTGGGGTTTTTTTTGTTGTTGTTGTTTTGTTTTTTGCCCTCAATACCATGCTTCCATTGTTACTTACCTACTCCTTGTCTCTCCATTGCTGTTCAACACCATGTACTGTGGTTTCTCTGTATTCCTATACTTGATTATTCATCTTGGAGGAATTATTTTGTACTAGAATGTGAACCTCTCTTTTTGACTTCCTTTTAGATTTGTTGGTGCACTGTCTAGGAGTAATGAAAGAGATCCACAGCCTTAATCTTCTCCATCTACAGTGCTTTCTAGGTGATATCACCTCCTTTTGTGGCTTTGGAGTCTATCCATATGCCACAGACTCCCAAATATATTTCTCCAGCCCAGAATTTCCCCCTGAATTCCAGACTTAAATATTTAACTGTGTATTAAAGACCTCTCCTCTTGGACATCTACAAGGCACTTCAACCACCTAACACAACCAAAAAGGAACCCTTCTTTCTTCCACAAACCTGCTCCTCCCGTGGTCCTCCCCAACTTTGTAAATAGCAACTACGTATATCCAGTTTCTCAGGCCAAACACCTTCGAGTCATGCTTAGCTACTCTTTTACTCTCGCCTCTACGCCCAAATCTCAGTAAGTCCCTGCCCTCTTGATCTTCAAAATATATACAGAATCTGTTCCCTTTTCACCATCTCTACTACAACCACCTGATCTAAGTCACTAACAATTGTTGCCCGGGAATCTTGCAATAGCTTCCTATTTGCACCTTTACTTCTGCTTTTGCCCCTACTAAAGTCTGTTTCTAACCCAGCAGCCAGAATGAGCCTCTTAAAACCAAAGCCAAGTCATTTCACATCTCTGCTCTATACCTGTGATTGACTTCTCATCTCACTAATAGTAAAAGTCAAAATCCTTACAATGGCCTAGAGTCCTTAAAGATTTAGCCCTTTGCTATTTCTTTAACCTCTTCTAAAGGTATTCTGTCTTCCTCTCACAATAGCTTTTTTGTTCCTTGAACACCCCAACACCAGACTGCCTGGGGGCCTTTGCATTTACTGTCTCACCCCCAGCCCTTCCCACCCCCCACCCTCATGCCTAGAGTGTTCTAACTCAGAAATCTTCCAGGTTATACCCTTGCTTCTATCTGGTCTCTAAATAAATGTCATCTACTGAGGGAGATTTTGTTCACTCTCTTTAATTTTGCAACTTCTCTGTACCTTCCTTCCATATTCTGGAAACCCTTTACTCTGCTTATTTTTTTTTTTTTTTCCTTCATAGCAGTCATTACGGTCTGACATACTATAGATTTACTTTTTGATATCTGCTTATTATCCACCCCATAACCCCCAAGGTCACTGAGGGTACAGATTTTGTTCTGTTGAAAACTGTATCCCCAGCACTTAGAAACAAACTGGCACTTTGTAGGAACTCAATATTTTTTCTGTGGATAAATGTACAAATGAGTGAATGGAAAATGGAAATGAAATCAGTAAGAATCACTCTTAATAGGCCAAAAATTAGGTCAAAGACAGAAAAAAAATACCAATTACAATAATTAAAAACTTATATGTGGATTTTATTTTTCTGTCTCCAGTTACAATAAAAATAATTAGGGCGGGCAACGGTGCGCAGTGGTAGAGTTCTCGCCTGCCATGCCAGAGACCCGGGTTCATTTCCCGGTGCCTGTCCATGTAAAAAATAAAAATAAAAATAAAAGTAATTAGCTTCTCTTTCCACATTAAAAATAATTTTTAATCTGAAAAATTAATACACTCCGAAAGAATATTTAATGTTTTAAAAGTGCTATAAAGGAGGAAATACTGTAACTACCGTTATGATGAAAAGGAAATATCTTTTCCTTTCCTCCCACATACATTTTTTCTCCCACATACATTAAGAAAAGTTCTTAATCATATGAACTGGGATATCTTATACTTTGCATAAATGCATCTATTATCTTAAATATCAAAGACTATCTCTCAAAATAGAAACCGTTAGGATATTTTCATCAATAATGAATCAAATTTGCAACCAATTTTTTCCCTGCTACAGATTTCTAAGGCCTTTCCCAACGAACTCTCATTTTACTCATTCAAGACCATAATGAGATGAGAAATTGAGCTAAAGAAGGGTTAAGTGACATACTTAAGGCTGCAGAGTCAATTAATGCAGAATTAAAATTTGAATTCAGATCTCAGTTCTCAACTTCTTCAAATGCTAAACCATGCTAAAAGTAAATTTTTAAACCACAATAGATTCTCGATGTGTCTTTTATTTTGCTGGACACCAGAAGATAAACTTCACAATTGATTTATTTCAATCTTTAACATATTAAAGAGCTAAAGATTTCTAGGAAGTCGACAAAAGCAGATAAAATTTATAGCCAAAAACTAGCTGTATGCAACTGGCAAAGAATAGCAATATGGTTTTTGTAGTTATGTAGTATATTCTGGTTAAGTAGTATGTTCTGGAAGTGCTCTATAAAATCTTTAGAGCTGGTGACACAATCCAGGATACGCTTGTGCCTTAGTTTCATCATTTACAAAACAAGTTCTCTAAAAATTAGCCATAAATGATTTAATCATTCTGGGTCACGTATTTTAGTTAACTACAAAATGTATCATAAAAGGCCTTGCTTTTGTGTACCTGCAAAATTGGACATGCTGCATATTGAAAACTGGTAGCTTAATTTCTTTGCACAATCTCAAGTTCACTTTTTCCTGAGTGAATGTGGCATTTTAAGACTCAAATGAAATTCCACAAGCTTATGTTGCAATGCAGTTGTATTTGTGAACGATTGCTTGGCATGTGATTGCGACACACTTTTTTTCTCCCACATATATATATTCTGTACTGTCAGCTTCATCCAGCCAATTCCCTTTTAGATTAAATAGCATTACAGTATTGTTTTATAATTGGAATGGTAAAATGATAATCGAGCCTTTATCAGATATGTTTCGATAGAATGAGTGCACTTATGTCAAATTTAAAAAGCAGCCACACATCTAGCTTATGACCCTGAAACTGGGGCATTTTTAGACTATTTAAAGTCTAAAAATGTGTTATTGCTCTTATATCTTGCTAATGAGTAAGACTAACTTCTACATGGTCTTTATATATTATCTTCTCATTTTTTCCTCCAGTTCCCCTACTCCTTTTATTTCCCTGGATGTAACCTGGAACCGAATGTTTCTTTTTTCCTCTCCTCATGCACAGAGCACTTTGCGTAGGCCTTTGTTTTATCACTTATAATATTATAATTGTTTGCTTATATCTTTCTTCCCCAACTCAAGGGCAGAAAATGTGTAGCTCATATTTATACTTCTGGTATAGTATTGTACTAGATATCTGGTAGAAATTCAATAAATGGTTATTGAACTAGGCTCTCAGAAGACCATTTACTTTCTTCATGATAAAGATGGCAATTATGACATAGTATGTTGTTACACATATAGGTAAGAAAGAATTTTGGAGCCCTAAATCCATTTCTTCAGTTTATTATACTTTGATAGCATGGTAAGGAGCTTCTAACATGGTGCCTAAATAATGTCTGCTTCCTGATATTCATGCCATGGGCTGGAACTAGTAGCTTGCTTCTGACAAATAAAACATGGCAAAAATGATGGAATGTCACTTCTGAGGTTAGGTTACAAACAATGGTAATTTGTTTTCCTGGCACTCTCTCTATTGTTTCTTGGCTTGCATACTTTGATGAAACCAAAGACCACACTGGAGATGTCCACTTGGCAAGGAACTCCAGCCAAAAGACAACTAAGAACCAAGATCCCCAATCCAACATCCCACAAGAAACTGAATGCTATCAATAACCACACAAGTGAACTTGGAAGTGGATCCTTTCCCATTCAAGTCTTGCAATGACTAAGGCCTAGCTGATAATTGATTGCAATCTGAGAGAAAATCTGAAGTGGAGGACCCAATTAAGTCATGCCCAGATTCTTGGCCTAGAGAAAACTGAGATAAAAGATATTTCAAACCACTGAATTTTGGGATAATTTGTTAAACGGCAATGGATAACTAAACAGGTAACATGAATACTTCTACTTTTAAAAACAGAATTGGAGGCAGAAGAAGTGAGATGAAGTTTATTTACTTTCCTTGTCAGAACAGTCAAGCTATGCCTAATATTTGATAACTATGTCAATATTACAGTTACAAGAATTTGCCTTACCCAGTTTGGTTTCCTCATATCACACAAAAACATTTAAACACAGCTGACAAATATCAAAAGGAGGTAGAAATCAAAGCAGGCTACTCTATAAAAAGCTGCTTCATCATTTGAGCGGTTTACTGGGAAGAGGCCCTGATTCCCCAATCCATGCCCTTCAACATCAATAAACAATTTCTCAGCCCAGGGGGCCAGTCAAGCGCCTCAAATGTACACACTTCATTTATTACATTGAATCAAGGCATTGCAGGTTACCATTAAAACACAAACAAAAACAAATGCAAACATTATATGGGAAGAATAAAGCATTGTACTGTCATTCACTAGTGGGTAGACGCAATTAGTTTATTGGATCAGCCAATTAAGAATAACAGCTCTGAAAGCTGAAAGCTTGGAGAGTTGAGATTTGGTTAGATAATCAAGAAAACTCTCAAGGCATAGGTATAAAAGGGTAACACACCATACGTGCAGGACAAGCATAAAGGGACAGAATTAATTTTCAGAAAACATTAATGAATGCTCTATTCACTTTTTTTTTCCTATTCACTTTTAAAATCATTCTCTACATCTAGCAGGATATCTGTAAGTCAGTGGAGGCTAAGCACATATTTACTATTCTTTAGGGATCTAGTATGTGCCAAGAATTGAGATAATGAAACCACAATAGATAGCAGAGACTGATGTGAGTTAAGAAGTAGGAAAAATATACTGTGAGAATTCACATGTTGGAGAGAACGAGGAAAGGGAATTGAAGCTACAGGGCCTTTACAAAGGCTGTATATTCTTCTTAAACCGACCACCTCTCCCCTTTCCAGTTCTCAACTTTTTTTTTTTAATCTTTTCAGATTGATCTTCTCTATTACCCTGGCTACAATCAGTTTCTTCCCTTTCTTTTCCCCTTCCTTACCCCTTAGTTTACTTCGTTCACAGCATTCATCACAATCTGTTTTGCTTACTTATTATTTTAAAATTTTTATCTTTACCTTCTCTTTTAGGCTTTAAGCTTCCAGAAGGCAGAACGAATTTGCCCTGTTCACTGGGTGTACGGGGCACAAATTACGTGCGCAATAGCTATCTGTTGAATGACTGAATCTAAAATGTGGAGTCAGAAAGGGGTACTAATGTAGAAATGGAAAGACAAAACTGGGTGTCCAGATGGATTCCAGTCGTGACTCTTTCTTCAGTAAGACGAGTCATCTTTTCACACTGTGTTCCGAACAAGAGGGACCTACAGGGGCGGGGACGCCCTTTGTCGCCGGCCGGAGGGAGGACTGCTCAGCTTCCCTTTACCCGCGGAACTCGCACAGCAGTCCCTCGGGGCCTCCATCACTTCCGAACCCGGGAGCGGGTGGGGCCGGTCTCACACCCGCGCCCCTCCTGGGGGACAAGAGCCCGCCCTCCGGTGCCCTTCCTCCGCTCGCGGGTCGTAGAGACCGTTAAGCGCCCGCGGTTCGGGTGCCGCGCCCCTCGGCTCCTCTCCCCCGCCCGGCGCTCTTCGCGTCCCCGCGCGCCTCCCCAGCCGCGGTCACCCGATTCATCCCGCGGCTGCAGCCACCAATCATCGCGCGCTGACGGCGCCGCATCTGGCGATGGGGCGGGGCCTCACGAGGCGCGCGCTCGCCCCTTCCCCGCCCCGAACCCGCGGCCAGATCGGGTCATTCGCGGGCAGTGACCGTATTTCGTCCCCGCGCTGGCCCTGCCCCGGGATCTGGGAAAGGAGAAGGAGAGGCGCTAAGCGAGAAGAGAGGATTTGTTGGGCCGAGACAGTGGTGTTTGGGATCCAAGAGTGGCGAAGGCCTTGGAAGAGAATTCAAAGCGGCCCTTGATGCCGGTTGCTTCCACGCCCCTTGGATGATCCGTAGCCCTGGCGTCCAAACTGGAGTGTAGAACATTCCCGTGCTCTGAACACGCCATTGGGTGGAACTCCGTGGGCCGGGAGGAACGGGGAGGTGAGAGAGAGAGAGAACATGTATTCCCTTGGGCAGCTCAGTTCAAGCTTGATGCTAGAAAAGAGATAAGCTTTGTTACTCCTCTTTCACAATCTTTTATCACACGTGAGTTAGCCCTGCAGTGTAGGCTGCTCCTATTGAGGTTAAACTAATATTTGCTTTTAGTTCCCTTATAAATTGTGAGATTTTGAAGGTGTTTCTTTTGGTATGTTAACTGGACTTTTTGCCTTTGAGATATCTTCCAGAAAGTGCCATTCACATTATGGAAGGTAGGAGGAAAACTAGCAGCTTTTCTTTACGTGTCAAAGGCGATTCACCCTTCCCTAAAACTTAAAAGGCATAGAACTTTGATCACAAACTGCTGCTATATATTTTCACATCTCATTTAATCCTCTGAACAAACTTGTAGGAAAAGATACCTAGTTTCAGAGGTGGGAATAGGCTCAGAGATTAAGTAACCTGGCCGAGGTCACAGTTTATAAGTGACAACGTTTGGGCACTCTTCAAACTTTTTTCTCCCAGATCATGAAAGTTCAATCCACAGTAAATGGCAGTTGAAAAGGAATCTAATGCTTTTGGAGCAGGTGACTCAGGACTGTGCATCTAGGAGCACCCCTTAGAAATAGGTTAGCTTCCTTAGAATCATATTAAGTACATGGTTTTCATGACAGAACCTTGAAGAGTAGGAGAGTACCTTGAGGCTCTGAAATGCCTGGTCATATAATGGGCTGATGGCCTTGAGTAGCCCCTGCCTGACTCAAAACAAAACCTCTTTTGGTTGGTAGTTATTGTCAGCCTTGATACTGGAGGGCTGCCTTGTTCTGTCTCAGGGACTTCAGTCTTTGTGGTGAGCAGGCATCAGAGGAAGTTGGTTTAAGACAGTTAAATTAGGTCACAACGGAATGCTTTTCAGGGGAAAAGTAGCAAATTATGATCAGGCTTTTAACTCAATCCTATTTAACAGTTTAGCCGAGTATATCTGATCCATGCTGTGTGCACACAAAGCTGGGTGAAATACTTCTCTGCCTGTTGGAAAAATGACAGTTAGGGTGAAGTGCATCAGTGAGTCAAATGTATGAGTAACTAATAAAGGAGGGCAGCACATAAAGTGACAAAAGGTAAGTACAAGCAAGGATTATAGTTGATAAAGGTGCTTTGACAGAGTAGTGGAGGGCAAATGCAGAGGAAGAAAAGGAGGGCTTTATGCTCCAAACTGAGGAAAATAGGCTCTTCTTCATCAAGCAGCCAGAGTGGACTTTTTAAAAAATGCCATCCCAACATCCTTAAACATTTTTTAATAGCTTTCGCCATAGCACTTGGTATAAAATCACGGCTCCTTATTGTGGTGTAAAGACCTGCATGAGTTGGGTCCTTCTTACTTGCCATCCTCACGATGCTACTCTCTACACTTGATCTCAACACTCGGGTCACACTGTTCATCATTTTGTTTTTTCAGGGACTAAACTTTTTCTCACCCTAGACCTTTTACTCAAGCTGTCCATTCTGCCTGTTCACGTCACCACCCTTCCTCCTTCGGTGTTTCCCCAGCTCATCTGTCCTTCATATGTCAACTTTAAGTTGCTTCTCTAGAAGCTATCCTTTGAAATAAGCTCTGCCCTTTGTTTTCTAAGCGCTTATTAAAATTTGTAATGTACTGCTATTTACGTGATTTCTTTTACTTTTGCCTGTCCATTCTCACCACACCTCTTTTTCCATAGTGCTTGTAATAATTAAAAATATATATTTATTTGTGCAACTATCTATTTTAATGTCTGATCCCACCTGTTTTTAAGCTTCATGTGGACATTGTTTTGTTTCCTAGTATATCCGGTGCTTAGCACAATGCTTAGAACATTGTCAGTGCTCACTAAATGTTTGTTGAAGTAATGTTCAGGATCGGAAATAGACCCACTCAGTTTAGGATACGTTACAGTTCCCTGAGGTATCACTATTTTACTTAAGCCATTGTGATGTTCAGTGCACATTTCTAGGCTCTGACCAATCCCATTGAATTCTGGGTGTGGAGCTTAAGAACCTCCATTAGATAAATTCTGCTTTACCGAAGATGTTCACCCTTAGGTTAGAAGACAGTAGGGCCTTTATGAATTACTCTTCTGCTTAACAGAAAGGTCTTCCTTTGCCACCGTTGTAAATAATATTGCAATGAATGTCTTTGTGAAAATATTTTGATTCCTTCTTTGGATAATTCCATTATTTTTGATATGTCATATTTCTTTCTAAATGGGACGAACCAAAAGCGAGTAGAATTTCTATCTCCTTTTTTTGTTTTGTGTCCTTTTCCCTTTTTAATAATCAACAAATATTTCCAACTATTGTAAACCCTATTTTAGCTACATTTAAAATTCTAAATGTGTGGCAGTTTGAATTTAGGAAAATGAACAGAAAAGATAAAATTCCTGCTTATTCTACCTAGTTGACTACCCAGGTCGGGGAAGAAGTTGGGGAAGAAAGTGGGAAAGGTGCAGAGTAGGTTTGCAACCGCTCATGAGGAGCAGACCAGTTATAATAGCATTAAAGCACATTAGTGAATATTCTTTATACTTAGAGAGCAATTTCACGTTCATTATCTGATTTGATTCTCTCAACTGTTTGAGGTAGATACGATTATCTCCATTGTATTTATGAGAAAGCCCAGGCTCCCGGTTTCTAACAACTTGCAGAGCAGCTAGTAATTGCCTAAGTATGGAAGGTTTTCTGCCGCTTCTGTACCATGCTACCTCACATCACACTCTAGGATTTATTTATTGGCAACACCCTTTCTTTAATATAATATCCAGAAAGCTTTTCCTCTTTTATCTCAAATTTTATTTTCTGTTTTGAAAGTTAGGCATTTGCAGTCCAATCAATTCAATAAAAAAAACTAGGTAAAAAGTGACGATTAGTTGCAAGGTATGGAGTAAGGTACCATGGGAAATGTAAAGATGAGCGAGCACAGCCCTGGGCCTCTAAGAATTTTCATCTGGGAACTGTAAACAACATTGCTAGTGTCAGAGTGAAACAACGGTCAAAACAGGAAGGAACCGGGGAGCATAGAGGATTTAATCTAATTCCTTCATTTACAGCTGAGGAAAGTGACATCTAACATCAGGGATTACCACTCAGGTAGATTCTTTCTGAGTCATTCCAAATACTTCTGTGTGCCGGCTACCTTCTTAGGGCTTTAGGCTCCTCAAGTCATGGCTCTCTTATGCCTATTGCTGTTCCAAGCATTCATACATTGCCAGATACAGAGTGGGCACAGATTTACTGGATCTTGACATGAATTTCTGTAACCGAGAAATTGGGATTTAAGGGATGATTTTGATTACTGAGTAATTATATAGATATTCCTTTTTGCTTTCTGGTATATTGGAATAGACAGTGTCTCTGCTTCTAGTTTAGATTTATGTATTCTTTTTTTAAAAATTTATTTATTAATTAAAAAAATAAACAAAATAAAACAACATACATAATCAGTAATTCACAATATCATCACTTAGTTGCATATTCATCATTTCTTAGAACATTTGCATCAGTTTAGAAAAAGAAATAAAAAGACAACAGAAAAAGAAATAAAATGATAACAGAGAAAAAAAAGTTATACATAACATACCCCTTACCCCTCGCTGTCATTGATCACTAGCATTTAAACTAAATTTATTTTAGCATTTGTTCCCCCTATTATTTATTTTTATTCCATATGTTCTACTCCTTTGTTGACAAGGTAAATAAAAGGAGCATCAGACACAAGGTTTTCACAATCACACAGGCACATTGTGACAGCTGTGTCATTATTCAATCATCCTCAAGAAACATGGCTACTGAAACACAGCTCTACATTTCCAGGCATTTCCCTCCAGCCTCTCCATTACATCTTGAATAGCAAGATGATATCTACTTGATGCATAAGAGTAACCTCCAGGATAACCTCTCGACTCTGTTTGGAATCTCTCAGCCATTGACACTTTGTCTCATTTCCCTCTTCCCCCTTTTGGTTGAGAAGAGTTTCTCAATCCTTTGATGCTAAGTCTCAGCTCATTCTAGGGTTTTTCTCAATCCCTTGATGCTGAGTCTCCGTTCATTCCAAGATCTCTGTCCCACATTGCCAGGAAGGTCCACACCCCTGGGAGTCATGTCCCACGTAGAGAGGGGGAGGGTGGTGAGACTGCTCGTTGTGTTGGCTGGAGAGAGGGGCCACATCTGAGCAACAAAAGAGGCTCTCTTGGGGGTGACTCTTAGGCCTAAATTTTAAGTACACTTGACCTATCCTTTGTGGGGTTAAGTTTCATATGAACAAACCCCAAGACTGGGGGCTCTGCCTATAGCTTTGGTTGTCCACACTGCTTGTGAGAATATCAAGAATTCAACTTGGGGAAGTTGAATTTCTCCCCATTCTCACCACTCCCCGAAGGGGACTTTGCAGATACTTTTCCACTCACTGATCGAATCACTCTGGGATTCATTGGGGCATCACTCTGGACAAACCAGCAAAATCTCATGTCCTACCTGAGATTCCAAGTACTTATGGCATTCAATCAAACTATCTACATAAGTTATATTAGGAAATGCACTAGTCAAAATATAAATTTTGTAACAAATAAACATTTTTTGCTTTAGTCTCACACAGAAGGTGGCATTTTAAAATATTAATTACCATCTATTTTCAGTAGCCTGCAATAATGACATTCCTTTGTTCTACCTCATGCAAAAACATTTTTAAAATTGTACCTTGTACATTTCACTATTATACACTCTAGGCATTCCTATATTATACCATCTCAATCTTTAACATCTATCTTTCTTTCTGATTACATTTATGTCCCCAGCCCTCCTCCCTCTATCATTCTCACATGCAGCTTCATTCAGTGTTTTAACATAATTATATTACAGTTAGGTAGTATTGTGCTGTCCATTTCTGAGTTTTTGTATCCAGTCCTGTTGCACAGTCTGTATCCCTTCAGCTCCAATTACCCAATATCTTACCCTATTTCTATGTCCTGATGGTCTGTTACGAACAAAATATTCAAGTTTATTCACTAATGTCAGTTCGTACCAATGAGACCATACAGTATTTGTCCTTTAGTTTTTGGCTAGTCTCACTCAGCATAATGTTCTCAAGGTCCATCCATGTTGTTACATACTTCATAACTTTATTCTGTCTTAAAGCTGCATAATATTCCATCGTATGTATATACCACAGTTTGTTTAGCCACTCGTCTGTTGATGGACATTTTGGCTGTTTCCATCTCTTTGCAATTGTAAATAATGCTGCTATAAACATTGGTGTGCAAATGTCCGTTTGTGTCTTTGCCCTTATGTCCTCTGAGTAGATACCTAGCAATGGTATTGCCGGGTCATATGACAATTCTATATTCAGCTTTTTGAGGAACTGCCAAACTGCCTTCCACAGTGGTTGCACCATTTGATATTCCCACCAACAGTGGATAAGTGTGCCTCTTTCTCCACATCCTCGCTAGCACTTGTCATTTTCTGTTTTGTTGATACTGGCCATTCTGGTGGGTGTGAGATGATATCTCATTGTGGTTTTGATTTGCATTTCTCTAATGGCCAGGGACATTGAGCATCTCTTCATGTGCCTTTTGGCCATTTGTATTTCCTCTTCTAAGAGTTGTCTGTTCAAGTCTTTTTCCCATTTTATAATTGGATTGGCTGTCTTTTTGTTGTTGAGTTGAACAATCTCTTTATAAATTCTGGATACTAGACCTTTATCTGATATGTCGTTTCCAAATATTGTCTCCCATTGTGTAGGCTGTCTTTTTACTTTCTTGATGAAGTTCTTTGATGCACAAAAGTGTTTAATTTTGAGGAGTTCCCATTTCTTTCTTTCTTTCTTCAGTGCTCTTGCTTTAGGTGTACGGTCTATAAAACCACCTTCAATTATAAGATTTATAAGATATCTCCCTACATTTTCCTCTAACTGTTTTGTGGTCTTAGACCTGATGTTTAGATCTTTGATCCATTTTGAGTTAACTTTTGTATAGGGTGTGAGATACGGGTCCTCTTTCATTCTTTTGCATATGAATATCCAGTTCTCCAGGCACCATTTATTGAAGAGACTGTTCTGTCCCAGGTGAGTTGGCTTGACTGCCTTATCAAAGTTTTATGTATTCTTGTCACTGAAGAAATGTATAGCAAAAGAAAGTGTAAAGCTGAAGAAATGTGTAGCTAAAATCCTTTTACCTCTTCCTGTTAGGCTCATCTCTATATAAATCTGAGCTTCATATAGGATTTTTGAAGGTTTAAGAGACATTCTGTGTCTAGACATAGAGTGATGAAGATGATTTGTTAAGTGTTGGAAGCTGGTGTGTGGTCCGTGTGGCCAGTGTGCAGGTTTGTGGAGCCCATCACCTGGAGATGAAGTTGGAGAGTTGGTTGAGATCAGACGAGAGAGCCTTGCAAGAAGCCATTCAGATATAGAGTATCTGACGGTGTCTTGAGACTTTTGAGTAAGGACATAAAAGCTAATAAGCTCTTACCTATGTTTAAGAAGTATTCATTGGTGGTGGTGTGAAGAATACACCAGATAGGGCAAGAGGAATTAAGAGGGTCTTACTCGGGGCCTGTTATAAAATAATAGACCTATCGCAAGTCAGTGGAAATGAAAAGGGAAGAGATACCGTAGAGGTAGAAACAGAAGTAATTGTCTGATGGGATGAAGGAGTCAGTTCATAAAAATGAGAGAGAGACAGTGACAGACATAGACAATAATAAAAGATAAAATGAAATATTTCATAAAAGATGTACAGGAGCCATAAAGATCTGAAGAAGAAAAAGATTTTAGTTATTTAGGAGCAGTCTGTAAAAGTAAGGATAAGATAGAGTAAGAGATATCTTTTTTTAAATTGAAAGACACTTCTTCCTAAGTGCCAAAACTATCCATTGAAATAATCAAATTCAGATACACCTAATAAAATTTGACTGAGTGTGCACCCAGGTGCCGTGAATGTACCAGGAAAATCTTAATGAATCCTTCCAGAGAGATGGTACAAGCTGTTTAAGTGATAATGCGTGCCTATAGACAGTAAGGAAGAGAAATTGGCAAGCATGGTTCAAGATATTTCAACTTATAAGAGACTCTAATTATAGACTTGGATATGGATACTTGGCCATCTCTTGATTCTACTCCTGAACATTTTGACTGAAATACCACACTTTGACTTTCTTTGTATTGGTCAGTTCCCAGGAAACTTGGCTAAATCAAGGGAGCTTCTTCGGACACTACAGAGGGCATTGTAAGCACTGGGACACATCTCTATCGAAAATCCATGCATTTTTCAGTACTACTTTCATGAGTTTATTCAATAAAACCAATCAGCATTTTCTTCCAAACTGTCATTGGTAAGTTCTTCTGATAGGCGATACGTGACATTTAGGTTGTTGTGCCAACTGGGTGGTGTCAGTCTCCTGCCACCTGCATAGGTGTCTCTGGCAGTTCATGTCTGATCTATCGCAGTGCAGTTACACATACTATATTTTCTATTTTTCCTGAAAATGTTCATTCAATGACTCAAAAGATTGAGCGTCAAGTCTTACATTAGCTCCTGGTCTGAAATACCAGGAACTATATGTATGTATATAGTCCCAGTTACTCACTTTAATTTTGATTCCTAAATTTTGTGTTCTTTATGTTGGAACAACAGATCCTCTTTTTGCACCCCGCTACCTTTGGAGTTGTTGTCTTTGTTGCCCTCTGTTACACATTTACTTGACACAAGGACCCTGAACATTCACTATGTCTGGTCAGCATAGGACCTTTGGCCACATTTCATTATTACAGGAAATGCCCAGGAGAGGGTATTGCACCCACTTTTCCAGTTCTGTCTGAAGTATACCAGTGCACAAGCTTTCATTTTAACATCCTAAAGTATAATATTATTACTGTTATGTAAGATAGGATAGAAATTAGTAATCCTGGTTTGTACCAGGACTGTGAGTTTCATAAATAACTTGGACCTGACCTGGGATCATTCCATTAAACATACCCATAAAATTGTCTATGCAGCCATTAAAAACGATTTTCAGAGACTTTACAGTCATTTGAGAAAGTACTCAGAATCCCTAATTGCTCTAGTCATATTTATGTAAACTAATGGCCTGATAATCTCTAAGGCTCATGATTGGCTGCAGCTACAGGTGGAAACAGATACATTCAGGGAATGAAAAATTAGGAGAATCAGTCACTGTCTCTCCCACATCTTTCTTTTTGGAACTTTGTTCATGGCCACTTCAGTAAAACTCAGACCTGGAACCTCAACCGTATGGCGATGCTTCCAGAAACCACAATTAAGTATCCATCATGATATGTTCTCATCAGGGTCTGTTAGAAAAAGAGAAATAACATTTCTGGGCTTCACTATTCTCTGTGAAATTCACTAAGCAAGGTGGGTGAACAATTAAAGACAGCTCTTGGAAAGTTCAGAAAAGACTTTTTTTACCTTAGTTACTTAGAGAACAGATTGATGAACTGAAATCACTATTGCCAAGTCTATACTCCATGTCAACTCCATTGCCAATTGTGGACATTATGTAATTCATAGTTAATTTAGGCAGAAAGGTTTATTTTAAAATTTCTTGCTTTAATCACTTTTGTTTGACTGCACAGGCTTGACTCAAAAGTGCTTCAATGCTGACAGGGAAAGATAATAATACAGCATAACAAATACCAGTATTCCCTAACTTTGTAAAGTTTCTGAATCAGAACCTAATATTTTTTTTTATATATATATATATTTTTTTATTAATTAAAAAAAGAATTAACAAAACAATTAGAAATCATTCCAATCTACATGTACAATCAGTAATTCTTAATAGCATCACATAGTTGCATATTCATCATTTCTTAGTACATTTGCATCGATTTAGAAAAAGAAATAAAAAGACAACAGAATAAGAATTAAAACAATAATAGAAAGAAAAAAAAACAAAAAAAACAAAAACAAAAAACCTATACCTCACATGCAGCTTCATTCAGTGTTTTAACATAATTGCATTACAATTGGGTAGTATTGTGCTGTCCATTTCTGAGTTTTTATATCCAGTCCCGTTGTACAGTCTGTATCCCTTCATCTCCAATTATCCCTTCTCTCTTTTTTTTTTTTTAATTAATGGAAAAAAAGAAATTAACCCAACATTTAGAGATCATACCATTCTACCCATGCAATCATTAATTCTTAACATCATCACATAGATGCATGATCATCATTTGTTAGTACATTTGCATTGGTTTAGAAGAACTAGCAACATAACCGAAAAAGATATAGAATGTTAATATAGAGAAAAAAATAAAAGTAATAATAGTAAAATCAAAACAAAACAAAACAAAAACCTATAGCTCAGATGCAGCTTCATTCAGTGTTTTAACATGATTACTTTACAATTAGGTATTATTGTGCAGAACCTAATATTGAAGTGGTGTCTGACTACTTGAGTGGGTCTGAGGCTGAGCTTTTCACTTTAGGGGTGCCCATAGCATGTGGATTTCAAAGCCCTTTAGCCTTAGCTTTGGACGGTTCTGAGAGAAGAATGGCAATTATATCAAGAATAAGAACTAACATCGATTGAACATGTCCGATATGACAAGAAATTGTATTAACCCTTTAATGTATTTTCTTATTTCATCTTCATCCAACTCTCTAAGGTAGTGATAGTGATAGTCTCTATCACGGAGCCAGTAATTTGTAGAGCCAAGACTTGAACCCAGATCTGCTTGACTCCAAACACACCCTTTAAGCTTTAAGCCTGTGCATTATTATTTGTTGTCGATTAATTCTTACATCTTCACAAATCAAAGTCTAAACTGTTTGACCATGCCCTGGTTAATTGATGATCTCAAAATAATATTAAGCCAAGGCTTCACCTTCTCCTGCTGTTATTCATGTTTGCTTTTCAATTCAGGATTCTGCAGGGCCAAAAACCCAAAATCAATGTGTCTTTTAGTTCCAGGGAGTGCATGTCTTTTTTAATCATTCAAATAATTTTAAAACACTACAGATAAATCTCATTTGTGCTAGAATCATGAACAAAATGTTAGAAAATAGAGTAACAAACTCTATTAAAATTTCACTGTTTGAAATATTAGTAAATATTTTTCAGCACATTTCAAAAGAGCAAGATTCTTTGTAGAAAAAAGAGGTTTAAGATGGGAGTAATATAACATAAGCATACTAATGGTTAAAATATTATCTTAATATGATCTGTTAATAAATGCTGAAGAGGCTTTTCAGAAAATCAACATCCAATTTCGATAAGTTCTAATGGTAAAATAAGTGTAGATTAATATAGCATTCATTTGATAAAATTCACATTTCAAATCAAATACCATTATCACATTTAACAATGAAGAATTTTTCCCATAAAAATTAGGTGAAAAAGACATGGATATCTATTATTGCATCCTACTGTGAACACAGTTCTGAAAATAATAGCCAGTGTTTTTACATTCACTAGCCCAGTGCTTGGCATCCATTAAAAACTCAATTATTTGTTGAATTAATGAATTAATGACAGGCTGAAGTGAGAGGTATGGGTTTTGGAATGAAAGAGACATTTTATCTTTATTTGCAAATAACACATTTTCATTCTAAAAGAATCATCTGAAAAACTAGTAGAAGTAATAGGAGCATTAAAAGTAGTCGCTGGTTTCAAAATCAGCACTTAAAAAGACTCAAACCAGTTCAAAAGGGTAATGAAAGGAACGAACCCTCTCAGACATACCAATGAACTAACGACATAGCAAGAAATATGCATGTCCTTTATGAAGAAAGCCTTAAAATTCTGCTGCAGATATTGAAAATGTACATATTCTGTTCTTGGATAGGAATTATTACAATGCCATTGTCTCTAAATTAGCCTACACATTAATAGAATGCTAATAAAAATGCCAGTATGAATTTTAAAAGCCATCTGATAGATTAAAAACTTTGACTAGTTAATGGTGGCCAGGGATTTGGGAGAAAAACGGTACTCGTGGTGAAAGTTAATTATGTTAAAAGTACAAAAAAAATTTTTTTCTTAGTTTCCTCTTCAGATAGCTCACTACTAGTGTATAGAAACACTACTGATTTTGGGGTGTAGATCTTGATACCCTATGAATTTACTGTACTCATTAGCTGCAGTGGCTTTGCTGTAGATTTTTTGGGATTTTTGACATATAGTATCATGTCATCTTCAAATAGTTTAAGTTTTACTACTTCCTTTCCAATTTGGATGCGCATATATATTTTTTCTTGTCTAATTGCTCTAGCTAGAACTTCCAGTATAATATTGAATAACAATGGTGACAGTGCGCATCCTTGTCTTGTTCCTGACCTTAGAGGGAAAGCTGTCAGTCTTTCTCCATTGAGTATGATGTTAAGCTGTGGGTTTCTCATATGTTCACTTTTTCATGTTGAAGACATTCTCTTCTATTTATATCCTTTGAAGTGTTTCCATCAAGAAAGGAAGTTGAATTTTTTCAAGTGCCTTCTTTGCATCAAGTGTGGTGATCATGTATTTTTTCTGCTTGAATTATTGATGTGGTATATCACATTAATTGATTTTCTTGTGTTGAACCAGTCTTGCATATCTGGAATAAATCCCACTTAGTCATAGGTATAATTGTTTTAATGTGCTGCTGGATTCTATTTGAGAGTATTGTGTTGAGGATTTTTGCATCTATATTCATTAAAGAGATTAGTCTGTAATTTTCTTTTCTCATAGTACCTTTGTCTGGCTTTGATATTAGTGTGATGTTAGTTTCATAGAATGAGTTAGGTAGCTGTGTGGGTTTGGAACTGTTATGTTCCCAAGAAAGTCCGTACTCTCTTAATCTTAATCCAGTCTTGTGGGGGCAGACCTATTGTTTACGGCGAAACCTTTGATTTGGTTATTTCCATGAAGATGTGATGCATCCAACTGTGGGACAACAATTTGGTTAGATTATATCTGCGGAGGTGTGGTCCCTCCCATCTAAGGTGGGGTCTTGATTAGTTTACTGGAGTCTGTAAAAGAGCTGACACATGGAAACATTTTGGAGAATGCTCAGATGTTTGGCAGTAGAGTCAAAAATAGACCGGGTGCTAAACAAGGACTCGCAGAAATATCCAGAACCTGAAGAGAAGAAATCTTGGGCCCTGGGAGGTGCTAAGCTAAGAGATGTAACTCAGAGTTTTACCCCATAGCAGTTAAGTGAGAACTTAAGTTGCTTAGAGAGGAAGCCACTGGAAGCAGAAGCTGGAAGCAATGGAACCAGGAGTAAGGACCAGCAGACACCAGCCATGTGCCTTGCCATGTAAGACATTGACCTTTTTTCAGAGTCAAGGTATCTTTCTCTGGATGCCTTCATTTGGAAATTTTTAAACCCTTAGAACTGTAAACTTGTAACTTAATAAATCCCCTTTATAAAAGCCAATCCACTTCTGGTATATTGCATTCTAACAGCCTTAGCAAACTAAAACAGTAACTTTCCCTCCTCTTCAAGTTTTTTGGAGAGTTTGAGCAGGATTGGTACTAATTCTTTCATGAATGCTTGGTAGAATTCATGTGTGAAGCCATCTGATTCTGGACTTTTCTTCTTTAGGGAGCATTTTGATGACTGATTAAAACTATTTACTTGTGATTGGCTTATTGAGGTTGTCTATTTGAGGTTGCCTATTTCTTCTCAAGTCATGCTTGTTTATGCTTTCCTAGGAAGTTATCAATTTTTTTCTGCATTCTCCAGTTTGTTAGTATATAGTTGCTCCTTTATTTCTATGGGTTCAGTAGTTATGTCCCCTCTCCCATTTCTGGTTTTATTTATTTGTGTTCTCTCTCTCTCTCTTCCTCTCTCTTTTTTGTCAGTCTAGCTAAGGGTCCATCAATTTCATTGATTTTTCTCTAAGAACCAACTTCTGGTTTTGTTGATTCTTTCTAGTGTTTTCATGTACTCAGTTTCATTTATTTCTGCTCTAATTTTGTTATTTATTTTCTCCTGTTTGCTTTGGTGTTAGTTTGCTGTTCTTCCTCTAGTTTCTTCAGATGAACAGTTAATTCCTTGATTTTTCTCTTTCTTTTTTTTTTAATATAGGCATTTAAGGCAATAAATTTCCCTCTTAGCACCACGTTTGCTTTATCCCATAAGTTTTTTTTATCAGCCACATAGATTAAGACACCTGTTTCCAGTGGCGTGTTGGTAAATGCATAACTGACTCTTGAAAATTATTTTTATTATTATTATTATTATTTATTTATTTATTTAATTTATTTTGACATGGGTAAGCTCCAGGAATCAAACCCAGTTCTCCGGCACGGCAGGTGAGAACTCTGCCACTGAGCCACTGTTGCCTACCCTGCATCCCATAAGTTTTGATATGTTCTGTTTTCATTTTCACTTGCCCTGAGATATTTACTGATTTCTCTTGTAACTTTTTCCTTGACCACTGGTTGTTTAAGAGTGTCCTGTTTATCTTAAATATGTTTGTGAATTTTCTGGCCTTCCGCCTGTTATTAATTTTCAACTTCATTCCATTATGATCTGAGAAAGTGTTTTGTATAATTTCAATCATTTTAAGTTTATTGAAACTTGCTTTGTGACCCAACATGTATTTTTTCCCGGAGAATGAACTAAGAGCACTTGAAAAAAATGTGTATCCTGCTGTTGGGGGGTGTAATGTTCTATAAATGTCTGTTAAGTCTAATTCATTTATCATACTATTCAACATCTCTGTTTCATTATTGATCCTCTGTCTATATGTTCTATCTAGGTAAGAGCGGTGTAATGAAGTATCCAAGTATTATTGTAGAGGTGTCTACTTCCCCCTTCAGTGTCTCTTTTACCATATCTTTCCTCATTGATTTGATTTTGATGTGATTCAGCATGTTTGTTTGGACGTCTTTAATTAGCTGTTTCAACTCCTGTATCTCATTTGAAATGTTAGCTTGTTCCTTTGGCTGGACCGTATCTTTGTTTTTATTAGTATTACTCATAATTTTTTGCTGGTACCTAGGCACCTGATTTCCTTGATTAGTTTATTCTGGAGGTAATTTTCACTCTTTTCATGTAGGGTTTTCTTATTTTGGGTTTGTTTTCTAGCTGTTCTTTGGCACTCAGTTCAACTTATTCTAGACCTCTGGCCATAGCTTCTGTTTAACTGGTCAGAATTTTTCAGCTCTTAATATTCTTGTTCTTGCCCTACCTATATGGAAACTTTTTTTTCCCAGCATTAACTTCTTTTTATTCACAATCACACAGTTACATTGCAAAAGCTGTATCATTATACAATCATCTTTAAGAAAGATGGCTACTGAAACACAGCTCTACAGTTTCAGGTACTTTCCTTTAGCCACTCTAATATACCATAAACTAAAAAGGGGATTTCTATATAATACATAAGAATAACTTCCAGAATAACCTCTTGACTCTGTTTGAAAGCTCTCAGCCACTGACACTTTATTTTGTCTCATTTCTCTCTTACACCTTTTGGTTGAGAAGGTTTTGTCAATCCCTTGATGCCAAGTCCCAGCTCATCTCAGGATTTCTGTCTTACATTGCCAGGGAGGTTTACACCCCTGGGAGTCATTTCCATGTACAGGGGGAGGGCAGTGAGTTCATTTGCCATGTTGGCTTGGAGAGAGAGAGAGACCACATCTGAGCAACAAAAGACATTCTCTTGGGGTGGCTTCTAAGCATAATGTTAAGTAGGCTCAGCCTGTCCTTTGCAGGGATTAGTTTCATAGGGGCAAACCCCAAGATTGTGGGCTCGGCCCACTGCTTGTGAGAATATCAGGAATTCTCCAAATGGGGAAGTTGAAATTTTTTTTGAGGAGGGTCTTTCTAGATATTATCGACCCCAATCAGATTTTCCCAGACAAGACAGAACCAGGTCGCAGGAAGTGGATGCAATTAGTTTCAAATTTCCTTGAGGATGAGACCCAGCAGATTATGAGAATTTCCTGGAAAGCCTCTAGACTGTGCTTTTCCAATTCTACCCAGCAGGGGGTGCTTATTAGCCTTCATCTCCCCTCTAGTTTAAAATGATGTGCCTTTAATTTTCAGTGGTCCCCATCCCTGCCAGGGGTGTGTTTGAGACAGAAGCAGAGGAAGAAGGCAAGCTTAAGCTATTTCTGTTTTCTGACCCCTGGTGTCTGAATTCTCTGAAGTAGTGCTACCACTTGAGCTTGGTCTGTCCCCCTTTTCTTGGGGAAGATGTGCTCTTTAGGGAACATCTAAAGTTCCCCCACTTGCCTGATTACTTTGTCTCTTGGACCTATCTTAACTCTGCCCTTGCCTGAGTCCCACTGACATTTGAAAATGCCTGAGGCTTTCTCTAATGAGCTACTTTGAATGGTTTTAAAAATGAAAATTTTAAAGGAGATCTCTTTTCAGAGCCAATCCCCAGGCCCCAAGTTTGCCAGTCAAGAGCCAGCATTGGTAACTAGCTCTATGTGTCCTCCTTTTTGGGTCTCAGCCTCTTCCCAGAACTCTGTTCAGCTGACTCCAAAAGTCTCCATATTTATTCTTTTTCATTTCATTTTCTTTTTTTTCCCATCCACCCTGCCTCATCTCTGCTAGGAGAGATGCCAGGGTTCCTTTCTGCTTGCTTTGGGTTTATTTGTGTCTGGTGCTTGTATTCAGTAGCCCCATTTTGTTCATTAAAACCACAATTGGAGCTTGGCTGAGCTACCTTCCCTTGCTCCCAGTAGAGACTGCTTTAAGATATGCCCTTTAGGGAATTATCTTTTTCACCTGACTAGATACTTTGTCTCTCAGACATACCTTAATTCCACCCTTGCCTGTGGCAGTGCTGAAGCCTTTGAATGCCCACATATCTATCTAATGGGCTGTTGGAAAGTAAAGCAACAACAAAAAAATGGAGAGGAAATACAAAAATCCTTTCCAGAGCCATACCCCAGACCCCCCATGTTTGTCCATCAAGAGCCAGAGTTGGTACTAAGCTCTATTTGCCCCTTTTCTTGGGGCCCAGCCCTTGAGCTTTTCCCAAGCTCATCCAACTCTGAAAGCCTTTTTTGTTGTTTGCTTTTTTTCCATCAGCCCTGCCTCTTCTCTGCCAGGAAAAAATCTCCCAGTTCCTTTTGTGCTTTCTCCAGGTTATCTGTGCCAAGAGCTTGTATTCAGCAGTCTGAATTTGTTAATTCTGCAGTTGGAGTTTGATTGAACTACCTTTCTTGTTTCTAGTAAAGAGGGTTTCTGTTTCCTACTGTGGAAAGACCAGAGTCAGCCTGCTGTATCAGTGGGGGAGGGACGCCAGCCTCCCATGGCTTGTGAGATTCACAGCTCTGCCCTGTGATCTTGGCTTTTCCACCATTTCAGACTGGTCTATGATATGTCATGGAAGTTCACCAAATGGTTGTTCCAGACAGTTTCTGGCTATTTACTAGCTGCCATGGAGGGCAAACTAAATTCTACAGATCACTACACTTCCTTCTCCCAATTTATTACTTTTTAATGAAAAAGAGGCATTAAAGTTTGTTTTGCTCCTTTTCTTTTTCCCTCCCTCCATTCCTCCCCTCTTCTCTCTCTCTCTCATACTTTCTGACACACACACAAACTGAATCCGCTCCTCATTGCCATGACTCCCAAAGAATACAAAGCACATACATATTTTTTGAGTATTATTGTATAAAAATATCTTATAGGTAGTTATTTTATTTAAAAAAAGATTTCTTTTTCCTTTAAAAATGTGTTTCCACTCCAGTCCCCCAGTGTATTAGTTTGCTAGCTGCCAGAATGCAATATACCAGAAACAGAATGGCTTTTAAAAAGGGGAATTTAATAAGTTGCTAGTTTATAGTTCTAAGGCCAAGAAAATGTCCCAATTAAAGCAAGTCTATAGAAATGTCCAATCTAAGGCATCCAGGGAAAGATACCTTGGTTCAAGAAGGCCTATGAAGTTCAGGGTTTCTCTCTCAAGTGGAAGGGCACATGGTGAACACAGTCAGGGTTCCTCTCTCATCTGTAGAGGTACATGGTGAACACAGTCAGGGTTCCTCCCTCTTCTGGAAGGGCACATAGCGAACATGGTGTCATCTGCTAGCTTCTTCTCCTGGATTCCTATTTCATGAAGCTCCCTGGGAGGCATTTTCCTTCTTCATCTCCAAAGGTCACTGGGTGGTGGACTCTGCTTCCCATGTCTATGTCATTCTGCTCTCTCTGAATCGTTCATTCTCCAAAATGTTTCTTCTTTTATAGGACTCCAGTAAACCAATCAAGACCCACCCAAATGGTGGAGATATGTCATCACCCAATTCAGCTTAACAACCACTCTTGATTAAATCACATCTCCAGGGAGATGATCTGATTACAGTTTCAAGCATACAGTATTGAATATGGATTATTCTGCCTTTATGAAATGGGTTTTAGATTAAAACATGGCTTTTCTAGGGTACATACATCCTTTCAAACCAGCACACCCAGAAAGCAAAATCTAAGGCAAGGTTACAGTGCTGGTAATTTATTTGGAATGTGCAAGTTCAAGAAGGGGAGAGTGAGCCATAAAGGGAAATGAGGCAAGGAAAACCGTAAAGCAATGCAGTGCTTTCCTTATTGTCTGTTGTTTCTCAACAAGCCTCAAAGAGACTCAGAGGTACCTGGGCAGGCCTGTTCACTGAGACTACAGGGTTTGTCTGGAGGGTTTGCAAGGAAGACCTTATTCTCTGCATTGACCACAGAGGAGAGGAAATTGGGGGAGTTTTCTTTCTAGTTGCCATTTGTCTTTCATTTCTTATTGATCAAAGTTTATCCCCAGTAGGACTTCCCCATATTTGGGTTGTGTCTTCTGGCTCCTCAGTGGCTCCTTAGTGGCTCCTCAAGCATCCAGATCTTACACACCAAGTATAATATTCATCAGAGACTTAAAGTGGAGCTCAATCTGGTGAGTTGTTCTAACCTAGAGCAAGAAAAAAAGGAGGAAATCAAGAACTCTGGAAGAGTTTGTATCCAGTGCAGAATAGAAAAAAATACAGGCATGTATGTGTTATTCCTGATAACAGCAAATACCCTGGCCAGTCTCAGAAATGGTCTCATAGTCAATGGGCTCTGGGGAATCCTTTCCTTACCAGAAAGGAGCAGAGAAGCCAGATTTAGGAAGACACTTTCACTCAAGGTGTATTCAACCTCAATAAAGGCAGATCAGGCTCCCTTCAGATGCCTGGGATCTCAGCTAATACTTTTGGCTACAGAAACTAAACTCTACAGCACTGTTTTCAATAGCAAAAAGTTGGAAATAATCTATTCAGATACATTATAGAACATCTGAAAAAGGAAATTGGAAAAGAATGAGTCTCTCTTTAATTCTGTCACAGGAAAGTATCTAAGTCCTTTGTTTTTAAATAAACCTTTTTTTTTGGTATAATTTCAAACTTACAGATAGTTTCAAAAGTAATACATACCTCAGGGTCACTTCCAGGGAACCTCTTTTATTGCAAAATGTGGCTTCTCTCTCTCTGTAAGTAAAAACTCGTTACCCTCCCCCCTACATGGGACATGATTCCCAGGGATGTGCCTGGCCCTAGCATTGTAGGATCAACAATGCCTACCTAACCAAAAGGGGTAAGAGAAATGTTAGAAAATAAGGTATCAGTGGCTAAGAAATTGCAAGAGTCAAGAGGCTCTTCTGGAGGCTACTCTTATGTAAGCATAAGCTAGATATTGCTAATTGCCATGGTATGCCAAGCCCCAAACACAGTATTCCTGAAAACCTTAGAGAATACTCAGGGCTCTATCTGAGGCTCTATAAAAATTTCACTCATTAAATTTATTTTTCAGAAACCTAAAACTTCCAGAATTTCCTATACCAGAAAAGCCCTGAAACCCAGAGGCACCTGTCTCTTCAAGAACATCAACTAGTTGCATCCCCCTACCCAATAATGTTGATACCCCTTTTCAACATGAAGTTAGAACTGTCATTGCCAAAATATCTTCGAAGAATGGGAGAAAGATCAAATGAGAGGGAGGAGTTATAACGGAAAAGATAGGATTAACAAGTAATTGTGACTACAGAGTCACTATATTGATTATCTTTAGTCTATAGTGTGTCAGAATGGTTAGAAGGAAAAACTTGAAATTGTGGAACTACAACCCATACCATACTTTTAAATTTGTTCTATTACCACTTGTTAAGCTGTACTTTGAAATTTATCACTTTTCTGCATATGTGTTATATTTCACAATAAAAATAGTGAGAAGGCCATAGAGAAGGCCAACATACCCGCCACCCAAACACCCAGATCCACAAACTTTCAACATTTTGCCATGTTTGCTCTTTCTTTCTTTCTTTTCTATTCATCCATCCATCCTTCTGTCCATCTACTATCCATCTGTGCTGGTTTGAAAAGATGTATGCCCCCTTGAAAAGCCATGTTTTAATCAAAACCCCATTTTGCAAAATAATCCCTACTCAATACTGTATGTTTGAAACTGTAATCAGATCATCTCCTTGGATGATGTGATTTAATCAAGAGTGATTGTTAAACTGGATTAGGTGATAACATGTCTCCACCCATTTGGACGGGTCTTGGGAAGTTTCTGGAGTCCTATAAAAGAGGAAACACTTTGGAGAATGGGAGATTCAGAGAGCAGAGAATGCTGCAGCACCATGATGCAGAGAGTCCGCCAGCCAGTGCTTTGGAGATGAAGAAGGAAAACGCCTCCTGAGGAGCTCCATGAAACAGGAAGCCAACAGAGAAAGCTAGTAGATGATGCTGTGCTTGCCATGTGCCTTTCCAGATGAGAGAGAAATGCTGACTGTGTTCACCATGTGCCTTCTCACTTGAGAGAGAAACCCTGAACTTCATCGGCCTTCTTGAACCAAGGTATCTTTCCCTGGATGCCTTTGATTGGACATATCCATAGACTTGTTTTAATTGGGACATTTTCTCGGCTTTAGAACTGTAAACTAGCAACTTATTAAATTCTCCTTTTTAACTTCATTCCTTTATAATCTGAGAAAGTGTTTTGTATGATTTCAATCTTTTTAAATTTATTGAGGCTTGCTTTGTGACACAGCATATGGTCTATCTTTGAGAATGATCCATGAGCACTTGAGAAAAATGTGTATCCTGCTGTTGTAGGATGTAATGTTCTATGAAATGTCTGTTAAGTCTTATTTATTGTATTATTCAAATTCTCTGTTTCTTTATTGATTCTCTGTCTAGATGTTCTGTCCATTGATGAGAGTGGGGAATTGAAGTCTCTAACTATTATGGTAGATGTGTCTATTTCTCTTTTCAGTGTTTGCCACATGCATTTTGGAGCATTCTGGTTTGGTGCATAAATATTTATGATTGTTATGTCTTCATGCTGAATTGTTCCATTTATTAGTACATAGTATCCTTCTTTGTCTCTTTTAACTGTTTTGCCTTTTACATTTGTTGGATATTAGTGTAGCTACTCCTGCTCTTTTCTGATTGTTATTTTCATGAAATATCTTTTCCCAACCTTTCACTTTCAACCTATGTTTATCTTTGGGTCTAAGATGTGTTTCCTGTAGACAGCACATAGATGGGTCCTGTTTTTTAATCCATTCTGCCAGTCTATGTCTTTTGATTGGGGAGTTTAATCCATTAACATTTAGTGTTATTACTGTATGGGTAGTACTTCTTCCATTTTGCCTTTTGGATTTTATATGTCATATCTAATTTTCCTTCTTTTTACCTTTACTCATAGTCTTCCTTTCTACACTCTTCTCCACACCTCTCTCTTCTGTCTTTTCATATCTGTCTCTAGTGTTCCTTTTAGTATTTCTTGCAGAGCTGGTCTCTTGGTCACAAATTCTCTCAGTGATTTTTTGATGGAAAATGTTTTAATTTCTCCCAGATTTTTGAAGGACAATTTTGCTGGATATAGAATTCTTGGTTGGCAGTTTTTCTCTTTTAGTACTTTATTAAATATATCATCCCACTGTCTTCTCACCTCCATGGTTTCTGCTGAGAAATCTGCGCATAGTCTTATTGGGTTTCCCTTGTATGTGATAGATTCCTTTTCTCTTGCTGCTTTCAAAATTCTCTCTTTCTCTTTGACCTCTGATATTCTGATTAGTAAGTGTCTTGGAGTATGTCTATTTGGATCTATTCTCTTTGGGGTATGCTGTACTTCTTGGATCTGTAATTTTAAGTCTTTCATAAGAATTGGGAAATTTTCAGTGATAATTTCTTCCATTAGTTTTTCTCCTCCTTTTCTCTTCTCTTTCTGGGACACCCACAACATGTGTATTCATGTGCTTCATATTGTCATTCAATTCCCTGAGTCCCTGCTCATATTTTTCCATTTTTTTCTCTATAGTTTCTGTTTCTTGTTGGATTTCAGATGACCCATCCTTCAGTTCACTAATCCTATCTTCTGCCTCTCGAAATCTACCATTGTAGGTTTCCATTGTTTTTTTAATCTCTTCCATGGTGTCTTTCATTCCCATAAGTTCTGTGATTTGTTTTTTCAGACTTTTAATTTCTTCTTTTTGTTCATTCCTTGCCTTCTTTATATCCTCCCTCAATTCATTGATTTGGTTGAGGTTTTCCATGTCTGTTTGTATATTCTGGATTAATTGTTTCAGCTCCTGTATCTCATTTGAATTGTTGGTTTGTTCCTTTGACTGGGCTGTATCTTCAATTTTCCTGGCGTGATTTGTTATTTTTTGCTGGTGTCTAGACATTTAATTACCTTAATTAGTTTATTCTGGAGATTGCTTTCCCTTCTTTTACCTAGAATTTTCTTGCTGGATGAATTTGTTGTCTATCTGTGCTTTGACTTCAGTTCAGCTCTTTCTGCACCTCTAGCTTAGGTTTTGTTTAACAGAGGAGAATTTTTCAGTTCTTGTTTTCTTGTTTCTTGCCCTGCTTGTATGGTGCCTTTATCCCCCCACCCTTAGGAGGGTCTACTTAGGTATTATAGACCCCAGTCGGATTTTCCCAGACCAAACTGGCCTCCTGTCAGGAATAAAGAGTCACCTGCCTCAGTTTTCCCTGAGGATGAGACCCAGCAAGTTGAAAGACTTTCCTGTGAAATCTCTGGACTATGTTTTTCTTATCCTGCCCAGTTTGTGGCACTTGTCTGCCTGCAGGTCCCACCAGCATAAGATGATGTGGTACCTTTAACTTCAGTAGACTCTCCCTGCTGGGGGCTTGTCAGAGTCAGAGGAGAGGTTGTAGGCTGGTTTTAATGGCTTTGATTATCAAGCCCTGGTGTCTGACTTCCTTGAGGGAGGGATTCCACCTGAGTTGGGCTTCACCCCTCCCCTGGGGAAGGCACAGACTCCAGTCAAGCCCTCAAACGAGCTTGTTTCTGCCTATGCCTGGGGCATTTGCAGCCTGAGAAGTCCTCCTTCTATATCCAAAGGCAGTTAAGCCTTTGTAGAAACACAGCCACAAAAACCTCTGTTTCTTTTCTTTTTTTCTTTTTCCATCAGCCCAATGAGCGATCTCCACTTTGACCAGGTTCACCTGAGCTGGGGGCCTATTTTTAGTAGTCAGAATTTGTTAATTAATGCCACAATTGGCATTTGGTTGGGCTCAGCCCCTGCTGCAGGTAAAGTCTCTTTCCTTTCCCCTCTGGGAAGCAACCTGCAGGGGAGGGGTGCTGGCTGCTGTGCTTGGGGAACTCACAGTTCTGGGGGGACTCACAGCTGGTCCACCTGGTCTAGACTGGAGTATGCTGTGTGTCCGGTCACTGATGTGGCCCCAGGAGCTTTCTGTACTGTTTCTCGTCATTTAGTAGTTGTTCTGGAGGACGAACTAAAACATGCACATTGCTAAACTACCATCTTGGCCACATTCTCTAAATTGCCCTTTTTAAAAGCCATTCCATTTCTGGTATATTGCATTCCGGCAGCTAGCAAACTAGAACACCATCCATCCACCTATCCATTTATCTAGCCATCTATATCTACCCATTTATCTATCCATCTATATCTATCTGTTTTCTAAACATTTGAGAGTAGGTTGCATATATTGTGTTCCTTGAACACTTAGTACTTTCAAGTATCTATGTCCTTTTAAATAAATAAAAAAAAGAACAGATTACATAATGGAATGTATGTTATGATCCCATTTGTAAGGAAAAATAAAAGATGATGCTATAAATGTTTGCATGTGCATTAAAAAATTATCTAAGTGTGCAGAAAAATATGCTGAAAGATACTTTTAGGATGAAAACTTTCAGGAGAGAAACTAGTGGTTAAGAGCTGAGGAGATTATAACTTTTTACCTTATGCTCCTCTGTACTGTTTGTATCATTTTATTTTAAAAATATTTTTGTTGAGAAATATTCACACATGTATAGTCTAACCGTATTATACAATCAGTGACTCAAGATATCACCACATAGTTGTGCATCCTTCACCATGATGATTTTTAGAACATTTGCATCACTCCAAAAAAAGAACTAATAAAAAAAGAACTCATACTTCCCATAACCCTTACCCCTCCCTCTCATTGACCCACAGTATTTCAATCTACCCACTTTTTACCCTTTATCCCCCCTGTTATTTATTTATTTTTATCCTTATTTTTTTCTACTCATCTGTCCATAATCCTGTATAAAAGGAGCATCAGGCACAAGGTTTGCACAATCACACAGTCACATCGTAAAAGCTATATAGTAATACAATCTTCAAGAATCAAAGCTACTGGAACACAGTTCAATAGTTACAGGTGTTGTGGCCCTGTGAAATCAGTCACACAGACGGCCGCGGACACTTGTTGCAATCTTTCAGCAACCCCTGTGGAATGGGTCACACAGACACACAAGACGTACAAGATGGCTGCAGTCCCGAAGAGTTTCAGCTGCTTTATTTTATATTCTTTCTCACAGCTCTTTTGCTGACCAAGCCTGCTTTTCAGTATATTATTTGTTACATACAAGAGATAGCTAAAAAGAACTTGGGGCTCAAGAAAAAACAAACATTCTGTTCCTCTCAGACTGTCCTCCAAGTAAGCAGATAACAGTCTCCACAGTTTATTGCCAAGGCCACTCTGAAGACAGTCACTCCCAATAAATTCCGCAGGTTTTCTGTTAACCCTTGGCTCCTACATACAGGTACCTCCCTCTAGCCAGTGTTTGGATTATTACTATTTATTTTTTGTATGCTGTATGCCAGGGTCATATTTTACTCTTTTTCCTTGTGAGTATCCCATTATCTCAGCACCATTGTCAAATTTTTTGTTTGCTTGTTTGTTTGCTTACTTGTTTGTTTGTTTTTTGGGAAGTGCATGGGCCAGGAATTGAATCTAGGTCTTCTGTATGGCAGGTGAGAATTCTACCACTCAATTACTCTTGCACCCTCTGTTCGGATTATTTTTAATGCGCATATATTGTTTTTTTAAATGAAAGTACAAAGTAAATGAGAAAGTGAAAGTGAGAACTGCTCAAGGAAGAAACGTTAAAAATACTAAAAGGTATATGGAAGAAAATAAAATTCACTTGTGATCCTACCAACTAGAAACAACTGCTATTAATCTCTTGTGCTGCTACTTCTTGTATACTTTCTATGCACAAAATACATTATAGTTTTAACAATATATAGAAATATATGTGTACAGTTTGTTACTCCATATTATGTTCAGTAAGTTTTTTCCAGGTTAGAGAACTATATTTTCCCAAACCACCATTTAGGACAACTGTATAATATTTAATTCTGTGGCTAAACCACAAGGCTAACCCATTCATCTATTGCTTCAAAAACCTTTAAGTTCTATGTGGGGTGATGAAAGTCTCCCTGGCAGCATGGGAGATGACTCCTAGGGAGGGCCTGGCCCTGGCACCATGGGATCGACAATGCTATCCTGACCAGTAGGGAGAAAAGAAGTTTAACAAAGTATCAGTGGCTGAGAGGGTTTAAATAGAGTAGAGAGGCTACTCTGGAGGTCACTGATATGCAGCTTCAATTAGGCATTGTGATCTATCATAACTTGCCAAGCCCCAACCAAATCTTACATAATGCCCTAAGTGTGCTTTAGGACTAAAGGATAAAGAACACTTAGGGCATTATATAAAATTCTACAAAGGTTTCATGCACTAGCGTAACTTTTCGGAAACCTAGAATCTCCAGATGGGTCCCTGAACCAGATAAGTCCTCAAAGGCAGAGGGGTCAGCCTCTCCAGAATATCAACTAGTTCCATCCCCCATCCCATTGTATCGACAGCCCCTTTTGATGTGAAAAAGTTAGACTGGGCATAGTCCAAATACCCCTAAAGAATGGGAGAAAGATCAAAGGTGATGGTGGAGTTATATAGAGAAGATAAGGTTTAACATATGAGTATGATTTCTGAGACATAATATTGATATTTCTTTTCGTCTCCAGTATCTTAGAGCAACTGGAAGGAAAAACCTAAAATTGTGGGATTGTAACCCTTGCCAAACTCTGAAATCTGTTCTACAACTAATTGTTACACTGTGCTTTGAACTTTATTGCTGTTCACATATATATTATTTTTCACAAAAAAGAAAAAATATGTGTTTTGGAGCAGCTAGAAGGAAAAATCTGAAATAGTGAAATGGTAAAACATAAACTCTGAAGTTTGTTCTGTATTTGTTGAAATGCACTTTGAAATTTATTGCTTTTTCTTTCTTTTGTTTGTATATATGTTATATTTAACAATAAAGGACACTTAAAAAAAAAACCCAAAAAGCCCTTAAGCTCTTTTCCTTTGTTAGTTAAATAATCAAATGTGCCCATTATTGGCAAATCCCTGGGTTTTAACCACACTGCATGTCTTCTAAGCAGCAGTGAGGATGGCCTGTGGGACTGACCAGTTGCTTCCCTGCATGTATCATCATCCCATAGAAAGGCCTTCCCTGGTTGCCATTTCTGAAACAGCATTGCATCTCATCACAATCTTGCTCTTTGCCCAGCTTCATTATTATTGTTGTTACTAATAGTAGTAATATTGCAGTATTTTTGGTTCCTGGCTTTATGACTACCTGACCATGTCACGTATACCTTTGTTTTTTGTCTGTCTCTCCACCTGTCATTTTCTGTCTCTCCACTTGTCATGACAGTAGGGCTTTGTGTGGTTTTGTTCTCTACTGTGTCCCCTGTGCCTATATCAGTATCAGGCACTTTGGAGAGCTCCAGGAGTTCTCAAGTAGATTGAGACTTCAACCAAGGGCTGGTGCTGTGAGGATACTTGACTCAGTCACAGGAAAGAACCCAAGGACCAATCAGTGTGTTCAGCCAAAAGGTTTAATAAGCTTGATAATGCCAGAGAGCCCTGGGAAGTCTCAGCTGGATGCTGGAAAGCCCCAAGAGTTCTTGACTAGATGCTGGAGAGCCCTGAGGTTCTGGCAGAGGTCGAGACCTTGGCTAGGGTCTTAACCAGGTGCTGATGCCATCAATATTCTTGACTCAGATGCAGGAAATAATTCAAAGACTAGCCAGTGTGTACAGCCAAAGAAGATCAATGTATGGTGAAAGTACATGCTCAAAAGGGGTGAGCATGGGTGTTCTTCAAAGGAGGAGAAGCCCTCTGAAGTTGGCATCCTTGCATTATAAGGACTTGAAGGGCCTTTCCCCCTCTGGTTATATTAATGAGGGATTGATTAGCTGCACTTTTTTCTATTGGTTCTTTTTTGGTACTTTCCTGAGTGAGGGATAAGTGTGCAAGGGATAAGTGTGCTTGCACCAAAAGGAACTTCTTGTTATAGGTCTTAGGGGCACTTCCCTCTCCCACCTTCTCTATCTAACTGCCTCAGTAGGTTAATTTGGTTTCAGCACAATAGTAAGATTTGGAGAACTGAGAGAGGGGAGAGACATACATATTTAACTCCTCAAGAAGTTACAAGGCACATGACAAAATGGTGTACAGTTTGAGGTCATATATAATTATGTGCAAATCAGGTGTATAACCCCATATCTATCTTGAAGGATTTTATAATCTGGTAAAAGACTGTATAAGAAATTATATATTTTCAATGCTAAGAAAAGACTGAAACATTAAGTATTATAATAGTAATATGTCAAGGGCTTTGGCAGCAGACTGGAGGTAAGAAGTCATTTGGTATGGAAGAGTTAGGGTGTCATGGAAAAAGGGATTTTTAAGCTGGGTGTGAAAGAGTGGGGGCATGCGGATGAAGGGATTCCAGGAAGAGGTAACTATGTGAATAAAGGAATGGAAAAATAAAAATGCTTAGCATGTTTGAAAATGACAACTCTCTTGCACCTAGAACACAGAGTGGGAGTTATACATGTGATTTAGTTTCTTAAAGCTGCCAGAATGCAATGTACCAGAAACAGAATGGATTTTAAAAAGGGAATTTATTAAGTTGCAAGTTTATAGTTCTTGGCCATGAAAATGTCCACATTAAGGTGTCTAGAGAAAAATACCTTAACTCCAAAGAAAGGGGCTGATAAAGTTCAGGATTTCTCTCTCAGATGGAAGGGCACATGGTGAAGTCTGCTAGCTTTTTCTTCTGGCTTCTTGTTTCATGAAGCTTTCCTGCAGTCATTCCCTTCTTCATCTCCAAAGGTCTCTGGCAGTGTGGCCTCTGTTGGCTCTCTAGCGTTTTACAAAATGGTTCCCTCTTAAAGGGCTCAAGTGAACAACCTCACCTCATCATCAAGACTTTACCTTCACTCAAGAAAGGCTGACACTGTCTGGAACTGCTCTATCAGCTGGGAAGTCATGTGGGTGGTCCTTTGCTCCTGGGCTCCATTACTTTCACCCTCTGTTTCTGCAGTGGTTCCATTTTATTTCCCCAGGGCTGACTTTCATCTCCTGGCTTCCCTTGGCTATCTCTAGGTTCTGGCTTGCTTAACATCTTATGGCAATGTCTGCTGGGCTCTAAGCATTTTCAAACATCCATGTCTCCATTCTCTGCCTGTCAGCTCTGCTCTGAAGTTTCTGTCTGCTCTGTCATTTCTGGTTGGCTCTGATATTTTCCACTTTTAAAGGATTCCAGTAAACTAACAAAGACCCACCTGGAATGGGTGGAGCCACATCTCCATCTAATCAAAGGTCACACCCACAATAATGTGTATCACATCTCTGTGGAGATCATCTAATCAAGTTTCCAACCTACAGTGCTGAATATGGATTAAAAGAAATGGCTGTTTCCACAAGATTGGATCAGGATTAAAACATGACTTTTCTAGGGTACACAATACTTTCAAACCAGCCATTCTGGTCATTCTGATGGGTGTGAGATGATATCTCATTGTGGTTTTGATTTGCATTTCCCAAATTTGCATTTGCCAGTAAACTTGAGCATCTTTTTATGTGCCTTTTGGTCATTTGTATTTCCTCTTCTGAGAAGTGTCTGTTCATGTCTTTCACCCATTTTGTAATTGGGTTGTTTGTCATTTTGTTGTTGAGTTGAACAACCTCTTTATATATTCTGGATACTAGGCCCTTATCTGATATGTTATTTCCAAATATTGTCTCCCATTGTATAAGCTATCTTTTTATTTTCTTAACAAAGTTCTATGATGCACAAAAGTGTTTAATTTTGAGGAGTTCCCATTTATCTATTTCTTTCTTCAATGCTCATATTTTGGGTGTAAAATCTAGGAAACCAACTCCTATCATAAGATTTATAAGATATTTCCCAACATTTTCTTCTAAAAGTTTTATGGTTGTAGATCTAATGTTTAGGCCTTTGATCCATTTTGAGTTAATTTTTGTATAGGGTGTAAGATATGGATCCTCTTTCATTCTTTTGCATGTGAATATGCAGTTCTCTAGGCACCATTTATTGAAGAAACTATTCTGTCCCAGGTGAGTTGGTTTGACTGCCTTATCAAAGGTCACTTGTGCATAGATGAGAGGGTCTATATCTGAACACTCTGTTCATTTCCATTGGTCATTATATCTATCTTTATGCCAGTATCATGCTGTTTTGACCACTGTAGCTTCATAATACACCTTAAAGACAGGTAATGTGAGACCTCCGACTTCATTTTTCCTTCTCAGGATATTTTTAGCTATTCGGGGCACCCTGCTGTTCTATTTTGCTAGCTGCCAGAATGCAAAATACAGAAAAGGAATGGCTTTAAAAGGGGAATTTAATAAATTGCTAGTTTTCACTTCTAAGGCTGAGAAAATGTCCCAATTAAAGCAAGTCTATAGAAATGTCCAATCAAAGGCATCCAGAGAAAGATGCCTTGGTTCAAGAAGGCCAGTGAAGTTCAAGATTTCTCTCTCAGCTGGAAGGGCACATGGCAAACATGGTGGTGTCTGCTGGCTTTCTCATAGCTCTACAAAAAGGACTCTCTCCAAAATGTTTCCTCTTTTAAAGGATTCCAGTCAGCAACTCCACCTTCAATGGGTGGAGACACAACTCCATGGAAATCATCTATTCAAAAGTTACCACCCACAATTGGGTAGGTACATCTCCATGGGAACAATCAAAATGCTCCCACCCAGCAATATTGAGTGAGGATTAAAGGACATGGCTTTTCTGGGGTCCACCACAGACTCAAACTGGCACACCTGTCCTTCCACATAAATTTGGTTATTGTTTTTTCTATTACTGAAAAGTAAGGTTTGGGATTTTAATTGATATTGCATTGAATCTATAAATCAGCTTAGGTAGAATTGGCATCTTAACTATAATGAGACTTCCAAACCATGAACATGGTATGCCCTTGCATTTGTTTAGGTCTTCTGTGATTTCTTTTAGCATTTTTTTGGTAGTTTTTTTGGATAGGTCTTTTGTATCCTTAGTTAAATTTATTTCTAAAAATTTTATTCTTTTGGTTACAATTATAAATGGAACTTTTTCCCTTGATTTTCCCCTCAGATTCTTCATCACTAGTGTATAGAAACACTACAGGTTTTTGAGTGTTGGTCTTATAACCTGCCATTTTGCTGTACTCATTTATCAGCTCTAGCAGTTTTGCTGTGGATTTTTGGGGGTTTTCAACATACAGTATCATATCATCTGCAAACAGTGAGAGTTTTACTTCTTCCTTTCCAATTTTGATATCTTGTATTTCTTGTCTAATTGCTCTGGCTAGAACTTCCAACACAATGTTGAATAACAATGGTGATACTGAACATCTTGTCTTGTTCCTGATCTTACAGGGAAAGTTTTCAGTTTTTTCCCACTGAGGATGATGCTAGCTATGGGTTTTTCATATATTTCCTTTATCATGTTGAGAAAGTTCCCTTCTATTCCTATCCTTTGAAGTGTTTTCAACAAGAAAGGACATTGAATTTTGTCAGATGCCTTTTCTACATCAATTGAGATGATCATGTGGTTTTTCTGCTTTGATTTGTTGATATAGTGCATTACATTAATTGATTGTCTTATGTTAAACCATCCTTGCATACCTGGGATGATTCCTACTTGATCATGGTGTATAATTCTTTTAATGTGCTGCTGGATTCAATTTGCAAGAATATTATTGAGGATTTTTGCATCTATATTCATTAGAAAGATTGGTCTGTAATTTCTTTTCTTGTAATATCTTTGTCTGACTTTGGCATGGCAGTCATGATGAGTTAAGTAGTCTTTCCTCCTCTTCAGTTTTTTTGGAGAGTTTGAGCAGGATTGGTACTAATTCTTTCTTGAATGTTTGGTAAGATTCACATATGAAGTCATCTTGTCCTGGACGTTTCTTCTTTTGTGGCTTCTTAATGACTAATTCAATTTCTCTATTTGTGATTGGTTTGTTGAGGTCATCTGTTTCTTCTTGAGTCAATGTTGGTTGTTCATGCCTTTCTAGGAAGTTGTCCATTTCATCTACATTGTCTAGTTTATTAGCATAAAGTTGGTCATGATACCCTCTCATTACCTCCTTTATTTTTGCTGGGTTGGTGGTTATGCCTCCTCTTCCATTTCTGATTTTATTTAGTTGCATCCTCTCTCTTCTTTTTGTCAACCTCATTAAGGGTCCATCAATCTTATTGATTTTTCTTATAAACTAACTTCTGGTTTTATTGATTTTCTCAATTGTTTTCAATTTCATTTATTTCCATTCTAATCTTCATTATTTCTTTCCTTTTTCTGGCTTTGGGGTTAGCTTGCTGTACTTTCTCTAGTTCTTCCAAGTGAACAGTTAATTCCTCAATTTTTGTTATTTCTTCTTTTTTCATATAGGCATTTAAGGCAATAAATTTCTCTCTTAGAACTGCCTTAGCTGCATCCCATAAGTTTTTATATGTTGTCTTTTAATTTTGTCTCAAGATATTACTTACTTCTCTTGTAACTTTTTCCTTGACCCACTGGTTGTTTAACAGTGTGTTGCTGAGCCTCCATATATTTGTGAATTTTCTGACCCTCTGCCTATTATTGATTTCCAACTTAATTCCTTTATGATCTGAGAAAGTGTTTTGTATGATTTCAATCTTTTTAAATTTATTGAGACTTGCTTTGTGACCCAGCATATGGTCTATCCTTGAGAATGATCCATGAGCACTTGAGAAAAGTGTATCCTTTGTGCTGTCGTGGGGTGTAATGTTCTATAAATGTCTGTTAAGTCAAGTTCATTTATTATATTCTCCAAATTCACTGTTTCTTTATTGATCCTCTGTCTAGATGTTCTTTCCATTGATGAGAGCAGGAAATTGAAGTCTCCAACTATTATTGTATATGCATCTATTTCTTTTTTCAGTGCTTGCCTCATGTATTTTGTAACACTCTAGTTCATTGCATAAATATTTATGATCGATATGTCCTCTTGTTGAATTATTCCTTTTATTAATGCACAGTATCCTCCTTTGTCTCTTTTAATTGTTTTACATTTGAAGTTGAATTTGCTGTATGTTAGCATAGCTACTCCTGCTCTTTTCTGATTGTTGTTTGTATGAAATATCTTTTCCCAAACTTTCACTTTCAACCCATACTTATCCTTGGGTCTAAAATGTGTCTCCTGTATATAGGTGGGATTAAAACATTAAAATGTTTTTTAATCCATTTTGCCAGTCTATGTCTTTTGATTGGAGAGTTTAATCCATTAACATTTAGTGTTATTACTGTATGGGTAGTACTTCCTTCTACCATTTTGCCTTTTGGATTTTATATGTCATATCTAATTTTTCTTTTTACCTTTTCTGATAGTCTCCATTTTTACACTCTTCTCCACACCTCTCTTCTGTCTTTTCCTATCTGTCTCTAGTGCTCCCTTTAGTATTTCTTGCAGAGCTGGTCTCTTGGTCACAAATTCTCTTAGTGATTTTTTGTCTGAAAATGTTTTAATTTCCCCCTCATTTTTGAAGGGAAATTTTGCATTTTTGAAGAGCAGTTTTGCTGGATATACAATTCTTGGTTGGAAGTTTTTCTCTTTTAGTCTCTTAAATACATCATACCACTGTCTTCTCACCTCTATGGCTTCTGATGAGAAATCTACACATAGTCTTATTGGACTTCCCTTGTATGTGATGGATTGCTTTTCTCTTGCTGCTTTCAAAATTCTCTCTTTCTCTTTGACATCTGACATTCTGATTAGTAAGTATCTTGGAGTATATCTCTTTGGATCTATTCTGTTTGTGGCATGCTACACTTCTTGAATCTGTAATTTTAATTCTTTCATATGAGTTGGGAAATTTTCAGTGATAATTTCCTCCATTAGTTTTTCTCCTCTTTTTCCTGTCTCTTTTCCTTCTGGGACACCCCCAACACGTATATTCATGTGCTTCATGTTGTCACTCAGTTCCCTGAGTCCCTGCTCATGTTTTTTCATTCTTTTCCCTATATTTTCTTTTGCATGTCATATTTCAGATGTCCCATCCTCTAGTTCACTAATCCTATCTTCTGCCTCTTGAAATCTAACATTGTAGGTTTCCATTGTTTTTTTTTCATCTCTCCTACTGTGCCTTTCATTCTGTGATCTGTTTTTTCAGACTTTTGATTTCTTCTTTTTGTTCATCCCTTGCCTTCTTTATATCCTTCCTCAATTCATTGATTTGATTTTTGATGAGGTTTTCCATGTGTAGTTGCACATTCTGAATTAATTGTTTCAATTCTTCTATCTCATTTGAATTGTTGGTTTGTTCCTTTAACTGTGCCATATTTTCTTTTTTTTTTATTATTTTTTTTTATTAATTAAAAAAAGAATTAACAAAACAATTAGAAATCATTCCAATCTACATGTACAATCAGTAATTCTTAATAACATCACATAGTTGCATATTCATCATTTCTTAGTACATTTGCATCAATTTAGAAAAAGAAATAAAAAGACAACAGAATAAGAATTAAAACAATAATAGAAAGAAAAAAAAACAAAAAAAACAAAAACAAAAAACCTATACCTCACATGCTGCTTCATTCAGTGTTTTAATATAATTGCATTACAATTGGGTAGTATTGTGCTGTCCATTTCTGAGTTTTTATATCCAGTCCCGTTGTACAGTCTGTATCCCTTCATCTCCAATTATCCCTTCTCTTTTTTTTTTTTTAATTAACGGAAAAAAAGAAATTAACCCAACATTTAGAGATCATACCATTCTACACATGCAATCATTAATTCTTAACATCATCACATAGATGCATGATCATCATTTCTTAGTACATTTGCATTGGTTTAGAAGAACTAGCAACATAACCGAAAAAGATATAGAATGTTAATATAGAGAAAAAAATAAAAGTAATAATAGTAAAATCAAAACAAAACAAAACAAAACAAAACAAAACAAAAACCTATAGCTCAGATGCAGCTTCATTCAGTGTTTTAACATGATTACTTTACAATTAGGTATTATTGTGCTGTCCATTTTTGAGTTTTTGTATCTAGTCCTGTTGCACAGTCTGTATCCCTTCAGCTTCAATTACCCATTGTCTTACCCTGTTTCTAACTCCTGCTGAACTCTGTTACCAATGACATATTTCAAGTTTATTCTCGAATGTCCGTTCACATCAGTGGGACCATACAGTATTTGTCCTTTAGTTTTTGGCTGGATTCACTCAGCATAATATTCTCTAGGTCCATCCATGTTATTACATGGTTCATAAGTTTATCTTGTCTTAAAGCTGAATCCATTCTGCCATTCTATGTCTTTTGACTGGGAAATTCAGTCCATTAACTTTTAGTGTTATTACTGTTTGGATAATATTTTCCTCTACCATTTTGGCTTTTGTATTATATATATCATATCTGATTTTCCTTCTTTCTACACTTTACTCCATACCTCTCTCTTCTGTCTTTTCCTATCTGTCTCTAGTGCTCCCTTTAGTATTTCTTGCAGAGCTGGTCTCTTGGTCACAAATTCTCTCAGTGACTTTTTGTCTATAAATGTTTTAATTTCTCCTTCATTTTTGAAGGACAATTTTGCTGGATATAGGAGTCTTGGTTGGCAGTTTTTCTCTTTTAGTGATTTAAATATATCATCCCACTGTCTTCTAGCTTCCATGGTTTCTGCTGAGAAATCTACACATAGTCTTATTGGGTTTCCCTTGTATGTGACAGATTGTTTTTCTCTTGCTGCTTTCAAGATCCTCTCTTTCTCTTTGACCTCGGACATTCTAACTAGTAAATGTCTTGGAGAACGCCTATTTGGGTCTATTCTCTTTGGGGTGCGCTGCACTTCTTGGATCTGTATATTTAGGTCTTTCATAAGAGTTGGGAAATTTTCAGTGATAATTTCTTCCATTAGTTTTTCTCCTCCTTTTCCCTTCTCTTCTCCTTCTGGGACACCCACAACACGTATATTTGTGCGCTTCATATTGTCATTCAGTTCCCTGATTCCCTGCTCAAGTTTTTCCATTCTTTTCCCTATAGTTTCTGTTTCTTTTTGGAATTCAGTTGTTCCATCCTCCAGTTCACTAATTGTAGCTTCTGTCTCTTTAGATCTACCATTGTAGGTATCCATTGTTTTTTCCATTTTTTCTTCTTTGTCCTTCACTTCCACAAGTTCTGTGATTTGTTTTTTCAGATTTTCTATTTCTTCTTTTTGTTCAGCCCATATCTTCTTCATGTCCTCCCTCAATTTATTGATTTGGTTTTTGAAGAGTTTTTCCATTTCTGTTCGTATATTCAGCATTAGTTGTCTCAGCTCCTGTATCTCATTTGAACTATTGGTTTGTTCCTTTGATTGGGCCATATCTTCAATTTTCCGAGCGTCATCCATTATTTTCTGCTGGTGTCTGGGCATTTGATCAGATCTCCCTGGGTGTGGGACCCAGCTGGTTGAAAGGTTTTTCTGTGGAATCTCTGGGCTCTGTTTTTCTTTTCCTGCCCAGTAGGTGGCGCTCGTGGCGGTCGTTTGTCTGCGGGGCAGTCGGCCTGGGAAACCGCGCGTGGAGGCGGGGGTCGCTGGCCGTGGCTTGGGGGAGTGCCGGTCCAAATTGCCCAGCTGGCCCGAGACGCCAAGCGTGACGGGAGGGCCCCGCTATCCAATGTTCCCAGTCAGACCGGGGAGCCACGTGCGTGGAGGGGACCCCAGACGCCAGCCACCCCAGCCGGGAAAACGTGCACCCCTCGGGTATCTCACAGCAGTGGATTCTCCCTACCCGTTCAGCCGTTCCAGAATGGGGTACGCTGTCTTTTTTGGTCTCTGTCGTGACTCCGGGAGCTGTTTTGTATTGTTTCTGTTTCTTTAGTTGCTTTTCTGGAGGAGGAACTAAGAACCGCGCGTCTTACTAAGCCGCCATCTTCTCCGTGTGCCATATTTTCAATTTTCCTACTATGATTCATTTTTTTTGTTGGTGTCTAGGCATTTAATTTCCTTAATTAGTTTATTCTGGAGATTGTTTTCACTTTTTTTACCTAGATTTTCTTGCTGGATGACTTTGTTGTCTATGTGTTCTTTAACATTCAGTTCAGCTTATTGTAGACCTCTAGCTTAGGTTTTTTTTTTTAACAGATCATAATTTTTCACTTCATTTTCTTGTTTCTTGCCCTGCCTGTATGGTGCCTTTTCTTTTCCATCAGGAGGGTCTACTAGGTATTATAGACCCTAGTCAGATTTTTCCAGATCAAACTGTCCTCCTCTCCAGAGGAAAGAGTCACCTGCATCAGTTTTCCCTGATGGTGAGACCCAACAGGTTGAGAAACTTTCCTATGAAGCCTCTAGTCTCTGCGTTTTTCCTATTCTGCCCAGTATGTGGCACTTGTCTGCCTGAGGGTCACACCAGCCTAAGGTGATGTGTTACCTGTAACTTCAGGAGACTCTTTCTACTGAGGGTGTGGTTGAAACAGAGGAGAGGTTGTATGCTGGCTTTAATCATTTCAGTTTTCCAGACCCTGGGGTCTGAATTCCTTGAGGGAGGGAATCCACCTGAGCTGGATCCCACCCTTTTCCTGGGGAAGGCACAGTCTCCGGAAAAGCTCTTAGACAAACATAATTCTGCCCCTGCCTGGTGCAGTTGAAGCCTGAGATGCCTTGCAATTGTATCCAAAGAGCAGTGAAGCCATAGAAACACAACCACAAATAAGAGAACAACAAAAAATGTCCATTTCAGAGCAGAACCCCCATTCCTCAGGTTAGCCAATCAAGAGCTTAATTTGGTATGTTGCTCTGTTTGTCTCCAGGTCCTATGTGCCCCCTCCTTTCCTTCAGGGTCCAGATCTTTCAAGTATTTTGTGATGCCCCATCAAAAAAAAAAAAAAAAAAACCTCTATTTTTTAAAGAAAAAGAAGACCTCTGTTTTTTGTTTTGTTTTGTTTTTTTCTTTTTCCATCAGCCCTGCTCCCTCTGTGTCATGGCTAAAACCAGCAGTCTCAGCTTTTACTCAAAGTTCAGTTAAGCTGGGGGCCTATTTTTAGTAGTCAGAATTTGTTAATTAACTCCACAAATTGGAGTTTGGTAGAGTTCAGCCCCTTGCTGCTAGTAAAGTCCCTTTCCTTTCCCCTCTGGGAAGCAAACTGTCAGGGAGGGGCACTGGCCACTGCATCTTAGGGGACTCACAGTTCTGTGTTGGCTTGCAGCTGTCCAGCTTGTCCAGAGTGGTGTACACTGTGTGTCTAGTCACTGCTGTGGCCCCAGCAATGTTTTATACTTTTCTTTGTTATTTACTAGCTCTCTGGAGGATGAACTAAATCCCACATCTTGTTATGCCACTATCTTGGCTCCACTCTAAGACCACTAATCCTGACTTAATTTTTGAATATGGTATGAGGTAGAGGGATTTTTTGTTTTTGTTTTTCCCATATGGATACCCATTTATTCCAGCATCATATGTTGAAAAGAGTATTCTTTCTCCATTGAGTTGCTTTAGTGCCCTTATTGAAAATCATTTTGACTATAGCCTAAGTATAGCTCTACATCTGGGCTCTCTCTTTTGTTCTATTGAGCTAATTTATCTTTTCACTAATATTATACTGCTTTGATTACTTGAAGTGAAGTGGTAAATTTCTTTAATTTTATTTCTTATTTCAAAACTGTTTTGCCTAATCTATGTCCTTTAAATGTCATATTACTTTTAAACTCAACTTATCATCATCTACAAAAAAGCATTTAAAGGAATGATGTTAGTTGATGTTTGGCTAACAAAGGCAATTAGCAATATCTAGTTTAAGCTGGCATTAGAGTAGCTTCCAGAATAGCTTCTTGACTCTATTTGAACTCTCGTAGCCATTGATACCATATTCTGCTACACTTCTTTTTCCCCTTTTGGTCAAGAAGGCATTGCCATCATTTCTTAGTACATTTGCATTGATTTAGAAAAAGAAATAGCAAGACAACAGAAAAAGAAATAAAATGATAATAGAGAGAAAAAATAAAAATAAAAAATAAAAAATATATATTAAAACAAACAAACAAACAAACAAAAACAAAAAAGAAGGCATTGTCGAATCCCTGATGCCAGGGCAAGGCTCATCCCTGGCAGTCATGCACCATGTTGTCAGAGAAATTTTCATCCCTGAATGTCATGTCCCACGTAGTGGGGAAGGTAATGATTTTTCTTGTAGAGCTGAGCTTAGAGAGAAAGGTCACATCTGAGTAATGAAAGAGGTCCTCTGGAAGTAACTCTTAGGGATAAATATAGGTAGGCTTAGCGTCTCCACTACATAAATAAGTTTTACAAGAGCAAGCCTCAAGATAAAGGGCTTGGCCTTTTGATTTGGGAGTCCCTAATGTTTGACACACTATCAGGGGTTTCCCCAGTACTACCAATAATTTAAAATTTTCAGCCCACCATTGACTGGGTTGTATCCAGGACTATACAAAATTACAAGACATCATTCCTGTTCTAGACTCTATGTGTTTGGATTGTTTGAATGAGCTATTTAGACAGGTTGATTTAGATTCTGTGTTACAAAAAAATTAGGTTCTAAATATCTATGAATAAGTTTAACCAAGATGTAAAGGATTTGTTCATAGAAAACTATAAAACATTTCTGAAAGAAATTAAAGAAGACCAAAATAAATGTAAGGAAATTCCATGGCCATGGATTGGAAGACTGAATATTCATAACATATCAGTTCTATCCAAAGTGATTTACAGATCCCAATAAAAAGTCCAACAAACTTTTTTTCAGAACTGGAAAAGCCAGTCATCAAATTTATATGAAAGCATAAGGGGACCCAAATAGCCAAAAGATCTTAAAAAAGAAGAAAAAAGCTGTAGGCCTCACACTTTTTGTTTTTAAAACTTAATACACAATGCTATAGTAATCAAAACAGCATGGTATTGGCACAAAGACAGATATATCAACAAATGGAATCTAATTGAGAGTTCAGAAATAAGCTCTCACATTTATCACCAATTTGTTTTTTGACAGAGGTGCCAAGTCTGTTCAATTGGTAAAGAATAGCCTCTTCCACAAATGGTGCTGGGAAAACTGGATATCCACATGCAAAAGAATGAAGGTGGATCCCTTCTTCACACCATATACAAAAATTAACTCAAAATGGATCAAAGACCTAAATATAAGAACTAAAACGATAAAACTCCTACAAGAAAACATAGGAAGCATATTAATGACCTTAGTCATTGGTTACTTAAACTTTATACCAAAAACATGAGAAAAAAATAGATAAATGAGGCTTCATCAAAATTAAAAGCTTGTGTACATCAAAGGACATTATCAAGAAAGTGAAAAATCAATTTACAGAGTGGAATAAAATAATTGCAATTATATCTCTGATAATGGATTAATATCCAGAATACAAAGAGAATTCCTACAACTCAGTAACAAAAAGACAACTCAATTAAAAAATGAGTGAGAGATTTGAATAGACATTCCTCCAAAGACAATATACAAAGACCAATAATCACATGAAAAGATGTTCAACATTATTGGTCATCAGGGAAATGCTAATCAAGGCCACAATGAAATACTATCTTATACCCATTAGAAAGGCTGCAGTTTTAAAAATGGAAAATAACAGTGTTAGAGAGGATGTGGAAAAATAGAGACACTTACACATTGTTAGTAGGAATGTAAAATTGTGCTGCCACTGTGGAAAACGGTTTGGCAGATCCTCAGGAAGTTAAACATAGAACTACCATGAACTAGCAATCCCACAGAAGTATACACCCCAAATAATTGAAGGCAGGGACTTGAACAGATATTTGCACAATGATGTTCATAACAGCATTATTCACAGTTGTCCAAAGGTGGAAGGAACCCAAGTGTCCATCAACCAATGAATGGATAAATAAAATGTGATACAATGGAATATTATTCATCCATCAAATGAATGCAATTCTAATACATGTTATAACATGGATGAACCTTAAAGACATCATTATCAGTAAAATAAACCAGACACAAAAGGACAAAATTGTATGATCTCACTCATTTGAAACAATTGGAATATGAAAATTTATAAAGCCAGAAACTAGGATACAGGTTCCCAGGGACCAAATGGGGTGGGGAATTAGAAGTTAATGCTTTATCGGTATAGAGTTACTGTTTGGGGTGATAATAAGTTTTGATAATGGTTGATAATGATTTGGCACAACACTGTGAATGTAATTAACACCACAGTTGTATAATTGAAAGTGGATTAAATGGGAAAATTAAGGTTGTATATGTATATTACCAGAATAAAAATGAAAAAAAATTAGAATTGTACAACATAAAGAGTGAATCCTAATGTGAAGTATGGACTATAATTAATAGAATAATTTTAGGTCATTAATTGTAACAAAGTAACCACACTGATACAAAATGTTAATAAGAGGGAAAGCTGTATGCATGAGGAAGATTATATAGGAACTCTGTACTTTCTGCTTGATTTTTCTATAACCCTTCAAATGCTCTAATAAAAAAGTTTTTTAAAAAACAACTCTGCCACTCCAGATTGCTATTGTATCCCAATTCCTTATCAGAGAAAGGTTGAGGGGTTGGGGGAAGGTGGTGCTTCTTTTTTTTGTGAATCTTGAAATGCCACAGTCCAAGGTTGGAAACTATCTCCTAGGGTCAGATGCTCAAGCTGTCAGATCTCTGTGAATTGCCTCATGATGGGCAATAAAGAACACATGTGCTTGCTGCTGACCCCTGTCACTGTGAGTCTTCCCCAAAGACTGCTCTAGCACACCTGCTACATCCACTGTTTGCCTAACCCATTTATCAACAGGGGGCTGAAGTACTACACAGCTGTGAAAAATGAAGGAGATTCTCCATACACACCATGGAGTGATCTCCAGGATATATTGTTATGTGAAAATTGTGATGTGCAGAACAATGTGTATTGTAGACTGTCTTGTATCTATGGAAAGAGATATATATGAATATTTTCTTGTATTAAAAAAAACAAAAGGACAAATTAAAGGAATAAGTATTGGTAATTATAATAGAAGAGAGGGTGGAGGGGACAGGGATGGAAGCTAGAGCGACTTTCTAAATGCATCTTGTTTTATAGGCTTAACTTTAGAACAATGTACATTTCTTACATTAGTATAAAATAAAATAAAATCAAAATTTAAAATCAATCCTTAAAGATCTAAGATAAAATGAAATAAATGAATCTGTTTATCACTGCCTAGATCCCTTTTTTCATTAAGAGTTTAAAAAATGGTGAAATTCTAATGCTTTTATTCCTTTTTACTTCTCAGTTAGAATTTTTCCGTAAGAAACTTCTTTTCCTCAGTTCTTTGTATACCTTGAGGTATAGCTCATAAAAGAAAGGTTGGAAAATTGCCTTTTTTTTCTTTATGAACTATACCTTTCATACACTTTAATTAACAGTTTTCAGAATAAAAACTAGTTAGTTGCACAGTATCATCCAATTCAAATATTACTATGAAATCATGGATTTTAAATATATTTTAAATAGCTCAATCTACAGTGGTTGCTATTCTTTTTGATAACCAAATTTCTCCATCTTTAGCCAGTGGAACCACTTAAAGTTGGCTCATGGATTTTTTTTGACATGCCACTAAAAGTTTTTTTTATACATTCTTTATTTTTTGGTATAAGGTTCCAGAATCATCTCATATTTTTTCTGCTTCAGACCTAGAACAACCATGCCTCTAAGGAGTTTTGGATCTTTTTGTTGAGAAATGTTGCTTAGAGACCAGAGTTTGGGCATTAAGTTCACTGCTCCTGAGTTAGTTATTTTATATATGCTTATTCAGTGGAGAGAGCGAGGAAATAAGTATTTTTTAAAAAGGGAAAATAATTATGATTTCATCTTGGCATATTTAATTCAAATTTAGGGTTAAAAAAGTTTACTTACCTTCTTTGATTTTATGTTTATATCTCTTTTTTTTTCTTCTGCTGAAAATCTTGCTTCCTCCTGAAAATAACATAATAATCAATTTGTTATTTCTTTCTACCTATCTATCTTTCATCTATTCATCCATCAATCCACTCATCAATCCATCCATACATCCATCGTCCATCCAACCATCCATCCATCTTGATATACCCACTGATCATGAAGAGGGAGACAACCAGACTTAATTTCCCTCTTGATGTGATGCAATAAGAAGTACATCATCAACTGTGAAATATGCTTACTAAAAATTCCAACCTGAATATGAATTAAATCGAATCACTGGTTTTCATAAAATATAAAGAACAATGGAAAAGGATAAATAGTATCATTTGGATGCACTCAGCAAAGTCCAAAATGGTACTAAATGACAGATCAGCAAAGAAACCCACTACTAGGAGGAAAACACCAAATAATTTTGGAAGCTTGGTGATGTTTCTCCTGTAGGGTTCTAATGTAAGACATGCATTCTTCTTCTTGCCTCCCATGCTTCTTTTATACTAGGGCAGGGCTTCCTCCTCTTCTAGCAGTATCCATACAATCTGGCCCATTCCTGGGGCATTAAACTGCCAGAGGAGGGCAGTGCCTTTGGGCTGATGTCTATACATCATTTGACACTTCATGCACTTTCTAACTGGACTTCTGCATCCCTAACAGACAGCTGAGAGTTGCCAGATCTTTGCAGAGGATGGTTGCAGAGTGTGAGCTGTTGGTGACAAGCCCTGGGCTGATGTCTTTGATTCAACTGCTCCAGAGTATTATCACCTCCTTGCTCTGCAAGAGGTGAGGGGCATGGAATAGCCATCCTATTCCATGAGATGCAGCCCAAGGTCTTGCAGGATGGGTAGCAAATATTGCTCCATTTTTAACTGAATGATGTCTGCATGTACCAATAGTAATCAGAATTACCCTCAAATGTTTGAATGTTGAGTTAGCATCTGCATTTGGACAGCCAATGCCCTACCTTGGTGTTGGAATCAGATGACGCTGGTGTTTCAGGAAGTGGTTCATCATCGACCATTGACTAACCATCTTACTGTTTTATTCTAAAAGGAAGGGAGTGTAGTTTTGGAGTCCTTGTCCCAGACTTTAGGATGGTCTGAGGCTGTCCTAATACTCCCCTATCTTGTATTTTAATTGGTCAGGCTGATGGTGCTCATTCTTCAGTGATCACAAGGAGGCTGTACTATTATCAGGTTTGCTGGTTCAGACTTCTTTTCAATGTGGCCTCTCCTTCTTAGGAAACTGTCTTCCCTCACCTCCTTGGTCTCCTGTTGCTGAGGAATTTGTGTGATTCCCAGGAGCAATTAGTGGTTAACCATCCCAACTGCTGGTTGTACAACCCCAAGATGATTTGTCCTACCCTCAAGTGAGCTTTTCAACACTGATACATTTATTACCTTCCAAAAAGCTATGGTGTGGGCCTGGTTAGATGCCTAGCTCACAGCACAAGTTGAGTGAAAATATGGGCAAATAACCAAGTAGTGTGTATGTCGGACCTGTTAGCACAGTATTCATTATGAAAAACTCATGGACACAATAGAAGTGGTGGGTAGTTGGTCTTCCATTGCACATCCTACACTTGACTGAACATCAGACTGACCCTTTGTTGTAAGGGCATTTAAGCTGAAAAGTGGGGGAAGCACAAGCCCCTCTCCCACTGTGATCAGGGCTGAGTATAATAGCAATATGTTGCGGTAGCTCCTAGTCTCCAATCCTATCCCACCAGATCAGTTTTCAGGCTGATGGACTGATCAGTTCTCTCATAGAATGGCTGAGGCCCAAGCTTTGTAGTTACAGCTGTGTAATATAGGCTGGAGGTATCAGTATTTTCCATGTAGGTATTCAAGATTGAAAAAGTTCCAGCCCCAGCCTTGGCATCTCAGGGGATGTTGGGAATCTAAGATGTATATTGACCAGAATTGATTGCCTTAGCCCAGGGCCATAATGTTTTCCAAAAGCTTCACAGGAGGCTAAGTCTTTTCTGGGAATCTAGTGTACAGGAAATGAGTGTCAGATGAATTAGCCCTTTTGTCTCTAGACATTTGGGTTATTTCTAGGTTTTTGCTATTGAAAGTAGTACAGCAGTGAATAGCCTTATGCCCACCTTGTTTGGAATTTTACCATCATATTTTTAAGATTAGTCCCTGGGAGTTGGATTTCTAGGTCTAAAAGCTAGACATTTCTAGATATTTCCAATTCCCTTCTCTAGAGGTTGTACCATTTCATCAGAATTTTCTGCAAGTTCTCTAGGCAATTATTTAATTAATTTAATTTTTTTTACAGACAATTTCTTTACAGCAGTTGTAGGTTTATAGAAAAATTATGCAGCAAGTATAGAGTTTGCATATATACTTGCCTTCCCCCAGTTCTCCCTATTATTAACATTTTTCATTAGTTTGATTAATTGGTTACAATTGATGAACCAATATTATTATAATTATGTTATAAATTAAAGTGACAGTTTATATTAAGATTCACTCTTTGTGTTGTACATTCTATGCTTTCTTTAAATTCTTTATTGCGATAACATATATATAACATAAAACTTTCCATTGTAACCACTTTCAAGTGTACATTCACTGGTGTTAATTACATCAACAGTGTAGTGCTGCCATCAGAGCTTGGTGATTCCAATATGCAGGCAGCATTGAGAAATTCTGGTTTAGAATAGATTTCCAAAAATGTCTTACATCACATGAAAAATATTAGGGCTTTTCCATTTCTTGGTAAATCTTTGATCAGGCTTTCAGTTTTAAGACAGATTTTGGGCTGTTAGGCTGTCTGCTCTTCTACTACACGTGTAGTAATAAGCTGTTCCTCTCTTTTGAAACAGGTGTCTCAGGAATGGGTTATTCAACGTTTCAGGCAGGAGAATCCACGGTCTTTGTCCGGTGAAAATTTGGCAACCCAGATGGGAGGAATGCCAGAATCTCTAGAACCCCAGCAGAGCAGGTAAGCCAGGTAACTGAGCCTTCTGTGGCTGCTGGACTGAATTTATCTAGAGACTTGGCAGCCAGGATTTCTCTGTTCTACTGGCACTCCAGAGACTTTTTGCACCTTAAAAAGACTTCAAAGAGAGAAACCATTTCCAATTCTGGACATCTGACTGGGTGAGTGGGTCATCACGGTTTTGCTGGTTTGAAAGGATTTATGTACCCTAGAAAAGCCATGTTTTAATCCTAATCCCATTTTGTAAATGCAGCCATTTCTTCTAATCCTTATTCAGCATGCATGTTGGAAACTTTAATTAGATTATCTCCATGGAAATGTGACTCAGTCAAGTGTGGGTATTAAACTTGATTAGGTGGAGATGTGACTCCACTCATTCCAGGTAGGTCTTGATGGTTTTACTGGAATCCTTTAAAAGAAGAAGGACTTTGGAAAAAGCTGGAGAATGATGTCAGCCATGAGAAGGCTTCAGAACACTGCAGAACCACAAAGCAGAGAGTCTACCAGCCACTGACCTTTGGAGATGAAGAAGGAAAACATCTCCTGGGAAGCTTCATGAAACAAGAGGCCTGGAGAGAAAGCCAGCAGATGCTACCATGTTCACCATGTGCCCTTCCAACTGAAAGAGAAATGCTGAGCATCATTGGCTTTCTTGAACCAAGGTATTTTTTCCTGGATGCCTTAGATTGGACATTTCTATAGACTTGCTTTAAGAGGGACATTTTCTCAGCCTTAGAACTGTAAACTAGTAACTTATTAAATTCCCCTTTTTAAAAGTCATTCTGTTTCTGCATGTATATTGCATATTGATATATTGCATTCTGGCAGCTAGCAAACTAGAACAAGGGTAAAGGTGGATCAGGGAGTAAATAGGTGGTTCAAGTCCCCTTGACCTAGGGCAGGCTCATGCTTCTGGAACAATTCCCTTTGCTCTGACCTCTACACCTTCTGATTTTGGGTACCATACTGTACATTATTTGAAGCCCTAACCTAATCCAACAGCTAACTGGTGTTTAATGAAATTAAGTAGGCCTGTTTGAGTGTTAACCAGTGTGTTACCTAGTTATTGGTTGTTAAACTGGTGTGATATGTGTTTGATGTCTAACTGTTAATTAATGTATTCGGTGTGTGTTCTGTACAGGGTTGGAGGCCCTGGCCTAAATTTGTCTGTTGACTATATTCCTAAAAAAGTAGAGTAATACAACAATTAATTGGTATTTAATGAAGTTAAGTATATTTGTTTAAATGCAAGCCAGTGTGTTAGCAGGGTATGGTAAGAATTGGTGTTTATTTAATTGTTAATTGATGTGCTAAGTGTTTAATCCCTATTTGTTAACTGGCATGTTCAGTTTAGTTATTAATTGGTATATGCCTGAATTCATATTGGGCAAGTGTTCCTAACTGGTTACTGATTATGGAAATTCTTTTAAATAAAGAACCTTTGGGCTGTATTGAAAATTGAAAAGATTTTGGTTAAGAGTCTACAAAAAGATTTTAATTCTGTAACATAATCTGGCCTCAGTATGATTTAAAATGAAAATGCTACCATTATAGTTAAGATATTACAGTTAGAATTGTTCTGCAAAAAGGTAGAAACAGGATGAGATAATATATTCAATACTTTATTTGTCTCTCTTAAAATATTTCTGTGTCTCTGTGTTTTTTGTAGCTAATTTTCTATTTGTGTCTGTATGCATTTTCAATGTATATTCTCATACCTCTGGATGGTAAAAGCAAGTTAACAAGAAAATTCCTAAAGAGCTCTATTTGAACTGGTTAGCAATAATTGGGTGCCTGATATAAATATATAAATTGATACTTCTGAAGTAAGAGAATACAAAGAGAAAAAAATAAAAACCTCTCTGAATGGCAAGGTTCAAAACCTTAGTTTTGTAATTACTGCAAACAGACTGGGACACTAGAATGAAACCATCCTTGGAATTTCCTTAAGGCAGCAGAAAACTGCCGAAGAGCTGCCTCTGTAAAAAAGTAAAGACCTTTTCCAATGGTCTGGTCACAACTTTTAGTAAAATAAACCTAGCAATTGGAAATAGTTAAAAGAAAAGCATAAGATTTCAAATCTAGTAATTGAAAATAGTTAAAAGAAGAGCAAAGGAACTCTCAAAATTCCACAGACCTTGCCTAAAACTTTCCAATCCAAATTCAAAAAGCCTGATATCTTTCTGTTTGTGCAACCTATCCCTGCCCTAAGGTCCAACTACGTAAAGCAGTTATGTGGAAGGGCTAGACACAGAAAGTTATGGGGAGATGTGGTTTAGAATTCTTTTTTGCTGGACCTGGAGATTAGAAATGGTAAGCATAAAAATGCTACAGACAATAAGAACAAATAAAACAAGAAAAAACAAAAAAATGCTATAGAATAGGCTATGCTTGTTAATATTTTTACAGTGGTAACTAGTAATCAGATTATTATTAAAATATAAGTAGCTCTGGAATAGGACTAATTGAATAAAATCAAATTATTATATTTCAGTAAGTAAAGTAAAATATCTTAGATATAGAATGTTTTTCCTGAATGTAGACTTGGGACAAATTAAACAACTGCAGTTTATTTTCCAGAGCTTGATAGTCAATGTACTTTAAAAATTGTTTGTATTTTAAAATATTATTCAAACAGAGATTTTTTTCAACCTCAGATAAAAGGAATTTTAAGATAAATTTTTAATTGAATAAATGTGATTTTATTCTGCTTGGGTGTGTTCTTCCTAAATCTATATAAGCTCATTAAAAAAATAAGCTAGTATTATAAATACACTCTCAAAATTCCTCTTAAAATAGCCTAACTAGGTAGTTTAAATTACATAAACTGAGGAGCATACCTGATAACAATAATACTTAAATAAAGTATAATTAACAATATGCTGATGCTTCAAATATACCCTATTTAAGAAATTGGTTAAGTTTAGTAAGAAATATAAATGGGTTTTTATAACCTTGATTATCTGGATTTCAAAGAATCTGACTTCTTGATACTTGGCCATTTGTTACCTCAGTATGTGTAAGAATTTGAATTTGTAGTGGCTTTGTTAATGTCAGCCAGTCATGGACAAAAAAGACATAAATCTTATCTTCAAAGAGTTTATTTCTAGTGAGAGTATACATGTACTAAGGCATAGTATAAGACAGTGATAACAAAGGAATAAAAATGCTGGAAGAATTTTAGAAGCAGATAGATAAAGAATTACCAAAGAAGTCCTCATAGAAGAGATGACACATGTAAGACCTTAAAATAAGAAAGTAGCACTTAAACATGGAACTCTGAACTAGTTTTTAGAAACCATAACTTAATTTTGTGAACTCATACATTCCTGGCATTACTTAGCAGTTGGGAATAATGTTGAGAAAAATTTGAGTTTTTTCTGGATATAAATCCCTTAAATATAAAAAAGGTGATTATATTTCAAACTTGGATTTTTATGAACTCTGAAGGTAGTGCTGAATTAGACTGGGAGATTTTAGGCATATTATAAAGTAATCATTTGTATGTTCTGAGTATAAAGTACATAGAGGCCTGGTTGTGTTCTAAACCCAAATATTAATTTTGTACTCCTTCCATTATTTTTAATATCTCTGTCTCTTTCCCCCAAAACAAAGCATATAGGTAAAAAAGTTTTGTGTGAACATATATTTAAAAAAGAGAGAGAAAGCTTTTGTGTTAAGCTGAGTATTCATATAAGACCAAAGCTTAGTTTTCTCCCTGTTAAAATAACATGGACATCAGAATAATACCCTTGTTAATGCTTATGTTGGCATTATCCTTTATTTCAGAAGACAAGTCTTCTCACTGTTAAGGGAAAAACTGTTACAAATTGTTCTTTCACCTTGTGTAAATAAGGTGCTAAAAAGTTTAACCCATTGCATAGGAGATGTTTGGGAAGTATTATGGTGGTTAAAAAGGATTTTCTATCCTGTTGCTGATTAAATTTGTATAGGTAGAATACTAGTCATATATTTAGAGATTGTATAAATTTCTAAAAATTTGACAATGTACTCACTCTCTATGTTATATGCTGATACTAATGTGTAGGATGTTAAGCAATGGTATGGTGTTTAAGTCATGGTTTTATTTATTCTTAAAAGGCTACAGATCATAGAAACAGCCAAATTGTCAGTTGCGCTGCTTTGTTCTAATACTTCTCCAAAATATATGTGCTCAATATAGGTCAGAGCTCCATTTGTAATAAAGAAAAACATAGAAAGAATGGTTGGACAAATATAAATGTTATATTTCATCTGTTAATAACATAACTGGTAAATGTGTAAAATTGAAACAGAACAAAACCTCTGCTATGTTTTTTTAATATAAAACAACTGTCTAATGTTTTTTATTTCTGAAAGAAGCTTCATTTAAAAATGCTTATAAAAATTATAGCTCAGATTGTTATGGCTAACTGTTATCATTAAATTCTGAGGTGCTTTACTCTTTGTGTAGCTCAGTAGTTCCCTGGCACTTTAAGTGTCTGTGTGACACCTAAACTCAGACTTGGTTCTCCTGCTCTAAAAGTTAGCATGGGTCCTCATAGCAATGGCTAAAAAAAAAATTGAAAGAGATTAATCTCCAATTAAAGATGTTATGAAACTGATCTGGTTAAAATTAAGGTAAATCAATATACAAGGGAAAGAATAATATTGCATTTTAAAGTTTTAACTTTTGTGTGAGATGAAAGAAAAATGTTGGGAGTCAGTTCCAAGATGGTGGCTTAGTGAGGTGTGGGGTTTAGTTCATCCTCCAGAGCAGCCAGTAAATAGCCAAGAACAGTACAGAACAACTACTGGGGCCACATCAGTGACTGGACACATAGCACACACCTGTCTGGACAAGCTGGAAAACCTATGATTCCACACAGATCTGAAAGTCCCCCAAGCCATGGAGGCTGGCATCCCACTCCCACAGGCTGGTTCCTGGAGGGGAAAGGAAAGAGACTTTAATAGTGGCAGGGGCTTAGCTCAATCCCTCTCCAATTGTGGAAGTAATTAACAAATTCTGGCTACTGAAAATAGTCCCCCAGCTCAGATAAACCTCAAATAAGAGGTAAAGGTATTACCCCAGCACAGGGAGGGCAGTGCTGATGGTGGTGGGGTAGGGTGAAGGAAACACAGGCTTTTTGGACCAGACAGCACAAAAATAATTGAAAAGGGCTGGATCCTTAAAAAAGTGGAGGCACATAGAACCCGGAGATACGTATAGCAATATACCAAGTTAAGCTCTTGATTAACAAACCCAAGAAAGGGGGTCCTGCTCTGAAAATGATTTTTTTTCTTGCTTTGTTTCTACTACTTAAAAACTCATTAGATAGAGCTGCAAGGCTTCTTAGGCTCCAACTGCCCCCAGGCAAGGGGAGAATTAAGCTTGTCTGAGAGCCAAAGAGGCTAGTCAGGTGAAAGGAGTTAATTCCCTGGAAGCTGTGCCTTCCCCAGGAGGGGGGTAGGGGGCAGCTCAGGTGGAACTCCTCCCTCAAAGAATTCAGACCCCAGAACTGGAAAACTGGAAACCTGTTTTCAAACAGATTTAAATATCTTGGGAAAAGATATTTCATACAAACAACAATCAGAAAAGAACAGGAGTAGCTATACTAATATCTGACAAATTAAACTTAAAATATAAAACAATTAAAAGAGACAAAGAAGGACATTATATATTAATAAAAGGAACAATTTATCAAGAAGACATAGCAATCATAAATATTTATACATTGAGCAAGAGTGCTCCAAAATACATGAGGTAAACACTGAAAAGAGAAATAGACACTTCTATTATAATAGGTGGAGACTTCAATTCCCCACTCTCATCAGTGGATAGAACATCTTGACAGAGGATCAATAAAGAAACAGTGAACTTGAATAATACAATAAATGAACTAGACTTAACAGACATTTATAGAATATTACACCCCACAACACAGGACACACCTTTTTCTCAAGTGCTCATGGATCATTCTCAAGGATAGACCATATGCTGGGTCACAAAGCAAGTCTCAATAAATTTAAAAAGATTGAAATCATACAAAACACTTTCTCAGATCATAAAGGAATGAAGTTGGAAATAAGTAACAAGCAGAGGGTCAGAAAATTCACAAATATTTGGAGGCTCAACAACACACTCTTAAACAACAAGTGGGTCAAGGAAAAATCTATAAGAGAAATTGTAAATATCTTGAGGCAGATGGAAATGAAAACACACATATCAAAACTTATAGGGTGCAGCAAAGGCTGTGCTAAGAGGGAAATTTATTGCCTTAAATGCCTAGCCAAAAAAGAAGAAAAGGCAAAAATCGAGGATTTAACTGTTTACTTGGAAGAAATAGAGAAAGAACAGCAAACCAACCCAAATGCAAGCAAAAGAAAAGAAATAACAAAAATTAGAACAGAAATAAATGAAATTGAAAACAAGAAAATCAACATAACCAGAAGTTGGTTATTTGGGAAAGTAAGTAAAATTGATGGACCCTTGGCAAGATTGGCAAAAAAGAAAAAGAGAGAGAATGCAAATAAATAAAATCAGAATGGAAGAGGGGACATAACCACTACACTATGGAAATAAAGGAGATAATGAGAGGATACTATGAGCAAGTTTATGCTAACAAACTAGACAACATAGATGAAATGGGCAACTTTCTAGAAATGCATGAACAAACAACATTGACTCCAGAAGAAATAGGCAACCTCCACCAACCAATCACAAGTAAATAAATTGAACCAGTTATCAAAAAGCTCCCCAAAAAGAAAAATCTATGACCAGATAATTTCACATGTGAATTTTACCAAGCATTCAAGAAAGAATTAGTACCAATCCTACTCAAACTCATCAAAAAAATTGAAGAGGAGGGAAGGTCACCTAACATTCTATGACACCAACATCACTCTCATACCAAAGCCAGACAAAGATACTACAAGAAAAGAAAATTACAGATCAATCTCTCTAATGAATACAGATGCAAAAATCCTCAATAAAATTCTTGAAAATTGAATCCAGCAGCACATTAAAGGACTATAAAATCCCACTATGACCAAGTAAGTTTATTCCAGGCATGCAAGTATGGTTCGACATAAGAAAATCAATTAATGAATACACCTTATCAACAAATCAAAGCAAAAAACCACATGATCTTCTCAATTGATGCAGAAAAGGAGTTTGACAAAATTCAACATACTTTCTTGACAAAAACACTTCAAAGGATAGGAATAGAAGAGAACTTCCTGGGAATATTTGAAAAACCCACAGCTAACATCATCCTCAATGCTGAATGACTGAAAGCTTTCTCCTTAAGATCTGGAACAATACCAAGATGTCCACTGTCACATTGTTATTCAAGACTGTGTTGGAAGTTCTAGCCAGAGCAATCAGACAAGAAAAAGAAATACAAGGTATCAAAATTGGAAAAGAAGAAGTAAAACTCTCATTGTTTTCAGATAATATGATACTATATGTTGAAAATCTTGAAAAATCCACAGTAAAACTACTAGAGCTAATAAATAAGAACAGCAAAGTGGCAGGTTACAAGATCAACACTCAAAAATCTGTGGTGTAGGGTGGGCCACAGTGGCTCAGCAGGCAAGAATGCTTGCCTGCCATGCCAGAGGACCGAGGTTCGATTCCTAGTGCCTGCCCATGTGAAAAAAAAAAAAAGTGATGCATTCTTCCTAAACAATAAAAATAAAAAAAAATCTGTGGTGTTTCTATACACTAGTAATGAGCAATCTGAAGAGGAAATCAAGAAAAAATTCCATTTACAATTGCAACCAAAAGAATAAAATATTTAGAAATACATTTAACTAAGAATACAAAAGACCTGTTCAAAGAAAGCTACAAGAATTGCTGAAAGAAATCACCAGCATGGTACTGGCATAAAGATAGACATAATAACCAATGGAATCAAATAGAGTGTTCAGATGTAGACCCTCCCATCTATGGACAATTGATCTTTGGTAAGGCAATCAAGCCATTTCACCTGGGACAGAGCAGTCTCTTCAATAAATGGTGCCTGAGGAACTAGATATCCATATGCAAAAGAATGAGAGAGGATCCATATTTCACACCCTATACAAAAATTAACTCATAAACTCATAATCCATAAAGGATCAAAGACCTAACATTAGAGCTAAGACCATGAAACTTTTAGAAGAGAATGTAGGGAAACATCTTATAAAACTTGTACTAAGGGTCAGTTTCCTAAATCTTACACCCATTGAATAAAGAAATAGATAAATGAGAACTCCTCAAAATCAAACACTTTTGTGCATCAAAGTACTTTGTCAAGAAAGTAAAAAGGCTGCCTACACAATGGGAGACAATATTTGGAAACCACATATCAGATAAGTGTTTAGTATCCAGAATATATGAAGAGATTCTTCAACTCAAAACAAAAAGAGAAACAACCCAATTAAAAAATGGGCAAAAGACTTGAACAGACACTTCTCAGAAGAGGAAATACAAATGACTAAATCACATGAAAAGATGATCAACTTCCCTGGCTATTAGGGAAATGCAAATCAAAGCCACAATCAGATATCATCTGACACCACATAGAATGGCCATTATGAAAAAAAAAAGAGAGAAAGAAACAGAAAATGACAAGTGCTGGAGAGGATGTGGAGAAAGAGGCAAACTTATCCACTGTTGAGGGGAGTGTAAACAAGTACAATCACACTGGAAGGCAGTTTGGCAGTTCCTCAGGAAGCTACGTATAGAATTGCCATATGATCCAGCACTCCCATTGCTAGGGATTCAGAGGACATGAGGGCAAGGACACAAACAGATATTTGCACACCAATGTTTATAAAATTATTATTTACAATTGCCATGAGATAGAAACAGCCTAAATGTCCATCACCACAAGAGTGGCTAAACAAGCTGTGGTATATACATACAATGGAATGTTACACAGCTGTAAGACAGAAAAAAGTCATGAAACATGTAACATCATGGATGAATCTTAAGGACATTAGGCTGTGAAATTAGTCAGAGACAAAAGGACAAATATTATATGGTCTCACTGATATGAACTAACATTAATGAGGGAACTTGGAGAATTTAAGTTAAGAACACAGGTTACTAGGAAATAGAAATAGGGTAGAGATTGGGTAATAGGTGTTAAAGGAATACAGATTGTGCAACAAGACTGTAAAAATTCAGAAATAGATAACACAATATTACCTGACTGTAGCACAATAATGTAAGTACCCTGAATGAAACTGACTGTGAGAATGATAGAGGTAGAAGGGCTGGGGGCAAATATGAAACCAGAAGGAAAAAGAGATGATAAAGCCTTAGGTGGTAGAATTTAGGAATGCCTAGAGTGTACAATGATAATGACTAAATGTACAAATTAAAAAATGCTTTTGCCTGAGAAAGAAGAAAGGGATGTCAGTATTGCAGGGTGTTGAAAATAGATGGTCATTCATATTTTAAAACTTCAACTTCTGTGTGAGACTAAAGCAAGAAATGTTCATTTGGTGCAAAATTTATATTTTGACTAGTGCATTTCCTAATTTAACTTATATGGACAGTGTGATTGAACACCAAAAGTACATGGAAACTTGAATAGAGCATGAGATTTTGTTGGTTTGTTCAAGTTAGTGTGATGCCCCAATAAGTCCCAGAGTGATTTGTACAGGGGGTGTGAGGGTAGCTCAGTGATAGAATTCTCACCTGCCATTCAAGAGACCTGGGTTCAATTCCTAGACCATGCACTTTCCAAACAAACAAACAAGCAAGCAAACAAACTAAAAAAATCACACAAATTTTAAAAATTCAACAAATGGTTCTGCAATAAGGGGATACTCACATTGAAAAAGGATGAAATGTGATCCCCACCACACAACATACAAAAATATATATATATATTTGCAAAGTCTCCTTGGGGAAATGGGGAGAAAGGGGGAAAAATTCAACTTCCCCATTTGGAGAATTCAATATTCTTGCAAACAGTGGGGGGACCAAATCAATAGGCTGAGCCCTTGATCTTGGGGTTTGCCCCTATGAAACTTATCCCTGCAAAGGATAGGCTAAGCCTACTTAAAGTTAGGCCTGAGTCAGCCCCATTGAACCTCTTTTTTTGCTCAAATGTGGCCTCTCTCTCAGCTGACAAGGCATTTGAACTCACTGCCCTCCCCCCTCTATATGGGACATGACTCCCAGGAGTGTAAACTTTCTTGGGAACACAGGCCAGAAATCCTAGGATGAGCTGGTACTCAGCATTAAGGAATTGAGAAAACCTTCTCAACCAAACAGGTGGAGAGAGAAATAAGACAAAAAAAAAAAAAGTGTCAGTGGCTGAAAGATTTCCAACAGAGTAGAGAGGTTAACCTGGAAGTTATTCTTATGCATTATATATATATCCCCCAGTTAATTTATGGTGTATTAGAGAGGCTAGAGGGAAGTACCTGAAACTGTAGAGCTGTGTTCCAGTAGCCATGTTTCTTGAAGATGGTTGTATAAAGATATAACTTTTGCAATGTGACTGTGATTGTGAAAACCTTGTTCTGATGCTCCTTTTATCTATGGTATGGACAGATGAGTTAAAAATATGGATGAAATATAAACAAATAATGGGGAAACAAAGGTTAAAATAAACTGAATAAATTTAAATACTAGTGGTCAATGAGAGGGAAGGGTAAGCGGTATGGTTGCATGAGTTTTTTCTTTTTTATTTCTTTCGACAGAGAGATGCAAGTGTTCAAAAAAACGATCATGGTGATGAATTCACAACTATTTGATGACATTGTGAGCCATTGATTGTAATCATGTCAAGAATGTTTGTATGTCAAGAATGTTAGTATGTCAAAAATGTTTGTGTGTTTGTTGTTTACAATGAAAATATTTAAAAAAAATAATTATCCAAAATTTGCACAATCTAATTAATCTGTCTAGTCAGTTGAACAACTTAATTCAGCTTTATTTGATATAGAACCTGGAATAAAGAACAAAATCTTAATGTTCTGTACAAGTTAATCTTATGCAATGATGCATTTCAGACTATTTTGGTCAGAAAATGAAAAAGTGTCTGCAAAGTCCCTTGAGGGACTGGGAAAGATAGAACTATTAAGTTTCCCCACCTCGGGAGTTCCTGACATTTTTCTTAAGCAAGAGGGGCTCCTGATTTACTAAGCAAGATCTCAATTTTGAGGCTTGCCCTTATGAAACTTACTTCTGTCATAGTTAACTGAATGACATAGGATAGTGCCTAAGAACCATCTCCAGAAAATCTTTGCTGATACTCAAATGTGGTCTCTCTAAGCCAAACTCTGGGCTTCCCCCCTAGTGTGGGACATAATTTCCAGGGGTGTAAGTCTTGGCACTGGTAGCATGAAAAATAACTGGCCCGGACATTATGGGACATAATTGGTCCTGGCATCATGGAACATACCTGGCTCTAGCACTGTGAGACATAAATTCCAAGGATGAGCCTTGCCCTGACATCATGGATGAGCTGACAAAAAGGGGTGAAAGAAATAGAGTTTCAATGGTTGAGAGATTTCAAATTGAGTTGTAAGGTCATTCTGGAGGTTACTCTTATGCAAGATTCAGCCAGATGTTTCAAACTGCCACAATACAGCAAACCCGAAGCAACAATGTCCCTGGAAACCCTGAAAGATATCCTGTGCTCTATAAATTTTTACTTATTAAGTTTGTTTTTCAGAAACTTGAAACCTCCAGATTGTTCCTATGCCAGAGAACCTCCATACCCCAGAGATTCTGGACTCCAAGAATACAACTGGTTTCATCAGTTCATCCCTTTGCCCCTTAATAACTGCCCCTTTTCAGCCTTGACACAGAAGAGTCATCGCCCAGATATTCCTCAAGGTTGAAAGATAATTATCAAATGAGAGGGAGGAATTGTAACCAAAAAATCAGAATTTAAGGGATGATTTTGATTACTGAATCACTATATAAATATTCTTTTTTTTTGCTTATGGCGTATTGGAGTAGACAGGGAAATACCTGAAATCTCTTAATTATAGTTGGCCACCTTGATCTTTCTGAAAATGGTTATCTTCTGCCCCTGTGATAGTGAAAACCTTGTGACTAACCTTCACTTGTACCTAATTATCCAGTTTTTCAACTTTAGACTCTTTGTTTAGACTCTAATGTTTGTTGGTGAAGGGGCTGGGGTCAGCCAGGAGCTCACCAACCCTAACTCCCAAATTATCTTGATGACCGAAACTGGATCTAACCAAAGTGGGCCCCCCTGACAATAACGATAGCTTCGACTTTACAGGTCACCTAGGCCTCATTCTGCCGTTTTCTTTCATACATGCTATGACTAAGCATGTAATCAATCTGCACATACTCAATAATCAGAACACTTTTAATTACATCATCTGGGGCCATGGTGCTCATTATCCTAAACTCTGCCCACCCTTTTCTCTAATAAAACTACCAGAATTCCTGCAGTTCAGGGAGGCAGATTTTGTGCCATTAGGTCATCTGCTCTCCTACTACATGTATAGTAATAAACTCTTTCTCTCTTTGAAAAAATATCTTTCTATCACATCAGAATTGCATTAAAGGCCTTTCAATCCTGACTGAATGTATAGCAGAGTCACCAACATCATCTTTTTTGATCCTCATAATACTTTAATAACATAGTGAAAACTGATATTATCTCCATATTACAGCTTTGGTGCATAGAAGGGAACTAACTAACTGTGCTGCAGAGCTTCTTAGTCCATGGTCCATGGGTAGGCTTTGGAGGGGAACTTCCAAGCCCCTGAAAATATATGCAACATGCATGTTGGGAATATTGCAACGGTGGTGGTGATGGTTGGAGATTTGGTCCATAGTCTTCATTGAATCCTAAAAGGGGTCTATTGCCCAAAAACCTGTAGTGTGGAAGAGAGATTTGGAGGTTGGGAGGTGGCGGTTTTAACTTTTGGCCTTCACAGTGTTTAAACATTTTAAATTTGAATGATTTTAGTGAGATGCAGTCTAGTTCTCTTTAGGCTTCAGCAATCCTTATTATGTTTATTAATTTTTATTTTTTAATAGATATATATTTATTTTACACTCCCCATTGTTTTACAAGCCCAAGATTCACAATTTATGTTATGCCAATTTCCCCTGAGGTTTCCTTCCTACAGAACTCTTCTCTCAGATCTTGTCATGGTTAACTCTTCACTTTCCATATGACTTTCTCTGAGAGGTTTCTCCTTGGTCACCCTAGATCAGCACCATCCAAAAGACAAAGGATGCAAGGCCAAAATGCAAGCCACATTTGTTATTTCAAAATTTCTAGTAGCCACATTTAAGTAAAATAAAAAGAAACATGAAATTCATTTTATACACATTATTTTTCCTTTTAAAAAATAAACTTGGTGAATCTGAAGTTGATATCATCCAATGCATAGTCTTTTTAGACTGGCTTCTTTCACTTAGCAATATGCATGTGCTTTTCTAGCTAATGGCTCTGTTTTCATTGTTAAATAATATTCCAGTGTATGGATGTACCATAGTTTGTTTATCTATTCACTTTTTTTTAACTTCCAATTTTTACTTCCAATTTTTAACATTTATGAATAAAGCTGATATACACATTCATGTGCAGATTTTGTGTGGACACAACTTTTCAATTCATTTGGATAAATAAATACCTAGGAGTGTGACTGATGTATTGTGTGGTTAACCTATGTTTTGTTTTTCAAGAAACTGCTGGGCTATCTTTCAAAGTGTCTGTACCATGTTGTATTCTCACCAGCAATGAATGAGAGCTCCCATCCACCTCCTCTCCTTCTCCTCCTTTTTCTTCTTCTTACTAAGTCTTCAAGATCTAGTGTGGATTTTGTTCTCACAACATATCTCAGTTCAGACTAGCCACATTTCAAGTGCCCAATAGGCACATACAAGTTAGAGACTACCATATTGGACAGCCCTACACAAGTGGTTCCCTTTCTAATTCAGAGGTCTGTTTTATAGTCTTCCTATCTTATCATAATTTAAATTATTTATTTATTCTTCATGTGCTTGTTCTTTACCTTTCCCACTAAAATGTAAGTTCCATAAGGGCTGAGGCTTTGCAAGGTTCACTGCTGCACACTCAGCCATCAATTAAAATAGTACTCAATAAATTTTTAAGTGGATAGATAATAAATGTTAAATGGATGAATGAATGAATTGGTGATTGAAAGAATGAATGAAACTGTCTGGAAGCATTTGAATATATGGTCCTTTCCTTTGCCAAATTGCTTGACAATTTTTTCAACTTCATAGGGTTGTAAAAATTAAACAATATTTTGTGTGAAATTGTTTTCTAAATTGTGAAAACCTCTGTAAATGGCAGTTATTATCTTTATGTGACTTGCCTAAGGCATATAGTTGGTAATTAGCAATGTGTAAGAGACAGTCTTTGGAATCACATAGTTTTGACTCTGCCATTTACCAGTCTCAAGAGCCTGTCAAGTTGCTTAAACTCTCTGACCTACCAAAACAGAATATCCAGGGCAAGATCCTGGGAAACTGGATTTTTAAACAAACATCCCAAGTGATTCTTATTGCCAAACAAGTTTGGAAACCATTGGATAGAAAATAAATGATCTACCAAGGCTACCTATAATTGCAGTTAATACATGATTACCCGATTGAGAACTTGTACCTAGTTAATGCTCTTTTGGATTGAGTACACAGCTTTGAAAAGATCAATAAGCAACAATGAGAAAGATAACATCAGCCCAATTGGCAGTGTCAACACTGGTGATCAATGGGGTGTCAAATGCTGCTCCAATTTCCTTTTGTACTCTCACCTGAAGGCTGATGTCTGTTCTGGCATCAATTACCTGGATTGAGGTATATTTTTTTCAGGCCAGAAACTGAAATCAAGATGGATGTCCTTAAGAAGAGAGAAGCAGAATCTCTCTCTTTTGGAAATATCAGATGTCTAAAAGAGAGATCTCTGATGGTAGCCACAGGTTGGTAGTGGCCACCTGGACCTAGTTCCCCAAAGAGAAAATCAGGGATCCAAGTGAAGGCTTTGGGTTCTGTCAATCCTTTTTGGATGAGGCATAGAAATATTAAGATAGTCTGAAGAGTGAGGGCCAGATGTGTATGGGAGATTCTGTAAGATGAATAAAAAACTATATATTGCTCTTCGGCTTAATTTCCTTAAAATATCCTTTAATATTTAGTACAGTACTAGAAAACCATTCCACTCCCATCTTAGAATCTTCAACCTCACTCATAAGATGAAACTGACAGTACCATTTTTTTTCATTTATCAGGTTGGCATATATCCAAAAGCCAGCACACTGTGTTGGCAAGGATGTAGGAATTAGATACCATCATACATTACTCAAGTGAGTAAATTGTACAAACCCTTTAGAAGGATTGGGGGTAAAATTCAGCAATAGACATAAAATTCAGTTCACTAAACTACCTGCTAATCATATACCTGAGAAAGTCAGAAGAAGATTTGTTTCCTAAGACATTAGGAAATACAACAGTGAGAGAAGCATGAGCATCTTTGAAAAATTCTAAGGTGGCTTTTCTCTTGCTGGAAACAAGGGTAAGAAATGCTGGAATGGAGTTGGATTCCTGATTTCAGTGGGAATAATGAATTCTGGAGCAGAGAAAGCCAGGTGGAAGCAAGAAACAAGTAGGTGTATTACCATAATGAACCACTAGGATTACTGAGTGGAAATCACGGGTTTTGACTTTTAATGGTGATGGCTCAGTGATCTTTGGTCCTTAGGAATGAAAGAGATGGAAAGATTTCTAAAGTATTACCAGATTTTGAAAGGTGAGCAAACATCTGACTTGACCTGAGCCATCTATAGTCTTGGATCTCCTTGATTGAGAGAGAATTGGGTCCCATTGGGGATGGACCCTGTGGTGTTTGCCCAAGTCTTCCTTAAAGGAAACTGCAGACCATTTACCAGGATGATTTTACACTGGAAAAAGTTTAAATACTCAGACCTTCAGACAGTTATCAGATATGGGCTCTGAACTGATGCTTATTTCTAGAGTCCACCATCACAGATTTATATTAAGTTATAGATGAAGTCTTATTCCAAGCCCATCACAAAGTGCATCCAGTGGATCCTCAGTCTATTCTGGGAGGAAATATACTCAGTAAATGGAGAAACCCCTGTATTGGCTTCCTGTGGTGCAAGATCTAAAACTAAGTTTTATATTATGTGTTACCTTGACTTGGTAAAATCAAGAAGGCCTCAAAAGGCCTAACTGCAAGCTCCTCTCCTCACACTGCTCCTCACACTGCTCCCATAGATGAGGGTGCCTAGCTAAACTACTCTCCTTATCAATTAGACCAGGTATCTTCCTGCTTATCCCTGAGTAACAAGTTTCAGTTCCCTGCTAGCTGGCAGAAATCTTTAAACAAGTCAATTATCTCCTCCTGCAGGAACCAGGGGGTTCCTCAACCTCTTGATGCTACAAAGCCTTCTTCCTAAAACTCCTGTTTGTTCACTGTGTTCCCAAGGGCAATCCCATTTGGCTCTGCATGGTACATGATGTCAGTGCTGGTTTGAAACTGTTATATACCCCAGACGAACCACGTTCTTCTAATCCAATTTGGCAAAATTAAGTCCTGGTGTTGGATGGAAGGCAGAAATTGAAAGCAATGAGCTCAGATATCTAGCTGAGGAAACTTCCAAACTAAATGTGGAAAATGCAGCCTGGTTTCTCCTTGCAGGTTATAGAAATATGCAAGAGGAAAGAGATAAGGTGAGAAATGAATTCTTGGGTACAAAGAAACAAGAAGATGATACTTTTGAAAATTATGAGCTTTTGGAAAAGGAGACCCCAGAGGCTAGTGCCCCACTTGAGAATTTAACCAGACATCAAAAGTCAACCATTTCAGAAAAAGCCAGGATTGGATATGGAGTTATCCAGAAAGGATTTATGCAAAGTCCTATTGTCTCATGCTTGTGACCCCTGTGTGCTGCATGGAAAACTGACAAATTTTCTTTGAGATCTGTGTGGATGGCATCACTGCCAGTCTGGACTAAAAGGGACAGAGAAAGGACGGATTGAAGGAAAGATGACTTCAAAGGCAGAACCATGGAAGCTAAGTTCTAGAGCCGAGAAATTTTGAGCTAGGAGAGTGGACCCACCCATTCATATGGAAAGGCTGAGTTTGTCCCAGAGGCAGAGGGCAGGCCCTCCTCTTTGATGATCAAGAAGAGTTTTGCCACCTCAGGCTCAGAGAGCCTGATACTTGGCGAGAGCCTGGCTGCTACCCCACTGTTCTGAAGGGACTGAGTGTGTGCCCTGGAGATGGCAGAGAGGCCATGCTCATATGCTTGGAGAAGGTGGGGCAACCTCCAGAGCAGTCACTCAACTCTATTTGAACTCTCTGCCACTGATACTTTATTGGTTACACTTCCTTTCCCCTTTTTGGTCAGGAAGGAATTGTTGATCCCATAGTGCCAGGTCTGAATTTATCCCAAGGAGTCACCTCCCATATTGCCAGGCAGACTTTCACTCCTGAATGTCATGTCCCATGTAGGGGGGAGGGCAATGATTTCACCTGCAGAGTTGGGCTTTGAGAGAGTGAGGCCACATCTGAGCAACAAAATAGGTCCTTCAGAAGTAACTCTTAGGCATGCCTATAAGTAGTCTAAGCTTCTCTGCTATCTATGTAAGCTTCACAAGAATAAGCCTCATGATCAAGGGCATGGCCTATTGATTTGGGTGTTCCTAAAGTTTGACACAGTGTCAGGGGATTCCCTAATGGTAAGGCTTAATAGTTCCATATTCCTTTTCCCATCCCTCAGGAGACTTTGCCAATGCTTTTTGCTTATCTGCTTAATATACTGTAGGATATATCCAGGCATCACAATAATCTATATAGGATTAAAGGACCTCTTTCTTATTCTGGACTCCCTGTGTTTCAATTGTTCAAATGAGCTATACAGATAGGTTTAGTTAGATAATGCATTACAGAAAATTTCAGTTCCAGGCCAAATAAACCTTTCTTCCATTGGCCTTAAAGAGTATGTGTCATTCTAAAATATAGACACTGTCTTCCTTACCCCTATATTCTGAATCACTTTAACCCCAATCTGTTTGGTTTCATTCTTATCTCTAAATGTCAGGTTATATTTAGAAAACAGCCTCCCCAAACTTATAATAATCACCACTCTGGGCTTAATGTGTCTGCTCTAAAAGCTTACAATCTAGGCCCCTGTTTTCTTATAAGCATTTTCTAAAGGTGACCATCCCATTGTTGTTTTTTTGTCAATGGCTTATTTTGTATCACCAAATGTCGCACATGTTCATTCACATCGTTGCATTCCTCATGACTTTGTTCCTTTTTGTAGCAGCACAACCTTCATTCATAAATATACATCAACATTCACCGATCTACTTCTCTGTCAATGCATCCTTCAGCCACCTGCATTCATTGAGCATCATGTAGAGGGCACAAAGTCCACAGTCCATCAATATTCTCAGTTTTAGATAATTGTTCCCAAGAGAAAGAAAACCAATAAACACACCCTCACGAAATAGGAAATCTAAACCTCCTCTTAACTTTTGTCCCTTCCTCCATTATTTATCTCTACTGTTGCTGTGGTAGTGCTGATGGTTTCCTTTTGAACATAGCTCATAGCATGCAATAGCAGTTTTCCCCTGTACCCTGGACTCAAACATTCTTTGTACAAGAATCATAGCTTTGAAGTAATTCTTGCAAGAACTAATTCACATTTCTAGTGTTAATCAGTGGGACGCAAAGGTCTATATAACCCCTTTCAATCTTGTTCATCTTCAATATGGTAGTATTTTTTATAGACCCAGTAGAAAACCACCTTCACTCCTATCTCTAACCTTACATTGGAGTCCAACCTCATTGGCTAACGGTTCCCCCATCTCTACCTTCTATGTATCTCTAAGTCCCTTATATTCTGTATTATAAGCCTTGATTATGCCTATATTCTGGTCATAATAGTGGAATCATACAGTACTATCCTTTTGTGTCTGCCTAATTTCATTCAGCTTTATGCCCTCAAGGCTCATCCATATTGTCATATGCTTCAGGATGTCATTTTGTCTTACTGCTGCATAATATTCCATCGTATGTGTATACCACATTTTGTTGATCCACTCATCTGTTGATGGGCATTTGGTTTGTTTCCATCTTTTGGCAATTGTGAATAATGCTGCTATGAACATTGGTGTGCAAATGTCTGTGTCATTGCTTTCAGCTCTTCTGAATACGTACCAAGTAGTACTATTGCTGGGTCATAGGGCAAGTTGGTATTTAGTTTCCTGAGGAACTGCCAAACAGCATTCCACAGTGGCTGCAAAATTATACATTCCCACCAGCAGTGCCTAAGTATTCCCATTTCTCCACATCCTATCCAACATTTATAGTTTCCTGTTTGTTTAATAGCAGCCATTCTTATAGGTGTGAGGTGGTATCTCATCGTAGTCTTGATCTGCATTTCCCTTATAGCCAATGAAAATGAGCATCTCTTCATGTGCTTTTTAGCCATCTGTATTTGCTCTTCAGGAAAAAATGCCTTTTCATGTCTTTAGCCCATTTAATAATTGGATTGTTTGCTCATTTGTTGTTGAGTCGCATGATTTCCTTGTATATATAGGAAATCAAACCTTTGTCTGACATGTGAATTTCAAATATTTTCTCTCATTGAGTTTGCTGCCTCTTCACCTATTTGACAAAGTCTTTTGAGGTGCAGAAGCACTTGATTTTGAGGAGTTCCCATTTATCTATTTTTTCTTTTGTTGCTTGTGCTTTGGGTGTAAAATTTAGGAAACTACCTCCTATTACTAGGTCTTGAAGATGTTTCCCTACACTTTCTTCTATAAGCCTCATGATGCTAGTTCTTGTACTTAGATGTTTGATCCACTTTGAGTTAATTTTTCTGTAGGGTGTAAGATAGGGGTCCTCTTTCATTTTCTTGGCTATTAGATATCCAGGTTTTTTTAATGCCCTTTTATTGAAAAGATTATTTTGTCCCAGTTCAGAGGATTTAGGAGCCTTGTAAAATCAATTGACCATAGATTTGGTGGTCTATTTCTGCACTCTTGATTCAATTCCATTGGTCAATGCTTCTGTCTTTGTGCCAATAACATGCTGTTTTGACCACTGTAGCTTTATAATAGGTTTTAAAGTTAGAGAGTATTAATCCTCCCACTTTGTTTTTCCTTTTTCAGGATACTTTTAGCTATTTGGGGTCTCTTTCCCTTCCAGATGAATTTGGTAATTAGCTTTGTTGTTGGAATTTGGATTGGTACTGTGTTGAATCTGTAGATCAATTTGGGGAGAATTGACATCTTAGGTATATTTAGTTTTCCTATCCATGAGCAGGGAATGTCTTTCCACCTATTTAGATCACCTTTGATTTATTTTAGCAGTATTATGTAGTTTTCTGTGTACAAGTTCTTTACATCCCTAGTTAATTTCATTCCTAAGTACTTGATTCTTTTAGTTACTATTTTGAATACAATTTTTTTCTTAACTGGCTCCTCAGCTAGGTCATTGCTTTTGTATAGAAATGTTACTGATACTTGCACATTAATTTTATATCCCACCACCTTGCTGAATTTGTTTATTGGCTCAAGTAACTTTGCTGTAGGTTTCTCAGGATCTTCCAAGTATAGTGTCATATCATCTGCAAATAATGAGAGTTTTCTTCCTTTCTTATTTGGATATGTTTTATTTCTTTGTCCTGCCTGATTGCTCTAGATAGAACTTCTAGCATAATGTTGAATAATAGTGGTGACAAAGGGCATCCTTGTCTTGTTCTTTATCTTAGGGGTAAAGCTGTCAGTCTCTCTCCATTGAGGAGAATGCTGGCTATCGGTTTTTCATATATTCCCTTTATCATATCGAGGTAATTGCTTTTGAATCCTATCTTTCAGAGTGTTTTATCAGAAAAGATACTGAATTTTATCAAATGCTTTTTGAGCATCAATCAAGATGATCATGTGATTTTTCCTTTTTGATTTGTTAATGTGCTGTATTACATTAATTGATTTTCTTGTGTTGAATCATCCTTGCATTCCTGGTATAAACCCACTTGGTTATGGTGTATAATTCTTTCAATGTATTGTTAGATTCGATTTGCTAATATTTTATTGAGAATTTTTGCATCTATGTTCACTAGGGAGTTTTGCCCAGTTTTGGTATTAAGATGATATTATATATTAGCTTCATAAAATGAGTTAGGTAGAGTTCCTGTATCCTCAACTTTTTGGAAAAGTTTGAGCAGGATTGGTGTTAGCTCTTTTTGGAATGTTTGATAAAATTCCCCTGGGAAGCCATCTGTCCTTCCTTTCTTTGTAGGAAGATTTTTGATGACTGATTGAATTTCTTTACTTCTGATTGGTTTGTTGAGATCTTCTATTTCTTACTGAATCAGTGTAACTTGTTTGTGTGTTTCCAGGAATTTGTCCATTTCATCTAAGTTGTCTAGTTTGTTAGTGTGTAGTTGTTCATAGTATTCTCTATGGCTTTTATTTCTTCGTGGTCTGTGGTAATAAACCTCTTCTCATTTTCTTTGTCAGTCTTTCTAGTGGCCCATCAGTTTTATTGATTTTCTCAAATAACTCAATTTTGGTTTTCTTGATTCTTTCTATCGTTCTTTAGTTGTGCCATTCATTTACCTCTGCTTAAATATTTGCTATTTCTCTTATTTTATTTGATTTTGGGTTAGTTTGTTGTGCTTTCTCAAGTTCCTCCAGGTGTGATCTTAAGTCCTCAATTTTTGTTCTTTCTTGTGTTTTAATATAGGCATTTAAGGCTATAACTTTCCCTCTCAGCACAGCTTTTGCCACATCCCATAAGCTCTGAAAAGTTGTATTCTCATTTTCATTCATCTCCAGAGAGTTACTGATTTCTTAAGCAATTTCTTCTTTGATCCACTGGTTGTTTGAGAGTGTGTTATTTAATCTCCATATATTTGTGAATGTTCTAATTCTTTGGTGCTTATTGAGACCCAGCTTTATCCTATTGTGATAGGAGAAAGTGAGTTGAATAATTTCAGTGTTTTTAAACTTATAGAGACCTGTTTTGTGCTCCAGCATATGACCTATCCAGGATAATATTCCATGGCCAGAATATTGCATAACAATGCATAAACTTGTGCTTTTGGGTTCAATGACCTATATATGTATGTTAGGTCTAATTCATTTATCAAGTTGTTTAACTTCTCTACTTCCTTGTTGATCTTCTGTCTTGTTCTATCTATAGAGGAGAGGTATATTGAAGTCTCCTATTATTATTGCTTAAACATATATCTCCCCTTTCAGTATTGCCAATGTCTGTCTCATGTACTTTGGAGCTCCTTGCCTGGGATCGTAAACATTTATGATTGTTATATCTTCTTGGTGAATTGGCCCTTTAATTAGTATGCAGTGTCCTTCTTTGTCTCTTATGATATCTTTACATTTAAAGTCTATTTTGTCCGACAATAGTATAGTTACTCTTGTTTTCTTTTGGTTACAACTTGTGTGGAGAATCTTTTTCCATCTTTTCACTTTCAATCTATGTGTATCCTTGTGCCTAAGACAAATCTTATTTTATTTGTCAGATATTTTAATATTCTTTTCCCTCTTTCTCTTTGTATTCTTTAAATTACCCTTAGTGGTACTCTTCAGTTCTGTGCCCTCCTCCAGACCTCCCTCTCCTGTCTTCTTTTTCAGCCAGCAGAACTCCTGTTAGTATTTCTTGCAGGGCCAGTCTGTTGTTGACAAATTCTTTCAGGACTTCTTTGTCTGTAAAAACTTTAATTTCTCCCTTAGTTTTGAAGGACAATTTGGGTACAGAATTCTTGGCTGGAAGTCTTTCTCTTTCAGAATTTTGATTATATCATATCAGTCCCTTCTCACCTCCATGGTGTAATTGAATTGTTTGATCTCAGTTTTATTTGGTTTCCCTTGTATGTAGCAGATTGTTTTTCTTTTGTTGCTTTCAGAATTTTCTGCTTCTCATCAATATTTGACAAACTGTTTAGTATGTGTCTTTGGGAAGGCCTATTTGGATTTATTTTGTTTGGAGTTCATTAGACTTTTTTGACTTACATATTTATGTCCTTTATAAGAGTTGGTAAGTTTCCCCCACTATACCCCCAGCTACTCTTCCTAGTCCTTTACTCCTCTCTTCTCCTTCTGGGACACCAGTGATTCTTATATTTGTGCACTTTGTTTTGTGTATCATTTCCCTGAGGACCAAATCAATTTTTTCCATCTTTTTTTGCTATTTGTTGTTTTGAGTCTTTGAAGTCACTTATCCTGTCCTCTATATAATTTATTCTTTCTTCTGTCTCTTCAAATCTGGTGGTGTGTGCCTCTAGTATAGTTTTTATTTGGTCAACAGAGTCTTTAAAGTCTGTGGTATCCACTATTTTTCTTTTTATTATTTCAAATTCCTCTTTGTGCTTTTCTACCGTCTTCTTAATCTCCTTTATGTCATTTGCCATCCCACTTATTTTATTAAGTAGAGATGTCTGAACATCTTTGATTAGTTGTTCCAATGCCTGTGTCTTCTCTGGTGTTTTAATTTGGTCATTAAGCAGGGCTATATCTCTCTGCATTGTTATATGCTTAGAGAACTTCAGTTGTCTCCATGGCATGTAAATATCCTGATTGATTTACTTTGCAAGTTGATTTCTTTTGATAGTCTAAGGCCTTGTGTTTGCAGGATGGTTGTACACTAGGGAGCAGGGTATGGGGTGGGGTACTCAGTGCAGTGATTTCTTTCAGGGCAGATATAAGTGCAAGGTGGGATGTTACAATGGTGCTTGTGAATGTGGGCCCCAAGTGGCCAGGAAGGACATAGTTGTGCAGGTGCACTGGTCTGAGAAGCATAAGCATGGTGTGCACTGGTCTAAGGCATGGGGCCCTTTGTGCACACGCATTGAGCTGTGGCAGCAGGTTGGTGTTAGGCTTTTGTGGATTGGGAGCAGATGTGACCCAGCTGCATAGGTCAGCACTTTCTCAGAGCTGGGAAGTGTGGCTGAGGGTCGTGCACATGTGCAGTTCAGGGACTATTGTAAACCGAAGTTCCCAGAGTTGAATGACATGACTGGGGGCCCATGTGCATGAATGGCTCTAGGAGTGCTATAAACTGATGTGCAGAGCTCAGGGGGGTGTGGAAGGTGAGGCTGTGCATCACTATGGGCAGTGGGGTGGGCATAGCCTGGGTATAAAGGTTAATGCCCACGGCCTTTTTGCACTGGCAACAGCCTGCAGGGAACAGGGAAGTGGAGGTAGTGTTTGGAAGGGGTGCAGGAGAGGTGGGTTGGGCAGCACTTGGGATGAGGATGTAGGACAGGTAGGAGCACCTGGAGCATGGGGAATGGGAGTGGGTAATGGGGTTTGCGTGTATGGCATGTGGGGTGAGTCACTGATCATGGGGCTGCGCTGGTGAGGGTAATGTGCCCAAGAAACATGGCCTTATTTACCTTCTAAACCCTGGCTCCCATCTGTGTATGCCCATGGGCTCTGCATCTCCTTGCCAGCCTCCAGCTTTCTGCCTCTCAGTTCCTTGGCCTCTGCAACTAGGGCTACCCTATGTGGTACAAAAGACTCTCCCAGGCCAGCTACACTCCCAAATCACCACCTCAGTTGCCCTCCTTTCTCTTCCCTACCTTTTCTGTGGAGCAGGGCTGATCTCAAGCTACCCTATTGGGCCATCTTTCCAGAAGTCAATCCTTCCATTTTAATCTTCTTTTTTAGGATATCTTTAGCTTTTTGGGGTCTCTTTCCCTTCTGTATAAATGTGATAACCAACTTTTTTTTCCTAAGTCTTTTGTTGGGATTTTGATTGGTATTGCACTGAATTTGAGAATCAGTTTGAGTAGAATTAACATCTTGATGATATTCAACCTTCCTGTCCAGGGGCGTGGAATATCTTTTTTCTTTTAGGTAATTTTTTATTTCTTTTAGCATTTTTTTTGCAATTTTCTGTGTATGTCCTTGACATTCTTGGTTAGACTTATTCCTAGAAATCTGATTCTTCTCGTCACTCTTTTGAATGGAATTTTTCTTCTTTAATTGTCACCTCAGATAGGTCATTGCTTGTGTATAGAAACATTACTGATTTTTGTACATTAATATTGTATCCTGTCACTTTGCTGAATTTGTTTATTGGGTCAAGTAGCTTTGCTGTAGTTTTCAGGGATTTCTAAGTATAGGATTATGTCATCTGCAAACAATGAAAGTTTTACTTCTTCCTTTCCTATTTGGATACCTTTTATTTCTTTCTCCTGTCTAATCACTCCAGCTAAGACTCCTAATACAATGTTGAATAATAGTGGTGCTTTTTTGAATGCAATTTTATTTGAGATATATTACATATTAACTTACCATATAATAATCCAAATTGTACAATTAGTGTTTCATAGTATCATCATATATCTGTGCATTCATAACAGAATTTTGAACATTTTTATTATTCAAAAAAAAGAATAAACATAAAAATAAAAGTAAAAAAGAACACCCAAATAATCCCATTCCCTTTTCCCCAATTATTTATTTATTTTTGCCTCTTTTTTTGTCTTGTTCAACTGTCTATACACTGGATAAAGGTAGTATCAGTTACAAGGTTTTCACAATCACATGGCCCCACCTTAAAAACTCTATAGTTCAATTATCTTCAAGAATAAAGGCTATTGGATTACAGTTCAACAGTTTCAGGTATTTCCCTTTAGCTTCTCCAATACAACAAAAATAAAGTGAATATCTGTATATTGCATAAGAATAAGCTCCAGAATTATCTTTTTATTCAATTTGAGATCTTTCAACCACTGAACCTTTATTTTCTTTCATTTCTCCTCCCCATTTTTTCCAAAAAGTCTTCTTGCTCCTATGATGCCAGGGCCAGGCTTGTCCCCAGGAGTCATTTCCCACACTGCCAGGGAGATTTACACCACTGGGAGTCATCTCCCACATGGAGGGGAGTCAGTGAGCTCACCTATGGAACTGGCTTAAAGAGAGTGGCCTTATCTGAGCAAAAAAATAAGTTCTCTGCGGGTGACTCAAGCATAATCATAAGTAGCCTTAGCTTCTACTTTGTAAGAATAAATTTGATAAGGGCAAGCCCTAAGATCAAGGGCCTGGCCCATCAAATCTGCAGTCCCCAATGCTTGTAAGAATATCAGGACTTCCCCTGGTGGCAAAATTTAATGTTTCCACCTTTCCCCCAGTTCCTCAAGGAGACTTTGCAAATACTTTTTTAATCTTCTGCCTAGCATATTCTGGGATGTATCAGGGCATCTCACAAGCTGTACAAACCAACAAGATCTCACTCCCTACTCAAATTTCCACATAATTATGGTGTATTGAATAAATTGACCATATAAATTAGATTATATAGCATGTATGCTGGTTTGAAACCGTTATGTACCTCCAGAAAAACCTTGTTCTTCTAATCCTGATTTAATATTGTAAGATGGCCCCTTTTGATTAGGTTGTTTCCCTGGAGCTATGTCACATCCAATTGTGGATGTGACCTTTTGATTAGATTACCTCCATGGAGATGTGGCACACACAATTGTATGCATGACCTTTTGATTAGATGGAGATGTGATTCCAACCATTCAAGATGGGTCTTGGTTAGTTAACTGGAGTCCTTAAAAGAGCCAATCCAGGGAAACACTTAGGAGAAAGTGTAGACACAGACATCTCTAAATGCAGAAACCCCAGGAGATGCTGGGAGTTGAGAGAGCTGACAGAAGTTAAACAGGAACCACAGCCTAGCAGACATCACCATGTACATTTCCATGAAATGCTAAGTTAAAAGATGAAACTCAAAGCAGCTAAGTTAGGATCTACAGAAACCTACAGAGAAAGCCATTGGAAGTACTGGAACCAGGAACATTTTTAAGGCCCTAGAACTGTAAACTTATAACTTAATAAATCCCCTTTATAAATGAGGATCCATTTCTGATATTTTGCATTCCAGCAGCTTTAGGAAACTGAAACAAAGTGCTACCCAAAATACAAATTTTGCACCAAATAAACATCTCTTTCTTCGGTGTCAAACACAGAAATTAAGTTTTAAAACACAATCAATACATCCTTTGCCCTTTAATCTGCTTCACCTTTGTCTTACTGGATCAGCTTCATCCACATTTATGATTGAAGTCTGATTACTTTTTCAGTGTTTTTAACATTAGCTGTATTGGGTAATGCTGACTTTCATAGCTGCAGAACTCTCTGAGTCTCAGGTGCCACACAAATACCTGAAGTCCCAGGGAATAACCTGGTTATACAGAAAGAGCTCAGAATCACAGAATTTAGAAATACCAGTTACAATTCTGGAATAGATATGACTGCTGTAAGAACTTACAATCTAGGAACCTTTACAATAAGACTTCACCTGATAACTAATGCTCTCAAATTCAATTCTCAAAGTTTGTACATTATAGTTAGTCCATGTTAGCAAGACTTAATAATATTTGTCTTTTTCTTTCTGGCTTATTTCACAACATAGTGTCCTAGGTTCATTCACCTAGTTGCATGCCTCATGACTTCATTCTTTCTTGCAGCCATTCAATAGTTTATTGTATGTAAAACCACAGTTCCCCCTTCTATTTTTCAGTTGATGTACACTTAGGTCATCTCCATCCATTGCAAATGGTGAACCCTGTGAGTAGGACCTTTTGATTAGAATATTTCCATGGAGACACAACACCCCCCAATTCAAGATGGGTCTTAATTAATTCACTAGAGTCTTTAAAATAGCTCTCAGATAAAGAGAGATAAAAGCAATTGACAGACATTTAGAGGTGCAGAAGGAGATGTGTGAAGCTGAGAGAGCTGTTTGAAACCAGAAGTCAGGAGAGAAGGATATCAGACATCACCATGTGCCTTCCCTTTATGCAGAGAAACCCTGGACAGAATCAGCCTTTCTTAATTGAAGATATCCTCTTGTTGGGGCCTTAATTTGGACATTTTCATGGCCTTTGAACTGAAAATTTACAGCCTAATAAATCTCCTTTGGAAAAGGCAACCCATTTCTAGTATATAGAATTTCCAAAGCTTTAGCAAACTAAACAGTGTTCTTTCACCCCCCAGGGTGTGAGAATAAGTGACTGTCAATTCTTCTGTCCATTGTTAGGTGTCATATGTTCAGTCACTCCTATAAACCTCAAGAAACAATCTTTCCCTGACCATTGTGATGAAGAGAAGGAAATTAAAACTTTCCCTGACCCATGGAGTGAAGTCTATTAGGTAAGCAGTATCCAGTAGAAACCCTTGGGATTGGACCCATCCCAATCTCCAAGCCATGATAGTAAAAGCTCTGTGGGAATCACAGAAATTAATGACTCAATCAAAGACTTAAAAACACAAAAATGGGTAATTTCTATCATATTCCCATGTAAGTCACCTGTATGGACAGTGCAAAAGCCAGAGGGTCTTGAAGAATGACTGCAGATTATCACAGACTTATTCAAGATGTAATCCCAATTTCAGATGAGGTTCTGGATATAGTGTCTTTGGTGGAACAAGTTGGCTCAGCTTCTTCACTCCCAATATTCTACTGTTGATTTATTATAGACTTTTTGTCTCTTTGCTATCAGTAAAGATATCCAAGAGAAGTTTGTTTGCATGAAGCAAGAAGAGTGGTATACTTTCACCATTACACATTAGGTTATGTCAACTCTCCATGTTTCTGTCACAACATAATCCAAGAGAATTGTGATTATTTTTGCATATCATAGGACATAAAATTGGTCTACTATATTAATAAATTTATATTCATTATAAATTGAACTTAGACTTAGGGAGGGGGTAGTGCTGGTATTCTAGATGCCACAGTTAAAGTCATACATTCCAGAAGATGGAAACTAAATAATGCAAGGGACTGGGCACAATGGTGATATTCCTAAGAACGTCCAGTGGGCTAGAGCATGTTCAGATAGCCACTCCAAATTGCTTTATTTTCTACCTTGTACCATTAAGAAAGAAACATGATGCTTGCTGGATCTCTTTTGATTTTGGAGGCAACATACACAACCTTTGGGTTACTGCTCTGGCCCATATGCTGGGTCAGTTTTAAATGATGCCCAAAGAAAAGGCTCTTCAACAAGTCAAGGCTGTGGCACAAAATGCCCTGACACTTGGGCCTTATGACCAGCAGACCCAGTGCATTGGAATTGTTTGTGACAGAAATGCTACATGGAGCTTCTGGTAAGATCCAATAGGAGTATCACAGCCCAGACCCCTAATGTTTCAGCATAAGGTCATGACATCTTGTCCTGACAACTATTCCCTCTCTGAAAGGCAGCTCCTGGCTTGTTACTGGGTCCAAGTACGGAAAGAATACATGTCTGATTATGGGATACTAATGAGCTCTGTTGCCCAAATTACCCTTCTTGAACTGGATACTATCTGACCCTCAAAATCATAGATTTAGACTTGTACAGCAGCATTACACTATTAACTGAAAATGAAATATATAAGAACAGGCAGAGGAGATCTGGAAGGCACAAGCACTTGCATGATTAGGTACCTTCTTCCATGGTACCTGAGCTAATGTGTTGCTACCTCCCCCTCAACTTATGGTTAAAGATCCATGGGCAGGTAGTTCAGTGGTTAGAATGCCTGCCTTTCATGCAGGAGACCTGGGTTTGATTTCCAGACCATCCACCCCCCCCCCCAAAAAAAATCCATGGGGATTCCCTATGAACAGTTAACAGAGGAGGAAAAGGCATGGGTATGGCTTTGAAATGGGCCTTTATGGTGTGCTGGTACCAGAAGATGCAGATGGCCACTGCATTTCAACCTCACTCAGGGTTGGTCCAGGAAAAGCAGTGAAGGGAGATTTTCCCAGCGGGCAGAACTTCAGGTGGCACATGTGGTTGTCCATTTTGCATGGAAGCAGAAATGGCCTGACATATGGATCACACTAATTAATAGGCAGTTGCTAATGCATTGGCCTGCTTGTCAGGAACTTGGGAAGATCAAGATTGGAAGATTGAGAACAAAGAAATCTGGGGCTAGGTATGTAGACAGACATCTTGGAATGGACACAGAATACAAAATATTGTGACCCATGTGAATGCTCATCAAATGTCATCCATTGCAGAGGAGTTTCTTCAATGATCAAAATGACCCTACTGGACATGTCAATCAGCTTCTCTCCTTGACATTCTGGCACTTGCTCAATGGGCCAATGTATAAAGTGGTCATGGCAGCAGAAATGGAGGCTATGGAATTACTATATATAAACAGCAAGGTGATCTGACTAGCCACGATTGGTTGAGTAATCAATCTACCGGTAGCAGAGGCTGATCTGATGTGGCAACAATTTCTGGAGGGGTCAGCCAAATTCCTGTTGGCAGGTTGATTACATAAGACTTTTTTTTTAATCATGGATGGGAAGCAACTTGTTCTTAATGTATGAATATACAGTCAGGTTGTGGATTTGTTTTCCCTTCCACAATACTTCTAACACTAGAATTTGCAAGTTTAAAGAAGCTTTTTCCTTTATCATGGTATCCCACTCTTCACTGACCCTTACCAGGCGCACATTTTATGGCATAGAGGCCTCAGAATCTCAGAATTCACTGGTCTTACCACATCCTCCTTTACCCAGAAGCAGTTAGCTTGAAAGAAAGGTGGAATGACCTACTGAAAGCTCAGCTATGGTATCAACTGGGAGACAATACCCTTCAAAGTTTGAGGTGCTGTTCTAGAGGATGCACTATATTCCATATACCAGAGACTGCTCTGTGGTGGCACCTGTCTTAGAGTCAAGATACAGGGGTCCAAGAACAAAAGGTAGATGTGGGAGTAGGCCCTCTCACTATTATTTCTTTCAAACGACTTTCAGGATATTTGTTTTCCACCCCCATATGCTTGGACTGAGTGGGTTTGGAGGTCCAGGTGTCCACCAGAGGAATACTTTTCCAAGAAACACAGTCATGTAGTCCTGTTAAGTTGATAGCCAAGACTGCCTCCCTAGCCATTTTTGGTTCTTCATGCTACTAAGCATAGAGGAAGATAAAGGGATGAATACCAAAAGAAACAATTAACCCCAGTTACCGTTTAGAAAATGGGTTGCCACTACACATTATGGATTACATGAACTCTATGTTTGAAACCAGGGATTTACTGTAGCAAAATACTAAGATAAGGACCCCAAAGACTCAGATACCACAGGAATGAGGTTTGGGTTATCCTGCCAAGTAAAGAATCCCACCCAGTGGAGTTATAGGGAGAGGTCAAGGGAATCTGAAGTAGATAGAGGACAAAATAAATCATGATTTTCAAATTTGGCTTTGTGAATGGTTAGAGAAGTGAGAAATGTAGCAGCTGTTTCTCATGTTGTCTCTCCCAGCCCCTACCCTGTTAATTATTTTGCAATATTTTTAATGGGATATAATTCACAGAACATAAAATTCACATTTTAAAGTGTTGTGCAAAACATAATCCAATATGGGAGTAATATTTCATCATATTAACAGGTTCCACAGACACTCAAAGAAAATAAAATTATACAAGGAGAAGATCATTTGGGGATTGTCATAGAATTCTGCCTACCACTCAGGGGGTTTGAAACAAGCCACCTTTGCAGAGATCTTTCCTTTATGGATTTTCACCTCCCAGTTATATGAATTGGAGATTCTGGGTTCCATTTCATTTAAGAGATAGGAGTCCTCCTTTTATAATATTCAGTGATGTCGGGCTAAGACCCATTTCTGTTGGTGGAAATTTATTTTCCTGAGTGGAATGGTTCCTTATTCATGCTGATTTCTTTATGTTAGGTTGACCTGATTGTAGCAGTACTGGGCTTGTCTGCTTGAAAGGGAAATCAAAGCCTTTATGGGAGAAACTTATATACACTCAAAAGATTTTTAAAAATTATTGCGGTAACATACATGTAGTACAAAATTCCCCATATTAGACATTTTAAGTGTACAGTTCAATAGTACTAATTCTATTCAAATCTTGTACTGTCATCTCCACCATCTGTTTACCAAAACTTTTTTTTGTCATTCCAAACAGAAACTCTGTATCCATTAAGTGACAACACCCTACTTTCCCTGTAACCTCTAATCAAATAACTGTCTCTATGAATTTGCTTATTCTAGATATTTCATATGTGAATGGAATCATACAATATTTGTCCTTTTGTGTCTACCTTATTTTGCTCAATATAATGTTGTCAAGGTTTATCCATGTCATAGGACTTATTATTTATCTTTGCTGCTGAATAATACTCTGTATGGATATGCAATATTTTGTTTGTCTTTTCATATGTTGATGGACACTTGTATTGCTCTCACTTTTTGGCTATTGTGAATAATGTTGCTATGAACACTGGTAGTACAAGTGTCTGTTTGAGTTTATGTTTTCAATCTTCTTGGATGTATACCTAGAAATGGGATTCCCTGTTCATATGGTAATTCCATCTTTAGCTCTCTGAGGAACTGCCAAAATGTTTTTCACAGTAGCTGTACCATTTTACATATGACCACCAATCTATATCCCCAACAATACCTTTTATTTAATGTTGTTTTTTTAAAAAAAGCCATCCTAATGGATGTGAGTGGTATCTCATTGTGATTTTGATTTGCATTTTGCTAATGATTATTGGTGTTGAGCATCTTTTCATTTGTTTATTGAATATTTGTATAAATTCCTTGGAGAAATGACTATTCAAGCCTTCTTAGCTTCCTAGGCTGCTGAAAGCAGAGACCATGAAATGGGTTGAATTAAAAAAGGAATTTATTTGCTTGTGGTTTGAAGGCCAGGAAAATGTTCAAATCAAGGCATTCTCAAGGTGATGCTTTCTCCCCAAACACCAACTGCCAGTGTTCTTCGGCTCCTTTGTTGCGTGGCAAAGGCACAAGGCATCTGCAGGTCTGTCCCTTCTCTTCTGGGTTATGTTGATTTCAGCCTTTTGCTTTCATGTCTCTGTCTCTCTGTCTCTCTCTCTCTCCTTCCTTCCCTCCCTCCCCCCTCTCTATTCATTCTGTTTATAAAGGACTCCAGTAATAAGATTAAGACCCTTCCTGAATAAAGTGTGCCACATCTTAACTGAAGCAGCCAAATTGAAAGGTTCATGCCCACAGGAATAGATTAACTTTAAGAACATGTGTTTTGAGGGGTACATACAGTACCAAACCACTACATAGCCCTTCATCCATTTTTTAAGTGGGGTGTTTGTCTATTTATTGTTGAACTGTGGTAGTTCTTTATATATTCTGGATTTTAAACCCTTGTCAGTCTCCCAGAGATGAGCTAGGACCCATCATCATGGGATTGAGCAAGCCTTCTTGACCAAAATGGGAAAGAGAGAAATTAGACAAAATACAGTTTCAGTGGCTGAGAGATATCAAATAGAGTCAAGAGGTTATTCTGTAGGTTATTCTTATGCATTGTATAGATATTTGGTGTGCTAGAGTGGCTGGAAGGAAGTGCCTGGGACTGTTGATCTGTATTCCAGTGATATTGATTTTTTAATATAGCTGTATAGCTTTTAAACAAGTGACTATGTGACTGTGAAAACCTTATGGTTGATGCGCCCTCTGTCCAGGGTATAAACAGATGGGTAAAAAAATAAGGACAATAAATAAATAAATAAATAAATAATAGGCAAGAAAAGGGATAAAAAGCAAAATTGGGCAGATTACAATACTAGTGGTAAATGAGAGGGAGGGGTAAAGGGCATGTATGGGGTATATGGGTTTTTTCATTTAGTTTTTATTTCTCCTTCTAGAGTGATGCAAATGTCCTAAAAGTGCTCATGGTGTTGAATGCACAGCTATGTGATGATATTATGAGCCACTAGTTGTATATTTGGGTGGACTGTATGGTGTGTGAAGATATCTCAATAAAAATATTTTTTTACAAAAACACTTGTTAGAGCTATAGAGCTATGATTGTAACTATTTTCTCCCATTCTGCTTTTTTTTTTAGTTTCTTGACAATGTCTTTAGATGAGCACAAATTTTCAGAGTTTTATGTTTTTCCTGTTTTTATTTTTTATTAGAGAAGTTGTTGTTTAGAGAAAAATCTTGCAGAAAATGCAGTGTTCCCATAAATCCCTCTACTATTAAAACTTTGCATTAGTGTTCGATATATCACTTATAATTGATGACAGAATATTGTTATAACTGTGCTATTAACTATAGTCCATGGTCTATTTTAGGATTCAATGCTTGTGTTGTACAGGCTTACGGCTTTTTGTATTTTCTTAAAATTTCTATTCTACTAACATATAAACAACTTAAAGTTTCCCCATCTAAGCACATTCAAATTTGAAATTCAACGCTTTAATTACATTCATAATTTTGTGCCATCATTACCACCATCCACAACCAAAATTTTTCCATTTCAACAAATAGAAACTCTGTACAATTTAAGCATTAACACTTAATATTGCTGTCTCCACCCAGTGCCCTGGCAAGTTTTATTCTAGTTTCTGACTCTATGAATTTGCCTTATTCTAATGATGTCATATCAATAGGATCATATATTTGCCTTATTGTCTCAAGCTTATTACTCAACATGATATCTTCAAGGTTCACCCACATTGTCACATGAATCAGAACTTTATTCCTTCTTATGGCTGAATAATATATATATACTACATTTTGTAAATCCACTCATTAACTGACAGACCCCTAGAGTGCTTCTATCTTTTGACAATTGTGTTATGCCACTATGAACATTGGTATGCAGATATTTGTTTGAGTCCCTGCTTCCAATTATTTTGGGTATAATATCTAGAAGTGGAGTTGTCAGATTATATAGTAATTCTTTAAATAACTTTCTGAGAATTACCAAACTGTCTTCCACAGTGGCTATACCATTTTACATTCCCATCAACAATAAATGAGTGTTTCTATTTCTCCACATCCTCTCCAATACCTGTAATATTCTATTTTTTGTAATAGTAGCCATTCTAGTGGGGTGTGAAATGGTATCTCATTGTGGTTTTGATCATCATTTCTCTAATGACTAATGATGTTGAGCATCATTTCCTGTGCTTTTTAGTTATTTGTATTTATTTCTTGGAGAAATGTTTATTTACATTTTGTTTAAATGTGATTTCTGTCTATTTATTGTTGAGTTATAGGATTTCCTTATATATTCTGGATATTAAACCCTTATCAGATATGTGGTTTTCATATATTTTCTCTCATTGTGTATGTTGTTTTTTCACTTTCATGAGAAAGTTCTTTGATACACAAAAGTTTTTAATTTTGATGAGAATCCATTTATTTACTTTTTCCTTTGTTGCTTGTGCTTTGGGTGTAAAGTCTTATAAACCATTGTCTAAAACAAGATCCTGAAGATACTTCCCTTTGTTTTCTTCTAGGAGTTTAATAGTCCTGATTCTTATATATAGGTCTTTGATTCATTTTCAGTTAATTTTTTATATGGATACCAAGTTCTCCCAGCACCATTTGTTGAAGAGACTTATCTTTCCCAGTTGGGTGGACTTGGCAGCCTTGCCAAAAATCAACTAGCCATAGATGTGAGGGTCTATTTCCTGGCTCATTCCTGAGAGTCTGCAAGGGTTTAATATGCAGGATATGGAAAGAATTCCTACAACTCAACAGCAAAAAGAACAAACTCTCAGTTTGATTCCATTATTATTTATCTATCCTTCTGCCAGTATCATGTTGTTTTGTTCACTGTAGATTTGTAATAAGTTTAAAGCCAGGGAATATGAGTCCTCCAATGCTGTTCTTTTTCAATATGTTTTTTGCTATTTGGGTCCCCTTACCCTTTCATATAAATTTGATGATTGTCTTTTCCATTTCTGCAAAGTAGGCTGTTAGAATATGGTTTGGGGTTGTATTAAATATGTAAATCATTTTGGGTAGGATTGATATCTTCACAATATTTAGTCTTCTATTCCATGCATTTTTATTCATTTAGATTAAAAAAAAATTTTTTAACTAAATCTTTTGGTTTTCTGTGTATAAGTCCTTTATATCCTTGGTGAAATTTATTCCTAGATATTTGATTCTTTTCATTGGTATTATGAATGGAATTTTTTTTCTTGATTTCTTCTCAGATTGCTCATTGCCAGTGTATAAGAAACACCACTGATTTTTGCAAGTCAATATATCGTGTGCTACCATGTTGCTGAGGTTTTTTGTAGTAGATTTTTTTGGACTTTCTATATATAACATCATGTCATCTGTGAATAGTAAAAGTTTTACTACTTCCTTTCCAATTTGGATGCTTTTATTTATTTCTCTTTCTTAATTACTCTAACTAGAACTTCTAGTACAATGTTGAAAAAACAGTGGTGATAGTGGACATTGTCTTGTTCTAGATCTTAGAGTGAAAGCTAAAAGTAGAGTTGATGCATATGCCCTTCCTTTGTCATGCTGAGGAAGTTTTCTTCTATTACTATTTTTCTAAGTGTTTTTATCCAGAAAGGATGCTGGATATTTTCAAATGTCTTTTTTGCATTAATTGAGATAATCATGTAATTTCCCCCATTCCCTTGGTTAATGTGCTGTATTATATTAATTGATTTTCTTATGCCGAACCCCCCTTCCATACTTATGATAAATACCATATGATCATGGTGTATTATTGTTTCGAAGTGTTGTTAGATTTGATTTTCAGGTTATTTTGTTGAGAATTTTTGCCTCTATTTTTTTTTAAAGGAAATAGGTTCATAATTTTCTTTCTTTGTAGTATCTTTATATGGCTTTGGTATTAGGGTGATGTTAGATTCATTAAAAGAGTTAGATAGTTGTTTTAGTTTGCTAATGTTGCCAGAAATGCAATATGCAAGAAATGGATTGGCTTTTATAAAGGGACTTCATTAAGTTTTAAGTTTACAGTTCCAAGGCCATAAAATGTCCAACTAAGGCATCCAAAGCAAGGTACCGTGACTCAAGAAAGGCCAATCTGGGAAGGAATGTTGCCAGTATCTGCTGGCCCTTTGGCTTCTGGTTTCAAACAGCTTCCCTGGAGGTATTTTCTATCTGCATATCTGAAAGTCTCTATCTGTATCAGCTCTAAAGCTTTTTTCCAAAATAGTTCCCTTTTAAAGTACTCCAGTAAGAGGATTAAGAGCCACCTTGAATGGGTGAAGATACATCCCCATGGAAACCACCTAATCAAAAGGTCCCACCCACAATTGGGTGGGTCCCATCTCCACAGACACAACTTAAAAAAGATCCCACCTAACAATAGGTCTTCCCCCACAAGATTGGATTAGGATAAAGAAACATGGCTTTTATGGGATACTTAACAGTTTCAAACTAGCACATTCCACCCTCTGAACCCCTCAAAAGACATGCTATTTCCATATACAGAATACACTCATTCCATCTAAATATCACAAAAGCCTTATACCATTTCAGTAACAGCACAAATATAATACAAAATCAGTAACGTACAAGATCTCATCAAAGTCAGTTACAGACTTGGTAAGGCCAATTTCTCCTCTGGCACTGGACCTGTAAAATTCAGAGCAAGTCATCTACTGCCAATATACAAAGGAGGGACAGTTATAGGATAAATGTTCCCATTTCCATAGGGAGAAATTGGAAGGAAGACAGAGACACTGGGTCCCAAACAGTTCCTAAAACCAGCAGTGCAAACTCCATTAGATTTGAAAGTCTGAGAGTCCTTTATCTTAAGGGCTTGATAGAGCAGCAGTACCGCCCTCTCTAAGGGCTTACACAGTGGCCCTGTTCTTTCCAAACACTGGAATAAGGGTTGCAACATTGGGGGTACTACTTTTTCTCAGGTCTACTCTCTCCAAGCATTGGGGCAGCACCTGGGCTCTCTGACATCCTTGGGGCATATGCTCAACCCCCTCAGAACACAGGTTGTTAGCAAGACTCCCCTAATCCCAGGTAGTGTGCTCTATCCTCTCTGAGGCCTTGGGCCTCAAAACTCTTCCTGAACATCAAGGCAGAAGGGCTGCCCTTTGATTCTGGGGCAAATTCATCCTTTCTACATCGGATGGGTGGGCCCACTCTCCTGGCCTGAGATTTCTTGGCTTCAGATCTTAGCTTCCAGTTTCTGTCTTTGAAGTATTTGTTCCTTCAATTTGTCCTTTTTCTGTCCCTTTTAGTCCAGACTGGCAGTGGTTCCATTTATATAGGTCTCACAATAAACTTGTCAGTTTTCTGTGCAGTATATGCAGATCACACCCATCAGATAATAGGACCTTCCTTAAATCCTTTCTGGATAACTCCATTTCCAATTCTGGCTTTTTCTGAAATGGCTAATTGGTTCCATGTTTGGTTAAATCCTCACATAGAGCACTATTCTCTGAGGTCTCCCTTTTTGGAAGCCCAGAATTTTCCAGGCCAACAAGTTTTTGTTTCTTCATACCCAAGAGTTCAATTCTCAGCTTATCTCTTTCCTGTCACATTTTACTATAAGTTGCAGGGAGAAACCAGGCCAACTTTTCACATTTAATTTGGAAATCTCTTCAGCTAAGTATCCTAGCTCATAGCTTTTAAATCCTCCCTTCCATCTACCACCAGTATTTAATTTTGCCAAATTCTCTGCCACTTTAAAACAAGGATCGCCTTCCTTCCAGTTTGCAATAATACATGTATCATTTCTGTGTAAGATCTCATTGGAAGCCCCCTTAATGTCCATATTTCTACCAAATACAGCCTAATCAAAAGGTCCCACCCACAGTTGGGTGGGTCATATCTCCATGAAAACAACTTAATAAAAAAGATCTCACCCAACAATAGATCTGCCCCCCAAAAGATTGGATTAGGGAAAAGAACATGGCTTTTCTGGGATATATAGCAGTTTCAAACTAGCACAGTAGTGTTCTCCCTGTTTAAGTCTGAATATGCTTGAGCAGGATTGGTATTAATTCTTCTTCAAAGGCATGTAGATATGGTTCACCTGTGAAGTCATCTGGTCCAGCGCTTTTCTTTGTTAGGAGGTTTTGCAAGACCAATTCCATCTTTTGACTTCTAATTGATTTGTTGAGATCTTCTGTTTTTTCTAGAGTCATTGTAGGTTGTTCATGTGTCTATAGGAATTTGTCCATTTCATCTAGTTTGTCTAATTTGTTGACATACAGTTGTTCATAGTATCCTTTCTATTTCTATGAGGTCAGTGGTAACATCCCCCCTCTCATTTCTTGTTTTATTAATTTGCATCTTCTCTCTCTCTCTTTAGCTAAGGGTTTGCCAGTTTTATTGATCTTTCCCAAGAGAGTTGGTTCTATTAATGGTCTATATTGCTTTTTAATTCTCAATTTCATTTATTTCTGTTCTAATCTTTGTTATTTATTCATTCTTCTTGCTTTCGGCTTAGTTTGCTCTTTTTTTTTTTTTTTTTTTTTTGTCTAGTTCTTCCAGGTGTTCAGTTAGGTCTTTAGTTCCACTCTTTCTTCTTCTTTGTTTTTGTTTTTCACATGGGCAGGCACCAGGAGTCAAACCTGAGTCACTGGCATAGCAGGTGAGAACTCTGCCTGCTGTGCCACCATGGCCCACCCTCTTTCTTCTTTTTTAATGTAAACATTAAAAGGTATAAATTTCCCTCTCAGCACTGCCTTCACTGCACCCTGTAAGTTTTGATATGCTGTGTTCTCATTTTCTTTTGCCACAAGTTATTTGCTGATTTTACTTGCAATTTCTTCTTTGATCCACTGATTGTTTAAGACTGTTATTTAATTTCCATATATTTGTGGATTTTCCAGTTTCTTGCCTTTTTGTTATTGTTATTGTTTAAAATTATATTTTATTGCCCAGGGTATTTTTTTCCTTGTGTCTTTTTGTTTTTCATTTGTTGTTTTGTGTTTTTTTTAAATAACTATTAAATTCAAGTCTAGGGAAGCTCATTTTTGTCTTAACAAAAAAACAAAAACAAAACTTTTGAATCATTTGCTATCCTTATTTCATTTTAAGGGAGGGATGGTAGTTTTCTTGAAAGGGCAAAATTTATACCAAGAATGATGCAGGTCTAGGTCTGATGATACTAAATGGAGACTAAATTTTTGCATTGTTACAAAAATTGTAATCTTCTGGTAGTATTTGTAGAAAAGAGGCACTTGCAAAATTATAAACAACATTAAACTCTGTTAAGAAATTCCAAAGTGTTTTAAAGGCCAAAAAGGGAAGGAGGTTAGTTAAAGGCCTCAAACAGAGTTTAAATAAAATACCAGGTTTTGAGAGTTACTGGATCTTGGCTATGTAAAAATAGGGCAGTAGATTGGGCCCTGCTTACAGTGGTCTCAAGTTCAAATAAACTAATTTGACAATAATACCACTTCACAGTTCACACACATTTCCAGGTCTTTCCCTCAGTAGGTGCTCAGTAATTTTCCAAGATAGATGCCTAGTTCAAAAGCCAAAACAAGAGAAATGAAGAGAGATGGACTGAAAACCTTAAAAATTCTGCAGAGAAAATAACCCCTTTCTTCAACGGCTCCACTTTTTTCATGCTTAAAGAAGCAGAATGTTTAGGGGGCCTGAAATGAAACTCCTTAGGTGGAATTTTTCAGGTCTACTGAATCAGTCAGATACCCAGTCTACACTTTTCTTCAAACCCTCAACTTTCTTCTCTCCTTCTCCAACTTCTTCTGACTGAAAGCTATGGTCCCCATTTTCCCCATTGCCTTCATCATTACTATGGCTGCTGTTCTTTGGGCGCTCCACCCAGGAAATGTTGAGGCCAGCTTTGGTGGGAAAGGCTGGTCACCTTCACCACAGTTGCTGTTTTTATGCAAGGGTGGCAGCTGCTCAACTAAATGAGATGACAGTGTCGACACCTGTAAGAGCTGCAGTCTCAGCAGAACTGTCCTCTGCTTGTTTTTGATTTCCAGCTTCATTCTATTATGTCAAAGAAGATACTTCACATAATTTCAATATATATTTTTTAATTTATTGAGGCTTGTTTTCTTATGCAACATATGGTTTCTTCTGGAGAATGATCCAGGGCCACTTGAGCAGAATGTTTATCCTACTGTATGTCTGTTAGGTCTAGATCATTTATCATATAATTCAAGTTCTCTGTTTCCTTAATTGATTTTCTGTCTAGATATTTTATCTATTGATGAGAGTGGTGTATTGACATCACTCACCATTACTGTAGAGGTGTCTATTTCTCCCATCAATTTTGACAGTGTTTGCCTCGTGAATTTTGGGACACTCACACTGTTTAAGGTGCATAAATATTTATGATTGTTATTTCTTCTTTGTGGATTGCTCTTTTTATTGATATATAGGTTCCTTTTCTGTCTTTTTAAATAGGTTTTGGCTTAAAGTCTATTTTGTCTGATATTAGTGTAGCTACCCCAGCTCTTTTTTATTTATTATTCGCATGGAATATCTTTTTCCATTCTTTCACTTTCAACCTGTTTATGTCTTTGGATCTAAAGCAGGTTTCTTGTAAACATATGTGGTTGAGATCATGCTTTTTTGTCCATTCCACCAAACTGCGTCTTTTGACTGGGGAGTGTAATCCATTAACATTCAGTATTATTACAATAAATGGTACTTACCTCAGCCATTGTCCTTTGTTTTTTATATGTCATATCTTTTTCTTCTTTTGTCTCTCTCTTTTTTTATTACAATCCCTTTCTCTGTATAGTGATCTTTTGTGATATAACTAACTTGTCTCTTTCTTATTTCTTTTTCTGTATATTTTTAAAATACTTTCTTTGTGGTTACCCTGGGGTTTTTATCATATAACCTACACCTATAACCTACTAATTTGAAAAGATATCAACTTAATTTCAATGACATATACATTTTCTGCTCCCATATCCCTCTTTTTCCCTTTTTTATTTTGTTTCTGTCCCACTTTACCATTTTATATTTTGCATATTCATTTTTCCAGAAATACGCCTTTTTCTTCTTCAATTACATCCTGACTCTTATAGGAACAAAAGAGTAGAGTTGTCTATTGACAAAACAGTACTGTTGGGTTTTGCATTCACTCTTTTAGTCACCCTTACTGTTGATCTTCATTTCTTCATACTACTCTAAGCCACTCTCTCCTGTCTTTTCCTTTCAACAAGCAGAACTCCCTTTAGTAATTCTTATGTTATGAGTTTGTCCCATTGTTGACAAACTCTCTCACTTTCTGTTTATCATTGAATATTTTAAACTCTTCCTCATTATTGAAGGACACTTTTGCTGGATAAAGAATTTTTGGTTGGCAACTTTTCTCTTTCAGTAAATATTTCCTACCACTGCCTTCTTACCCTTGTAGTTTCTGATGAGAAATTGACACAGTCTTATTGAGGATCCCTTGTATGTGATGAATTTCTTTTCTCTTGCTGCTTTCAGAATTTTCTCTTTATCATTGGCATTTGACATTCTGATTAATATGTATCTTGGAGTAAGTCAACTAGGATTTATTCTGTTTGGTGTATATTGTACTGCTTGGATGTGTCTTTCATAAGAGTTGTGGAATCTGGGGTCATTAATTCTTCAATATTCTTTCTGCCTCTTTTACCTTCTCTTCTCCTTCTGGGACAACCATTACATGTATGTTTGTGCACTTTGTGCTGTAACTCCAATTTCTAAGACAGTTGCTCATTTTTTTCTATTTTTTTCTCTTTCTTTTGCCTGTATGGTTTTGATTGTCCTGTCTTCTAGTTCACTGATCTTTCTGTCTCTTCCAATCTGCATTTGTATGCATCTGGTATATTTTTAATCTCTATTATTGTGCCTTTTATCCCATAATTTTGCTTTTGTTTCTTTTTATACCATCAAATTCTTCTTTATGCTCACATTTCTTACTAATTGTGCAGGTTTGAAACAGTTGTGTACCCTAGAAAAGCTATGTTCTTTAACCATGATTCAGTATTGCTGGTTGGGAAGTTTTGATTAAGTTGTTTCCATGGAGTGTGACTCACACAGTTATGGGTGGTGCTATTGGATTAAGTGGTTTCCATGGAGATGTGTTTCCATCCATTCAAAGTGGGGTTGTTTACTGGAGTCCTTTAAGAGGAAACTCTTTTGGAAAAAGCTTCAGAGTTTTTAAAGAACCAGATACCTTTGGAGTTGCAGAAGAAAAACATCCCTGGGGAAGACTTATCAAACAAGAAACCAGGAGAGAAGGCTAGCAGATGTTACCATGTGCCTTCCCAGCTGGCAGAGAAACCCTGAATGCCATTGACCTTTTCCTGAATCAAGGTATCTTTCCTCGGATGCCTTAGTTTGGACATTTTCATGGTCTTAGAACTGTAAATTTGCCACTTAATAAATTCTGTTTTTAAAGCCATTCCATTTCTGCTGTATTGTATTCTGGCAGCTTTAACAAACTAAAACAATATTCTTTTGCTCTTTATCCGTATTTTCCTTCATCTTCTTGAATTGATTTAGGAGATGTGTTTGAACTTCTTTGATTAGTTATTCTGAATTCTGTGTCTTCTATGAAGTTTAGACTTGAGTCATATCTTCTTTGTTTCTTAGTATGGCTTTTAATCTCTTGCTGACGTCTCTGAATCTGATTATCTTGAGGAGTTAACTCTAAAGGTAATTTTCTCCCTCTTGTCTAAGATTTTATTGTTAATGGCTTTGTGTTAGAGCTCTTTTTAAATGCTTGGTCCAACATATTTTATGCTTTTAGTGTAGTTCATGCTTTGCTGTTCAGATTTTCTCAGCTCTTCTTCATCTGATTCTTGCCTTGGATATGTAATACAATTTTTAATATTCTACTTTTTGTGCAATTGCTTCACCTCCCAGTGAAAACTTCCTTTCCTTTGTTACTTCTCTGGAAATTGCAATCTGTTCTGTTTGGTTTTCTGCATAATTTTCTCCCCAGCCCCTCTTCCTTACACTTTTCAGTTCTGGGACCCTCTAGTCTCACAGTAGTTCACTTTAACCCCCAGCCCCCTTTTCTGTGGGAGGTTTTTCTACTTCTGTTTTTTCTCCTATTATGGTTTCTTGCCCCATGGCACCAGATATGGTCATCCCAGAAAATATGGGCCACTCCAGAAAAGTCTGTTTTGCATTTTAGGTGGTCCAGCCAACAAAATTGGATTTATGAAACTCAACTCTTGTTAATAGTTTTGCAACAGTCTCTCTCTCCCTCATTCCCCCTCCCTTTGCCCCCAAGACCCTCTTAGTATGCATTGTGACTTAGTGGCTTTTGCTCTGCCCTGGGCCTCTATAGACGTAGATTCCTGTGCCTGGATATATGTGGGGCTCTGTCTTACTGTTTGAGTGGCTCTGTAGAATGTGTCTGTGGCAGGAAGGATGCAGGCTTTGCCACTTCTGGGAGACACCCAAGCTGCACAGGAGTGAGTGAGGGGGAGAGCCCAGCAGGTCTGGGATGGAAATTCTTACCTGATATTTTTCTTCTTCCTTCATTTGGCCTTTGTGAGTCCTTCTCCAGTCTCTATCATGCTCTGAAGTTCTAAGAAAATAGGATTTGTTCTTTTCTTAGCTGATTCTGAGGGAAGACTTTTCCAGGGGATATCTTATGTCACCATGTTGATGACATCACCCCTGTACAAAATCTTTGCAGAAATGTCTATTCAAGCCCTTTGCTCATTTTTTCTTGGGGGTGGAGGGTGCATGGTCCAGGACTTGAACCTGATTCTCCCACAGGGAAGGCAGGCATTCTAACCACTGAACAACCCATGCACCTCTTTGCCTATTTTAAAAATTATTTTTATTGAGAAATATCCATACACATGCATTAAGCACACTATTCCATCAATGGCTCACAATATCATCATATATTTGTGTCTTCTTTACCATCATTTTTACAACATTTGCATCACTCCGAATGTTCTCTGAAAAAAAGAATAAAATTCTCTAAAAAAAGAATAAAAAGAAAAAAAGAACTCATACATCCCATATCTCTTATCTCTCCCTCTCATTGACCCACAGTATTTCAATCTACCCAATTTTTACCCTTTACCTCCCTTTATTATTGATTTTTCCTATTTTTTTTACTTATCTGCTCATACCCTGGATAAAAGAAGCATCACACACAAGGTTTGCATAATCACACAGTCACATTGTAAAACCTATATAGTTATACAGTCATCTTCAAGAATCAAGGCTACTGGAACACAGTTCAACAGATTCAGGTACTTCCTTCTAGCCACTTCAATACACCATAAACTAAAAAGAAATGTCTATATAATGGACAAGAATAACCTCTAGGATAACTGCTTGTGTTAGTTAGATTCAGTTGTCAACTTGGCCAGGTAAGCATACCTAGTCTTGTTGCTGAGGCCATAAGCCAATGGTGCGTGAACCTCATCTGTTGCCAATTACATCTGCAGTCAGCTAGGAGGCGTGTCTGCTGCAATGAGTGATGTCTGACTTAATTGGCTGGTGCTTAAATGGGAGATTGCAAGGTAGCACTGCTAGCAGCTTGGCATTCCTCATCTCAGCACTAGCAGCTCAGCCCAGGCCTTTGAAGATGCAGAAAGAAGTCATCCCGGGGAAAGTTGTTGGAACCCAGGGGCCTGGAGAGAAGACCAGCAGAGACCATCTTGTGCCTTCCATGTAAGAAAGAACCTCAGTGGAAAGTTAGCTGCCTATCCTCTGAAGAACTAACAAAATAAATCCCCTTTTATTAAAAGCCAATCCATCTCTGGTGTGTTGCATTCCGGCAGCTAGCAAACTAGAACACTGCTCAACTCTAAAATCTCTCAGCCACTGAGATTTTATTTTGCTTCATTTCTCTCTTCCCCCTTTTTTGTCAAAAAGGCTTTCTCATTCCCACAATGCCAGGTCCCAGCTCACCCCTGGGAATCAGGTCTCTTGTTGGCAGGGAAATTTATACCCCTTGGAGTCATGTTCCATATACTTTTGCCCATTTTTTAAATTGTGGTATTTGTCTTTTTGTTGTTGAGGTGTAGGAGTGCTTTATATAATCTGGATATTAAACCATTATCAGAGATATGATTGCACTTATTTTTATCCCATTATTGTATTATATTTTCACTTTCTGGATAATGTCTTTTGATGCACAAAGTTTTTATATTTTATGAAGTCCAATTTCTCTATTTTTTTTTCTTTTTTTGTTTTTACTTTTAAAAATTAAATTTAAGGATCCATTACAAAATCTAAGGCCATGAAAATTGTCCCCTGTGCTTTCTTCCAAGTATTTTATGGTTTTAGTGTTAATATTTAGATCCTTGATCTATTTTGAGTTGTGTTTTGGTATGCTAAATCTGTTGGAATGCAATATACCAGAAACGGGCTGGCTTTTACAATGGGGATTTATTAACTTACAATTTGCAGTTCTTAGGCCATGAAAATGTCCAAATTAAGGAATCAACAGACTGATACCCGGATTCTGAAGAAAGTCTGCCAGCATCTGGGACACCTGTCACATGGGAAGGCATATGACTGATGACTGCTGATCTTTTGTTCCTGGGTTTCATTGCTCTCAGCTTCTGCTTCCAGTGGCTTCCTCTTTGTGTCCTGTAGGTCCTCCCTTAGCTTCCCAGGTCATTTCTCTCTCTAAGTTTTCTCAGCACTTTCTGCTCTTTATTCTCTTACAAAAGACTTCAGTAAAAGGACTAAGACCCATTTGAATGGGCTGGGTCACATCTCATTTGAAAATAACCTAACCAAAAATTCCTACCCACAACAGGTCTACACCCACAGGAATGGATTAAAAGAACATGGCCTTTTCTGGGGTGCATAACAACTTCAAATGAGCACAAGTTAACATTTGTATATGATGAAAACTTTTGAGGAAATAAAAGTTGCAACCACAATAATGAGAGAGCAGAAAGAGATACAAACAATGATTAGCAGATTTGCAAAGGAACTATCTAGAATGATTTAAAAATCTAATTGTTTAAATAAAAATGCATGATGGGTTAAATAGCAGTTTTAAGTATAATAGAAGAGAGAATTTGTGAAATGAAAGCAGAGAGAGATGAAGAAGTGCAGAATATGAAGGAGAGGTTACTTTGAAGTATAGACTGTGGTGATCAATACACATCCAACTGACAGTCAATAGTTGAAGGAATAAATTCCTAAGAAAGATTGTCCAGAAGTGCTCAGACTTGAGTACAAGACTATCAAATGCTCACCCCAGTCATTGGTAGTAAATATTTAGAACAGCAAATCAAAAGGAGGGCCAAAATATAAACTACCAGTAAACAGTTTATAACCAAAAGATCTAAATTGTAGGAACTTCAAGGATATAATTCAGGACAAAGAAAAATAATTTTAGAAAGAAAGTCTCAGGTGAAAAAATGGTGGGTAGAGAAAATGGTAAGCATGTAAGTCATAACATATAATTTTAATATGATGACAATAATTCTATTTTGGGGTGAAAAAAGGACAGAACTAAAGTTTGGTTTACGGTAGCATATAGGTCATAAATAAAGAAGTGATGGAAGTTAATGTGTTCTAAGATTAGGATGAGTATACATCCTGATTTTCCCAGGATAATCCATATTTATGGTTGTCTCAGTATAATTATTAATATCACCCCTCTCACTTTCAAGAGTATCTTGACTTGGATGATAAATTATACGGCCACCCAGCCACACAGAGTGTAGTGGCCTGGTAGATTTGGGGAACAATCAGTTATGGATTGATTAAATTGGATTTTAAAATTGAGACTGGCTGGAGGTCAAGGGTGACACAATGGGAAACAAAACCCATAATGCATGAGAAAAGACAGTTTGTAACTTACAGGTTCCAGAAAGACAGGGGTGTTGGAGAGGTCAACAGGAAGCCCTATTGGATTGGGTGGATCAATCAGCAGGTGGAGAACACATAAGCTGAGCAAAAAGGATCTGTGAGCTTGTGCCATTATTATCCAGGGTAAAAGTTACTTGATTTACCATGCGATCCAAGGATTGGTTAGTTTAAAGCAAATACATGTGAAAAGGGAAAGGGACTGGAGGCCCAAGGGTGGTGAAGATGGTTACCTTATCATATGGGACCAGCTGTGGGTGAGGTATGTATATGGTGTGGCCACAGGTGTGGGTTAGGGTTCTGGGAGTGTTCATGCCTCAGGACTGGAAAGCTGCTTTTTAACTAGGCCAAAGCCAGTTTTGAGGCAAGTGGCTTAACCAAAGTAATATGGATACCGAGGCAGCACACATATTTTATAATGTTTGTAACACAACCAATAGACATGAGGTGAAGATAAAGCAAAAATCCCTTTTCTGGTTTCCCTGAAGGATGGTGGAGCCACTGAGAAAAACAGGCTGAGCCTGTAGATCCTTGTTTCTGATCAAGATCTTCTAGAAGGATATTTCATAAGACTGAGAGGACGGTTAGTTCCACCCACTACAGCTATTTGAGACTCTAATCGTTCTTAGGTATTTCAATGAATGAGAAAACCTGACCTACAATTCCATCCATTCATCTTCGAGTTTATAAAAACAGCTAGGAGAGCAGTGCAACAAGTGGCTCAGGGGCAGAATTCTCACCTGCCATGCTGGAGACCCGGGCTTGATCCTGGTGCCTGCCCATGCAAACAAAAAGAACACCTAGGAGACTCCCAAACTAACTGCACATATGAGAGTTCTCCACTAAAAAGCTGTAAAAAGTCCTTGTTGCCATCAACCTCATGTCTACAATGATGGGATCTATAATTCTGGGGTATCTGGAGGATATGTTACAGAGAATAGGAGGAACATTTTTCTGTCCTTTGGGATTAAATTTTTTAAAAGTGTGAATACCCTCAAAATGAAAATGTAAATGTTAATCAATTAGTAATTATCTTGTTGATTCTATTGAAGAAGGTGTAAGAGATAGTTCGCTGAAGGGTAGGAGTACTAGGAGAAGAAACAGAAGGCATGAATTCTGGCTTTAATTATGTCCCTACTGGCTATGGACTCTTGACTGAGTTATTTAAATTCTCTGAGCTTCAGTTTCTTCTTCTGTAGAATGAGAATATTAAGAACATTAATAGGCAGTCACCATATGCCATGCTCTGTCTAAGCACTTAACAAATCCTTAAAACAAACTAATGTACTATTTTCATTATTCCCATTTTAAAGATAAGGAAATTGAGTCATAGAGCTATGAGACAAGTTTTCCAAGGTCAGACACCTTATATGTGGCACCACTAAGATCTGAAATTTGGCACTATGATCTAAGTTTCCTAACTAGGTCATCTGGTATACCCACCCACCTTTCTTCCTTCTGCCCTCTATCCTGGGAGGATGATTCATATTGTGCTCTTGTTCTCTGGCTTTTGGTTGGGTTCCAGTCATGAGAAGGGATCACAGGTGAGAGAAGAGAGAGGTTGGTCTATTTTCTTCCTCAGTCCCTTCCCTGAGGGGTCACCACAGTTTGGCTGCCTCCCTTTATCTAAGATGCTTTATCTTTGTCAGTTGCCTTCTCTATACAGCCAATCTATTCAGGTTAGCATTGATAAGCTATTTATATTTAAATTTTATTCATTAGAATAAATTATATAGTTTAAACATAAATTTAGCAACATTTCAGGGTAAACATTTTTGTGCTTCACAGTAGCCAGGGCACCTCAGAGGCCCTCAGGAGCCCCCACTGACATCCTCCACTAGCACCCATATCAGCCACCTCCTCTACCCCCACTGTGTCCCATGGTGCTGGGGGACCAATCATCCAGAGTTGTCTCCCTGCCCAGCCTCCCTCCAGCCCATCGCCTCCCTTATAAGGGGCTTGTTCTCCCCAAACAGGGCCAACATTTATTTCTCTCTGCATTCAAACAGGGAACCATGACTTTTATTTTCATTTGTCCCCATCATCTCTCATTCCCTCTTCTTCTTCCCTTCCTTTTCCCTTGGTCTCCTGGTGAGGATACAGTGACCGAAGGAAGGACTCTTTCCCATCTGTTCACCCCAACCCTGCTCCAGCCCCTCAGCTTCCCAGACCCTCTTAGAGTTTATTGCAAATTCTTCTAGTATCAAAAAAAAAAAAAAAAAAAAAGAGAGAGATTCCCAGTGGCTGCCCACACAAAAAAAAAAAAAAAAAAAAGACAAAAAATAAAAACCAACAAACCCTATGAATTTAAAATACAAAATATGGGGTGTACAGGTGATTAATTGGTAGAATGCTCAACTTCCATAAAGAGGCTCGGGTTCAATTCCCAGACCAAGCACCACCACCACCCCCCTCCCCAATAAAAGAAAATATGGAGAAGGAAATCAATGACAGGTGTGGTTTTTTTTGTAATTAATTTTAAAAAATTATAATTTGTCAGTTTTTATTGTGGGTCTGCTGTTGCAATTTCATCAAAAGTAACCATTTCTTCCTAGAATGAGCTGGGACTCAGCATTAAGGGATTGAGAAAAACTTCTCAACCAAAAGGGGGAAAGAGAAATGAGACAAAATAAAGTGTCAATGGCTGAGAGGTTCCGAACAGAGATGAGAGGTTATCCTGGAGGTTATTCTTACGCATTAAATAGATATCACCTTTTTAGTTAAGGTGTAACAGAGAGACTGGAGGAAACTGCCTGGAAACGTAGAGCTGTGTTCCAGTAGCCATGTTTCTTAAAGATGGCTGTATAATGATATAGCTTTCGCAATGTGACTGTGTGGTTGTGAAAACCTTGTGTCTGATGCTCCTTTTATCTACCTTGTCAACAGATGAGTAGAACATATGGAATAAAAATAAATAAACAATAAGGGGAACAAATGTTAAAATAAATCTAGTAGATTGAAATGCTGGTGATCAGGGAGGGGAAGGGGAAGGGAGTACGATATGTACAAATTTTTTTCTTTTTATTTCTTTTTCTGGATTGATGCAAATGTTCTGAGAGGTGATTGTTGTGATGAATATACAACTATGTGATGCTATTGTGAGTTATTGTTTATATACCAAGAACGGAATGATCATATGGTAAGAGTGTTCGTGTTTGTATGTTGCCATGTTTAAAAAAATAAATACATAAAAAAAAGTAACCATTTCTTTGTTTAGCTCAGGTGACCAAGAAAGAGTCACACCCTCAAAACAAAACACACAGAACACTACAAAATCATCTTTAATCTAAATTTTTATACAATGTCTCAGGTCCTTGTAACTTTTCATGTGAGCTTCTGTGTTGGGTTGATTTATAACGGCTTTTTGTATTTGGAGAGAGTGTGACTATTGGTAAAAGAAACAACAGTGAGATCCCATTTCACATCTACTAGGATGGCTATAATAAAAAAATTAAAATGGTAATACCAAATGTTGGCAAGGATGTGGAGAAAATGGAACCCTTGTACATTGCCTGTGGGATTATAAAACAGTTCGACAGTGCCTAGAAAATTTAAACATAGAATTATCATATAACCTGGCAATTCCATTCATAGTATATGTTTTAGTTTATAAACTGCCAGAATACAATTGACCACAAATGGAATGACTTTTAGAAAGGGAATTTATTAAGTTGCAAATTTATAGTTCTAAGACAATGCAAATGTCCAAATTAAGGCATTCCAAAAAAGACATCTTAACTCCAAAGAAAGAGCTGATGAAGTTTGGGTTTCTCTCTCAGCTGGCAAGGCACATGGTGACTCTGCTAGCTTTCTCTCCTCATTCCATAAGGCGTCCCCCAAGGCTTTTGCCTTCTGCAGTTCTGGCTGTGTGGGCTCTGCTGGCTCTCAATTTTTTTCCAAAATGGTTCCTTCTAAAAGACTCCAGTAAGCAACCACATCTTGAATAGGTGGAGGCACATCTCCATGGAGACCATCTAATCAAAAGTTACCACCCACAGTTAGGTGGATTACATCTCCAAAGAAACAATAAGAAAAGATCCCATCCAGCAATATTGAATGAGGATTAAGGAACTTAGTTTTTCTGGGATGCACAACAGATTCAAACCAACACAGTATATAGTAAAAAAGAATTGAAAACAGGAACTCAAGCAGCTATTTGCACACCAATGCTCATAGCATTATTTGCAATATCCAGAAGATATAAAAAACCCATGTGTCTATCAGCACATGAATGGATAAACAAAATATAATCTATCCATTCAATGGAATATAATCTTTCATAAAAAGGAATAAAGTTTTAATACGTGCTACAACATGGATGAACCTTGAAGACATTATGCTGATTTAAGTAAGCCATACACAAAAGGACAAACATGATTCCACTTATATGAAATATCTGAAATAGGCAAATTATATGGGGAAAAAAGTGGTTTAGAGGTTACCAGGAGCTGGGGAGAGGGAGAATGAGGAGCAATTGCTCAGAGGTACTCTGTTTGGGGTGATAAAAAAGTTCTGGAGATATATACTGGTAATAATTGCACAACTTTTTGAATATACTTAATGCCATGAATTGACACTCAAAAATGGTAAAAACATAAATTTTATATTTTACCACACTAAAATTTTTTAAATGTGTGCTTTCAGAAACTATTTGACTTATAGTATAAACAGAAATAATTTTATTCATTATAGAATATGATAAATGTTCATTGTAGAAAGTGTGACAATTAATGCATAACCATTAGAAGAGGAAAGACATTTTTCTAATATTTTATGATCTAGAAATAACCACAGTTAACTCCCCTCCAAAATATTGCTCAGGACTCTTTCCAGCTTAGTGAGTGGAGATAGACAGCATCATTCTGACTTATTCCGCACTTCGACATAAGTATAGAATTACCTTATGACCCAGAAATCATACTAGGTGTGTACCCAAAAGAAATGAAAGCAGGGACTAAGCTATTTGCACAATGTTCATAGCAGCATTATTCATCACAACCAAAAGGTGAAGGAACCCAAGCATTACCTGATGAATGGATAAACAAAATATGGTATGTTTGTGTTGTGGTATAAAGAGTGCTATACTACACATGGATGACCCTTGAAGGTATCAGGATGAGTGAAAAAGGCAAACACAAAAGGACAAATGCTGTATCATTTCACTTATATGAAATATCTAGAATATATAAATTCATACAGACAGAAAGAGGATTATGAATTACCACACATTCGGCGTGGGTGGGAATGGAGAGTTATTGGTCAATGGGTAGAATTTCCGTCTGGGGTGATGGAAGAGTTTTGGTAATGGATGGTGGGTGTTGGGTGATGGTAGCACAACATTGTGAATGGAATTAACAGCACCGAATTATACATTTGTAGTCAAAAGAGTAGACTTTAGTTTGCATGTTTGTAACTAGAATAAAAAAATTAAAAGGATTGTACAACCTAACGAGCCTTAATGTAATCTATAGACTACTATATAATTATAGTAGTATAATTATAATAATAGTGTTTCATAATTGTAACAAAGTGACTGCGGAAACGCAATGTATGAATAATTAGGAAAACTTTGTGTGTGATGTGGGGTACATGGGAACTCTGGGTCTTCGGTGTAGTTATTCTATAAACCTACGACTTCTCTAATTATAATAATAAGAGTATGTAGAGAAGAAGGAAACAACCAGAAATAACTCCCCAAAAACATGTGCTTCTTTTAGCTAGTCTTACTCCTACAGTTTTGTTTCTCTTCCTTTCCCACAATCCCCCAGGACCGGAATGGGTAAGCTTTCTCTGCTTCTTATTCTTGTTTGCCTAGGACCACTATTGGGTAAAATGTTGTTCATTGATCTGTTTCTAGATTTGTTCCCCTAGGTCTATAATCTCTCTTTTTTTTTAAATTTTATTTATTTATTTATTTTTAAACTTTTTTATTAATTAAAAAAATTAACAAACAAAACATTTAGATATCATTCCATTCTACATATACAATCAGTAATTCTTAATATCATCACATAGTTGCATATTCATCATTTCTTAGTACATTTGCATCAATTTAGAAAAAGAAATAAAAAGACAACAGAAAAAGAAATAAAATGGTAATAGAGAAAAAAAAGACTATACATACCATACCCCCTACCCCTTGCTTTCATTTACCACTATTTCAAACTGAATTTATTTTAACATTTGTTCCCCCTATTATTTATTTTTATTCCATATGTTCTACTCTTCTGTTGATATAGTAGCTAAAAGGAGCATCAGACACAGGTTTTCACATTCACAGAGTCTCATTGTTCAATCATCATCAAGAAACATGGCTACTGGAACACAGCACTACATTTTCAGGCAATTCCCTCCAGCCTCTCCTCTACATCTTTTTTTTTTTTTTTTTGGGTTTTAAGTTTTTAATTAAAACAATTTCCATAAAAAAAGTATCATGATAGTATAACAGTGCAACAGAAAAAGTGACCCTGATTTGACTACTCTGCTTATTTAATTCCATTCATCTATAAAAGAGTAATCCTTACATTGCACTAGTATATCTTTTAATTACCAACTTAATACACTTAAGGACTGTCAAGAATCCTACAACTGGAAATTCTGTCAACAGAAAGGGTTATTAATAGGTAAAAGTACAAAACTACAAAACTACAAAGCCTTAAAACTAGACTATAGTATCTTTTTTTTTTTTTAGAAATCATTCCATTCTACATATGCAATCAGTAATTCTTAATATCATCACATAGATGTGTGATCATCATTTCTTAGTACATTTGCATCGATTTAGGAAAAGAACTAGCAAAACAACAAAAAAGATATAGAATGATAATATAGAGAAAAAATAAAAATAATAAATAAAAAATATATAAAAAAAGGAAAAAACAAAACCACAAACAAACAAACAAACAAAAAAAACTATAGCTCAGATGCAGCTGCATTCAGTGTTTTAACATAATTACATTACAATTAGATAGTATTGTGCTGTCCATTTTTGAGTTTTTGTATCTAGTTCTGTTGCACAGTCTGTAACCCTTCAGCTCCAATTACCCATTGTCTTACCCTGTTTCTAACTCCTGATGGTCTCTGTTACCAATGACATATTCCAAGTTTATTCTCGAATGTCGGTTCACATCAGTGGGACCATACAGTATTTGTCCTTTAGTTTTTGGCTAGTCTCACTCAGCATAATATTCTCTAGGTCCATCCATGTTATTACATGCTTCATAAGTTTATTCTGTCTTAAAGCTGCATAGTATTCCATCGTATGTATATACCACAGTTTGTTTAGCCACTCGTCTGTTGATGGACATTTTGGCTGTTTCCATCTCTTTGCAATTGTAAATAATGCTGCTATAAACATTGGTGTGCAAATGTCCGTTTGTGTCTTTGCCCTTAAGTCCTTTGAGTAGATACCTAGCAATGGTATTGCTGGGTCATATGGCAATTCTATATTCAGCTTTTTGAGGAACCACCAAACTGCCTTCCACAGTGGTTGCACCATTTGACATTCCCACCAACAGTGGATAAGTGTGCCTCTTTCTCTGCATCCTCTCCAGCACTTGTCATTTTTTGTTTTGTTGATAATGGCCATTCTGGTGGGTGTGAGATGATATCTCATTGTGGTTTTGATTTGCATTTCTCTAATGGCCAGGGTCTCCTCTACATCTTGAACAACAAGGTGATATCTACTTAATGCATAAGAATAACTTCCAGGATAACCTCTCAACTCTGTTTGAAATCTCTCAGCCATTGACACTTTGTCTCATTTCACTCTTCCCCCTTTACTCGAGCAGGTTCTCTCAATCCCTTGATGTTAATTCTCAGCTCATTCTAGAGTTTTTCTCAGTCCCTTGATGCTGAGTCTCAGCTCATTCCAGGATCTCTGTCCCACATTGCCAGGAAGGGCTACACCCCTGGGAGTCATGTCCCATGCAGAGAGGGGGAGGGTGGTGAGACTGCTCGTCATGTTGGCTGGAGAGAGGGGCCACATCTGAGCACAAAAGGGGCTCTCTTGGGGAGAGATTAGGCCTAAATTTTAGGTAGACTTAACCTATGCTTTGTGGGATTAAGTTTCATGTGAACAAACCCCAAGATTGGGGGCTCAGCCTATAGCTTTGGTTGTCCACACTGCTTGTGAGAATACCAAGAATTCAACTTGGGGAAGTTGAATTTCTCCCCACTCTCACCATTCCCCAAAGGGGGCTTGCAAATACCTTTCCAGTCACTGATCAGGTCTGTAATCTCTTAATAAGCAATTATTCATAATGTCTGAAGTCATTTTTTTTTTCTGCTTTTTTTTTTTTTGGTCCTTTTCCTTTCACCTTTTGTGTGTGTGTAGTAGTCTTGCAAGCTTTCCATATATTTTCTTCTATCTTTTTAATGTTTTGGAAGCAGTGTCTAGATATTCTATTTGTTCTCATATAGTGTAGGTGAATTTAAATTTTGCTCAACAAGAATTTATTCATATAGGCCACTCCTCTTTGTTAAATGTTTGGGAACAATAATGAATAAACTCCTGTTCCCGTTATAGAGGATTGTAAAGCCTTCATAAATAAACGCATAACGTATCTGCATGTTGGTTTTTTTTTTTCATTAGAGAAGTTGTGGGCTTACAGAGCAATCGTGTATAAAATACAGGATTTCCATTTACCAACCTAATATTACCACCTGGCTTTGGGGTGGTACATTTGTCACAATTGATGAAAGCATGTTTTTGTAATTGTGCTGTTAATTATTGTCCATGGTTTAACTTAGGGTTCACTGTTTGAGGAGTCCCATGGAGTTTTTAAAAATTTTTATTCTGTTACCATATACATGAACTAAAACTTCCCTCTTTTAAACCACATTCAATTATCTACATTTCAGTGCTATTAGTTATGGTCACAATGTTATGCTGCCATCTCCACCATCCATTACCAAAATCTTAATAGGAACCCTGTACACTTTAAGCCCTAACTCTCTATTCTCTATCCCCACCCCATCATCTGGTAGTTTATATTCTATATTTGGACTCTGAATTTTCTTATTCTAATTACTTCACATTACTTCACATTGGTGAAATCATACTTGTCCTTTTGTGTCTGGATTATTTCACTCAGCATAATATGTTCAAAGTTCACCCATGTTGTCACGTGTATCAGGATGCCATTCCTTTTTTTTTATAATATGGCAGGCACCAGGAATTGAATCCATGTCTCCTGGCAGGTGAGAATTCTGCCACTGAGCCACCATTGCACCACCCTTCATTCCTTTTTACAGCTGGATAATATTCCATTCTATGTATATTCCACATTTTGTTTATCCATTCATTAGTCGTTGGACACTTGGGTTGTTTCCATCTTTTGGCAATTATAAATAGTAAATAATGCTGATATGAACATTGGTGTGCAAATATCTGTTTGAGTCCCTACTTTCAGTTTCTTTGAGTATATACCTCATATGGCAGCTCTATAATTAGCTTGCTGAGGAACCACCAAACTGTCTTCCACAGCAGCAACACCATTTTACATTGCCACCAAAAATGAATGAGTGTTTCTATTTCTCTGCATCCTCTCCAAAACTTGTAATTTTCTGTTATTTTAATAGCGGCCATTTTAGTGGGTGTGAAATGGTATCTCATCGTGGTTTCGATTTGCATTTTCTGAATATCGAGTGATGTTGAGCACTATTTCATGTGCTTTTTAAGCCATTTGTATATCTTTGGAAAAATGTTGATTCAAGTCTTTTGCCCATTTTTAAATTGGGTTGTTTATCTTGTTGTTGTTAAGTTGAAGATTTCTTCATATATTCTGGATATTAAACTTTTATCGGATATGTGTCTCCCAAATATGTTCTCCCATTATGTAAGTTGTCTTTTCACTTTCATGATAAAGTCCTTTAAGGCTCAAATGTTTTTAGTTTTGATGAGGTCCCATTTAACTATTTTTTCTTTTGTTATTTGTGCTTTCAGTGTAAAGTCTACGAAACCATTGCCTAACACAAGGTCATGAAGATTCTTCCTTATGGTTTCTTCTAAGAGTTTGATAATTCTGGCTTTTATATTTAGATTTTTGATCTATTTTGACTTGATTTTTGTATATGGTGTGAAGTAAAGTGTGTCTTAATTTCCTCATTTGTAAAATATTGATAGTGTCCACCTCATAAGATTAAATGAATATATGTTAACTACTTAGAATAGTGCCTGGAACAGAGTAATAACAAGATAAAGTTTTATTTTAACTTTATTACAAATTTTCTGCCTTTTAATTATGAGCCTCTTGTAAGATGGCTGTGAGAGAAAGCACTAGAGTGAAAGTCAGAAGCTAGGGTCCAAGTTTTGTCACTTATTAACAAAGTGAGCTGCTCTGAACCTCAGTTTTCTCATCTGTAAAGTATATATGATGATACCTATCTTACAGAGTTACTATAAGAACTTCATTAGAAAACCATGTATGGAAATGTATAAAAATATGTATTTTTATGGCTTGGGTTTAGAAAAAGTTATTTCATGTAAACCAACATCTACTTATTCTCTATCTTTCAAGAAATTTGGGAAATAGAAAGACCACTTTTTTAAAAAACATTTTTCATTGTATAATAAAACATATATACAAGAGCTTACAATCTAGGCCCTGTTTTCTTATAAGGATTTTCTAAAGGAGACCATACCATAAATGTTCTTTCATTTCTTGCTTATTTTGCCTCACTAAATGTCCCACAGGTTCATTCACATCATTGCATGCCTCACGACTTCATTCTTTTTTGTAGCAGCCAATATGCGATTACATGTATACACCATCGTTCGCCAAATCTACTTTTCAGTCAGTGCATCCTTCAGCCACCTCATTCTTTAGGCATCATGTATAATGCCCAAAGTCCACAGTCCATCAGCATTCTCAATTTTAGATCATTTCATTGTTCGCAAGAGAAAGACAGCCAATAAACACACCTTCGCCAAATAGGAAATCTAAACCTCCTCTTAACTCTTGTCCCTCCCCCCATTATTTAGACAGACTACTTTTTAATACTTCTTCAGGTGACTTAATTAATTCTACCTTAGTTTTAACAATTAGGAGAAATTCAATGGATGTATCAATCATCACTGCCAGATTAGGAAAGCTCTGATTGAACACTGGTTTCAATATGTAAACTTGATTTGGGATTGGTAGATGTGGGGGGGGGGGAAAGAAGGAACCATAACCAGTGGCTTCTCCATCCTCTTATGTCATAGGAACATCTAGAGAATGGGACACTGGGCTTTTCAGTGATGTTGAAGAGGAAGGTTAGTTTTGAGAGCATTTGCCATCTCCAGCCGTGTTCATGTCCATACTGTGCACTGCTAACTCTAACAGAGTGTTTGTGGTGATGGGTTGTGGGCTAAATGGTTACCAGAATGGTCAGAGAAGTCAGAGAAGCTTCTTCCAATACTTACTCAGTTCTAGAATAGGCTGGGATTAATGTCCAGCACAAGACTCAGAAAGAAGATGGGTTGCAGACCAAGATTCCTTAAAATATATTCATGGAAACACGGGTTCCTGAGGGATCGCCTTTCAATAAAAGAAGGCTTTAGAAGACACTAGATTAAGATGCAGATTGAGTACATATGACTCTCCTCCTGGATCAGCCCAAGATATCACAGAGAGAAAATATATATCCAAAAAAATGCCAGAAACAGACACTAAATTCTAAGGAATCACCGGACAAGTAAATGATTTCAACACAGGTGTAAGACTGAGCACAAACATTTATATTCTCTCCTTCCTGGGATGCCATTAAAACAATGGTAAAAAAAAGCTTAAAAAAAAGGTATATACCCATAACAATGCAGGGGTATTAAAAAGCGCATATTTAATAATGAAGCTAAGCCAAGGAAATCAAGCACTAGAATAAGTACAGGAAGTAGCAGATCCACCCAGCAGACTCCCAGACTTTCCATGTTCAAAGACAGCAGGTACAGATGTCAGGAATGACAGGTGGAGTGAAATTGATGGGATTTAGATATAAATTAAATGGCAGCACTTGTCCACCGCTTCTCCCTCATTAATTTCAGAAGCAGTTAGATTTTGTCTTCTAGGTCAAAAATTGGACTGAAGGGTTTTTTTTCCCTTAAGACATAGAACAAACTGACAAGAATGAATTAGGGCAGCTAGTGTAGATTTGATATTCCTGAGTGAAGTGTTCATTCTGACAGTCAGGATACTCCAAGCACCCACCCACCTACTCTAAAGTGAAGTCAAGGGGAATAAGCTGTTTCAGCCCTGCATCCCCACCTCCTCTTCAGTCCCACCAGGGGAAAGGACTCTGGAAGAGAATATTCACTCACATCCTAGAAGACAAGGCAGAGTCCAGGTATTCTAACAAGCATATAAAGCCTCAACCACACAATTCTCCTTCCCCACCCCCAACCATCATTCCTTTACAGAAAAGTGAGACAACCAGCCATCAACATACAGATTTTAGGGAAGACAAAAAACTCAGAAACAGTGGGGAGAAAATAGTTATCTATGTTAGATAAGAATAAATGGAATATCTGGATTTCCAAACATTAGCAAGATGAAAAAAATGTGCAGAAATTTTACAAGGCTGTTACATTAAAAAAAAATTGAAAAGGAATATAGTAGGCAAAGACAAAAAACAAACAAACAAAATTTAGAATGCTAAAAAATGATTCTGAACATCACCAACAATTGCTTACCAAGAAATTACAGACCTTGGGGAACAAATCTAGATACAGATCAATGGTTTATAGTTTGTGATAAAATCTGTGGGGTTTTGGATTTGGTTACTGCTATTTTTGCAAGTAACTATCTAAGTAGAAAAAATTAAGTTAGATTCCCAATTCTATAATACATAAAAATTCATATGGCTTAAAGAGTTAAACATAAGAAATGTTAAGAAATCAAGGAAAATATAGAAATATATTTTTATAATGTTGGATTACATAAAGTCTGATGAGACCGAAGATCTAAAACTTGTAAATAATGAAATACAGCGTAATTATATTTGAAACATAAAAAATACTGACATAGCAGTTGTCAGTTTGAAAATATTATGTACCTTAGAAAAGCCATGTTTTAATCTTGATCCAATATTGTGGGAGTAGCTGTTTCTTCTAATCCTAATTCATCACTGTAGGTAGGGAAACTTGATTAGATGATGTCCACACAGACATGATATGCTCAATTGTGGGTGTGACCTTTGATTTGATGGAGATGTGACTCCATCCATTCCAGGTGGGTCTTGATTAGTTACTGGTATCCTTTAAAAGAGGAAGCATTTTGAAGAGAGCCAGAAATGAAAGAAGCCTCAGAGCCAACAAAGAGAGCAGATGTAGACACTTGAGAACAACTGCTTCAGACAACAGAGATGCGAATGTTCAGAGGTGTTTGGAGCCCAGCAGACATTACCATGAGATGTTAAACAAGCCAGAATCTGGAGAGAGCCAAGGGAAGCCAAAAGATGAAAGCCAGCCCCAGAGAAGTAAAGTGAGGAACCCCCAGAGAAACAGAGGCTGAAAGCAACCAAGCCCAGGAGCAAGGGACAAGCAGAAACCAGTGACGTGAATTCCCAGCTGACAGAGGTGTTCCTGACCCATTGGCCTTTCTTCTTTTTTAATATTTTTATAGACAAATCTTTACACATATGCAGTGCATACATGGTATACAATCAGTGGCTCCTAATACCATCACATAGTTGTGCATTCATCACCATGATAATTTTTTAGATATTTGCACCACTCCAGAAAAAGAAATACAGAGAAAAGAAAAACCTCATACATCCCATACCCCTTACCCCTCCCTCTCATTGATCATTAGTATTTCCATCTACCCAAAATATTTTACCCCTTATCTCCCTATTTATTTATTTATTTTTTTCCATATTTTTTTACTCATCTGTCCATACCCTAGATAAAAGGAGCACCAGACACAAGGTTTTCACAAACACACAGTCACATTGTAAAGGTTTTATCTTTGTAAAATCATCTTCAAGAATTAAGGCTACTGGAACAAAACTCAACAGTTTCAGGTACTTCTCTCCAGCCACTCCAATATACCATAAACTAAAAAGAGACATCTATATAATGCATAAGAATAATCTTCAGGATAACTTCTTGATTCTGTTTGAAATCTCTTAGCTACTGAAATTTTCTTTTGTCTCATTTCTCTCTTCCCACTTTTAGTCAAGGAGGCTTTCTCAATTCCATGATGCCAGATCCTGGCTCATCCCAGGAGTCTTGTTCCATGTTGCCAGGGAGACTTACACCCCTGGGCGTCCTGTCCCACTTAGGTGGGAAGGGCAGTGAATTCACTTGCCATGCTGGCTTCGAGAGAGAAGCCACTGGCCTTTCTGGAGTGAAGGTAACCTCTTGTTGGTGCCTTAATTTGGATGTTTTCACTTCCTTAGAACTGTAAACTTGTAGCTTATTGAATTCCCTTTTAAAAAGCTGTTCCATTTCTGGTATATCACATTCTGGTAGCTTCCAACTAAGACAAGCAGCAATACCAAGAGAAAAAAAAAGAGTTAACTGTCAGCATATGATAGTTGAAATAGGATTTTGCCATAAGAAATAAGTACATGCAGAAGCAGGAATGAGAGGGAAAGCATAGCATTTTAACTTCAGAGAAATCCCAGCCTGACAGAAAGAGAAATAGGGAAAACTCAGTGTTCCAAAGCAGGGGGATTGTGGGTAGAGGAACTGGGTAACATGGTAGAGGAGTAGATAATTAGACATATATCCTAAGAGAGGAAGCTGTATCATATTTATTGGGGGTAACATCCAGGGCAGACAAGTCATTGCCTCACACCATATAGTTCTTGAAGGGGAAGGCTTGCAGGGTCCTGTACTAACATCAGAGTTGTCCAGGAAAGGGAGTGAGTAGAGGGTAGAGAGTTCCTGAGTTCCTGTGGTTCTTGAGGTGGACACACTGAGCTGAGAGCTACGGTGCCCTTCATAAGGAGGTGAGTTGACTCTGCACTAAGTCCTGAGAGTTAGTTATTTAGGCCAGAAGACAGGATGAACAGTGTGGCAGATGCTCAGCAGGGTCTGAAACTCAGCAAGGATGGGAGGAGGCCAAGGCAGTGGTGAGGCGTTGAGGGATGTCCATCCTGAAAAAAAGTAGGCCTTGCTGTCCCCAGCAGTAGATGCTCATAGAACACAGGAGGACTGAATGTGTTCATAACACGAGAACCTGGCCAGCCATTCTGCAGATGGGATTGACAGGGATCTGGAGAGCTCTGCGTATTCCAGAGGCCTGCTTCACTTTGTCCTCTGAGTTCACATTAGCCCACTGCTTCCCATTCACCAGTGTCATCTTGGAAGAAGTAGAGTGAAGGTGGGGATAGTGCTGGGGGTGCAAAGACCAAGATTTACTAAACAGTTATTCCCTAAAAGTGAGCATTACCTAAAGGGACTGTTTATATTCTTGTCAGATTAAGAGGTAAATTGGTTTGACCTGTAGTTCATTTTCTTTTCTCATGATGATGACCTGATCATCAATTAACAAAATAAAGAAATAACATTCTCTCTGCACTTCCAAAGGTGTGATTTCTTTATACCAGCAATATGCTGAGAAGAGAAATTTCCAAAAATAAATCAGAATAAATTAAAATCCTTATTAAGAAAAAGATATAACAGTAGAAACACCAACAAAAGATTAGAATAGACAATCACAGAAGGCAATAAAAGAGCCGATAACTACATGAAAAGATGTTAGGTGTCTCTTTAGGAAATATAAAGAAAAACAATAATGAGATTTTGTGTGCGTGTTCGGTATATTGACAGATAAAAAACAACTGATTACCTTCTGCTATATTTTCTAACATGAATAATTACTGAGGCCTTTGATAACCTGAACAGATGCATCCTGATTGAAAATACATGTGAGGAATGTTATTAAATATTAAAGAGCAACAATGAACACTGACAGGATGTCCTCTGGAAGAGATGTCGGGAGGCCTAGAGTCTAGTGGCAGTTCAACAACAGATTTCTTCAGTGACCTTGGTGTAGATTTTCAGTACCTATTTACCATGTAGAACTTTAGGAGGTAAGACCTACTTTTTCCAAGTGACACTGAAATGTGATCAAGATTAATGGCCTAACAAGAAAATGTTTCCAGCTCCTTCAAAGACCAGACACAGTATTCAATGTTTGAATCTATAAATCTAGTATAAGTCAGTCTAATTCACTGAATTTTGGAGAAATGCTCCCTTTAAAACCACACTATTTGAGAACTGGATATTTAAAAATTATCTAGAGAATTTTGAGAAGATGTTTAAATATAAATCTCCAGGAACCAGTCCCCAAGCCAAAACAATTCTTGGACTGGCAGGTAATGTCTGAATCAATTTTTTTTTGAAACTCTGGAGTCTAGTAGAATACTAGATTGCATCTATTTGGGTTTGCTAAAGCTACTGGAATACGATATACCAGCAATGGGTTGGATTTTATAATGGGGGGTTATTAGCTTACAAATTCATAGTTCTAAAGCCATGAAAATGTCCAAATTAAATTTACAGTTCTAAGACCATGAAAATGCCCAAATTTCTTCTCTGAAGAAGGCTGCTGGCATCCAAGATTCCTCTTTCAGATAGCCAGGCACATGGCTGACATCTGCTGGTCCTTCACTCCCAGGTTTCATTGCTTTATCTTCTGGTTCCGGTGGCTTCCTCTCTGAGCTTCCATGGGTCTTCTCTTAGCTTCTCTGCTACTTTTCTTTCTCTAAACTTTCTTGACTTTTTCTGTCCTTTATCCCCTTTAAAATGCTCCAGTAAAAGGATTATTCAAGGTGGGTCACATCTCAAATTGAAATAATCTAACCTAAATGTCCCACCCCCAACAGATCTGCACCCACTGAAAAGGATGGAAGGAGCATGGCCTTCTCTGGGGATACATAACAGCTTCCAAGCAGAACAGCACCCAGTGGAGGGTTGGAGGAAGAGGCTGGTAAATTGCAGTAAATTCTAGTGAATTTTGTCCTCCCTGAATCTCCCATCCCTGATCTTGGTGGGACTGCAGCCTGGGCTCCTGGTGCAGCTTGCTGGTTTCAGAGTTGGATATAAAGACCTAATCCTCAAAACATCAGGTGTGTGAGGTCTGAATGTTGACTACTGCTTCTGATCAGAAACTACAAATCCTGGGGGCTGGCTCCAAGGGCTAACATTATTCCAACACTTCTCAGACAAAGGGACAGGGTGATGCAGTTTAGGTAGGGAAGGAGTGGAGGGAGAGGTGACCATAATGCCCATAACAAAGTTCTTCACTCAGGTCAGCACCCAAAAAGACCAATGAAAAGTACAGCTCATCAATCCCTTATTAGCACAGCCAGAGGGGAAACAGTTCTTCCAAATTCTTATAATGCAGACAACCCAACCTCAGAGAGTTTCTCCTTTTTTGGAGAACACCCGTGCTCAGCCTCTTCAAACATGTACTTTCACATGCATTCAAGTTTTGGGCTGTACACACCAACTAGTCCTTGAATTCTTTCCTATGACTGGGTCAAGAACCCTCAGGGTGCCAAATCTGGGTTGAAATTTTGATTTCTTTGAGAATAATGGGGCTGTCTGGTATCATCTTGACAACCATGAAGAGACCCAGTAGTGCCTCCTACAGATAAGTGTATTGTTCTCTGCTTTTGCCCTCTTCTCTAGCCACAGAATATAATCTCAACCTGTTCCTGGACAAAGACCGTGGACTCTTCTACCCAAATGTGCTCAATAACCAATTTCTGAGACACTGCGATTTCAAAGAAAGAGTTTATTACTATGCATGTAGTAGGAGAGTAGATGGCCTAATGGCCCAAATCTGTTCCCTGAACTGCAGTAATTCAGGTAGTTTTGTTAGAGAACAGGTAGGCAGGGTTTAGGAAAATGAGCACTGTGTCTCCAGATGATGCAGTTAGAGGTGATCTGATTATTGAGCATGTGCAGATTGATTACACGCTTAGTCACAGAATGTATGAAAGAAAATGGTGGAAGGATATCTGGGTGACTTGTAGGTTAAAGTCTAAGCTTCTGCGCATGTCAGGAGGGCCCACTTTGGTTAGATCCAACCTCGGTCATGAAGATAATTTGGGACTTGGGATAGGTTAGTTCTGGGCTTACCCAAGTTTATTAATGTTTATCATTAATAAACATTAAGGGCTATCTTTAGTGATTACAAGACTCTAAAGTTGAAAAATTGGTTAACTAGGTGTAGATGAAGGTTACTCACAAGGTTTTTACAATCATAAGGGCAGAAGATAAGGGCTATACTCCCATTATCGAGGCAGCTGGATTACAATTCAGAGATTTCTGGTATTTCCCTATCTACTCTGATATGCCAGAAAGCAAAAAAGGAATAGTTATATAATAATTCAGTAACTAAAATCATCCCTTAAATCCTAATTTCTCGATTACAAACCTGCTCATTTGACCATGGCTCCCCTCCTGGAGGGTGGTGGAGAATGATGCAGACTCAAAGGTTAAATGAGTAATGGTTGACTCTGTTCTTTGGTGCTTGACTGGAGGGGCTCTCCAAGTCATGCAGTTCACTGGCCTGTCTATGTGCTATTCCTGGGTCCCCCTCTTTACCACCGTCACACTCTATGATAAATTACTACTCCTGGAATTTCCCTAGGTTTGCCAGAGGGCTACCTTGGGAAAAAGGCAAGACCTTTTCTAATAGTCCAGGTCACAGCTTTAAGTGAAATAGATCTAATAATTGGAGGTGATTAAAAGAAGGGAATAAGAACTTTCAAGTCCTAATGCCCTCATTTAAAATGTCTAAATGCAAGTTCAGAAAAGGCTTCATTCCTCCTTTCTTGCATAGGCTAAATATAAATGGACCAGCTAAAGCAGGAAGAGTTCTGTGCAGAAATACGAGGGAGGTGTGAGCTTGGTTTAGAATTTCAGGGCAAAATACAAGGGAATTATTACACCACCTGGTGGGGCCCCATTGTCCCACTCATCACTTGGGTAGGGGCTCTGCTGCCTGTGACAATCTTAGGACAGAATGTTTTACTCCAGGCTGTGGAGGTTACATTTTCAAGGCTTAGGTGACCCTCTCACTATAGTTGGATATTTTTTTAGGCACCTCCTACTTTGCCATTGGAACCGCCAATCTGATCAGGGGCCTAATTTATAATTCACTTCATATGGAATCAGACATCTACCCCTCACGTCACAGTCCCTTCATAAACCTCTACACTGTCTAGAGAACTACCCAAATATCTTTAGAGACTCCCTTCAGAGAGGAATTCTTCAACCTTTTTTTTTTGGTGGAGAATGCATGGTCCGGGAATTGAACCCGGGTCTCACATATGAAAGGCAAGCATTCCACTGCCGAACCACCTGTGCCCCCCTCCCACCTATTTTGAAGACTTTCCTATCCTGTAAGCATTCACTTATAAGTCCCATGAATACCTGGGTAAGGATATCAGTCAGGATATCACCTGACTGGTCAAACCAACCCAGAATGCTGGGTTTAGGACTGGGCCCAAGGCTTGGGTCTCTTTAGAGGCTCAATTGGGAGCCTTCTGTGAAGACTCCCACTCCAAAGCTTAAGTCTTTCATAGAAGTTCACTTGTCCTGAATATGCTCTCCTTTTCTATCCTTCTCTCTTTTTCTCCCTCTCACAGGCAAAGACACAATCAGCAGAACAGCAAAACATGGGTAATTCTGTTTCTATCCCTACCAACTCTCTCCTTGGATGTCTCCTGAAAGACTGGGACACTTTCCAACTAGATGGCTTAAAGAGAAAAAATTAGTCCTCTGCAGTACAGCCTGGCCCCAATATAAACTAGTTTGTATGATTGATTTAGCCTAATGTAAACAGAAGCTAAGGTGTTGTGGTGGTTTAAAAGGATGTATGGACCTTAGAAAAGCCATGTTTTAATCTAAATCCCATTTCATAAAATGGCAGAATAATCCCTATTCAATACTGTATGTTTGAATCTGTAATTAGATCATCTCCCTGGAGATGTCTCTCAATCAAGAGTGGTCATTAAGCTGGATTAGAGGAGATGTGTCTCCACCCGTTTGGGTGGATCTTGATTGGTTTACTGGAGTCCTATAAAAGAGGAAACATTTTGGAGAATGAGCGATTCAGAGAGAGCAGAGCAGAACGACATAGCCACGAGAAGCAGAGTCCACCAGCCAGCGACCATTGGAGATGAGGAATAAAAATGCCTCCAGGGGAGTATCATGAAACAGGAAGCCAGGAGAAGAAGCCAGCAGATGACACTGTGTGTGCCATGTGCCCTTCCAGTTGAGAGAGAAACCCTGACCATATTCACCATGTGCCTTTCCAGCTGAGAGAGAAACTCTGACTGTGTTTGCCACGTGCCCTTCCATTTGAGGGAGAAACCCTGAACTTCATCGGCCTTCTTGAACCAAGGTCTATTTCCCTGGATGGATATCTTTGATTGGACATTTCTATAGACTTGTTTTTGTTTTGGTTTTTTTTTTACATGAGCAGGCACCGGGAATTGAATCCGGGTCCTCTGGCCTGGCAGGCAAGCATTCTTGCCTGCTGAGTCACTGTGGCCCGCCCTATAGACTTGTTTTAATTGGGACATTTTCTCAGCCTTAGAACTGTAAACTAGCAACTTATTAAATTCCCCCTTTTAAAAGCCATTCTGTTTCTGGTGTATTGCATTCCAGCAGCTAGCAAACTGGAACAGGTGTTTTTCAGAAGACCAGGCAAATTTGCAAAAGAATTTCAGTCCCTTTGACCTAACCTAGGGGGACATCATATCATATCCACTTGCTGCACCCTGGAGGAAAAACTCTGTATATGGTCAGAACCCAAGTCCATGCAGAGAATCTAGCAGCAGCTCAGCCAAATCAGTACTCAGTAGGAGCTACACTAGTACCTAATAATGACCCCCCTGGAAGTGCCACTGTGGGCAGTTAGATTTTCAACACCGAGATCATATGATTACCTGTCTTGTAGAAGGAAAGAAAAAATGCACCATTAAACCAGTAAATTATGAAAAAATTAGAGGGTAACCCAGGAGAAAGTTGAGAACACTGCTGTATTTCAGGGCACTTGGTAAAAGCCTTGAGAAGAAATATACCAAAATGCATCCTAACTCCTGAGAAAGGCAGATTTTATTAAGGATTTTCTTTATTAGCTGATCATACACAAATATTCAGAAGAAGATGCTGAAAATGGCTATGGGACCACAGAACCAAATGCCAAAGACTGCCTTCAGCATCTTCAATGACCAAAATGAAGCTGAAGAATTGGAAAGGGCCCAGTAGGATCAGCAATAGGACAAAGGGTAGGCTTAATAGCAGTTGCTGTAAACAGCACCCACATCCTCAGGATCACCCTAAAGATAAGATAGCATGTAAAGGCAGCTACTTTTTTTTTTTTTGTATGCTGTGTGGTAGAGTTACATTTCATTATTTTTCTATGTGAGTATTCCATTATTGCAGCACCATTTATCGAATTTTTGTTTGTTTGTTTGTTTTGCTTGCTTGTTTTTTGGGAAGTGCATGGACTGGGAGTTGAACCACAATCTCCCAGGTTCAAGAATTCTACACTGAACTACGTTGCACCTCCCCCCCACCCCACAAAAGGCAGCTATTTCAAATGTGAAAAATCAGGACATTAGAATAAAGAATGACCTGGCCTAGAGAGACCACTAGGAACTTGCCCTCCATGCAAACAAGAGGATCACTGGAAAGGGACTGTCCCCAGCTCTGAAGAGATAAGGGGAGAGATCCTTCACCAGTAATGACCTAAACAAAGGCTGAGGAGGCCTGAAGTCCCCACATGGCTCCCAACTTTCAGCTGGCCATCTCCATGGAAGAGCCTTGGGTGAGATTTGACATGGGAGTTAAGAATATATTAACTTGTTAATTAAAATGGGAGCCACTTACTCTGTCCTTAGGCATCACTCTGTAGCTCTATCCTGAAAAGCTTGCACAGTGATAGGAGTTGATGGAAATCTAAGAATCCATAGCTTTATGCCACCCTAAAATTGTAGTCTAGAGGATGTTCTCACAAGTCATGAGTCCCTAGTAGTCCCTGGGTGCCCAACCCCTCTACTATGCAAGGATCTCCTACAAGCTTTAAGCTTTATATACATCCTATACCTTCACTTCCCTCATGCAAAATCTTCCTGACCTTAGCATGGTTCAGCATACAGTTAATCTTTAATCTATCCTCCTGCTAGATATGTGTCCCTCATTGTGGGCAGTCTGAGATATGGCCCACTCTGGGCCAAAACTCTGGGCCTCTGACCGCCTAGTTAAGCTGCAACTATACCTTTAAATCACTGGGACCCCATCTCTGTTACTGTCAGCACTGGTCACAGTATTATCCACCAGAAAAAAAGTGCTATCAAATATAAACAAGGGGCAGACATTCACCCTGTCTAAGTTCCCTGGGAAAATTAGACTCCCAGGAGAAACTACCCAGTTTTGCCAGGTTAACTGCGAGATAGATGCAAATCCCCTGTACTCAGACTTTGTGTCCCATGATTCAGATATATTCTATGACCACCTGATAGGAGCACCAAAAATGGTCTGAAATAAAAATCTGGGCATTGTATTCGAGTCTCACAAAACTCCCTAGAGCCCTGTCTTTTGGCATGCATGGGAGCATGGATTACCTATGAATGAGTCAAATTCCAGGTGGCCACATCAGCAAGCAATGGCTCATCATCTGGACCAGTAGGCAACATCTGCTGTCTCTCCAGACCCCAATCAGGGAGTATTCTTCCTTTGTGGGCATAAAATCTATCTTGGTCTACCCCATGGTGGCCAGGGACTTGGACTTTAATATATGTGGCCCCAGAACTCAAGCTAAAAAGTGGAAATGAGCCTTTTCCACTTCCAGCTTCCCAACCTGTCATCCTAAACTAGAATATAAAGTGGTTCCTAATATGGAATGGTCTCAGCTGCCATCTGGATTGAGGGAGCTATAGCTACTGGATCTGCAGGAAAGGCCCATGCAGAGTGGATCCATTATAATCTCTCCCTAGAACTATCCATTAAGATTGAATCAAATGCCTATACCTTAACGCTTCAGTAATCCCAGGTAAATTCATTAGCTGGAATCATCTCTAAACTGACAAGGCCTAGATGCCCTTACAGTGCTGTGGTAGTTAGGTTTAGGTGTCAACATGGCTAGGTGAAAGCACCTAGTTCTATTGCTGTGGGCATGAGCCAATGGCATGTGAGCCTCATCTGTTGCTGATTACATTTGCAGTCGGCTAGGAGGTGTGCCCGCTGCAATGAATGATGTTTGATTTAATTGGCTGGAAGCTTAATTGAGAGAGCTCAGCATAGCACAGCAAAAGTTGCTCAGCATACCTCATCTCAGCACTAGCAGCTCAGTCCAGGCCTTTGGAGATGCAGAAAGGAATCACCCCGGGGAAAGTTGTTGGAACCCAGAGACCTGGAGAGAGGGCCAGCAGAGATCACCCTGTGCCTTCCCATGTAAGAAAGAACCTCAGTTGAAAGTTAGCTGCCTTTCCTCTGAAGAACTATACATTTAACTAAATAAATCCCCTTTTATTAAAAGTCAATCCATATCTGTTGTGTTGCATTCTGGTAGCTTTGGTAGACTAAAACAGGCCCATGGAGGAACACTTGTATTTCTGCGAGAGGAATGTTGTTTTTATATTAATCAGAACTCAGAGATAACGCAGGCTATCAATTTCCTTAAAAACTAGGCCAATCACTTGTCTACCCAGTCCCAAGATCTCCCATTTGATTTGAGTTTCTACCCTCTGGGATAGGAGCCATTCTTCACTCCATTCTTTTCTGTTTAATGGGACTAGCCACCCTAGTTCTCCTTGGCTTTATGGATTATAGTTTCTCTCTCGTAAAATGTTGTGCCTTAATAGTAGCAGAATGAGTCATTATACAAATTGGATGCCATTATAAGACATCGACAGACAACCAAGGGTTCACAGCAGAACAAGAAAGATGCAAAACCCCCATATCCTCCTAGAAAAATTGTTAGATAGGATAGCCAGAAAATTCCACTTTCATTATAGCAGGGACAATGCCCCTTCTGTTAGCAGGAAGCAGTTACAGAAGACGGACCTTCTGTCTTCAGCACTCCTTAATATTAAGGAACAGAATTCTCTGAGAGGGGAATGATGCAGGTTTGATAGGTGTTCTAGTTTGCTAGCTGTCGGAATGCAACACACCAGAGATGGATTGGCTTTTAATAAAAGGGGATTTATTTTGTTAGTTCTTCAGAGGAAAGGCAGCTAACTTTCCACTGAGGTTCTTTCTTATGTGGGAAGGCACAGGATGGTCTCTGATGGCCTTCTCTTCAGGCCTCTGGGTTCCAATCAACTTTCCCTGAGATAATTTCTTTCTGCATCTTCAAAGGCCTGGGCTGAGCTGCGAGTGCTGAGATGAGGAATGCCGAGCTGCGTAGGCTGTGCTATGTTGCAATCTCTCATTTAAGCACCAGCCTATTAAGTCAAATGTCATTCATTGCAGCAGGCATGCCTCCTAACCGACTTCAGAAGTAATTAGCAACAGATGAGGTTCACATACCATTGGCTCATGGCCACAGCAAGAGAACTAGGTGCCTTCACCTGGCCAAGTTGACGACTGAATCTAACTACCACAGTAGGGAAGGAGGGAAGGTAGAAGTAACCCTAAGATCCATAACAAAGTTCCTCACTCAGGGGAGAAAGATCAAAGGTGATGGTGGAGTTATAGAGAGAATGTCATGTTTAACAAATGAGTATGAGTGCTGAATCATTACTGATATTTCTTTTAGCCTCAAGTACCTTAGAGTAGCTAGAAATAAAAACCTAATATTGTAGAATTGTAACCCATGCCAAACTCTGAAATCTATTCTACAACTAATTGTTGCAATATACTTTGAAATTTATTGATTTTATGTATATATGTTATTTAGAGAGAAGAAGAAGTATAAAAGAGAAGATAGAACTTAACAAATGAGTATGACTGCTGAATCATTATATTGATATTTTTGTTGGTCTCCAGTGTCTTGAGCAGTTAGAAGAAAAAATGAAAAATCATGGAACTATAACCCATACCAAACATTAAAATCTGTTCTATAACTACTTGTTTAAATGTACTTAGAAATTAAAAAAGAAAAATTACCATTATTAAAAAAATCTTGATAGAAAAAAAGTTCCTCACTCAGGCCAGCACTCTAAAAGAACCAATGAAAAGTGCATCTTATCAGTTCTTATTAGATAACCAGAAGGGTTAGGGTCCCTCCAAATCCTTATAATGCAAGGATCCCTACCTCAGAGGGCTTCTCCTCATTTAGAGAATGTCCATGCTCACCCCTTCAAGTGCATACTTTTGCTACACGTTAAAGTTTTGGACTGTACACACTGACTAGTTCTTGGATCCTTGGCTGCACACACTGACTAGTTCTTGGATTTTTTGGCTTTACATACTATCTAGTCCTTTAGCTCTTTCCTGCAGGTGGCTCAAGAACCCTCACAGTGTCAGCACTTGTCTGAGGTCTTGATTTCTCAAAGAACCCCCAGGGCTATTTGTTATCAAGAGGAATCTTAAAAACAGTACCTTTCCTCAAATCTACTGAAAGCAAAGGCTGTGATAACTGGGCAAGGGTTGAGTCAAGAAAATACAATTTCATAAGTCATAGGAGAAGCTCCTGTGACCATTGCTGATTCCTGTCCCAACCACTCATCAGCATGATGTGGAACCAGCCTGTGCTCCCATTGTGGATCCCTGGCCTTGTACCAGTGGAAGTAACCTGTATGTCAGTGCCAATCCATAAAGTGGGAGTCTAAAAGACTGCCCCAGGAAACTTGTCTCTGGCCTGACAGCAGATAAACAGCTGGGGTAGGGTAAGAAACAATTGAGTCAAGGTGGCCTGGAACAAAGGACTTGCTGCATTAAGTCATGCAAAGGAAGCTAAGGGAATATTCAAATTCCTGTAGATTGTAAAGGAGGAATTCCTAAGGCAACAAGCAAGCACAATCCTGGGAAAAGAAGCAGGCCCTGTAGCTACATGAAGGCTCAGAAAAGACAGAAAGGACCCCAAAATGGCATTTGCCTCAGGATGATCTTCTAGATAAGAGGGCTAAGCTCTGAAAGAGACCACCAGCCAAAGCAGAGTTTTGCTTTGGTTTGCTTGTTTTTGTTAGCTCCTGGCCCCCAACAATATCTCTGTCATATAGCTAACTGGATACAACCTTAAGGTACAGACTTTAGTCAGCTCAGGGACTAAATCCCAGAGATAATACTTTAAAATATTAAAATGGATAGTGTATAATAAAAGATTACAAGACAAACAAAGAAACAGAAAATGATGACCTATCCAAGTAAAAGAAACCATCAATGAAAAGTACCAGACTTTGGACATATTGGCCAAACATTTTCAATTGGGAAAGAATAATCTCTTCAACAAATAGTGCTAGGAAACTGGATATACAGAGGGATAGAGGTGGACCTATACAGCACATCACATACATAAATCAACTCAAAATGGATCAAAGACCTACATATAAGAAACAGAACTACAAAACTCCTAGAAGAAAACAAAGGGAGGCCTCTTCATGACCTTGTGTTAGGCAATGGTTTCTTAGACTTTACACTCAAAGCATGAGCAACAAAAGAAAAACTGGATAAATGGAAACTCATAGTGGCAGTTAGATTCAGTTGTCAACTTGGCCAGGTGAAGTCACCTAGTTCTGTTGCTGTGGACTTGAGTCAATGGTAGGTGACCCTCATCTGTTGCTGATTGTATCTGCAGTTGGCTGGGAGGTGTGCCTGCTGCAATGAATGATGTTTGACTTAATTGGCTGGTGCTTAAATGAGAGAGCACAATGTAGTACAGCCAAAGCAGCTCGGCATTCCTCATCTCAGCACTTGCAGCTCAGCCCAGGCCTTTGGAGATGCAGAAAGAAGTCACCCTGGGGAAAGTTGGTTGGAACCCAGAGGCCTGGAGAGAAGGCCAGCAGAGACCATCCTGTGCCTTCCCACATAAGAAAGAACCTCAGTGGAAAGTTAGCTGCCTTTCCTCTGAAGAACTAACAAAATAAATCCCCTTTTATTAAAAACCAATCCGTCTCTGGTGCGTTGCATTCCAGCAACTAGCATACTAGAACACTCATCAAAATTAGAAAGTTTTGTGCATAGGAAGATTTTATCATATCAGTGATAAGTTAGCCAACCGAATGGAAGATAATATTTGGAAACCACATATCTAATAAGGGTTTAATATCTAGAATATATAAAGAAATTGTACAACTCATAAAGAAACAACAACTCAATTGAAAAATGGGCAAAAGACTTGAATAGACATTTCTCCAAAGAAGATATACAAATGGCTGAAAAGACAGGAAAAGATGCTCAAATTCATTAGTCATTAGAGAATTGCAAATCAGAACCACAATGAGATGCCATTTCACACCAAATAGAATGGCTACTATTAAAAAAATAAAAAACAAAAAATTCCAAGTGTTGGAGAGGAAATGGAGAAATAAGAACACTCATTCATTGCTGGTGTAATGTAAAGTGATGCAGCCTCTGTGGAAGACAGTTTAGCAGATCCTCAGACAGTAAAGTATAGAATTACCTTATTATTCAGCAATACCACTTCTAGGTATTACTTAAAAGAATTTAATTGAAAGCAGGGACACCAGCAGATATTTGACCACCAATGTTCATAGAGGCATTATTTACAATTGCCCAAAGATGGAAGTTCACCCAAGTGTCTGTCAATTGATAAATGGTTAAACAGTATGTGGTACATTCATACAATGAAACATTATTCAGCTGTAAGAAGGAACAAAGTCCTATTACATGCAACAACATAGATGAATCTTAAAGACATCATGTTGGGTGACAAGTCAGCCATAAATGACAAATATTGTATGATATCACTGATATGAAATAATTAAAATAGTCAAATTGTTAGAGTCAGAAACTAGAATATAGTTTACCAGAGCCCTGAGTAGAGATGGGAATATGTGGAGTTACTACTTATATAGAGTTTCTAATTGGTGTTATGGAAAAATTTCGGTAATGGATGATGGTGATGATAGCACAATATTATAAATGTAATTAACAGCACTGAATAATATATGTGAATGTGCTTAAAGGGGGAATTTTTTGTTGTTGTATAGATGTTACTAGAATAAAATTTAGAAAGAAAACAAAGCACAGGACTGTACATCACAAACATTGAACCCTCAGGCAAACCATGGACTATACTTAATAAGACAATTGATGATAATAATTATCATCAATACTTAATAGGACAATTGAGATAATATTCTGCCATCAATTGTAACAAATATAGTACACTAATGCAAGATGTTATTAATGGGGATGGGGGTATGAGGGACCTTTGCATTTTCTGTAAACCTATAACATCTCTAGTAATGATAATAATAAAGCTCTAATATAGTGTTTTCTTAGATTAATAGTGCTATCTCAGACTTAAATGATTAATGGAATCTTTGTGTAGATTTAGAAGTCAGGTATAATATTAACTATATCCATATAACTATTGCATTTGTTTCACACTTGTATGTAACTCTTCCCCACTCCAGGACTACACTGTATTTTGAAATTATGTAAAGTGGTATTGAAACATTACAGAAATACTTTGTTGCAACATTTTTTTAAGCTTTTACCACATATACTATTTCTCTGAAGTAAAGCCAAAGTAAATTTCTCAGTTATTGCTACCTCCTTTAGCAGCATTTGAGGGAGAATCTTTTATACCTGTAATAGATGCAAAATAATCCAATTGCATGCATTGTTTATTTTTCTCTTTCAAACTTAAAGCACCTACAAGTTTTCATCAAAATCATGTTGTTAAGTTAAACTAATTATATTACCCATATATTACCCACTACATTATCCATGTGCCATATTAACCAATATGAGTGTCTTCCTGTTAAGGATAGTTATATTGAAATAAACTTTATTAAAAGACAAGAACATCTTCAGACATCCTCTGGAATTAATCATGAAGGTGGGATTCTGCCTTACCCCCTTCCATTAATAATACTAAACCTAAAAATATCTTTCCTATAATGAGTGCTTGCCAAATGGCAAGTGTTATCTTTTATATAGCTTATTCAACAAACTCTCACAGTTCTAACTCATTTTTATAGATGAGAAAGTTGAGGCTTGGAGAGATTCAGTAACTTACCCAGGGCCTCACAGATGCCAGAGCCTACAAGCTGCTGCTTTCCTCTTGGACCTGAGCAGCTATACTCTTATCTATTTAAATATTGAGATTTGCTTTTAATGTTCTTGAATGCCTTCTGTATAGCTGTTAGGAGACTTATTAAAATAAAACTCTGACCACTTTACTTTCCTGTCCCTTGAATAGCCTCACACCATATAAAACAGTGGTTCTCAAAGTGTGGTTTATGGACCAGTGGCATCAGTATCACTTGGGAATTGTTAGAAATGTTAATTCACAGGCCCCACCCCAGACCTGCTGAATTGGAAACTGGCAGTGGAGCCCGGCATTCTGTGTGTGAACATGACCTTGGGTACTTCTGATGTGGCACATTCAAACTTGATCTTTTGATAACCTCAATGCCCCATGATCGGCTGCCTGCTTACCTCTCTAACTTATCTCTCACTGCCTCGCTCACCAAATTCCATGTGAATCCCCTAAATATTTCACAGCTGTTTCCTATCCAATGGGCAGTTGCCCTGTGCCAGACTACCTGGCCTTAAATGCCATCTATGTCATTTACTAGCAGTGTCACCTTGGTCAAGTTACCTAACCTTCCTTAGCTTGAGTTTCCCCATATATATGAAAGAAATAATTGCAATAATAACATTGCTTCATTCATTGTTTTGAGGCTCAAGTGAATGAATATACTTGATGCATTTAGAGTAATGTCTGACGCATTCAAAATACATTATTGCCTTTGCTTTCTGTAGCTGTTTCCTGTGACTGCCAGAAAAAAATGCCTGCAAGCGTGGTGGCTTGCAGCAACAGAAGGTTATTTTCTCAATGTTCTGGAGATCAGAGTTCAGCATCAGTATTGCTGGGCCAACATCACGGGGTGTCAGGACTGCACTCCCTCAGGAGACTCTAGAGGACGATCTGTGTCTCACATCTTCCAGCTTCTGGTGGCTTTGCTGGCACTTTTTTGTCTTATGGCCACATCACTGTAATCTCTGCCTTCATCATCAAATTGCCTCTTTCTTTTCTGAGGCTCTCCCTCTGTCTCTCTTATAAGGAAACTTGTGAGTGAATGTAGGGTAGGTAATCCAGGATAATATCCCATATCTAGATCCTTAATTTAATCACACCTGTGAAAGACGTCCTTATGTAGTACCTTCTACAGGTTCTAGGGAATATGGCCTAGACATCTTTAGATAGCTTTTATTCAGCCTATTTCCCTATGTGTCCAAAGTACCCTTTTCTCTCTCATTTTCTACTCCTCCTCCTTCTACTCTTTAAAACTCAGTGCAGTGTTGGTTTCTTCCAGGAAGCATCGTCTGACTTTCCCAGCACCAGATTTAGTTCAACTCTTCTGTTTCCCCATAATATCCTGTACATACCTCTGTCAATATCTTTTTATTGTTCTGTATTCTTCTTACTTATACCTGTCTGAATTGTCCTTGAGATTATGGTTTAGATCTTATTAGTCTTAGTACTCTCAGTATTAAGTAGTCTCAGAAAAATGAATGAGTGAGTAACATTTATCCTGGCCAGCTCCTCAACCATTCTTAAGAGAACCATAGCTGCTTGAAGCTTATTAAATGAAGAAAAGATACAGACCTTTATGGTGTGACCGTTGGTTTCTATGCTCTCCTAACACAGAACAGCCATTTCCAGAGGCCCCTAAGGGCTTGACAGTGCTGCATGAAGGTCTCCGAGCGTCAACAACATTGTCCGATTAAAAGACTAGCAGCAGGGGTGTTCAAGGATAGTTCAGTGGTAGAATTCCTGCCTGTCATGCTGGAGAGCTGGTTTTGATTCCTGGCACATGCACTTCCCAGACAAACAAGTGAAGAACCAAATAAACAAAATTTCAGCAAATGGTGCTGAAATAAGGGGATACTCACATGGAAAAAAAAATGAAATGTAACCCCCTGCCATACAGCATACAAAAAAAAAAAAAAGACTAGTGTACTGGTTTGAAAGGATGTATGTCCCCTAGAAAAGCCATGTTTTAATCAAAATCCCATTTCATAAAGGTAGAATAATCCCTATTCAATACCGTACATTTGAAACTATAATCAGATCATCTCCCTGGATGATGTGATTTAATCAAGAATGGTTGTTAAACTGGGTTATATGATGACATGTCTTTACCCATTTGGGTGGGTCTTGAGAAGTTTCTGGAGTCCTAAAAAAGAGGAAACATTTTGGAGAATGAAGGAGATTCAGAGAGAGCAGAGAATGCTGCAGCACCATGAAGCAGAGAGTCGATCAGTCGGCACTTTGGAGATGAGGAAGGAAAATGCCTGCTGGAGAGGTTCATGAAACAGGAAGCCAGGAGAAGAAGCTAGCAGATGATACTGTGTTTGCCAAATGCCCTTCCAGATGAGAGAGGAACCCTGACCATATTCACCATGTGCCTTTCCACTTGAGAGAGAAACCCTGAACTTCATCGGCCTTCTTGAACCTAGGTGTCTTTCCCCGGATGCCTTAGATTGGACATTTCTATAGACTCGTTTTAATTGGGAAATTTCCTTGGCCTTAGAACAGTAAACTAGCAACTTACTAAATTCCCCTTTTTAAAAGCCATTCTGTTTCTGGTATAGTGCATTCTGGCAGCTAGCAAACTGTGACAACTAGCAACAGGTGAGCTTTTATTTTCATTGCAACTGGATTTACATCCAGTGTGTCTTACAAAAGAAAAGCCCTGTGGCATGGGGTCAAGGTGGGGGTGGAGGGTCAAAGGTAATTATGCAGCCATTCTCCCATCAATTTGATGTGACTCACATTTTTCTTCAGTGAAAACTTTTTTCTATTTATATGCCTATGTATTTAGAAATAAAAGCAAGCCCTTAATTAGGAAAAGCATACAAAATACTTTTTTTCTAAGTCAGAATTAACCTCAACTTCCTTTTCTATAGAGAGACATACACAAAAATAAAATGTTTGGATTATACTGGTATAGTGGCCAAACACCATAGTTTGACAATCTTAATTTCAAATAAATGTGATTTATCTTACAAGTTTGAATAAAATCCTTTGTCAGACTAACTTGAAGGGGATTCCTGGGATAGTCCTCTATAGGGCCCTGTGCTGGTTTGAAGCTGTTATGTACCGTAGAAAAAGCAATGCTCTTTTAATCCATTCCTGGGGATACAGACCTATTGTGGGTGGGAATTTTTGATTAGGTTGCTTCAATTGAGATGTGACCCACCCAATTCAAAGTGGGTCTTAATCCTTTAATGGAGTCCTTTATGAGGATAAAAGATAGAAACAGGTACAGAAACATCCAGAGAAACAAGCAAGGACCCACAGAATCTGAAGAAGCAGAGCCTGAAAGCAATAAAGCCTGGGAGCAAGGACTAGTAGATGTTGGCCATGTGCCAGAGGAACCCTGACACCAGCCGCCCTTCCTCAGAGAAGGTATTGTCCTAGTAATGCCTTAACTGAGACATTTTCATGGCCTTAGAACTGTAAATTTGTAAAATAATAAATCCCCACTGTAAAAGCCAACCCATTTCTGGTATATTGCATTCCAGCAGCTTTCGCAAACCAAAACAAGTACCATTTTACTTGCAAACTCTCCTTTAAAGTGTTGGCCGCTGCAACTTCGATGGGATATTTGTCGTGAAAGCATGTGGTTGTTTTTTTAAGTACGTAATTGTGAAGGGTTGGGGGGGTTATTTGTGACTGGTGGACTATTTGAGTATCTAGTAAAAGTCAAAACTACTCTAGTAGGTCTGAAAAAGGGAAAGCCCAATGGTCACCTCTGCCTGCGGCAGCATCTTTGGACCATGGGACTGTGAAGCAGATTAGCTCTGACCCCAACTCCAGATATAGTTAAAGGTGAAAATAGCTCTTAGGTCTTTTAGGCTGGTCAGATTTCAGACATCAATTTTCTCCTTGATAATAATAGACCTCAGTTTCTTAATCTAGAGTTAGTAATACTGAGTAATTACTAAGACAGTAATATGTCTTAGTAATACCGAGATTTCAGGCCCCGTTCAAGCCTCTTTGTGAAGAGCTAAATACAGCTCCAGTAACAAGTCATCAAGAATTCTTTTTTTAAAATTTTTTATTTTTTTTAAACATGATAACAAGTATACATGAACATTCTTACCATACGATCATTCCATTCTTGGTATATAATCAATAACTCACAATATGATCACATAGTCGTATATTCATCACCATGATAATTTCTTAGAACATTTGTATTAATTTAGAAAAATAAATAAAAAATGAAAAAAACTCATACATACCATACCCCTTACCACTCCCCTTCATTGACTGCTCATATTTCCATCTACCAAATATATTTTAGCCTTTGTTTCCCCTATTTTTTATACACCTTACCACTCTCTTTCATTGATCACTAGCATTTCAATCTACTAAATTTATTTTAACATTTGTTCCCCCTATTATTTATTTATTTTTAATCCATATGTTTTACTCATCTGTCCATACCATAGATAAAAGGAGCATCAGATGCAAAGTTTTCACAATCACACAGTCACATTGTGAAAGCTATATCATTATACAATCATCTTCAAGAAACATGGCTACTGGAGCACAGCTGTACATTTCCAGGCACTTCCCTCCAGCCTCTCCAATGTATCTTAATTAAAAAGATGATCTCTATATAATATGTAAGAATAACCTCCAGGATAACCTCTCGACTCTGTTTGGAATCTCTCAGTCATTGACACTTTATTTTGTCTCATTTCTCTCTTCCCCCTTTTGGTCGAGAAGGTTTTCTCAATAACTTGATGCTGAGACCCAGCTCATTCCATGATTTCCATCCCATGTTGCCAGGAAGGTTCACACCTCTAAGAGCCATGCCCCACATCGAGAGGGAAAGGGCAGTGAGTTTGCTTGTGGTGTGGGCTGAGAGAGAGAACACATCTGAGCAACAAAACAGGTTCTCTGGGGGTGACTCTAAGGCCTAATTTGTGGAGATAAGTTTCAAATGAACAAACTCCAAGATTGAGGGTTCACCCTATTGCTTTGGTTGTCCCCACTGCTGGTGAGAATATCAGGAATCCCCCACATGGGGAAGTTGAATTTTCCCCCTTTCTTGCCATTCTCCCAAGGGAACTTTGCAAATACTTTTAAATTCACTGTTCAAATCACTCTGGGATTTTTCAGGGCATCACTCTGAAAAAACCTACAAAATCTCATGCCCTGCTCAAGGTTCCATGTACTTATAGTGTTCAATTAAATTGTCCATATAAGTTATATTATGAGATACACTAGTCAAAATATAAATTTTGTACCAAATAAACATTTTTTGCTTTAGTCTCACATATAAGTTGAAGTTTTAAGATATGGAATTACCATCTATTTTCAACACCCTGAAATATTGACATTGCTTTGTTCTTCCTCATGCAAAAACATTGTTTAATTTGCACATTTAGTCACTATTATTGTACACTCTAGGCATTCCTAGGTTATACCATCTCAGTCTTTATCATCTATCTTTCCTTCTGATTTCATTTGTGCTCCCAGCCCTCCTCCCTCTCTCATTCTCCCATTCAGCTTCATTCAGTGTACTAATATTATTGTATTACAGTTAGGTAGTATTGTACTATCCATTTCTGAACTTTTACAATCAGTCCTGTTGCACAATATGTATCCCTTCAGCTCCAATTACCCAAAATCTACCTTATTTCTATATCCTGATGGTCTTTGTTCTTAACTGAAATTCTCCAAGTTCATTCCTAATGTTAGTTCATATCAGTGAGACCACACAGTATTTGTCCTTTTGTTTCTGGCTAACCTTACTCAGTATAATGTCCCCACGGTCCATCCATGTTGTTACATGCTTCATGACTTTATTCTGTCTTACAGCTGCATAATATTCTGTCGTATGTATATACCACAGCTCATCAAGAATTCTTAAAGGAGAAAATTACATTAAAATATTTTACTTCCTTGCACATTTTTTGAAGCATATAAAGAAGATAAGCAAAAAATTATGAATTGATAATTAGCTTTCTTATAACTCCTATTACGTTTTTGTTGTCAAAGCCAAGTCAGCTCTCGAGATAAGTCAGGCATTTGCATCCATTTGCTTGATTGACTTACGTGATTGCTTAACTGGGTTCTTCTTTCCACACAAGGGCAGGTAGAGGGTTAAGTGTCAAAGTACCTGTTGTGATAATTTCTAGAAGCTCAGTTTACCCAATCACTCTTTAGGTATACGAAATAGAGGGGTTGGGAGCCTAGATGTCCACAGAGTAGTCAGGTGAACTGTTTAAAGCAAGTTTTAAACAGCTGCTATGTGCTGTATACAAAAGATGAATACTATTTCAGCCAATGAAAGATCTTAGGGAGGAAGACATAGGGCAAAATACCAGCAGACAGAATTCTCATTTCCATATATTTGTTAATCTATACCTGTGTCAGTTTGAAGCTATTATGCACCACAGAAAAGCCATGTCTTTTTTTTTTCATCATCATGATCATTTCTTAGAACATTTGCATTAATTCAGAAAAAGAAATAAAGAGAAAACAGAAAAAAATTTATACGTACCATACCCCTCACCCCTCCCTTTCATTGATCACTAGCATTTCAATCTATTAAATTTATTTTAACGTTTTTTCCCCCCTATTATTTATTTGTTTTTAAACCATATGTTTTACTCATCTGTCCATACCATAGATAAAAGGAGCATCAGACGCAAAGTTTTCACAATCACACAGTCACATTGTGAAAGCTGTATCATTACACAATCATCTTCAAGAAACATGGCTACTGGAACACAGCTCTACATTTCCAGGCACTTCCCTCCAGCATCTCCAATGTATCTTAATTAAAAAGGTGATCTCTATATAATATGTAAGAATAACCTCCAGGACAACCTCTCAACTCTGTTTGGAATCTCTCAGCCATTGAAACTTCATTTTGTTTCATTTCACTCTTCCCCCTTTTGGTCAAGAAGGTTTTCTCAATCCCTTGATGCTGAGTCCCAGTTCATTCTAGGATTTCTGTCCAAAAAGCCATGTCTTTTAGTCCTCATTCAATATTGCTGTGTAGGTCTTTTCTGGTTGTTTCCATGGAGATGTGACCCACCCACTTGTGGGTGGTAAATTTTAATTAGATGGTTTCCATGCAGATGTGTCTCAACCCATTCAAGGTAGGGTGGCTCACTGGAGCCTTTTAAGAGGCAACCATTTTGGAAAAAGCTTTAGAGCCACCAGAACTGACAGAGCCACCAGAATGGACAGACCCTTGGGGAAGCCGTTGAAGAAGGCTAGAGAGAAAGCTAGTAGATGTTGCCATGTTCACCATATGTCTTTCCAGTTAGAGGGAAACCCTGAACATCATCTGTCTTCTTGAACCAAGGTATCTTTTCTTGGATGCCTTTGATTGGACATTTTTATAGCCTTGCTTTAATTTGAACATTTTCATGGCCTTAGAACTGTAAACTTGCAACTTAATAAATTCCCCTTTTTAAGAGCCATTCTGTTTATGGTATATTGCATTCCTGCAGCTTGCAAACTGAAACAATACCCCCATACCCCCAAACACTATTTCCTGTGCCAAATTGACAGTTCATTAAGAGAGGCCAGTTCTGAGTGTGGCAGCCTCAGATTCTGAGGTGATATGAATAGAATGTTCCCTTGAACTTTCCATTCTCAAGGCTTTTCTATATAAGTTTGAATACCTTCTTTAGACCTCCCTGCTTATCACATATCTTCCTTGCCAGTTTGTGTTCAGTGATGTTGAGACGTATTTAATCTTGGGTTAAGATCTCGAAACCCCCTGAAGCCTAATCCTAGAGTCTAGGTTAGCACATGAGAAACTATATGGTAACTAAATATGGAGACAGCAGGGTAGCAACCATTGTCACTTGCCTCCCCAGAATGCTTGGGGGCCAAGTTAGGCCTTGGATTTGACAGAAACATGACTTACTAAAGGAGAAGCAGAGTCTGAAGTGAGGTGGAATGAATAGAAACAGCATCTCTGGTGCTTGGATTTTTTTTTTGGATTTCAAAATCTGAATTGATGAAAACTGTCTGGACTGCTCTGCCTTTATGGAGGAAGGAGAGTGGTAGCACAAAGGGAGGTGATAAAGACAGAGAATATGACTAATACTTCTGCTCAATCCTAATTTTTCAGAAGGCTATAGAAAGTCACCTGAAAGAAGTTCTTTGATCACTTATGGATTTCAATTTTTTTATGCTTTAGCCACATCCCCTGTTATTTAACCATGTCCTCTATTTTTAGGCATAATCAAGAATCAACTAGCCTCCAGGAAAGTGAGGCAAAGTTGGTGATATAGTGATTGATAGTGATTTGGAATGAAAAATAAGGTGGTTATTGTCCAAGAAGCACTGATGTGCTGAGAAGCTCCCCCAATGTGCTGGTTGATGGATGGGGAACGATGTTGACTTTGTAGGCTATAATTAGACAATCTAGATTCTTCTTCTAAATGTCAAATAATTTTAGTTAATGCAAAATGACATTGAAACCTCTTGCTTTGCTTGTCCTTCAAGGCAAGCTAGCAAATAAGGTAGAGATTTAAAAAAAATTTTTGACTGTGATATGCAGTGTGTACATTTTACACCATGATGAGTATGTATGCCTCTTGGCACATATACACATACAAATTCACACACAAGTGTAATGGAAACAAAAATTTTAGAAGCAATACCCTTTTAGACTAATGTCATGTGGATACTTTCTCTTCTCTTCTCCTCTGCTGTATTTCATAAAAAATAAAAACTGGTTGCAAGCCACTGAATTGGTTGACTAATGGGTCACAATTCACAATTTGGAGTCTGGTAATGAGGTGGTGGTTGGAGATAAAGACACTGACTCTGCAGTGGGGCTGATCCTCACAAGAGTGGCTGCAAGCACAATTTCTCTGTCTGAAGATCCAGGGCAAGCTCTGCTCAGTGGGATCTGGTTGACAGTAAATGTAGAGGAATGGGTCACAGCATCTCAGTTTGTCCAATCTCTTGGGAGATGCATCTGTTTTGGAGTAGTGCCTTAGTTACTTGCTTCAAAATGGTTCTGAGTTCATGTACTTGTATTAGTTTTAATAAAAAAAATCTGTAAATATAAAGGAAGGGTCCAGGTTTAGGTATAATATGAATATACTGTGATTGAGGACAGGGCTCAAACCCTAGTGGGAAATTGATGTGCAAATGGGAACCCAGGCTGAAGTCCCATAATTTGAACTGGGCCATCAGGGCAGGATCTCAGAGTACTGGAATAGAAACCCCTTTGAGGATCTAATGCTGTGGTTTTCAAAATGTGGCCCTCAACCAACAACATCAGCATCACCCAGGATCTTGTTAGAAATATAAAATCTCAGGTCCTATTGCAAACCTACTGAATCAGAAATACTGGGGATGGGAGCCAACAATAAGCCCCAGGTGATTCTAATGCAGGTTAAATTTGAGAAGCATTGATTTAATGAAATGAATAGACCCACTTATCAGAAAAAATGAATATATATTAATGACATTTTGTATACCATTTCAAATATTTGTAAAGTTAGATATCCATAGGTCTTAAGTTAATGGGAATAAGAAAAGTCTAGGCAGTTCAGTGACCATGTAGGCGTATGCCTGGAGAAGGCATGTGAGATTCCTATAGTGTGAGTAGAGCTTCTGCTAAAATGGCTTCACTGGGAAGCACAAGCTCATGAGCCGCTTGGGAAGAGGGCTGCAGGTGCTGGACCTTGGTTGCTTCCAGCCACATAGAGGGGATGGGAGAGTGGATTATATCATAACTATGGCTTTTGGGAGAATGAACAAAGTATGAGGATTCTGAACATCTTATTAAGGATATATTATGCAAATGTAGATCCTAGCATTTCCAGAATGATTCTGATTTTCCGGAACTAAAAAAAAATTTGGGGGGGGGGCAGTGTGATGGTGGGTCAGTGGCAGAATTCTTACCTGCTATGCCAGAGACCCAGGTTTGATTCCTGGGGCCTGCCCATGCAAAAAAAAGATTTTCATTAAAAAAAGAATGCTGTGTTTGTACGTGGATATGTCTCATAAAAAAAAATTTTTTTAAACAATCTTTAAATATTTATAAGGCATGATTTCATTTTTATGTATCAGAGGAATAGATTTACAAATCTAAACAGTGATCCTTTATTGGGCCCTGAGCCTTTTTAAAAATTCTGGTAACAAATACATAGCAGACAATTTCCCACTTCAATAATTTTTGCACTTATGATTCAGTGGCATCGTGCCTCATTTTGTTTTGGAGTAAGTGGTCACTGAGTTTATGCAGGCAAGTGAATGCAGTTTAAACAGGCACTGGCCCCACCATCACGGATTCAAAAATGAAGAAATGGTTGAGGGGGAGCAATTGCTTAGCAACTACTGCAATTTTTATGGCCAATTACTTTTGCTCTGCTCTTCTTTGAACTCCCTCAAAAGATGGGAATGAATGAAACTTCACCTGACTTCAGTCCCAATTGTTCTTTTGTTTTATCTCTTCAATTTTACTTTTATCCCAATTTCATTGAGTGGGAAATAAGGCCCTTGTTACATGACATATTTTGTGCACCATAGTATTGTACGCTGTTTTTGCTTCCCAAACTCTTACTGCTCAATAAGTTTGGTGTGGATTTTTGGAGACAGCTAAGAAATGCTGGAGAGATGACTCCTACACTGTAAGCAGTTATAAGAATCCTAACTTCTTGGAGAATTTCCTCGATCATAAATAATTTGTTCAAAACCTGGAAGATGTCACTCTTTGTGGTGACACGTCAGGTTCTCTGTCCTTCAATCCTGCTCTTCTCAGAGCTAGAATTGTTGTTTCAGCCCACCCTGGTTCTCTGCCTCATGCTGCACTCTATATGAAACCAGGAGTCAATCTTTAAAAAAAAAAAAATAGAGAGAGTGAGAGAGACTTTCAGTCTGCTCCCCAGAACAAGTTCTTTGTGTGGACCCCATCCCTGAGACTTAACAATAGCATATCTTCAGAGTCTCCATCACACACTTCTTTTTGGCACAATATTGATTTCTCTGAGTTAGTTAGCTCAAATTATTGTCATAACCACTCCTCCCATTCACGGAAAATGGGGAACACAATTACTATGTGCGCCGGTTTGAAAATATTATGTAGCCCAGAAAAACCATGTTTTAATCTTGATCCAATCTTTATGGGGTAGCCGTTTCTTCTAATCCTGATTCCATACTGTAGGGTGGAAACTTCTGATTAGATTATCTCCATGGAGATGCATCACACTCTATTATGGGTGTGACCTTTAGATTACATGGAGATCTGACTCCAGCTGTTCAAGGTGAGTCTTGATTAGTTTGCTGGGGTCTTTTAAAAGAAGAAACATTTTGAAAGGAGGCAACAGAGATGATTGGAAAATAGTTGCTTTAGAGCTGCTGTAGACATTTGGAGATTGAGATAGAAATAGCCAGGATGCTAAGCAAGGATTCATGGAAATAGCCAGAACCTGAAGAGAAGAAATCTCCCACCCTAGCAGATGCTAAGTTAAGAGATGAAACCCAGAGTTTTGTCCCTTAGCAGTTAAGTGATGCCCACAGACACCTAGGCATCACAGAAACCATTGGCATCAGAAGCTGAAAGCAATGGAACTGGAAACAAGGATCAGCCACATGCCTTCCCAGATCACCCTTTATTGAACCAAGATATCTTTTTCTGGATGCCTTAGTTAGGACATATTTATGGCCTTAGAACTGTAAATATATGACTCATTAAATTCCCTTTTTAAAAGCCATTCCATTTCTGGTATATGCATTCCAGCTATTTAACAAACTACTATACTACTGTTCATTGTTGTTTCAATAATTAAATAAAATATACAAACTATCCGGTACAGTTCCTGGCACATGGAAGGTTCAGACTAAATGACAGTGTGACTGTGACTGTATTACTAAAATCTCCTTGCCTCTTACCTTTCACAGAGTTTCTCTGAGGTTGGCCCCTATGTCGACTCCTGTAATTTTTCTCTTCTCTGGCCCCAATGCTTGATTTTGGCTTCTCTCCTTTGCCTGCAATGGGGATTGTTCCTAAGTGCACATTTCATTTCAGTCCTTGCATGTATTTTCAAAATCTGGGCCTCTCCTGAATGGCAAGCCTATTATCTTCTGAGCTCTCAATTTAGTACAGTGCACTTGGTGAAAGTGACTATAGAAGGAACAAAGGGCTCCTCGGTTATGTCCAGCCAACTTCTTTAAAAGATTGAAAATGTAAAGTAAGATAACTCTTGTGTTGAATGTCTTATTATTACTCGGAAGTAAATAGATCTCCTGTGTGAACAGTCTCACATTCTGTGCCAAATGAGCAGTTTGCTCAGTAATATCTGTAGCAAGTCTGCCTTTCACAATGCCAATCTAAGAAGAGATCAAAAGAGACCACATTTTGGGCAGTGCAACAGTGGCTCAGTGGCAGAATTCTCGCCTGCCATGCAGTAGACTCGAGTTTGATTCCCGGAGCCTACCCATGTCAAAAAAAAAGAGAGAAGAGACTACATTTCACTTAATATAATTTATCAAATGTAGGAAGTGATTTCAATACTTGTGTTAAGGATGGAATCAATATAAGGTGAGCTGCTTTCTGTTACTCCTCTGTATAACTGTAATAAAAGCTGACACAAAATCAGGTTGAACTTTTAGTATGTCTCAATTATATGAGAAGCCTAGAAGAAATGACTTCTTGAATGCTGCAGTAAAACATGCCAGGTCAAGGTTTGGGGTATTGTTAGGTATGATTTTATAGCCCTTCCTAGCTTACAGCAACATTGCATTTCACCTTCACTGTACTCAGTGGTACCCTGGCCCACTCTAGCACTTTAACCAGGAATAGAATGTGTGTCAATGTGTGCCTGGCACATATCTCATGTTTAATCAATAGCACTGAGCACTGTGTGCATGTGTGTGTGTGTGTACAGAGAGAGAAAGTGAGCACAAGTGCAACGTGAGCATAAGCTCAATATAGAATGAATTTTCATGGGACATAGAAAAGGTACCCAGCATGCTTTGCAGTGCTATTGCTGTTAGTCCATTTTTAGTGTGTAAGAGAACTAGAGCAAGTGGGACGGGTGCGAGGAGATCTGTTTACATTTACTGCCTGAATTAAAACACACTTATTGAACTATCTATTGTATTTCCAACAGGTGAGCTTTCGTATTATATACCAGGACCTTGAGACATTAACTTTACTTTGAACAAAACCATTTTCTGATGCTTTAGTGAGGCTGAATCAGGGCCTTTCCTCCACCCCCATATCAATTCTCTTTCTGAAAACTTATTCTTGACCTCATCCTTCCTTCCCCCTGGGGGTTAGATGTGGATGCAAATACTGGCTCTAATAAGCTACATGATCTCTGTGAGCCTCAGTCTCATCAGCTGGAGCATGGGGACAGCACCTACCTTTTACAACTATTGTGAGGATTAAATGAACTGATACAGAAAAAGGAAGTGCCTTGCCTATTAGAGGTGTTCTATAAATGCTCCTTTCATTTCCTTTTTGACTCCACCTATTCCTCTTGTCTCACTTTCTAGCGTCAATTAAGTGATTCTACTGTCGAGAGCAGTGGACAAAGAGGCACAGGCTGCCAACTGCACCTGGCCTCCTGGATGCATCCCTTCCCAGCACACCCAGGCTCCCTATTTGTTTGGAAGACAAGACTGTGCAGGAGCGCAGAGGCAAGCATTGACTAGGCAACAGAAATTGACTTTACAGAGAAGAAAAATGTGTCTGTCTCTTACTTGAAACCTACTCTAATGTGGTCTCAACCATACCATACCCATCATACACTTTGCCCTGACTTGATAATTTTTTGATCTAGGAATATCTAATTCACGCCCTCCTCTGCCTCCACCACCTTCCCTACCACCCTTTGTGCTTTTGCTCTTGTGGTTTCCTCTACACTGAGATCTTTTCAATCACAGCTCCTCTGAAAGCCTACAACTCTCTGAAAGACACCTTTCCCAAGGAGCTTCCTTGCCCTTTAACCAACTTGTTTTTACTACCCTCCTCCATGATGCAACACCTCCCCCCACCTGACACACCAGGGACAATTCATGTGAATTTCTTTCCCTTAACCCTCTAAATTGTGTATTTGTATCTTTCTTGAGACAATGTTCTTTATTAATATTCAGTATTCTTCCAGAGAGGATACGAGGCAGGACTTTGCACTACAGTTATTTCTGTACCTAGACGCTATGTTACCCGACAAAGACTTTTGCCCAATGTGCTCAATAAGCAATTCCTGAGACAACAGGGTTTCAAAGAGAGAAAGAGTTTATTACTAGGCGTGTAGCAGGAGAGAAGATGGCCTATGGGCCCAAAACCTGTCTCCCGGAGTTTAGGGGTTTCAAGGTTTTTAAAGATTTTAGCAAATAGAGATGAGGTCATTTCAGATAACAAGTTCAAAGCAGAAAAAGGAGACAGTGTTATCATTATCATTTCAATAGGAGAACAGAAGCTGAAAAGAGGGCAGGCAGAGCTATCATTTCAATGCTAAAGATGTAAGCCCAAAGGAAGGAAGACAAGTTATCTTTCAATAGCAGAGTTTAGCTGATATGATCTACAAATGTCTGGGGCTGAAGCAAGTTAATTGCTGACTTGAAATTCTTGATTAGCATTAGGGCCTTTGCCCTACAAGGAAAAGACTAGATAAAGTGGGTAACAGCTCTCACAGTCACAGAGGCACAAGATAAGGGCTTTTTCAGTCATTTCAGATATCAGGGCAGCTGAATCATAGTTTAAGGATTTCAAGTATTCCTCTCTATCTACCCCAATGTAACAGAAGGCAAAATATATAATGATTCAGTATTCAAAATCATCTCTTATATCCTAATTCCTCAGTTACAGCTATTATAAACTCCTTGGGGTCAGAGATTGTATCCTCCTCATCTTTGAACATCTTCCTCCTGTTCCACTGTCCTCTCCAGTAGGTGCTAAAATATTTATTCAATTGAATTTATTTCCCCTTATTTTAGAGGCAGCTCACAGAAGGAATAAGATCTGTAAGGTTGCTAGATAAAATACAGGATGCCCTGTTAAATTTGAATTTCAGATGAGCAATGAGTAATATTTTTAATATATTTACACGCTCTAACTATTGGGATGTACTTATTGTAAAAGTCATTTGTTATTTACCTGAAATCCAAATTTAACTGGACATTCCACATTTTTATTTGTTATCTGGCAATACTAATTATGAAACATTTTGCAAAACGCAGGGGTGAGGATCTAACATACTTATTTGAAGTATGTAGGAGGGATAAAGACTAAAAGTGAATGTGCTGTTTCCCTTCTCCTAAGAGGACGTTCCTGACTTTCATATTCCTGCTCTGTCTGTAACCAGCTGTTTCGGTTTGCTAAAATTGCCAGATTGCAATGTACCAGAAAATGGATTGGCTTTCACAAAGGGGATTTATTGGTTAAAAATTTACATTCTAAGGATATGTGAAGGCATCCAGAGAAAGGCACTATGACTCTGAAGAAGGGCTGCCAGCATCTGGGATACCTCTGTCATGTGGGCAGTCACATGGCTGGCATCTGTTGGTTCTTGCTTGGCTCCATTGCTTTCAGCTTCTGATTCCAGTGGCTTTCTCTCTTTAAGTGTCTGTGGCTCCTTTCTTAGCTTCTCTGAGGCAAACTCTGGATTTCATCTCTTAGCTTAGAATTTCCTAGGGTGATTTTCTGTCTGCATCTCCAAGTGTCTGTGTCTGAGCTTTCTCCAAAATGTCTCCTTCTTAAAGGACTCCAGTAAGCTGATTTAGACCCACCTCAAAGGGGCAGGGTCACATCTCCATGGAAACAACCTAATCAGAAGTCCCACACAGCAACAGGTCTGCCCCCACAAGATAGGATTAAAAGAACATGACTTCTCTGGGGTACCGTAACAGGTTCAGCACACCAGCCTTCCCTTCTTCATCAGTGCATCTGAGAGACACACAGGCTGTGGTGCCGTAAAAAGCACTGCATTATGCTGGTAAGTGGTTGCAAAGGCTGTCTTACACTTTCTCCCGCCTCACACCTTCCCTGACCCAGGGCACTGAATCACACAGAATAAAAGGATCAGGGCAATCATTTTTTCTAGAAAAACCACCACATTAGCACAAATGGTAGATCAAGCAGCTAATGTCCTCTTTTCCCTTTATTTCATTAGTTATTTGCATACTTTATGTAACTTTCTCATCTTTGTCTACATTTCAAACAAATGAAGCAGCTTCCCATCATTAAATTTTTTTTCTCTGCCTTAAAATGATCTCCTTTTTGGTGTCTTAGACTTTACACCCAAAGCACAAGGAACCAAAGGAAAAAATAGATAAATGGGACCTTCTTAAAATGAAAAACTTTTGTTCTTCAAAGAACTTTAGAACAACAACCTACACAATGGGAGAAAATATTTGGAAGTTACATATCTGATAATGGGTTAATATCCAGAATACATAAGAAAATCCTTCAACTTAACAATAAAAAGACAAACAACCCAATTAAAAAATGGGCAAAAAGCTTGAATAGACATCTCTCCAAAGAAGATACACAAATGGCCAGAAAGCACATAGATAGATGTTCAACATCATTAGCCATCAAGGAAATGCAAATCAAAACCATAACTAGATATCATTTCCCACCCTTTAGAATCATTGTCTATTTTTTAAAAAATGGAAAATAATAAGTGTTGGAGAGGATGCAGAGAAATAGGGAACAAACACTCATTCATTGCTGGTGGCAATGTAAAGTGGTGCTGCACCTGTGGAAGACAGTTTGGCAGTTCCTCAGAAAGCTAAGTATAGAATTACCATGTGACCCAGCATTCCCACTACTAGGTACATATGCAAAGAAATTGAAAGCAGGGACTTGCTAAGATATTTGCACCCTAATGTTCATAGTGGCATTATTCACAATTACCAAAAGATGGTAGCAATCCAAGTGTCCATCAACTGACAAATGGATACATTCTATGTGGTATATATATACTATGGAATACTATTCAGCTGTAAAAAGGGATGAAGTGCTTGATATGTGCAATGACATGACTGAACCCTGAAGACGACTGAACCCTGAAAACATGTTGAATGAATTAAGCCAGACACAAAAGAACAAATGCTGTATATATCACTGACTCAGAACATTTAGACTAAGCAAACTCATCGCGTCAGAATTTAGAATATAGGTTACTAAGGGATGGGGTGGGGGTAGGGAATGGGAAGTTAAGGCTTTAAATGTACAGGGTTCCTGTCTGGAATGATGGAATGTTTTAGTGATGGTAGCACAACATTTTGTGTGCAATTAACATCACTGAAATAAATATATCTGAACATGATTAAGAGGGGGGAATGTCAGAATGTTTTTATGTTATCAGAATAAAAATATTTGTAAAATCTATGGAATTGCAGTACACAAATAGTGAACCCTAAGTTAAAACATGGACTTTAATAGTACAATTATAAAAATGTGCCATCATCAGTTATAACAAATATTTGACACCAATGCAGGTTGTTGTTGTTGGTGGTGTGGTGTATTGGTGTATGGGAATCCTGTATTTTGTGCATAATTGTTCTGTAAACCCACAACTTCTCTAATAAAAAAAAGAGAAGAATCTCCCTTTCCAGTTTCCTCAACTCTAAAAATCCCTTCTTTCAAGCATTCTCTATGCTATTTCACAGCTTTGTGCATTTCAGAGAAAGAAAAAAAAATAAAGGTTCATTTCAGAACACAAGTCATGCTTTAAAAAAATGTTCCCACAGTTTTACACCCCAGTTAATAAGGAGGTGATGAACAGACACAAAAAATCAGAACTGAAATCTGACGGAGCCCCCTTTGATTATGCTGGTCCGCCCTTCTCCATCAAAAAATACAAAAGAATGAATGCTTTAAACATTAGTAAGAAGGAGGCTACTGCCTGCTTTCTGAAAAGCACTCTTGCAGCAGGAGGAGGGGAGCCTAATTTCCCGCAGAGTGGATGTGTGCGATTTTACACAAACATTCGAACAAAGCACCCAACAAAGCACCCAGCGTGTAGCAGGAGAATGCACAGCACTTGTTCTCAGTCGGGATGGGAACAGATGGCTTCTTTGTTTTCGTCTTTACCTTTACTGAAACACAAACAAGTATACCAAAGAATAGAAACTTCTTTATAAACTTAGCCACTGTCTTAATTTCTCTGTTCTATTTACTAGCAAACTACTCTAATCCAGGGGGGCAGATAAGCAGTTGAGAAGAACAGGGCTCTGCCTCTACTTGCTCCTTAGCCCAGCGAGGTTGGCTTAAACAAAGGGAGTTGTCTCCGTTCCAGAGGCTTCCTCCTGTGGTTGCGAGCACTCTGGGGCTGGCGTGTGGGCAATCCTTGGGGTTCCTTGACTTGCCCATCACATAGTGGTGTCCTCCTTTTCTCCTTTCTGTGACTTCTGGGTTCCCTCTATAAAGCCTCCAGTAATTGAATTAAGACACACCCTCATTTAGTTGAACTAAAAATAACATCTTCAAGAGGTCTTATTTACAATGGGTTCACGTCCACACAGATGTAACTGGATTACATAATTCAACCTACCACACCCCATTAAGCAGTGACCTTAGGAAGCCAGAAGAGGTGTAAGAGAATTTATGAAATTCCAAACTCTGCATACGTGCAGCCAGAAGGGCAGATTCAGAAAGAATTCTTCTTGACCTGACCCCAGAGTCCTTAAGGAGAGAGAAACTCATGAGCAGGAAGTTTGAACCTGTGCATGATCATCACCCAAATGGTTTTAAAAGGGGGTCAGAACAGAGCAGATGGATTATTTGGGGAAGGGAGCAAATTATACTTTTCTTACATTCCACAGAGAATATCCTGTGGTTACTTGCTGATTGAGAATCTGTAGGGAAGTGATGAAATTTGATCAAGCCTGTATTTTAAGCAGGATGGGCTTCTTAATTTATGAGGCCCAGTGTAAAATAAAAAGGTGGAGCCTCTTGTTCAAACACAAGAATTTCAAGATAAGAATGACAGAGCATTAAATGAAGTGTGGGGTCTTTCTGAGTGCAGAGCCCTGTGTGACTGCATAGAACGCACAGCCATGAAGCCAGCCTCGATTTGAAGTGTAGAATTTAGGTAAAGGGACAGCCCAAGCTGTAGTCTCTGTTTACTTAGCATGAGGAAATGCAGCCTACTTTCAGAGCAATGTGCCCAGAATAGAACTGTGAGGGGAAATCTTTTACAATCATATCATGCTCTTTAAAGGGAAAATGGAAATATTTTCTACATTGTTATTCTTAACCAGTAGTGCAGCCAATAGGGTGCTGAGAGGAAGCAGTTTAAATATACACACACACATACACACACGCACACACACACGTTCATTCTTTCAAAGGCATATGTGGGTGTGGGTGTTGTTTGAGTCAAATCTGTATGAGCTCTTTCCCTAGAGTCCTGTCTTTATGCACAGAGCTGCTCCGAAGCACCAGAATGTTAGGTCAGAAGTCGATTAAGAGACAATTTTCATTCAGTCACTGCTTACTGAGTTCCATGCTGGGCACTGTTCTTGGTGCTTAGGGATGTAGTGGTGAGCACTAAGGCGCTTGCAGCCATGGGACACACATTCTATTGGAGGAGGCAGATGATGAACATAACAAATAAATATGTTACATAAAGTCAGATCGTGATGTGAGCAATGAAGACCAATAGAGCAGGTTGGGAGTAGAGAGCCGTGGTGTTGCAGGAGAGGAGGCATGCACTATTACAGACCGGAGTCAAAGAATGCCTCCAGAGGGGGTTACATTTACATACGAATAGGAATGAAGTGGGCATGAGTCCTGTGACTCTGGGGAGAAGACCAGGCCAGGTAGAGGGAACAGCAGGTGCAAAGGACATGGACGGGGCATGCTTGGCCAGCTTGCCTGAGCAAGGTGAGATAGGGAGTATTGGGAAATGAGCACAGAGAGATAGCCAGGGCCTGGGTAAGGTGAGGTGAGCCACATGAGGGGAGTAAGGGCCAGCCACTAAGTGTCCTGCCATGGGCCACGTGTGTCCTGCCATGGACCGTGTTGAACACACCTTGCAGCTAGGTGACCTGCCTTCTGCAAAGTGGCCTGCCAGCGTTGGGCTGAGTGAGAGGTGAGACTCTCTATGGTAGGTCTTGATAGGAGGAGCCTGTTCAGAGTCCCACTATTGCACTGACAAAGAGAACATTGGTCCAGGCTCAGGATGCTTTCTGATGAGGTCATATGTTTTCTTTCCTGAGCACAGAAGCAGAAGACCCGGGAAGCTACTGCTTCCTGTGTAAGGCATACATACCACATGGGGGCTGGTGCTCTTGGAGTAGGGACACGTTCAAGGAAGGGAAGAAGAATATACATACGAGCAGGATGGTTCAGAAAGTATGGCCCAAAGACAGAAAAAAGCCACAAAGCAACAGAAGGAGCAAGGCTGGGGCCCCCATGGGACAGAGTCTCTGACATCCCCCAGTCTTCTCTGGTAGGAGGGCTTGCTCCCGTGGGCCTGGGGCTGTCTTATCTCTGTTAAAGTATCTGATCGCTCCTTTCCTACCAGTTCTCCTTGGAACTACAGAGGCCAAAAGTTGAGCCAACTTCTTAGTTGAGAACAGGGAATTCCTGTTAGGTTCTGAACCAGGATGGCCCTTGGAAAAATTGTGAAAGCCTTGAGGCTGCGCTTTCCCATCCCCATGTCCACTCACAGTCCAGACTGTTGTTTGTTCAGGGCTTTGCTTGTCTCAGCAAGGGGGTTAGATAATTAGTGCTAGAACTGCCACCCAAACCCTACTTTCTTCAGGAAACATGTTCTCAGTCTTATCAGAATTCTGTTACCGTACTTATTGCTGCAGTATTTGACGGTTTCTGAAGGTCAGATTGGCAGGTTAGGGGGTGGGGTGGACAGGCAAGATCTGCCTTAGTTCTTAGAGACCAGGAAATTGCAACTGCATTCCCTTTATCTACAAAGAAAGAAAGAAAGTGATCTAGAAGAAAGATGACTGTAGTAAGTTTCTGGAGTGTTAGTAAGCATAGGGATGCGGTAGGATAGTGCTGGCTTTACACTGCGGGAATTGCACATTCATGCATCTCTTTGACAAATATGTATTGAGTGCCTCCTCTGTGCCAGGCACTGTTCAAGGTGCCACAGTCGTGGTAGTAAACATATATCCCTATGATTTTGTCTTTTAAATATTATATGGAATAAGAACCCAATCGAAGGACGTTGGGAAAAGTTGTTCCCCTACCTTAGTATATCTCAATATTGAGTCGTCGCAGAACATTCTAGGGCAATGAGGCAATGAGAGCAGCTGGTAGCCTGGCTACCGGCTCCTAACATGTCAATCATTTCAGACAGCTCAATCCGCTGGGAGCTAGAGCTAGGCAGGACTAGGCAGGTAACTGGTATCCCAAAAGGTGGAAATACTTTGAAATAGGAAGAAAACTATTTATCCAGTTATCAACAAGCTACAACTCTTCCTGATTTACCTCAACAGTGTTCAAAGGTGGCGAGCAGAAGGCGAGATCCACCCCAGGTGCAAGCAGTAGGTAGAGAATTTAAAACTATTAAGTATTCTAGGTTGTTATGGCAGAAACAAATAATACTGGTTTTTCCAGGAAACATTTTCTCACGTTTATCAGAATTCAGCTATTGTAACTGCTGCAGCATTTTCTAGGCAGTCTTAATCTCTTTATTTTTAATGTTTATGAAGTTTTTATTCATTAAGGATACTAACCTTTTGTCACATTGTGAAAAATAATTTCTCCAGCTAGTTACTTGCTGTTCCACTTTCTTAATGATGTTTTGAAGTTTTACGTCAAGTTAAAATATACGGTAGTCTTTTGAATATCTTTTTTTTCATTCAGGCTAATTTAAGAACTGCGCTCAGCTAGAACAACAGCTAGCATTTATTAAGTGCTTACTAACTTGGCACTGTTTTGATGCTTGATATGGACTACCTTTTTATCCTCACAACAACCCTATGATGGAGATATTATTATTATCACCACCATTTTGCATATAATGAAGAAACTGATGTATTATGAGGTTAAGTAACTTGCCCAAGGTCACACAGCTAATACCAAGCATTCAGATGTCAGAGACCTTATTCCTTGGCCAAATTTGCAGTGGGTGTATCAGGAAAAAGAATAAAGACATCTTTGCCTTTGCAAATACAATTTTAGGATCTTTGCAAACCTGGAGACGTGGTATCATAGTGGCAGTGAGAAAAGGTCAGCTCTAGGTCCTAGGGAGATTGGGGGAGTGAGGGTGAAGAGGTCATCATTAGGAGGCTGTTCTAGTTTGCTACTGCCAAAATGCAATATTCTAGAAACAGAATGGCTTTTAAAGTGGGGGATTTATTAAGTTATTAAGTTATTATTATTTATTAATTCCACAGTTGTAAGGCTGTGAAAATGTCCCAACTAAAGCAAGACTATAGAAATGTCCAATCTAAGGCATCCAGGTAAAGATACCTTCATTCAAGAAGACCGATGACATTTAGAGTTTCTTTCTCAACTGGAGAGGCACATGGTCAACAAGGCAGCTTCTGTTAGCCTTCACTCCAGGCTTCTTGTTTCATGAAGCAACCCTGGGGGCATTTTCCTTCTTCATCTCCAGAGGTCTCTGGCTGAGCAGGCTTTGTGATTCTCCTGGCTCTAAAAAGGGACGCCCCCAAATGCTTCTTCTTTTAAAAGATTCCAGTCAAAGCCCACCTGGAATGAGGGGAGTCGCATCTCCCTCTAATCAAAAGTTAATACCCACAATCAGGTGGGCCACATCTCCATGGGAGCTATCACAAAGCTCCCAGCCAGCAATATTGAAGGATGATTAAAGGACATGGCTTTTCTGGGATCCACTACAGATTCAAACCAGCACAGAGGGATGGCACTGAGCCTGTTTCTAGAGGAAGAGCCTCTTTCAACTTGGTGATAGAGCTGCAGACACATTGGGAAGAAATAAGATCTTTAAGCAATTTATTTAAAATTTTATGTGGAGTTTGTGGGTCGAGTTGTTACACAGTGAGTCATGGGGAACACAGGCTCAGGCACTACAGAAACTTCCAGCAAATGATTGCTTTATTACTTACTCAGCACAAAGGGTCCCAAGAGCAGGGAAACAAATCTCATTGTGGCTGGTCTCCTGGGGAGGCCAAACTGCTTGGAGTAGTGTGGGTGAATGGCAGCTCCACACACCCTACTTTGCTTTGGAGAAGGGTATTTGTCCAGCCCAGGGGGAAGGGACCTGCCACTGAGAATTTTCTGTTCTGATAAGCATCTTGGGCTTCTTGTTTCCAGTTTTTTTTTTTTTTTTTTTTAACATGGGCAGGCACCGGGAATCGAACCCAGATCCTTGGGCATGGCAGGCAAGCATTCTTACCTGCTGAGCCACCGTGGCCTGCCCTGTTTCCAGTTTCTTGGCTCAAGGTTTGGCAGGGAATGGGGTAGGTAAAGGCTGGAAGATGGCCGTTGAGCATGTGTCTTTGACTTTCTCAGCAGAACTTTTTCAATAACTATCAAATAAATAACTCCTTAAGGGGGGGTATGTCAGAAGTGCTCACAAATACTGACTTAATGTGAGTGACACTGATAAGATGAAATCTACACTTCACTAGTAACAGTAGTTTTCTCTTACTGGGGACTCTTTGAACTAGAAAAGAAGAGGAGAGGATTTTCTTAATTTTGTTTTGTTTTGCTTTGTTTTAAGCTTAGCCAGCAGCCTAAACCCATGCCTTCTCCACCAATCAAAGAGAATGCACCCTAGGCCTTCTTGACCAAACTCTGACATGGTTTCTTTCGGACGTTTATTCAAAAAGCAGGAAATTAGTTAAAAGATTTTGAATACCATTCTGGTGACCATAGTGATATCAAAGCAAACCTGGATGCTTATCTCATATTTTGTTTGTTTTTCAGAAAGAATCTTATTTACACATGGTCCTTTCTGAATAAATTGCTCTTCTTTTTTTCACTGTATAAATAAGCAAGTCCCCTTAATACTTCTGTACATTCCTGCTGGCTGTCTCAGGGGTGCTCACAAGCACGCCTGTCACCTGCTGGTGTTGCCTGACCCAGGCAGCCAGATTAGGGGGCCCAATGATTTAACATCTGATAAGTGATAGCAGTATCCATTGGGTTAGGCTCTTGAAGTGACAAAGCGATTCAAGATTCACCTGCAGACTCCCAGGAGTGTAAATCTCCCTGGCAATGTGGGGCAGAACTCCTGGGATGAGCTGGGACCCGGCATCAAGGTATTGAAAAAGCCTTCTTGACCAAAAGGGGGAAGAGAAAAATGAGACAAAATGTCAGTGGCTGAGCAATTTTAAGCAGAGTCAAGAGGTTAGCCTGGAGGTTATTTTTATGCATTATATAGATATCCCTTTTTAGTTTATGGTGTATTGGAGTGGCTAGAGGGAAATACTTGAAACTGTTGAGCTGTGTTCAGTGGCCTTGATTCTTGAAGACGATCATATAACCATACAGCTTTTACAATGTTACTGTGTGATTATGAAAATCTTACGTCTGATGCTTCTTTTATCCAGGGTATGGATAGATGAGTAAAAAAAATCGATTAAAAGTAGATAAATAATAGCGGGGATAAAGGGTAAAATAAATTGGGTAGATGGAGAGGTAAGGGGTATGGGATATATTGATTTTTTCTTTTTTTCTCTTTACTTCTTTTTCCGGAGTGACACAAATATTCTAAAAAATGATAATGGTGATGAATACATAACTGTGTGATGATATTGTGAGCCATTGATTGTACATCATCATGTACGGAATGTATGTGTGTGAAGATTTGTTAATAAAAATATTAAAAAAAGAAAAGATTCAGCTGCAAAAGTGGGTGAGGATGTCCCCTCCCTTCAGTGTTTCTTTTTTTTTCCCCACTGCTCTAAAGGGCTTTGAGGAAAACAGCTCTTCCCATGAATCCAGGGGGTTAGACTATGATAAAAACCTGTCATATGTCCTATGTGCATTGGTATATACTTACAAGAATGGATAGGCACTATCTTGGTCACAAATACATTTCCAGTTCAACAGTCCCTGGCACAGAGTGGACACTCGATAAACATTTGTGGCTGCCAGATGCAACTTCCCATTTCTCAGTAGCAAGGCAGTGAGGATTAAGCAATTTTCTGGTCCTTCAGTATCTTGCAGCCGCAGTGCCTGTGGAGCAAGTGATTTAATATCCATCTACAATGGGATGATTTAAAGGCACTTGTAAAGCCAACATAAGAAAAAAGATTTCCCCAAATGGTGCCCAAATTTGCATGAAAGAGGTTGTCTTGTTTGCATTATCCTCATTAATGTATTTGAAAATGCCTAGGGAAGGGGTATCTACATTGGGCTCTTGGTGACAATAAGTTCATCATGTGAAAAATTTCTCCATAAGAGGGACCACCAGAGGAGAGGGCAGCTGCCCAGTTAGAAGGGTTGGATTCCCCTTGCACCAATATTCCTGGGCATGGACTCTCAACTGTCCCTCCAGACTTTCCTACTCAACCTTCAACACTTAATTAAAATATAAGAATTTTACTTACACCTCCTCTCTCTGGAGACAGGCCTCAGTCTTATGAGTCCACGAGCTTATTTCTTAGAGCAGTGACCCATCTCCTGCCTCCCGCCACCACTACAGGCCCCGTAAAGAAGGAGCCAACCCTAGCTCAACACCACAGTTACGACTCAATTTTTGTTTTCTTTAAGAGAACAAAAGAAGTATTTTAAAAGATCCATGGGTCTTTTTGTGACTTTGGCTTTGAGATCAACCAAAGGATCTGCTGGGAGGCTGAGCAGAAGTGACATTCAGCAAGTATGTACCACGTGCTCTGCTTCCTCCCAGCACTGACTGTTAAGCTGATCACATCATTTCCTTGATGACCCCCAACAGAGCTGAGGCTGTGAGAGAGAGAGAAAAAACATGCTCAGGGTCAGGAAGCTGGGAATTCCAGACTCTCTGTTCTCTCTTTTATAGTCACAAAGATTATCCATTTCTGGGGGCAGGAGACAGAAACCCATTCAAAATAAGCTTAAACAAATATAGGAACTTACTGGCGGTGGGGATAGGGATAGAAGACGTCACTCAGAATCTAAGGAAAGTTGAACAATGAGGGCCTCAGCAAGTAGCCCTTGAATTTTCTTTCTATTGTTCCATCCTTCAACACCTCGTATCTCTATCTCTTAGATGGAGGCCTGGAGCAAGAGAAACTAATTGGTTCCAGTCAGCCAATGGATCCCATCCTCGGGAGTCAGGTGCTCACCTCTAGTCCAGGCAGCTATGACCAAAAGCCATACAGTAAAAACATGACTCCTGGGGCCTAGCTGCAGATAGATGGGGCAGTTCTCTGAAAAAGCAGTCCTATGCCGGGCAGACATCTTATAGGTGTCTGTTACACTTGGACATAACAGTAAATGTTGATCACCTGGTTGTTTTCTGTCCCGATCAAGAACTTTTAAGACGCTGGGGTGAATTGTCCTTCTGTTTTTCATTTAGTTCCCAGGCAGGGGATCAAAAGGCCGTATGTGGTCAAGAAAAATGTGACATTTCTATATGCTTGTTGTCCCCTTGTTTACAACTATTGGAGCCAATCAGGGAGGGAGGGAAGGACTATTTGTATTCTCAAATGTTCAGTTTCAAGCGGACAGAGCAAATGGGAAAAACATTTGTGGATAGAGCTATTGTGTTTGCTGCTGGAAGACTACCAGGACCAGTTATTAAATTGGTGGGCAGCAACAAGTAGGTGCTTTGTGTTTTTTTTCCCATAGGAAGTTGTTTTCTCTGTTTTGCAAGTTAGTGAATTTTTTTTTTTTTGTCTCTCCGAACAATAATCTGGATGCCTGAGACTCTTTTCCCCCCTCTCTAAATGTTCTAATTTTGCATTTTACGTAACTCCGGAGCTGATCAAAAACTGATTTGTGAGAAGTTCATTGCTTGTAGGTTAGTTCACTGTCTTTGGAAGGCTGTGCGATGAGGGGTTAGTCTTCTACCGCCACCGTAAGGGGACTGCCGGAATTCCAAGGCACTTTTGGTTGAACTGGTTTGTTATCAAAATTGAAGGTTTTCACTATGATACACAAATCACATATCTGCCTTTGTGTGTGCATATGTATAAATATAGAAATACATATATGTAGGGAGAGACATTTAAAAAATTAAAGGGCTTTTGAAAGGAAAGTGAGTGAGGTGAAAAAAAAAAGTTAATGATGAAACAATCGACTTCCTTTAAAATTACCTTCTGGAGGGTTTAAAGGGATGGACAACATTGTCCCATGGGTCTGAGTTAGGATTTGAACAGAGTCTCCACCATTAATAGACACTGCTATTAATGAGTGTCCTCAAACCAGGCATTTACATTTTCTAAGTTGCCAGGGTGAAAAAGGGATGATAGTACCATTTCACAGGGTTTTTGCATTGCTTATATGACATATTCTATGTCAACCTTTTTTTAAAAATTAATTTATTTATTTATTAAGTTAAAAAAAATTAACAACAAATGAACAAAAACACTCAACATATCATTCCGTTCTACATATATAATCAGTAATTCAGAGTATCATCACATAGTTGCATATTCATGATCATGATCATTTCTTAGAACATTTGCATCAATTCAGAAAAAGAAATAAAAAGACAACAGATAAAGAAACAAAACGAACACAGAAAAAAAAGAGATTATACATATCATACCCCTTACCCCTCCCTTTCATTGGCCACTAGCATTTCAAGTTAAATTTATTTTAACATTTGTCCCCCCTATTATTTTTATTCCATATGTCCTACTTGTCTGTTGACAAGGTAGATAAAAGGAGCATCAGACACAAGGTTTTCACAATCACAGTCACTTTGTGAAAGCTATATCATTATTCAATCATCATCAAGAAACATGGCTACTGGAACACAGCTCTACATTTGCAGGCAGTTCCCTCCAGCCTTTCCATTACACCTTGAATAACAAGGTGACATCTACTTAATGAGTAATCTATGTCAATCTTTAGCACTTGATAAGCAATCGTGTTATTATTATCTCAAATTGGTCATGCCTGAGAGCCTGGGGAAGCTTCTTGCAAAGAAGAAATGGAGAAAGGTGAAGGTATCGGTGATTTAAATAAAACTAAGTACCCAATATATGCCCGGGTGGGGATGTTCACTTGAAGGTTTTCGGGGGTATGAGGATGATGTCACTAGAGATGACTGTAACTGCCAAAATGGGGACAAAAGCCATTTTTTTCCTACTGATCATTGTAAAGCCAGACGATCATAAAAATATAGAAAGCCAGGCAGGAAAGATTCTAGGGATGTATTCCAACTTTTTTTTTTTAACATGGGGCAACCTAGTAATTGAATCACCTCTTAAGATTAAAGTGTGAATCAGTAGCAAGTTGGGACTAGAACTCAAGAGTTTCAACAATCTAGTGCCCTTTATATAACACTGAAATATCTCTCAAGATTTGCCAAATCAGGATTGCCCCAAATTAAAAAAAAGACGTGGAGAAGTTACTTAACTTGACCACACTTTAGCTTCCTAATCTGTTAAGTTGTGACAATAATACCCTACTTCATAAAGTTATAGTAAAGATTAAATAAGATGCTATATGTAAAGCACTTGGAACTAACACTAATATCTGATTACAGGGTCCATCTTTTATTCACAATTAAATTGTCTCCTGGACGTGACCAACGGACATTTGCCATCTCCAAAATCACTGGCTGTCTGTCTCCCCAAGATAATAAACTCTAATAGCAGGATCCTTTATTACCTCTTTATACCTCTTGGGTAATTACTTTAAAAAGAATTAAACTTTAAATTTTGATAGTGTTGACAATTCACATGTAGTTGTAGGAAATAATAAAGAGAGGTCCCATGCCCCTTAACTAGTTTGTTCAATAGTGACATCTTGCAGAACTATAGGACAGTATCACAACCAAGATATTGGCATTGACAAAACCCACTGGTCTTACTCAGATTTCCTTAGTTTTGCATGTACTTGTGTGTGTGTGTGTGTGGTTCTATACAACCTTATGACATGTGTAGCTTCTTGTCTCCACCAGCAACCTCAAGATACAGAACAGTTCCATCAACACAAGGATCTCTTGTTTTGGCCCTTTTTTTAGCCACCCCCACCTTACTCATATGTCCACTTCCCCTGCCTATCCTGAACCTCTGGCAACAACCAATTTCTCCTCTGTTTCTATAATTTCGTCTTTTCAAAAGTGTTATATAAATGGAGTCATATAAATATGAAACATTTTGGTATTGGCTTTTTTCACTCGGCATCATTCTCTGGAGATCCATCCAGCTTGTTGCTTGTATCAACAGTTTGTCCCTTTTATATCGCCGAGTAATAGTCAATGATAGGTATGTACTGCTGCTTGTTTAACCATTCACGTGCTGAAGGACATCTGAATTGTTACCAGTTTAGGGCTATCACGAATAAAGCTGTTATGAACATTTGTGTAGAACTGTGTGAACATAAGTTTTCATTTCTCTGTGATAAATGTCCAAGAGGATGATTGCTGAGTCAAACAGTAGTTACATGCTTAGTTCCATAAGACACTGCCAAACTGTCTTCAGTTTGAAATGCATGAGTGATCCAGTTTTTCTCATGCTTGCCAACATTTATTGCCACCAGGTATTATTTTTAAAATATTGTTCCCTTTAATATCTTTTCTTTTTTACTAAACCACCAGGACACATTTCTCTGACATCGTAAGTCCTTCTAGGACTTGATCAAGGAACCCCAAATGGATAACAAGTGTAATTATTTCAAATTGGCAGCAGAAAGCCTGCACCTCAGGTTACCTTGTCAGAAAGGCTATTTTTATCATTTATAAGAGTTGAAGATTTTCCCTAGAGAGATAGTCCGACTCTTAATAGATTATTTTGCATTTGAGTAGAAAATGTGTTATGTTGTCTAATTACCACTGAGATATAGTCATTACCTATTAGTTAGTTGACATGTGATATATTGTGAACATATAAGATCATTTTTTAAAAGTCAAAATACTTTAAAAATACGATGTTAGTATAATGTCAGCAGGTCATAATAAAATCAAATAGTAAATCTTAAAACATAATAAAACCCCATTCACTAAAATATGGCTTTTCACAATTTACAAAGCACCCTTTTCAAGCATTTCAGGCATATATGTGTATCTGCGTGTATACATTTCACATGTTATCTCAACTATGGTCAATTTTAATGAGTCTGTATTTTCTTTTGGTTAAGTGTTCTTTATCTTTATTTTCTTTCTGTGTTAGATTCTTATAATAGTATCTCTGCCATCTTATTTCATAATTTTTCTTCTTGCTATGATAAAACTTCTCCACTATTCTGATTATCAGTCCAGAATAAAATTTTGTTGTTGAACAAATCACCTATTATAAGAATATCGGGATACAATGACATAACATATTATAGTGGAGGAAATGGCATAAAGCATGTCTTTGAAAGAAGTATTTTGTGACTTTGCCCCTGTTAAAAGTGCCTCAGGTTACCAGCAGCGCCTACCGCCAGCACCTGTGCCCACTCTGGCCCCAGAGTGTAGTGAGTCTTTGAGACTATTCTCCTTTGAAGGAAACCACGGCTTTAATAGGGAGCAGGTTGGAAAGTAAATCAGGATGGGTCTGGATATCCTGATTTTCTCATCCTTGGGTCTGGAATATTTCTTGCTTTTGCAAGTATGCCTTCAAGAATGTTAGGCTTAGCCCCCCCCCCCACGGGAGGCTTCCTGGTCCGGTGGGGAATCCCCCAGGCCCGCTGTGGCCCGCAACCAGCCACAGGGTCCCCTCAAGCCACAGCAGCTGACGCTCCCACCACGCGCGGCCCCTGAACCAACGGAGAGAATTGGATCCGAAATCCCCAGGCCACGGAGATCGGTGACTGGGGGAGACCCATTCCAAACACTTGAGACAAACGTGTGCCACGTGCGCCACGTACTGGGCAAGATAAGAAAAACAGATCCCAGAGATTTCACAGAAAAATCTTACAACCTTGCTGGGTCCAACACCCAGAGAAATCTGAATAAAGGCCCAGACGTCAGCAGCAGAAGATAACTGTCCACGCTCAAAAGATTGAGAATATGGCTCAGTCAAAGGAACAAACCAATAGCTCAAATGAGACACAAGAGCTGAGACAACTCATGCTGAATATACGAACAGAAATGGAAAACCTCTTCAAAAATGAAATCGATAAATTGAGGGAGGACATGAAGAGGACATGGACTGAACATAAAGAAGAAATAGAAAAACTGAAAAAACAAATCGCAGAACTTATGGAAGTGAAGGATAAAGTAGCAAACATAGAAAAAATAATGGATAGCTACAATGATAGATTTAAAGAGACAGAAGATAGAATTAGTGATTTGGAGGATGGAACATCTGAACTCCAAAAACAAACAGAAACTATAGGGAAAAGAATGGAAAAATTTGAACAGGGTATCAGGGAACTCAAGGACAATATGAACCGCACAAATATACGTGTTGTGGGTGTCCCAGAAGGAGAAGAGAAGGGAAAAGGAGGAGAAAAACTAATGGAAGAAATTATCACTGAAAATTTCCCAACTCTTATGAAAGACCTAAAATTACAGATCCAAGAAGTGCAGCGCACCCCAAAGAGATTAGACCCAAATAGGCGTTCTCCAAGACACTTACTAGTTAGAATGTCAGAGGTCAAAGAGAAAGAGAAGATCTTGAAAGCAGCAAGAGAAAAACAATCCGTTACATACAAGGGAAACCCAATAAGACTATGTGTAGATTTCTCAGCAGAAACCATGGAAGCTAGAAGACAGTGGGATGATATATTTAAAATACTAAAAGAGAAAAACTGCCAACCAAGACTCCTATATCCAGCAAAATTATCCTTCAAAAATGAGGGAGAAATTAAAACATTCTCAGACAAAAAGTCACTGAAAGAATTTGTGACCAAGAGACCAGCTCTGCAAGAAATACTAAAGGGAGCACTAGAGTCAGATACAAAAAGACAGAAGAGAGAGATATGGAAAAGAGTGTAGAAAGAAGGAAAATCAGATATGATATATATAATACAAAAGGCAAAATGTTAGAGGAAAATATTATCCAAACAGTAATAACACTAAATGTCAATGGACTGAATTCCCCAATCAAAAGACATAGATTGGCAGAATGGATTAAAAAACAGGATCCTTCTATATGCTGTCTACAGGAAACACATCTTAGACCCAAAGATAAACATAGGTTGAAAGTGAAAGGTTGGGAAAAGATATTTCATGCAAATAACAACCAAAAAAGAGCAGGAGTGGCTATACTAATATCCAACAAATTAGACTTCAAATGTAAAACAGTTAAAAGAGACAAAGAAGGACACTATATACTAATAAAAGGAACAATTAAACAAGAAGACATAACAATCATAAATATTTACGCACCAAACCAGAATGCCCCAAAATATGTGAGGAATACACTGCAAACACTGAAAAGGGAAATAGACTCATATACCATAATAGTTGGAGACTTCAACTCACCACTCTCATCAATGGACAGAACATCTAGACAGAGGATCAACAAAGAAATAGAGAATCTGAATATTACTATAAATGAACTAGACTTAATAGACATTTATAGGACATTACATCCCACAACAGCAGGATACACCTTTTTCTCAAGTGCTCATGGATCATTCTCAAAGATAGACCATATGCTGGGTCACAAAGCAAGTCTTAACAAATTTAAAAAGATTGAAATCTTACACAACACTTTCTCGGACCATAAAGGAATGATGTTGGAAATCAATAATAGGCAGAGTGCCAGAAAATTCACAAATACGTGGAGGCTCAACAACACACTCCTAAACAACGAGTGGGTCAAAGAAGAAATTGCTAGAGAAATTAGCAAATACCTCGAGGCGAATGAAAATGAAAACACAACATATCAAAACTTATGGGACGCAGCAAAGGCAGTGCTAAGAGGGAAATTTATTGCTCTAAATGCCTATATCAGAAAAGAAGAAAAGGCAAAAATTCAGGAATTAACTATCCATTTGGAAGAACTGGAGAAAGAACAGCAAGCTAACCCCAAAGCAAGCAAAAGGAAAGAAATAACAAAGATTAGAGCACAAATAAATGAAATTGAAAACATGAAAACAATAGAGAAAATCAATAAGGCCAGAAGTTGGTTCTATGAGAAAATCAATAAGATTGATGGGCCCTTAGCAAGATTGACAAAAAGAAGAAGAGAGAGGATGCAAATAAATAAGATCAGAAATGGAAGAGGAGACATAACTACTGACCTCACAGAAATAAAGGAGGTAATAACAGGATACTATGAACAACTTTACGCTAATAAATACAACAATTTAGATGAAATGGACGGGTTCCTGGAAAGACATGAACAACCAACTTTGACTCAAGAAGACATAGATGACCTCAACAAACCAATCACAAGTAAAGAAATTGAAGCAATCATTCAAAAGCTTCCTAAAAAGAAAAGTCCAGGACCAGACGGCTTCACATGTGAATTCTATCAAACATTCCAGAAAGAATTAGTACCAACTCTCCTCAAACTCTTCAAAAAAATCGAAGTGGAGGGAAAACTACCTAATTCATTCTATGAAGCCAACATCACCCTCATACCAAAACCAGGCAAAGATATTACAAGAAAAGAAAACTACAGGCCGATCTCTCTAATGAATATAGATGCAAAAATCCTCAATAAAATTCTAGCAAATCGTATCCAACAACACATTAAAAGAATTATTCATCATGACCAAGTAGGATTCATCCCAGGTATGCAAGGATGGTTCAACATAAGAAAATCAATTAATGTAATACACCATATCAACAAATCAAAGCAGAAAAATCACATGATCATCTCAATTGATGCAGAGAAGGCATTTGACAAGATTCAACATCCTTTCCTGTTGAAAACACTTCAAAGGATAGGAATACAAGGGAACTTCCTTAAAATGATAGAGGGAATATATGAAAAACCCACAGCTAATATCATCCTTAATGGGGAAAAATTGAAAACGTTCCCCCTAAGATCAGGAACAAGACAAGGATGTCCACTATCACCACTATTATTCAACATTGTGTTGGAGGTTCTAGCCAGAGCAATTAGACAAGAAAAAGAAATACAAGGCATCAAAATTGGAAAGGAAGAAGTAAAACTATCACTGTTTGCAGACGATATGATAATATACATCGAAAACCCGGAAAAATCCACAACAAAACTACTAGAGCTAATAAATGAGTACAGCAAAGTAGCAGGTTACAAGATCAACATTCAAAAATCTGTAGCATTTCTATACACGAGCAATGAACAAGCAGAGGGGGAAATCAAGAAACGAATCCCATTTACAATTGCAACTAAAAGAATAAAATACCTAGGAATAAATTTAACTAAAGAGACAAAAAACCTATTTAAAGAAAACTACAAAAAACTGCTAAAAGAAATCACAGAAGACCTAAACAGATGGAAGGGCATACCGTGTTCATGGATTGGAAGACTAAATATAGTTAAGATGTCAATCCTACCTAAATTGATTTACAGATTCAATGCAATACCAATCAAAATCCCAACAACTTATTTTTCAGAAATAGAAAAACCAATAAGCAAATTTATCTGGAAGGGCAGGGTGCCCCGAATTGCTAAAAACATCTTGAGGAAAAAAAACGAAGCTGGAGGTCTCGCGCTGCCTGACTTTAAGGCATATTATGAAGCCACAGTGGTCAAAACAGCATGGTATTGGCATAAAGATAGATATATCGACCAATGGAACCGAATAGAGTGCTCAGATATAGACCCTCTCATCTATGGACATTTGATCTTTGATAAGGCAGTCAAGCCAACTCACCTGGGACAGAACAGTCTCTTCAATAAATGGTGCCTAGAGAACTGGATATCCATATGCAAAAGAATGAAAGAAGACCCATCTCTCACACCCTACACAAAACTTAACTCAAAATGGATCAAAGATCTAAACATTAGGTCTAAGACCATAGAACAGTTAGAGGAAAATGTAGGGAGATATCTTATGAATCTTACAATTGGAGGCGGTTGTATGGACCTTACACCTAAAGCAAGAGCACTGAAGAAGGAAATAAATAAATGGGAACTCCTCAAAATTAAACACTTTTGTGCATCAAAGAACTTCATCAAGAAAGTAGAAAGACAGCCTACACAATGGGAATCAATATTTGGAAACGACATATCAGATAAAGGTCTAGTATCCAGAATTTATAATGAGATTGTTCAACTCAACAACAAAAAGATAGCCAACCCAATTACAAAATGGGAAAAAGACTTGAATAGACACCTCTCAGAAGAGGAAATACGGATGGCCAAGAGGCACATGAAGAGATGCTCAATGTCCCTGGCCATTAGAGAAATGCAAATCAAAACCACAATGAGATAACATCTCACACCCACCAGAATGGCCATTATCAACAAAACAGAAAATGACAAGTGCTGGAGAGGATGCGGTGAAAGAGGCACACTTATCCACTGTTGGTGGGAATGTCAAATGGTGCAACCACTGTGGAAAGCAGTTTGGCGGTTCCTCAAAAAGCTGAATATAGAATTGCCATACGACCCAGCAATACCATTGCTGGGAATCTACTCAAAGGAATTAAAGGCAAAAACTCAAACAGACATTTGCACACCAATGTTTATAGCAGCATTATTTACAATTGCAAAGAGATGGAAACAGCCAAAATGTCCATCAACAGACGAGTGGCTAAACAAACTGTGGTATATACATACGATGGAATATTATGCAGCTTTAAGGCAGGATAAACTTATGAAGCATGTAATAACTTGGATGGACCTAGAGAACATTATGCTGAGTGAGTCTAGCCAAAAACTAAAAGACAAATACTGTATGGTCCCAATGATGTGAATCGACACTCGAGAATAAACTTGGAATATGTCATTGGTAACAGAGTTCAGCAGGAGTTAGAAACAGGGTAAGATAATGGGTAATTGGAGCTGATGGAATACAGACTGTGCAATAGGACTAGATACAAAAACTCAAAAATGGACAGCACAATAATACCTAATTGTAAAGTAATCATGTTAAAATACTGAACGAAGCTGCATCCGAGCTATAGGTTCTTGTTTTGTTTTGTTTTGTTTGTTTTGTTCTTATTATTATTACTTTTATTTTTTTTTCTCTATATTAACATTCTATATTTTTTTCTGTTATACTGCTAGTTCTTCTAAACCGATGCAAATGTACTAAGAAACGATGATCATGCATCTATGTGATGATGTTAAGAATTACTGATTGCATATGTAGAATGGTATGATGTCTAAAAAAAAATGGTCAGCACAATACTGCCTAATTGTAATGTAATTATGTTGGAACGCTGAATGAAGCTGCATCTGATCTATAGTTTTTCTTTGTTTTTTTTTTCTTTCTCTTATATATTTTTGTACTTTTTATTTTTATTTGTGTTTTCTCTGTGTTATCACTTTATTTGTTTTTCTGTTGTCGTGCTATTTCTTTCTCTAAATCGATGCATATGTACTGAGAAATGATGACCATACACCTATGTGATGATATTAAGAATTACTAATTGCATATGTAGAATGGATTGATTTCTAATGTTGTGTTAATTTTTTTTAATTAATAAAAAAAAAAAAAAAAGAATGTTAGGCTTAGAAGTAAAAGGACAAACCAAAACAGAAACAGAAAGCAGACTAAAAATATTGATTCTCCCAGCCAGACTGATACTGAAAAGAAAAAAAAAAACACTATTTGCTCACATCAAACATGTGAGTTGGGATATCACCAAAGATTCTGCACACAATAAAGGGATATTATAAACATAATTTTTGCCAAGAAATTCAACATAGGAATGGATAAAAACTGACAACGTGTAAAAGCCTTATGTCTGTTAAAGAAATTGAATTTGTAGTTAAAAATCCAAAGACAACCCAGTTGGTCTCTCTGGCAATTTTGTCAAACATTAAGTAGGAAATAATTTGAAACACTCTCACAAAATAGAAGAGGGAATACTTACAAATTCATATAACAAAGATAGTATAAATCTTAACATGGAAACCTGGCAAGGACATTAAAGGAAAGAAAATTACAGGCTAATATCCCTCATGAACATAAACGCAAAAATCCTTGGCAAAATATTAACAAATCAAATACAGCAACATATAAAGAGAATAGTACATCTTGACCAAATGGGTATATTCCAAGAATGCAAGCTTGTTTTAAACGATAAAATCACTCAGTATAATTAATCTCATTAATAAACTAAAGAGCTAAATTTATTTATTTATTTTGAATGAAAAAAGTATTCTGATAAAACAGCATCTGTTCAATGACTAACATTCTCAGCAAACTAAGACCGGATGGGAAATTTCTTGATTTGACAAAGGATGTTTATAAACAACCTATAGCTAACATTACTATTAATGATGTAGTGAATGTATTCTGCTAAGACTGGGAAAAAGGTAAGGATGTCTGTTCTTACCACTTCTTTTTTTTTTAATTTTTATTTTGAAATATTTTCAAATTTACAGGACATTTATAAAAATAATACAAACCTCATACAGATAACTCCAACACACCTAACCCCCCAGCTACCCAGATCTATCAGCTTTAACACTTTGCCACATTTGCCATACCATTTTATCTTCTCTCTCTCTCTGCCTATCTATCCATTTACTGAACACTTGAGGGTAGGTCGCATACGTCATGCCTCTTTGACACTCAATACTGCCATGCACATTTTCAAATAACAAGGATTTTCACTTATGTAGATAATTCAGTGCGGTTCAAAGTTCAAGAAATCTAATACTGATATAAAGCTTACAGTGTATACTCCATTTTTTCCATATGCTCCAGTGACATTTTGAGCCTTTTGTCTTCCCTTGTTGGGGTCCTGTCCAGGATCACGTATTGCATTTATTTGTCATGGTCTTTTTTGTTGCTTTCTTTTTTTTTTTTTTGTGAGACTATATACATACAACATAACCTTTCCCATCTCAACCACTCCCCAATACACCATTCAGTGGGGTTAATCACATTCAAAGTGTTGTGGTACCCACACCATCTTCCGTACTAAACCTTTCCTAATTTCCCAAACAGAAAACCTACACCCATTGTGCATTACTGTCCATTTCTCCTGCCCACTACTCTCACCCTGGCAACTCTAATTTCTGTTTCCATGAGCTTGAATATTATCTTGCATTTTCTTTGTAGTTACCATGGGGCTTAAATTTAATACCCTAAATCTATAATGATCTGGTTTGCTTTCATACCAATAAACTTCAATCGTATACAAAAATGTCCCTATACCCCTCCACATCGCCACCTTTACGTAGTTCTCATCACAAATTGCATCTTTATACGTTTTGAGCCAAAACCACTGATTTATCATCACTTTCTATGCATTTGCCTTTTAGACCCTATAAGAGATAAAAAATGGAGGTACAAACCAAAAACACAACAGTACTTGGATTAATATTTACCCAAGTTGTTACCCTTCCCATAGAGCTTTATTCTTCCTGAGGCTTTGATCTATTGTCTCTCGTCCTTTTCTTTGAACCTGTAGAACTCTCTTTAGCATCTCTTGCAGGGAGAGTCTAGAGGTGATGAACTCTCGCAGTTTTGCTTATCTGGAAATGTCTTAATATCTACCTCATTTTTTCTTTCTCTTTTTTTTATTAGAGAGATTCAGGGTCTACAGAGCAATCATACATAAAATACAGGATTCCCACACTACCAACACCTTGTGTTGGTGTGGATCATTTGTTACAATTGATGACAGTACATTTTTATAATTGTATCATTCCCCCTCATTTTTGAAAAGAGTTTTTCCAGGTATAGAATTCTTGGTTGGCAAATTTTTACTTTCGGCACTTTAAATATGTCATCCCACACTGCCTTTGACCTCCATGATTTATGATGAGAAATTGGCACTTAAACTTTTTGAGGCCTCCTAGTACACAACATGTTGCTTCATCTCCTGATGCTTTCATAACTCTCTCTTCATCTTTGGCATTCAACAGTTTGATTACAACATGCCACGCTGTGAGTCTATTTAACTTTACCCGGTTTGGAGATCATAGAGCATCTTGAATGTGCATATTCATGTCTTTCTTTAAATTTTGGAAGTTTTCCGCCATGATTTCTTTAAATACTCTCTCTGCCCCTTTCTTCCTTTTGTCCCCTTTTAGAACTCCCCTTATGTGTACATTTGTGCATTTAATGGTGTCCCAGAGGTTCTTCAGGCTCTGTTCACTTTTCTTCATTCTTTCTTCCTTCTGCTTCTCAGATGGAATGATTTCAATGATTTTATCTTCAGGTTCACTGTTTCTTTCTTCTGCCAGCTCCAATCAGCTGTTCAACCCCTCTAGTGAACTTTTAATTTCTGTTACTGTGGTCATCTGCTCTGTTTGGTTGCTTTTCATAATTTCCAACCCTCTATTGATATTTGTGTTCATCTATCATTTTCCTGATTTCCTTTAGTTCTTTGTCCATATTTTCCTTTAACTCTTTGAGCATATTTAGGACCTTTTTTTTTTTAAAGTCTTTTTCTGGAAAGTGCCACATCTGGTCCTTTTTGTTGACGGTTTCTAACGCTTTAATTACCTTTGCCTAGGCCATTGTTTTCTGTTTCTTTATAGTTTGTTTTTTTGCATGGGCAGGCATCAGGAATCGAACCTGGATCTCCAGCAGAGCAGGTAAAAATTCTGCCACTGAGCCACTGTTACACCACCCACTTCTTTATACTTTTATAACTTTTGTTGAAACCTGGATATTTTTATGTTTCAATGTGTGCTCCTGGAATTTAGACTCTGAGGCATCTATTCCTTAAGCTTGTATCCGTCTAGTATGACAGAGCTACCCGTGATAGCCAGGAGCTGCCCAAAACAAAAGAATACAAAACACCTTTTCCAGATGTAACAGATTGTCCTGTGTTGAGTGCTCTCCTTCAGGGCTTATCCATACAGTGAATCTAGAGAATAGCTCCAGGTCAAAGTGTAGTGGCCTCCTTATTCCCTTCTATCCATGTATTTTATCTTGGGAATGTGCATATGGCTTTGGGAATCCCCCATTTACAAAGATACAGATATTCCCTCTTCCTTAGGAAATAGTTTTCTCTGGCCCCGGACACTGCACTGTATGTACTACAGTCAGCAATCCCTTGCTCTAGGCAACCACAACTTGATTGCTTTCCCACAGGAGAGCCCTGTGAGACACCTTCTACATGCAGGGCAAGTTTCTGGGATGACAGCCTGCAATGCACATCTGGTTCAGTCCCTCAGTCCTCTACCAGACAGACTGGGCCAGACATACATCCTCCCAGTGTGTGCATAAGAGCTACTCTGCTCTGCTTGGAACCAGGACAAGGGTGTAAGTTTCCCTGGCAACATGGAAATGACTCCCAGGGATGAACGCTGGGAGTGTGGGCCAGTTCCTTGCCAAGCCAGTGAGTGGTCAAGAGACCTACCAGGGATCCTACTACTTTTTTTTTCCTGTTATTTTTTTAAAAATGCATTTTATCGAGTTATAGTTACATTCCATATAATCATCCAAAGTATACGATCAGTGGTTCAGCGTCCTCATACAGTTGTGAATTTATAATCACAATCGATTTTTGAACATCATCATTACTCCAAAAACAATAAAAATAAAAGTAAAAAAAAAACACCCCAGACTTCCCCTAACCCCCACCTCCCTATCATTTATTTATTTTGGGTGCATTTTATTCATTCATTCATTTAGAGTGCATAGTCCAGGAATCAAACTTGGGTCTCCCGCATTCTACCACTGAACCGCCTGTGCACCTTATTTATTTTTTGTCTTTATTTTCTTACTCATCTGTTCAAACATTGGATACACAGGGTTTTAGCAATCACATGGTCACACTATAAAAGTATCCAGTCATACAATCAATCTTCAAAAATCAAGGCTACTGGATTAGTTTAACTGTTTCAGGCATTTTTCTTTAGCTACTCTAATACCCCCAAAACTGAAAAGGGATATTGATATACTACATAAGAATACTTCCAGAATGACCTCTCAATTCTACTTGAAATCTCTCAGCCACTGAAACTTTATTTCATTTCTCTTCCCTCTTTTAATCAAGAAGTCTTTCTTGATCCCATGATGTCACAGCCAGGCTCACCGCTGGGAGTCATTCCCAGGTTGCAAGGGAAATTTACACCCCTGGAAGTCATGTCCCACAAAGTAGGGAGGGTAGAGTTGTCTTAGAGTGAGAGACCAGGTGCTGGTTTGAAAGGATGTATGGACCCTAGAAAAGCCATGTTTTAATCAAAATCCCATTTTGTAAAGGCAAAATAATCCCTACTCAATACTGTATATTTGAAACTGTAATCATATCATCTCCCTGGAGATGTGATTTAATCACGAGTGGCTGTTAAGCTGGATTAGGGGAGGACATGTCTCCACACATTTGGGTGGGTCCTGATAAGTTTCTGGAGTCCTATAAAAGAGGAAACATTTTAGAGAATGAAAGATTCAGAGAGAGCAGAGAATGCCACAGCACCATGAGGCAGAGGGTCCACGAGCCAAGCAACCTTTGAAGATGAAGAAGGAAAACGCCTCCTGGGGAGCTTCATGAAACCAGAAGCCAGGTGAGAAAGCTAGCAGATGATGCCGTGTTCGCCATGTGCCCTTCCAAATGAGAGAGGAACCCTGACCATGTTCGCCATGTGCCTTCTCACTTGAGAGGAAACCCTTAACTTCATTGGCCTTCTTGAGCCAAGGTATCTTTCCCTGGATGGATGCCTTTGATTGGACATTTCTATAGACTTGTTTTAATTGGGACATTTTCTCAGCCTTAGAACTGTAAACTAGTAACTTATTAAATTCCCCTTTTTAGAAGCCATTCTGTTTCGGGTATATTGTATTCCAGCGGCTAGAAAACTAGAATAGGCCATTTCAGAGCAACAAAAGAGATTCTCTGGGGGTGACTCTTAGGCTTAATTATAAGTAGTCTTAGCTTCTCCTTTGCAGAAATAAGTTTCATAAGGTCAAGCCCCCAAATCAAAGGCTTGGTCTATTAAATTTGTAGTCCTCAATACTTGTGAGACTAACAAATTATCCAGTTGGGGAAGTTTAATATTTTCATATTTTCCCCCAGTACCTCAAGGGGACTTTGCAAATACTTCTTTTTATCTCTGCCCATATTACTCTGAGATCCTAAAACTTTAAAGTTACCTTTTTCTTGATTTGGCATCTGCCCTGTTTTGCAATCCTTTAGCTGCTTTCTGAAGCTTTGAGAAAGATATTTCTGCCAGTTCCAGTTCGTTGTTCAAAGCTTCTGTGGGCTCAGCAGGCAAGAATGCTTGCCTGCCATGCCAGAGGACCCGGGTTCGATTCCTGGTGCCTGCCAATGTTAAAAAAAAAAAAACAAAACACTTCTGTGGGGTGGGGGTGGGGATGGGGGTAGGGGAGACAGAGCCCTGAAGTGTCTCACTCTGCATCTCAGTTCTTGTAGTAGTAATCTGTTCATACCACTTCTGTTCAAAAACATGGCCCTAGTCAACGCAATAAGATACACACACAAAGACCAAAAAGAAAAGAAATTAAGGCATAACAGTTCAGAAAAACATAAAATTGTTTTTATTCACAAGTGACATATTTTATACAAAGAAAATCTAAAGGAATCTCCAAAAGTCTACTAAAGTAAAATGTGAATTCAGCAAGGCCTCAGAATACAAGGTTAACATTAAAAATCATTTTTCTATATTAGCAAAAAAACTGGAAATGAAAATTTAAAATCAACATCAAGTACAGTAATATTAAAGAGCACACAAAAAGTAATGATATGAAAGATCTCTTTATGTATACTAAAATTGCATTCATGAAAAAATAAGGAAGGCCTAAATAAATGGAGAGATATATCATGCTAATTGTTGGGACTTTTCATATTGTAAATTGGTCAGTTTACCCCAAATAGATATATGGATTCAATTCAATCCAAGTAAATCCAAGGAGGTTTTTTAAAATAAAAATCAACACACAGGCATTAAAATTTATGAATATATAAAGGACCTAGAACAGCCAAAGTAATTTAGCAAAAGAAGAACAAAGTAGAAGGACTTACACTACCTGTTTTAAAACCTACCATAAAATCATAGCAATCAAGAAAATGTGGTATCAGCACAAGGATAGATACACAGATTGATGGAACAGAATAAAGAATTCAAGAATAGACCCACATACCAATGTATCAGATTCAAGAGTCAAGAAACCCACACATGCAATTGAATTTTTTCAAAGGTACCAATTCAATTCAATGAGGAAGGGAAATTTGTCTTAATAAATGGTGCTGAATTAACTAGATGCTACAGGGAAAAAAATCAAACCCTCATTCATACCTCAGAATTGTAATCAACAATTAATTTTAGATGATTAGACTTAAGTGCAAAAGTTAAACATGTAATGCTTGTAGAAGTAAATAGAGTATTTTTGTGACCTTGGGTTTGGTGAAAATTCTTAAAACACAAAATGGGCTAACCATGGAAGAAAAACATAAAATTAAGACTTTATGCTTATCAAAAATAGATTTAAAAGCCAGATCACAAAGTGGGAGAAAATATTGTATCTGTACCTTCAACAAAGTACTGGTATTCAGAATATATAAAGAACTTTTACAAATTAATAATAAAGGCACATAGCCCTGTAAAAATGGCAAAAAATGTGGACATTCCCCCAAAGAGGCTATATAAATGATTAATAAACATGCGAAAAGAATGATTAATAAACATATGAAAAGATGCTCAACCACACGGAGATACCATCTCACATACACTAGAAAGGCTCAAATAAAAAGATTGACAACACATTGACAGCAAGTTGAAGTTATTGAGCAATTCAATCATGAGCCCTGAGAATGTAGCTACTCCAGTGAGAAAAACAAGTAAGAAATAAGCAAACATTTATGTATTTCAGGTAATGATTATGCTAAGAAAGATAAAGCCTCCTATGGGGATAGAGGGTGATAGAGGAGTGGTCAGGGCAGGTCTTTCTGAGGAGGTGACATTTGAGCAGAGACGCACATGAGGTGAGGGAGGGAGCCATGTGGATGTCTGAGTGAAGAGTATTCCAACTAGAGGAATAGTAAGTACAAAGGCCCTGAGGCTTGCTGTGATGTAATGACTGGAGCAGAAAGGGTGAGCCAGGAGAGAAACAGAGAGAACAGAAAAGGTCAGAGGCACAGCCAAGACCAGATCAGGTGAACCAAATAGGCTTTTGCTTTTATGAGAGACAGGAAAGCACTGGGGAATTTTGAGCAGGAGTGACAGGATCACTTTGCATACTGTTTGGGAAATATTCCCTACTGTCGATAGGGATACTAGCTGGGAGGCTATGGCAAGGAGGCCTAGGAGATGGGTATGGCTTAGACCAGTATGGTGACAAAGGAAGGAGTGTGCAGTAAGATTCTAAATATACTATGTAGGTAGAGCCATTCAGAGCTGATGGATTGGGTGTGGGATGTTGAGACACAGAGGAGGGGAAGATGACTTCCAGTTGTTCTGAGCAACTGGAAAAGACTGAAGTAGAAGCAAGTTGGGAGAGGCATTTAGTAATTTAATTTTGGACATGTTAAGTTCAAAAAACCTGTCAGATTCACAAGTGGAGTTATCAAGAAGATATGATTCTGGGGTTCAGGACAAATGTTGGGGATGGATCTTTGCACTGGGGAGTCAGTGACTTCAATTAACAAAAGATCCCCACAAATCTCTATTTCTACATTGGATTTTTCTCCAAAGTGTCAGCTTTATATACAATTGACTATTAGACTTCTCAACTTGAATGTTCAGGTACCTCAAACCTAGTAGTTCCCCAAATTAATCCACTATTTTTCACAAATGCTCCAATGTATTCTTCGTATCTGAAAACGGCACAAGACCCAGTTGTCCAAGCAAGAAATGAGTGCTTTATTTTTGTCTCCTTTCTTTCCCTCTCCATTTTAAAGTGAGAATAAAAATAAAACACTTCAAAATGGAATCTCTTTTTACAATTTGCTTGAACGTGTCTGTGAATTGGGAATAAACCAATAAAACTAAGTTATAAGGCACTTACGGAATATATTACTCGAGAGTACTATTATCTAACTTCTAAAAGAAAAAGCTTCTACTGTAAAAAACCCAGAAATGTTAGCACTGGAACAGACCTGAGATATCATTGAGATTTTCCCCCTTTATTTTAAATGACAACTGAGGTCCAGAGGAAGCATATGACTTGCCCAACATCACACATCCAGTAGTAACAGAGTCAGAACTAGAACGTGGGTCCTCTACAGCATAAGAAATCAGAGACCCAGATTTTCACATGGACTTGTAGCAATAAGCTCTTTTCCACTGGGGTTGTCCAGCTACCGTGATGCTGGAGTTGCTGGAGCTGCTCTGGGGAGAGGATAAGTAAAGCGAGAGGAATCTTCATGTGTTTTATGGAGAAAGCCTACCTGAAAGAGAAACTCACCGTAGTGGAAAGTATAGGCCAGAGATGGTGAGGCCCGTACCTGAATGTATCATTTGAGCCTCCCAATAAGCTGTACTTGATGTTGATACCACATCTTGAACTTTTCACTTAGCTTTGGTAGATTTTTGTTGTCGTTTAGTCAGTTTGTATTGCGTTTTCTGTCATTTGCAAAAGATTTCTGAATATGCCAAGCTTCTTCTCTACTTGGCATGAAGACCAATAGTATTCAACCACAGAGCTTTATTTTGACCAAAAAGATTGTAGAACATTCATCAGGACTGGGTTTGGGAGGCGATAACTAAAAAGCACATGAGGAATTTCTCATTTTGTTCATTTTCCCCCTAGAAACTTTAATTTCTAAGTTATTGACATAATTACTTCTCTGATTTCACCACTGCATGCTTGGACAGGTAAACTATTTCAAAGAATATGTTAAAACTGTGTTATGCTGGTAGAAAAAAATGTATATATGAGAATAGCTTGCCTAAGATTGAATAGTTTTATGTACTTTGCCTTTATGTGCAGCAACTGCTTTCTGTACCATAGCAACTTTGTATTCTCACAATTATTTTACAGATGAAATAGACAGAGAGGTTATGCCACTTGCTCAATCACTCAGCAAGTATTAAGTATTAGGATCTGAATTCAAGTCTATATTCCTTCCTACCTTTATGCTAAAAGTACTTATATCCGTACCAAACTCTGTCCTGATAAATTTCCTAGAAATTTTAGAACACATTACTTTTGATTGAAATATTAGTTTTTTTAAAGTTATTAAAGTCCATACTTCATTTAGATTTTCTGAGGTTTTACCTAATTCCTTTTTTAATTATTATTAGAGAAGTTGTAGGTTTATGGAAAAAAATCATGCATAAAATAGAGTACACCTATACCATCTTATTAACACCTTGCATTAGTGTGGGGCATTTGTTACAATGCATGAAGAACACTTTTATAATTTTATGATTACCTATAGTCCATCATTTGCAATAGCATTGTTATACAGTCCCATGTGTTTTTAAAATTTTTATTCTAGTAATATACAACCTCAAATCTCCCCTATTAACTAAATTCAAATATACGTCGTTAAAATCATGGACTGTTAATTACGTTCACAATATTGTACTACCATCACCATCATCCGTTATCAAAACTTTACCGTAAGTCCAACAGAAACGCGACAATTTAAGCATTAACTCCCCATTCCCTATTCTCACCCCATAACCAGGTAACCTATAATCTAGATTTTAACTCTTATGAATTTGCTTATTCTAATTATTCCATATCAGTGAGATCATGTAATACCTATCCTTTTGTGTCTGGTTTATTTCACTTTAACATGATGTTTTCAAAGTTCATCCATGTTGTCATAAGACCAGACTTCGTTCCTTTTCAATGCAGAATAATATTCCATCTACATTTTCTTTATCCACTCATCGGCTGATGGACACTTGGTTTGCTTCCACCTTTTGGCAATTGTGACTAACGTCACTATGATCAGTGCTCAATTATCTTTTGAGTCCCAACTTTCAAATCTTTTGGGTATATACCTAGAAATGGGATTGCTGGGTAAGATGCTAGGTTTTAAACTGCTTCTATTAAAAGTCTATGATGGGGCGGGCCGTGGTGGCTCAGCAGGCAGAGTTCTCAGCTGCCATGCCAGAGACCCAGGTTCGATTCCTGGTGCCTGCCCATGTAAAAAATAAATAAATAAATAAAAATAAAAGGCTGCGATGAAAGGCTAATGCAGTCACAGTATAAAAACTGTATTATTCAACATATACACCACAGATGGCCTAAGTTCTTTGTTCAGAAAGTCCTTCTCTCTCCTCCTCCCAAATATCTGTATCCACATTTTTGAAGTACACCATATAAAAAATGTGTAAAGTGCACTAATCTTAAATGTACAACTCAGTGTTGTTTAAAAATGTCTATTTGCCTGAATTATCATCCAGATTAAGATACAGAGCACATCTAACATCCTAGAAATTTCCTTTATGTCCCTTTCCAGCCAGTTCCTGCCCATCTCTACTAGAGGCAACCACTAGTGGGACCTCATTAACTGCTACTTAGTTTCATCTGCTCTTGAATTTAAAAATGGAATCATATGGTATGCATTTCCTTATCTGGCTTCTTTCACTCAACATGACATCTGTGATTCTTGTTGTAACAGTTCTTTTTTATTGTTTCATATTCCGTTGCTCTTAACGCATCTTTCATATTTAGCTTGCAATGCCTCATTTCATATGTTAGAGTAATAAGGGCCCTTAGGGATTTTCTAGCCTATTTCAGCCTCCACGTTAATGAGAAAACACCACAGCCCAAGTGTATCTATTCCACCCAAGACTGTCCATCAAGGTCTCCTCACTTCCAGTCCAGGCCTCAACAATCCCCTTCTGACATTAAGTATCTCTTGACACACATTTTCAGAAGTATTTGCAGGGAATGTTAAATATTTACACAAAAGCATCATGGAGAGGAGAGAGCAGCTGGTAGGACTAAGTGGCTTGTCTCCAGGGAAAGAGGGGAGCTATAACCTTAATGGAAAGCTCCTTAGTTTAGGCCTACAATTTCTGGCACCAAACAGGACTTCTGAAAATCCTGCAATGAAGCAGTGTATTTAGTTTTGAAAAGGGGAGTGCTTTGAAAGAAATGCCCTTCCCCCACTTTAAGCACTACAAAGAATACTTCTAGGTCTTTGCTTTGCACGGTTTTGTGCCCCAGAGAACTCTTCCATCAACTCCTCAGAGACACAGTCTAATCCACAATACAGCCTGGATTTCTTTTGGTAAATTTTGTGACAGGTAATAGCTTAGAAAGGGAAGCCCACTTCCCTTCTCCCTGCACTCTGAATGGAAAGGCTCACAAGCAGCCTCAGAGATGAGCCTGGTGGTAGGGGCTGAAGAAATTTGGGACCAGAAGGAACACTTAATAATCCAGCAGACTTCATGGGCAGGAAACCAGACTTTAGATAAGAGACAGGCTAAGAAACAGTCAGTGGTGTTTTAAGTGAGGGTTGGTGAGTATGGGTTTCATCACAGCTACTCCCATCAAGAAGAAAACATTTTTGCTATTCTCAATGATTATAACTATTCTAAAAACCCTGAGTTCTCAGCTGTGTTCAGAGAGTAAAACTCATGAAAGCTGTGGTGCTTACCAGGACTATTACCTGGTTTTAGTAAAAGAGAACATAAATATGGCACATAGGATTAAAAGCAAGTGTTGTATGAGACTTCAGTTGACTTGACTGTAATTTAGGGACCAAAAATGATCTAAGTGCTTGTGATTCACTGTGGCCAGCTAACAGGTGCTTTTTAGAAATGCAGATACATGGGCCCCACTCAGATCGATTGAGCCAGAATAAACTTAATCAGACCTCCATGGAATTGGTATGCACTTAAGCACAGCCCTAAGATCATTCAGATAAAGAGGTCAGAGCTCTGAGAAAAATGAGTTGCTCAGATGAAGTTAGTTATTACAGAAGGGTGCAGGGGGTGAGGGAGATATGGGAATCAAAAGATATGGATTGAAAAACAGCTCTGTTCAACTTGCTGATTCACAGTCTAGTGTCTCCAGCTTAGATGAGCGTGTACACAGCATACAAAGTACCTTAATATTCACCATGTCCCATGTCACCAGTGACCTAGCCCAGCAACAGCTTGGAGTAAGAGAAGAATTCATTTCCAGTGGCACGATGGTCATTTCAGTCACACTCCAAGAACCCAGGTGTGGAGAGCAACTGCAGGAGACAGGCATCTCTTTGTCTTCATCACTATGCTCCTTTTTAAAAATGTCTGAGGACTGCAATGATGAAGAAATAATTTTGTGGATCATCTGGGCTAATCAAAAAGAAATCCACAACAAAACATAAAACCCTACGACCATCCCTAAATTCTTTTAGTTGTAGAACTCGTACACAATTCAAGAGATTTCACAGTACTAATTCCATTCTTTTATTTCCTCATTTCAGTTCATCTGCCTTTTTATAACTTGATTTACATAAGCAAATTGCAAATGAAAAACAGGCATTCTTTAATCCTCCAAAAAGCACCTATGAAATATAGTACAAACCCTAGTATTTAAACATAAACAGGTTTACCCGAAGCAGCTTTATTGCAATCTCTTAAAATTAGCATGACAGTTTAAATATTTATTTCTGTAAAAGTCTTCATAATCTACAATATAGTTATCTCAGAAGCAGTTTAGAGTTTTAACCAATTGAACAAAACAAACACAACTTCAACACAAAGTTATGACAATTATCTGAAACTTAAATTATTTACAATTAAATACTTATGGTACTGATTCACAGACCTTAGTTCATGATTTATTTATGAGTTTTACAGAAAAGGTAAGCAGTATGTTGATTATTCCCCAGTTAAAATTTGGAGTGAACAGCCTTTTGGAAGAAAGTCTGTCAATATGTTTACTGGAAACCAGGAGAAAAGTAAAACAAAACATTTGACTGGCAAATGCAAAGTACACAGCAGCAATCAGAGTATGCAGGGACCACAAAAAAAAAAGCTGACAGAACTCTTGGTATATATAGAAGAAAAATTATTTTCCCTCTTCAGGAGAAAAAGAAAAACACTCCCAACTATTATATATGTGAACTCAGGTGATAGTACCCTTTTCCCTACAGAGTTATCTTTAAACTTAATGCCTGAATCAACAAATTTAAACAAACCAACAACAATAAAGAAAAAAAAAAGGAGGAAAGTATGTTTTATAACAGCCATGGGTTTTATTTAGATGTGAAAGCTTGGGGGAGGGTTAACAAATAATTAGCTATTCCCATTGCAAAAAAATTAGCTATTCCCATTGCAAAAGAAACATCATAGATAAGGTGCTAGAAATTCAAGATTATCCTCCAAGCACTTCAATAGATTCAAGTGATTTTATGTACATAATAGAGATGAATAGAGATGACTTAAAAAATTAACAAGAGAAACTTTTTCAAGTGAAGTAGCAAATTTCAGTGAATCAGGTCCCAAGTAAGCCTTTAGAAGAACAAAATTTACAGTAAACATTTTAAACTCTGGAATGCAGGTATAATACAATTACCAGTATATTTCATTTACAAATCTGCTTAGACAGTAGTTCTCCAGAGTAAGAATCAAAAAATGTACAAGCCAGTTCACAATGACTTTAGTTACAGTGTTATTAAAATACATTGTTAATCATAAAAATACTTTACTATGTACATGTACACTGTATAAACTCTAAATTTACCTATGGAAGAAAGCCTCTAAGTCAATTTCTGGCCCACTGGCCCAGGAAATAGTGCAGTTCTATTATTTGGTCTTCATACCACACACATGGGCTGAAAGTCACAGTCCTGTAGTTAGTTCTTCAATAAAACAGTAACTTATTTTCCTTTTAGCAGAATGTCTAGTTGGAAGACTCACTTTTACTTCCACTATATTTTACTTTCCTAAGTGCTGATCCTAGTAACTCTGGACACTCACATAATTCATTTGCAATTTGGTTACACTTCAAGATAAGGCTATAGTTCATTTCATCAGTTATTATACTATCTTGCTTATAGTCAGGATGGTTTGCGATAAACTCCCTCATCCATCTGGCAACTGTCATTAGTTCTCCTGAAAAAAAAAAAAAACAAAAAATTTAGGGTAACATAAGTTAACCGAAGTCCTTTTTAAGGTGACATTTTGAACAACCCACGACTTTTTAGTGGAGCCATGGCAGAGAATGGGAATAACGTGTTTCACAGTGTTTAAAGAATTACTCCTGGGGAAGAAGTTCAGGATTCAAGCAGGCTATTAGAACATATATATCCAGGAGTGATGGCACCTGATTAGATGCTACCTCATGCCAACACTGCCAGCAACTAAGAGGAGGAACCAGACAATAGTGTATGAGACTTTATCATTTAACTTGTATGGTCAGTTTATTTGAACACTACAATTACATGGAATCACGAACAGGGAGTGAGATCTTGATATTTTGTACAGGGTTGGTGTGATGCCCCAGTACCTCCCAGAGTAATCTGTGCAGAAGATTAAAAAGTATTTGCAAAGCCCCCTTGAGGTCCTGGGGAAAATGTGGAAATATTAAACCTACCCACCTGGGGAAGACCTGATATTCTTGCAAGCACTGGGGTCTACCAATGTAATAGGCCATTATTCATAAGGGCCTTGCCCTTATGAAACTTATTCCTGCAAAGGAGAAGCTAAGCCTACTTATAATGTTGCCCAGGAGTCATCCCCAGAGAACTCACTGCTCCTCCCTCTGCATGGTACTCCCAGTGGTGTAAACCTCTCTGGCAATGTGGGTTATGACATCTGGGGATGAGCCTGTCTCTGGCATTGTGGGACTGAGAAAGACTTCTTAACCAAAAGGGAGAAGAGAAATGAAACAAAGTTCCAGTGGCTGAGAGATTTCAAAAAGAGTTGAGAGGTAATTCTATATGTAGTCTCATGCAGTACATACATATCCTTTTTTCAGTTTATGGTGTTTTGGCATAGCTAGACGGAAGTGCCTGAAACCAATGAACCATAATCTTGTAGCCTTGATTTTTGAAAATGATTGTATAACTATATAGCATTTACAATGTAGCTGTGTGACTGTGAAAATCCTGTGGCTGACCTTCCCTTCATCCAATGTACAGACAGATGAGTAAGAATAAAGACAAAAAATAGGTAAACAATAAAAAAAAAATAGGGCTACAGTATGATTTGAGTGTTTTTCACTTAGATTTTTATTTTTAATCTTATTTTTTTCATGTATTGAAAATGTCTGAAAATTAATTATAATGATGGATTCATCACTCTATGATAACACTGTGAATCACTGAATGTATATTCTGGATGATTATATGGCATGTGACTATAACTCAATAAAACTGCATTAAGATATTGGGGAAGATGGCGGGATAGGAAAGGTTGAGTTCACCCCTGCTCCAAGGAACAGCTAGAGAAGGGATGAGAAGGGGACTGGGACAGCAATTCCAGGGTGTAGGTGACATGGGAGTATCTTCTACACTACACAGGGAAGCCCTGGTTGCTAAAGCAGAAGAACTGAGACGCAGAGAACCAGAGACTATCTAGCTAGTGCAAACAGCCTAGTGTATCCATTTCTAGACAGAGGCCCAAAGACCTCAGGAGTGCAGACAGGGAGATGGGAGACTGGGACAAGGAAGCAAGCAAAGCCGGGTTCCTTCACATGCACCACCCCCACCCAGTGACCTGTGACTCCTCCCACACCCATGCACCTGAACCCTATCACCTGACCTTCTGTGTTCAAGCACTCAAGCCCAACCTCCTCCCATCCCCCGCACCTGCATCTCCACCCCACTCCCCGGCTCCATACAGTGTATGCGCACAGTCTCACCCCGCCCTTCAGGAGACTTGCATATCCACACCCAGTCCATCGACCCCCATCTGTCCCTCCCTGCCCCCTGCAGGTGGTTGCCTGTGCATCCAGGCTACAGCTGTTCACCTTCATACCCAGGCCATACCTGCCCCCAGCCCATGTAGTCATGCAACCCTACCCCGGTCCCCGAGCTCTGCACATGTATACATCAATGTAAGGACTTCCCAGATACTTATATGTGCACGGTGCAACCAAGCAACAACCCCCAGCTATGGGTGCTGACCTGCGTATCCAGGTCACACCTGCCCTGGCCCAAGCAGGTGCAACCCCAGCCCACTGCCTCTGAGCTCTGTGCGTGTGCACACCAGGGCTCAGCCCCTAGATCCACGCACACCAGGGCACTCATAGACCCACACGTGCTCACAGCCACATCCTCCTTTCCTGGTGGCCACACATCCACGCACTGACCTCTTGACCCCTGCACCCCAAACCACTGCCCCACACACAGGCACAGCCTTGCTCCACCCCCCAGCACAAGCGCCCTGCTCCCACCAATGGCAGATACTCACATGTGTATCTGTGCTATATAGCACCCCCTGCTCACATGTGCACCACTGCCCCAACCCCCTCTATCCCACACCTACACACCTGCTCCAGGATCCCCCTCACCCAACATCATCCACCTCTGACCCACGTCCTACAAACCCCACAACCTGTGCCCTGCCCCTACACACTCGCACACCTGCATCCCAGGCCCCTGAGCTCCTCCACCTGTGCAAGGACACACCTGTGCCCTGCCCTCTCTGTGCTCCAACCTCTGTGCCCCATACTCCACACCCTGATACCAAAGACCCCATGGTCCACACACCCACCCACATGCTACCTGTGTACCAACCCCCATCATCTCAGCCCCACCATCTGCCTCCTGCTGCACCCCACCTGTGTCTCCCACAAAATGCCCTGCTCCTGTGCTCCAAGGCCTGTCTGAGCTGCACCCCACTCCCATGAACCCCACACTGTACCTCCACAGCCCTGTACCCCAGGCTCACAGGTGCCAGTGTGGTGTTCCTGACTTGTGCCTATACCTGCACTGCAACCCATCACTGCACTATTGTGCCTGCATCCTGCTCCACATCCATCCTACAAATACAAAGTTTCAGTCTACTGAAGTAAGTAAAAACCCTAGTAAGATATTTACATGCCTCGAAGGCAGAGAAGGTCACTACGCATATCATGATGCTGACAGATACAGCCCAGCCTAATGACCAAATTAAAACACTGGAGGAGACAAAGACTTTGGAACAACTAATAAAATATGCTCATATAACAATACTAAATAAAATCCAGGGGATAGCTAATGACATAAAGGAGATCAAAAAGACCAGACGAGTGTAAAGAAGAATTTGAAAAAAACAGGACAGCAGATATCACAGAGATTAACAATGCAGCAGACCAAATAAAAAACATACGAGAGACACACAACAGCAGATTTGAAAAAGCAGAAGAAAGAATAAGTGAACTAGAGGACAGGGCAAATGATTTTGAACACACAAAAGAGCCAATAAAAAAAAAAAGGAAAAATTTGAATTGGAACTCGGGAAATGATAGATAAAACAAAGTGCACAAATATAAGAATCGTCAGTGTCCAAGAAGGAGAAGAATAAGGGGCGAGGAAGAGGAGTTGAGGATATAATGTGGGAAAATTTCTCAACTCTTATAAAGGACAAAAATATGCAAATCAAAGAAGTCCAATGAACTCCAAATAGAATAATCCAAACAGACCTTCCCCAAGACACACCTAATCAGTCTGTTAAATGTTGAAGAAAAGTAGAAATCCTGAAGGTGGCAAGAGAAAAACAATCTACTACATACAAGGGAAACCACATAAGACTGAGTTTGGACTACTCAATTGACACTATGGAGGTGAGAAGGCAGTGGCATGATATGCTATAAGGTTCTGGAAGAGAAAGACTTCCAGCTAAGAATTCTGTACCCAGCCAAATTGTCCTTCAATACTGAGGGGAAGATTAAAATTTCCACAGACAAATGCTGAAACAATTTGTCAACAAGAGACTGGCCTAACAAGAAATACTAAAGGGAGCTCTGCTGGTGAAAAAAAAAAGACAGGAGAGAGAAGTCTGGAGGAGGGCACAGAATTGAAGAGTTCCATTAAGGTTAACTTAAAGGATAAAAAGAGAAAGAAGGAAAAGAATATGTAGATCTGACAAATGCAAAGACTAAGATGGTGGATTCAAGAAATGCTTTTACAGTAATAGCTTTGAATGTTAACAGACTAAACTTACCACTTAAAAGATACAGATAGGCAGAATGGATTAAAAAATACAATCCAGTTATATGCTACTATAAGGGACTCATCTTAAAAATGATACAAATAGAATGAAAGTTAAAGAATGGAAAAAGATGTTTCACACAAGCTGTAACCAAAATCAAAACAAAAAAAAAAGTAGCTATACTAATATATGTTTATGCTCCCAATCAAGGAGCTCTAAAACATGAGGCATTGGCAAAATCAAAGGGAGTGATTGACCTTTCTTTCTTTTTTGGACCATCCCTGTTGACAAGAATACTGACTAAAAGATGCAGCAGGCTTTGAATTCCTCTCTGACTTTTAAAAGAGAGGTTGATGATAGATAGGCCTGTTGCTGTTAGCTCAAAGTCATTACTAGATACATAATAGTAACTAGACTAAAATGGAGAATGCTATTGGATTATCTAGGGCCATTTGTCCCTGTACAGGATGATTCCAGACTGCTGTGCTTTTCTCAGTTAATTTTTTATAGATTTTTTCTTTCTGTTCTTAAGATCAAGCTGTCACTTTTCACAATTGCCAATGTGTTTCCCTGAATATTCAGTGCACTCCCAAATTCTTTTGTGAGCTGTTAATCTTTTTTTAAAGATGTTTTATTAAACCAAAACAACATGTAACATGAACATTCTTAACATACAAACATTCTATGCATGGTGTACAATCAATGGCTCACAATATCATCACATAGTAGTATATTCACCATGATCATTTTTTAGAACATTTGCATCACTCCAGAAAAATAAAAAAAACCTCACATACCATACCCCTTACCCTTCCCTCTCACTGACCACTAGTATTTCTACCTACTCAATATATTTTAACCTTTGTTCCCCCTATTTTTTCTATACCCCTCACCACTCCTTTTCATTGTTCACTGGTATTTTAATCTACTCAATTTATTTTAACATTTATTCCTATTATTTATTTATTTTTAATCCATATTTTTTACTCATCTGTCAATATTGTAGATAAAAGGAGCATCAGACACAAGGTTTTCACAATTACAAAGTCATACTGTGAAAGCTGTATCATAATACATTCATCTTCAAGAAACATGGCTGTTGGAACACAGCTCTAACAGTTTCAGGCACTTCCCTCTAGCTTCTCTAATTTTACACCCTAAACTAAAAATGGGAAATCTATAAAATGCGTAAAAATAACCTTCAGGATAACCTCTCAACTCTGTTTGAAATCTCTCAGCCACTGACACTTTGTCTCATTTCTCTCTTCCCCCTTTCGACTGAGACGGTTTTCTCAGTTCCTTGATGTAGAGTCCCAGCTCATCCCAGAATTTCTGTCCAGCATTTCCAGGGAGGTTTACATCCCTGGGAGTCATGTCCCATGTAGAGAGGGGGAGGGCAGTGGGTCTGTTTGCTGTGTAGGCCGCCACATCTGAGCAACAAAAGAGGTTCTCTGGGGGTGACTCTAAAGTCTAATTTTTTTTTAACTTTTTTTATTAATTAAAAAAAAATTAAACAAAACATTAAGATATCATTCCATTCTACATATACAATCAGTAATTCTTAATATCCTCACATAGTTGCATATTCATCATTTCTTAGAACATTTGTATCAATTTAGAAAAAGAAATAAAAAGACAACAGAAAAAGAAATAAAACAATAACAGAGAAAAAAAAGATTATACATACTATACCCCTTACCCCTCGCTTTCATTTACCACTAGCATTTCAAACTAAATTTATTTTAACATTTGTTCCCCCTATTAATTTTTATTCCATATGTTCTACTCTTCTGTTGATATAGTAGCTAAAAGGAGCATCAGACACAGGTTTTCACATTCGCAGAGTCTCATTGTGAAAGCTATATCATTGTTCAATCATCATCAAGAAACATGGCTACTGGAACACAGCTCTACATTATCAGGCAGTTCCCTCCAGCCTCTCTACTACATCTTGAACAACAAGGTGATATCTACTTAATGCATAAGAATAACCTCCAGGATAACCTCTCAACACTGTTTGGAATCTCTCAGCCATTGACACTTAGTCTCATTTCACTCTTCTCCCTTTGGTCGAGAAGGTTCTTTCAATCCCTTGATGTTAATTCTCAGCTCATTCTAGAGTTTTTCTCAGTCCCTTGATGCTGAGTCTCAGCTCATTCCAGGATCTCTGTCCCACGTTGCCAGGAAGGTCCACACCCCTGGGAGTCATGTCCCACGCAGAGAGGGGGAGGGTGGTGAGACTGCTCGTCATGTTGGCTGGAGAGAGAGGTCACATCTGAGCAACAAAAGAGGCTCTCTTGGGGGTGACTCAGACCTAAATTTTAAGTAGACTTGACCTATCCTTTGTGGGGTTAAGTTTCATATGAACAAACCCCAAGACTGAGGGCTCAACCTATAGCTTTGATTGTCCACACTGCTTGTGAGAATATCAAGAATTCAACTTGGGGAAGTTGAATTTCTCCCCACTCTCACCATTCCCCAAAGGGGGCTTGCAAATACTTTTCCAGTCACTGATCAAATCACTCTGGGATTCATCGGGGCATCACTCTGGACAAACCAACAAAATCTCATGTCCTACCTGAGATTCCAAGTACTTATGACGTTCAATCAAACTATCTACATGAGTTATATTAGGAAATGCTCTAGTCAAAATATAAATTTTGTAACAAACATTTTTTGCTTTAGTCTCACACAGAAGGTGACATTTTAAAGTATTAATTATCATCTATTTTCAGCACCCTGCAGTAATGACATTCCTTTGTTCTTCCTCATGCCAAAACATTTTTAAAATTTGTACATTGTACATTTTACTATTATTATACACTCTAGGCATTCCTAGATTATACCATCTCGATATTTACCATCTATCTTTCTTTCTGATTTTATTTATGTCCCCAGCCCTCCTCCATCATTCTCACATGCAGCTTCATTCAGTGCTTTAACATAATTACATTACAGTAAGGTAGTATTGTGCTGTCCATATCTGAGTTTTTATATTCAGTCCTGTTGCACAATCTGTATCCCTTCAGCTCCAATTACCCAATATCTCACCCTATTTCTATCTCCTGATGGTCTCTGTTACCAAGGAAATATTCCAAGTTTATTCACTAACATCAGTTCATATCAGTGAGACCATACAGTATTTGTCCTTTTGTTTCTGGCTAATCACACTCAGCATAATGTCCTTAAGGTCCATTCATGTTGTTACATACTTCATAACTTTATTCTGTCTTATAGCTGCATAATATTCCATCTTATGTAAATGCCACAGTTTGTTTAATCAACTGTCTGTTGATGGACATTTTGGCTGTTTCCATCTCTTGGTAATTGTTGATAATGCTGCTATAAAAATTGGTGTGTAAATGCCCATTTGTGTCCTTGGCCTTGTGTCCTTTGAGTAGAGACAGCATATAGATGGGTCCTGTTTTTCAATCCATTCTGCCAGACTATGTCTTTTGATTGGAGAGTTTAATCCATTAACATTCAGTGTTATTACTGCATGGGTAGTACTTTCTTCTACTATTTTGCCTTCTGGATTTTATATGTCATATCTAATTTTCCTTCTTTTTACCTTTACTCATAGTCTTCCTTTCTACACTCTTCTCCACACCTCTCTCTTCTGTGTTCGTATCTGTCTGTAGTGCTCCCTTTAGTATTTCTTGCAGAGCTGGTCTCTTGGTCACAAATTCTCTCAGTGATTTTTTTCTCTGAAAATGTTTTAATTTCTCCCTCATTTCTGAAGGACAATTTTGCTGGATATAGAATTCTTGGTTGGCAGTTTTTCTCTTTTAATAATGTAAATATATTATCCCACTGTCTTCTCGCCTCCATGGTTTCTGCTGAGAGATCTGCACATAGTCTTATTGAGCTTCCCTTGTATGTGATGGATTGCTTTTCTCTTGCTGCTCTCAAGATCCTCTCTTTCTCTTTGACCTCTGACATTCTGATTATTAAATGTCTTGGAGTATGTCTATTTGGATCTATTCTCTTTGGGGTATGCTGTACTTCTTGGATCTGTAATTTTAAGTCTTTCATAAGAGTTGGGAAATTTTCAGTGATAATTTCCTCCATTAGTTTTTCTCCTCCTTTTCCCTTCTCTTCTTCTTCTGGGACACCCACAACACGTATATTCATGCGGTTCATATTGTCTTTCAATTCCCTGAGTCCCTGCTCATATTTTTCCATTTTTTTCCCTATAGTTTCTGTTTCTTGTTGGATTTCAGATGTTTCGTCCTCCAGTTTTGAAATCCTATGTTCTGTCTCTCGAAATCTACCATTGTAGATTTCCATTGTTTTTTTCATCTCTTCTACTGGGTCTTTCATTCCCATAAGTTCTGTGATTTGTTTTTTCAGACTTTCAGTTTCTTCTTTTTGTTCTTTCCTTGCCTTCTTTATATCCTCCCTCAATTCATTGATTTGGTTTTTGATGAGGTTTTCCATGTCTGTCCGTACATTCTGAATTAATTGTTTCAGCTCCTGTATGTCATTTGAATTGTTAGTTTGTTCCTTTGACTGGGTCATATCTTCAATTTTCCTAGTGTGATTTGTTATTTTTTGCTGGCATCTAGGCATTTAGTTATCTTAATTAGTTTATTCTGGAGATTGCTTTCACTTCTTTTATCTAGGGTTTTCTTGCTGGATGAATTTGTTATCTATCTGTTCTTTGACATTCCGTTCAGCTTTATCTGGACCTTTAGCTTAAGTTTTGTTTAAAAGAGGAAAATTTTTCAGTTCTTGCTTTCTTGTTTCTTGCCCTGCTTGTGTGGTGCCTTCCCGCCCCCCACACACTTAAGAGGGTCTACTTAGATATTATAGACCCCAGCCAGATTTTCTCAGACCAAACTGGCCTCCTATCAGGAGGAAGGAGTCACCTGCGTTGGTTTTTCCTGAGGGTGAGACCCAGCAGGGTGAAAGACTTTCCTGTGAAGTCTCTGGACTCTGTTTTTCTTATCCTGCCCAGTATGTGGCACTTGTCTGACTGCAAGTCCCACCAGTATAAGATGATGTGGTACCTTTAACTTCAGTAGACTCTCCCAGCTGGGGGCTTGTCAGAGTCAGAGGAGAGGTTGTAGGCTGGTTTTAATGGCTTCAAATTACCAGGCCCTGGGGTCTGAATTCCTTGAGGGAGGGATTCCACCTGAGTTGGGTTCCACCCCTCCCCTGGGGAAGGCACAGGCTCCAGATAAGCCCCCAAAAGAGCTCACTTCTGCTTATGCCTGGGGCAGTTGCAGCCTGAAAAGTCCTGCCGCTGTATCCAGAGGCAGTCAAGCCTTTGTAGATACACAGTCACAAAAACCTCTGTTTCCTTCTTTTTTTCCCCCCCTTTTTCTGTCAGTCCTGCCCCCTTGGCACCAGGGCAAAAATGAGCAACCTCTGCTTTGATCAGGTTCACCTAAGCTGGGGGCCTATTTTTAGTAGTCAGAATTTGTTAATTAGTTCCACAATTGGCATTTGACTGTGCCCAGTCCTTGCTGCTGATAAAGTCCTTTCCTTTCCCCTCTGGAAGCGGCCTGTGGGGGAGAGGCGCTGGTCGCCGCAGCTTTGGGAACTCACGGTTCTAGGGGGTGCTCGCAGCCGGTCCAGCTGGTCCAGACTGGGGTACGCTGTGTGTTTGGTCACTGATGTGGCCCCAGGAGCTGTTCTGTACTGTTTCTGGTTTTTTAGTAGTTGTTCTGGAGGACAAACTAAAACGTGCACGTTGTTAAGCCGCCATCTTGACCCGGAAGTCTCCTCATTTGAGGGTAGTTTTGAGACCACTCTTTGAGATTTGTTCTCTAAGTCCTCCCAGGAGGACTCTTCTTAGTTGTCTTGTAGCAGGCCTCCCCCTCTTTCTGATTTAGCTGTGCTCTCTCCTTAGGTTTAATTTTAAGTAGGCTTATTCTATCCTTTGCGGGGATAACATTCATATGAACAAACCCCGAGCTTGGCCTATTGATTTGGCTGTCCCCACTGCTTGCAAGAATATCAGGAACTGAAATATCAGTGATTGACATTTCAACAATAATAAGAGATTTCAATATACCACTCTCCTATATAGATGGAACAACCAGATTCAGCAAGAAAAATAGAGAAATTAAACAATTTGATAAATAAATTAGACCTAACAGACACATATAGGTCATTACACCCTAAATCACCAGGATATACATTTTTTCCTAGTGCTCATGGAGCATTTTCCAGGATAGACCATATACTAGGACACAAAACAGGTCTTTATAAATTTAAAAACACTGAAATTATTCAAAGCACTTTCTTTGATCACAACAAAATGAAGGCGGAAATTAATAACTACCAAAGAATGAGAACTTTCACAAACACATGGAGATTAAATAACACATTCTTAAACAAACCAGCGGGTCAAAGAATAAACTGCTAGAGAAATCTGATTAGTAGCTATCTGGAGATAGCAACATGTTAGAACTTATGGGATGCAGCAAAGGCTATTCTGAGAGGGAAATGTATTGCCCTAAATGACTATATTATAAAAGAAGAAAGGGCAAAAATCGACCCCCTAATGCTCACCTGGAGTAACTTGAGAAAGAACAGCAAACTAACCCCAAAACAAACAGAAGAAGAAAATAACAAAGATAAAGCAGAACTAAATGAATGTGACAACAAAAGAACAATAGAAAGAATCAATAAAATCAAAAGTTGGTTCTTTGAAAAAGTCAATAAAATCTATGGACCACGAGCAAGGCTGACAAAGGAAAAAAAGAAAGAGGATGGTGTGCTGGTTTGAAAAAATTATATGGCCCAGAAAAGCCATGTTTTAATCCTGAACCATCTTGTGGAGGCAGCCTTTTCTTTTAATCCCTATTTAGCACTGCAGCTTGGAAACTTGATTAAATTATCTCCATGGCGATGTGATTCCACCCATTATAGCTGGTCTTGATTAGTTTACTGGAATCCTATTTTGGAGAAAGGTTGAGAGCCACAAGAACCACGAGAGCCCACACAGCCAGACTTTTGCATATGAAGGAAAATGCCCCCCTAGGGAGCTTCATGAAACAAGACGTCTAGAGGGAAAGCTAGCAGGTGTCACCATGTTTGCCACGTACTTTTCCAGTTGAGAGAGAAACCCTGAATGCCACTGGCCTTCTTTAACCAAGGTATCTTTACCTGGATACCTTAGATTGGACATTTTTATATCCTTGCTTTAATTTGGAAATTTCCACAGCTTGAGAACTGTAAATGTGCCACTAAATAAATTCCCCCTTTTAAAAGTAATTCTGTTTCTGGTATACTGCATTTGGGTAGCTAGCAAACTAGAATGGATACAAATAAACAAAATCAAATTGAGAGGGGGGTCATTACCCCAGACCCTGGAGAAATGAAAAAAAAATCATAAGAGGATACTATGCTAACAAACTAGATAACTTAGACGAAATGGACAAATTTCTGGAAACACACCAATAAGCTACACTGACTCAAGAAAAAATAGATCTTAACAAGCCAATACAAGTAAAGAGAGTTAATCAGTCAGCAAAAATCTTCCTACAAAGAAAAGCCCAGGTTAGATGGCTTCACAAGGGAATTTCATCAAGCATTCCAAAAAGAACACTAATCAGGATCAAACTTTTCTAAAAAACTGAGGAAAAAGGAACATTACCTGACTCATTTTATGAAGTTAATGTCACTTTAATATCAAAACCAGGTAAAGATGCTACAAAGAAAGGAAAACTACACGCCAATCTCCCTAATGAACAAATATCAAAAATTCTCAACAAAATACTAGCAAATCAAATCTAACAACGCATTAAAAGAATTACACACCATGACCAAGTGGGGTTTACACTAGGAATGCAAGGATAGTTCAACACAAGAAAATAAATTAATGTAAATAGCACATTAAAAATACAAAAGGGAAAATTAAAAAAAAAAACAAAACAAAACACCAAACAAAAAAAAACAAAAGGGAAAAGTCACATACCTCGATTTATGTTGAAAAAGCATTCAAGAAAATTCAACATCCTTTTCTGATAAAAAACACTTTAAAAGGTAGGGTTCAAAGGGATATATGAAAAACTGATAACATGATAAAGGGCATGTTTGAAAAATCCATAGTCAGAATACTACTCAATGGAGAGAGACTGAAAACGTTTCCAAGATCCGGAACAAGATAAGGTTGCCCTCTGTCGTCAACGTTATACTAGAAAGGACTGCTAGAGCAATCAGGCAGGAAAAAGAAATAAAAGGCATCCAAACTGGAAAGGAAGAAGTAAAATTTTCACTATTTGCAGATGACATGATACTAGGAAAATCCTGACACATCTGCAACAAAGTTACTTGAGCTAATAAACACATTTAGCAAGGGAGGGGATATAAAATTAATGTGTCCCGAATACTGTGTCAAACATTAGAGACACCCAAATAAATAGGCCAAGCCCTTGATCTTGAGGTTTGCTCTTGTGAAGCTTATGTATGTAGTGGAGAAGCTTAGCTCACCTATAGGTATGCCACCTCCAGAGGACCTCATTTGTTGCTCAGATGTGGTCCCTCTCTCTCTAAGCCCAACTCTGCAAGTGAAATCATTCCCTCCCTCCCCTCCTACATGGGACATGACATCTAGGTATGTAAGTCTCTCTGGAGGTGTGTGGAGATGACCCCCAGGGATGTATCTGGCCCTGGCACCATAGGGTCAACAATGCCATACTGACCAAAAGGGGGAAAGAGGTATAACAAATAAGATATCAGTGGCTGAGAGAGTTCAAATAGTCGAGAGGCTACTCTGGAGGTTACTCTTAACGGAAGCTTCAGGTAGACATTGCTACTATCAAAACCTGCCAAACCCCAACCAAAACCATTTCTGCCTGTATATCCTAAAGAATACCTAGGGCATTATATAAGATATTACAAAGGTTCCATGCACTATTTCCAGAAATCTACAACGTCCAGATGGGTCCCTGGACCAGATATGTGCTGAAATGCAGTGGGGGGCCCACTTTTCTAGAACATCAACTAGTTCCATCTCCCTATTGCATATTATCGACAGCCCCTTCCAATATGAAAAAGTTAGAATGGCCATAGCCCAAATACCCCTCCAGAGTGAGAGAGAAATCAAAGGTGATGGTGGAGTTAAACAGAGAAGGTTAGGTTTAGTAAATGAGTATGACTGCTGAATCAGTTTACTGATATTTCTTTTAATCTCTAGCATGTTAGAGCAGCAAGTAATAAAAACCTAAAATTGTGGAATTGTAACCCATACTAAACTCTGAAATCTGTTCTACAGCTAATTGTTGCAATGTACTTTGAAATTTATTGTTTTGTATATATGTTATTTTTCACAAAAAAAAAGAAAAGGAAGAGTATAATAGAGAAGATGTGATTTAACAAATGAATATGACTGCTGAATCAATACACTGATATTTCTGTAGGTCTTCGGTGTCTTGGAGCAGCTAGTAGAAAAAATGAAAAATTGTGGAACTGTAACCCACACCAAACTTTAAAATCTGTTGTATAATTACTTGTTAAAATGTACTCGATGGGGGGTGGTGGTGGTGGTTACAGGGGTAGTTCAGTGGTAGAACTCTCGCCTGCCAGGCAGGAGACCTGGGTTGATTCCCCACCTGTGCACTTCCGCTGCACCAAAAAAAAAAAAAAAAAAATTCAACAAATGGCACTGCAATAACAGGACAGTTACATGGAAAAAGAATGAAATGTGACTCCCCCCATACAGTGTGCACACACAAAAGTACTTGGAAATTCATTGCTTTTTTGTAGATATGTTATTTTTCACAATCAAAAACAAAGAAAAAAACTGCATTAAAAAGAAGAAAACAAGTGTGTGAGAGCAGGTGTGCTCCCTTAGCTAGAGGGCTAAGGGAGACTACATAAGCCAGTGTTATGAAACTGCACAGGACTGTAGAGTCCTGAGTTTCCTAGGGTGATCACTGATCATAGAGGTAGAGAATAAAAATAGGATGTAGAATAAATAAAGATAGAAATTGGTAAATATACTATTGGTGGTGTTAGTGATGGTAGGGAGTGAAGTGGGGTTCTTCATTCATCCTTTGACTCTGGAAAGTTTACAGAAGCATCAAGTGACATACAGACGCCATTATCATTATTAGTAGTATCCCTCTAATTAGCAGGGAACATTTTCCTCGTGCCAGGTACTGCATAGGCAGTGTTAAATGTGATCTCCTCAAAACTAACAAAGAAGCCTCCTGCGATGTTCACTGTAAGTAGCAGGCTGGAGAATGGCAGATCCTAGCTGTGTAGCTTGTTTAACCTACAAAGTTACTTAATCCACTAAAGAGCCCAAGATGATCGACATGAATGCAGTGTAGCACAAATGTCAAACAGGCAATGCAGACAGCATATTTCATTGTCTATGTAGTATTACCTTCAAATATCTTAAAATTACTTTTTATTGATATGTATTATATATTCCCATACCATATAATCATTCAAAGTGTATAATCAATGGTTCAAAATATCACCATATAGATGTGCATTTATCACATTTTTTTTTGTGAAAAATAGCATACACACACACAAAAAAGCAATAAATCTCAAAGCACAGTGCAACAATTAGCTGTAGATCAGATTTCAGAGTTTGGTATGGGTTACAGTTCCACAATTTTAGGTTTTTACTTCTAGCTGCTCTAAGATACTGGAGACTAAAATAACTGTCAATATAATGATTCAGCAATCATACTCGTTTGTTAAATTCTACCTTCTCTGTATAACCCCACCATCACCTTTAATCTTTCTATTCCACTCTTTAGGGGTATTTGGACTATGCCTACTCTAACTTTTTCACGTTGGAAAGGTCTGTCAATAATATGGAATAGGGAGATGCACTAGTTGATGTTCTGTAGAGGCTGGATACCTTCGATTTTAAGATGCACCTCTATTTTATAAGACAAAAGTCCTGTGACTGCTAAAGATAAGGAATATCCAGTTGTAGAGATGTAAAAATGTGGGACAAGTGCACATTGATTAAATGGCATATTTTCAAAGACTACTTTAAGAAATTGAGTATTATGAGATTCTACGTACAACATGATTTAAAAAAAAAAAGGTAACATACCAGATGCTCGCTTCTTGATTAGCTTTAGGTAGTTTAGAATACTACATCTGGTGTCCACATCCACTTCCATGTTTTCAAGGTAAGAGTTCAGAATTGGGATTAGTCCAGGAAACACACCTTCCTACAAGAAGCAGGACACATTATTCACTCCCTGCTGCTGGTGTAAAAGGCCAGGTGTGCTGTGCAGGTCCCTACCTTCCCATTGATGATGGTGTCTATGCTCATTAAGGTGAACTCCTCTGGGGCCAGCTCGGTGCTGTTGGGAGCCTTGCCACACCCGTCCACCACAGCATTGCCACCTGGAGGAGCAGAGGTGAGAGCTTTAGCACTTGCTGTCGCATAAACTGATCCTAGAAATGTAAGAGAATGTAATACCTTTGCAAATATCTTTCTTGAAATAAAACATTCCCTGCAAGACGGCATCTCGTTTCTGTGCTACTTTCATGTTTTCATCAACCTAAGGAAGAAAAACAATCACAGCTATGTCAAAACATTTTTTGGCCAAACACAGAAGTTGTAATGCCTTTCATGCTTCTGCAAATCGGGACACACCCTTAAGTCTACTTTCCCCTCTGATGCCTTCTGGGTGGGAGAACGGAGGAGAACTCAGGCTAACCTTTTACTTTTGTGTGGGGCCGGTGTCACTCAACTATGGGTGGGAATGCGCTTTTTAATAACCGTGGGGAATTCTAAGAAGTTTACCTTAAAACAAAAACAAAAACTTGTATTCATGAAGGACATCTGCATTTCAGAGCACACTTGTGACTGAATCTTAAAATAAATTTAGGATGCTCGGTGTGCAGGGGTTACCAGTGCTGGGCTTTGCCGCCCATAGGGTGGCTCTGGCCATGTCAAGTGAGGATAGAAGTTCTCATTACTGAGCCTGGCCAATCAAAAAACTCAATTTACTTGTGAATTCTCCATTTCTTCAATGATTTTTTTAAGACCCTCGTAGGAGAACTTCTAAAACTTTTTAGTAGTAGTAGCACTTTTATTTTTTATGAGATTCTGAGTAATAAGGCACAATCTTAACATATAAAACACGCAAGTCAGAGGTTCAGTTGAAGTGGGATGGGTGGCATAAATCTTGATAACTTAGCTTTCCCCCATATTCATCAATTCCTATTTTAAAAAAATTTACTTTATTGTATAATGTAACATTTAAACAAAGCAAAGAAAGGAAAAAGCAATAGTTTTCAAAGCAGTTACAGGACAGATCCCAGAGTTGGTCATGGCTCTGCCTGCTGAGCCACCATGGCCCGCCCTTCACTTCTTTTTATGACAGAATAATATTCCATTTTATGTATATACCACATTTTATTTATCTACTGATTGGATCGATAGTTCTGGACGTAGCTTTCTGAGGAACCACTAAACTGTCTTCCACAGTGGCTGCAAAATTTTACATTGCTACCAGCAATGAATCAGTGTTCCTATTTCTCTACATCCTCTCCAACACTTGTTCTTTTCAGTTTTTTTTAAAAGCAACTATTCTAATTGTTATGTTATGGTATCTCATCGAGGTTTTAAAAAAAATTAATGAATTTTATTGATATATTTGTAATGTATTTACATGCCATGTAATCATCCAAAGTGTACAATCAATGGTTCACAGTATCATTATATAGCTGTGCATTCATCATCACAACTGATTTTTAACATTTTCATTACTCTATAAACATAAAAGAATAAGAATAAACACAATAAAGAACACCCCAAACAGCATTTCCCTCTCTCTAGCTACTCCAAGACACCGAAAACTGAAAAGGGATATTATACACTATATAAGAATAACCTTTAGAATGTCCTCTCAACTCTACTTGAAATCTCTCAGCCATTGAAACTTTATTTTGTTTCATTTCTCTTTCTCCTTTTGGTTAAGTATTTCTCACTCCCATGGTGCCAGCGCTAGGCTCATCCCTGGGAGTCATGTCCCATATTGTCAAGGAGATTTATACCCCTGGGAGTCATGTCCCACATAGGGAGAGGGTAGTGAGTTTATCTGTGGAAGTGGCTTAGAGAAAGAGGCCACATCTGAGCAACAGAGGAGGTTCTCTGAGGGTGACTCAGGCAAAATTGAAAGTAGGTTTAGCTTCTCCTTTGTAGGAATAAGTTTCATAAGGGCAAACCCCAAGATTGAGGGCTTGGCCTATTAAATTGGTAGCGCCCAATGCTTGTGAGAATATCAGGTCTACCCCAGGTGGGGAAGTTTACTATATCCACCTTTTCTCCCCAGTCCCTCACGGAAACTTTGCAAACACGTTTTTATCTTCTGTCCAGAATTCTCTGGGATATATCGGGACATCACATTAACCTGAAAAAAACAAGATCTCACTCCCTATTCAAGGTTCCATGTAATTATGGTATTTGAATAAACTGGCCAAACAAGTTAAATTAGACAGCGTGCTAAAGAAAATACATATTTTGCACCAGATAAACATCTCTTCCATTGGTCTCTTACAGAGGTTGAAATTTTAAAATACAGTCAAAAACCTTTACCCTTTAGTCTTATTTACCTTAGTTCTAACCAGATCTAACCAATTGAAGCTTAATCACTTTTTCAGCCTTTTAAATAGTTGCTGTAGGGGTAATGCTGCAAAACTCTAGCTCTGAGTCTCAGGGGTCACAGAGATAACCAAAGTTTCTTGGAATGACCAGGTTATACACAAAGAGCTTAGCATCTCAGAATTTAGAAATAACAGCTAGGACTCAGGAACAGATGTGACTGCTATTAAGAGTTTACAATCTAAGAACCTTTACAATAAACCTTCCCTGATAACCTGTGCTCTCAAATTCAAATCTCAGTCTGCACATTATAGTTAGTCCACATCCTGGCTATTTTAGTCAACATACTCTCCTTAAGATTCATTTACCTACTTGCATGCCTCACGACTTCATTCCTTCTTGCAGCTGCTCAATACTCCATTGTATGTATACATCACAGTTCTCCCTTCCATGTAACCTTAGGCTATCTTTATCCATTGCAAACTGAATACGCCATCATCAACACCAGTGTGCCAATGTCCACTGGTGTCCCAGCTTTCAGTTCTTCTAGATCTGTATCTAATGAGGTTGCAGAATCATAAGGTAACCCGATACTTAGCCTCCTATGGAACCAGCACTGTGCCCTCCAGAGGGGATGTACCATTTTACTTTCCTACCAACAGTGAATAGGTACATCTCTCTTTCTCTACACATTTCCTCCAGCACTTATATCTTTCTGTTTATTTTCAAATAGTTTCATTTTTTATTCACACACCATACAATCCATCCTAAGTAAACAATCAATGGTTCTTGGTATAATCACACAGTTATGCATTCATCACCACAATCAATATGAGGACATTTCCATTTTTTCTTGGTTCAAGAAGGCTGATGATGTTAAATGTTTCTCTCTCAGCTGGAAAGGGACATGATGAACATGGCAGTGTCTGCTGGTTTTCTCTCCAGGCCTCTTACTTCATGAAGCTTCCTGAGAGGCATTTTCCTTCTTCATCTCCAAAAGTCACTGGCTGGTGGACTCTATGCTTCGTAGTTCTGCGGGGTTCTGACCCTATTGTTTTTTAAGACACAACTAGCCTTCTGAATGATCTAGACATTTTTAGGAACATTCTGAAATAATAGTCTGAAATTCTCCCTTGGATATGGATATTTTTCTTTAAATTTTTATCATGGTAATGTATGATAATGCAAATTTTCTCATGCTAACCACTTTGCTGTGTGCATTCAGTGGTGTTAATTACATTCACAATGTTGTGACACCATCACCACCATCCATTACCAAAACTTTAAAAAATAATTGATAAAACGATATTACAATTATTCTTAGCCACAGCACACTTTACATTAGGGTTCACTCTGTGTTGCACAGTTCTATTTTTTTTTTAAATATTTATTCTGGTAATACACACATATACACACATACACACACGTATGTATATCTAAGTTTTCCTAAAATTTTAACCACTCCCAAATATACAATTCAGTGGTATTAATTACATTCAGAGTGCTACGCTATTATCACCACCATTCATTACCAAACTTTTCCATTATCCAAAACAGAAACTGTATCCATTAAATGTTAACTCTCTCTCTCACCCACCCACCCCTATCCCCTGGTAACTTGTAATCTACTTTCTAGCTCTATGAATTTACTTATTCTAGGTATTTTGTATAAGTGAAATCATACCATATTTGTCCTTTTATACCTGGCTTACTTCACTCAATATGTCTTCAATGTTCATCCATGTGGTAGTAGCATGTATCCTTTTTACAGGTTAATAATATTCCATTGCATATACTTGTAATATTTTGCTTATCTATTCATCTCTTGATGTACACTTGGGCTGCTTCCATCTTTTGGTTATTTTGAATAATGCTGCTATGAACACTGGTGTACAGATAACATTCAAGTCCTTGCTTTCAGTTCTTTTGGGGATCATACCTAGAAGTGTACTGCCAGGTCATGTGGTAATTCTATACTTAACTCTCTGAGGAACCACCAAACTATTTTCCACAGTGACTGCACCATTTTAAATGACATTTGTTTTTTCCTATGCTTTGACAAGAGTTCATAAAGACCATTAGTTTTAATTTCTACTTTTATGAATTCCATTTAAAAAGTACATTTTATTATTGCTCTTTAGAGTCTCATACTGGTTCAGTTATTTTTCAATCTGTGCCACTCAGGATTCTGTACAAATCTTTCCACCTCTTCTAACATTTAATGTCGTAGAGAAGACATTGTTAGTTGACATTCCCCCCCCCCCCCCCCACTTTGGCACATATCCTAATTTTCTCTTCTTTCTGGATGGTTAATTTTCTCTTTGAGACTCAGATATTCCAACAAATGTCTAGATCTCTGGCTTCTTTACATACTACTCTCTAACCCTTAACGGACTCTTTTGCTCAAGAAAAATTCTATTATTTCTCTGATTACTGTAATCAATAATACTGATTATATATAAGCTGCTCTCTTCCAAAATATTATATAAATACTGAATTTTCCTGGGCAGTTCTTCATGCTTCATATTTATCATAGTTTCCATTTCTTTGCCACCCTACGTTCCATTTTGGGGGAATCTCAATTTGGTTTCTTAAATCACTAGTCTGATCTACAATAACATGTTCTTTAAAATGGTGAGTAGGCTGTGTTTTTAAAGTGGGGCCACCATGTTCTTCATTTCCAAATGTTCTGCCATAGTGCTTGTTTGTTTTATGGATGTGACCCTTCTCTAGAATGTTTTCTTTTTTTTCCCTAGAATATTTTTGAGTGTGCTAATTAAAATTTCTTTAGGGATTCCTTCCAGTTTCTTAAATTAATGGTGTTTCACTAAGGGTAATTTACTCTGTAAGCCTAGCTGAGGCACTCTTCTTGCAAGCTGTATTAACTCTTCTCCATTTCCTGTTGACTTTTCGGCATCCATTCATGTTCATGAACAAAGGCTTACAAGGCAGCTTGCATGGACTCTCCCTCAGATGGTTTTGATTTCGCCAGTAGGTGCAGCCATAAGGGCGGTGTGGGCCCATAGAACCCCATGGGTTAACTCTGGCCTGGGCATGGTGGGCAGGCAGGGACAGACTGACAGCAGACTCCCTCCAGGGTGTGTGGGTGGGACAGGTACAACAGTGAATCCCCTTATGGAGGGAGCAGGGAGCCAGGTATCCTAGGTGTAGATACTGCGTGAAGCAGGTTTATTTTTCCTTTCATGCTTGCTGTTTCAAGGCTGCTCTACTTCTCTTTTCTATGGCCCTAAAACCATTAGTAGGAGTCCCCTGCAGCAGACCCCTGAATCTGTTTGGCAGTATTTGCCAGCCACTTCATGCCAAGAGGACCACTGGCTCAGGAACCAATGGCCTCTACTTTTTTGGGCTACTGCCCCATGGCCCAGATTTGCTGCTTTACAGCCTGGAGTTTTTCCAAGGTACTGCTGGGAAACTGCTCCCAGAAGTGCCTTTTTTTTGTTCTTTGTAGGGCTATTTACTCCAGTTTGTTTTCCTGATAGTCCAAAGTTATATGTATTCTCCAGAAACAAGTTTCAATCCACTGAGAAGATGTTTGTAGCACTTACTCTTTACTTATCACCTATTTTTTTTTTTTTTTTTGCTTCTCACAAGTCAATTTATTTAATATTATTATAAAGAGGCAGGAATTATATAGCACCAAATATAGACTAGCACCAAATTTAGAACATCAATTATGGTACTACTGAATATGCAAATGGCTGATGTTCAAAGTATGGATGCACATGGCAATACAAAAAGATGTTAGAAGTTTCTGCAAAACATGCCTAAAAATAGTCTTCAGCTCACATTCTGATGGCTGCTCGTGTTCCATTGGCTGGCTCTGTCTCACTGTGCACTGCTGAGGCCACTGCGGAATCATGTAGTGCTCGTGCTCCTGTCTTTGTTGGTGACAGAGTAATCAGGCCTAAATCCATTTCCCAACATGACACAGCTAACAAAAAGCAAAGCTGGAACTGAACCCAGGTCAGGTGGCTCCAAAGTATGGGCCTTTTCCATTATACATGCTGTGGCACAAGTGTTTTGAGGAATGAGTTTATTATAGTAAGATCACTAGGGTCTGCTGTTTTCTGAGATGGAAACCGGCCTATACTAGAAAAGCAAATCCCAGATGTGGCTGCACTGTCCATGGGTTTCTCTGTGAAAGGAGACCTTTCTTGGCTGGGACTTGCAGTGGTACCCCATTCCATCGTCTTCAAGCTACTGTTATGGTGATGTTGAAGGGAGTGGATAAACTGGCTTTATCCCCAGGTAGTGGCATCACATACCCTTAGGAGAACGCAGTTTCTTTTAGTCTTTTTAAAAAAATATTTCTATTGAGAAGGCTTCACACACATACAGTCCATCCATAGTATACAATCAATGGCTCACAATATCATTACATAATTGCGTACTCATCACCATGATCATTTTTAGAACATGTGAATCACTCCAGAAAAAGAAATAAAAAGAAAAAAAAAGAACTAATACATCCCATACACCTTATCCTTCCTTCTCATTGACCACTAGTATTTCAATCTATCCCCTTTTTTATCCTTCATCCCCATTACTTTTTATCCTTATTATTATTATTTTTTTACTCATCTGTCCATGCCCTGGATAAAAGGAGCATCAGACACAAGGTTTTCATAATCACACAGTCTAGTTATACAATCCTCTTCAAGAATTAAGGCTACTGGACTACAGTTCAACAATTTCAGGTACTTCCCACCAGCCATTCCAATACACCATAGACTAAAAAAAGATATCTATACAATACATAAGAATAACCTCCAGGATAACCTCTTGACTCTGTCTGAAATCTCTCAGCCACTGAAACTTTATTTTGTCTCATTTCTCTGTTTCCCCTTTTGGTCAAAAAGGCTTTCTCAATCCCATGACACTGGGTCCCAGCTCATCCAGAGAGTTCTGCCCCATGTCACCAGGGAGATTTACACCCCTGGGAGTCATGTCCCATGTGGGGTGGAGTGCAGTGAGTTCACCTGCCGAACTGGTTTAGACACAGAGGCCACATCTGAGCAACAAAAGAGGTTCTCTGGTGGTGATTCTTAGACATAATTTAAGTAGGTTTAGCTTCTCCTTTGCAGGAATAAGTTCCATAGAAGCAAACCCCAAGATCGAGAGCCCAGGCTATGGAATTGTTTGTCCCCACTGGTTGCAAAAATATTAGGAATTCCCCAGATGGGGTAGTAGAATATTTCCTCCTTTTTCCCCAGGCTCCAAAGGGACTTTACAAATACTTTTTTATTTTCTGCCCAAATTGCCCTGGGATGTATTAGAGCATCTAACCTGAATAAACCAACAAGATCTCATGCCCTACTCAAAATCTCATGTAATTAAGACATTCAAATAAACTGACTATACAAGTTAAATTAGGTAATGTGCTACTCAAAATATAAATTTTGTACCAAATAAATTTTTCTTCTTTTGGTCTCACACAGAAGTTGAAGTTTTCAAACACGGACCATATCATCCTTTACCCTGTATTCTGATTTACCTTAGTCCTATCCAGATCAACTTCATTCATATCTCTAGTTGAAGTCTGATCATTTTTTCAATACTTGCTATATGAGGAATTGCTGACTTTCATAGTTCAGTGCTCTAATACAGAGTCTCAGGTGTTACATAAATACCCGAAGTTTCAGGGAATGAACAGGTTATACACAAATAGCTCAGTATCTCCAACTCTAGAACCAACAACCGCAACTCCTGAATATATGTGACTACTATAAGTGCTTACAATTTAGGAACGTTTACAATAGGCCCCAACCTGATAACCCATGCTCTCGATTTCAATTCTCCAAGTTTGCACAGTACAGTTAGCCCATGAGTGAGGCATGATAACATTTGTCTTTCTGTTTCTACCATTTTACTTAACATACTGTTTTCAAGGGTCATTCACCTAGTTGCCCGTCTCACAACTTCATCCCTTCTTGTAGCTGCTCAAAAGTCTACGTATTTACCACAATTCCCCCTTCCACCCCTCAGTCATTGTACCTTTAGGCCAATTACATCAACTGCAAATCATGAACACTGCAGCCATAAACACCAGCATGCAAATGTCATTTGTATCTCCACTCTGACTTCCTCCAAGTATATACCTGGCAACAGGTTTGCAGGATCATATGGCAACCCCACCCCTAGCCTCCTGTATGTTACCTCTAGTTTTAATATCATAACCAAGATGAGATTTTTGAGTAGAGGAAGTCACTTTGTAATACACTCCAACCATCACCTTGAATGGAAAGCTTTTTGAAATTCAACCTTAAATCTCTTTCAAATGGGTTGAGTAGGGACCTATCTTTAGTTGGCAAATTCTATAGCCTACACAAAGGTTTAAAAGGAAGATAGAATAGGGTGGAAGGACAGGCATTTTATTCTAAAAAGTGAACAATTCTAAATGAATTCACATTCAGAATACTTTAATATAAATGAGCAAAGATATTTATAGTTATCTACATCTTGTACTATAATGGATAAACACTCTTACCTTAGACAACGGAATGAGAAAATCCAATTTGTATGAAAGAATCACTCTGGTAAGCAGCACCACAAACACTACATATGCAGAATTTTCAAAGTCTGTTAACTGAACCTAGAGAAGCAGAAGCCCAGAGAAATTATGGACCAGCCACACAGGAAGGCTTTTCCCTGACCCAGGCTCCTCCTTGGCTCATTTCCAAATCTTCTAATTCCCAACTCTGGGACTGAAAGCCCCGATCCCCAACCTTGTCTCAGAAATTAACCTTACCTTAAGTTTTGGACTTGCTTTTAATATACATATATTTTATTTTCATTGCCTTTCAAAAAATTTAAGAGTCTTCTGATAAGAATATCAAAAGGTAAGAAGCAGTCAAAGGAAAGATACTTTTGAAACAGTTCCTGCCGATGCAGGCATCTTACCTCCATAGGTCGGAATTCCACTCTCCATCCAATATCTGAGTTTGGAGGAGGGGGCTTAAATCTCATTGTCTGCCAATTTGTGGACTGAATATTCTGTTAAGAAAAAAAAAAAGGCAAGACAAAACCGATATTTCAAACATCTAAAAAAATATCAAGATGGTTTTATATTTAATTATGGAAAAAGACTGTTCATTGTTTCTGCTAAATACTCTTAAATTTACAAATAAAAGTTCAATCTAAGATTTTCTTGGAGTGTGATCTGCTAGGAAAATAAAACAAATGTTTTATTATGTCTACAGCAATGAAATAACTAATCATGTGATTTTGTTCAGTATATGCTTCAATTTTTTACTGCTCTGAAACAAGAGAGAACACTGGACAAAAAATTCAGATCTCAGAGACAACCAGTAAGAATGATAATACAAAGGGACTTAAAAAAACAAATGTTTCCTTAGTTCTCTACTGCACTGGGTAATGAGAGGCATATGAGAATTCTAATCTCAAATTCTTCACACCTCAGTTCAGGAAGTGAAATGCATTTTAAAAAGTAGATACCTCAAAATGGTCAGACTCATTGGCATCATCCAAGTGAATCTTCTCCTCAAACAGAGTCAGTGGGTCTCTAATAAAGAGATGAGCAACATGCTGGGCCAGGAGATGATCAATACCTGCAAAGAGGTATCACATAAGACTTGCTTCAAAGGGTAAGAAATCACTGTGTTCTAAGTCCGGTAAGGAAACAGGACAGCTCAGGAAATTTGAAGAAAGGGTATTTAGAAGCTTAGGAAATGGCTGGTTTGTTCGGTATTCTCACCTCGCCCCAGTATTTTATCCTGTGGACAACGGGGGAGTATTATGATTTTATTCACTACTTACACAATGCCTGTGGGGCACTGGTGTGGACCTAGATACAGACCTCCAAAGTAAGTTCCTTTTGCTAAAAGTCAAGAAGATCTCACAAGTATTTGGAACTTGAAACTTTAGGAACAAGCAGCCTCATAAGAAAAGTTAGAGACTTCACACTAAAAATAGAAACCAGACCAGGAGTCAGCAAAAAAGTTTATGAGCTTTGAAGAACTAAAGGCATACAATCAAATCTAGAAAAAAAGGAATGGATACTCACCTTCTTGCAACAGTTGTTCGTAGATTTCTTTATCTATCGTCAAGTCGATGTCATTGTATTTCTCACCACACTCAGATAAGTAACTATCGATTGAATCATATCTTGATTTACTGATCCTATAGTTATTGTTCTTTAATGGCTTAAAAAAAAAAAAAAGAATGAATGCCACAGAAAATGATCTGGAAATAAACTAATGCTCTCAAATAAGCATATTAAAATGTTATATATTTTTATGTAATAATTATATTAAAATGTCCAACCTTAACATAAGATACTGAAAAAAAGCTAGTGAATTCTGAATAGTGTGATTAGGGAAAGTTATTTTTAAAAAAATCCAGAGGTTGGGCGGGCCACGGTGGCTCAGCAGGTAAGAATGCTTGCCTGCCAAGCCCGAGGACCCGGGTTCGATTTCCGGTGCCTGCCCATGTTAAAAAAAAAAAAAAAATCCAGAGGCAATTTAAGTGTACACTTTTTTCGTATAAAATTTAAATATACTTTTTTTTTTTTTACAGCAGATTGCTTTCATTCTTATTAAGCTAGGAAAATAAATGCTAAGGTTGAAAGTAAAAATAAACCTATAATATCAAGATATCAAAAGGACTTATCCTTTATAAAGCTTATCTCTACTTAGAAAGCACATTCAGTAATTTAAGAACTATTATATAAACACCAGAGCAGTATTAGAGCCCTGGTTGAAGACATCAGAACCACTTATTGGGGTTCCTTTATGTGTTTTTAGGCAAAACCTAACCCTTTATATGGGCAAAAGGATCTTTGACAATAGATCATGTTTTCTACAGTAGAAAGCATCATGTAGCCTGAAAAGCCTTCTGGTAAAAACATCCATCAGCACTGACTTTCAAAATAGAGGAAAATGAAAAAATATTTATATAGGAAAATAACACTATTAATTTTAGAAGCTAAAGTAAGCACAGATTTCAAAAAACGATAAAAATTAAGTCCCCACTCAAACCAAATCACATTTCCCATATGTTCACTCCAAAACAAACACTATGAAGGCAAAGACCAGAAACAAAGACAGGTATATGACCTGTGAATTTGTTCCCATACATGAGTAAGGAAGACTTCAAAATTGCAAGTAGTTACAGTGACCCCATTTTACCTGCTTGATTTAAAATGGATATTAAGGAAAACTCATTCCCACCTCCAGTCCTCTCTCCTCCCGAGTTCTATCGTCTACAGATGCAGAAATCACTCCCCAGCGACAATCAATGTCTGACACATAGCCTCGGTAAAAAGGAGATGCAGCACTCAAAGCCATCTAAAAACAAACATAAGTCAGTGCCTGCAGATTCAAAGTGTGACTTACACGTTCATCAAAACTCCATGCAGTAATTTTTCTGGTCAAAAAAGCACCAGTTTATATAACCCATACAGAGTTGTACTATATCTTTTACCTGTGTTTGTTTCCTTATGGTGAAATGTACCAGAAACTACTCAAATCCTTCGATTTGATTCATCCAAATCATCTCTATAATGTAAGGACATAAAAGATGGGACAGGGCATATGGCCAAACTAAAGTTTGACATGTAACACTTAAAAGTTTTTACTAGTAACAGTAAACTTCTACAGCTAGCCTCTTAGTTCATTGGCTCTATTTGCTTTTTTTTTTTGCTTCTTTTGTTTTTTGGGAGGTGCATGGACCAGGAAATAGATGGCTCTATTTGTGTCTATTATTTATGGTAGGTCACTTCAGAATGAAATCTTAACTACTTAAATAGCACATGGTCAGCAAATTTTGAACATATTTATTTTATACAAAGAAGTATTTAAAATAAATTTTAATTTTTACTTACAACAATTGGACAGATAGTGGCCAACTGATCATAAAGGTACCTGGCCTCCAATATGCTGCAGGCTTGGAAAGTCACCTGTTTAAGAATTGCAGGTTATTACAAAAAAAAAAAAAAATCATTGGCATCCTCCCAAAGCAATAAAGTCTGAGAAGAAAGAAAGGGGGAGAAGAGAAGAGAAAGGTAGGTAATGGTGATTTCCTTAAAGATAATATTTAATATAGGGGTTTCATTTAAAGCTCTCTTGGATGAACCTTACTTGAAAATGGTATTTAATACTTTTCCAAAATATACAGACAACTAATATAAATAACTATATTCTTCCCAAGTTAAACAAGATTAAGAAGTTAGGAAAGGAAAATAACACAAGATATACAGTGAAGTCTGGCTAAATATTTCTTCTGCTGCTAGCTTATTTCCTCCTGCAGTTTCCCATACACTTCAGTTGGCTGAGGAGTTGTGTAAATTTTGGTCCAAAAGGATTTGGAGATCCTAAGGACGGGTTTTAGAAAATTTACAGGTAGGAGTTTAGGGAATGGCTCAGAAGGGTATAATATTAGAGAAATGGAGATTAGTTGAAACATACTTCAACTCTGATGGGAAGGGGCATACCAGAGTCAAAGCAGCAGGCTCTGGTGGCCAGTGGGATAGAGAAGGGGATTACTTGGATGTTGCCAGGGTGTTTCGGGGAATACAGTAAGAGATCTGAGAAACAGGTGCCAGGATATGAGGGGCTAATGTAGCTAGGGGATGAACAGATAGAGAATCCCTGTAAAGCAGCTGTGACTCAAGAGTTGGCACCTAGAAGGAAAAATTTAAGCTGGAACGATGACGTGAATATGGGGAGATCACCCAGGAAGACTGCACAGGAGGGCAACCAAGACATTTAGGAATCAGTCAAGTTGAGAAAAAAATCACATAGTTGATGAGCATAAATTCTCTAAAACAATTAACTAAGAGAAATGAAAAAAAAAATACAGACCTTTTGGGAAGTAGGAGAGGGTGAAGAACACAAATTATGTTTGTATTAGTACTTCTGTAATATAAATTTTAAGCTGGGAAGAGTACTGAATTTCCCATTTTGCTATTCTCTGTCGATCACAACAGTTTGAGTCTAGCATTGGTGTAAGAATTAATAATTTAAAACTTGAAATAATAATGGTTGAGTCAATGTTAATAATGTCCTAAAATCTTGTTAGTTCCAATATTTTGAACTTGGTATTAGCTTTGACTTTTAATAGCAGACAATTTCTAATGGAGACTTACAAGTTCACCTGCTGAATTATATGCCATTTCATGTCAATGTGGTGACTTAATTATAAAAAAAAAACTGGATTCTTTAGGTCCTGAACTTCCTATAATTTCCATTTCAATGCTACAGTCAGTACTATATTTTAACCAAAATGTAATGATAACTAAATACCCATTAGAAATTAATTTGACATGGATAAGAGGTCATAGACATCAGTTAAGTGTTTCAAAGATTAAAATAAAGACTGAAAAAGGTAGGCAATCAGGTCACTGATAACCAAAGCAGAGGCAGTTTGTGAAATGAGGTGGAAACTCAGAAATCAGTTTCTGGATGGTTTAAAATTAAATGCAAAGTGAGGAAATGGGAAATGGTAAGTGAAGTATTTATACACTTGACCGTTGTGGCCCCACACTAAAACGTAAGCTCCATGCAGGCAGGGATCTGTTATGCCATTCTGTCTTAAGTGCCTAGAACAGTGTCTAACAAACAGGCTGGTGCTTTTACTAAACAAGTAAGAGTACTTCAAAGGAAAGAAGGCGCTAAAGAGGAGAACAAAAAAGCAAAGATAAGTCTTATTTTTATAAAGGTGGTGAAATACTTGAAAAACTACAACTTTAAAGGCCAAATCCACATGGGGGTAAGATGATAAATATCTAAATACTCCTCAAGAGTTATGATTGATGTGTTCTTTTGAACACGCATCTCTCAGTTTACTCAGGTCCTTTCTGCGGCTACTCCTAGGTATTTGAATGTATGTATGTATGTTATTTTTGTTTGTTTTTTAAAGGTTACCATAATCAGCATTTTTTCTTCTCGATTTTCAACTGAATCTTCTTGAAAGGCTAAACAATTCAGAGGCTAATCCTGGAAAAGCCAACTTTGGAAAAATATGCTTAAGAAAATTTGCAATGGTAATTCAATAGTTCAGTTGCAACAGTGATTTAGTCATTGTAGATAAATTTGGTAATTAGTGTCTTTACTCTAGACCTAATAAAGAGATTTCCAAATCAAACAGGACATCATTGCAGATATTGCCTTCAATGGAGGAAGGAAAAAAAGAAAAAAGAATCCCACATCTTAAGGAGCAATGGCTTCTGGGGTCCTTTTAAAGCATCCTAAGAGTGGTATCAACAGGAAACTGATTGGGGGAAGGAGGAGGAAAATATAAAATATAGATGTTAGAAGCCTAAATATCTAATCTCAAACTTACCTAGAACTAGAACCCAGTTTTGAAACCACATGATTTTTTTCGGGGGGGATAAAAACCTATAATGTCACAAACTTACTACATATTAACTGATTTCTGAAATGTCCCAAAGAGTCAAGAATTTGAATGTGATTAGAATCCTTTTTACTTTGTATAGTAACCCTAAAAATGAACCTTAAAAATGACTTCAAGCAATTTTTTCTGCTTTATTGCAGTAAGCTGTTTCTAGTATTCTACTTAAGAGATACAGATTTCTGATTTGTGGAATTTGTCTCATTTGCCATACACTTTACATTACTTGTGCTGATGAATTTTTTTTATGTGGAGTAATGAAACTGGGGTGCTAGACAACCCATCAGAAAAAGCCCATGGCAAAATTCAAATTGGATGAAAAATGGTATCTACAGGCAATAAAAATGTTTATCACTTACCATTTGGACACATTAATTTATATGTCCAAAACACACACACAGTGTTTCAAGGGAAAGAAAATCCTTTTGGAACTATATTAGAGCAACTGCGCTATCCCTGGCAGAACACCATGTTTTAATATTAAACCGACAAAAGGCAAGAAGACACTAATACAATTTTAAAGTTGTGCACTGTAAGTTCTAGAGCTTAGTGGTTCTCTTTAAAAATATTTGTAATTAAGATAGGAAAGCAGATATGCAGTTAAAAGTCAACAGGTCTCTTTTTTTCTGAAGTATGACCATTTGTAAGGAAACTTCCTGGCCTATGCTTGTTTGAAAGTCATATACTTTATACTACCTGTTTAAGTCCTGAAAAACAGGAAAAACGAAATTATCCTTGGCCATGCAACTTAAACACACTCAGCATGGAAAATCTGACTCTAGCATTCAACTTTGATTATATAAACAGTTTAAAAATAAACAGAACAGAGGTACATGTGCAAGCAGTATATGTGCTACAGCTGTGTGAGATAATGGGAACATGAGGTTTCTGGCTTCTCTTGAGAGTCATCAGCCAGAGGCCCAGAAGTGCCTAACACAGTGGCCAGCTCTGCACTGCTCTAGGCCTGTTAGGGCTTGGTTTCTAATCACCTGAGGCCACTAAAATTGGAAAAAAATCTCCTTGGGTTGTAACAAGAAGTCTCTTTTTGGGGTGTGGGGTGGGGGGGGTGGAGCTTTCTTCCCTCTCCTAGTGTATCAATTTCATTTACCCTTTTATGAACACTTTAAACAAGAGAATTTGTATTTTCTGCAACACCTTCCTCTCTTGGTTCTATAACATGATTTTAATCAAATTAAAGCAAATACTTCTGTTAATAAAGGCAATGAAATAAATCTTTAATTAGAGTCAGACCTAGAGGAGCCTTCAAACATAAACCCTTCTCTTAAGTGATGAGAAAACTAAGGCCGCAAGAAGTGAAGGGAGAGCCAAAATACCTGAGTAGTGACTAAGAGTAAACACTAGAATGCAGGACCCTTCCTGCCTGATGGGGTCTATGCTCTCCTTTTCAGGTTTTAAGTAAACTTGGGTACAACTGCTGCCAGAGGCATAGTTGCTCAGAGACCCCAGTAGTTGAATTTTTTCTTGGATCTGATTAAAGTTCATAAACAGTAAAAGGCCAGTCTACATCCTGTGTAACCTAGCCAGGGGCAGGACAAAAATGGGCAGCTAAATATTTATTCTTTTTATACTACTAAGATGGCCTTGCATGACGCAAAATTTAAACAATCCAAATAATCCTTCCCTTGAATCACAAAATTACTGACATCCATCCATCAGAGTTCACTTCCAGCAATGCACAATTTGAGCAATAGTTACAACCTCAAAGCTAGACTGCCACTAGATGGCAGCAAACATTAGGCATGTAGAAAAGAAAAGCTACAGACAAGAGACCACAGAATTTTGCACATTTTAAGTTAATTAACTATCAAACTTTATGGTGAACTACAGAGTCTGTATAATTATCAGTCATGAGATATCTCCCATAAGTGAATTTACTAAAATAACGTCATTGGTTTTTAGAAAGGACATCAGCTACCATTTTCTACCTGATTAAAATGTGATTTTAAGAAGGAAACATGCATACATAAAGAAATCACTGGTAAACAGAAATGGATGAGGACATTTTGCTTCTCTGTATATTTGAAACAATACCTGAAGACAGCAATTGCCCATCCCAAATCCCATGGCATCCATGTAAATATGATCGGGCTTAGAAGCCTTTGCTGCCTCATCATCCTCAGGAAATGTTTCTATAAATGGAGATGGTGTATTCTTGTCTTTAAATACTGTGTTGTTAATTAAAAACAAAACAAAACAGGAAATGGTTGAGAGCCAAGGATTAAATAGCAACGCAACAGGAGTCCCACCCCAACACTTCGCTGTGGACTTACTTGGTACATTGATGACAACTTTCTCTCCTCTCCTGTGTCGGATATTTCTTGTTAGAGTACTGAAAAACAGACAGCCAAACATCATATACTGGTCACCTAAGAGCCATCATGTAAAAGGTGGACTTGATCATATTCAAGTAAATGGAATGAAATTTTATCTCAAACTAATTCTCTAAGACATCCTATGGAAAATACATTTGGATAAAGATACTTGGAGGGAGCTCGCTCAGCACCGACTCCTGCAGCTCTCTAACTTACAAACAGCAGTTCAGGTGCCCAGGGTCTGCCACGGCCTGGCCTCACCTGTTTCTGGCGCTTCCCGTTATCTCCAAAGACTGTGGTTAAACTTTACTACTCACTTTTCCCAGGCATTCCTGGAGCCCTAATTCCTTTCTCCTCCCTCTCCCTAGCCATTAATACTTCTCCTCCAGACCTGTGCTACCCAACACAGGCCATACTGAGGCTAGAGTGCTTGAAATGAGGCTAGGCTGAGTGTAAAGTTTTAGAAATGGATGGTGATGATGGTGGGAGCACAACATTATGCGTGTAATGAATGACACTGAATTTTATATGTGAATGTGGTTAAAAGGGGAAATTTTAGGCCATATAAATGTATATTACTAGAATAAAAATTAAAGGGTAAAAAAGAACTGTGCAACACAGTGAACTGTATTGTAAACAATGGAATACAGTTAATAGCACAAGTATCAAAATGCTCTTTCATGAATTATAAACCAATGTACTACATGAATACAAGGTGTTAATAATAGGGTGGTATATGGGGAAAAAACACACCATGATATAAACTATGGGTTATAGTTCATAGATAAGATAAGTAAACACTGAGCCATACTTACCTGAAACGAGGGTGCTTGTTTATTGCTTCATCTGGAAAGAAGAGGGACTTGGAAGCTCCTCCTTCTACTGGGTTGGGTTTGTACTCGGGCAGGGTAAAGCCAGGACAGCCTAACCTATAAGAAATTGAAGAACTAAATAGAGGGGCTTTGTTTTCAGGAATTGTCTCACCTTCTCTATACTAGTTAAAAATATTTCATTTCTATTATTCTCCCTCACTGAGGGTCCAGCATGCAAGTACTTTGTAAATCCTACACCTTCTCCAACTACTTCCTTGGACTTTTTACCTTGGTTCACCAGAGATCTTCTTTTGTGATCAGAAAGCCTCTATTCATTCAATACCTACTAACACTTACTTATACCTTCCCTATCTCTTCATCTAATCTCAAGGATACAGAAGTTACATCTCCTGATCATGTCCAATTGTCTGGGGTTATGGGTTTCCCTCTACACTGCTTCTGAGGAATCCCCCTTTACTAGCATCATACTCTTGGATTATCTTTTGATCCCTGCACACCATCACCCACCCCCGTCCTCCTGATGGGCTTTGTTTGAATCTGAAAGGGGTTTCCTGTTTTTTAGCATCTGCAGGTCATCTCATGAAGTCCCTCGGGTTTAGGGAGTATCTCTACACTTGTTCCAACTCATTCCAAAGCTCATCCTCTAGTCTGAAACCTAATCCTATTACTTACTTGACCTAAAGAAGAGTTTTAATTCCAACAAAGAAAAACAAAGCTCTGTATTCAGCTTCCCTAAATGTAAAGCTGAAATTCCACATTACTTAAAGTGACATTCTTCCGAGTTCAGACTTTTAAGGTCAATGTTAAGTACGCTGTGAGGCAGGATGAAGACCAACAAACTTAGGGAAAGCACAAGGGAGGCTCTTATTGGGGTTTTAGATCAGTGGTAGGAAACTTTTGGCTTGAAGGCCAAGACTAGCCTATGCCTTATTTTCCACCTGACTTTTTATAAAATAAAGTCCCTGTTGGCTTGGCTCACATTCCTCTTGTAAACCAACAACTGAATTTGCTGATCTTATCTGGGACAAAGTTCCCAGTTATAAGCTGTTATGTATCCCAGAGAAGGCCATGCTCTTTTAATCTACTCCTGTGGGTGCAGACCTGTTGTGGGTGGGACTTTTTTTTTTTGATGCAATTTTATTGAAATATATTCACACAATAATCCAAAATATACAATCAATGGCTCATGGTATCATTACATAGTTGTGCAGTCATCACTACAATCGATTTTAGAACTGGGTGGAACCTTTTGGTTAGGTTATTTCAATTGAGATGTAACCCACCCCATTTTAGGTGGGTCTTAATCCTTTTCCTGGAGTCCTTTATGAGAGGATAAAGGTCAGAAAAAGAAGAGACAGCTTAGAGAGAAAAGCCCTGGAGAAGCAAGAAGGACCCACAGGCGCTCAGAGAGAAAGCCACTGGATCCAGAAGGTGAAAGGTTCTGTCGCTTTCAGAGCAAAGGACCAGTAGATGCTGGCCATGTACCTTCCCATCTGACAGAGGTGACCCAGATACCCGCAGCCTTTCTTCAGAGAGGGTATCATCCTGTTGATGCCTTAATTTGGGATTTTCATTGCCTAAGACCTGTAAATTTTAAGTTAATAAATCTCCATTGTAAAAGCCAACCCTTTTTGGCATATTGCATTATGGCAGCTTTAGAAAATGGAAATAAAAGGGTTCCAGGAATTCTTGAAGTTATTTGCATTATTTACTGAGGGTGAGAAACATTCAGCAAAGTTATTTAGGAGACTGCCACACTTAAATCTGGGTGATTCCCGTCTATCTAGAATTAGGTCGGATGAAGAGAGAATGAGCATGTGTGTGTCTGGTAAGAAGGCAGAGTCAGAACTCAAGATGTTCAGACTCTTCCAGTGCTGCTTTCTTTCCAGCAGAACTTTCTGCAATAATGGAAAATGTTTCATGTCTGCACCATCCAATACCAACATAAGACACCGAGCACTTGAATGGGCCTAATGTGCCAGATAACTGAATTTTAAATTTTACATAACTTTAATCAACTTAAATTTAAATAGTCAAGTGACTACTGCTTTGGGTAGTGCAGTTCCAAAGTAGTTTTGTTTCTTCACAGAGAGAAAAATTCACTGTTTACACATAAGATACCAGACCACTCTCCCTTTGATGCCATAATATAATGTTCTTTCTTCATTTACTGTGGATGGAAGATGAGACTCCTACAACTAAATAACTAACGATTATTATTTTGTTTTATAAGTCCCAAAGTACCTTCCCATTCTAAAACATGTGGCTAGGCTTCACAAAAAGCCAGATTATTAAAATAAAATGATTCCTCTGTCTAAGTCTCCCTTTACAATGTTTTAAGAAAACAAAGCTAAATCTTTAAAGAAAGGCAGCTGTTCCATGAGTCACTTTCAGTTAAGAGACACATTAGGTCTAACCAAAAGCTTCCCTTTGTGTCCTGAGATAACCCTCCCCACCCCCATCAACACTATACATTCCAGAATTTTTAAGTGTAAGATAAAAAACATTCCTGGTGTTACGAAGCCCATCTTTTTTTTTTTTTTCTAATTTTGGTCAACAACTTTATTAAATGTAAAAAAGTAAAAAGAAAAAAAAGGAAAATGTGAAAAACTGAATTTTCAATTCACCAAAGTCATCAAGTAACAGCTAACCTACTGCTTGGCCATTACTCTATTATTCCAAGATTTTCAGAACAGTCATGTCCACCAGCCATCCTGGTGTCTCTCCTCACCTGCACCATGTCTGCTCATTTTGCCTTTTAAGATGCCGCCTGATCCTCTACTTTCCCACCTTTGCCGCCTGCCCTCATCCCACCACCTCTCCCAGCGAGTCTCCATGCTAGTCCAGTGAGCCCTGGCACCCATCACACAGCCATTTCCTCACCTGACACAGTACAGCCCAGGCGAGTATTTCAAAACAAAAATAGGAAGTGACTCACCCACCCAACCTCCCAATGCCTTCCACATCCTTGTAGGGGAACAACCAAAATTCTTAATTAACGTGGTCCAGCCTGCCTAGGACCTGCCCCAACTCACCACACCCCCCATTCTCCATTTCATTCCCAGCATTCTTCTCCCACAGCCCAGCTTTCTTCTAGTTCCCAGAAGACCACTTCCCTGGTTCATCCTACGGCTCCTGAAAACGCTGCTCCCCCTTACTAGGAGAGTCCTTCCCTCCACCCACTCCTGTTCAACTCCTACTAGAAGTCTGGATATCACTTCCATCATCCCCCCTCAGGGAGGCCTTCCTTGACCCCCACCCCCTACCGAGTGCACGAGATATCCAGGTTACACTTTCTGGGCCCACATCTCTTGCCCATAGCATTGCCTCAATTTTATGTTCATTGGACCTGTGGATATTTGATTAATCTTTGTCTCCCACTTATCCCCACTAGACTATATATTCCATGGAGGCAAAAACTATGTCTATTTTTATGTTTTCACTCACGACTGATCCCCAGAAAATGCCTGGATTTGGCATGGGGCAGGCACTGAAGTATCTGATTGCAGGGCAGAGTCCATTAATTTTACCTCCTCCTTCAATCATTAAGGCAAAGGAATGTGAAAACTCCCTTTAAAACAAACGTGTCCACCCTCACCCAGCTGTGTTTTATATTTTTCTTTTTTTTTTTTCTGGAGGGCTTGGACCGTACGCACGGAATAAAGAATCATAAAAAATAAGAGATGCTTCTCTAAATGCTTGAAGATTTGCTTAAAAAAGGTTTCAACTATTAGGTATCTCTCTAAGTAAAACCCGTGGTATAACTCTGAATGCCTATGTTCACTGAAGACATTTATCAGGAAAAAAAGGTATACAAACAGTTCAAAGTTTGTTAGAATAAGGTCACAGACATCAACACTCAAAGCTCTTTTGAACTCTGAGGAGGTAAGCATACTTGTCATACATCTGACAGATATCTAGTATAGATAAATCAGATTTATGATTTTGTAGAACTGCATTCTTATGAATAAAATGTGCAATATTTGCATACTTCATTCTAAGCGAAGAACATAATTCTGTGTTTATACCTACTTTTATGTAGTTTTGAGTATAATTAGATTTGATGACATATCCTATTCTACAGCTTCTTTTCACAACAATATCCAAATATGGCCTAATGACTCATCTTGTTCATAAATTAACGTGTATGACAGTAACACTGGAGGCCCTTCAACAAGGGACCATCTAATGTGACACAAACACCATCATTTACTAACAAACAAATGATCCTTTTGAAAGTGATGGAGGGAGGAATTATTACAGTCAAGTGAGAAGAACACTTGAGGATCACTAGTAGACTCAGTTATTCCTGAATAAGGGTCAGAAATGCTTGGCAGATGTGCTGTCCCTCCACCCTCACCCCACCCTCACCTGTGGCTGTAACTGCTGAGCAGTCACCACAGCCCCTCCCACAGAGCCCACAGGAGTGCTCTCAGCAGTGCTTGGGCCGGCCACCATCCCGCAACTGAAACTGGCAATTAATTCTTGCCTGCTAGGTGTAGTGTTTCAGAGTCTATCAAATGCGGTCCATAAATTATAATCTGTCTGTGAGGTATGAGAGTTGCAGGGTGGAACGTTTGGGTTATGATTGGATCTTTATAACCACACTCTGAAATGTTTTCTGGGACATTTTAATATGGTAACTAACCTGGGAAATGAAGTTATAGTGCAAAGAGCCTGATTCTCTTCTAATACAGAAGTAGCCTCCTTCCGACGTTTTCTCATGTTGTCCTCCACAGTGTTGAACTCGGACATTGTTCCTCCGTACGGCTGTCCAGGGGTGCCTTCAATCATGTAACTCCCATACTCTGGTCTCCAAAGAGTAGGATGGCTACAGAGGAGAACCATTTAGTTTTATCTTACAAAGCTGCTACGGTCTGCTCAAGTTTTAAACATTTTTTAAAAGTTGCTTCAAATGCTTAGACACCGTTAGGTAAAAATAAAGCTAAGGACTCCTTGATCTTTCTCAAATGCTGTGAATTTTCCATACACCTTCAACTACATGATGGTTAGAAAGTATTAGGTCCAAAATCAAGATTTATCTGGCACCACGTTTGTGATCTTAATACTTTGCAGTTTCTTTTTCTTTTTTTGGGGAAGACTTGATACCAAACAGGCTTTATACTGAGCTTACTATTCTAGGCGATTTAATGTATTAGTGATGTATTTAATCTTCAAACCCACGAGGTAGATACAGTCATTATCCTTACTTTGATGAGGAAACTGGGCACAGATTTTGATTAAGTAACTTGCCCAAGGTTAGCCAGTTGGTGCATGGAGGAACCAGAGCCTGAGCTCTTAACTGCTATGCTATCCTGTCTCCTATAAATCTGAGGTAAGATTCTATTCTAACACTTCAAAAACAATAAAACAAGCCCTTAGTGCATCAGCTTACTTTGGGTTTATCCTTTCCCCCTTTTCTTGCAGGGTTTCAAGAACTTCCTCTCCAGACAGGAACAACTGAACTTTCTTATTTTCATGATTAAAAGATACCAACATGTATTCCACCTATTGAAAAATAAAAGGGAGAGAAAGATTAATATTCTTCCAGACTCATGGTCAGCATGACCTTTAAAAGAAAAAGGTAGGGAAATGTGATTTGTTGGAAAGGATTCACAGTAACTTGAGACAGCTACATTTGCTTACAATACAGCACATAATTGTTTGTTTGTATAATATGAAAACCTGTAGAAGACGGCTAGTCAACAGTGGCCACTGAGGACAAGGACTTTTATTCCTTAATTCCTTCTTTCATCCATTCTCCATTCTATTTAATATACTATAGAAAGGTCAAGATGCCCTTTTGTGCTTGCAAAAAAAAACGGTGTTTCAGAGACAACATTCTGTAAACAGCAGTTTCAAGAAGACTCTGCATTTTAAAATTTATTTTCTTAAGTGGCTTACTATAAGTTTAAGAAAGTGGTTGTCTAAGCATTCTAGTCAAGGCAGATTATCCTTACGCACTGGCTGATTATTTAATAATCTTTACAAATCCCCCTACTGGACAGTTAAATCATAATCATAAATACATCAATGTGGGGAAGTTATTTCGGGGGTTTCAACAATTCAGTTTTGGTTTATCAAGAATTTAAGACAATTTCGTACCCTGAAAATGTATACAATTTACAATGCAGGATGCACTAGTGCACTTATAACAATACCTACTGGAATTCTGAGAAGAACCAAGAGTTAAATACTAAAGTAAGATTTTTACAGGCAGAGTACGCCCAGGACCTGTTTTGTTTTCCCTGAAATCATATACTTTAACAGTGATAACTGGTATAAACAGTGAAGATTGTAAATTACTATTTGTGATGGATATAAACACACACATTACTACCCAAGTGTGTTGGTTTGAAAGGAAGTATGTCCCCTAGGAAAGCCATATTTTAATCAAAATCCCATTTCATTAAGGTAGAATAATCCCTATTTAATACTGTATGTTTGAAACTGTAATCAGATCATCTCACTGGAGATGTGATTTAGTCAAGAGTGGTTGGTTGTTAAACTGGATTAGGTGACAACAGGTCTCCACCCATTTGGGAGGGTCTTGAGAAATTTCTGGAGTCCTATAAAAGAGAAAACATTTTGGGGAATGAAGGAGATTCAGAGAGAACAGAGAATGCTGCAGCACTACGAAGCAGTGAGTCCACGTGTCAGAAACCTTTGGAGATGAAGGAAAACGCCTCCTCAGGAGCTTCATGAAACCGGAAGCCAGGAGAGAAAGCTAGCAGATGATGCTGTGTTCGCCATGTGCCCTTCTGGATGAGAGAGAGGCCCTGACTATGGTTGCTGCGTGCCTTCTCACTTGAGAGCAGCCTTCCTAAACCAAGGTATCCTTCCCCGGATGCCTGATTGGACATTTCTATAGACTTGTTTTAATTGGGATATTTTCTCGGCCTTAGAACTGTAAACTAGCAACTTATTAAATTCCCCTTTTTAAAAGCCATTCTGTTTCTGGTACATTGCGTTCCAGCAGCTAGCAAACTAGAATACCAAGTGTAACTGAAAAAGTATGGAATTAGACCATTCAAGCACATGAGAGCACCCTTTGTACACCAAGATACATCACTGTAGAGAAAAAGTGACAATCCAGATTCCCAACCATAAAAAAATAAACAGACTTTCAGAAGTGCAGCAGCCAGGCCTGTCTCTTGCTGGGGCTCAGGACCAGCCACTCTCTTCTCGCTGGTGGGTGTGCTCTGTTGTGCAGTGGCCTCACTCACCCCAGGTTAGTACAAGTGCTGGCAGTGGCCCATTCCATCATTTCTGTGTACCTGCCTGGTCTTGGAAAGCATGTGAGCCTACTATCCATAAAACAGAAACTGTAATGTTCAAGGGATTTTTTGCTCTTCAGCTAAGAAATATAGGAAATATAGGAAAAAAAAGTTTCTGACCATAGTAAGTAGCTTAGCAGGTTTAAACAACAAAATTAACACTTACTTGTTGTCTTATTGATGAGTCTAAGCTCCCAGCCTTGCTTCTCTATTAACATTTTTTAGTTCAAAAAATGTTACTGGTACGACTGCTTGATTTAGGTCTATGAATCAGATGTGAGAATTTGTACCTGCACAATTACTCTATGTCAACTGATCAAAAACTGTAGACTGCAGAATCTGAACTGCTCCCACCGTTATGTATTGGCTATCAGATAGCATCTACAGAGCCATGACTCCTAAAGAGAGCTAAAATCTGGCAGAATAGCAAAAGTCTCTAAGTAGACAAAAAGATCATTAGTATAAGGAAAGATGTTTACCCTTAAAAGGACATAATGAGAAAGAGTATATGGATCCTAATCTTCAAACCCAACTTGCAGAGTAGGCATGATCATGCCACTTTACAGAAGGGCTGAAGCTCTGAGTCTGAGTAAACTGCGCAAGGTTACAAGCATTGGAGCAAGGATTTAAAAAAATCCTTGCTGCTAGGACTATTAAAAAAAAACTAAAAAAAGATGTCAGTCTTGGTAAGTGATGATAAGCATTTTATAAAATCATTGTAAGCTCTGTCAGGCAGGGAAAGTTTATGTAATACTGGCTGGAAACCTCTCCAGTTGATTTTGCCCCAGTTTTGTGAAATGGGCTTGACATTATGTCATGGAAGTTGAGATGTAACTAACACTTACAGTTTTAGATGTAACTAGATGAGTCCACTCATCTCTTAGACCCAGGACAGACTACACCAGCTTTATGTAGCATCCCCAACTCTTCCACCTAGAAGAAACTGTTCTCTTTTACCTCTGGCTCCAATATTTCTGTTATTGGTGTTATCTTAACCAGATAACACACAGAAAGAATGAAAGAGCTGGAGATGAAGAAATGCTCCCCAGGTTCCTATCATTTATCTATTAGCAAAATGAGCAATTATATAAGCTAAATTACAATAATTTTTGTTGTCTAGTTCTGAAATAATTGCAATCCTTAGTTTTCAACATTACTCTCAGCCCACACGTTCAAAGCATGGCTAAGGAAAAACAAAAGTTCAAACTCAAGGCAGTTTTAAATATTAGCCAAGTATATGACATTTAAAATGTTAACAAACCAAGCTTTCCTTAATTAAAGACAATCAATCTTGGCCTCTCCCTCTAAGCCACTCAGCAGGTGTACTCACTGCCCTCCTCCATTTGTGGAACATGACTCCCAGGATGAGCCAGGACCTGGTATCATGGGGCTGAGAAAGTGTTCTTGACCGAAAGGGGGAAGAGAGAAATGAGAAAACTAAAGTTTCAGTGGCTGGGACATTTCAAACAGTGTTGAGAGGTTATTCTGGAGGTTAGTCTTATGCATTATATAGTTATCCCTTTTTAGGTTATGGTGTATTGCAGTAGCTAAGGAAGTACTTGAAACTGTTGAACTGTGCTCTAGTAGCCTTGATCCTTAAAGATGATTGTATAACTATATAACTTTTATAGTGTGACTGTATGATTGTGAAAACCTTGTGTCTGAGGCTCCTTTTATCTAGGAGCATCTTATGGACAGATGAGTAAAAAAAATAAGGACAATAAATAAATAAAAAATGAGGGGGGATAGGAGGTAAAAAATTTTTTTGGGTAGACTGAAATATTAGTGGTCAATGAGAAGGTATGGGATGTATGAGTTTTTTCTTTTTACTTTTTATTTTTCTGGAGTGATTCAAATGTTCTAGAAATGATCATGGTGATGAATACACAACTATGTGATGACATTGTGAGCCACTGATTAGTATACTTTGGATGGAATGAATGTGTGTAAAGATATCTCAATAAAAATATATTTTTTAAAAAAGACAAACGTTTCATGATATCATTAAGCAAATGAAAAAGAAAAACTCCAGAATATTTATTGAACAAGAAAGAAAAACAAACTTACTTTTGGACAAAATCTAAATTCAGTTAGAAGCCTGAAAATTTCCCTGAATTTTTCAAACTTAAATGTAGGTCCTTCTCAATTAACTGTCCTCCATAGTCACCTTGAACTCTCTGCAACCACCATTCCTCAAAATGGTTAAAGAACCATTTTAGTTTTTTGTTATTTTATTCAGTCCTTCTCCCCAACCTCAATACCTTTATTTTGTTTGTACAAGCACTCAAATAATTAACTGAATCTTTAAGAGCCAAACTACAGTTGAAATAGGTTTGGCTCAGTAATCTAGCTGATGAGTGATGATAAAAACAGTGATATATTAAGACAGTGCTTTCCTAATATAAAACAGCTAAAGCCACAACTATCTATTTTATTGTTTTTTCTGGATTTTGCCACCATCTTGAGCTTCCTTCTTTTTAGGGGGGAGTGCATGGTCCAGGACTCAACCCTGGATCTCCCACATGGAATGCAAGCATTCTACCACTGGACCACCCATGCACCCCTCTTGAACTTCCTTTTGTATCTAGAAGATGAGAGGTGCAGACAAAATCAGAAAAGAAGTAAACAGGATACACTGGCCCATCTACATCACAACACTGATTTCAAGGTTAACCTATACAAGCTTCCTAACTTCAATCAGCATCTAAGCTATAAAAGTATAGTTAGAGTAACACCTCTCTGTATATACTACACATAAACAGTCCTAAAAGCTTATAATTTATCTTGCAAAGAGCATTATAAATAGGTTTCAGAGTGAACAATTCAAATCCATGTAATTAACATACCATTTTGGAAGTAGTGGCACAAGTAGAAGCATCTTTTCATTTCAGAAATTAGCGAATCAAAAATAGCCACTGAGCTCTATTCTCTGCTGTACACAGATCACAATTCCCTATGATTTGGGGACAATGTGATCTGGCACCCAGACAGTCTCCCCAAAATACCTCTCTACTTTGTTAGACACTCATTTTAAATGTGTATTTTTTTTTCTACAAACGAAAATTAAAATCCCTTAGATTTCTGCTCCTAAAAGGCTAAATTTTATTCTACTAAAATAAAAGTCATCTGCATGGTTGGGTAGAAGACAAAGGTAAATTCAAAAGACTATTATGAAAAAAAAGAAAAACTAGACTATTATGTACTCTGCATTATGTGCTATATGTAATAGTTGCTAGGAACAACCTGGACACAATATACCTTAAGTTATTAAATGCAGGTTTAAACAAGCATGAGGTGCTTTATGTTCATTTGAAATTAGGCCAATAAAAATAAAGAATTTTAATTGAGGGTGATGTAAGTTCCCATGTACACTGCTGAAAGACAGCAAAATACTTGTGGTAGTTAGGTTCAGGTGTCAACTTGGCCAGGTGACGGTGCCTAGTTCTGTTGCTGTGGACATGAGCCAATGGCACCTGAACCTCATCTGTTCTCATTACATCTGCAGTCGGTTAGGAGGCGTGCCTGCTGCAATGAATGATGTTTGATTTAATTGGCTGGTGCTTAAATGAGAGAGCTCAGTGTAGCACAGTCCAAGCAGCTCAGCATACCTCATGTCAGCATTCACTGCTCAGCCCAGGCCTTTGGAGATGTAAAAAGAAATCACCCCGGGGAAAGTTGTTGGAACCCAGAGGCCTGGAGAGAAGGCCAGCAGAGATCGCCCTGTGAACTTCCCACATAAGAAGGAACCTCAGTTGTAAGTTAGCTGCCTTTCCTCTGAAGGACTAATGAAATAAATCCCCTTTTATTAAAAGCCAATCCATCTCTGGGGTGTTGCATTCCGGCAACTAGCAAGCTAGAACAATACTTGAGGCACTGAAGTTCAGTGTAATGATTACTAATACCAAAATTCAGAATTTACAGAAAGTTTTTAAATGGCTTTTACCACTACTATAAAATTAAAATTTTTCTCTTTTACATTTTGTAACTATACCTTGGAGGGTTTCAGGGAGCTTCAAATTTGAGGAATGGCTAAATAGTTTATAAAATACTGATATCTTAATTTCTACTCCAAGGAGGGGAAAAGAGTGCTTAATTAGGAAAGAATTAAGTTCTATGAGACTCCAGAGCAGTTAGAGTAAGTTCCTCACTCAGGGAGGCTATACTAAGAAAGTTCCTTGGTCAGTTCCCTTGCAAAGGACAAATGAGAAATTTCTCAAAGAGGCATGGTTATACAACTGGTAAGCTTTCTGGACCAGCTCTCAAAAGTATTTAAACCATCTTGTGTCTGAACGCCAGAGAGAAGGAGTCTATCAGCAAGTCCCTCAGGGAAAATGAGCCTACATTTCTTTCCAGCTGGCCAACTGAGGACTCTCCCTCCTCAGACCCCAGGGAAGGTGCTGTATTTGGGTGGTCAGGTTGAGGAGGGTAAGACGAGTGGATGCAGGCAGGGTATCCAGCCATCCTATCTAAGTTCAAGCCCAGGTCCTCCACTCCACCCTGATTTTCTTCTACTAGCACAAGAAGTAGATCTGAAAACCCAGTTTTCTCCTTGTACTAACTCCTAAACAAATCCACAGCCATTTTGAAGGCTATGGTTGTAGTTAGAGCTATCAACAATCAGTGTCAAAACATTGTTCCGCTGCTCCCCACCATCACATCCTTCTATACATTCTATGCACTCAACACAGCCTTGTGCTGGGTAGGTGCTGGGGATACCATGAAGACCCAGGCAGACATGGTTCCTGCTCATGAGCTTACAATGTAGCTGAAGAGACAGCTGAAGTAATACGACAGAGGTGAATTATCTGGGTGAGCGCTTGAACTACCAAACAGAGCTTACCCACACATAATAAGAGGATCTGAAATAGGAGGGTCTAATGTAGTCTAGATCCAAAGGCTCCTCAGAGGAAGTGCCATTTAAGCTGATCCTTGGAATAGACTGGCCAGGCAAAGGAGACTGTCTACCGGTCCTTCAACCTTCCCCCAGGATGCCCTGTACTATTGTGATTAAAACAGAAACACCTGTCTGGCCCATCAGACCTGCAGATGAACTGGCCCACACCTCCAGAGACCCCAGTGTTCCCCATTTAGACTACAAACTGCTTTAAAAGTCAGGGACCATGGGTTCTCTCCAGAAGACTGTTTCTTCACACAGGAAAATGTTTATTACCAAATCTTTGTTGAGTACTTACCACATACCAGGCACTGTTCTGAGCACACTTACCCCCTGAGGAGAGAAATGCAATCCAGCCTCTTTTTAAAGATACATAATTTCCCAATGTCATGTTGCTGGATGCCCGCCTCTAGCACCCACTCACAACCACTGAGTTATATGGCACCCAATTCCCAATATAACAAGAGAGCCAAACCTGGAGCACACAAATAAGTATTAGACATGGAGGGCCAGTATCACTGTTCTACTTCATTTTTAATCACCCATAATTTAATAGGGAAGATCTGAATGACAAGACCAAAAAAGCAGTTGAGTTTAAAATTGTGGAAAAAAACGAGTTAAGAAATTTTAATTCAGAGTTAATGAAAATGATATGGCTCAGAATTAAGGCGGACTTCCATATTAGATATGTCTAATGAAGACATTATAAATGCCAAAACACTCCGTTTTGTGTAGTAATGCTTGAGCATGTTTTGGGGACCAGGAAATATGAAGCAGAAACTGAAACATATGTGCTTTGGTACAGTACTAGTTTAAACTGGTAACTGTTGATACATTAAACTGCTCTGTATCCCCAAAAGGAAATGTTTTAGTTTAGTCTAAAGTTATATCAAATTCTTATCACACCTGATACATTTTGAGAAAATAGGCTTTTTTTTCTCTCCTCCTTTGCAATGAAATTTCATAACACAGAATTACATGTGATGCTTTCTAGGGAAAGTTTACATTTTAAGTAACCAAAATAAATGTGGCCTTGCTCTGACCTGGTTATCTGCTGGCATCCTAGACTAGAACTTCAGTTTACGAGGCAGGTTGTTTTTTCTTTATAATATGTTAACCTCAATTTTAACACTGCAGAAGATCCATGAATCTCTTATATGTTCAGGTGGAGTAACTTCCCATTACCTTGGTCTGCAGAGAAAACAAATTCTTCACAGGCCTAGATTAGTCATACAAGGTTTAAGTGAAAAATTTCAAGACTTTATGAGAAACAAAATGCAAGAGGCATTGCATAAAGGAATTAAAACCCAAGAAAAAAAATACAACCTTGGAATTTTAGCACATTCATTACTATCAGTGAAGGGAAATCCTTGAATGTTGATCTATGCTTTCACACACTACAGATAGCACAAAACATTTATTTTCTGGGCCCTGAATTTATGCTGGTTGATTAAAAAAACAAACAAACAAAAAAAAAACCATGCCACTGCATTTCAAGTTTAAATATTCTGACAGATACAATGACTATTTTAAGGCACTCCTACCTTATCTCTGAACCAAATCTAGCAGAATCCAGCCTTTTTATACAAATTAAGAGTTATCAAAGGTGATGTTTGTTGGTTACTCTGCAATTTAGAAACCCAAACCAGAAGACAGTGATTCCTAAAGAAACAATATTATTAAATGCATGGCTTAAGTTTTTATTTACCTCAAAATACCTACACTTGGTACTATGGCTTCTGTGTTCTAAGGACAAATGAATTCCTTGGCTCTTCACTAAAAAGGTATTCCCAGCCTTTTCTGGTTGACAAAGAAAAAGAAGATCCTGGTCCCACAACAGAGGCTGCTTTGGGCCAAGAACTGCTCTGCAGTGGCCTGAGCTGGAGGGGAGCCGGGCACCAGGGTGAGGATGATCAAGACTTTGCAGAGGCCCTCCCAGGGAAGGAAAATTTTTTTCTTCATAATATATTACAAAGAAAATAACATATTCTTTATATTGTACTATATCTCCTTCCCAGTGCAGGGAGACCCCAGGCTTTAGCACTGTGTCCAGCTCAGTGTCTGATGCACTCCTGGAGCTGAGCAAGCACATTCACTTGTAAAGTATATTTATAAATCAAGCTATTCTCAATTCAGGGACTGCCTATGAGAAATATGAGAAGTCCAGAGTTTTAGTTGTTAGGAACAGTGTCAGAATAATCCATTTAGCAAAGAGGAAGAAAACAAACAAACAAACAAAAGGATGCTTTCTAAAGAGACTAAGTAGGAGTTTCTTTAGATGCTGAAAACCTACCTATGCCCTCAATGACAGTGTGACAACATCTGCAAATGCCCAAGTTTAATGCTATTCCACCACTGTAAGATTCTGGGTATAGATACACGTTCATAACCACATTTCATAAAGGCAACATTGGGGCTCTGCTAACGAAACCTACCATTGGATGTTAGGGGTAGATTCCACAAAGAGAGTAATTTTAACCTGCTAAAGATGGGATTTGGAAGATTGAGACTCCTGATAATGTAAACTTCTGACCATATTTGAAATTCATGTTTAAGGATCAAATTCTTAAAGAGATAAGTCAAAGCTACCAACATCAGGCTCTCATGCTGGCCCACTACCTGCTGCTGCCTGGGGCTTCGGTCGGCCAGGGCAGCATAACTATTAAGTGAGATCAGCTCGATTTTCTTATAAAGGGATCATCCTGCATCTGCTTTTTCATAGAGCTGGCTTGCCAATAGATTAACTGGGGAGGCAGCATGGGTCACATTCCTAAACTTGTTAGCATTTGTTCTGCAGACCAAGAAGTTAACCAAGCATATTTAATAGTGTAGTTTTGAAAGAGTGCAGCATTTTACTGAAAGAGAATTACCGGCTAGTTGGTAATGAAAAACACTTAATCCTGTATTTGTGGCTCTAAGATATATTTCAATTTTTATCAAAAAGCAAAACTAAAACCTACTTTCTGTGGTGTCACCACACTTTCTGTTTCCATTCTTAATCTCATGTCTGCCTGGGGCCTATTAAAACTGTCACAGAGCTCTTTTTCTAATTGGGAGGAAGTATTTAGGAGGGGGAGGCAGTCTTTGGAGTCAATTTGAATCTTGGTAACTTCAGTGTTTCAGCTCTTTGTTTTGTAAAATGGTGAAAGCCCCTATTTTATAGGACAACTGGGTAGATTACAAAAAATAATGAACATAAAGTACTTAAAACTGTATTAAGTACACAGTACCCCTCAAATGTTCATGGTTATTATTTTCCAGCTCCAGGGTTATAACAGAGTGATTAAGGCTGAATAACGTCCTTTAGAGTTTTTCAAATGTTGGTTACAGTCCTTTAGTGGAGCATGATGGGTTGCGATCGACATTAGGAAAAGAAATAGAGTAGAACAGAAATATTAGAATATGTCATTTATGGGAAAGGGAGGACTATTTTGTGAAAACACTGTCTCATTCAGCATTTGTTTTAGGTGCTACTAATCCACTCAAAAGTGAAAGCTCCTATTCTTGCAAAGGAGAAGCTAAGCCTACTGAAAATTAGGCCTAAAAGGTCACCCCCAGAGAATCTCTTTTGTTGTTCGGGTGTGGCCTCATTCACTGTCTCTAAGCCCAACTCTGCAAATGAAACCACTGCTCTTCCTACATGGGAAGTGACATCTAGGAGTGAAAGTCTCCTAGGCACATGGGAGATGACACCAGGAATGAGCCAGGACCTGGCACCATGAGACTGAGAAAGCCTTCGTGACCAAAAGGGGGAAGACAGAAATGAGACAAAATAAAGTCTGTGGCTAAGAGATTTCAGAGTCGAGAGGCTACTCTGGAGGTCACTCTTATACAAGCTTCAGTTCGACACTGCTACTATCATAACTTTGGTTATGGTAAACCAAAACCACTCCTACTAATCCTAAGACACCTAGGGTGTTACCTAAGATTCTACAAGGCTTCCATGCACTAGGGTTAACTTTCCAGAAACCTACAACCTCCAGATGGGTCCCTGGTCCAGACAATCCTGAAACGCAGAGAGGCCAGTCTCTCCAGAACATCAGTTAGTTCCATCCCCTATCCCATATTATCAACAGCCCCTTCCAACACGAAAAAGTTAATATGGGCATAGCCCAAATTTCGCCTAAAGAGTGGGATAAAGATCAAACGTGACAGTGGAGTTATACAGAGAAGGTTTAACAAATGAATATGAGTGCTGAAGCATTATATTGACTTTTTTTTTTGTCTCTAGTACCTTAAAGCAGCTAGAAGTAAAAACCTAAAATTGAGGAACTGTAACCCATACCAAACTCTGAAACCTGTTCTACAACTAACTGTTGTGATGTACTTTGAAATTTATTTATTTTTTGTATATATGTTATTTTTCACAAAAAAGAAAAATAGAAGGAGTATAATAGAGAAGACAGGATTTAACAAATGAGTATGACTGTTCAATCATTATATTGATGTTTCTTTTGGTCTCCAGTGTCTTAGAGCAGCTAGGAGAAAAAACAAAAAATCATGGAACTGTAACTCATACCAAACTTTAAAATCTGTTCTATAACTACTTGTTAAAATGTACTCGGAAATTTGTTGTTTGCATATATAGTTCACAACTTAAAAAGTTAAAAGAAGGATAAAAAATAAATAATAGGGGAAGATAAAGGGTAAAAATTGGGTAGATTGAAATACTATGGGTCAATGAGAGTGATGGGTAGGGTGTATGAGATGTATGCAGTTTTTCTTTTTGTTTCTTTTTCTAGAATGATGCAGATGTTCTAAAAATTATCATGGTGAAGAATACACAACCATGTGATAATACTGTGAGTCACTGTTTGTATAATATGGCTGGACTATATGTCTGTGGATATTTCTCAACAAAAAAGAAAGAAAAAAAAAAGTGGTTCCTAGTATGGAATACCTAACCACAACTGGTTAGACCTCGGTTCCTTCACCAGCAGATCAAGTCACTCCCCTCCTAGAAACTCTTCAAAAAAAATTCAACATTCTTCACTAAGACCACTAGGGCAGATCTTTAGGCCTCACTACCTTCATTTCAAACCTACTCCCCTCCATGCTGCAGCCTCACCGGCCTTTCCAATTCTCCTAACAACCATTTTGCCCTTTTCTTCCCTCTGCTTGGCAAGACTTCTACTCAGTCCTTTAAATAGCTTGCTCCTGTAGGTCTAAAGCCAAGAGTCACCTTCTCAGACCCCTACCTCCCCCAAATGCTGCCCTTTGCACTGCAAGACCTTAACCGTCTCTTTGTGAGCATTACAATGCACAAAGCTCTGTGGATTCCAACTCCATGACCGTTGTGGTTAATCTAAATAGGGCAGAGCCACAGCCAGTTCTCACTACCTTCCAGGAAAAGAGCCATGGAGCATCTTGCCTTAGGGTTTTGTTTTGTTTTTTAATTCTGCCAAATCAGCATCTGGTTCAAAAGAAGGAATGAACTGAATCCAAAGAAATAACAATAATAATAATAATAAATCTGGGGAAGGGAGACAAAGAAGAGAGACTGTGTGAACATCATGTAATTAGGAACATCTGTTTGGGGGTTCTTTTGTAATCTTTTTGTGGAAATACTTTTAACTCACCAAATCCTGAGCATAACTGATACAAAAAACCAAGAATATAGAAAGTTCTCGAAACAGCATCTAAATAAAATAGAACTCCAGCCATGTGAGCCCTCAGAGGACATGCCAATCTAGATAACCAAGTTTTCCGGATACTCATACAAATGTATCAAAAATGAGCTCTTTTGATTAGACGTCTAAGATTGTATGCTTCTCATCTTCTTAAATACTAAGGAACACAAAAAGTGGTGAGTCAGGGTCATCATTTTAACATACTCAATACATCACAATCAATTTTATCACACAACAGTGATAACTTGGTAGCCACCAAGATTTTGCTGAGGTGACTTCAAACTTTACACTTTCCTAGTTCAAGTCTGTTTCTACAAAGTATAATTGAGATTTCAAAGACTACACTGAGAATGATGTGAATGAGCTGTGAAAACATGCATGGGCTTTGTGGAATTTATTTTGGCCAGAAAATGATTTTTGCCCTTTTCCCAAGTCATTAACATGTTTGAGTTGAACACACACACACACACACACACACACACACACACACACACACACACACACAGCTCCTTCTCAATAGTCCCTTAACTGTGTATTCTTCAGGTTCTGAAGCTCAGCCGGTTTCTTCTCTTGGGGCTATCTTGCCGTCCACCTTGGTTTTAACCGCCACCTTTAGGCTTGTGACTGCACAACAAGCTGAGATGCTGCTCCAGCTCTTGCTCCTCAAATTAGAGGGCTCTAAACCAGCTTCCCCCCCCCCCCCCACCCCAGAACTACTCTGCAGAGATCCTTGTTCACTTGGTCATATAAACTAGAAACATGGATGAGAGACATGTACAGTTATGTGCCAGGTCCTCAGGTCTCCTCCTACCAAGCATTTTTTAACATGCACAGTTACTTATCTCTTGAGTCTTAGGGTAGACCCTTCATTCTCTTGTAGCAAAGACAAAGGTCTCCAATCTGGGCTCCTTTTCGCAGTGTCCCCTACAAAGCCATTTTCCACATCACTACTAAAGGAACACCATTGTACCATTTCTAGACTTGGGATACCATGTTTTTCCACATTGCCCAAGTCACCTTTCTAGCTTCAACTTCTAGCCAGTCCCTGCTTTGGTGTTATGTTTCAGCCATTCTAAGCAATATTCCCTCAACTCCAGACACCTTCATAATCTTCATTTGTATATGTCCTTTCCTTGCATTCTCAACCTTCCTTTGAAATCCTACCAGAAGTTCTCCCCATTTGCAAGGCCCCATGGTCTTCAAGATATAGAGCTACTCTCCTCCCAACATTGGAGTTTCCCAGGGCAGTGAGTTTTTCTCTCTTCTTGGTTTCTTTCTTCAACTCCATGACTCAAGATATAAGGTATTCAACATATAGGCAGTACTTAATAAAATACTATATCCATCATGGAAATATAACCCTTAAATAGAGTCTTGCCACCACACACAACGGAAGCTTAAGTCTCTGCATTCCTATGGATTAAAAAAATAATAATAATAAATAGGGGGGGACAAAGGTTAAAATAAATTGGGTAGATGGAAATACTTGTGGTTAATGAGATTTTTTTTTTTTTAACTTCTTTTTCTGGAGTGATCCAAATGTTCTAAAAAGTGATCACGGTAATGAATACACAATTATGTGATGATACTGTGAGCCACTGATTGTAAACCATATATGTAATGTTTTTATGAAAAGATTTATCAATAAAAACATATTTTTAAAAATCTCTGCATTTCTGAAAGAAAACATTTTGCAGTACCACCTTGCTCTTCATAGAAAAGCTATGAGACTCAAATAGGTTTACCTTAGGAAGTGAGAAAGCATCCTGAAATAGTTAAGCTGTTAAAAGACAAAATTAGAAATATATTGAAGTATGCACTTAAAGACCAAACTAAGTGATAGAGTTGCTTTTTCTTTTTTTTTTAAACAATTTTTATTGTAAACACAATATATACACAAAGCAAAATAAGATAAAAGCAATAATTTTCAAAGCACACATCAACAAGTAGTTACATAACAGATCACAGAATCTGTCATGGGCTACCATTCCACTACCTCAGATTTTTCCTTCTAGCTGTTTCCAAACACAGGAGATTAGAAGGTGATTCAGAAAGTCATTCATTTTAAAATCCTTTCTCTGTGTTATACTTCCTCCTTCTCCTTTGATCCATCTTCCAATCTTCAGGGATCTTTGGGTAAAGCCTGTTCTAACTTTTCCATGTTAAGAAGATGTGCTGACACTAAAGGAAAAAGCAGATGTAATCAACTAATTATCTTGGAGAGGGTGGTCCCCTCGAGTTTCAGGATTTATCTGACCTAGGAACCCTCTGAGAATTATACATTCCAGGAAAGCCAACCTAGTTCATGAAACCTCTCAGTTTGAGCCCTATGTGCTCCTAAGAGTCAACAGGAATGATGTTGGTTAGGGTTTAGCAAACCAAGGCAATTAGCACTATCTAACTGAATCTTGCATAAGATTAGCTCCAGAATAGCCTCCCGACTCCATTTGCTCTCTCCTAGTCACTGATCCCTAAATTTTATTTCCTTTTAGTCCAGAAGGCATTGTCAATCCCATGGTACCAGGGCCAGACTCATCCCCTGGAGTCATGCTCCATGCTGTCAGAGAGATTTTTTTTATCTTCATCTTAATATTTTTACTGTAAAAACTTAACATACAAACACATATCCTTGACATAAAAACATTCCCTACATGGTGTACAATCAATGGCTCAGAATGTGAATAGAATTTTTAAATTAGTTTTACAGATGAGAAAACTACGATCCCAAGAACTTAAGTTCTGTTTCTAAGATTACACAAATATCAAGGGGAAAGACCCAGGGCTTGCACACTCATCTTTAGACTGAAGTCTACTCATAAAATGCATGCAAACTTAAAACATAATTGTGTTTTCACCAAATACTCAGTCATGGTATAAAAGTGATACTGAGTGATGAATGGCATAGTATTCAAAGCAAAGAAAATTCTGACTTTTAAAGCTTTGTTAAATCTTGGTTGCTGGCAGATATCTTATAACCACCTTTAGATCAAGTTTACAGAGAGCAGAGCTGAAAGAATAATAGACCATGTAGAAAAGACATCTGCTCCCAACGAATGGAGTAGAAGGTGCCAATTTTCCTCTCCCACTTTAAATAACCAAAGGAGAAAAAGAGAATATGTAAGAATGGTTTACAAGACACTGGACATCAGGGAACAAAGGGCAGAGAACCCTGAGAGACGGGAAAAAAATGAGATGAACTCTACAAGTGTTCTAGCTTAACCACTGTGAAAAGACTCTCTAGGCGATGCAGACAGAACCAAGGCAGAGCACAGCAGACTCCCTGAATCAAAGGGATGAAGCTGAAATCAAGTTGATTAGAGTTCACAGGGCAGAATAACAGAGAGGAGAGAGCCTGCACACAAACCCCAGAGATCTGCAAAGGGCCCCTCTTGAAGATTCCATGGTGAATGACAGTACATGTGTAGGGCAACAACCACAAACCAGGAGAGGGTGTATTCGCATCAGCCAGACCAGAGTAACTTATAATTCAGAGATACTGGGTAGAGTACTGGTCTCTGTACAAGGGAGTAATTAGCCCTAGTCTGAGACTCTTCCAGATATGCCTAATAAATTATAAAAAGCAAGACTCGAAATGAATAAACTATCTTTCCAAATAACTACATACCAGAACAAAGTTCAAGAATACTTATAGGAATACATAAATAAAAAGCATCAAACAAAGTAAAATTCACAAGGTTTGGCATCCAATCAAAAGATTACCAGACATGCAAAGAAGCAGGAAAATATGACTAATACTTAAAATTAAAACAAACAAAAAAATCAATTGAACCTGACCTAAAAGATGATAGAATTAGCAGGCAAGAGCATTCAAACAGTTATCAGAACTCTTTTCCATATGTTTAAAAAGTTTAGTAAGGTTTCAGAATATAAACAATATACAAAGATAAACTGTGTTTCTATAAATTAGCAAACAACCAGAAATTAAAGTTAAAAAAAAAATACTATCTACAACAGAATAAAAAAATAATACTCAAGAATAAATCTGACTAATGAAGTGAAAGGCCTATAGAAAAAAAGCACCAAAAAATGCTCAGAGAAATTAAGATTCAATTAGGTGAAGAGATAGATTTCTTCATGGATCTGAAGACTCATTTTAAGACGTCAATTCTCTCGCAAAAGATTCAATGCAATGACAAAAAAAAATCCCAGCAAGTTTTTTCTTTTTGGTAGAAATTACTAAGGTCTTTCTGTACAAATTAAAAGGACCTAGACGAGTCAGAATAAGTTGAGAAGAGGTAGCACTACCTAATCTCATGACTTATTACAAAGCTATAGGAATTAAAAAGAATATGGTACTGGCATAGAGATAGAAAAATAGATCAATGGAACAGTACAGAGTCCAGAAATAAAACCACACATATACAGACCTAGTTGACAAAAGGCACAAAAGCAGTAGAGACAGGATAGTTCTCAACGAATGGTTCTGGAGCAAAAATAACCAAATCCATACCCTGTAACATATACAAAAATTAACACAAAAAGAATCATAGACCTAAATGTAAAACCTAAAATTATAAGACTTCTAGAAGAAAATATAAGATAAAACCTTTATGAATTTGGGTTAGGCAAAGATTTCTTAGATACAATACCAAAAGCACAATCCATAAAAGAACAAATTGAATTTTATTAGAATTAAAAACTTCTGTTCACTCTTTTGCTGCTCAAATGAGGTCTCTCTCACTAAGCCAATTCAGCAGGTAAACTCACTACGTGGGACATGACTCCTAGGGGTATAATTCTCCTTGGCAACATAGGACAGAACTCCCAAGGATGAGCTGGGATCCAGCATCATGAGACTGAGAAAGTCTTCTTGACCAAAAAGGGGGAAAGAGAAATGAATCAAAATAAAGTTTCAGTGGCTGAGAGATTTCAAACAGAGTCTAGAGGTTATTCTGGAGGTTATTCTTATGCATTATATAGATATCCCTTTTTAGTTTATTGTATATATTTGAGTTGCTACAGGGAAGTACCTGGAAGCTACTATTGAACTGTATTACAGCAGCCTTGACTCTTGAAGATGACTGTAAGACTATAGAGCTTTTACAATGTGACTGTGTGATTGTGAAAACCTTGTGGCCAGGGTATGGACAGATGAGCAAAAAAAATTGGGTAGACTGAAAACTCCTCAATGAGAGGAGAGCGTAAAGGGTATGGGATGTATGAGTTTTCTCTTTTTATTTCTTCTTCTGGAGTGATGTAAATGCTCTAAAAATGACCACGGTAATAAATATACAACTATGTGAAGATATTGTGAGGTACTGATTGTATGCTTTGGTTGGACTGTATGTGTGTGAAGATATCTCAATAAAAATATTTTAAAGAAAAGAATCAATTCACTAAAAAAAAAAAAAAAAATCAAAAAACAAAAAAACCAAACCAAAACAAAGAAACAAACCAAAAACTAAAAACTTCTGTTCAAAAGACACTGTTAGAGAAAAGACAAGGTACAGCAAATTAGGAGCTGTTTGTACAACAGAAAAACTGGTTCTTAAACAAAATCCATTCCTGTGGGTATAAACCCCATTGGAAGTAGACTTTTCGGTAAGGTTATTTGAGGAAAGGTGTGGTCTACCTCAATCAGGATGGATCTTAATCCTATTTCTGGAGTCCTTTATAAATGGAACAAAATTCAGAAAGAGAAAAAGCTACAGGAAGTAAGAAGCCAAAATTCAACAGAACCCAGAAGAGTGAGCCATGAAAACTGCCATATAACAGATGACCAAGGACCAATGACTGCTAGCGGCCAACCCTAGAATGCCAGCCTTTGGGCGGAAAAAGCTTCACCTTGATTTGGACTTTCTTTTAGCCTCAAAACCATGAGCTAATAAATTCAAGCCAACCCATTACACAATATTTGCTTGAACAGCCAAAGAAACTAAAACACAAGCCAAAGATTGGGGGAAAATATTTGCAAAGCATATATCTGCTAAAGATTCACGTCTAGAATCTTAAAACTCAGTAAGAAAATAAACAACACAAATGGGCAAATGATTTCAACAGATAGTTCATTAAAAAAAGGTAATACAGATGGGAAATAAATAAAAAGCTATTTAACAACATTGATCTTTAGAAAAATATAAGTTAAAAATACAATGAAATACCACTCCTACTGATCAGAATTGCCTAAAATCAGAGAGTGACCATACCAGGTGTTGGGAAGGATGTGGAGGAACTGAAATTTATACTGCAGGTGAGAATGTAAAATGGGAGCAATGACTTTATAAAAAGTTAAGCACACACCATTCCTAGGTAATAATTAAGTGGAAAGAAAGCATAAGTCCATATAAAAATTATGTTCATAAGCTGTTTTTATTTGTAGTAGTCAAAAATTGGATACAATTCAAATGATGACTGAATAAGTTGTGGTATATGCATACAACTGAACGTATGCAACAACTAAAAGACATGAATTACTGATCCATACAATACGGATGAATCTCAAACTATTTATGCAGCGTAAAATAGCCAGACTGAAAAAAAAAAGAAAGGAAACAGTACATGCCATGTGATTTCCTAAATATAAAAACCTAGGAAATGCAAATTAAGTAGTGACAAAGTAGATCAGAGGTTGCCTGGTGAGAAGGGGGGGTGGGGTCAAGGAGAGATTATAAAGGGAAATAGGGTATTTTTGGAGGTGATGATATGTTCAATATCTTGATTGTGGTGATGGTTTCATGGTCTACACATAGCAAAATGTATTAAATTGTATACTTTGAATATGTACAATTTGGTGTATATCAATTACACCTTAGTAAAACTGGAAAAAAGTTTAAAGAAAAACCAAACAGCTTGGTAAATCATGAATGTATAACAGAGAAGCCTAATTAGCAGGCTTACTAGGATATGGACCGTCCATTAATAGGAAGAACATCAGTGATGCTCTATCATCAGTTTTCTGACTTTATCAATACACTCAAATGCCTTAAATATCTGAAACTGTTTGGAAACACAAATTATGATTTAGAGGTTCAATTAATATACTGGGATCTTATCAAGCTATGGGGTCTTAACAAAATTTTACTTAGGTCTATTCTTTATAATGGAAATACACACTTGTAAGTAAATTTGTTAATACCTCTCCTAGAGGCTAGCACCTTCACTTGGAGAATTTCTACAATGATATAAGGTGTTCTAGCTTGCTAGCTGCCAGAATGCAACACACCAGAGATGGATTGGCTTTTAATCAAAGGGGATTTACTTCCTTAGTTCTTCAGAGGAAAGGCAGCTAATTTTCAACTGAGGCTCTTTCTTGTGCGGGAAGGCACAGGGTGATCTCTGCTGGCCTACTCTCCAGGCCTCTGGGTACCAACAACCTTGAGGGGGTGGGGTGGGGGGGTGGGGGTGTGTGATTTCTTTCTGTATCTCCAAAGGCCTGGGCTGAGCAGTGTATGCTGAGCTGCTTGGACTGTGCTACACTGAGCTCTCTCATTTAAGCACCAGCCAATTAAATCAAACATCATTCATTGCAGCAGGCATGCCTCCTAACCAACTGCAGATGTAATGAGCAACAGATGAGGTTCACGTACCATTGGCTCATGTCCACAGCAACAGAACTAGGCACCTTCACCTGGCCAAGTTGACACCTGAACCTAACTACCACATAAGGTAATGCTTAGTCCAGAAACACTTTTTTTCTAGGAGTCAGGTGAAAAAGAGTAATAAACCTTTTTTCCCCATTCTACTTTGCTCATGCTTTCTATACTTTTATAGTACATCAAACCTGTACTTATCCAGAACTACACAAAGACCTCTACAAAGCAGTCATACCTATTTATGACTCAAAACACTACGTGTACATAACTCTTACATATCATCTGATGCTACTTTACACCTTTAAGACACTGTTCTTCCATCTAGAAAACCTGTCCTTCTCCTTTTCATCTAATTAACAACTACATATTCTTTCAGGTGGTGATTGTATTAGAATCACCTCAAGTGCTATTACTTTTTCTCCTTTCCCTCTCCACCTACTTCTCTCTAAGCAACTGCAAAGAACACAAGAGAACTTCTCGATGGTGACAGAAATTTTTTGTTTTGGCTATGGTGACAAGATACCAGGTTGTATATAGGTGCTAAAATCAATAAACTGTACACTTTAAGCGGGTGCATATTATTGTATGTAATTTATGATTCAATTAAATGGATCAAAAAGAAAACCCACACAAAACCATATAGACACAAAGGAAAACACACACACATACCTGAACATCAGAAGTAGCAGCCAAGCTCACACTTGAGCCAAGCTTAAATTCTCATCCTCAGTTCTTAACATACATATAGGTAAGTTATCTGGTTCCCCAAGCCTTCAAAAAGGACCTCTTGGTAAAAAAAAGTCAAGAGGGGGAAACAAAAAATGGTGTGTTTTTTTTACTTGATTGCACTGTTGATGCAGACCAGTAAGTGTTGTTGAACTAATGTCTGTCACAGTGACAGCTAAAATAAAAGATGCAAAAAATTCGCTTTTTTGTTATAAACTACACCTAATAAACCACAGAAAAAAACTGAATCTTCATAATGATTATCAAGAATTAAATCATGGTCCAATATCAAATTGTATTCTGAAATACAATTTAGACTTAGAAATGCAATTTCTAAAATCAAAAATTACTAAGTTAATGATATATAATTATATTTGAATGAGCAAATTTCAAATAAACACCTATATACATGGAATATACCATTCCTCAATAACCAGGGTTATATAAGATAAACTAGATATTTAAAAACTTTCAAGTAAACAGTTTTAGCTACCATTTATGAGCCTATACATAAAAGGCTAAGCAATGTGCAAACCATTTCACTTATATTATTTCATTTAATCTTAACTGTCAAAAAAAAATCTTAACTGTCCTCATGTTACAGATGACAAAATTGAGGTTAAGAGAGATTAAACAATTTGACCCAATTGTTGTCTACACAGAACCTTCAATTAGACTCAAATGCTTATGCTTTTGTCTATTCCAGATTTACAGCTCAGGGCTATAGTATTTTTGTTACAGGTTAAGCTTATTTATTAACAAGCTATGCATTTTCTAAAAAGTCACTTAAGCAATTTTAAACTCACACAGGCAATTTAATGGAACGCTATACCAGCACTCATTAAGTCCAATTTCAGTTTTATTGTTTTATGCACAGTAAGAACACATTCCTAAATACTAAAGATGTACTGCAATTTCCTACTGATGTTCACATGGACTTTCCTCCTAACTAAAGGACAATTTGTCTTCTTGCCTTTGAGAGCCACACTGAACTAAAGACAATTAGAAAAATTAAGTTCGCCTTTAAATATCGTTTTCTGACACCTATGCAACTTGTACATCATAAACTCCATAAAAGAAGACTTGATGAAATCTCCAGCATTGTAAATAATACAAAACCTGATATAATGGGTTTAAGAAAAGGACCTGGAGTCCAACAGATTTCAATTCCAACAGCACCTCTGACATTAGCTAGTTGAAAAGGCCAGGCAGGTAGCTTACCACTTTAGTGATTATTTGGACAAATCAAGAGTCATATTTAGTACCACATTTGCATCATAGATTTCCTAGATGTCTTTTAATGCACACACAAACAAAACTTGTACCTGAGAAGTTGCCTGTGAATTGTGAAATAAGAAGTGCTTTCTTTTTTGTATATACAGAATGCTTAGTGGGCAACAGAGCATCCAGTGATAGCCATCTTACTCCTACCTGCGGGATAAAATGAGCTATTTTGTTGGCACCCAAGACTTGGAACTACTATTTTCCCACAGGAACAGCATAAAAAAAGGGTGGCGATGGTTAAGACTTGCCACAATAAAGGCAATACAGTCATCTGTAGGCTGATATGGAAATCTACTATTCATGGGGTTCTCATAGGAAAATATTTTGAAAAGCTGGTGTACACATGCCTTTACAATACAATCCAATTTTACCATGCTATCGGTGGCAGCTTTGCTTTGTTTTGTTCAGCAGTCTAAAGATTACTTCCAGGTGAATTTCACAAGTAAAATTTTCTGGATTTGAAATATATACACTATCAATAATCTTATTCATCCAAACTGTAAAAGCTGGAAGGGACGAGAGAAAGAGACTCCAACTCCTTAATTTTCCAAGTGAGAAAACTGAGGCTCATGACTAAACAGCCAGTTTGGCAGGCCTCAGACTAGAGCACAAGTCAAACTCCAAATCCAGAGCTCTTTCTGTGTGAAGAGAGACATACAGTCCCAAGAACTTGGGCTTAGCATTTCTAAAGTGGCGGGGTCTCCTTCCAAGCATACCTACATCCTGTCTTAAGGCTCACTTTCTTCTTTTGTCCATGGCCCTGTGAATATAATGCCAAAACTTCCCATGAAAAGCAGTATTGTGGTATCATACCAATACAGTTGAACATATCACAACTGAACACCACTGTGCCTGGCAAGACTTTCTTTCATCTGCAGGGGCCACACCACCCACCACACCCTTCTCTACTTTATCTGCTCAGCCTCTGGTTCTCAGTACTTCCCCAAGTCTTCAACATACAAACAAGCTTGCTTGCTGCCTGACCCTCTAGGCCTCTTCAGACTTTTATTCAGTACATGTAAGAGTGAAATCCTATTATGTACAAGATTAGTGCATACCCTGGAGTAACTTCTCTCCCCCTCTTTTATAGAAGGCTCATTTCATCAAGGAAGGCTTCCATGATAAATGTGAGATTGTGGCTTTCCAAAACTGCTTTAACTGCAACCCACAGTAAGTAATAATTTGTGACCTAATACACCACCCCTCACGCATTTTCTCAACTCAAAAGGTTGATATAATAGTCTTACTACATATGGTGAATGGATATTTTTCATTCTATTCCACTTCATTTTTGAAAGAGTAATGGTTGCAATTGTCTCAATTTACCTCCCAACCCACTAATGAATCAGAACCAGCTGCTTGAAAAACAATGCTCTATATGCTGGAGGAATTATTAGTGGCATCAGCAGTTACTTCATGGAAGAGATGCCCACAGCACTTCATACTTCAATGAGATAGCCACAGAATTTCACAGCTTCTCTCTGTCCAAACCTGACATCGAGGTACCACAGTGGAAAGTAAATACCTGCCTCCCTCACTTCAAGGGTGGGAAGAGGAACCACTGAAGTGCCCTTCCAGGCAGGAGGGAGAAACAAGAGTGTGGGCTTTCTTTCTTTCTTTTTTTTCCAATTAATTAAGGAAAAAAGTCAAGAATGTAATAAAAAATTCTCACTCTTGTGTTAGCTGCGTATTTCCACTACGAATGTCAACACAAAAAGGAATATATTTTTTTTCTTGAAAATCTGACAATCCAATCAGAGATATGATTAAAGCAGAACTGAAAATAATAAATGAGCAGTGGTTTTTTTTTTTTTTTTTTTTTTTTAAATCTAAGACAACTCTTCCACCTCGTGGTTTCTGTTAAACAGTAAGCTCTCCATTCCAAAGGACACTGTAGGGGGGAGGTGTTTGGGGATAAGGATAGATCATAAAATAAATAGTAAAATGCTGATAAGAGAGGAAGCCTCTCTCAAATAGAGTTAAAAATCCACTCGTAGCTTTGAATTTCATTTATAACGGGATATAGAGAACAAGAAATTTGAGGATGCATTCTCAGTAGTCACCAATGAAAGCTTTCATAGAACATCCTTAACACATTTCAATGTAAGAACAGTGCTACTCCAATCGACTTATTATATAGTCTTGATGCAAGTCAGAAGTCTAATTCTAGACAGATCTGACCAGTTCTTTTCAACAAGCGCTATTATCTGGCTAAAATGATGGGCCCAATTTTCTTTTCTATGTTAATATGTCACCTTTAGAACATTATACAAATTCACATTATTACCACTCTTCTCCATTCCCCTTGATATTTAAGGGGGTTGGAGGGGAGGAAGGCAAAAGGCCCAAACCTGTTACTAACACTCTGTGCAAAAGCTTGTAAAAATGAAGACGATATATACTACAAGGCCCCACAGTTCAGTTTACTCAACAACTACAAAAGATTGAAATAGAAGTGATTAATCATTGAAATGCTTTTTCGGCCAACAGAAGTGGAGAGAAATTTTTTTTTTTTAAAGAGGAAGACTAAAGAACCCTGTAGGGCCTTGCGGGAGTACAGCTTTTGGGCTAAAATAAAGATGGATAAGATGAAGTCTGCAAGAATGGGGGTAGGGAAGAGGGATCTCTAGAGCAAGCTGCTGTTCTCCACTGCTGCAAGTCTCCTGCTGATAAAGTTTTATCTGAGATAATTACTACTGAAGGCATTAACTGCCTTTTTTCTTTCTCAAGTAGACCTAGTTAAATGTCAAAACAGGCACAAACAAAATTTTAACTTAATTAACTCATTCATTAGCCATTCCACAAGCACTTGATGCCTATTGTAACTGGGGAAACAGGTGAAAAAAATGCACAAAGTTCCTGCACTTTGTGCGGCTTACATTTTAATCTACAAAATGTCAGATACTGTGAAGAAACTATGAACTTAAATTAGACTAAAACTGAGGAATTATCACCAAACACAAGTTATGCTTCTTTTCTGTCCAAATAAGTGACAAATCACTTACAAGGAAGATGATTTACTTGTTAACACACTGTTCTAATTTAAAACAGCATAATTCCTTCAGCTGTAGGAGGCAGAATTATCTCCCAATCTTAGAAATAGAAAAAATGAACTTTTTGCAAGAAGATATTCTGTCAGGTGTAGCAGCATCTTGAGACTAAGGCAAATAATGACAACACTGATGAGAAGATAAATTATTTACGCCCAAGACAAGTGATCTAAGGCAAAAACGAAAAACAAAAAATGGAGATGGACTTCACAAGAAGCCACTTAATTATCTACACTGCACATACATGGGATTTAAAAACCACGAGGGAAAGCTGGAAGAGCTTTGGGAGAAAAGACTAAATTTAACAGTACGCAATGCTGTACAGATCATTCCAATTAACAATAGTTTAATATATTGCGAATCCGCAGAGACATTCAACTCAAGACAGAACACATGTTGAAGCACTGATTTGTGAAGTTCAGTTGCTGGAACGAGGCCATAAAAACACTAACAAATCCCTAATTTTAAAGCTCTCAGAGTGTTAGAATTAAATAAAATCAGGAAGGAGCTCCCTGCAGGAAAACTCAAACCGTAATTTATTTCTCTGCTTCAACTTATACCTATTGAGGATGCGTGTATATGGTTAAAGGGGGGTGGAGTGCGTGATGACGAGAAGTTGCGAAGGTTTAAGTGAAAGACGCCTGGATCAGATGGGGCAGAAGAAGCACGCTGAATACCTGATCCCTAATAGCAATGAGCCTTCTAGTACAACTCAGTCCCCTTCATTTTAATCGCAAAAGCGAGTTTTGGGACGAGAGGGTAGATCGGAAAAGTCGGCGGGCAGATACACAAGACTGAAAACTCCTCAGAGAGCTGAATGTCACTTTTTCAAACTCGCGCCCTCCCAGCGCCCAACCCATATTTGCTGAATGAAGAGGAAGACCCAAATGAATGAATGAATGAGTGAAGAATGAATCGAGAGAGAGAGAAAGAGGGAGAAGTTCGGCCAGGAGAGTCAGGGTAAGCCCCTCTCACCCTGGGTCGGGTGCGCGGGGAAAAGTCTTGGAGACCCTCCGGGAGTCGCGCGGGGCGCGGGCTGGGATGGGGACCGGGACAGGGAGCCCGGGGATGCAGGTCAGGCCGAACAAAGGAGGCGCGGGACGAGCTGGCAGAGGCACCCGGCGGGAACCGGGGGCGCAAGCTCTCACCTCGTCACCCCATTTGAGCACGTCCTTGTGCCGGTCCTTGACGGCGTGGTAGATGTGCAGGAACTGGAGGATCCCGTGCCGCCGCACATGGTCCGCGTGGCGTTGGGTCTCTTCCCAGCTCAGCGGCGAGCCCTGGGACAGCAGCCCCATGGCTACCCCCTCCTCTTCTCGCGGAGGACCGCTGCCGCTCGCTCCGGCGCGCTACGCGGGACGCAAGCCGGACCCTCAGTAGAAGGCGGCGGCGGCTCCGCCCCGGGGAGAGCCGCGGGCAGAAGAGGGGTCCCGTCCGCTCAGGCTCCTCAGCGTTGGGGTCCCTGCCGCCCAGGTGACGGACCCAGGGGTCGGGGGCGTCACACCAGCAGAGGGAGAAGGTGGGAGGACTGGTTGGGCGGCTCCCGGCCTGGCGGCGTAGCCCTTTGCCCGCTCCGCTACAGAGTCGAAGCAGCGGCGGCGGTGGAACCCACACCCGCGGTGGTGGAACGGCGACTCCCGCTTCTCTTTGCCGGTGTCGTGCACGGGCTTCTTCCTATTTGTGACCAAAACCTGCGCCGCTACGGAGCATGCCCAGTCCTCTTTTCTGCTCAGTCGCCACTCCTGGTCGTGATCCGTCGCTCCGGATTTTATAAACTACAAGCGAGGGCGGGGGCGGTGCCGGGAAGAAGGCGGGGCTGAGCGCCCGCCAGGATTTAGCGGACTGCGGAGGAGGCGTGCGCAGGCGTGGTTAACGCGGAGTGGATGGGAAGGTGTGCGCCTGGGGAAGTAAGGTTGGCCTTGCTTTCGGTGGTATGCGAAAGTACGTTTTCCCTTATCCAAAGAAACTCCAGGTTGTGGAAGAAAGTTGACTGCTTGAATTAACTAAGAATTCATCAGGTTATTTTTAGGTGAGAAGGGCCTCACGTGTATAAAGACTGGGTGAGAGCAGGGTGCGGTGACAAAAATATTAACTTGAAAATCAGGCGAAATACATGCTCAGTTCTAGGCTCCACCACTTACTGACAGTCATACCGTACCAGACTGCCCATACCTGTATGAGATTAATCCTATCTTTTATAGATGCTGTAAAGAAGGATGTGTACAGTGCTTGACATAGAGTAGATGCTTAATAAATTAATCTACTTTCTAGAAGGAATAAACTTATCCACACGTTTTTAGGCATATGTGTATACTACAATTATCATTTTTTCTTAGGATTCTTTTTGTAGTCTCTAAATTAACTATTTGATGACATATGTTCTCTGAATGACACATATCCCATCCATTGCTACACAAGGGGCTGTCAGCATCTCTAGATGGGCCATTTGAAGGAACCACCTCCAAAAGTTTATCTTCTATCCGAATCTAAAATCCCTTCATTAGATGATGAATGTTATTTTCATGTGGGCTTACCATGAGGGTAGAAGATAGTAGGAATAAGTGGGATTAATAGTACCCTGGTGAGGAAGAGAAGGAAGTAGTTGCCCTCAATCGATTAATAAATGTGTTGACAGAATGACTGGTATAACAGGTCAGAATTTAAAATGACAGCAATAGATCCTAAGTGTGCTGAGGCCAGCACAAACCAGGATAAAAACAAAGCTTTTTAGTTTTGCATGCAAAATCCTTTCTAATTTGTCCATAGCTCATTTTAACAGTGTCAACTACTGCTCTCCCCTCTTTAGACTCTCCCCACTAACTTCACTATACGTGGTCCTGACTTTCTGCCTTGGTACACACTATTCTGTCAGCCTGGAATTTTCCACCGGGCACACTCTTGTTCTTCCTTTGAGTACCAGTTACTCCTCTCTGTATTCTGCTTGCATTTGGTACATACCTCTATTTGTACATTGTGGTAGAATACAATTTCAAAAATCTCCGCACTAGATAGTGACTTCTTTTGGGGTAGAAATGATTTGTGCTTTTTGTACTTTTATTTCTAGAAAAGTGCTTGGCATTAGACGGGATGCTTAGTTAAAAACTAGCTTCCCTGTGGAAAACAGGTAGTGGGGGGGAAACAGTGGTGGTCATTGTTTCACAAGCAGATTTTGTGAATTTTGTTATTCTGATAATCACACCTCACATTTGAATGGACCTGTATTGTTCAACAAGATAACCATGAGTCATATACAACTGCTGTGCTACTAAAAATGTGGCTATGACTGAGAACTGAATTTTTAGTTTATTTAATTTTAACTTAAACAAAGATAAAAAATTTAAACTCCATTCCGTTATTGGAAACTTAAGTTTGGAACACATTGGCAAAAGAATCCTCTTTTGCAACAGTAAATTCTATGAAATCGAAATGCAGTTCAAGTATTTCTGATGAAAAGTTAGTGTCTGTGTGAAACATACTGTATAATAACACCAAAAATTTGAAGACAGTACAAGAAAAAGAATGCTTAATATCTCATTAAAAAATTTTATACTGATTTTTTTTTACCCCTTACCCCTCCCTTTCATTGATCATTAGCATTTCAAACTAAATTTATTTTAACATACCCCCTATTATTTAAATAAATAATAATAAATAAATAATACCCCCTATGTATTTTTTTTATTCCATATGTTCTACTTGTCTGTTGAGAAGGTAGATAGAAGAAGCATCAGACACAAGGCCTTCACAATCACACAGTCACATTGTGAAAGCTATATCATTATACAATCATCTTCAAGAAACATGGCTTCTGGAACACAGCTCTACATTTTCAGGCAGTTCCCTCCAGCCTCTCCATAACATCTTGAATAACAAGATGATATCTACTTGATGCATAAGAGTAACCTCCAGGATAACCTCTCCACTGTTTGGAATCTCTCAGCCATTGACACTTTGTCTCATTTCCCTCTTCCCCCCTTTTGGTCCAGAAGGTTTTCTTAACCCCTTGATGCTGAGTCTCAGCTCATTCTAGGGGTTTTCTCAATCCCTTGATACTGAGTCTCAGCTCAAGCTAGGATTTCTGTCCCACGTTGCCAGGAAGGTCCACACCCCTGGGAGTCATGTCCCACGTAGACAGGGGGAGGGTGGTGAGTTTGCTTGTTGTGTTGACTGGAGAGAGAGGCCACATCTGAGCAACAAAGGAGGTTCTCTTGGGGGTGACTCTTAGGCCTAAGTTTAAGTAGGCTTGACCTATCCTTTGTGGAGTTAAGTTTCAAATGAGCAAACCCCAAGACTGGGGGCTCAGCCTATAGCTTTGGTTGTCCACACTGCTTGTGAGAATATCAAGAATTCAATTTGGGGAAGTTGAATTTTCCCCCGTTCTCACCATTCCCCAAAGGGGACTTTGGAAATACTTTTTTATTCACTGTTCAACTGATTATGTTTTGATATGAGAGTGTTGTGGCTGAGTTAAAAGTAGATTGTTTAAATTAATTCGCCTGTTTCTGCTTCGCTTTTAAAGGTGACTACTGGAAAATTTAAGATTACATCTGTGGTTCGCATTGCGTGTTATGAAATAGCACAGCACATACTTTTCCCAGCACACATACTGCATTTTCTCACACCATCGTGAAGGGTGGTCTTTTGGATGTGTTTTCAGCTTCGTTTTAATGGAGAAACCGGAGCTTGGACGACGGTTCAGTAAGAGACAGTATATAGTCTAGCCAAAGGTCTACTACTTACGTAGTGAGAGCTAACACGATAATTTGAGCCACTTCTGGGTCGCACTCACAAAAAGGGACCGCTCCCATCCTACTCCCAAATTCCGAACAAGCACCCCAAATGAGGGCTCCTGGGCTCTGAACAATCCCAAATTGGGTGCTGGCGGAACAAGCTGAAGCCATAACCTCCACAGTGCCTCTTAACAACTTCTGTTGTTGGGAAAAGACAACCACCACAGAGCGCCGAAAGTCACATTGAACAAGTCACTTCCCCTCTACAAGACAGTGTTTTGCATCTGTCGGTCTATTTCCCTTCAATTTAATTATGTAGACTGCACCCCTGACTGGGTTTTGACTTTGGGGAGTGGGGTTTCCGTGGATAGCCTCATTAAGGCTTTCAGGAGCTCGAATCTTGCAAAGTTATTTCTTCTCCAGGCAAGACGCAAAGGCAGATTCCCTGGTCATTTTATCCCCGGTGAAACGCAAGCCACTCAGTCCGAACCCATGTGGGCCAGCGGAGGGCCGAGCATTAGTATCCGGTCTCCCGGTACCCGGGAACGCCGCAAGACCCGCCTCCAGGATTACCCGGAAAACCCGGACCGTGGCGCCCAGCGGCTGGGAACGCGCACAGCCGCGCGGTTGAGCTGAGCATGCTCCGAGGGCGAGCCGGTCGCGGTAGGAAGCCGCGCGGGCCACGGGCGCTCCACGCTGCGCGGTTGTTGTGGTCTAGCCTCCGCCATGTGACTGCGCCAGGCCCGCCTCCCGGTGACTCAGCATTTTGTGCCGGCTCTTTGCTAGAGGTCATCGCCAGAGAGGCTGCTCCGGGGGCGAAGTCTCTCACCGTCACTCTTTATCCCGGGTTTGTTTCTGCTGGTGATGCAGCAGCCATTTCAGACACGTTAGTGTTGAGGCCTCCAGGGACGGAGAAAAGATGTCATTTCTCTGTGGTCACACCGTCCCTATTTTCCCCTGAGTCAGCGGCTCCGCGGAGAGCCTGGGGCGGGCCTCACGTAGACCTAATGAGGAGAGCAGAGGAACTGTGCCGAGGGACTGCCGAGGGAGACACTGAATGGTTCGAGCCATGTGGGGCAGGCTCCCGTGCGGGCACCGGGCACCGTACCTTGGCTTTGCTGACCCCTTCGGCCTTAGAAACCCCAGTTCTTGATGGTCACTCCAGGCAATCGCAAGGACTAGTTCAACTTTATGGCTCACCTGCTTTATGCCAGGCACGTTGTTATGACATGGAACTCAAAGTATAGTTCTAGTTGTTGTCATATTTTTGTTTGTTTGTTTTTTTTGCATGGGCAGGCACCGGGAAGGGAACCCGGGTCTTCGGTGTGGCAGGCGAGAACTCTGCCTGCTGAGCCACCCTGCCCCGCCCTGTTGTCATGTTTTATGGATGAGGAAACGAGGGTTCAGTAAGATGTAATAACAGGTAGTGGCTACTCTGGGATGACCTCCGGTGTGATATCAAAGACTGCATTTTTCCTAGCTGAAGCCTTCCATTGGACCCTTCTGGGGCTTGATAACCTCCTCCACTATGGATCTCCTCCCATTGAAACACTTTTTTCCTCAAAGTTCTTTCTAATTTTTTACCTGGTAGCAAACAGTTATTTCTTAATTTCAATCTACCTGGTAATATGCTGGGAAAGATACAAAAGATGCAGAAAGTATTTTCTCCTTGCGGTTGATTAATTCTTGAGGTTTTATCTGATCATATTTAAGAAGGCCCCCACATCTTAGAAGAGAAGAGCAATAGCCGAAAGACTTGGGGGCTCACCCCAGCTCAGGGCAACAAGCTGGGTCAGTCTAGACAAAGTTGTTTTTTTTCATCAGGGCCCCTTGCCTCTTTACCTGTTCAAATGAGAACCAGGGAGAAATGAGTTTTTTCCCTTTCAGACTAAACATTCTCTGATGTTAAAACTACAAAAGTATGCTATCATAAACTAGTTGAAAGCTGCAAATCTTTTTGCATCCCATAGTATTCTTAACACATACTCCTGAGATGCACATTGCTGTCTTAGGTCAAACCTCCTTAAACTTGTTTTTTTAAAGCCAGTTTTTAGTTCATATAGCTTTTAAAAATAAATGAAACTGCTCGTTTTCAAGAAGAGTTGCAAAAGGGCAGCACAATCAGGTGGAGGCCTTTTTTAAAATGGAAAAGCTTTAGTGGGCGAAAGAAAGAAGGGTAGGAGCCAACAGAGAGCAAGAGTAAAGATGTGGATGAGAGAGAGAGGATGCTTTTTGGAAGAAAGATGTCCAGAATGCAAAATAAACTTTTTTTCATAATAGCATGTGTGTCTTCCTGAAAAGATGCTAAGGAAGAAGATGCCAAGATAGATGTTTTATGTCTGGATGGGTAATAGCTAAGTCCAGTTGACTTATTCTCACTATGACTAAAACACAGACACACACTTTTTATTATGGACATTTTTAAACACATAAAAGTAGAAAATGAGAGAACTTGAGGAATTGTGTGTGTGAGGATGGGAAGGGGGTGTGAGCCAGAAAGACAGAAAGGAATGAACAATAGGATAATCCCTTACTATAAATCAATTTCTTTCTACGTGAAATTGGAAAAGAATTAAGTTACTCAGTTTTTTAAATTCCAAATTGTCTAGCTATTGTTCTAAGTTGTGGAAACCTGCATCTAAAAAATAAAATAAAATTTTAAAAAGCCCATGCCTGTCACATGTGGTATAAACTGTTTTGCAATGACTGGCATGGATAAATATTGTTAAATTAGGCCCAGTGTCAAAAGGTGATTTAGATCTTTAAGGCATGCATTTACTCTTTTACAGAGTTCTAATCTTAGTCTCCACCCTTTTCTTCTCATTTCACTTACCTCAATGTGCATAGATTTATGTAAACTTGATGAAGACAGCACTTCATTCTAGATTAGATAACACCAAATAATTGACCTTTGGCACAAGCGACCTATCATTAGCAAATGATGAGATGTGAAAAAGTGCTAACCATAATTATGTCTCTGTAGAAAGGCAATTTAACTGAGTATTGAGCAATTTTGCTTAAATAAAACCAGTTCCTAAAAGCAATGATAATAATAACAGTAATTGTACTTCCTGAAGGTATTTTTTCCCCCACACACAATTACTTTAGAATGTCACCTTGAAAGTATTAGGCAACTTTGGGGAACAAAAATCAATTTTTTCTAAAAACAACTCATCTTACAATGCTCAGGACAGTGGTACAACAAAGAATTATCCAGCTCAAAATAGTGCCAAGGTGGAGAAACCTTACCCTATATGTATTAGGCTTAACTCTAAGTATTACATGGGTGGCATTCTGTAAATATTTGCAAGAGTTTCTAAGGTTACTAAATTGATTGGTTGAGAAGAACTAAACATTTACAGTGGTTAACATTGATTTGCAGTTATCATGAGCAAATAGTTATATATTTGCATTAATATTGATATCAAACTGCAGAACTTTTAGTTCCCCTATTTGCAATTCTTAAAAATTCGATTTTAAAGAATGAGAACTTCTGATTAGATCCCTTAGAAGTTCTGTTACCATAGGAATGGCAGTATGGTGTGTCGGAAAAAGCCTTGGCTGGTTGGTGGAATTGAGTTGGAATGCCAGATCTGCCCCTTTCTAGCTCTGATGTAGGGCAAACTACTATGCTTCAGTCTCATCATCTTTATAATGGGGGAGAAATTATAGTTGGCTGAGTGGTTGTGAAGATTGAAGACCGTGTGGGTAGAGCGTCTGGCACTTATTGGAGGCCCATTAAATGATGCTTCTACATCAGAACAAGGTAGGAGTTTCAGGAGGCACAACACTGCTATAGTCAAGCAGCACTGAGCTTGGAAAATGTCTTCCAGTCGTGGACGCTTCTGCTGCTATAATGGTGAGCAGTTCTAGACACTTGCAGAAAAATACATCCCTATTACTCAAAAGCCCACGCCTATAAAAGCTGGGGTTAAAAAATCTCTTCTGGCCACAGCCACCTCTTTGAGCTCTTGGATTTTTAAGGTTTATGGGACCACTGCCATTGTTTTTTCTGGAAGTGTTGTTCAAACAAACTCCCTCCTCTACTTCCTTCCTTCCTAAGAAAATACCTGGGCAAAGTAGGGTACAGCCTGCTAGTCAGCAGCAACTTTATGGCCTTGGATAGGGGCACTTGTAGTATCATTTACTAAAAATGGGGATACTGGGGTACTTAAAATGAAAATTCTTCATCCAGAGATGTTTCTCAAGTGCACAGCAGAGTCCCTTTTCCTGTTTCCAAGAAAATCAACTGTGGTTTTGGGGAGTGATCATGAACCTTTTCCATGTGCAGAGGACATTTCACTGTTTACACTGTCTTCATTAGGGTCAAGGGTACAATCCTGCAGTTGCAGGCATGTGTGATGGGGAAATTCAGCAGGTTTTCTGAGTCATAGATTGCAGAGGTGATGGCAATAGCCAAAACCTTGAAAGTAATGGCAATCTCTAAAACCTTGAAAATAAAAATTTGTCTTTGAAGGTAAGATTATTATTGAGATTATATTTAGGCACTTTTTGTTTTCATTATGTATAACAAATAATTAAGCAGTCTTTTATGTTTGCCTTTTAATATTTAATAACTGGGATTAAATATGTCCATCAGTTAGCTGTGAGGTTGGCACTGATATTGAGTTGGGCTACAACGAACTTAGTTTGGAAGTTTGGAGAATATATGAAGTGCCATTATTATAAAACCATGGCAGTTCTCTGACAGTTGAATTAGATTTTGTTCATTTATTTAACAAATATTTACAAAGAATTTTCTTCTATGTCTGTCTAGTTTCTGTTGCTGGGATACTAGGTGAATGAAAAGGACATTTCTGTTCCCATAGAGCTTTCCTTCTAGAGGGGAAAAACAGAAAATAAACAAGAGAACAATTTCGATAATTTTAGATGTCATTTAAAAAAAATAATAGATGGCACCTGTTGTTATCATGATGCCTTGTGCGTGTCAGATGTCTTATGGTTAGTTTTGCAATGTGACTTTTGCAGGCCAAAAAAGCTGCTCTTGGAGAATTCTCCTCTGCTCCAGCTGGTGATAAAATCTGCCAGTTGAAGTAGGAAACATTTTTTTTCTTTTCTTCAAATACAGCATATTGTTTCCTTCTTAAAGGCAAAGGGGGATGATCAGTGTGAATTGTTAATGAAAAACAGATGCTTTTGTTCCCTTTGACAGTCCCTGGTTTCTGTTTGGAACCTATAGAGCTTTAGAAACATAATTAGGATGGAATTCTAAAACAAGGGTTTCCTCTCTTCTATCCTTATATTTTCTTGATATAAAAAAAAGATTCTTGGGCAGGCAGTGGTGTCGTAGTGGCAGAGTTCTCGTCTGCCATGCTAGAGACCCGGGTTCAGTTCCTGGTGCCTGCCCATGTAAAAAAATAAATATTATTTGTCATTATATTTTAACTAATATGTTTTGGGTTTCCAAGTTTTAGCTTTCAAGTTATGGCTAGTTTATACAGTTTCAGGACTGTTTTATATTCAGATGATTATAAAGTAATTTTTAATAAAAGGCAAAAGAAATGCCAACGTAAGTCTGCAAATATTTATTTCAACATTTAAAGTCTCTTAACAGCTCAATTCGGGTAACATGTTGTTACATGATTAATGAAAGCTGGATTTCTTTTAAATGTATTTAGAAAGAACACTGTTGAAATGATTTAAAAAAATGGCTATTATGTTTTCTTTTATGAGGCTTATAGTTCAGTAATCGTATTAGTACTGCATTCCAGAGTCTAAAAGGAGGATATATAAACTGGTGTAGAGATTATGAGAAATGACCAGAAAAGGAGAGAGTGGGAGAAAGGGCAGAAGGAGCAAAATGAGGGAGAGGGAGAGGAAAGGAAGAAAAAAAAGAAAAGGAAAGAAATAAAGAAGGGAAGGGATGGAAAGAAGGAAGGAAGGAAAAGGGATGGAAGACAGGTAGGCAGGCATGGATTAGTAGCCTGGATCCCTTATTTACTAGCCCATTACTTTACTCTTTTCATTCATTCACTCAAAATATTTACTGTGCTAGGAATTAAAGACTTTGGGCAAATAAGTGCTAGGAATAAAAGACTTTGGGCAAATAACTTAACCTCTTAATCCTGGTTTCCATATCTGGAGAGGAAAAATAAAAGATTGAAAAAAGGAAGAAAAGATATTCAAGAGGATAATAATTCCTGAACTGCTTCACAATTATCAGGGGCTTAAACAATGTAACATATATTAAATTGCTTTAAGAAGTTCTCTCCAGAAATTACTTATAAAAGACACAGACCTATTTACTCTAAAACCATAGCTGAAGTGTTTCAAGGGGCCCTCAAGAAAGCAAGATGAACAACATTTTTTATCTTGTGATAAAGCTTGTAGAATGTCTCTATACTCACCTTTAGTGTATGAGGACACAGTAGGAGCAGAGCATCTCTGATTAGAATTTATGGTTAAATAACAAAAACTGTAGTTCTGCATATTTTAGATATGATATCTCATTGTTTGGGAAGAATTTGGGAATTTGATTTATTCTACAAAACGAGAGAAGATCAAGGGGGCTGATTCATCTAATATAACAATCATTTTCTAATGTTTATAGACCTGGGTCAAATAACTGTGGTAGCTGTGTTCTATTAATTGGGGCTTTTGGTGTGTGTTTAACACAGTGCTCACACTCTTAAGTATTCTCTCATTTAATTGTTTCAACCAGATGAGGTAGGCAATAATAACCCCATTTTGCATTGAAAAACTAATTTTTTGAGGATTTAAGCATATCTTGAAAAGTCGTGTAGCAAATAACCTTGCTTCTCCACTTTCAGCTCTCTCAGTATCCCTCTACTGCCTGCTCTTCCTTGCAGAGGGCAATGGTAACAGGCCTGGGACGTTCCTGAAAAGTCAGCACTTGGCTCTGAGGACTTTGAGGCCAGTAACACATCCACCCCCTTTCCTATTTCCTGTAGCATTTCTACAGTGTCAGTATTGCCCGTGTTTCTCCTCACCTTTGTGGTGGTGGCATCATCCTGGAGGGCAGGTCTTCGAATTTATTTGGTCAGCCTTTTGCTTCTCATTGATGTTCTCCTAGTCCAGTAGTCAGTGGATATTTTGCAGGGGTTAATGGAGGAGTGGGAAAAGTTCAATAAAGGGGAAGAGGCAGGAATAAAGTAAGGGTACTGGGGGAAATTGCTATAGATCTAATGAGTATTAAGTGCTCATTAGACATGGTGCTAGGTGTGGGAACAAAACAGTGAACAGTAAGCTTGGTAATCCTCTCACAGAGCTGACAGCCTAGTTGGGTGGGAGAAGACTCGGGTTAAAGAGCCTCATGAATTAATACACAATTTAAAATTATGATGTTTTATGACAGCAAAAGAGTAGTATAACAAAGAATGAGAGAGAGAGACAGTTAAATTAGGGGGGAGGGGTGTTTCAGAAAAGGCCTGAGAAACCATTTACAATAAACTATAGATTATAATCATGTTTAAAACAACATGATTATAATCTATATTTGGATACTGAAATACTTGTATATTGATGATTCTAGAAATATACAGTTGTTAACCTTTGAAAGTTATAGGTTATAGTCAGAAATGCATTATTTTATTACATATGCATATTTCTCCTAGAGTTTTAAAAAATAAATTACAACTATGGGCATCTATTTCTATATATGCTTTAATTATGCAGCTTAAGGAAGAAACTGTTGTTTCATTATCTTTCTATTACCTAGGCTAAGCCATTATAGTCACTGTTTTTCTTATAGATAAAATCACTATTGTTTTGTAAAGGTATTTTTCTTTTCCTCATGTTCCCCAATTAATCAAGGTTTAACCATTTCTATCTATACATGTAATAGCAGGAATTATCTTCATCTAATTTAATGTATTTATGTGTTTTTAATATTATATTCTACAGTATGTAGACTACAACTTATTTCTAAAGCTTATTTTTGTAACTGTATACTATTTTGTGTCTAATGAAATATTATTTATATATTTGGTTTAGGATACACTTAATTTTCCATTGAGAATATATTGATGAATTTTGGCAATTTTTAATGGTGACCAAATGAAATACCTAACCAGCCTTTTGATTTTTTAAAAAATAACTTATGTACTTTCTTTCCTACCTTTTGAATATAAATTATCACCTTGTTTTCTACTGAAAATTACTCTTTAAAGTAACTTACATTAAAAATAAAGGTATCTTACTTAATGGGAAGACTATTGTTTTAATTTGCTAGCTGCCAGCATGTGATATACCAGAAACAGAATGGCTTAAAAAAAGGGGAATTTAATAAATTGCAAGTTTGCAGTTCTAATGCTGTGAAAATGTCCCATTTAAAGTAAGTCTATAAAACTGTCCAAAGTAAGGCACCAATAAGAGGTCATCTTCACTCAAGAAAGCCAATGATGTTCAGGGTTTCTCTCTCAACTGGAAAGGTACATGGCAAACATGGTGATGTCTGCTGGCTTTCTCTCCAGGCTTCTTGTTTCATTACGCTCCCCTGGAAGCATTTTCCTTCTTCTCCAAAGGTCTCTGGCTGTGTGGGCTCTTGTTTCTGTGGCTCTCCAAAATGCTTTCTCTTTTGAAGGATTCCAGAAAATAATCAAGACCCACCCAGAATGGTGGAGTCACATCTCCCTGTAATCAAAGGTTAATCCCTACAATTGGGCGAGCCACATCTCTGTGGAGCTAATCTAATCAAGTTTCCATGCTACATGACTGAATAGGTATTAAAAGAAACAGCTGCCTTCATGAGATGGATCAGGATTAAAACATGGCTTTTTATAAGATACATAATCCTTTCAGGCCAGCACAAATATTAATGAAGATCTTATACATTCATCCTTACCTCTGTGGAAAAATTTTATGTAAAAATGTATATATATAGAGTTCCTACCTGGGCTTCCAGGCCAAGATGGTGGCTTAGCAATGTGCGCCTTTTAGTTCATCCTCCAGAACAAGTATTTAATAACCAGAAACAGTACAAACAGCTCCTGGGGCCATGTCAGTGAGCAGACACGCAGCGTACCCCAGTCTGGACCAGCTGGACTGGCTGCGAGCCCCCCCCCCCCCCACCGAACTGTGAGTTCCCCAAGCTGCAGCAGCTGGAGCACCTCCCCCACAGGCTGCTCTCCAGAGGGGAAAGGAAAGAGACTTTACCAGCAGCAGGGGCTGAGCCCAACCAAACGCCAATTGTGGAATTAATTGACAAATTCTGACTACTAAAAATAGGCTCCCCACTCAGGTGAACCTGGTCAAAGCTGAGGTTGCTCATTTTTGCCAGCGCCAAGGGGGCAGGGCTGATGGAAAAAGAAAAAAAAAAAAAAAAGGAAACAGAGGTTTTTGTGGCTGTGTTTCTACAAAGATTTGACTGTCTTTGGATACAGCGGCAGGGCTTCTCAGGCTGCAACTGCCCCAGACATAGGCAGAAACAAGCTCCTTTGAGGGCTTGTCTGGAGCCTGTGCCTTCCTCAGGGGAGGGGTGAAACGCAACTCAGGTGGAATCCCTCTCTCAAGGAATTCAGATCCCAGGACTTCACAATTTGAAGCCATTAAAACCAACCTACAAACTTTCCTCTGTCTCCACCACACACCCAGCAGCGAGAGTCTTCCAAAGTTAAAGGACCCAAAACATCTTTTGCTGGTGGGACGCGCAGAGAGACAAGCACCACACACTGGGCAGGATAAGAAAAACAGAGCCCAGAGACTTCATAGGAAAGTCTTTCAATCTGCTGGGTCTCACCCTCAGGGAAAACAGATGCAAGTGACTCTTTCCTCCTGATAAGAGGCCAGTTTGGTCTGGGAAAATCCCGCTGGGGTCTATAATACCTAAGTAGACCCTCCTAAGGGTGGGAGGGGAAAAGGCACCATACAAGCAGGGCAAGAAACAAGAAAACAAGAACTGAAAAATTCTCCTCTGTTAAACAAAACCTAAGCTAGAGGTCCAGAAAAAGCTGAACTGCATGTCAAAGAACAGATAGACAACAAATTCATCCAGCAAGAAAACCCTAGGTAAAAGAAGTGAAAGCAATATCCAGAATAAACTAATTAAGGTAATTAAATGCCTAGATACCAGCAAAAAAATTGTTGGTTAGCAACAAACCAACAATTCAAATGAGATACAAGAGCTGAAACAGTTAATTCAGAATATATGAACAGACATGGAAAACCTCATCAAAAACCAAATCAATGAATTGAGGGAGGATATAAAGAAGGTAAGGAATGAACAAAAAGAAGAAATTGAAGTTCTGAAAAAAAAAATCACAGTACTTATGGGAATGGAAGTCATGGTAGAAGAGATGAAAAAAACAATGGAAACCTACAATGGTAGATTTCAAGAGGCAGAACATAGGATTAGTGAACTGGAGTACAGAACATCTGAAATCTGACAAGAAACAGAAACGATAGGGAAAAACATGGGAAAATATGAGCAGGGACTCAGGGAATTGAATGACAATATAAAGCACACAAATATACATGTCGTGGGTGTTCCAGAAAGAGAAGAGAAGGGAAAAGGAAGAGAAAAACTAATGGAGGAAATTATCACTGAAAATTTCCCAACTCTTATGAAAGACTTAAAATTACAGATCCAAGAAGTACAGCGTACCCCAAAGAGAATAGATCCAAATAGACATTCTCCAAGACACTTACTAGTCAGAATGTCAGAGGTCAAAGAGAAAGGGAGGATCTTGAAAGCAGCAAGAGAAAAGCAGTCCATCACATACAAGGGAAGCCCAGTAAGACTATGAGTAGATTTCTCAGCAGAAACCATGGAGGCAAGAAAACAGTGGGATGATATATTTAAATTATTAAAAGAGAAAAACTGCCAACCAAGTATTCTATATCCAGAAAAATTGTCCTTCAAAAATGAGGGAGAAATTAAAACATTTTCAGACAAAAAATCACTGAGAGAATTTGTGACCAAGAGACCAGCTCTGCAAGAAATACTAAAGGGAGCACTAGAGACAGATACAAAAAGACAGAAGAGAGAGGTGTGGAGAAGAGTGTAGAAAGGAAGACTATGAGTAAAGACTATGATCAAAAATGATCCTTCAAAAATGAGGGAGAAATTAAAACATTTTCAGACAAAAAATCACTGAGAGAATTTGTGACCAAGAGACCAGCTCTGTAAGAAATACTAAAGGGAGCACTAGAGACAGATACAAAAAGACAGAAGAGAGAGGTGTGGAGAAGAGTGTAGAAAGGAAGACTATGAGTAAAGGTAAAAAGAAGGAAAATTAGATATGACATAAAAAATCCAAAAGGCAAAATGGTAGAAGAAAGTACTACCCATGCAGTAATAACACTAAATGTTAATCAAAAGACATAGACTGGCAAAATGGATTAAAAAACAGGACCCATCTATATGCTGTCTCTACTCAAAGGACATGAAGGCAAGGACACAAATGGACATTTACACACCAATGTTTATAGCAGTATTATTTACAATTACCAAGAGATGGAAACAGCCAAAATGTCCATCAACAGACGGGTGGCTAAACAAAGTGTGGCATATACATACGATGGAATATTATGCAGCTGTAAGACAGAATAAAGTTATGAAGTATGTAACAACATGGATGGACCTTAAGGACATTATGCTGAGTGAGATTAGCCAAAAACAAAAGGACAAATACTGTATGGTCTCATTGATATGAACTGACATTAGTGAATAAACTTGGAATATTTCGTTGGTAACAGAGACCATCAGGAGATAGAAATAGGGTAAGGTATTGGGTAATTGGAGCTGAAGGGATACAGATTGTGCAACAGGACTGAATATAAAAACTCAGAAATGGATAGCACAATACTACCTAATTGTAATACAATTATGCTAAAACACTGAATGAAACTGCATATGAGAATGATAGAGGGAGGAGGGCTGGGGGCATAAATGAAATCACAAAGAAAGATAAACGATAAAGATTGAGATGGTATAATCTAGAATGCCTAGAGTGTATAATGATAGTGACTAAATGTACAAATTTTAAAAATGTTTTGGCATGAGGAAGAACAAAGGAATGTCATTACTGCAGGGTGCTAAAAATAGATGGTAATTAATATTTTAAAACTTCAACTTATGTGTAATACTAAAGCAAAAAAATGTTTGATATAAAATTTATATTTTGACTAGTGTGTCTCCTAATATAACTTATGTAGATAGTTGGTTGAACAACATAAGAACATGGAACCTTGGGTAGAATATGAGATTTTGTTGGTTTGTCCAGAGTGATGCCCCAGTGAATCCCAGAGTGATTTGATCAGTGAATTAAAAAGTATTCGCAAAGTCCCCTTCGGGGAATGGTGAGAATGGGGGAAAATCCAACCTCCCCAAGTTGAATTATTGATATTCTCACAAGCAGTGTGGACAACCAAAGCTATAGGTTGAACCCCATATGAAACTTAACTCGACAAAGGATAGGTCAAGCCTACTTAAAATTAGGCCTAAGAGTCACCCCCAAGAGAACCTCTTTTGTTGCTCAGATGTGGCCTCTCTCTCCAGCCAATGCAACACACAAACTCACCACCCTCCCCCTGTCTACGTGGGACATGACTCCCAGGGGTGTGGACCTTCGTGGCAACATGGGACAGAAATCCTAGAATGATCTGAGACCCAGCATCAAGGGATTGAGAAAAACTCTAGAATGAGCTAAGACCCAGCATCAAGGGATTGAGAAAACCTTCTCGACCAAAAGGGGGAAGAGTGAAATGAGACAAAGTATCAATGGCTGAGAGATTCCAAACAGAGTTGAGAGGTTATCCTGGAGGTTATTCTTACGCATTAAGTAGATATCACCTTGTTATTCAAGATATAATGGAGAGGCTGGAGGGAACTCCCTGAAAATGTAGAGCTGTGTTCCAGTAGCCATGTTTCTTGAAGATGATTGTATAATAATATAGCTTTCACAATGTGATTGTGTGATTGTGAAAACCTTGTGTCTGATACTCCTTTCATCTGCCTTGTCAACAGACGAGTGGAACATATTGAATAAAAATGGGTGATGGGGCACAGGTGTTAAAATAAGTTTAGTTTGAAATGCTGATGATCAGTGAGGGGGAGGGGGTGGGGGTATGGTATGTATAATTTTTTTTCCTGTTATATTTTTCTGTTGTCTTTTTATTTCTTTTTCTGTATTTATGCAAATGTTCTGGGAAATGATCATTATGATGAATATGCAACTATGTGGTGATATTGTGAATTACTGATTATATATGTAGAAGGAATGATCATATGGATCATATGTTAAGAATGTATTTCTTTATGTAATATTTTTAAAAAATTTAAAAATTAATAAAAAATTCAACACTAAAAAATGTATATGTATATTTCAAAATGTAAAATAATGTTTGGAAGGCGCTTTATCAAAATAACAAAAGTATTAATTTTTATTTGTTGAATAATGGAGCAGTTCGTTAAATGATAAAACTTCATATTTCTCAGTGTGGGTACTTTTTTTTATGATGTGTTTTATGATTAATATTGTAAGAAAACATCTTCTCCCAAAACAACTCTTAAGTTAATGGTGTAGTTTACAATCAGTGACATCTTAGAACTAACAAAATATGGTATGATTTTCATATTGCTGACAGCAGCAAGTCCTGATTTCATGTATCTGGGTTATAAAATGAAAGCCTATGCTTTTTTTTTTTACATCCTGTATTCTTTCAATCACAAAAGTACGGTTCCTATAAATATATTTGTTAGTCCATCTCCAATATTCCTATCTCTAACCTGGTTCCATTACACATTTTCTTTTGGCATCAAAAGGCTTCGGGAATTGAACCCAGGTATGGAGCATGGCAGGAGCGAATTCTGCCACTGAGCCACCATTGCACCACCCCCATTAAATTTTTTTGTTTTTTTTGCATGGGCAGGCACCTGGAATTGGACAGGGTTTCCAGCATGTCAGGCAAGAACTCTACCTGCTGAGCCACCGTGGCCCATCCCCCCATTAAATTTTTTTTTTGTCACTACCTTCCCCATTAAATTTTTTAAACTTTTTTTATTAATTAAAAAAAATTAACAAAAAAACATTTAGATATCATTCCATTCTACATATATAATCAGTAATTCTTAATATCATCACATAGTTGCATATTCATCGTTTCTTAGTACATTTGCATCGATTTAGAAAAAAGAAATAAAGACAACAGAAAAAGAAATAAAATGATAATAGAGAAAAAAAACTATACATACCATACCCCTTACCCCTCACTTTCATTTACCACTATTTCAAACTGAATTTATTTTAACATTTTTCCCCCTATTATTTATTTTTATTTCATATGTTCTACTCTTCTGTTGATATAGTAGCTAAAAGGAGCATCAGACATAAGGTTTTCACATTCACAGAATCTCATTGTGAAAGCTATATCATTGTTCAGTCATCATCAAGAAACATGGCTACTGGAACACAGCACTAAATTTTCAGGCAATTCCCTCCAGCCTCTCCTCTACATCTTGAACAACAAGGTGATATCTACTTAATGCGTAAGAATAACCTCCAGGATAACCTCTCAACTCTGTTTGGAATCTCTCAGCCACTGACACTTTGTCTCATTTTACTCTTCCCCCTTTTGGTCAAGAAGGTTCTCTCAATCCCTTGATGTTAATTCTCAGCTCATTCTAGGGTTTTTCTCAGTCCTTTGATGCTGAGTCTCAGCTCATTCCAGGATCTTTGTCCCACGTTCTCAGAAAGGTCCACACCCCTGGGAGTCATGTCCCAGGCAGAGAGGGGGAGGGTGGTGAGTCTGCTCATCATATTGGCTGGAGAGAGAGGCCACATCTGAGCAACAAAAGAGGCTCTCTTGGGGGTGACTCTTAGGCCTAAATTTTAAGTAGACTTGACCTATCCTTTGTGGGGTTAAGTTTCATGTGAACAAACCCCAAGACTGAGAGCTCAGCCTATAGCTTTGGTTATCCACACTGCTTGTGAGAATATCAAGAATTCAACTTGGGGAATTTGGATTTATCCGCACTCTCACCATTCCCTGAAGGGGGCTTGCAAATACTTTTCCGGTCACTGATCAAATCATTCTGGGATTCATCGGGGGATCACTCTGGATAAACCAACAAAATCTCATGTGCTACCTGATATTCCAAGTACTTATGACATTCAATCAAACTATCTACATGAGTTATATTAGGAAATGCTCTAGTCAAAATATAAATTTTGTAACAAACATTTTTTGCTTTAGTCTCACACATAAGGTGATATTTTAAAGTACTAATTATCATCTATTTTCAGCACCCTGCAGTAATGACATTCCTTTGTTCTTCCTCATGCCAAAACATTTTTAAAATTTGTACATTGTACATTTCACTATTATTATACACTGTAGGCATTCCTAGATTATACCATCTTGATCTTTAACATCTATCTTTCTTTCTGATTTCATTTATGTCCCCAGCCCTCCTCCCTCTATCATTCTCACATGCAGCTTCATTCAGTGTTTTAACATAATTACATTACAGTTAGGTAGTATTGTGCTGTCCATTTCTGATTTTTTTGTATCCAGTCCTGTTGCACAGTCTGTATCCCTTCAGCTCCAATTACCCACTATCTTACCCTATTTCTATCTCCTGATGGTCTCTGTTACCAATGACATATTCCAAGTTTATTCACTAATGTCAGTTCATATCAGTGAGACCATACAGTATTTGTCCTTTAGTTTTTGGCTAGTCTCACTCAGCATAATGTTCTCTAGGTCCATCCATGTTGTTACATACTTCATAAGATTATTCTGTCTTAGAGCTGCATAATATTCCATTGTATGTATATACCACAGTTTGTTTAGCCACTCATCTGTTGATGGACATTTGGGCTGTTTCCATCTCCTTACAATTGTAAATAATGCTGCTATAAACATTGGTGTGCAAGTGTCCGTTTGTTTCTTTGCCCTTAAGTCCTCTGAGTAGATACCTAGCAATGGTATTGCTGGGCCATATGGCAATTCTATATTCAGCTTTTTGAGGAACCACCAAACTGCCTTCCACAGTGGTTGCACCCTTTGACATTCCCACCAACAGTGAATAAGTGTGCCTCTTTCTCCGCATCCTCTCCAGCACTTGTGATTTTCTGTTTTGTTGATAATGGCCATTCTGGTGGGTGTGAGATGATATCTCATTGTGGTTTTAATTTGCATTTCTCTAATGGCCAGGGACATTGAGCATCTCTTCATGTGCCTTTTGGCCATTTGTATTTCCTCTTCTGAGAAGTGTCTATTCAAGTCTTTTTCCCATTTTGTAATTGGATTGGCTGTCTTTTTGTTGTTGAGTTGAACAATCTCTTTATAAATTCTGGATACTAGACCTTTATTTGATATGTCGTTTCCAAATATTGTCTCCCACTGCGTAGGCTGTCTTTTTACTTTCTTGATGAAGTTCTTTGATGCACAAAAGTGTTTAATTTTGAGGAGCTCCCATTTATTTATTTCTTTCTTCAGTGCTCTTGCTTTAGGTGTAAGGTCCATAAAACTGCCTCCAATTATAAGATTTATAATATATCTCCCTACATTTTCCTCTAACTGTTTTATGGTCTTAGACCTAATGTTTAGATCTTTGATCCATTTTGAGTTAGCTTTTGTATAGGGTGTGAGATACGGGTCCTCTTTCATTCTTTTGCGTATAGATATCCAGTTCTCTAGGCACCATTTATTGAAGAGACTGTTCTGTCCCAGGTGAGTTGGCTTGACTGCCTTATCAAAGCTCAAATGTCCACAGATGAGAGGGTCTATATCTGAGCACTCTATTTGATTCCATTGGTCAATATATCTATCTTTATGCCAGTACCATGCTGTTTTGACCACTGCGGCTTCATAATATGCCTTAAAGTCCAGCAGCGTGAGACCTCCAGCTTTGTTTTTTTTTCCTCAAGATACTTTTAGCAATTCGGGGCACCCTGCACTTCCAGATAAATTTGCTTATTGGTTTTTCTATTTCTGAAAAGTAAGTTTTTGGGATTTTGATTGGTATTGCGTTGAATCTTGTAAATCAATTTAGGTAGAATTGACATCTTAACTATATTTAGTCTTCCAATCCATGAACATAGTATGCCCTTCCATCTATTTAGGTCTTCTGTGATTTCTTTTAACAGTTTTTTGTAGTTTTCTTTGTATAGGTCTTTTATCTCTTTAGTTAAATTTATTCCTAAGTATTTTATTCTTTTAGTTACAATTGTAAATGGAATTTGTTTCTTGATTTCCCCCTCAGCTTGTTCATTGCTAGTGTATAGAAACACTACAGATTTTTGAATGTTGATCTTGTACCCTGCCACTTTGTTGTACTCATTTATTAACTCTAGTAGTTCTGTTGTGGATTTTTCAGGGTTTTCGATGTATAGTATCATATCATCTGCAAACAGTGATAGTTTTACTTCTTCCTTTCCAATTTTGATGCCTTGTATTTCTTTTTCTTACCTAATTGCTCTGGCTAGAACTTCCAACACGATGTTGAATAACAGTGGTGATAGTGGACATCCTTGTCTTGTTCCTGATCTTAGGGGGAAAGTTTTCAATTTTTCCCCATTGAGGATGATATTCCCTATTAAATTTTAATATCCAGTTTACTGTGGTTCTTCTCCTAGGGTCTGACTGCTAAACCTCACCCCCACCCTTCACCATCTTCTTTTTCATTTCCTCTAGGTATTTGGAGAAGTCCAGGAAGAGATGCCTTACAGCAAAGTTCACAATCTTTTTTTTTTTAATTTTTTTTATTAATCAAAAAAAAAGAAAAGAAATTAACACAACATTTAGAAATCATTCCATTCTACACATGCACTCAGTAATTCTTAGTATCATCATATAGATGTATGATCATCATTTCTTAGTACATTTGCATCGATTTAGGAAAAGAACTAGCAAAACAGCAGAAAAAGATATAGAATGTTAATATAGAGAAGAAAATTGAAATAATAATACTAATAAAAAAATATATATATATATATATAAAGGAAAAAGAAAAAAACAAAAACAAAAGATACAAACAAACAAACAAACAAAAAACTATATTTCAGGTGCAGCTTCATTCAGTGTTCCAACATAGTTACATTACACTTAGATATTATTGTGCTGTCCATTTTTGAGTTTTTGTATCTAGTCCTGTTGCACAGTCTGTATCCCTTCAGCTCCAATTACCCATTATCTTACCCTGTTTCTAACTCCTGCTGGTCTCTGTTACCAATGATATATTCCAAGCTGATTCTCGAATGTCGGTTCACATCAGTGGGACCATACAGTATTTGTCCTTAAGTTTTTGGCTAGACTCACTCAGCATAATGTTCTCTAGGTCCATCCATGTTATTACATGCTTCATAAGTTTAGTCTGTCTTAAAGCTGCATAATATTCCATCATAGGTATACGCCACAGTTTGTTTAGCCACTTGTCTGTTGATGGACATTTTGGCTGTTTCCATCTCTTTGCAATTGTAGATAATGCTGCTATAAACACTGGTGTGCAAATGTCCGTCTGTGTCTTTGCCCTTAAGTCCTTTGAGTAGATACCTAGCAGTGGTATTGCTGGGTCGTAATCCGTTTTGCCATTCTATGTCTTTTGATTGGGAAATTCAGTCCATTAACTTTTAGTGTTATTACTGTTTGGATAATATTTTCCTCTACCATTTTGGCTTTTGTATTATATATATCATAACTGATTTTCCTTCTTTCTACACTTTACTCCATACCTCTCTCTTCTGTCTTTTCATATCTGACTCTAGTACTCCCTTTGGTATTTCTTGCAGAGCTGGTCTCTTGGTCACAAATTCTCTCAGTGACTTTTTGTCTATAAATGTTTTAATTTCTCCTTCATTTTTGAAGGACAATTTTGCTGGATATAGAAGTCTTTGTTGGAAGTTTTTCTCTTTTAGTAATTTAAATATATCATCCCACTTTCTTCTAGCTTCCATGGTTTCTGCTGAGAAATCTACACATAGTCTTATTGGGTTTCCCTTGTATGTGACAGATTGTTTTTCTCTTGCTGCTTTCAAGATCCTCTCTTTCTCTTTGACCTCTGACATTCTAACTAGTAAGTATCTTGGAGAACGCCTATTTGGGTCTATTTTCTTTGGGGTGCGCTGCACTTCTTGGATCTGTAAATTTAGGTCTTTCATAAGAGCTGGGAAATTTTCAGTGATAATTTCTTCCATTAGTTTTTCTCCTCCTTTTCCCTTCTCTTCTCCTTCTGGGACACCCACAACACGTATATTTGTGTGCTTCATATTGTCATTCAGTTCCCTGATCCCCTGCTCAAGTTTTTCCATTCTTTTCCCTATAGTTTCTGTTTCTTTTTGGAATTCAGATGTTCCATCCTCCAGTTCACTAATTGTAGCTTCTGTCTCTTTAGATCTACCATTGTAGGTATCCATTGTTTTTTCCATTTTTTCTTCTTTGTCCTTCACTCCCATAAGTTCTGTGATTTGTTTTTCCAGATTTTCTGTTCTTTTTGTTCAGCCCATGTCTTCTTCATGTCCTCCCTCAATTTATTGATTTGGTTTTTGAAGAGTTTTTCCATTTCTGTTCGTATATTCAGCATTAGTTGTCTCAGCTCCTGTATCTCATTTGAACTATTGGTTTGTTCTTTTGACTGGGCCATATCTTCAATTTCCCGAGTGTCATCCATTATTTTCTGCTGCTGTCTGGGCATTTGATCAGATTTCCCTGGGTGTGGGACCCGCTGGTTGAAAGGTTTTTCTGTGAAATCTCTGGGCTCTGTTTTTCTTTTCCTGCCCAGTAGGTGGCGCTCGTGGCGCTCGTCTGTCTGCGGGGCCCACCAGTAAAAGATGCTGTGGCTCCTTTAATTTACCAATCCCAATCTCGCAGTCGGCCCGGGAAACCGCGTGGATCGGGGGTCGCCGGCCGCCGCGGCTTGGGGGAGTGCCGGTCCAAATTGCCCAGCTGGCCTGAGATGCCAAGCGTGGCAGGAGGGCCCCGCTATCCAACATTCCCAGTCAGACCGGGGAGCCACGTGCGTGGAGGGGACCCCAGTCGCCAGCCGTCCCGGCCGGGAAAACGCACGCCCCTCGGGTATCTCACCGCAGCGGATTCTCCCTGCCCGTTCAGCCGTTTCAGAATGGGGTACGCTGTCTTTTTGGTCTCTGTCGTGGCTCCGGGAGCTGTTTCGTATTGTTTCTGTTTCTTTAGTTGCTTTTCTGGAGGAGGAACTAAGACCCGCTCGTCTTACTAAGCCGCCATCTTCTCCGGAAGTCCAAAGTTCACAATCTTATCCGCCTCAACTCATGGCCTCTTCAGGAGGAAACTAGGGACTCATTTTCCTAACCATGCCCACTGCACTTTCCGAGGCCGGAAGAAGCATCATGTGAGACTTTAACTTCTAGGGTGGGAACAGGTTTCCCGACATTCCCCAGGTTCTGATTGTTTAACCACATAGCTACAGTGTGGAGTGGGGAGGAAAGCTCTGTCCCTAAGGCAAAACTGCTCTTACTGCTCTTGCTGACTCAGTCTGTAAGCATCCCTGCTAGGAGCCACATTTTCTTCAAGTTTCTTAGGGAAGACACTGCAGCCTTGTCCTTGTCTTATCACCCACCAGGATCACTCTATTCTCCTTCTTGGAGGTCTTTGCCTGAGATACCTATTGGAAGGCCTTTGTAATCTACTTGCCCCTCAACTAATATTGAAATTGCCTCACTTCTCCCCAGAAGGCATTCAAATCAATTTTAAAAAGGCTGAGGCAGGCCAATCAATCATAATAATGGCGACCACAGTAGCTGTGTTAACCCCCTCTTTTTTGGGAAGTGGGGGGTGCATGGTCCGGGAATTGAACCCCAGTCTCCTGCATGGAAGGCAAGCATTCTACCATTGAACCAACCCCCATTTTTAAATGAGAAGAAAAGGGAAGAAATCAGAGAGGTTGAATGACTTGTCCAATGTGTCAGTCCTAGGAAAACCAGGCTCAGAATTTAAATCCAGGTCTGCCAGTCTCCAAAGCCATTTATACCACCTTCCATAAAAAGATCTTGTGTTTTCATCTGTTTGTGTGGCTGTTTTTACCTCTTGCTGAGGCTATGAACTGAGGTAGGTAGAGTAAGGAGTGAGAAAACTCCTCTTGTCTAAATACCTGTAGAAGGCAACTAGTGGAATTCTTTAGAAGATTTGCATAACTATTTGGAACTCTCTTACAGAAGCCTGTGGGAGAGCAGTTAGGTTGTGCTGCCTGAGGCAAGGGATTGTTGGCTGTAGGTCTTACAGTGTGGTTCCTGGACCATGCGGAAACTTTCCTAGGGAAGAAGAAATATTTGGAACCATGTGAATAGGGGAATTCCTGGGCCACAGGGACGTGCTCAGAACAAGATACATGCACAAGAAAGGGGAGCCTATGCTTAGCCTGGAGCAATGCTTTAAACTCATTGTTTGTAGCCCTGAAGGAGAGTACCCACTCAAGCTGTTCTACAAAGACAGGGAAAGGTCTTTTCTTTTCTTTTTTTTTTTTCTGGTTAGTGCCTGGCAATCAAAGAAAGTTCTGTCATAACAATAGATGGATACCCAGGTGAAAGAACAGATGCATCAAGAGTCTAAAATCCAGTGGTGATATACACATTAAAATATGAAAATGTACAGGTATCAACAAAAGGTTTCAAAACATACAAATAAACAGGGAAAATGACCCAAGCAAAGGAGGAGATTAAAGCATCAGAAGCCATCAATAAGGAGGAGCAGTCCCTGCATCTTACAAAGACTTATAAGAAATGGTCCTAAATATGCTCAAAGAGCTAAAGGAAAATATGGACAAAGGACTAAAGGAAACCAGGATAATAACAGATGAACCCAAAGTGGGTATCAATAGAGGGTTGGAAATTTTGAAAAGGAACAAGACAGAGCTAAAGACCACAGTAACAGATAGTTTCTAGAGGTATTGAAGAGTAGATTGGAATTGGCAGAAGAAAGAATTGGTAAACTCTAAGATAAGATAGTTGAAATCATTCTGTCTGAGGAGCAGAAGGAAGAAAGAATGGAGAAAAGTGAACAGAGTCTGAGAAACCTGTAGGACACCATTAAGTGTACCAGTATATACATATGGTAGTCCCAGAGAGAAGAGAACAGGGAAGGGAAGGATGGAATAAAGGGTTGAATAGAGAGACTATTCAAAGGAAGAATGGCTGAAAACTTCCCCAATTTTAAGGAAGATGTGACTATGAACATCCAAGATGATCAGTGAACCCCAAAGAGGATAAACCTAAATGCCAAAGATAAAGAGAGACTGCTGAAAGCTCCAAGGAAGAAGCAACATGTCATGTACTAGCTCAATAGCTTTCTTTCTTTTCAATAACTTTTAATGTCAATTTCTCATCATAAACCATGGAGGCTGAAGGCAGTGGGATGACATGTTTAAAGTGCTGAAAGCAAAAATTTGCCAACAAAGAATTCTGTATCTGGCAAAACTGTCTTTCAAATATAGAAGAAAGATTAAGACATTCCCAGATGAGCAAAAGTTGAGGTAGTTCATCTAGACCAGCCCTACAAGAGATGCTAAAGGAATTCTGCAGTTTGGAAGAAAAGGGCACAAACAATAGCTCAAAGCAATATAAAGAATAAAGCTCTATGGTAAGGGTAACAGCGTGGGTAAATATTAATGCCAGTATTATTGTATTTTTGGTTTGTACCTCTACTTTTTACTTCCTACAGGACCTAAAAGGCAAATGTATAAAAGGTGATGATAAATCAGTGGTTTGGGCTCAAAATGTATAAAGATGTAATTTGTGATGAGAATTATATAAAAATGGGGACATGGGGGGGGGTAAGGGACATAGTTTATGTATACTACTGAAGTTAAAAGTTGGTATGAAAGCAAACCAGATTGTTATAGATTTAGGATGTTAAATTTAACCCCTATGATAACTACAGAGAAATGAATGATATGCAAGCTCAAAGAGACAGAAATTAGAGTTGCTGGGGTGGGGTGGGGGTGGGGGCAATTGTAGGGGCAATGGGGAGTAATGCTCAATGGGTGTAGGGTTTCCATTCCAAGAGATGGGAAAGTTTTAGTAATGGAAGATGGCACGGGAGTAATCACATTGTGAATGTGATTAATCCCACTGAATATTATGTTTGGGAGTGGTTGATATGGTATTTAGTGAATATACTTTATTCATTGTTAGAAATAAAGAACAACTGAAGAGACAATGAGGAATAAATGTAATACATGATCCTGGACAGGATCCAACAGGAGAGGAGAAAAGGCTCAAATAGACATTATTGGGGCATATGAAAAAAATGGAATATACATTGTAAACTCTTTATCAGTGTTAAATTTGAACTGCACTGAAGTGGCTACATAAGTGAAAAACCTTGTTCTTAGAAAATGTATATGGCAATATTAAATGTTCAAGAAGCATGATATATGCAACCTATATATGTTCAGAAAATTTGTTGATAGGTAGGTAGATAGGTAGAATGATATGGCAAATGTAGCAAAATATTAAAATTGGTGGATCTGGGTATGGGGAGGTGTTTGGGTTTGCTAGCTGCTGGAATGTGATATACTAGAAATGAAATGGCTTTTTAAAAAGGGGAATTTAATAACTTGCTAGTTTACAGTTCTAAGGCCATGAAAATGTCCCTATTAAAGCAAGTCTATAAAAATGTCCAAATTAAGGCACCAAGAAGAGGTTGCCTTCACTCAAGAAAAGTCCGATGAAGTTCAGAGTTTCTCTCTCAACTGGAAAGGCACATGGTGAACATGGTGTCTGCTAGCTTTCTCTCCAGGCTTAGTGTTTCATGAGGCTCCCCTGAAGATGTATTCCTTCTTCATCTCCAAAGGTCCCTGGTAGTGTGGGCTCTGGCTCTCGTCATTTTTGTTCTTGTAAAAAGGGACTGTCTCCAAAATGTTTCCTTTTTTAAAGGATTCCAGTCAAGGCCCACCTGGAATGGGTCAAGTCATATCTCTCTCTCACCAAAAGTTAACATCCACAATTGGGTGAATCACATCTTTTTGGGAGCAATCAAAAAGCTTCCCGCCAGCAATACTGAATGAGGATTAAAGGACATGGCTTTTCTGGGGTCCACCACGGATTCAAACTGGCACAGGAGGGCATGGATGTGTTGGAGTCTCTGTATGGGGTCTGTATTATTTTTGTTTCTGTTTTGTAAGTTTGAAATTTATTTCATGAAAATTAAAAAAAATGAATAGGAGCTGTTCACTAGGAGATAGAGGGGGCAAATTATTCAAGACATCGATTATGTGCAACAGAGAAGTTGAACAACATGGTCACATTTAGGGACTGTAAGCGGTTGTGTTTTATTTCTGAAGGGCAAAATGTGCATAAGAGAAGTAGGAGGAGGTGGGCTTAGATATGGAGGGAGAGGCTTGTTAACAAAGGAGGCCATTCTTTGGAGCTTGAACTCATCGTCTAAGAGGAAGCTCCTGAAAAGTTTTAAGAAGGGGAGAAACAGGATAAGTCTTATGTTTTTGGATGGTCACTTTGGCAGTGCTATAGTAAATGGAAAGGAGAGGAGTTGACTAGAGGTGGAGAAACCTCTAGAAACCCTTCTCTGGTTACCATCCTCAATTCTGATAGTTAATTTTCCCCAAATTGTTTCAGAGTTGTCTTCTTTTTGTTGTCACTTACTAATAATTATATGTGTGGGGTAAGTCATCTCCCAAAATAGGTGGCAAGCTCTTTGAAATCCAGGACTGTGACATTTATTTCTTTCACAGTGCTTTGTATGTTTTCTTACACATAATAAGTATTTAATAAATCTTTCCTAACAGATTGATATTAATTGTTTATACTACTAGTTTTAGTTTCCTAGCTGCTAAAACAAATACCCTGCAGTGGGTTGACCTAAGCAATGAAATTTATTGCTTTGTGGTTTTGAGGCTAGGTGAGTTCCAAAACTGAGACTTCTATAAGGTGACGCTTTCTTCCAAAAGATTGTGTCATTCTGAAGCTAGCTGCTGGTAATCTTTAGTATTTGACTTTTTTGTCACATGGCAGAATACATGGTGGCCTCTCCTGGTTTCTCTGGGCTTCATTGACTTCTGGCTTCTTCCCATAGTTTTCTCTCTACATTTTTGAATTTTCATTTGTCAAAAAGAACTCCAGGAATAGTATTAGGATCCATCTTGATTCAGTTGGGACGCACTTTAACTGAAGTACCCTCATCAAAAAGTCCTATTTACAATGGGTTCACACCCACAGGAATGGATTAAGATTAAGAACATGTTTGTCTGAGACACATAACTCTAAGACACCACACTACTGTATGATTTATTTTTGTGTTGTGCATTATCTATTTGGCTATGTGAGTTAAATTGGCCATTTAGAATGTTAATAAATAAACCTTTTACCTTTCAGTCAGTTTTAGCCATGAAAATGTAATCATTACTTTAAATATTTAGCTTTTAAGTAATGGAGAAATAAATATTCACTAAAACTCTCATGATAGAAAGTTGATAAAAACATAGTTCTCTTGCCTATTGAAATTGTCAGTTTCTCTATAACACTTATGATTCCTAGAATAAGGGCCATATCTTCATGGTTCATCACTGTATCTCCAGCTCTTAGCAGGTAGCTCAATAAATATTTATTGAATGAGTGAATAAAGAAAAAAATGAAGTTCCAAACAGACAAGAAATAAGAGTTATAGAATTGATGAAATTTTTTGTCAAACCATTTTTATGACTAGTAATGAGTGTATTTCATTAATCAGTTTTCTCCCTTGAAACAACCAATGAATTGAAATCCAACTCATTTGTTTATGCCAGCTTATCCTTTCCTCCCTCCATCCATCACTCCCTTCTTTTCTTCCCAGTTTATCACTTAGGAGTCTGTTGCAATCTTTGAGACACTGTGCTAAGCATTATGAGGATACAGAGATGAACACAACAGGTACTTTTTCCTATGGCACTACATTGCAAAGGACTGAATTGTTAGAATGGAAGATAAACACATACACAAAATTCTAAAACAAATTAGGAAAGGGTAAATACTTAAGGAAAATTATGATTAAGTGCTATGTTTTTTTGTTTTGTAAATAGATGGCTCTCCACTGGATGATAAAAGAACAGGGCATTAGAAGGTGAAATATTGACAAAGACTTTGAAGGTGGGGTGAAAGGGATGGAACAGCAGTACCAGAGGAAATACAACATGGAATCAGAGAAGACTGTACATATTTAATAGGGAATGTTTCTGATAGAATTTGATATTTTGAAAGTGTAGTGCTTTGAAGCTATATGTACCCCAGAAAAACATGTTCTTAAACTTAATTCGTTCCTGTGGGTGTAAACCCATTGTAAGTAGGACCTTTTGATGAGACTACTTCAGTTAAGCTGTGTCCCACCTCAATCAGAATGGGTCTTAATTCTGTTATTGGAATATAGAATAATAGAATGAAATTCAGACACAGAAAGAGAAAGCCACAGAAAGCAAGAAGCTGAAACAGAACCTGGATGAGAATGAAGAGACCAGGAGACCCAGCCATGTGCCTTGCCATGTGATACAGTAACCAAGGATCACTAGCAGCCAGCCCCAGAATGCAACAGTATTTGGGAAGAAAGTATCACCTTGATGATGCCTTGATTTGGACATTTTCCTGACCTCAAAACCGTAAACAAATAAATTCCCATGTTTAAGTTGAACTATTTCATGGTATTAGCTTAAGCAATCAAGGAAACTAAAACAGAAAGTGAATGATGAAAAAAAAAAGCTTGAAAAGGTGGGTCAAGTCCATACATAGATGACTTTAAATCTAAAGACTTAGGACTTTGCTTTATTTTACTTTTTCTTCGCAGGTGCTGAAGGTGGAGCCATTTGTAGTCCTTAGTTCATATTTTGGTCATTGGTCTATGCTGGGCTTTTCTGTTTCATTCATTCACTCATTTATTCATTTTTATTTCCTTTTATCCCCACTTCTGATTTGCTTCCTCACTCTCACCAATAGCATCCATCCTAATGTCCTTGATATTTATACTTTTGTTTGTATGTGTTTTTATATTATAGATACTATTGTTTTGTGTGTATCCTTTTTTTTTTACTAGTGCACTTGTAGGTTTACAGAAATATCATGTGGGAAGTACAGAGTTCCCATATACCACCTTCTCTCACACACATAGTTTTCCTATTATTAACATTTTGCATTAATATATCTTTGTTAAAAGTCATAAAATATTATTATAATTATGTCATTGAATTTAGTTCACTGTTTACATTATGTTGTACAGTTCTATGGGTTTGTGTGTGTGTATATATATGTGGTAACTTATATACAATCTAAAATTTCCCTTTTTTCTTTTTAAATATACCATTCAGTGGTGTCAATTGCACATGCAAAGTCTGTCTCCATTCGCATCATTCATTGACAAAACTTTTCCATTATGCCAAATAGACACTCCATACGAATTAAACATTAATTTCCCATCCCCTCCCTTACTTGGCCCATGGCAAACTGTATTCTGGTTTCTGACTTCATGAATATGGTTATTCTGCTTATTTCATGTAAATGAGATCATGCAGTATTTGTCCCTTTGTGGTTGGCTGATTTCATTCAACATGTCTTCAAGGTGGATACATGTTGTAGCATACATCAGAACTTTATTCCCTTTTACAGCTGAATAATATTCCATTGTATGTATATATCACATTTTGTTTATCCATATACAATGTTGATGGACACTTGAGTTGCCTCCACTTTTTGGCAATTGTAATGCTGCTATGTACATCAGTGTGCAAATGTCTGCTTTCAATTCTTTTGACTATATTTGTGTGTATGCACTTTAAAAAACCTTTTATTATGGGAAATTTCAAACATAAATTAGAGAATATTATAATGAGCTCCCATGTATGCATAATCCAGTTGAAAGAATTTTTCAGTTCTTTAAAATCTGGTTAATAATTCCTTGACTATGTTAAATTCTCTCTGTTAATAGTAACTGTATTTCTGTGTCCTAACTGGCCCCTTATTGATACACACCATCTCATGTCCCTTTGGCCTTTCCTCTTCACCATTGTGTTGATTTTATATAGAATTTTAGTTCTAGATTGCTTTGAATATTTATTTTTATTTTTCCTCTCTCTGCCTTGTTCATTTTTTTAAAATAGGAAATTGGTTGTATTTTATATATCTTTTTCAGACACAAAAGTTATTGGTATTTTTTTTCATTTTTAACTGCTTTTTGAAATATAATTGATATACAATAAACTGAGCATCAAGAAAGTGTACATTTTGGCAAATTTTACATCTGTATTTACCTGTGAAACCATTGCCATTATCAAGATAAAGACCATATCCATAGTTCCCAAAAGTTTCCTCCTATTCCTTTGTAAAACTTCTCTCGCTCCACTCCCTGCCTCCCTTCCTCATCTCTAGGCCACCAGTAATTTGCTTTCCATCACTATAGATTCATTGCATTTTCTAGAATTTTATATAAATGGAATCAAGCCATAGTACTTTTTCATCTATCTTTCACTCAGCTGAATTATTTTGAGGTTCATCCATGTTGTTGCTTCTATCAATAGTTCATTCCTTTTTATTGCTGAGTAATATTCCATTATATGATAAGCTGCAATTTACTTATCCATTCATCTTTTAATGGACATTTGGATTGTATCCAGGTTTTGGCTATTACAAAGAAATTTTCTATGAATTTCATCTATAACTCTATATAGATATATATTTTCTTTTTCACTGAATAATACTTTAGAGTGGAATAGCTGATTCTTTATGGTAGATGTATGTTGACCTTTTAAAGAAACTGCCAAACTATTTTTCAAAGTGGTTGTGCCACTTTACTTTCTAACCAACAGTGAATGAAAGTTTCAATTCCTCTGCATCCTTGGCAACACTTGGTATGGCCAGTGTGTGGTGGTATTTTTTTTTGGCTTTAATTTGCATTTCCCTAATGACTAATGGTGTTGAGCATATTTCACATGGTTCTTTTCTTTTTTTTTTTTTTTTTTTGCCTTTTGTCTTAAGTGTCTGTTCAAGATAGATCATATTTTGGGTTAAGACAAGCCTCAATAAATTTAAAAGAATTCAAGTCAGACTACAGTGGAATTAAATTATAAATCAGTAGCAGAATAATGTCTGGAAAATCCCCAAATATTTGATTGTTACATATTAGAAATCTGATGCCATTGTGAATCATGTACCTTTCCATGAGATGCTTTTTCCCTCTGGACACTTAGAATTTTCTGTTTTGTTTCAATATTTTTAAATTTCCCAATACTATGTCTGGGTTCTTAATCTCTTTAATTTGGCACTCAATTAATCCTTTTAATTGTAAGTTTTACAATTTATTCTTTGAGTATATTTAGCTTGCTATTTATCCCATCTAGTATTCTTTCTTTCAAGTATTATATATTTTTATAGCTAATCTTTTCCATTTGGCTCTCTTTATAACTTTTTACCTGGTTTATTTTACTAATATCTTCTGATAATATTGGTTGTACTCTTTTTAAATTCTTAATCTGTTTGTTCTAATATTTTTGCTTCATTTTATGGATTGTTCAGTCTGTGCTTTCCTTTTTATAGTGGTTTTAAGCTCCAGTCTCTCCGTATTTTGGCCTGTCAGCTGATTTTCCTCTGGAGTTATCAGCTGTCAGAGGTTACTAAGGCTCAGGCCCGAGTTTATGGCTTTCTTATGGCTTTTAAGAAGAGGTTAGGAGCTGAGTCCCCCACACAAAGTCCCAGCTACCGGAACTGCAATCAACAACTAATCTGTTGCCCCTCCACTAAACGTTTCTCTGGTAGTGTATCTCCTCTAAAGCCTTTGAAAGCAGCACAACTCTGCGCGATGGCAGTTTTATCTGTAGTCTATCATCTCTTTTTAGCAGGCTTGGAGAGGAGAACTGGAGGAATAAATACTCAAGTCTTCTGGTCGGCCTTCACCCTGTGATGTGGGCTGTTAGTATTACCTTCAAACTCACAAAGATGATGAGGCAGGCAAAAATTCAATGAGGGAAAGAAGAGTAGGACTTAACAGCACTCTTCTGCTGTTATCCCACCCCTATGTGCCATCCCACCCAAAGTGTATTGTCGCCTTTAGTCTCACAGTTTTAAAGTTAGCTCCTTAGATTCATATATCTCTCTCTCTGTAAATCTCTCTGTAAATCTGTAATTTCCCCAGGGTTGATTTATCTTGCAGTAGGGTATAATAAAAGGAGGAAAGAAACCTAGTTATTAGTACGGGTAAGAAGTGTCAAAGATCTGAATTTGAGAACATTTTTTCTCGGAATAAATGATTTATTCTTTAGCTGGACCCAAGCTTGAAGAAGTTACTGCTTTGTTTTGCTTTTTCCCCCTCTAAATATGTTTATTCTCAGCTGGTTTCCCACCCTTTGTGTGAATTGCAAATTAAGCACTAGTGAGAAATTCAAGATGTCACAGTAAAAAAGGAAGTTAAATGAGGCCAGATTGGAGAGCAAATTGTTATTATTTAAAACTCCTGGACCACCCTGATATGCCAAATTTTATTTAAGAAAATACAGAAACGTGATCCTAACCATTTAACAGCTAACATTTTCAGGAAATACATACCACATTTCTGAATGTGTTTTACTCCATATACTGCCAAAATTTAAACTTGTATAGTTTGAGAAATTTCCTCTTCTCAGTTTCCTTTCTCTCAATTTTTTTTTTTTTTTTGAAAGAAGTTCCCTTTCTGTTTTTATAAAAATAGAGACTAGGGGCAGTGTGGCGGTGGCTCAATGGCAGAATTCTTGCTTGCCATGCCCGAGACCTGGGTTTGATTCCTGGTGTTTGCCCATGCAAGTAAAAAAGAAAGAAAGAAAAAATAGAGAGCATGTTCAAATGTCATTATATGTGTTCATGTTACTGAGTTGAAAGTTGGTCACTAATACATGACCTTTATCCTGTGAATCTTCCTGAAACAGGACAGGTGTTTGTTGTCCTTTTGCATCTATTTGGTGTGTATGCCCCTCCCTAGGATAGAAACTGAATGGTCTTCATTTCTATTTCATACTAAACTCAAGGAAATCAGTTTGAACTATAGCATGCAAGATTTATGTTAGCCGTAAACATATGAAAAATGCTCAGTCTTAAGGATAAACAATAAAATGTCTTTCTTTCCCCTGTCAAACTGTTCAAAATTACATGTAAAAAGACTGATAAGACAGTAGGAATTCTCATAAAATGCTGGAGGAAACAAATTCTGTTAGTCATAAAGGGTATCTGTAGACATGGCTGTAACTGGCCCTGTGCAGCAGGTAAGCTCTACCCTCACCCATCCCATATAGTAGTGGTTCTCAAACTTTAGTTTGCATCAGGGTGCGTGTTAAAACATGGATTGTTAGACCTCATCATCAGAATTGATTCAGTATGTCTGGGGTGAGGCCTGAGATTTGTATTTCTCTCAAGGTCCCAGGACTTGGTGATGCTGCTAGTCCACAGATCAATTTTGAGAACCAGTGCTGTAAACCAATGGTTCTCAATCCTGGCTGCATCTAGGAATCATAAAAATAATACTGTTGTCAATGAATACAGATCTACTCTAAAATTGTTATAATCTAGTTGGGAGTGAGGTCTAGACATCTACATTTTATAAAAGCTCTTCAGAGAGTCTAAGGTTAAGGTTGAAAGCACTGCCATATACTCAGCTTCCACCCATTATCTAGAGGAACTCATGTAGTTTGCTGTTCCACCTTCCACTCAAGCCTTCAACATTAAGGTATTAGGGTATATGTATCAAAGTTGATATGTCCACTGACCTTGGCCACATCAAAATCTAAATCATTGAGTATTTATGCTTTCTCACCACTTAAATGAACATTTCCCCATGATTTCTTCTCCTCTGACTCAACCTCTCTTCTGAACTCTCCTCCCCTCTATCCCTCCCATATCTTCCCATTGCTTCCACTAGAGCTGTTCACCAAGTGGCTATCAAATCTCAGCTATGTCTTCAGCCTTTTTTTTTTTTTTTTTTTTACCAATTTCTTCCTTCATCTGTCTGCCTTATCTGAAGCCTGGCTTCACTGAAGACAGTGTTTTCCTTACAGCTCTTTAAAATGGGAGGCTGCTAATTGTCCCACATTCCATATGATATTGGGATCTGGAAGCCGGTTTGCAGGCCATGTCCCATTTCATTGAAGACTTCAAACAGTTACTTCTCAACTGTAATGTAAATCTCTTGCTCCTTTTATGTAGATGCCATTTGGCTATGCCACTTCTTTTTTCTTTATACTGCTGTCCCCCATTAACCATCTTGTGTCTCCATTCATTCACTAAAGTCTTGGGCATCTGGCTAACAGTAGTTCCTTCAGTTCTATCCCCTGCCATTGTTCTAGGAGACATCTGCATCCACAGTAAGACCACTTAGCATCTTGGTATCTTTATTTTTTAATATCCTCATCACTGCTTACATCCTTTACTTCTCCACTCAGTCTCCTTGTTATGCTCTGGGCCTTTGCCATCACTGTGAACACTACCATCTCTGAGCTACAACCTTCCATTACTCTAGCCAATACTCAATTAGCTAGCATCACAATCACAAGAAGCCCATCCAGAATAAAATATAATTCTATTTTTAGAGGAAGACACTGCAATTGGGCACAGAATTGAGGAAATGTTGCTGATCAAGAGGTAAACAAAACCTCACATTATTTTAAATTTTATATACCATGAAATTGATGAACTTTATGTCACATTCATGTGCCTACTATGTAATAAAATGAAATTTCAAAGGCCTGTTTCAATGAACTATGATAAAACTTGTAAAAGTCAAGGGTATTCTTTCTGTGACTTTCTACATAGAGTGCTGAAGTGGATAAGATATGGTACAGGGTCCCCTAATTTTCCTTTCCTAGATGCATAAAGTATTACCCTTATTATTTTAATCCTTGGGCCAGGGATAGGTAGTGTTTTGTTTTTTTGTTTTTTTTTTTTCCGGACATCCATAGCTTTCTGTATTTATTCTTTTTACACATGTATAAGGGCTGGGTAGAGTTTGGCCAGGAGATGCAGGAAATTAGAGTAGCATGGAGGGTGTGCTTAGGCTACAGCTGATATTCTTGGTCAGAGACAAGCATATTCTATTTCACTGTGCAGAAAGTGGGTGTACAGAAAGGTGGGAAGTGCAATGGCACAGTGGAAAGAGCAGAGGACTAGAAGTCAGAAAACAATGGAAGATTTTTGCAACTTGCTTGTCTTGTGACTTTGAGAAATTGGCTGAGTTTGTCTGAGCTTCAGTTTCCTTATTTGTAAAACGGGCATCGGAATATCTCTTACACTTTTCTCATAGGGTCGTTATGAGGATCAAATGGTTTAATGTATGAAAGTGCTTTAGCAATAAGTAAAGTGTCATAAAACAAATATAAAATGTTCTTGAAAGATGGGATATGGTTCTCCCCTGAGCTTTAAGGGGACTATTAAGCTAAATTGTCTTATGATATCTGTAAAATAGATACTTTAGTAATAAAAATTGTAATAAAAAATGAATGAGACAAATTGTAGTTTTTGGAATTATAAAACAAGCAAGATAAATTAAAAAATAAGAAATTTATTGGATTAAGAAAACCTCATATTTTGTAAATATGCTGTACCAATTGAGTAATTTCAAATATTTTACTATCCAAATAAAAGTACTTGGCATTTCAAAAGCCCCCCCCATTTTTGTTTTATAATAATGATTTCCTGCTGTTGTAGACATTACCTAGATCCAAGTTAGAAGTAGGAATGGTTTGGGTAGTCTATTCTACTTACCAAGAATATTGTTTTATATTTCACTTAAAGAAAAAAGTCCAGCAAGCTTGAATACAATATATGTGACAATATATTATTTGTAATAAGAGCCTCATAATCTCATATGTATGGTCCCTTCAAACCACAATCCTTAAACGATAGTTTCATTTAATTTTGGCAAGTAATGTGAATGTTCCACATATCTCTTTTATTAAAGCTTTTTTTTATTGTATAGTATAGCATATATACAAAGCAAAGAAATAAAAAAGCAATAGTTTTCAAAGCACTTGTCAAAAAATGGTTACAAGATAGATCCCAGAGTTTGTCATAGGCCAAATGATCCTCTTGTATTTTTCCTTCTAGTTGCTCCAGAATATAGGAGGATACTGGGCTTGAATACTTTTTTTATCATTGCAATCGACTTTTTTTCCTTCTTTTTTGTGAACAATAATGTATATACAAAAAAGGTATAAATTTCCAAGCGCAGCACCACAAAGAGTTGTAGAACATATTTCAGACTTTGATATGTGTTCTAGTTTTCTAGCTGCCTGAATGCAATATACCAGAAACAGAATGGCTTTTAAAAGGGGGAATTTAATAAGTTACAAGTGTACAGTTCTAAGGGTGAGAAATGTCCTAATTAAAACAAGTCTATAGATATAGATATAGATATGTCCAATATAAGGCATCCAGGGAAAGATGCCTTGGTTCAAGAAGGCTGATGAAGTTCAATGTTTCTCTCTCAGTTGGAAGGGCACATGGCGAACATGGCAGCATCTGCTGGCTTTCTCGTGGCTCTACAAAAGGGACTCTTTCCAAAATGTTTCCTTTTTTAAAGGATTCCAGTAAGCAACTCCACCTTCAGTGGGTGGAGACACACCTCCATGGAAATCATCTAATCAAAAGTTACCACCCACAATTGGGTGGGTCACATCTCCATGGAAATAATCAAAATTCTCCCACCCAGCAATATTGAATGAAGATTAAAGGATGTGGCTTTTCTGGGGTCCACCATAGATTCAAACTGGCACAACATGGGTTACAATTTCACAATTTTAGGTTTTTACTTCTAGCTGCTCTAAAATACTGGAGATTAAAAGAGATATCAATATAATGATTCAGCATTCATATTCATTTGTTAAGTCCTATCTTCTATGTATAATTCCACCACCACCTTCGATCTTTCCATACTTCTCTTTGGGGTTGTTTGGGCTATGGCAATTCTAAATTTTTGATATTGGAAGGGTCTGTCTCTGATATAGGGTAGAGAGATGGAATTATCTGATGTTCTGGAGAGGCTGGGGTTAGGTTTCAGGAATTATCTGGATCAGGGACCCATCTGGAGGTTGTAGGTTCCTGGCAAGTTACTCTAGTGCCCAGAACCCTTGTGGAACTGTATAAATTGCCCTAGATGTTCTTTAGGATTGACTGGAATAGTCCTGGTTGGGGGTTGGCAGGTTTTGATAGGTAGCAATGTCTCCCTGAAGCTTGTGTATGAGCAACCTCCAGAATAGCCTCTTGACTATTTGAACTCTCTCTGCCACTGATACTTTATTAATTACACTTTGTGTTAGTTAGATTCAGTTGTCAAGTTGGCCAGGTGAGCATACCTAGCCTTGTTGCTGCGGACATAAGCCAATGGTACGTGAACCTCATCTGTTGCTAATTACATCTGCAGTCAGCTAGGAGGCATGTCTGCTGCAATGAGTGATGTTTGACTTAATTGGCTGGTGCTTAAATGAGAGAACGCAATGTAGCACAGCCTAAGCAGCTCGGCATTCCTCATCTCAGCACTAGCAGCTCAGCCCAGGCCTTTGGAGATGCAGAAAGAAGTCACCCCGGGGAAAGTTGTTGGAACCCAGGGGCCTGGAGAAAAGACCAGCAGAGACCATCTTGTGCCTTCCACGTAAGAAAGAACCTCAGTGGAAAGTTAGCTGCCTTTCCTCTGAAGAACCAACAAAATAAATCCCCTTTTATTAAAAGCCAATCTGTCTCTGGTGTGTTGCATTCCAGCAGCTAGCAAACTAGAACACACTTCTTTCCCCCCATTTGGTCAGGATGAAATTGTAGAAACCACAATGCTAGGTCTGGATTCATCCCTGGGAGTTCTCTCCTGTGTCGCCAGGGAGACTTTCACCCCTGGATGTCATGTCCCACATAGTTGGGGGGGGGGGCAATGATTTCACTTGCAGAGTTGGGCTTAGAGAGACTGAAGCCACATCTGAGCAACAACAGAGGTCCTCCAGAAGTAATTCTTAGGCATGCCTATAGATAGTCTAAGCTTCTATGCTACCTACATAAGCTTCACAAGAGTAAGCCTCATGATTGAGGGCATGGCCTATTGATTTGGGTGTCCCTAAAGTTTGACATAGTATCAGGGATTCTTTGATGGTAAGGTTTAATAGTTCCATAGTCTTTCTCCCCTCTCTCACGGACTTTGCCAATACTTTTTGATTATCTGGTTAATACACTGTAGAATGTTTCCAGGCATTACAATAATCTATACAGGATTAAAGGACCTCTTTCTCATTCTGTGCTCTCTGTGTTTCAGTTGTTCAAATGAGCTATACAGATAGGTTGAATTAGATTATGCGCTACAGAAAATTTCAGTTCCAGATCAAATAAACCTTTCTTCCATTGGTCTTAAAGAGTATGTATGGTTCTAAAATATAGACACTGTCTTCCTTACCCCTATGTTCTGAATTACTTTAACCCCAACCTGTTCGGCTTTGTTATTATTTCTAAATATCAGGTTATATATATAAAACATCCTCTCAAAATCCAGAAATAATAATCACCACTCCAGACTTAATGTGTCTGCTCTAAAAGCTTACAATCTAGGCCCCTGTTTTCTTATAAGCATTTTCTAAAGGTGACCATAGTATTATTTTTTTCTGGCTTATTTTGTTTTACCAAATATCCCACATGTTCATTCACATCATTGCATGCCTCACGATATTGTTCCTTTTTGTAGAAGCATAGCCTTCGTTCATAAGTGTACACCATCGTTTGCCATTCTACTCTGTCAGTGCATCCTTCAGACACCTGCATTCATCGAGCATCATGTAGAGGGCCCAAAGTCCACAGCCAATCAGCATTCACAATTTTAGATAATTTCATTCTTCCCAAGAAACAGAAAACCAATAAACACACCTTCACCAAATAGGAGATCTAAACCTCTTCTTAAATCTTGTCCCTCACCCCATTATTTACCTCTGCTGTTGCTGTGGTAGTGCTGATGGTTTCCTTTTGAACATAGCCCATAGCATGCAATAGCAGTTTTCCCCCTGTACCCTGGACTTAAACACTGTTAATACAAGACTCATGTCTTTGAAGTAATTCTTACAACAACTCAGTCATATTTCTAGTGTGAGTCAGTGGGACATGTAGTCTATACAACCCCTTTCAATCTTGTTCATCTTCAATATGGTAATATTACTTCTAGATCCACTAGAGAATCACCTTCACTCGTATCTATTCCCTTATGTTGAAGTTCAACCTCATTAGCTAACAGTTCACCCATCTCTAGTTTCCATGTATCTGTATGTCCCCTGTATTCTATATTATAAGTCTCTGATTATACCTTTATGCTGGTCATAAAAAGTGAAATGATACAATATCTGTCCTTTTGTGTCTGGCTAATTTTGCTCAGCATTATGTTCTCAAGGCTCATCCATCTTGTCATGTGTTTTAGGACATCATTTTGTACTGCTGCATAATATTCCATTGTATGTACATACCACATTTTGTTGACCCACTCACCTGTTGATGGACATTTGGTTTGATTCACATCATTTGGTGATTGTGAATAATGCTGCTATGAACATCGGTGTGCAAATGTCTGCTTGTGTCATTGCTTTCAGCTCTTCTGGGTATATACCAAGTAGTGCTATTGCTGGGTCATGGGGCAGCTCGATATTTAGTTTCCTAAGGAACTGGCAAACAGTCTTCCATAGTGTCTGCACCATTATACATTCCCACCAGCAGTGCATAAGTGTCCCAGTTTCTCCACATCCTCTCTGACATAAATAGTTTCCTGTTTGTTTAATAGTAGCCATTCTTATAGGTGTGCGGTGGTATCTCATTGTAGTCTTGATCTGCATTTCCCTTATAGCCAGTGCAAATGAGCATCTCTTCATGTGCTTTTGGGTCATCTGTATTTGCTCTTCAGGAAAATGCCTATTCATATCTTTAGCCCATTTTATAATTGGATTGTTTGTTCTTTTGTTGTTGAGTTGTATGATTTCTTTGTATGTACTGGAAATCAAAACTTTGTCTGATATGTGATTTCCAAATATTTTCTCCCATTGAGTTGGCTGCCTCTTCACCTTTTTGACAAAGTTTTTTGAGGTACAGAAGCATTTGATTTTGAGAAGTTCCCGTTTATCTATTTTTTGTTGTTGTTGCTTGTGCTTTGGGTGTAAAGTTTAGGAAGCTACCTCCTATTACTAAGTCTCGAAGATGTTTCCCTACATTTTCTTCTAGGAGCTTTGTGGTGCTAGTTCTTATATTTAGGTGTTTGACCCACTTTGAGTTAATTTTTGTGTAGGGTGTAATATAGGGTCCTCTTTCATTCACTTGGCTATTGATATCCAGTTCTTCCATGCCCAATTATTTAAAAGACTATTTTTCCCCCTCATATCTCTTAAAATTTACTTTTTATAATCCCTTCTTCCTTATATCCAGGCCTTCATTACTTTTTTCTGTGCAATACCTGTCAAATTTGGCCTTCTTTCATGATCCCCAAAGCCATCTTATTTTTTATTTTAAAAAAGCAGTTTTATTGACGTAAGTACACGTAACATACAGGCCATCCAGAGTTTATAATTAGTGGCTTTTAGTATCTTCACAGCATTGTACATTCATCACCACAATCAATTTTAGGACATTTTCGTTACTCCAAAAAGAGAAAACCCATACTTCTTAGTAGTCACCTTTCAACCCCTGTATCGTTTTCTAGCCCTACAACCACTAATCTATTTCTGTCTCTTTAGATTTATTTATGTTTACATTTTTTAAATAAATGGAATCACATAATAGGTAGTAGTGTGTGCTTGGTTTATTTCACTTAGCATATATATTTTTAATTATATTGTATTTTAAAATATTTTTATTGGGAAATAGTCACACACATACAATCCATCCATAGTATACAATCAATGGCTCACAGTGTCATCATGTAGTTGTATATTCATCAATCCATGATCATTTTTAGAACATCTGCATCACTCCAGAAATATATATATATAAAGAAAAAACTCATACATCCCATATACCTTACTCCTCCCTCTCATTGACACAAGTATTTCAATCTACCCAATTTTTCCCTTTAGCCCCTCTATTATTTATTTATTTTTATCCATATATTTTTACTCATCTGTCCATACCCTGGATGACAGGAGCATCAGACACAAGGTTTTCTCAATCATACAGTCACACTGTAAAAGCTATATAGTTATACAATCATCTTCAAGAATCAAGGCTACTAGAATACAGTTCAATAGTTTCAGGTAATTCACTCTTGCCGCTCCAATACACCATAAATTAAAAAGGGATATCTATATAACGCATAAGAATAATCTTTAGGATAACCTGTCTACTTTATTGGAAATCTCTGAGACACTGAAACGTTATTTTGTCTCATTTCTCTTTGCCCCCATTTGGTTAAGAAGACTTTCTCAATCCCTAAGTACTGGGTCCCAGCTCATCCCAGGAGTCCTGTCCCATGTTACCAGGGAGATTTACACCGCTGGGAGTCAAGTCACACTTAAAGGGCAAGGCAGTGAGTTCACCTGCCAAGTTGACTTAGAGAGAGAGACTACATCTGAGTAACAAAAGAGGTTCTCTGGGGGTGACTCTTAGGCATAATTATCAGTAGGTTTAGCTTATTGAGGACTTAGCATATTGAATTGGCCATCCCCACTGCTTGCAAGATTATCAGGAATCCCCCAGGTGGGAATTTTAATATTTCCTCCTTTCTTCCAGTCCCCCCAAGGGGCCTTTGCAAATCCTTTTTTATTCTCTGTCCAAATTACTCTAGGATATGTTGGGGCATCCCACTTACCTGTATAAACCAAGATCTCATGCTTTATTCAAGATTCCATGTAATTATGGTGTTCAAATAAACTGACTATACAAGTTATGCTAGATAACGTGGTCCCAAAATATAAATTTTATACCAAGTTACCATCTCTTTCTTGGTCTCACACAGAGGTTGAAGTTTAAAAATATGGACCATATCATCCTTTATCCTGTATTCTGATTTACCTTAGTCCTATCCTGATCTGCTTCATTCATATCTGTAATCAAAGTCTGATCACTTTTTCAGCTTTTTCAACAGTTGTTGTGTGGGAAATTGCTGACGTTCATAGCATCAGTGCTCTAACTCAGAATCTCAGGTGTCACATAAATACCCAAAGTCTCAGGGAACAACAAGGTATACACAAATAGCTCAGTATCTCAGAATTTAGATATAACAGTTACAACTCCTGAATAGATGTGACTGCTCTAAAACTTTACAATCAAGGACTCTTTACAATAGGCTCAAACTTGATAACCCATGCTTTCAACTTCAATTCTCCAAGTTTGTATATTATAGTTAGTCAGAATGATACAGTGAGGAATGATAATATTTGCCTTGTTCCTTCTGCCATTTCATTCAACATATTATCCTTAAGGAGTATCCACATAGTTGCATGCCTCACAACTTCATTCCTTCTTGCAGGTACTCAGTAGTCCATTGTATGTATACACCACAGTTCCCTCTTACAGCTCTCAGTCATTTTATCCTTAGGCCACTTCCATCCATTGCAAATTGGGAACACTGCCACCATAAACACCAGTGTGCAAAGGCCCATTCATGTCCCCACTTTCAGTTCTTCCAGGTATATACCTAGCAAAGGGGTTGCAGAACCATATGGCAACCCCATCCGTAGCCTCCTTTGGAACCACCACACTGCCCTCTGGAGGGGCTGCCCCTCTCAACTTCCCTACCAATAGTGAATAGGTTTATCTCTTTCTCCACATTTTCTCCACACTCATTTTATTGTGTTCATTTTTAAACCATTTTATTCACACATCATACAATCCAACCTAAGTAAATAGCCATGCCTTTGCCACCAAAATCTATATGAAGACATTTCCTTTTCTTCCATAAAGAATACATACTCCTCCATGTCCCCCACTTGTTGGCATTTAGATTTGGCATAAAGCCTTTGTTACATTCAGTGGAAGCATATTACAATGTTATTGTTGACTATAGACCCTAGTGTGCATTGATTGTACTTTTTCCTGTATACCACCCCATTTTCAACACTTTGCAATGTTGACATTCGTTTGTTCTCCCGCATGCTAAAATGTTTATATATTTGTACATTTAATCATCATCATTGTCCATTCTAGGCATTCTGAAGTTTTACTGTCTCAGTCTTGACTCGCTTATCCTTCCTTCTTGGGTCATACATGCCCCCAGACCTTCTCCCTCAACCATATTCAAATTCAGCTTCATTCAATGTACTTATATTATTGTGCTACTATTAGATAGTATTGTCCGATCCTTTTCTGTATTTTTACAATCAGTCCTGTTCCACATTCTGTACTCCTTCAGCACCAAATGTCCAATCTCTATACCCCTTCTATCTCCTGACAAACCATGTTCTTCACTTTAACTCTCAAACTACACTCATTTATGTTAGTTCATATTAGTAAGACCATTCAGTATATGTCCTTTTGTTTCTGGCCAATTTCACTCAGCATAATGTCCTCAAGATTCATCCACAATGTTACATGCTTCATGACTTTATACCATCTTACAGCTGTGTAATATTCCATTGTATGTATATACCACAACTTGTTTAGCCACTTTTCTGTTGATGGACATTTTGGCAGGTTCCATCTCTTGACAAAAATGAATAATGCTGCTATAAACATTGGTGTGCAAATGTCCATTTGTGTCCTTTTCTTCAGTTCCTCTTAATATATACCTTGTAATGGGATGGCTGGATCATATGGCTATTATATACTTAGCTTCCTGGAAACTGCCAGACTGCCTTCCAGAGGTTATACTATTTTACATTCCCATCAATAGTTAGTAACTGTGCCTCTTTCTCTACATCCTCTCCAGAACTTGTTGTTTTCTGTGTTTTTTTTTTTAATTTTTATAATGGCCATTCTAGTGGGTGGGAGATGATATCTCATTGTGGTTTTGAGTTGCATTACCCTAATAGTCAGTGAAGTTGAGCACCTTTTCATGCTTTTTTAGCCATTTGTATTTCCTCTTCTGAAAAATGTCCATTCATGTCTTTTTGCCCATTTTGTAATTGGATAGTTTTTCTTTTTGTTGTTGAGTTATATATCTCTTTATATGTTCTGGATATTAAACCTTTATTTGATATTTGGTCTCCAGTTATTGTCTCCTATTGTGTGGCTGCCTGTTGACTTTCCTGGATGAAGTTCTTCAAAGCACAAAAATGCTTGATTTTGAGGAAATCCTATTTATCTGTTTCTTATTTCATTGCTCATGCTTTGGGGTGTAAGGTCTAGGAAACCACCTCATTACAAGATTTATAAGATATTTCCCTACATTTTCTTCTAAAACTTTTATGGTCTTAACTCTAATGTTTAGGTATTTGATCCATTTTGAGTTAATTTTGTATAGGGTGTGAAATATGGACCCTTTTTCCTTCTTTTTTCATATGGATAGCCAGTTCTCCAAACATCCTTCAGTAAGAAGCAGCTGCTCTGTCTGAGTTGGGTTGTCTTGACTGCTTTATCAAAGATCAATTGTCCATAGATAAGAGGGTCTATTTCTGAACACTCAATTTGATTCCATTAGTCAGAATATCTATCTTTATGTCAATATCATGCTGTTTTGACCACTGCATGTTTGTAATATGCTTTAAAGTCAGATAGCGTGAGAACTCCCACTTCATTTTTCTTTCTCAAAGTACTTTTAGCTATTCAGGGCATTCTACCCTCCCAAATAAACTTTGTTATTGGTTTTTCTATTTCTGCAAAGTAAGTTGTTGGATATTTTGATTGATATTATATTGAATCTACAAATCAATTTAGGTAGAATTGACATCTTAACTAAGGTAGTCTTCCAATCCATGAATATGGTATGCACTTCCATTTATGTAGGTATTCCATGATTTATTTTAGCAATTTCTTGTAGTTTTCTCTGTATAAATCTTTTGTATCCCTAGTTAAATTTATTCCTAAATATTTGATTCTCTTGGTTGCTATTGTAAATGGAATTTTGTTTTCTTGGTTTCCTACATAGATTGCTCATCAGTAGTGTATAGAAACACTACTGAATTTTGGATGTTGGCCTTGTACCCTGCCACTTTGCTGTACTCATTTATTAGCTGTAGTAACTTTACTGTAGATTTTTTGGGATTTTTTCCATATAGTATCATGTTATCTGTAAACAGTGAGAGTTTTACTTCTTCTTTTCCAATTTGGATGCCCTTCATTTATTTTTCTTGTCTTATTACCCTGGCTAGAACTTCCAGCACAATGTTGAATAACAATGGTGACAGTCAGCATCCTTTTCTTGTTCCTGAGCTTAGAGGGAAAGCTTTCATTCTTTCCCCATTGAGGATGATGTTAGCTGTGGGTTTTCATACATTCCCATTATCAAGTTGAAGAAGTTCCCTTCTATTCCTATCCTACCCTTTGAAGTGCTTTCATCAAGAAAGGAAGCTGAATTTTGTCAAATGCCTTTTCTGCATCAATTAAGATGATCATATGGTTTTTCCTCTTTGACTTATTGATATGGTGTATTACATTAATTGATTTTCTTGTGTTGAACCAGCCTTGCATATCTGGAATAAATCCCACTTAGTCACGATGTATACTTTTTTAATGTGTTGCTGAATTCGATTTGCAAGTATTTTCTTGAGAATTTTTATGTCTGTATTCATTAAAGAGGTTGGTCTGTAGTTTTCTTTTCTTGTAGTATCTTTGTCTGGCTTTGGTCTGAGAGTGATGCTGGTTTCATAGAATGAGTTAGGTAGCTTTCCCTCCTCTTCAAATTTTTTTGAAGTGTTTGAGCAGGATTGGTGTTAATTCTTTCTCAAATTCTTGGTAGAATTCATATGTGAAGCCATCTGGTCCTGGACTTTTCTTTTTGAGGAGCTTCTTAATGACTGACTCAATCTCTTTACTTGTAATTGGTTTGTTGAGGTTGTCTATTTCTTCTCAAGTCAATGTTGGCTGTTCATGCCTTTCTGGAAAGTTGTCTATTTCATCTATGTTGTCTAGTTTATTAGCATATAGTTGTTCATAGTGCTCTCTCATTACCTCCTTTATTTCTGCATGGTCAGTGATTATGCTCTCTCTTCCATTTCTGATTTTATTTATTTGCATACTTCTCTCTCTCTCTCTCTCTTTCTCTTTCTCTCTCTTTCTCTCTGTCTCTATCCCTCTCTCTCTCTCTCTCTCTCTCTCTCTCTCTCTCTCTCTCTCTCTCTCTCTCTCTCTCTCTCTCTCTCTCTCTCTCTCTCTCTCCCTCCCTCCCTCCCTCCCTCCCTCCCTCCCTCCCTCCCTCCCTCCCTCTCTTTCTCTTTTATTTTTATCAGCCTACTTAAAGGCCCACCAATTTCACTGATTTTCTTGAAGAACCACCTTCTGGTTTTGTTAATTTTCTTTGTTGCTTGCATATTCTCAAACTCATTTATTTCTGCTCTAATCTTTATTTCTTTCCTTTTGCTTGCTTTGGGGTTAGTTTGCTGTTCTTTCTTTAATTCTTCGAAGTGAACAGTTAATTCCTCAATTTTTGCTGTTTCTTCTTTTGTAACATAAGCATTTAGGGCAAAATATTTCCCCCTCCACACTGCCTTTGCTGCAACCCATAAATTTTGATACACTGTGTTTTCATTTTCATTTGCCTAGATATATTTACTGATTTCTCTTTTAATTTCTTCCTTTATATACTGGTTGTTTAAGAGTGTGTTGCTTAACCTCCATATATCTGTGAATTTTTTGGCCCTCTGCCTGTTGTTGATTTTCAACTATATTCTGTTATGGTCTGAGAAAGTATTTTGTATACTTTCAGTCTTTTTAAATTCACTGATACTTGCTTTGTAACAGAGCATATGGCCTATCCTTGAGAATGATCCATGAGCACTTGACAAAAATGTGGCTCCTGCTGTTGTGGGTTGTAATTTCTGTAAATGTCTGTTAAGTCTAATTTATTTATCATATTTTTAAAAATCTTTGTTACCTTATTGATCCTCTGTGTAGATATTCTATCCATTGATTAGAGCAGGAATTGAAGTCTCCAACCATTATGGTAAAGGTGTCTATTTCTCCCTTCATTGTTGTCAGTGTTTCTGCATGTATTTTAGAGCTCTCTGGCTTGGCACATAAATATTTATGATTGTTATGTCTTCTTGTTGAATGGCTCCTTTTATTAAATAGTGTTTCTTTTATTAAATATTAAGTAAAAAGACATAGTATCTTTTTTGGCTCTTTTAATTGTTTTACATTTGAAATCTGATTTGTCAGATATTAATATAGCTACCCCTACTCTTTTCTGATTGTTGTTTGTGTGAAACATTTTTTCCAAGCCTTTGACTTTCAACTTATTTTTGTCCTTGGGTCTAAAGTGAGTCTCCTGTCAATAGCATATAAATGGGTCCTATTTTTAAATCCATTCTGCCAGTCTATGTCTTTTGATTGGATGTTAATCCATTAATATTTAATGTTATTACTGTAAAGGCAGTACTTTCTTCTACCATTTTATCTTTTGGATTTTATATGGCATAACTAATTTTTTTCTCTTTTTACCTTTACAAATAGTCTTCATTTCTATCCTCTTCTCCAGATCTCTTTTCCTATTTCCTGTCATTCTCCCTTTAGTATTTCTTGGAGAGCCTGTCTCTTAGTCACAAATCCTCTCAGTGATTATTTGTCTGAAAGCATTTTAATCTCCCCCTCAAATTTTGAAGGACAGTTTTGTTGGGTACACAATCGTTAGTTGGAAGTTTTTCTCTTTTAGAATCTTAAGTATACCATTGCTCCATGGTTTCTGCTGAGCAATTCACATATAGTATTATTGAGCATCCCTTGTGTTTGATGGATTATTTTACTCTTGCCGTTTTCAAAATTCTCTCTTTGTCTTTGACATATGATAGTCTGATTAGTAAGTATCTTGGAACAGGTCTGTTTGGATCCATTCTGTTTTGGTATGCTGCACTTCTTAGATCCATAATTTTATGTCTTTCATAAGGGATGGGAAATTTTCAGCGAATTATTTTCTCCATTATTCTTTCTGTTCCTTTTCCCTTCTCTTCTCCTTCTGGGACACCCATAAAATATATTTTTGTGACCTTCAATTCCCTGAGACACTGTTCATAATTTTCCATTTCATGTGTCAGATTTCAAGGGTCCTGTCCTCTAGTTCACTAATCCTTTATTTTGCCTCTTCCAATCAATTGTTGTATGTCTCTATTGTTTTTCTTCATCTCTTCTGTTGTGCCTTTCATTCCCATAAGTTTGGTAATTTGTTTTTCCAAACTTTCATGTTCTTTCTGTTCACAAAAATGTCTTCTTTATATTTCCCTCAACTCATTAATTTGATTTTTGATGAATTTTGCATGTCTGTTTGATATCCTGAATTAGGTGTTTCAAGTCCTGAATCTCATTTTAAGTGTTGGTTTGTTCCTTTGACTGGGCCATATCTTCAATTTTCCTAGTATTACTTTTTATTTTTTGCTCATGTCTAGGCATTTGATTTTCTTAATTAGTTTATTCTGGAGGTTTTCAATCTTTTACCTAGGGTTTTCTTGTTGGTTGGCTTTATTCTCTGTTTGTTCTTTGGCATTCACTATTCTAGACCTCTAGCTTAGGTTCTGTTTAGCTGATCAGAATTTTTCAGTTCTTATTTTTCTGGTGTTTTTTTTTTTTTTTTTTTTTTTTTGAGGAGGGTCTGCTCAGATATTATTTATCCAGGTCAGATTTTCTAAGGCCAGACAGACCCACATCTAAGGAGAGAGTAGCCAGTAGCAAATTTCCCTTAGGGTAAGGCCCAGCATATTTTCAGGCTTCCCTATGAAGCCTGTAGACTTTGTGCTTTTCCTATCCTCCCCAGCATGTGGGGCTTGTCAGCCCACAGCTCCCCACCAGCAGTAATTTTAATTTCAGCAGCCTCTTCCTGACAGTGGCATGGTTGTGACAGAGGCTGAGATAGTAGGTAGACTTTGATTGCTTCTGTTTTCCAGCCTCTGTTGCCTGAATTCCCTGAAGGAGGCCTCCACTTGAGCTGGACCAAGCCCCCTTGGAGAAGGTATGCCATTTAGGGAATTAATGCCTTTCACCTGAATAGTTACTTTGTCTCTCAGACATGTCCTCATTCCTAATGTCCTTTGTCTGGGGCAGTGCTACAGCCAAAGAGAGCGCTTGCAGTTCTATCAAATGAGAGTTCTATCTGGGATCTCAACCATTCCAGACTGGTGTACCCTGTGTCTGGTCACTAATGTCCCCCCAGCAGCTGTTCCATATAGTTCCTGTCTATTTACTAGCTGCTCTGGAGGATGAACTAAATTCCACACCTCACTCTGCTGCCATCTTTTTTTGTTGTTGTTTGTTTTTGTTTTGACATGGACAGGCTCCGGGAATTGAACCTGGGTCTCCGACATGGCAGGTGAGAACTCTGCCACTGAGCCACAGTTGCCCACCTGTCTGCTGCCATCTTGCCCTCCACCTATATATATATTTTTTAATTCAAGAAGTTGCAGATTTACAGAAAAGTCCTGTAAAAAATACAGCATAAGCATATAGTAGCCTATTGACAATTTGTATTGGTGTGTTGCCTTTGCTACAATTGATGAAAGAATATTAATATGGTACTATTAACTATAGTCTATAGTTTACGTTAGGTATATTTTTTCCCATATACCCCCTATTATTAACACCTTATATTAGTGTACTATATTTGTTATAGTTCATGAAAGAACATTCTTATACCTGTACTATTAATTGCAGCCCATCATCCACAACAAGATTCTCTGGGTTATACAGTCCCATGTTTTATCTTCTAAATTTTATTCTAGTAATGCATATGGCCCCAAACTTCTTCTTTCATCCACATTAACGTACATATTTCAGTGCTGTTAATTACACTCACAATAATGTGCTACCATCACATTTCCAGATCTTTACAAATGACTGAAATAGAAATTCTGTACAAATTTTCTACCCCTATTCTATCCCCAGTAACCTATATTCCAAATTCCAACTCTATGAGTTTTATTCTAATTAGTTCATATCAGTGAGATCATACAATATTTGTCCCTTTGTATATGCCTTTTTTCATTTTGCATAGTGCCCTCAAAGTTCATCCATGTTGCCACATGCATCAGGACTTCATTTCTTTTTATGGCTAAATGATATTCCATTACAGGTTTATGCCACATTTTGTTTATCCATTCATTAGTTGATGGACACTTGGGTTGCTTCCATCTTTTGCCAATTCTAAATAATGCCTCTAAGAACATCATTGTGCAAATATCTTTTCGAATCTGTGCTTTCAGTTCTTCTGGGTATATACCTAGCAGCAGGATTGGCAGGTCTTATGGCAGTTCTATACTTAGCTTCCTGAGGGCTTTCTAAAATTTCTTTGACAGTGGCTGCACCATGTTACATTACACCAGCAATGAATGAGTATTCCTCCCCCTTCTCCCATCATTTATTTGACTTCATTTATTTTAAATGATGTCCATAAATCTTAAAATATGTTATGAAAACAATCAATTGGCCATAACTGTGAGGGTCTATTTGGGAAGTCTCAGTTAAACTCCATTGGTGAATATATTTATCTGCATGCTAGTACCATGCTGTTTGACTACTGTAGCTTTGTGGTATGCTTTAAAATCAGGAAGTTTGAGTTCTCCAACTTTCTCTTCTTTCCAAGATGTTTTTGGCTATTCAGGTTTCCTTAGCTTTCCAATCGAATTTGATAATTGGCTTTTCCATTTCTGCCAAGTTAGCATTTGGAATTTTGGTTGAAATTGTGTTGAGTCTGTAAATTAATTTGGGTAGAATTGATATCTTAATGATACTTAGTCTTCCAATCCATGAACACAAGAATGTCCTTCCAGTTTTTTAGGCCTTCTTTGATACGTTTTGTAGTTTTCTGTGTATAAGTCCTTTCTATCCTTGGTTAAATTTATTGCTAGACAATTGATTCTTTTAGTTATTACAAATAGAATTTTTTTCTTGATTTCCTCCTCAGATTGCACATTACTGGTATATAGAAACACAACTGATTTTTATGTGTTGATCTTGTGTCCTGCCTCTTGGCTGAACTCATTTATTAGCTAGAGAAATTTGCTGTAAATATTTAAGTACTTTCCAAATATAAGATCATGTCATTTGCAAATTGGGTGCATGGGTGATTCAGTGATAGAATGCTTAACTTCCATGCAGGAGACCTGGGTTTGATTACTGGACCATGCACACACACACAAAAAAAATCATTTCATCTGCAAATAATAAAAGCTTTACTTCTTCATTTCCAATTTGAATGCCTTTTATTTCTTTTTCTTGCCTAGCTGCTCTGTTTACAACTTCTAATGCATTGTTGAATGACAGTGGTGTCAGTGGACATCCTTATCTTGTTCCAGATCTTAGAGGGAAAGATTTCAGTCTTTCACCATTGAGTATTGTTTTGGTTTGCTAAAGCTGCTGAAATGTAATATACCAGGAATGGACAGGCTTTAACAATGAAGATTTATTAGCTTACAAGTTACAATTCTAAGGCCATGAAAATATTCAATTTAAGGCATCAGCAAGAGGATACCTTCTTAGAAGAAAGGCTGCTGGCATCTGGGACACCTCTGTCACATGGGATGCCACATGGCTGGCATCTGCTTGTCCTTCTCTCCCAGATTTCATTGCTCTTAGCTTCTGGCTTCAGTGCGCTCTCAGTTCTGTGGGTGTGTCCTTGTCTCTCAGCTTCTCTATAAGCTCTCTCAGCTTTTTCTGTCTTTTATCCTCTCATAAAGGACTCCTGTAAAAGGATTAAGACCCACCTTGAATGGGCTGCATCACATCTCAATAGAAATAATCTAACCAAAAGGTCTCATATACACAAGTCTGCACTCACAGAAATGGATTAAAAGAACATGGCCTTTTCTGGGGATACATAACAGTTTCAAACCACCACAAGTATGATGTTTTGGGGGGCTTTACATATGTGCCTTTTATCATGCTGAGGAAATTTCTTTCTATTCCTATTTTTCTAAGTGTTTTTATCAAGAAAAGTTCTGTATTTTGTCAGATGCCTGTTCTGAGTCAATCAAGATGATCATATGGGTTTTCCCCTTCATTTTGTTAAAGTGATATATTATATTAGTTAATTTTCTTGTGTTGAATCACCCTTGCTGTATTAGTCAGGGCTCTCTAGGGAAGTAGAACCAATAGGAAATATCTGCAAATATGAGATTTTATAAAGGTGTCTCATGCAATCATGGGGAGGCAGAAGCCCACATTCCATAAGGCAGGCTACAAGCTGATAGCTTCAATGAAAGTCTTAATGAATCCCCCAGGAGAAGCTGGCTGGCTGAAGCAGAGAGAGATTCTGTCTCTTCTTACTTCTTCTTTAAAGCCTTCAACTGATTAGATCAAACATCACTAATTGTGGAAGACACAGCCCTTGGTCAACTGCAGATGTAAGTTGCCATGAATGCAATCAGTGTGCTGGTGATTTAATAAACCAGACTTCTGGTTTATTCACCAGCCACAAGATGTCCTTGAAGTAATGGTTAGGCTAGTGTTTGCTTGACCAGATAACTGGGCACCATCACCTGGCCAAATTGACACATGTAACACTTAGATACCTAGGATGAAATCATACCTAGGATAAAATACCAAACCGTAACACATATCTAGGATAAAATTCACTTTATAATGGTATAAAATTCTTTTAATGAACTGTTGGATTCAATTTGCAAGTACTTTTTTAGGGTTTCTGCATCTATATTCATAAGAGAAATTTTCAATTTTTGTAGTTTCTTTATCTGGCTTTGGTATTAAGGTGATGTTGGTCTCCAGGAATGACTTAGGTAATGTTCACCCCTCATCAATTTTTTGGAAGAGTTTGAGCAGGATTGGTGTTAGTTCTTGGAATGATTAGTAGAATTCACCTGTGAAGTCATTTGGTCCTGGGCTTTCCTTTGTTGGGAGGTTTTTGATGACCAACACAATCTCTTTACTTGTAATTGTCTGTTAAAGTCTTCTATTTATTCTAGAGTCAGTGTAGGTTGTTTGTTTATAGGAATTTTCCATTTCATCTAACTTGTGTAATTTGTTAGCATATAGTTCATAGCATTCTCTTTTGATTTTTACATCTTGGGGTCAGTAGTAATGTCCCCTCTCTTGTTTCTGATTTTATTTGTTTGCATCTTCTATTTATTTTTTCTTTGTAAGTCTAGCTAATGGTTTCTCAATTTATTGATATCAAAGGACCAATTTTTGGTTTGTTAATTCTCTCTATTGTTTTGTTCATTCTCAATTTCATTTATTTCTTATGTATGTAATCTTTGTTATTGCTTTCTTTTTGCTTGCTTTGGGATTAGTTTGCTTTTGTTTTTTGTGTTCCTCTATATGTGCAGTTAGGCCCTTAATTTTATCTCTTTCTTCTTTATTTTTTTTTTTTGGGGGGGCGGTGCATAAGCCCAGGTCTCCCACATGAAAGGCAGGCATTCTAACCACTGAACTACCTGTGCATCCTCCTCTTTCTTCTTTTGTAATGCTAGCATTTATGGCTACAGATTTCCCTCTCAGCACTGCCTTCCACTGTATCCCATAAGTTTTGATATGTTGTGTTCTCATTTTCCTTCATTTTAAGATATTTACTGATTTCCCATGCGATTTCTCCTTTGACCCATTGATTAGCATCCATATATTTGTGAATTTTCCAGTTCTCTGCCTGTTACTATTTTCCATCCTCATTCCATTCTGGTCAGAGAAAGTGCTTTGTATACTTTGAATGTTTTTTAATTCATTGAGACTTGTTTGTGATCCAACATATGTCTATCCTGGAGAATGATCCGGGTGTACTTGAGCAGAATGTCTAACCTGCTGTTTGTGGCACAATGTTCTGTATGCTGGTTAGATTTAGTTCATATATCATAGTTTTAAAATTTTCTGTTTCCTTAATGATCCTCTGTCTAGATATTCTGTCTATTTATGAGAGTGGTGTATTGATGTTTCCAACGATTATGGTAGAGACTTTTATTTCTCCCTTCAGTTTTGCTGGTGTTTGCCTCATGTATTTTGGGGCACTATAGTTAGATGTATAAATGTTTATGGTTGTTATTTCTTCTTGGTGGGTTGTTCCTTTTATTAGTATATAATGCCCTTATTATTATTATACACTGCCCATCTTAGTCTCTTATAAGAGCTTTGCAACTAAGGCCCATTTTTTTTACAATATTAGCACAGCTATCCTAGCTCTTTTTTTTATTGCTATTTGCATACTATATTCACCTTCAACCTATTCGTGTATTTGGGCTAAGGTGTGTCTCCTATAAGTGGCATATAGCTGGATCATGCTTTTTTTTTTTTTGTTAACCTATTCTGCCAATTTGTTTGTCTTTTCATTGTGGAGTTTAATCCATTAGCATTCAATGTTATTACTTTAAAAACAGTCCCTACTTCAGTCATTTTATCCTTTGGTTTTTTTATGTTGTGTTAGTTTGCTAGCTGCTAAAATGCGATACACTAGAATTGGAATGGCTTTTATAAAGGGGAATTTAATAAGTTACAAGTTCACAGTTTTAAGGAAGTGAAAGGGTCCAAACTAAGGCATCCAAGGAAAGGTACCTTAATTCAAGGAAGGTCAGTGGGTCCGAAACACGTCTGTTAGCTGGGGAGGTACACTGCTCCTTGTTCCTGGGCTTCATTGCTTTCAGTCTGTTCCTGTGGCAGTTCCTCACTTTTCTCCAGGGACTGCTTTCATCTCTTGGCTTCCCTTGGCTCTCTGCAGGCTCTGGCTTGCTTAACATCTCATGGCAATGTCTGCTGGGCTCGAAGCGTCTCCAAACATCTGTGTCTCTATTCTCCATGTATCTGCATCTGTGTCGACTTTGCTCTTATAACTTCTTTCAGCTCTGAGGCCACTGTCGTTTCTCTAGGCTGTGTCCTTTCTGTCATTTCTAACTCTCTCCAGAATGTTTTCTCTTTTAAAGGATTCTAATAATCTAACCAAAACCAACCTGGAAATGGTAGAGTCACATCTCCATCTAATCAAAGGTTAATACCTACAATCAGTCACATCACATCACCACAGAGATAATCTAATCAAAATATTCCAACCTACATTATTGAATCAGGATTAAAAGAAACAGCTGCAGGGTGGTGTGATGATGGCTCAGTGGCAGAATTCTCCCCTGCCATGCCAGAGACCTGGGTTCAATTCCCAGTGCCTGCCCATGTTAAAAAAAAAAAAACTGCATCCACAAGATGGAATCAGAATTAAATAATTACACAATATTTTCAAACTGACACCTATGTCATATATTTTGTTGTTGTTTCTCTTTTTACCTTTTAATTACCCTGATAATCTTCACTTCTTCACATTATCCCAAGCCACTGTCTCCTGTCTTCTCCTTTCAGCCTGCAAAACTCCATTCAGTGTTTCTTTTAGAGCAGGTCTCTTCTTAATGAACTCTCTCAGTTTCTGTTTATCTGTGAACACATTAAACTCTCTTTCAATTTTGGACAGTTTTGCTGGATGAAGAATTTTTGGCTGGCAGTTTTTTTCTTTCGGTACCTTAAATATATCATACCACTGACTCTTGCCTTCATGGTTTCTGATGAGAAATCAGCACTTAGTCTTATTGAGAATTCCTTGTATGTGACAAGCCACTTTTCTTGCTGCTTTCATAATTCTCTCTTTATCTTTGCCATTTGACATTCTGCTTAGTGTGTGTCTAGGAGTAGGTCTATTAGGATTCATTCTGTTTGGAGAATGCTGTGCTTTTTGGACATGGATATTTATGTCTTTCATAGGAGTTGGGAAATATTTGACTATTATTTCCTCAGACATCCTTTCTGCCTCCTTTTCATTCAATTCTCCTGGAACACCCATGACACATATGCTTGTGCACCTTGTGATGTCATTTAAATCTCTGAAGTCCTGCTCAATTTTTTCCCATTATCTCCTCTATTTTTGTCTATAAATTTTGATTATCCTGTCTTCATGTTCATTGATTCCTTCTTCTCTCTGTTCAAATCTGCTGTTGTATGCCTCTAGTGTATGCTTAAAATAAGTTTTATTGTATAGATTCACTACCATACAGTACATCCAATATACCATCAGTAGCTCACAGTATCATCACATAGTTGTGCATTCATTACCATAATCAATTTTAGAACATTTTCATTTCAAAAAATGAACAATAAAAATATAGAAGAAAACTCAAAACATCCCATACCCCTTGTTGCCCCCTAATGTTGACCCCCTAGTATTCATGTGGTACATTTGTTACTTTTGATAAAAGAATATTAAGATACTACTGTTATCTATAGTTCATATACCCTAGTGTGTTTTAAAACTCTTTTATTGTGACTTTCATCCCCATAATTTCTGTTATATTTCTTTTTATACTTTGAAAATCTTCTTTATGCTTACACATTCTCTTCTTAATATCCTTTAGATCTTTATCCACATTTTCTATCATCTCTTTGAATTCATTTAGGAGATTTGCTTGAACGTCTTTGATTGCTTGCTCCAGATTCTGTGTCCTCTGAAATTTTAGTTTATTCCCTCAACCGGACCTTATCTTCCTGCTTATTAATGTGGCTTTAAATCTTTTGCTGATGTCTAATCATCTGATTATCTTGATGTATTTACTCTGAAAGTCCATTTCTCTCTCTTGTCTAGCATTTTATTGTTGATTGGCTTTGGGTTAAGGCTCTTTTTGTTCAACTTAATCTAGACCTTTAGAATAGCCTCTGTTTAACTGATCAGTTGTTTTAAGCTCTTCTTCATCTGATTCTTATTCTGTATATGTGGTACAATTTTTAAGATTGAACTTTTTTTGTGCAATTGTTCACCTCTAGGAGAAAGCTTCCCTTCCTCTATTCCTTCTCTGAGAACCTTGTTCTGGTCTGTTTGTTTTTGTTTTGTCTCTACAGTTCTTACTCTCCTTTTGTTGTCTCTGCCTGTTTTTGCCTGTAGGGTAAATTCTGGGAAGAGGGCCACCCTAGAGAGGGCTTTACCATGTCAGTATTTCCCAGCCAATACATGATTAGGGACCCATAAGAGGCATGCAGACTGGTTCCAAATTGCCCTGGGGAGGTGATCAGGAAGGATACCAAAAGCCTCTTTAATGTCTCCCTAAGGCTGTGCTTTTCTGGCTTTCCTAGCAAATGCAGCCTTCAGCTAACTATTCCCTGAAACCCTGAGGTGTATCTTTAAATTTCTATCACCTCGGCCCTTGCTCAGGGCAGTATTGAAACAATGGCTGCTGTTGCCATCTTGAAACAGTAGCTCAGAGCCAGTTTTAGAGAGCATGGCTTGGAGGGGAGCGTACAGGTTGAATTTCAGCCTGCCCCATGACAGCCTGCCCTTGAGTTATGGATGTATCTTGTGCATCACTTCAAATCTTTTTAGTCTTATTCCAGTTGTAGCTACAGTGACCAGTTCTGTGCAGGCTTCAGCCAGTCTCATGTGGTGACACTGTTCAATGCCTCACCCACAGCCCAAGCCTCTCACTTCCCGCTTGGGGCTTCTGTGATCTCTACATGGGGACACCCATGGAAATCCTCTTGGCACTTACACGTGCAAAATCGTGGTGCAGGGTAGTTAATAAATGTTCCATGAGCCTAAGAATTTTAGCCTATCAGTACATCTTTGATTTGGTTCTCCCTTTCTTCCCTTATCCACTCCCCCATCCCTAGGATCACATTCACAATACATACTCACATTTAATCCCTTGTCTCAGCTCTGCTTTGGGGTAACCCATAATAAGACATACCCAACAATAACCTCTGACCCTATCTACTTCAGATTCTGCCTTAAATACTCATTTGTCTCTGGTTGTATTACATATTACATAACTACCTGTTATTTTGAGTTCTGGTGTCATCTGTATAAGATGGAAATAAAAACACTTAAAACTATTTAAATGCAAAACATGTACTCAATTGAAGTCATTAATTAAATGTCTATTTTCTAACTCCACATTCATTACCATATAAATGAATATGTCCCTTTGTGAGAAATCATTTATAAAGATTTCTAGATTCTTGATAAATTAATGAATATTTTGGATTGAGCTTCTGATTCTGGAGAGAATGTTCTATTTACCTTTTTATCTTTATTTAGATGCCAAGATTGTATGCTCAGTATGCCTGAGTTTACGAAGTCCCTACCTTTCAAAAAGTTTATGCCAACTCGGACTTCCTTGTCTGTTTGGGTTGACCTACCTGCCTATGTGCTATTTAAAGTACCACCCATACTGGAGGGCTCTTTGAAATCTTTCACTCCTGATGGTTCTGATCTGTTGAGGGCAGCTTGGATCTGCTCAGCCTCCAGCCCCCTCAAAATTTCACTTTTGTTGGAATCTCTCCTCTGTAACATCTCTGTAGGTATTGCTGAGGTTTAGAAACACAACTGATCTTTGCATGTTAATTTTATGTCCTGCAATTTTACTGAATTTATTTATCAGTTTAGTAGTTTTCTGGTGGATACTTTGGGGTGGACTACCTAAAGGATAATGTCATCTGCAATAGAGAGAATTTTGCTTCTTCCTTTTTGATTTGAACGCTTTTTATTTCTTTTTTCTTGCCCAAGTATTTAAGCAAGGACTTTCGGTACAATATTGAATAGCAGTGGTGAAAGCAGGCATCCTTGTCTCAAGGGGATACCATTGAGTGTGTTAGCTGTGTGTCTTTTACATATTCCCTTAATCATGTTGAGGAAGTTACATTCTATGCCTATTTATTTATTTAGTGTTTTTATCATGAAAGGATGTTAGTTTTTGTCAAAAGCCTTTTCTGCATCAGTTGAGGTGACCATTTAATTTTTTCCCTTCATTCTGTTAGTGTGGTACATTACATTCATTGCTTTTCTTATGTTGAACCACCCTTGCATCCTGGGATAAATCCACTTGGTCATGATATATAATTATTTATGCTATTGGATGCAGTTTACTAGTATTTCATTAAGTGTTTTTATATCTAAGGTCATGAAGGAAATTAGTCTATAGTTTTTTTTTCTTGTGATGTCTTTATCTGATATGATTTGTGATCTTTTGCTGATGTCTGGGCATTCAGTTTTTTAATGTGCTCCCACTTACCTAAGGGTTTAGTATAGACTGGCTTTTTTTCAGTACTTAGTCTAGTTTATATTTAATTTTTAGAACAGTCTGTGCTTAACAAATTGGCTTTTCTTAGGTCTCTCTGAGCCTGAATCTTGCCCTGGGTGTGCACTGCAATTTTCAAGATTCCTTAGTATGTGTGACTTTTTCCCTCCAAGTGAGGATTTTCTTTCTCCAGTTCTTCCTCCAGGAAACTTGGCCTGTTCTCTTTGCTTTTATGCAGTTTTTCTTCTCAGGCAGCTGCAATTAGATCAGCTCCACTCCTGCACTCTGGTCTGCCTTTGAACTCCAGCTTTTGGACCTGCATCCACACTCATCATTTAGCAATTCTGCTCCCCTATTCTGCACAGCTTTTCTGCCTCTGGTAACTTCCTGGTTAGTGGATATACACCTATGTTTTGTGTCTGTCCTCCATGGAGCCAGGTGGGGTCAGTGTAAAAGACATCAATGTTTCCATTTTGGTATTACAGCAGTTAGGCCTGATGTTCAGAATGGGAATGCACATGGCTTGCCAAAGTGTCGGTGTGGGCCCATTTAGTTTTATACAGCCTCTATGCACACATGTGGACTGCTGCCATGGGTGGGACTTTGAGCCCTGGTGTTTCAATGCATATAGGCTGCTAATCCACAGCCATGGATGGGTGGATCTATAGTCAGAGACCACGGTAGAATGTTCCTGGGCTGGGAACCACCACTGTGAATAAGTCACTGCATGGATTCAAGTGTGGAAGAGGGATCTGGACCAGAAAATTTGTCCCACAACTCTCTTACCATTTTTAGGCGTCTTTTATCCCCCAATTCAGCATTCATTGATTCGTTCTCCAGTCTCCCTTGTCCTTCAGAGTTCCAGGAGAGTTGAATCTGCTTATTTATTTCTCTCTCTCTAAGGGGGAAAGTTCATATGGATGTCTTATACTGCCATCTTGATGATGTTATCTCCTGTTAGCTGGTTTTTATAACACAAGATTATCATATCACTGACTTTCTTGTCACTTTTTGTGGTACTGTGAAGGGAATACTGGGTTGGGAGTTTAGGGACACAGGCATAGACCCAGTTCTGCCACTGGCTGTGTGACCTTAGACACATAATTTCCCTGAACTCCAGCTTCCACTTTTATAAATATGATTGTTGAGATAGATATACCATCTTCTCTAAAATCTGTTAGTAACCCCTCCCTAAATATTTCTGTTAGTGGAATACCTTGAAATATAAGGCGTTTTGGCCCATATTCAGATGTTCTGATTTCATATATTGTACTAGAGAAATGGACATGGTGACAATTTTTATTTTATGACCTACCTTTAAAATCTATTTCTAGTGTGAAAAAAAACACGTTTCTCCTGATGGACTGTCCAGTGAGATTGAAGCAGAGTGGATCTTTAATGAAAAGTAATGAAAGAGGAAGAACTTTATTTCACTTAGGTGAGAAATATATGGCAAGACACATATCTTGTCTGTAAGTCATAGGTTTAGAATACATAGATAGTTGGCTTGAGAATTGTGTTAACAAGTCCATTCAAATTGAAAGATGAAGTCAGATTTTTTTCTGATATAATGTTTACCTGATTTGGGTAATTGGTTTGATAAAAACCAGTGGCAGATGCTTTCCATACCTTGAGTGAGCTAAAGCTGCAGTTCTAAGACTTTCATGAAAATAAAGATTATGGTAAGAAAACAGCATCTATTATTATATTTTTATTTTTTTTAATTCCTTCTGAGTAGATTGGTTTGTATTAGGTGCCTCAAAGAGAAAGAAGAACAGGCATAGTTTTCATTTTCCCTACTTGCTGAAAGAGAAAGTTCAAGTTTCCAATTATTATGGTAGGTTTGTTTACTTCTTCCTTTGGTCTGTCAGTTTTGACAATACATTTTGAAGCTATAATATTAAAGGCATCCAGACAGGATTAATATGCCTTTCTGATGAATTGATCCATTTATCATTATGAAATGTCCCATTGACTTGAAGTCTATTTTGACTAATATTAATATAACCACCCCAACTTTCTTAAATTTACTGTTTTCATGATACATATTTTTCTTTAATAATTTGTGCTTTATATTTAACATGCATCATTTATTATAGACAGCCTATAATACAGACTTGCATTTTTCATTCAGTCTGAAAATAGGCCTTTTAATTTTGGTATTTAGCCCAGTGACATTTTGTGACATAAATAAGTGACATAAAATACTACATTTTATGTAGTTATTCATATAGTTGAGATTCAGGTCTACCTGTCTATGTTTGTGTCTAATTGTCTCATTTGGTTTTTGTTCCTCTATTCCTGGGTTTTTTTTTTTTTCCTTTTTTTAAACTTTTTTTTATTGTATAGTATAATATATATACAAAGCAAAGAACTAAAAAAGCAATAGTTTTCAAAGCACCCTTCAAAAAGTGGTTACAGGATAGATCCCAGAGTTTGTCATGGACTACCATATGATCCTCTCATATTTTTCCTTCTAGCTGCTCCAGAATATAGGAGGCTAAAGGGATTCAATACTTTTTAAAGTATTGTTTCCATCTTTTGGCAATTGTGAATAATGCTGCTATGAACATTGCTGTGCATCCTTCAGCCACCTGCATCCATTGGGCATCGTGCAGGGGGCCCAAAGTCCACAGTCCATCAACATTCTCAATTTTAGATAATTTCATTGTTCCCAAGAGACAGAAAACCAATAAACACACCCTCACCAAATAGGAGATCTAAACCTCCTCTTAAATCTTGTCCCTCCCCCCATCATTTACCTCTGCTGTTTCTGTGGCAGTGCTGATGGTTTCCTTTTGAACATAGCTCATTGTATGCAATGGCAGTTTTCCCTCTGTACCCCGGACTTAAATACTCTTTATACAAGAATCATATCTTTGAAGTAATTCTTATGAGAACTCATTCATATTTCTAGTGTGAGTCAGTGGGACGCATAGGTCTATACAACCCCTTTCAATCTTGTTCATCTTCAATATGGTAATATTACTTCTAGACCCACTAGAGAATCACCTTCACTCCTATCTATTCCCTTACATTGGAGTTCAACCTCATTAGGTAATGGTTCACCCATCTCTAGCTTCTAAGTATCTCTAAATCCCCTGAATTCTGTATTATAAATCTCTGATTATACCATTATGCTGGTCACGATATGAAATTATACAATATCTGTCCTTTTGTGACTGGCTAATTTTGCTCAGCATTATGTTCTCAAGGCTCACCCATCTTATCATGTGCTTCAGGACATTATTTTGTCTTACTGCTGCATAATATTCAACCATATGCATATACCACGTTTTGTAGATCCATCCGTCTGTTAAGCATTTGGTTTGTTTCCACCTTTTGGCAATTGTGAATAATGCTGCTATGAACATCAGTGTACAAATGTCTGTTTGTGTCATTGCTTTCAGCTCTTCTGGGTATATACCAAGTAGTGCTATTGCTGGGTCATAGGGCAACTCGATATTTAGTTTCGTAAGGAACTGCCAAACAGTCTTCCATAGTGGCTTACCATTATACATTCCCACCAGCAGTGCATAAGTGTCCCAGTTTCTCCACATCCTCTCTGACATTTATAGTTTCCTGATTGTTTAAAGCCATTCTGATAGGTGTGAGATGGTGTGTCATTGTGGTCTTGATCTGCATTTCCCTTACAGCCAGTGAAAATGAGCATCTCTTCATGTGCTTTTGGGCCATCTGTATTTGCTCTTCAGAAAAATGCCTATTCATATCTTCAGCCCATTTTATAATTGAATTGTTTGTTTTTTTGTGGTTGAGTTGTATGATTTCTTTGTATATAAAGGATATCAAACTAGGGCACATAATCTTTTCAAACCAGCACACTTCAGTTACTTGTGAAATGGGGATAATAAAAACCTATCTTTCAGACGTATAGTGAAGATAAATGCAGTATTTCAGAAGGTGCTTTCTAAACTATTCAAGGGTGAGCCTTGTTACCCTGTGTGGCTGACATGGTCAGGGTCAGAGATGCCACCATGTTCAAACCCGCTCACTGTGAACACCAGAGATTCTCTGCCCGAGGGCTTTGTTCTGGTCCAGACAGCGTGCTTGGCAGCATGTGCGGCAACCAGAGTGCTGGAGCGTTAATGCAGCCCTGAACCAACAGTGAACAGAAGATTGATGGATAGATGTCCTCGCCTCCTATTCCTTGGTTAGGGTAACTCTGAGCTCTTACTGTTTCCCTGAGCTCCCCAGCAGAACTCCATTTGCCTCCACAGGTAGCTGACTTGATAATATATCTTTTATTGGTTTCCTTCTCTCTTCTGTTTTATTTCTTTACTCCCTTTCTAATTTTTTTGGGGGGGATTATCTCCCAAATGAGTGGTAGACTAGGATTTGGTTAGTCTATGCCTTTAGCCACTAAATTATAATGCTTCTGTTTTTGCTTCAAATATTGTTTCAGATAAGGGTTATGTTATATGTGTAATAGGATTCACCAGCTCTGTGAATTCAGGTACAATTAGCCACATTCTTCAGATTTTCATATTGTGTTTAAAACAACTCAAGAACCTCCCTTGCCAGATTAGCGGGAAGTGTTCTATAGTTCCTCTTTCAGGTTTACTTAGTATTAGGACTTTTTTAAAAAATAAAACCCTCTTCAAATACCATGGTACTTCTAAAGTCTAAAAGGAGTCTTTGTCTACCCACCCACCTCTATATTACTTATATTACCAAAGGAAAAAAACAAAAAGGAAACAGATCCTTCCCAATCTACAGATGATGCTGGTCCAGTCCGAAATGGTCCATCTCCATCTCCTGGAACCCCAGTTTGTTAAAGGCATATCACACCCCTTACTTTTGGACCTTGATAGAAGTTCTCCATCATAGAAGTTCTCCCCTTCCTTTCACAGTCCCTTGCTCATTTCCTGTCCCTTGAATCACAAGACTATATCATGGTGGCTGGCCAGGAGCAGCAGGACATGCATTTTCTTCCATTGACTCTGTAATCCTGTCCTAAGTCCAGTTTACCACATTAGATCTCTGCCTGGTAAATTAAATTAGATTTAATTTCAAATCCATCATGGTCCATCCTGACCAGTCTCCCAAATTTCATGCATCAGCAAATAATGGGTAGTTAAAACTTCAGTTTCTTGTCTCCCAGAAGAACCTGGACTCACTGAAGTTGATTCACTGACTCCTCCAGTGTTTGGCATTACATGGCAAGGATCTCAGCCAAGGCTACTACTCTGAGATTCAAAAGGCTGGGCTTTATCCTAATCCTAATCCCAGGACAATGGCTTCCTTTTTGTCCTGTATTTACCTAAAATGACCATTCAGGTGACCTCTCCAAGGCAAAAGAATTTTTTAAAAAAGTCCTAATACTAAGTAAACCTGAAAGAGGAACTATAGAACACTTCCCGCTAATCTGGCAAGGGAGGTTCTTGAGTTGTTTTAAACACAATATGAAAATCTGAAGAATGTGGCTAATTGTACCTGAATTCACAGAGCTGGTGAATCCTATTACACATATAACATAACCCTTATCTGAAACAATATTTGAAGCAAAAACAGAAGCATTATAATTTAGTGGCTAAAGGCATAGACTAACCAAATCCTAGTCTACCACTCATTTGGGAGATAATCCCCCCCAAAAAAATTAGAAAGGGAGTAAAGAAATAAAACAGAAGAGAGAAGGAAACCAATAAAAGATATATTATCAAGTCAGCTACCTGTGGAGGCAAATGGAGTTCTGCTGGGGAGCTCAGGGAAACAGTAAGAGCTCAGAGTTACCCTAACCAAGGAATAGGAGGCGAGGACATCTATCCATCAATCTTCTGTTCACTCTCTGGATCAAATTATTTGAAAATCATTCACTGGTGCATACTCATTTCTTCTATCTTAGAGAAAACTCTTGGCCAGCCTCTGTTTAAGGAGATATTCTTCTCAGAAGTGTGTGACTCCAGAAGAATAAAGGATAAAGATGGAAGAAGGCTGTTTGAGTCTGGAAGAGTATATACTTGTAGTTTTCTATTTTTACAGGGGGAGCTGGTACCAAAAAGAAGTTAAAAATGCTACTGCTTTGCTTGTTAAATTAGGATAAGCATGATCTTGGAAAAAGAAAAAAGAAAAGGATGGGACACAGATTATGTTAGAAAAGTTCAAAACTCACTTGTGAGAATTTCCTAACCAGTTGTTGCCAGAGATGGTGGTTCACTTCTCGGCATCCTAACCCTCTGTGGTTTGAACCCCATTATCTATAGGCCCAGGATTCGATTTTATCTGGCATTGTTCTCTATTTGTTTAATGCATACAACTCTTGTCTCCCCAGAAGGATAGAAAGCTTCTCCGTGTATATCATGGTGTCTGAACACAACATTTATTTGTAGACTAGGATCACAATGTTTTATATTCAGGCCATAATACACTACTTCTCTCCCACTCTCAAGTTGAACAAAAAAGATTATGAAATTTTATGCTAAATAAAATGTTATTTCCCACCGCATTTTTCTGATAAGGACAATTATATTTATTTTTCTCAAGGGTCCTTTCCTTTGCTCTGTGTTTCTTTGGCATACTTGGTTTTGTTTTTTAACCAATTTTACCATGTTATTTGTAAACAGGCATTCCAGGAGCCATGTTTTAGATATTCTTGGACAACATTTAAAAACTCAGTATTCAAATACGTGCAGTGTGTACCACTGCAGTGTGCAGACACTGTTGGTTGTCTGACTCAACAAGCTATCTATAGCTCCTATCATCCAGTCTCTTTTGCAGTTATAGATGGCCACATGGCTTAGTGTCAGCCTATAAGATAGAAGCAGAAATCTTATGGATGTGGCTATTGAAATAGCTTCTACTATTGTAGATATGAAGGAACAGATTTTGTTGTCAGGGCCCTTCACTGTTGCCCTTCCCAATGGGTGATGGGATGGTTGTAAGTACAGTAGCCAGACTGTGAGGCAAGAAGAAATATGCTAAGGATGGTGGAACAGAAGAAAAGAAAATTGACCTCTGGATTTCTTATATGAGAAAAATAAATTTTGATTTGTGTAAGCTACTGTTCACCAAGTTTTATTTGTAGCTAAATATGCTTCTGACAGATACATTTAGGTGTTTAGGTACTGTTCTGAAAGAGAAGTTGATGAATTTGTCTTCTCAAGCAGTCATTGATTCTTCATTCCTCATCAAGCAACTATGTACCAGATACATAGTAGTACCAGTGTCTATGAGTTAGATACTAGGTATATAAAAATATATGAATAAAACATAGCCCATGGTTAAATTAAATGGGTATATTGAAAAATGACAACCTAGTTGATTAAATAACTAGTAATAATAAAGAGAATGTCTGCACCGGCGTTTTAACAGAGCCTAAAATAAAATGGGCTTAAATAAGGTGGAAGTTTTACTTTTCCTTCATATAGCTAATGTAAAATATGTGATTTACTTAAACTCATACAACTGAGAAATGGCATATCTGGGACTCAAACGCAAGCCTGTTGATTTTGAATTACACATACTTTTGGTTACGAATATCACCTGATTGTAAAAAGAATACTTGAATGTTAGATGGGCTGCTTTCTAAAATGCTGTTTTAAAAATTACATTTTGCTTTTTTGAGTGCAATTGAATTCTGAGTGAATGAACTACAATGATTTAATAAGCAGACAAGAATCATGACCATAACGACTAGTACTTAGAGTTCTTAATGCTTTTTCAGGGATTATTCTGAACAGTGTATATTATTAATTAATTTAATTTCTACAACAATATTATGAGGAAAGTACTATTGTTATCCCCACTTTACAGAGTGAAAAAACAAGTAACCGCCCTGAAATCAGTCTTTTTGGCTCTATAAGCAGTGCTGGAGTTTTAAAAATCTGGTGCAAAGGACAATTGTCTCCTTTGGCCACAGACTTTGTACATGGCAGGTTTCACATTAAGGAACCAGTATTTAACTGGATAGGGTATTCCTTGGTGATCTTTTAGGGTTTCATGAATTTTCAGGATAGCTTAATTTTGTCATTTTCCAGCAGTTTGGAAATCATTCGATTATTTACCAAAACTTCACTTCTCAGGAAACCTTTAAAATATTTGCTCCTTTTGAGTTATGGAAGAAAAATGTTGAGCTTTAAAGGAACTTGACCCCTAGTTGCTTTTCTTATTTACTAAATAATTTAATTAAGAATTAATTATTTACATTGTTTTAAATAGAGTTATGGTTTGGTGCTACCTGTAGCCTAGACACAAGATTTCTTTTGATTCTGTTCACTCCTGTTCTATGCCCCTGTGTGCCTAAGATTCAGTGCTAGGAGCGTGACTGGTTGGATTTCTGGAGATGGGGAACCTGATGAGTTTTCTTTTTAGATAGGTTTTCAAATTATTTTCCCATAAGATGCATGGAATTTATTCATTTTAAAATGTTTTTTATCCTTTAAAGTAACATCTGCTTATAAAAAATTCAAATGGTATAAAAAGTATTAAGTGAAAAGTAAAGGTCTCTCCTTTGTGCCCTAGAGGAAACCACTAACAACATTTCCATGTGTTCTTCCAAAAACAATTAAGTGTACCACATATTTATTTACTCAAACAATATTACATGCTGTTCTCAACTTGCTTTTTAAACTTATTATATCTTGGACATTTTTCTCAGCACATGTACCTGCACCATGTGTGCCTTTTTAAAATTGAGATATAGTATAAAGCACAATACTGATAGATCATAATCATTAGAGAAATGCTTATTAAAACCACAATATAATACATTCGTATTGGAATGGTTCAAATGAAAAAAAGACAACCTGAAAATACTAAGTACCATTGAGAATGAGGAACAACTGGAACTCTTGCAAATTGCTGGTGGAAATGCAAAATATTACAGCCATTTTGAAAAACAGTTTGGAAGTTTGTGATAAACATACACTTAACATCCATACTCCATCCCCTAATATTTACCCCAGTGAAATGAAAATGTAGACTCTCATAAAAATCTCTGCACAAGTGTTTATAGCAAACTTTATTCATAATCTTCAAAACCTTGAGACAACCCAAAATTCATCTTCAACAGATGATGAATAAACCAACTATGGTATATCTATACCATGGAGCAGGGCTGGGATTAGCATGAGGCAAGTACTGCAGGCACAAAATTTATGGGTGTGCCAAAAAATTCAGTAATCAAGATAAATAATTTTAATGTAATATTAAAAAAATCAAAATATATGCAAACAATTCATAAAAAGAGAATATAAATATTTTCAGTAAAAACATGATCTGTCTTTCACTTGTCTGACTCAGAGTCTTTCCAGTTGTAATATGGTTACAATGATATAAAAAGATCTGTCACTCGTAATTTCTTATTTGGTCACAGTCATGGCTCCATTTTGAGGGAAGTACTCAAGTTCTTCCCGTTGTTTAGAGCTGCAGTCCACAGTATTGGGAGGTAAAAGGGTAAGTTATATTTCATTGTAAAAGCTTGTTTGTGTGGTTAAAAATGTTTTTTTTTTTTCATGGGCAGGCACCAAAAAATATCTTTAAGAGCACTTAGGTAAGTTTTACACATTTTATGTATTAATGTATTTTATTTTTCAAAAATGAAATGATCAAATATTTTAACCAGGAAAATATCAAGCATACTAAAAAACTTTACATATAGTCACTTAAAACAATGATAAATAGTTCACTGTTATTTGTACCTCCCCATTAATAAAATATATTTATTTTTCACCAAATTTGCTGGCAAGCCTGGTGCATGAAATTCTGCTACTTGCAATTATTGTTTTTTATCTTTTTATATAATTAATTTTTAAAACTTAGTTTATTTTTAATTGTGGTAAAATATACATAACATAAAAAATCATTTTAACCACTTGAAATGGACAATTTTTTAAAAAATATGACTGACCATTTATTTTCAACCTGCTGCATTAAAGACATTCCTTTGTTCTTCCTCATGCAGAAACATTTTTTTAATTTGTACATTTAGTCACTATCATTGTATACTCTAGACATCCCTAGATTATACCATCTCAGTCTTTATCGTCTAGCTTTCCTTCAGGATTCATATGTGCCCCCAGCCCTCCTCCCTCTATCCTTCTCACATTCAGCTTCATTCAGTGTACTTACATTATTGTGCTACAATCAGGAAGTATCATGCTATCCATTTCTGAATTTTTATAATCAGTCCTGTTGTACAATCTGTATCCCTTCAGCTCTAATTACCCAATATCTGCCCTATTTCTATCTCCTGATAACCTCTGTTCTTAACTGAAATTCTCCAAGTTCATTCATTAATGTTAGTTCATATCATCAGTAAGACCATACAGTATTTGTCCTTTTGTTTCTGGCTATTCTCACCCAACATTTTGTCCTCAAGGTCCATCCATATTACATGCTTCATAACTTTATTCTGTCTTACAGCTATGTAATATTCCATCGTGTGTGTGTGTATATATATATATATATATATATATATATATATACCACAGCTTGTTGAGCCACTTGTCTGTTGATGGATATTTGGGCTGTTTCCATCTCTTGGCAATTGTAAGTAATGCTGCTATAAACATTGGTTTGCAAATGTCTGTTTGTGTCTCTGCCCTCATATTCTCTGAATAGATACCTGGCAATGATATTGTCTATGATATAGAAATTTTATACTTACCTTCCTGAGAAAGTGCCAAACTGCCTTCCACAGCGATTGTACCATTTTACATTCCCACCAACAGTGAATAAGTATGCCTCTTTCTACACATCCTTTCCAGCACTTGTTTTCTGTTATATTGCTAACAGCCATTATGGTAGGTATGATGATATCTCATTGTGGTTATGACTGGCATTTCCCTAATAGCAGGGAAATTGAGCATCTTTCCATGTGACTTTTAGCCATTTGGTTTTCTCTTCTGAGAAGTGTCTGTTCATGTCTTTTGCCCATTTTGTTATTGGATTGTGTTCCAGTTTGCTGGCTGCTGGAATGCAATATACCAGAAACGGAATGGCTTTTAAAAGGGGGAATTTAATGAGTTGCTAATTTACAGTTCTAAGACTGAGAAAATATCTCAATTAAAACAATTCTATAGAAATGTCCAATCTAAGGCATCCATCCAGGGAAAGATACCTTGGTTCAAGAAGGCCGATGAAGTTCAGGGTTTCTCTCTCAAATGAGAAGGCACATGGCGAACACAGTCAGGGCTTTTCTCTCAGCTGAAAGGGCACCTGGTGTACACGGAGTCATCTGCTAGCTTTCTCTCCTGGCTTCCGGTTTCATGAAGCTCCCCGGAAGGTGTTTTCCTTCTTCATCTCCAAAGGTCTCTAGCTTGTGGATTCTCTGCTTCGTGGTGCTGCAGCATTCTCTGCTCTCTCTGAATCTCTTCTTCTCCAAAATGTATCTTCTTTTGTAGGACTCCAGAAACTTATCAAGACCCACCCAGATGGGTGGAGACATTTCGTCACTTAATCCAGTTTAACAACTACTCTTGACTAAATCATGTCATCCAGGGAGATGATCTGATTACAGTTTCAAACATAAGGTATTGAATAGGGAATGGGATTTTTATTAAAACATGGCTTTTCTAGGGAACATACATCCTTTCAAGCCAACACAAGTTGTTTGTCTTTTTGTTGTTGAGTTGAACAATCTCTTTATATATTCTGGATACTAGATCCTTATCTGATATGTAATTTCCAAATATTGTCTCCCATTGTTTAGGCTTTTTACTTTCTTGACAAAGTTCTTTGATACTCAAAAGTGTTTAATTTTGAGGCGTTCACATTTATCTATTTCTTTCTTCAATGCTCATGTTTTGGGTATAAGATCTAGAAAACAGCATTCTATTACAAGTTTTATAAGATATTTCTTTACATTTTCTTCTAATAGTTTTATGGTCTTAGATCGATTACTTCGGTCTTTGATCCATTTTGAGTTAATTTTTGTATAGGGTGTGAGATATGAATCCTCTTTCATTCTTGTGCATGTGGATATCCAATTCTCCAAGCACTATTTATTGAAGAAACTGTTCTGTTCCAGGTGAGTTGGCTTGACTGCCTTATCAAAGATCAATTGTCCATAGATGAGAGGGTCTATATCTGAACACTCTATTTTGATTCCATTGGTCAGTATATCTATCTTTATGCCAGTACCATGCTGTTTTGACCACTGTAGCTTCATAATACACCTTAAAGTCAGGTAGCGTGAGACCTCTGACTTCATTTTTCTTTCTCAGGATATTTTTAGCTGTTCGGGGCACCCTGCCCTTCTAAATTCCAGATGAATTTGGTTATTGGTTTTTTCTATTTCTGCAAAGCAAAACTCATTCTCCTTTAGCAATAACTCCTAATTCCCGCCCCCCCCGCCACTCCTAGTAAACACTGCTCTGCTTTCTATTTCTGTGAATTTGCTTATTCTAATTTTTCACATAAGAGAAATCACACAAATATTTATCCTTTTGTGTCTGGCTTATTTCACTTAACAGGGTATCTTCAAGGTTCATCCATATTGTAGTATGTGTTAAAACTTGATTTCTTTTTAAGTCTGAATAATATTCCAATGTATGTATATACCACATTTTGTTCATCCCTTCATTTCTTGATAGGCACTTGGGTGGCTTTCACGTTTTGGTTATTGTGAATAATGATGCACTGAACATTAGTGTACAAAGAGCTGTTCAACTGCCTGCTTCCAGTTGTTTTGGGTAAATACTTCGGATTAGAATTTGTGGGTCATAGGGTAATTCTATGTTTAATATTCTGAGGAACCACCAAATTGTTTTCTACAGTGGCTGCACCACTTTACATTGCCATCAACAAGGAACAAGGATTCCTATTTCTCCATATTCTTACCAACATTTGTTATTTTCAGTTTTTAAAAAAATACCCATCCTTGTGTGTGTGATGTGGTATCTCATTGCAGCTTTAATTTGCATTTCTCTAATGGCTAATTATTTTGAGCATCTTTTCACATACTTATTGGTCATTTGAATATCTTCTTTGGAGCAATGTCTATTCAAACGCTTGGCTCATTTTTAAATTGGGTTGTTTGTCTTTTGTTGCTGAGTTGTAGCAGTTCTTTATACAGTCTGGATATTAAACCCTTATCAGATTTATAGTTCCTAAATATTTTATCCTATTCTGTAGGTTGTCTTTTCATTTTCTTGATAATGTCCTTTGATGCACAACAGTTTTTAATTTTGATAAAGTCCATTTTATCTATTGTTTCTTTTGTTGCTCATGCTTTGGTGGAAAATCTAAAAATCCATTGCCTACTACAAGATCCTGAAGATATTTCTCTGTGTTTTTTCTTTTTTTTTTTTCTGTGTTTTCTTTTAAAAGTTTTATAGTATTATCTCTTGGTTATTGATACATTTTGAATTGTTTTGTACATGGGAAGTGATTAGGGGTCCACATCATTATTTTGCATATGGATTTCCAGTTGTCTCAATGCCATTTGCTGAAGACATTATTCTTTTTCTATTGAATGGACTTAGCACCTTTGTTGAAAATCAACTGATTGTACATATGTAAATTTACTCTGGACTCTCAGTTCTATGCTATTGATCTCTATGTCTATCTTTTTCTCAGCACTAGACTGTTTTAATTAATGTAGCTTTGTAGTAAGTTTTTTAAAAATGCAATTTTATTGAGATATATCACACACTGTACAAATCATCCAAAGTATACAATCACTGGCTCACAGTATCATCACAAAGTTGTGCTACATCCCATGATCAAATTTAGATATTTTCAGTACTCCAGAAAAATAAATATAAATAAAAAAGAAAACACAAATTCTCTCATGCCCTTTATCTCCCCTCCCCCATTATTGACCCATAGCATTGATATGGTACATTTGTTACTGTTGCTGAAAGAGTATTAAAGTATCACTGTTACTATAGTCTATAGTTTGCAATAGATACAGTTCTTCCATATAACACTGTTATTAATTCCTTATAATAGTGTTGTACGTTTGCTCTAGTTCATGTAAGAACTTTTAAATATTTGTTCCGTTAATTATGGACATTGTCCATCACAATGTAGTAAGTTTGAAATCAGAAAGTGTGAGTCCTACAACTTTGTTCTTCTTTTTCAAGATTATTTTGACTATTCTGGGCCCCTGCAATTCCATATAAATTTGAGGATCAGTTTTTGTATTTGTGCAAAAATAAAAAAGGCTGCTGGAATTTTGATAGGGATTGCATTGACTTTGTAGACCCCTTTATGCAGTATTGACATCTTAATAATATTGTTTTGCAATCAATGGACAGAGTATGTTTTTCCATTTATCTAGGTCTTCTTGAATTTCTTTCAACAATGTTCTTTGGTTTTCAATGTACAAGTCTTTTACTTCCTTAGTTAAATTTATTACTAGGTAGGTATTTTATTCTTTTCGATGCTATTGTAAATTGAATCGTTTTTTTGATTTCCTTTTCAAATTGTTCGTACTGGTGTATGGGAACCCAACTGATTTCTGCATGCTTATCTTGTATCCTGCATGTTGGCTGAATTAGTTTATTAGTTCTAGTAGCTTTCTTGTGGATTCTTTGAAATTTTCTACAAATGAGATTGTCATTTATGAATTGGGATAATTTTACTTCTTTCTTTTCAATTTGCTGGTTGCTCTGGCTAGGACTTTCAGTAAAAAATGCTGATTAACAGTAGTTAGAGCAAGGATTGTTGGATTTTGCTAAATGCTTTTTCTGTATCAATTGAGATAATTGTGTGTTTTTTCCCTTCATCTATTAATGTAGTGTGTTACATTGATTTTTCTTATGTTTAGCCATCAAGGATGTAAGCATTCTGGAATATCCTACTTGGTCATGGTATATAATTCTTTTAATCTACCATTGGACTTAGTTTGTCAGCATTTTGCTGAGGATTTTTGCATCTCATAATTATAAAGAATATTGTTCTCTAGTTTTCTTTTCTTGTGCTGTCTTATCTGGCTTTGGTATTACAGTAATGCTGGCTTCATAGAATGACTTATGAAGTAATCCCTTTTCTATGCTCTTTTGGAAGAGTTTGAGAAGGATTGGTGTTCAATCTTTAAATATTTAATAGAATTCAATAGAACTGGTTCTGGGCTTTCTTTATTGGGAGGTTTTAAAAAATATATATATTTATTGAGAAATCTTCACATACATACAGTCCATACATGGTGAATACTCTGTTGCTCACAATATTATCACATAGCTGTGTATTCATCACCATGATCATTTTTATAACATTTGTATCACTCCAGAAAAAGATATAAAAAGAGAAAAGAAAAGACTCAGGCATTCCATACCCCTTACCCTTCTCTCTCATAGGCTAGTAGTATTTCAATCTACCCAATTTATTTTACCCTTTATCCCCGCCTAATATTCAATTACTTCTTATCCATATATATATATTTTTTACTTACATGTCCATTCCTTAGATAAAAGGGGCATCAGACTAAAAGTTTTCACATTCACACAGTCACATCGTAAAAGCTATATAGTTAAACAATCGTCTTCAAGAATCAAGGCTACTAGAACACAGTTCAACAGTTTCAGGTACTTTCCTACAGCCACTGCAATACACCATAAACTAAAAAAAGGATATCTACGTGATGCATAAGAATAACCTCCAGGATAACCTCTTGACTCTGTTTGAAATGTCTCAGCCACTGAAACTTTATTTTGTCTCATTTCTTTCTTCCCCTTTTGGTCAAGAAGGCTTTTTCAACCCCATGATGCCAGGTGTCACCTCAGCCCAGGAATTCTGTCCCATGTTGTCAGGGAGATTGACACCCCTATGAGTCATGTCCCACATAGGGGGAAGGGCAGTGAGTTCCCCTGCTGAGTTGGCTTAGAGAGAGAGGCCACATCTCGGCAACAAAGTAGGTTCTCTGGGGGTGACTCTTAGGCATGATTACAAGTAAGTAGGCTTAGCTTCTCCTTTGCAGAAATAAGTTTCATAGGGGTGAACTCCAAGATTGAGGGCTCAGCCTTTGAATTGGTTGTCGCCACTGCTTGTGAGAATATCAGGAATTCCCCAGATGGGGAAGCTTAATGTTTCCTCCTTTCTCTGCAGTCTCCTAAGGGAACTTTGCAAATTTTTTGTATTCACTGCCTAAATTACTCTGGGTTATTTCAGGGCATCACACTAAGCTGGACAAATCAACAAGATTTCACGTCCTATTCAAAATTCCATGTACTTAAGGTGTTCAGCTAAACTGACAATACAAGTTAAATTAGGTAATGTGTTACCCAAAGTATAAATTTTGTACCAAATCAACATCTCTCCCTTTGGTCTCACACAGAAGTTGAAGTTTTAAAATATGGGCCATATCAAGTTGGGAGGTTTTTTATTACCGATTCAATCTTGTTACTTATTTTGTTCTATTGAGATTTTCTATTTCTTCTTGCATCAAATTAGGTAATTTGTATGTTTCTGGGAATTTCTTCATTTCATCTAATTTGTTTGCATGTATATATTCTAATTTGTTGGCATATATATTTGTTCATAATTACCTCTTATAATCCATTTAAAATTTTAAGGTTGGTAGGAATGACCCCAATTGCATTCTTGATTTTAGTTATTTGTGTCCTCGCTCTCTTTTTCTTTGTCAATCTGGCTAAAGGTTTGTTGATTTTAATTATCTTTTTAAAAAAACAACTTTGGTTTTGTTTATTCTCTCTATTGTTTTTCAATTCTGTACTTCATTTATTCCTGCTCTCATCTACCCCTTTATATTATTATTGTCTCCTATTACATCTTTTTACTTTGTATGCCCATTAACATATTTTTAATATTGTTTTACATATTTTCCTGATCAGTCATGTGAGGGGGATAAATCAGTTACAAACTAAAAGTTAAATAATACAGGATTTTATATATTCTTATGCGGTTAAATTTACCAATGTTCCTAATTTTTTTTTATGGCTCCAAGTTACTGTCTGGTGTTCTTTTCTTTTTCCAACCTGAAGGACTCCCTTTAGCATTTGTTGTTGGCAGGCTTTCTGGCAATGAACTTTTTCAGCTTTTGTTTATCTAAGTGTCTTAATTTCTCCTTCAGTTTTTGAAAGATAATTTTGCTGGATATAGAAGAGTTGTATGGCAGTTTCTTTTTTTCTTTAAAGACTTTAAATATGCTATCCCGCTGTCTTCTGGCCTCCTTGGTTTCTGATGAGAAATATGCTGTCAATTTTTGGGGGATCCCTTTTATGTGACAAGTTGGTCCTCTCTTGCTGATTTCAAAATCCTGTCTTTGTCTCTAGATTTTGACAAATTCACTATAATAATGTGTCTTGGTGAATTACAATCTATCTTCCTTGGAGTTTTTTGAGTTTCCTGGGTGTTTATATTTGTATCTTTCATCAGATTTGGAAGTTTTCAGCCATTATTTCTTCAAATACATTTTATTCCCCTTTCTCTCTCTCTCTTGTCTTTCTGGGACCCCAGTGATTCATAGGTTGGTACACTTAATGGTGTCCCACAGAAGTCCCTCAGGCCATGTTTATTTTTCTACTTTATCTTTCTCCTCCCCACACTGGATAATTTCTGTTGTCTTTTTTTGTGTGTGTGAAAAATAACATATATACAAAAAAGCAATAAATGTTGAAGCACAGCACCAAAATTAGTTGTACAACATATTTCAGAGATTGACATGGGTTACGATCCCACAATTATAGGTTTTTACTTCTAGCTACTCTAAGATACTGGAGACTAAAAGAGATATCAGTTTAATGATTCAGCATTAATATTCATTTGTTAAATCCTATGTTCTCTGTATAACTCCACCATCACCTTTGATCTTTCCATCCCTCTCTTTAGGGGTGTTTGGGCTATGGTCATTCTAAGTTTTTCATGTTGGAAGGGTCTGTCACCAATATGGGGTAGGTAGATGGAACTAGCTAATATTCTGGAGAGGCTGGGCCCTCTAGGATTCAGGACTTATCTGGTCCAGGGACCCTTCTGGAGGATATAGGTTTCTAGAAAGTTACTGTATATGCATGGAACCCTTGTGGAATCTTATATATTGCCCTAGATGTTCTTTAAGATTGGCTGGAATGATCCTGGTTGATGTTTGGCAGGTTATGATAGGTAGCAAGGTCTAACTGAAGCTTGCATAAGAGCAACCTCCAGAGTAGCCTCTCAACTATTTGAACTCTCTCTGCCACTGATACTTTATTAGTTACACATCTTTTCCCTCTTTTATTTAGGATGGGATTGTTGATCCCATGGTGCCAGGGCCAGATTATCCCTGGGAATCATTTCCCATGTTGCCAGGGAGACTTTCACCCCGAATGTCATGCCCCATATAGGGGGGAGTGCAATGATTTCACTTGCAGAGTTGTGGCCAAAATTTTTAAAAGACTCTTTTAAAAAAAAAGTTCTAATGGCAAGTAATTTCTTGTGACTATCTCATTTATTCCACATAATTAAAAAAAAAAGAATTTATTTTGTTTTCCATGCATACTTTTTAGTAGTAATACAACGGTATCAAATATTTGCAATTCAAAATAAGAGTTCACAGATTGAAAGAATTTAAACAGAATTTTGACCATACAAGTTTCATGTTTCATTGTGATACTTTTCTAAAATGGAAGTGCTTTACAAAAATTATTCAGACTGATAGTTTAATAAATGATACTAGGCAGAAGATGATAAAATCAGAGAAATAAAAATAACAAAGTATTTTGTAATTGATTTTAGAGCTTTATTTTGTAAAAAAAAAAACTGCTTCTTAAAGGATCTCAAGAAATTATTGAAATCTAAATGCTGGAATGTTTAAAAATTTAGTGGAATTTTTATGTTATTAATGTAACTAATCATACAGTTAATCATGAAAAGAGATATGTGGTTGTTTGTCAAATAAAATTCAAAATGAATTTATAATGCTACTAGAAAATAATATTACATCTAAGTATAATAGGAAATAGAAGAAGCAAAGGAAAAAGAAAAAAAAACTTTTCCTTTCTTTTCATTTAGATTTAGCCCACTGTGAACAGGTGTGTTATATTACTGGGTATGCTCACATTGAGAGTAATGTCATAACAATAGAAGGAAGTTTTATTGACTTTATGAAATGAAAGGAAAAACTGGATATGGTCTAGTTTGTAGAATTAATAAATTGGAAAAAGATGATATTGATATTAAAATGCTCATGGCTATGGACATGATCATGGAGTAAATATAGTAGGTGTATACACCGGTTGCAAACCGTATTTTCCCAAAAAATGATTATACCAAATTTGTGCAGTGCTAAGCTCATAATCGTATTTTTTTGTTTATTTTTTCTCATAATCATAATTTAATATGCAAATATCCTGCTTCTGTGAATGCCAATGTGATATTCTTTTTTAGTATTATACAATGCATAGACTATATACTTTTTGTGAATTTAGAATATATACTTTTATAAATAAGTGACATTTTTCAAATATTAAAAGATATAATATTGACAATATATTATGCTGAAATCAAAATTATCTTGGTGCCAATGACTACAAATTTGTATCAACTTATCATATGGGATGATGTTTTGCACAACTGGAAAAAGTTAATAGAGCTCTATGATAATATATGTAAAGTTGCTTACTTAAAAATGCTTATCTCGGGTGGGCCGCGGTGGCTCAGCGGGCAAGAGTGCTTGCCTGCCATGCCGGAGGACCCCGGTTCGATTCCCGGCCCCAGCCCATGTAAAAAACAAACAAACAAACAAAAAAAAATAAAATAAACAAAAATAAAAAAAAAAATGCTTATCTCTTTGCTTACTATGAATTGAGAAAAATTAACCTTGAAAATATATTTGATGAATATAAAACTTTTGCAAGAGATACAAATATATTTCCTGAATTTGAAAATAAATGAAAAGGAAAAATAAAGAAATTAAAAATAGGGGTGCATGGGTGGCTCAGTGGTAGAATGCTCTCCTGCCAGGCAGGAGACCTGGGAAATTTCAATTCCCAGACCATGCACCAAGAAAAAAAAAGTGATGAAAAATGTATGAATCAACACATGAGAGTATCAATTATGGGAAAAGTTCATCTAAAATAAGAATCACAGAGATTATAGACTGTAGTAGTTAGATTTAGGTGTGAAGTTGGCTAGGGGATGGTGCCCAGTTGTTCTGTTGCTGTGGACTTAAGTCATCAGCAGATAAAATCCATCTATGGCTGATTATATCTGTGATTGGCTAAGGGAAATACCTTCCATAATGAGTGACATTTAATTTAATTAGCTGGAGGCTTAAAAGACAGAGGTCAGAGAGCACTCAGGAGCTCTGCACAGCTCAGCACAAATCAGCTCAGAGCTGACACAGACCCAGATGTTTGGAGATACAGAAAGGAGTTGCCCTGGGGAAAACTGTTTGAAACCAGAAGCTGAGAGACCATGCCAGCAAATGTCACCATGTACCTTCCCATGTGACAGAGAAAGCCAGAGGAAAGCCAGCTACCTTTCTTCCAAGGAACTGTAAATTTGTACCTAAATACATCCCCTTTATAAAAGCGGTCTATCTCTGGTGTTACTGTATTCTGGCAGCCTTAGCAAACTAAAACATAGACATACCAGTTTTACATTTGAATTGGAGCTAAGAGAAATTAAATAAAGTGTCTTCGGATTTAGAATTTTTAACTGGAAAAATGTTATTTTTTATGAGTACATCAGATTTACAAAACCAGCCACTGGCTTTGCTCTTAAATATTGTTGTGATTTAAACCCTATAGAAATCTCATCTGAAAATAGTGCCTTCGTTTCCTACGGTTACTATAACAAAGTACTAAAAACTGATTGTCTTGAAATACCAAATTTATTCCCACAGTTCTGGAGGCTAGAAGTTTGAATTACACACCAGAGAGAAAACAGCCATGTGACAGAGACAGATTGAGTTATTCCACAGATTCCCAGTAAGCCAAATAAGATCATATTCATGTTCAGTGGTAGACTTCTTGCCTGCCATGAAAGAGAGCCAGGTTTGATTCCCAGCCCATGCACTTCCCAAATAAACAAAGAAACCAACAAAAACAACCAACCAACCAAGCAGGATTCAACAAATGGTGCTGTAATAACGGGATACCCAAATGGAAAAAGAATGAAATTTGACCCCACCATCAGCATACAAAAAAAGAAAGATCATATTCATGGGAACCAGGACTTAAACCTATCTTCTTTTGGGGGGTGCAATTAAGCCCATAACATTCTAAAATAGCATACAATAAAAATAATTTGTAATATAAAATCAGTGTTGTGTTTGGAGTTTCTAAAATGATTTAAAAATTTTACTTAGTGTAATCTTACCCAAATTTGGAAGTGACCTTGGCAGTTTTCTTTAATACCAATTATGGTAGAATCTAGGGGAAAAAATGAGATAAGCAAAGAAGAATATTTTAAAAATATTATTGTAAGTTTGCATTTATTAAAGCCAGGAAAGCAGAATTATAATAAATTATTTTTTGGTATAAATCAATTTTTTATATGATTCCCATGGGCAGGCACTGGGAAAATTAAATTTTTATTTTTAAAATATTATCAGTTTTAATATACTCAAGTTTTTGAATATTTTAATTTTCTGAAAAAAATGCTTAAGACATACATATATATATGTATATAGGGGTGTGCTGAATTGAAAATATTATGTACCCTAGGAAAGCCATGTTTTAATCCTGATTCAATCCTGTGGGGGCACTCTTTTCTTTTAATCAGTACTATCAGTTGGAAAGTCTTGATTAGATTATCTACACAGAGATGTTGGGACACCCAATTGTGGGTGTGACCTTTTGATAGATGGAGATGTGACTCCACCTATTCAAGGTGGGTCTTGATTATTTTACTGGAGTCCTTTAGAAGAGGAGACATTTTGGAGAGAGTCAAAGCCTACAGAAATGACAGAGTTGACAGAGAGAGAGAGAGAGAGAGAGAGAGATGACACAGATGCTTGGAGCCCAGTAGACTTCACTATGAAATGTTAAGCAAACCAGAATCTGGAGAGAGCCAAGGGAAGCCAAGAAATGAAAGCCAGCCCAGAGAAGCAAAGTGAGGAACCCCCACAGGAACAGAGGCTGAAAGCAAAGGAGCCCAAGAGCAAGGGAACAGCAGATCCCAGCCACATGACTACCCACCTGACCCATCGACCCTCTTGGAGTTAAGGTATCTTTCCCTGGATGCCTTAGTTTTTACATTATTATAGGCTTAGAACTATAAACGTGTAACTTATTAAATTTCCCTTTTTAAAAGCCATTCCACTTCTGATATATCGGATTCTGGTAGCTTGCAAACTAACACAAAGGGCCTTCAGTTTTTCTTTTACCTCAGACTCCAATACAGCTCAGCATGATACTACAATGGATCATATTCATGGATTACTTTACAAAATTATTAATATTGTACGCTATTTTAAACTGTTATGGACTTAATTGCATCCCCCAAAAAGATAACATTTAAGTTCTGGTTCCGTGAAGATGTTCTTTTGTTCATAACAAAAAGATGAACTACCGATACATACCACAGCATTGATGAATCTCAAAAGCATGTGTCAAGTAAAAGAAACCAGACTCAAAAGTCTACATACTATATGATTCCATTGATGACATTCTAAAATAGGTAAAACCATAGGAACAGAACTCAATCATTGATTCCCAGGGCTTGGGTGTGCAGAAAGGCTGGTAGGGGTAGGGGAGGATTTTCAAGTCTATTTTGATAGTGGTGTAGTTACACAACTATAGTTACACAACTGTGGTTGTAGTTATACTGCTTTTGTAAGAAGTGATAGAATTGTACCCTAAAAAAGAGTGTTTCTATTGCTCTGTTGAAAAACAAGGCTCAAAGATTTCACAGAGTATAGCATGTAAAATGCTCTGTTCGGGAAGGGTTACTTTGGCTATGGTAAGAAACATAAATTGGTATAAAAAGATGTAGAGACGGGGGACCAGTTCAAATGTAGTATAACAGCCCTTTGTAAATTGCTTGCTCTCTGAATTCCTTTTTTGTCCTTCTTGATTATTGTGGAGTTCTCCACTTTTCTTTATTTCTTTTATAGTTGATTGTCCAGCTAACAACTTGTTTATGGGATCTAAATGTTCCTTGCAAGTAATAGACCCAGATATTAACTGGGTCCTCCAGAATTACCTAACTACACTGGAGGCTGAGAGTTCAAGAGCCTCTTGAGAGTACATGTTTTCTAAAGGTTGGGTCTAATTACCTTTAGTAAAATCTTGGCATGGGACAACCATATTCAGGCTGCATGTCAGAGCAAATGCTGTCTGGAGGTTTCGCCCACCTCTCAATTATATTCTGCATTATCCTTTCAGCAAGTTGGCTGGATTTCTAAACACATGGAATTCCTCTAAAACTTTGTGTATCCTGAGATGCATAATTTTGCCCCCCAAGTGACTAACTGTAAAGTATGATTAACCTATGTTTCCATAGTCCAGTTCACAGATTATATGACTCTTTTTATAAAAGATTATTAAAACAGGGTTTTAGGACCTTGCTATTCAAAGTGTGATACATGAATCAGCATCTGCATCACCTGAAAGCTTGTAAGTAATGCAAAATCTCGAGCACAACTCCAGGCCCACTAAATCAGAATGTGTGTTTAAACAAGACCTCCAACCCCACGCAGGTGATTTGTGTGCATCTTAAAATTTGAGAAACACTTCTGTAGTTGTCATCTGGCTTGATCACTTACCCGGTGATTGGCTCTGCTTTCTCAAAACTGAGATTTCTTGGTATAGTAAATCCATAACTGTCAGTGTTTAGCAATCAATTGTTAACAAACAATCCTTTTTGAAGTTCTTTTCTATGTATTACAAACTTTTTCACACAGATACAGCTAACCAGGAGGTAAAAAAGACTTCCAGCCTGATTTCCAACCCTGATTCACCTGACGTAAGGAGCTCCCTGGGCCTGCTTGCTGACAGGGGAGCCCTTCTTGGAAGACTGTTGTGTCCCTCAGATGCAGAGAGGAGCTCGATCTGGGGGTGCAGCCCGTTGAAGCAGTCCTTGGTTGCAACTGCTCTGGGTGGGGCAGCAGCTTTGTGTTCCCTAGTTCACACGTTGCCACCACACAAGTCAAATCAAGGCATGAAAATAAAAGGAAAATGCAGAAGACTGAAAAAGGGAGCCTGGAAGAGATTGCAGTGATAAAGGGAGGTGCTGGCAATTTCTTGACGTGGATGTTCACTTTAAAATTACTCTTTAAACTGTATATGCATGTTAAACACTTAAATGTATCACAAATTTAAAAATATGTGAAAAGTAAAAACCTTAAAAGGCTAGAGAGGCTTACAATCTGAAAAGGCTAAAGGGACTAATGATGGAACAGAAAATAAATAAAAGAACAGGGAGGGTGAAGGAAGAAGATAGCAAAGCATCTTCATAAAGAGTTTGCAAGAAGCTAAATGAGTAGTTTATTGTGTTTTTTGTGCATTACAATCCTATACTGTTATAATGTAAAAATTTGTGTCATTTAGTGCTTGTACAATATGATATGGATAGTGAACAAGGAATATCTGGCTATCATTAATCATGTGTTTTAACAGAAGTTTGGTAAACACATAAAGCATTCATGAGGGCTTTTACCTATTGTTTGCACTGCAATGTTGAAAAGCATCTTCTGTTTCCATATAGAGGATCATTTTAGAGTAACAAATAAGAAAAGTTCTTGTATATTACCTTTATCCTTGTGACATTCTGCAGCAATCTCATGGGCCAGATATTAAAATTGTCTTACTAGTTAGTGATGTTCCTGGGGATTAGTTCTGGGACTAGTTCAGCATTCAAATATATGGAATGTTAAGAATTTAAAAAGCATGCTTGATGTCTTTACCCTAAGTGACTAGTTTATATAAGTGGTTTAAATAACTCAAATATAAGCACCATTTTCATTTGACATTATTCCAGATTGTAAAATTTGAGGATGTTGGATGATTTTTTTTCCATTTCTGTCTTAATTTAAAATTACTTATGTGATTACCCTAAGCTTTCTGCCAAACCGTGTGTTTAAATTGAGGTCATCTGTGTAATAGTCGAACAATGGATTATGGTTCTATAATCCCCTGTCCCCTATTTGAACCATTAGATGTTTAGGAACTCAGACTTTTAAGTTTAAAAAATACCATTTATTATGTAATATTCCAAGCAAGGTCTGGGACAGCACCCCTTAATCACACACATTGCAATTTCTGCAACAAATAAAATATATGTTCATACTAAATCATTGGAATAAAGACTCTAAGTAGCCTCTCCTTGGGTCAGATCAAGTTTTTGCTACAAAACTGGTTATAAAAATTGTCCTGTTTTGCATTTTATAATTGTGGATAAAGGATGGTGAAATTTTAGGAGTACTTGCATTCCTGTTGTCTGCATAGGAAGGAGTTAGCAAATATTAATATGAATAGATGTTTACCTCCAACTAAGATTTCTTGGTATAGTTATTCTATAAATTTTTCAGTGTTTAACAGTCATTGTAGTCATAATATCATATGAGGCTATTGCCAACCTTATATCTTTTGATGCCAATTCTCATCCCCACTTCTTTCTACAATAGCCTAACTTTATCCAATGTGCCAAACTAAAAATAGTTACTTTGCCAGACCCTCTTGCAGTAGAGGGTCCATGAGATCCTGTTGTGTTCAGTGAAATAAGTGGAGGGTTTCTGTGAAAGGTTTTTTTTTTTCTTGACACAGGCCAATCCTCTGCACACCTCCCCTTTCCTTTTTCTCTGTGTCTGGAATATAGATGCAAAATCTGGAGATGTAGCAGCTATCTCACAACAAAGAGGTGGCAAGCATGGAGATAAGGTTGGTGGAGGTAAAAACACACAAGGATGGTGGAGGTAAAAAACAGAAACAGCCTAGGTCCCTAATAGCATTGTTGAGCCTCTGTAGCAGCTCTGGACTACTCCAGATTGTGTTGCATGAGACAAGCTTATTTTAAATGCTACACTATATTACTTCCTTTTTCCTCCTATTTATTTTTACTAGCAGAGCATCACGTAAGTTTATTTCATATGTAAAAACAATGTTAAAATTGACAAGTTTGAGGAGAGGATCCAAGATGGCGTCTTAGTAAGGTACATGCGTCTTAGTTCCTCCGACTCCAAATCAACTAATAGGTGAACAGAAACAGTACAAAACAGCTCCCGGGGCTACAGCAGGGAATGGACACACAGCGTAACCAAGTCTGGGCTGGCTAGTCTGACTGCGAAACTCAGCTGCGGTGAGTGAGATCCCCGAGCGGCGGGCGATTTCCCGAGCAGCCGCAGCTGCGGCGGTCTGAGCTAATCCCTCCCTCCTTCCGGGGCTGGCTGAGAGACTCGGAGAGACAAGCTTCCCAGCCAAGGCGGCCGGCGCCACACTTTTGCAGGCGGCTTCGAGTCCGCGACTACAAGTCTCGGATCAGAGGGCTATCCAAAGTCTGGGCTGGCAAGTCTGATTGCGAGACTTGGCTGCGGCGAGACCCCCGAGCGGCCGCAGCTGCGGCGGTCCGAGCTAATCCCTCCCTCCTTCCGGGGCTGGCTGAGAGACTCGGAGAGACAAGCTTCCCAGCCAAGGCGGCCAGCGCCACACTTTTGCAGGCGGCTTCGAGTCCGCGACTACAAGTCTCGGATCAGAGGGCTATCCAAAGTCTGGGCTGGCAAGTCTGATTGCGAGACTTGGCTGCGGCGAGACCCCCGAGCGGCCGCAGCTGCGGTGGTCCGAGCTAATCCCTCCCTCCTTCCCGGGCCGGCTGAGAGTATCGGAGAAGTAAGTTCCCCAAGCCGAGGCAGGCGGCGCCCTTCTTTTGCGGGCGGCTTCGAGTCTCGGCTTTAAGTCCGCGGCTACGAGTCCCGGATCAGAGGGCTATCCAAAGTCTGGGCTAGCTAGACTGACTGCGAGACTCGGCTGCAGTGAGACCCCCGAGCGGCGTGCGATTTCCCGATCAGCGGCAGCTGCGGTGGTCCGAGCTACTCCCTCCCCCCTTTCCGGGCCGGCTGAGAGTATTGGAGAAGCAAGTTTCCCAAGCCGAGGCAGGTGGCACCCCTCTTTTGCGGGCGGCTTCGAGTCTCTGCTTCGAGTCCGCGGATACGAGTCTCAGATAGGAGGGCTATCCAAGCCGCGGAAGCCCCCCCCCCCCCACGGGAGGCTTCCTGGTCCGGTGGGGAATCCCCCAGGCCCGCTGTGGCCCGCAACCAGCCACAGGGTCCCCTCAAGCCGCGGCAGCTGACGCCCCCACCACGCGCGGCCCCTGAACCAACGGAGAGATTTGGATCCGAAATCCCCAGGCCACGGAGATCGGTGACTGGGGGAGACCCATTCCAAACACTTGAGACAAACGTGTGCCACGTGCGCCACGTACTGGGCAAGATAAGAAAAACAGATCCCAGAGATTTCACAGAAAAATCTTACAACCTTGCTGGGTCCAACACCCAGAGAAATCTGAATAAATGCCCAGACGCCAGCAGCAGAAGATAACTGTCCATGCTCAAAAGATTGAGAATATGGCCCAGTCAAAGGAACAAACCAATAGCTCAAATGAGACACAAGAGCTGAGACAACTAATCCTGAATATACGAACAGAAATGGAAAACCTCTACAAAAATGAAATCGATAAATTGAGGGAGGACATGAAGAGGACATGGGCTGAACATAAAGAAGAAATAGAAAAACTGAAAAAACAAATCGCAGAACTTATGGAAGTGAAGGATAAAGTAGCAAACATAGAAAAAATAATGGATAGTTACAATGATAGATTTAAAGAGACAGAAGATAGAATTAGTGATTTGGAGGATGGAACATCTGCATTCCAAAAAGAAACAGAAACTATAGGGAAAAGAATGGAGAAATTTGAACAGGGTATCAGGGAACTCAAGGACAATATGAACCGCACAAATATACGTGTTGTGGGTGTCCCAGAAGGAGAAGAGAAGGGAAAAGGAGGAGAAAAACTAATGGAAGAAATTTTCACTGAAAATTTCCCAACTCTTATGAAAGACCTAAAATTACAGATCCAAGAAGTGCAGCACACCCCGAAGAGATTAGACCCAAGTAGGCGTTCTCCAAGACACTTACTAGTTAGAATGTCAGAGGTCAATGAGAAAGAGAGGATCTTGAAAGCAGCAAGAGAAAAACAATCCATCACATACAAGGGAAACCCAATAAGACTATGTGTAGATTTCTCAACAGAAACCATGGAAGCTAGAAGACAGTGGGATGATATATTTAAAATACTAAAAGAGAAAAACTGCCAACCAAGACTCCTATATCCAGCAAAATTATCCTTCAAAAACGAGGGAGAAATTAAAACATTCTCAGACAAAAAGTCACTGAAAGAATTCGTGACCAAGAGACCAGCTCTGCAAGAAATACTAAAGGGAGCATTAGAGTCAGATACAAAAAGACAGAAGAGAGAGATATGGAAAAGAGTGTAGAAAGAAGGAAAATCAGATATGATATATATAATACAAAAGGCAAAATGGTAGAGGAAAATATTATCCAAACAGTAATAACACTAAATGTCAATGGACTGAATTCCCCAATCAAAAGACATAGATTGGCAGAATGGATTAAAAAACAGGATCCTTCGATATGCTGTCTACAGGAAACACATCTTAGACCCAAAGATAAACATAGGTTGAAAGTGAAAGGTTGGGAAAAGATATTTCATGCAAATAACAACCAGAAAAGAGCAGGAGTGGCTATACTAATATCCAACAAATTAGACTTCAAATGTAAAGCAGTTAAAAGAGACAAAGAAGGACACTATATACTAATAAAAGGAACAATTAAACAAGAAGACATAACAATCATAAATATTTACGCACCGAACCAGAATGCCCCAAAATACGTGAGGAATACACTGCAAACACTGAAAAGGGAAATAGACTCATATACTATAATAGTTGGAGACTTCAACTCACCACTCTCATCAAGGGACAGAACATCTAGACAGAAGATCAACAAAGAAATAGAGAATCTGAATATTACTATAAATGAACTAGACTTAATAGACATTTATAGGACATTACATCCCACAACAGCAGGATACACCTTTTTCTCAAGTGCTCATGGATCATTCTCAAAAATAGACCATATGCTGGGTCACAAAGCAAGTCTTAACAAATTTAAAAAGATTGAAATCTTACACAACACTTTCTCGGACCATAAAGGAATGATGTTGGAAATCAATAATAGGCAGAGTGCCAGAAAATTCACAAATACGTGGAGGCTCAACAACACACTCCTAAACAACGACTGGGTCAAAGAAGAAATTGCTAGAGAAATTAGCAAATACCTCGAGGCGAATGAAAATGAAAACACAACATATCAAAACTTATGGGATGCAGCAAAGGCAGTGCTAAGAGGGAAATTTATTGCTCTAAATGCCTATATCAGAAAAGAAGAAAAGGCAAAAATTCAGGAATTAACTATCCATTTGGAAGAACTGGAGAAAGAACAGCAAGCTAACCCCAAAGCAAGCAAAAGGAAAGAAATAACAAAGATTAGAGCACAAATAAATGAAATTGAAAACATGAAAACAATAGAGAAAATCAATAAGGCCAGAAGTTGGTTCTATGAGAAAATCAATAAGATTGATGGGCCCTTAGCAAGATTGACAAAAAGAAGAAGAGAGAGGATGCAAATAAATAAGATCAGAAATGGAAGAGGAGACATAACTACTGACCTCACAGAAATAAAGGAGGTAATAACAGGATACTATGAACAACTTTACGCTAATAAATACAACAATTTAAAGGAAATGGACGGGTTCCTGGAAAGACATGAACAATCAACTTTGACTCAAGAAGAGATAGATGATCTCAACAAACCAATCACAAGTAAAGAAATCGAAGCAGTCATTCAAAAGCTTCCTAAAAAGAAAAGTCCAGGACCAGACGGCTTCACATGTGAATTCTATCAAACATTCCAGAAAGAATTAGTACCAACTCTCCTCAAACTCTTCAAAAAAATCGAAGTGGAGGGAAAACTACCTAACTCATTCTATGAAGCCAACATTACCCTCATACCAAAACCAGGCAAAGATATTACAAGAAAAGAAAACTACAGGCCGATCTCTCTAATGAATATTGATGCAAAAATCCTCAATAAAATTCTAGCAAATCGTATCCAACAACACATTAAAAGAATTATTCATCATGACCAAGTAGGATTCATCCCAGGTATGCAAGGATGGTTCAACATAAGAAAATCAATTCATGTAATACACCATATCAACAAATCAAAGCAGAAAAATCACATGATCATCTCAATTGATGCAGAGAAGGCATTTGACAAGATTCAACATCCTTTCCTGTTGAAAACACTTCAAAGGATAGGAATACAAGGGAACTTCCTTAAAATGATAGAGGGAATATATGAAAAACCCACAGCTAATATCATCCTTAATGGGGAAAAATTGAAAACGTTCCCCTTAAGATCAGGAACAAGACAAGGATGTCCACTATCACCACTATTATTCAACATTGTGTTGGAGGTTCTAGCCAGAGCAATTAGACAAGAAAAAGAAATACAAGGCATCAAAATTGGAAAGGAAGAAGTAAAACTATCACTGTTTGCAGACGATATGATACTATACGTCGAAAATCCGGAAAAATCCACAACAAAACTACTAGAGCTAATAAATGAGTACAGCAAAGTAGCAGGTTACAAGATCAACATTCAAAAATCTGTAGCATTTCTATACACTAGCAATGAACAAGCGGAGGGGGAAATCAAGAAACGAATCCCATTTACAATTGCAACTAAAAGAATAAAATACCTAGGAATAAATTTAACTAAAGAGACAAAAGACCTATACAAAGAAAACTACAAAAAACTGCTAAAAGAAATCACAGAAGACCTAAACAGATGGAAGGGCATACCGTGTTCATGGATTGGAAGACTAAATATAGTTAAGATGTCAATCCTACCTAAATTGATTTACAGATTCAATGCAATACCAATCAAAATCCCAACAACTTATTTTTCAGAAATAGAAAAACCAATAAGCAAATTTATCTGGAAGGGCAGGGTGCCCCGAATTGCTAAAAACATCTTGAGGAAAAAAAACGAAGCTGGAGGTCTTGCGCTGCCAGACTTTAAGGCATATTATGAAGCCACAGTGGTCAAAACAGCATGGTATTGGCATAAAGATAGATATATCGACCAATGGAATCGAATAGAGTGCTCAGATATAGACCCTCTCATCTATGGTCATTTGATCTTTGATAAGGGAGTCAAGCCAACTCACCTGGGGCAGAACAGTCTCTTCAATAAATGGTGCCTAGAGAACTGGATAACCATATGCAAAAGAATGAAAGAAGACCCGTATCTCACACCCTATACAAAAGTTAACTCAAAATGGATCAAAGATCTAAACATTAGGTCTAAGACCATAGAACAGTTAGAGGAAAACGTAGGGAGATATCTTATGAATCTTACAATTGGAGGCGGTTTTATGGACCTTACACCTAAAGCAAGAGCACTGAAGAAGGAAATAAATAAATGGGAACTCCTCAAAATTAAACACTTTTGTGCATCAAAGAACTTCATCAAGAAAGTAGAAAGACAGCCTACACAATGGGAATCAATGTTTGGAAACGACATATCAGATAAAGGTCTAGTATCCAGAATTTATAAAGAGATTGTTCAACTCAACAACAAAAAGATAGCCAACCCGATTACAAAATGGGAAAAAGACTTGAATAGACACCTCTCAGAGGAGGAAATACAAATGGCCAAAAGACACATGAAGAGATACTCAATGTCCCTGGCCATTAGAGAAATGCAAATCAAAACCACAATGAGATATCATCTCACACCCACCAGAATGGCCATTATCAACAAAACAGAAAATGACAAGTGCTGGAGAGGATGCGGTGAAAGAGGCACACTTATCCACTGTTGGTGGGAATGTCAAATGGTGCAACCACTGTGGAAAGCAGTTTGGCGGTTCCTCAAAAAGCTGAATATAGAATTGCCATACGACCCAGCAATACCATTGCTGGGAATCTACTCAAAGGAATTAAGGGCAAAAACTCAAACAGACATTTGCACACCAATGTTTATAGCAGCGTTATTTACAATTGCAAAGAGATGGAAACAGCCAAAATGTCCATCAACAGACGAGTGGCTAAACAAACTGTGGTATATACATACGATGGAATATTATGCAGCGTTAAGACAGGATAAACTTATGAAGCATGTAATAACATGGATGGACCTAGAAAACATTATGCTGAGTGAGTCTAGCCAAAAGCTAAAAGACAAATACTGTATGGTCCCAATGATGTGAATCGACACTCGAGAATAAACTTGGAATATGTCATTGGTAACAGAGTTCAGCAGGAGTTAGAAACAGGGTAAGATAATGGGTAATCGGAGCTGATGGAATACAGACGGTGCAATAGGACTAGATACAAAAACTCAAAAATGGACAGTACAATAATACCTAATTGTAAAGTAATCATGTTAAAATACTGAACGAAGCTGCATCCGAGCTATAGGTTTTTGTTTTGTTTTGCTTTGTTTGTTTTGTTCTTATTATTATTACTTTTATTTTTTTTCTCTATATGAACATTCTATATCTTTTTCTGTTATACTGCTAGTTCTTCTAAACCGATGCAAATGTACTAAGAAACGATGATCATGCATCTATGTGATGATGTTAAGAATTACTGATTGCATATGTAGAATGGTATGATGTCTAAAAAAAAAAAAAATGGTCAGCACAATACTGCCTAATTGTAATGTAATTATCTTGGAATGCTGAATGAAGCTGCATCTGATCTATAGTTTTTTTTTTTGTTTGTTTTGTTTTTTTTTCTCTTATATATTTTTGTACTTTTTATTTTTATTTGTGTTTTCTCTCTGTGTTATCACTTTATTTCTTTTTCTGTTGTAGTGCTATTTCTTTCTCTAAATCAATGCATATGTACTGAGAAATGATGACCATACACCTATGTGATGATATTAAGAATTACTGATTGCATATGTAGAATGGATTGATTTCTATTGTTGTGTTAGTTAATTTTTTTAATTAATAAAAAAAAAATTGACAAGTTTAATTCTTAACGGCACCAAGTAAACTTAGTCATTTAAGTATTTTTAAAGTTACTCCCTCCAAAAAATGGGGGGAGCACTTCTTATCCACTACACAACGATTTCCCAATAGGTCTACTTTTGGTGGACTTTCAATTTGCAAGCAAACTGCTTTGTGGGATATTTCAGAATTTTCTTACCCAAATGAAAACGAATCTGGGCAAATTATATATTGCATAGATTTATCTGCAGATTCTGTCCTTTAGAACCTAAATCAATTACCATACAATATAATTTTTACTTATTCATCCCACAGTAAAAACGGTACTGAAATATGGTCACTTTCTGCTATCTTTCAGTTAATAGAATCATTTACTGTATTACCTCCAAGAAGATAATTTTCATAATATATCAAACTTACCAACTCAACATGGGGCACTTATTAAGTCTTTACTGATTCACAGGCATACGAATTAGTGTCCAGCTTTTACCTTCTCCTTAGGTGGATGGAATTATTTAATACAAGTTTGATGCAAGACAATTAACCCTTTACACATATTTAAGATTTAGGTTAAGTTATTGACTAGTGTGGAAAAGAGAAACTATAACGTCTTCACCATGATAAAGAGCATATATAAAAAACTCACTGTTAACTCTTACTTAATGGTGAAAAACTGAAATGGTGGAAGACCTCCAAGATCAGGAACAAGACAAGGATGCCTACTGTCACCACTGTTATTCAACACCATACTGGAAGTTGTTTCCAGAGAAATCAGGGAAGAAAAGAAATAAAAGACATTCAAATTGCAAAGAAGTAAAACTTTCCCTATTTGCAGATGATATGATCCTATTTACAGAAAATCCTGAAAATCCACAACAAGGTCCCCAAGCTAATGGCAGGATAAAGATAAACATTGTAAAGTCAGTAGTGTTTCTATATATAAGCAATAAACGTAAGAAGAAATCAGGAAAAATATTCCATTTACAATAGCAACCAAAAGAATCAAATATCTAGGAAAATATATAACCAAGGATATAAAGGACTTGTAGACAGAAAACCACAAAACATTGCTAAAATGAAACAAAGAGAACCTAAATAAATGGAAGGGCATTCTGTGTTCATGGATCAAAAGACTAAATATTATTAAGATGGCAATACTATCGTGTTCTAGTTTGCTAGCTGCCGGAATGGAACACACCAGAGATGGATTGGCTTTTAATAAAAGGGGATTTATTTTGTTAGTTCTTCAGAGGGAAGGCAGCTAACTTTCCACTGAAGTTCTTTCTTACGTGGAAGGCACAGGATGGTCTCTGCTGGTCTTCTCTCCAGGCCCCTGGGTTCCAACAACTTTCCCCAGGGTGACTTCTTTCTCCATCTCCAAAGGCCTGGGCTGAGCTGCAAGTGCTGAGATGAGGAATGCCGAGCTGCTTAGGCTGTGCTACGTTGCGTTCTCTCATTTAAGCACCAGCTAATTAAGTCAAACATCACTCATTGCAGCAGACACACCTCCTAGCCAACTGCAGATGTAATTAGCAACAAATGAGGTTCATGTACCATTGGCTTATGTCTGCAGCAACAAAACTAGGTATGCTCACCTGGCCAAGTTGACAACTGAATCTAACTAGCACATATCCAAAGCAATTTATAGATTCCCAGTCAAAATTCCAACAACCTTCTTTGCAGAAAAGCCAATCTTCAAATTTATACGGAAGGGCAAGGGGCCTTAAATAGCTAAAGCCATCTTGAAAAAGAAGAATGAAGTTGGAAGACTCACGCTTACCTATCTAAAAATGCATAATAAAGCCACAGTAATTGTGGTTGTTAGGTTCAGTGTCAGCTTGGCTAGGTGTAGGTGCCTAGTTCTATTGCTGTGGACATGAGCCAATGGTGTGTGAACCTCATCTGTTGCTGATTACATCTGCAGTCAGCTAGGAGGCATGCCTACTGCAATGAATGATGTTTGATTTAATTGGCTGGTGCTTAAATGAGAGAACTCAGTATAGCACAGCCAAAGCAGCATACCTCATCTCGGCATTTGCAGCTCTGCCCAGGCCTTTGGAGATGCAGAAAGGAATCACCCTGGGGAACATTGTTGGAACCCAGAGGCCTGGAGAGAAGGCAAGCAGAGATCACCTGTGCCTTCCCATGTAAGAAAGAACCTCAATCGAAAGTTAGCTGTCTTTCCTCTGAAGAACTATAGCTAAATAAATCCCCTTTTATTAAAAGCCAATCCATCTCTGGTGTTTTTGCTTACTGGCAGCTAGCAAACTAGAACAGTAATTAAAACAGCATGGTACTGACATAAAGGGCAGAAATGTAAATCAAAGGAATCAAATGGAGAGCTCAGAAATAAACTCTCATATTTATGGCCAACTGATTTTTGACAAGTGGACAAAGACTATTCAATTGGGAAAAAATAGTGTCTTCAACCTATGGTACTGAGAAAACTGGATTTCTATTTACAGCAAAAAGAATGAGGACCCCTACTTCACTCCTTATACAATAATCAACTCAAAATGAATCAAAGACCTAAATATAAGAGCCAGAACTACCAAACTCCTAGAAGAAAATGTAGAGAAGCATCTTCAAGATCTTGTGTTAGGCAATGAATTTTTAGACTTTATACCCAAAGCAGAAGCAACAAAAGAAAAAATAGATAAATGGGACCTCCCTCAAATTAAAAACTTTGAGCTTCAAAGGACTCTGTCATGAAAGTAAAAGACAGCCTCTACAATGGGAGAAAATATTTGGAAACCACATATCCAATAAGGGTTAAATACCCAGAATATACAAAGAAGTCCTACAACTCAACAACAAAAAGATAAACAATCCAATTTTAAAATGGGCAAAATGTTTGAATAGGCATTTCTCTAAAGAAGATATACAAATGGCTAAAAAGCTTATGAAAAGATGTTTAACATCTTTAGCCATTATGGAAACCAAAATCAAAACCACAATGAGATATTTCACACCCACTATAATGACTACTGTCAAAGCAACAAAAAAATTACATTTGTTGGAGAAGATGTAGAAATATAGGAACACTCATTCATTGTTGGTGGGAATGTAAAATAGTGCAGCTACCATGGAAAACAGTTTGGAGGTTCCTTAGAAAGTTAAGTATAGAATTACCATATAACCTGGAAATCCCACTTTCATGTAAATGATGAAGAGAATTGAAAACAGGGACTCAAACATATTTATACACTGAGATTCATAGCGGCATTATTCACAATTACCAAAAGATGAAAGCAACCCAAATGTCCATCAACCGAAGAGTGGATAATCAAAATGTGGCATATACATAAAATGGAATATTATTCAGTTATAAAAAAGAATGAAGTTTGGATATATGTGACAACATGGATTAACCTTGAAGACATTTTGAGTGAAATAGGCCATAAGCAAAAGGAGAAATGCAATATTATCTCACTGATATGAAATAATTAGAATAAGCAAGCTCATAGAGTCAGAATCTAGACTATAGGTTACTAGGGGATAGATTGAGATAGGGAATGGGAAGTTAAGGTTTCAAATGTACAGTGTTCCTATTTAGAATGATAGAAATGTTTGGTAATTTTATTTAAGATCAGTCTAATAAATATTTATTCCATACTATAGTAGTTAATAATAATCGATTATACTTACTGAATGCTTACAATATGACAGGCATTGTATTTAATACTTTGTATGAGTATCTGATTTCACCCTCACAAAAAAACATATGAACCAGCAATTCTAGTCCTTTACCCAGGAAAATTGAAAACATAGGTCCATGCAAAATTTGTACCCAAGTGTTCATTGAACCTTTTTCATAATAGCAAAAAAGTGGAAATGCACCAAATGTCCATCAAATAATGAATGGATAAATAAAAAGTGACTTATTCCTATAATGGAATTTTATTCAGTCATTAAAAGGAATGAAATATTGATACCTGCTGCAAGGGTTGAAACTTGATAACCTTATGCTAAATGAAAAAGTCAGGCACAAAAGGCCACATATTGTACAATTCCGTTTATTTGAGATGTTCACAGCAGTCAAATCCATAGAAACAGAAAGTAGATTATTGGTTGCTGGGACTATGAGGAGGTGGGTGGGGAGTATCTGCTAATGAGTACGTGGTTTCCTTTTGGGTGATGAACATATTCTGGAATTAGATAGTGGAGATTGTGGCAAAACCTTGTAAATATACTAAAAAAAAACCCAGAATTTTATGGTATTTAAGTTGTGTCCCAATTAAAAAATACATTAAAAAATTCTATATGATCAGATACTATTATTATCCCCATTTTATAGATAAGAAAACCAAGATAAGAAAGGTTAAGTACCTTGCTTAACACACTCAAAAAGTACTACAACCACTAGTACAAAGCTAGGTGCTTTGATGAGATGAATATTTCTTCTAATTCTAAGATTCAATGAATTTTAAAAATAAAATACTTAGGCTTTATGCTTGATTCAGAGTTTGCTAAGCTAGCAATCCATAAGGCATTTTATAAATGACATTTGGAAATCTGATGGCCATATGGAAGAAGATAAACTGCATTCATACCTCACATCTTAAACCCAAATGAATTCCAGATGAATCAGAAATGTAAACATAAAGAAAAAAAAACTATTAAAACACTAGAAAAATCCATGGGAGAATCTTCTTTTGTAATCTTGGAATGAAAAGGTTATATCACAAACCCAGAAGCCATACAATAAAATTCAACCTCATAAAAACTATGTGTTGCCAACACCACCGATGATAAGGAAAGACAAAAGATAAACAATAAATTGGAGAAAAATATTTGCAAGATATTTCCCAGATAAAGATTAATTTTCCTAATATATAAAGAGTGTCTTCAAATTTATAAACCAGCAACCAGATAGGAAAATGAACAAAAGATATAAAAGGGCAGTGTACAGAAAAGGAAATATAAGTGACTTAGACTCATGAAAATATGCTAAACTTTTTCACAATAAGAAAAATGCAGATTAGAACTGTATAGAGATACCATTTTCCCCTTATCAGATTGGCAAAGATCCAAAAGTTTACACACTGTGTTGGCAAAGATGTGAGAAAACAGGCCCTTAGAATTTAAATTGGAACAACTTCTCTCTCTTGAGGCAGTTTAGTAAATTTATAAAAATGTAAATGAATACATCCTTTGACCCAGCGATTCCACTTTAGGAATTTTGTTCAATAGATTTACTTGCCTGGGCATGGAATAACATAAAAAAGGTTTATCATAGCAAAAACTTGGAAATAACCTAAATGTTTATCAATAGGTGACAGGCAGAATCACAGAGTAAAAATCTGCAAAGGTAAAATAAACAAAAGTAAAGTGTTAATAGGGACCAATACGCATGATATCTTTTTTTTTCAAAAAAAAAGCCAGATGAATTACACTTTATATAGTGTTTTAAAGAATTTGTTTAAGAGGAGGAAAGCTATGTATAGACATATGCATTTGTATATGCATAAAATATTTCTGTATAGATGCACAAGATATGGCATTGGTTATCTTTGGGTAAAGGTGTTGGGTGGCTGGAGGTCAAAACTGGAAATGCATTACATTAAAACTTAAAATTAAAAGCATATATCTAACTAGCCAGAAACAAAAGAGCAAATATTGAATGGTCTTATTTAGAAAATAAAAGAAAATTGGAGCCTAGATTGTAAGCTCTTATAGCAATCACATTTAGTCAGGAGCTGAAATTGTTATTTCTAGATTTTGAAAGGTTGTGCTATATTTGTATAACCTGGTATTTCCCTGGAACTTTGAGTCCCTGTGTGACACCTAAGACTCATAGTAGAAGTTCTGCAGATCTGAAAGTTAGCATTGCCAGATTCAACAACTGTTTAAGAAATTAAGAAAGAGATCAGGTTTCAATTAGAGATAAGAATGAAGCTGATCAGGTTGGGACTAAGGTAAATCAGAATACAGGAGTAAGGAGGACATTGTATTTTAGAACTTCACCTACTCTATGAGACCAAAGGAAGAAAGGTTTATTTTATCCAAAACCTAAATTATCAACTAGTTCCATTTCCCCTATCCCATATTATCGATGACCCTTTCCAGCACAAAGTTAGAATGGGCATAGCCCAAATACCCCTAAATATTGGGAGAAAGATCAAAGTAGAAGGTGGAGTTATAACAGACAAGATAGGATTTAACAAATGAGTTTGATTGTTGAATCATTATATTGATATTTCTTTTAGTCTCCAGCGTCTTGAAGCAGCTATAAGGAAAACCCTAAAATTGTGGATACCAAACTCTGAAATCTGTTCTTAACTAATTGTTGTGGTGTACTTTGAAATATATTGCTTTTTTTGTGTATATGCTATTTTTTGCAATAAAAAGCATGTATCTAATTGCATAAATGATTCAAATGTATGAAGGTGAAGAACAGATGACATTAATTATGGTGACAGAATTCAGAATACTGGTTACCTTTATAGGGAAGAGACATGAAGCAGCCTTCTTGGGAAGAGAAATGTAACTGAGAAATTAGAATTTAAGGGATAATTATGGTTGCTGAATCATTATATAGAGATTCCTTTTTGCTTTCAGGTATATTAGAGCAGACAGAGGTAAATAATTGAAATCTTTTGTAATCCAACTACCTTGATCTCTGATAATGATCGTATAGTCTTTACGTTGTGCTCTTGTGATTCTAAGAACCTTGTGACAGACTCTCACTTTTATTCATTTTATCCGAGTCTTGTGGTCACTAAAGACAGCCTCTAATGTTTATAAATGAAAGGTCTTAAGTCAGCCCAGAACTAACGCACCCTAATTCCAAAGTTATCTTGATGACTGAAGCTGGATTTAATTAAAATGGGCCCACCTGACATGCACAGTAGCTTAGACTTTAACCTGTAAGTCACTTGTACCTTATTATAATACTAAAAGTCATGCCCACCATCATATTAAGTCCACCATTTTCTCACATACATTCTGTGACTAAGTATAGTCAATCTGCACATGCTTAATAATTTTATCACCTCTAATTATATCATTAGGAACCATTATCTGAAAACCTGACCATCTTTTGCTACTATAAAACTATCAGAATTACTGCAATTTTGGGGAGACAGATTGTGGGGCTGCTAGGCCATCTGTTCTCTTGCTTCGTGCCTAGCAATAAACTTTTTCTCTCTTTGAAGCCCGGGTGTCTCAGGAATTGGTTATTGAGTGCATCTGGCAAAGAATCCACCACCTTTGTCTGGTAACGGGAGAGCAGCGATGTCCTCTGTCTTGATCTGGATGATGCTTTTATGGGTGAATGCATATGTAAAAATCCATTGAGTCCACATTTAATATTTGCATGCTTTACTATATATGCATATATAAATTTTTTGAAAGTATATATATTGAATAATGAAAAAGAAAATTAAGATGTATATAACTCAATAATAAAATTCTGTGGACTCCTTGCTCACTATAATCTTACTTCAAGTTTCAACTGTTTTTCCTCATGTGGTTTCAAGTTTTTTTTAAAGTATTTTCAGGTAAGAATGTGTATATGTGCATATGACTATTAATGCAAAGATCATTTGTGGCCCATCTGAAATCTACTTTCTTAGTTTAAAACATAGCTTTTTATTGTTCTTACTTCAATGTTCAATTATAGTTCCATTTTTCTCTTCACTGCTGGGTGTGTGTGTGTGTGAGTGTGTGTGTGTGAGTGTGTGTGTGTGTGTGTGTACCTAGACTCATGAGTAAGTATTTACTCAGGAATTATAAACCGAGTCACAAACTTTTAAGAATTTGATATTGGACGTTTGTTCCATATAGAATTAATTTCTAAACATTGCTTCAGGGCAGCCTTGAAGCTAAAGCTCAATGAGTCAGCAAGAGCGTAAATGTCAGGGTGGGCCAATGACAAAATTCCTTTTGAAAGAGACTTTTTATCTTTATCAGATCACTGTCTGCTTTCCCTTCAAAGAATTTCTCATCCTCAAAATTCATAGCCAAATTATATGTGTGTGTGTATAAATATATATATATACACCCCCTCTGTTGAGTGATCTCTATCTTTGCTTTTGATGTAACAAATTGCATGTTTTCTGGGTGACAGTGGTGTGGTGTGACAAGGCAACATGTTTGGAGCAAGAAGTAATAGGTGGTTCACTGTGAAATAGTATCTAATACAAATGACAAGAAGCTCAGTGGTGCTGAGTCACTGTGATTTGGTGATTCTTTCGTGAAAAGGATACGTGGAGAGCTTGACTTTCACTTCTTTCTTTTGCTGACAAAACCCAGAGGCTATGTCACAGGATCACTTTTCATTCCCTGAAGCTTATGTTTCAGAGGCTTCTCCCTCTTACAACATAAAAAGTGGCAAAGTGTCTCTATGTGTGTGGTGGAAACGGAGTCTGGCTGGCTGTTTCCAGGACTCCTGATCTTATTTGCCTGGGGATTTTAGACAGGGGAGTGTGGGGGGAGTTGGGGAATTGAAGATCAGGCACCAGGACACTGGTATTTGGATTAATGAGCAAAAGAGTGTGTGAATGTTGCACGGGAGGGGGTGGGGGTGGTTTTGTTCTTAACCCCCTTTATCAGGGGTTAAGAAACTCGCTCCAAATTGAACACAATAGAGGTATTTCAAGCTGCTTTAGAAAGAGAATTACAAAAACATACACACCAACCAACCAACAAACAAAAACAACTTTCAGAGCGAGACAGTCCTTTGGAACATTAATAAGAGAGCTCCAACTCTGCTCACTTCTCAGTTATAGCAGCAAGGTCCACTCTGGCAGGAGTGATTATGTGAGTCATCAATTGAGACGTCCCACTATGGAAGGGTGGAGTTTGAGTTGCCTGGCAGCAAGACAATGCTAAGTAATGCCAAAGAATATGAGAGATTCAGTATTCTCTCAGGATGAAGGAGGAGTCCGGGAAATCTACTGGGTGGAACCTCTGAGCCCTTTCCATTATCTGTGCAACTGTGACCCTTACCCTCTACCCTCGTAGCTTCTATCACATTGAGCCGTGGTTGTCTGCCTGCTCCATTGCCCTGGAAGATGCTTAAGGAAAAGGCCCTCACTAAATTCATTTCTACTTCCCCAGTGTTTAGAAAATGCTTTGTTGAATTACTGAATAAATCTTTCTGTTCTTTTCTCTGTATCACCAATCTGAGAAGTGCTGAAAACTAACATCTGTATTGGTGTTTTGGACCCCCCAGTAGGGTCTTTGTTTCTCTACTAAAATCCTCATACACAGAAGTGTTCGCTACACTTCTCTAAGTCTGCCCTGAGTTTTCCTACATACAATTTAATTTATTTTTATCTGAGCACATTTCCTGACTCCAACTTTAACCATGTACAATGTGCCCCCTTGGCATGACAGCTCGAAGTTTTATTTCTATAATCCCCGTTTTCTATACAAATGTTCACGTTTCTCATATTTCTTATTTCTTCTGACCATTTTCTTAATGACAGAAGTCATGAAAACAGTCCTTAAGAGCTGATTTTATATCTATAGCTCTTGTTAGACACAGCCTTAGGCAGAGGGAATTGTGGTCAGTGTTTTCACCTTGCTTAAAAAAATCACCCCCCTGGGCAGTACAATGCTGAACCAGCAGTCAGAGTTCTTGCCTGCCATGCCGGAGGCCTGGATTTGATTCCTGGTGCCTGCCCATGCACAAAAAATCACCCTCCCTTGACCTCACTTCATTGTCCAGTTATCATCCCATTTTCCATAAATATGGATAACTAAATTTATAGAATTGGAGAATCTATGTTTCCACCTCCTTTTCCTCCCCACTCATTTCCATCTTAACCCACTGCCACCTGACTTCTGCTTCACATCTTACCAGAATACATCCCTTTCTCTGTCCCCAATATTTTTCTTCTGAACTGATTCAGGGAGGTGTTCTCATATTATTATTTTTTTTTTACTTAGTTGGTTTAACAGTGGTAAAAACGAAACAAAACAAAAGCTTCCCTCTCTTAATCTTCCTATCCTGGCATCTGTGACGCTGAGCTCATCTGCACTTTTAAGAATCCATCTGGTCAATGGGTTAGCACTCACACTCACTTCAGCATCCTTCAGCTTCCTGAGTGAGACCTCAGTTCTCCTCCTTCTATAAATTCAAATGTTTAAGGCTAGCCCCCAATGCTGCATCTTTACCCTGTTCATTAAATTCCACCTCCACACAGACTATTGGCTTGCTAAACCCATCTCAAAATTTCTACCTTCAGGAAAACTTATCTTAATAAATCTTCCCTATTCTAATGGCTTCCTTTAGTGTTTGTGTGACTAGTGTTTTCCTTGTGTAATACTAATTTATAAACACATGTATATTTCTATGTAAATATTCTCAGCTTTTTTCATGAGAGTATAATGCATAATCTCAGTTGCATTTTTATAAAGGTTCCCTATTTCCTTTGGTTTTTCCCCCAAAAGGCATAATATGGTCCTCCACATGTAGCGGACACTAGCTAAATGTCAATAAGTAGGCAACAATTAAAAATGTAATATTTAATCCTGCCAGCTGAGTAAATATTTAACTTATTTAAAAGTGACTCTGTGACAATTTGTTCAGACACTGCCATTTCCTGCTTTTAGGGAATATTGTCTGTTGCTAACTTGTTATTTATTTGGGTTTTCCATTCCTCTCTAGCCCAGATGTGTGTGGCTTAGGAAGTTAGAACAGAGAACATTTCTTAGGGGCTTTGTTATCTATACCATTTGCCAACCTAGCATAAAGACCAGGAACTCACCTGCTAGGCTGCCTGCTTGTAAAGGAAGCGATGAGGTTTACTTGGGAGAGAAGGAAACTTCCGAAGCCTCCTTTTCCAAACTGTGGGGTTCAAATTCAGGTTTTGCCTTATTCTAATAGTGCAATTTTGGTCAACTTACTTAACTTCTCAGTGGTTACTGTAAAATGGGGAGGATGATAATTGTATTGATTTCATAGGGTTTTTGTAAAGATTAGATAACTAAATATATGGAACAATGTAAGCACTTTGCATTACCTTCCACTACCACGACTACTATTCTTTCTAAGTTTCAATCTTTGTATGTGGATGTGGGTTGATGTGCTACACAAAAAGATTCATGAAAATTAGTCCTTAGGTTTATTCATCCTTAGGGAATAGATTCTGGAAGGTTAGAAGTTTTACCTTCTAAGGCAAAGCAAACCCAAAGGGGTTGAGAACAGTGAAAACTAGTTCCTGTATTCTTCAACCTAGTTCTGCCTTCTTCAAAACTGTTGATGTCATGAAAGGCAGAGAAAGGCTGTTCCAAGTTAAAGGAAACTAAAGAGGCATGACAACTGTGCCAGCTTGAAACTATTATATACCCCCAGGAAAGCCATGTTTTAATCCTGATTCAACTTGTGGGGTCAGACCTATTGTTTAGGGTGGAAACCTTTGATTGGATTGTTTCCATGGAGATGTGACACACCAAATTGTGGGTGTGACCTTTTGATTAGATGGAGATGGGATTCTGCTCATTTAAGATGTGTCTTGATTAATTTACTGGGGTTTTTTAAAAGAGGAAACATTTTGGAGAAAGCTCAGAGCCGACAGATACAGACATTTGGAGATGCTTGGCATACTAATAGAGAGAGCAAAGGCCTAAACACGGATGTTCGGAGATGCAGAGCCCAGCAGACATCATCATGTGCCTTCCCATGAGATTCTAAGTAAGCCAGAACCCAGAATTGTGTACTAGAGTAGCTAAGTGAAGGCCCTCAGATGTTTAAAGAGAAAATCACTGGCATCAGAAGCTGCATGCAATGCAACTGGGAAAAAGGACGAGTAGATGCCAGCTGCATGCCTTCCCATGTGACAGGTAACAGCCATTCTTGAGTTAAGCTATCTTTATTTGGATTCCTTAATTTGGACATTTTTATGGCCGTAGAAGTGTAAACTTGTAACTCAGTAAATTCTCTTTTCAAAAGCCATTTTATTTCTGGTATATTGCATTTGGCAACATTTAACAAACTAATACAGCAATTAAATGTAATTTGTGATCCTGGATTGGTTCCTGGATGGTGTATGGGGATATTGCTGTAAAGGACATTATTGGGAAAAATTAACAAAATTTGAATACAGAATATATGATAGATAATGGTATTGTATCAATGTTAAATTTTTTGCTCTTGATAGTTGTAGTGTGACTATGTAAGAGACTATCCTGTCCTTGTTCTTAGGAAATATGTATTAAAATATTTAGGAGTAAAGGGACATAAAATCTGCAACTAGCTCTCAAATGGTTCAGAAAAAAAATACTATGTGCATATGTGTGTGTGTGTGTGTGTGTGTGTGTGTGTGTTCACGTGGAGGGAGAGAAGAAAAGGTTGAGAAAGAAAGAATGTGGCAAATATTAACATTTGATGAATCTGCGGTAAGGGTTAGCAGGGATTTTCTATATGTTCTAGTTTGCTAGCTGCTGAAATGCAATATACCCTAAATGGAATGGCTTTTAAAAAGGGGAATTTAATAAGTTGCTCGTTTACAGTTCTAAGGCCGAGAATATGTCCCAATTAAAGTAAGTCTATAAAAATGTCCAAATTAAGGCACCAACAAGAGGTTACCTTCACTCAAGAAAGGCCAATGAAGTTCAGTCAAGAAAGTTCAATGAAGTTTCTCTCTCAACTGGAAAGGCGCATGGCAAACATGGCGGCATCTTCTATCTTCCTCTGCAGGCCTCTTGCTTCATGAAGCTCCGGTGTGGTGTTCTCCTTCTTCATCTCCAAAGGAAGCTGGCTAGTGGACTCTGTGGTTCTCTCATCATTGTTGTGGTTTCTGCAGCTCTCTCCTCATTCTCAAAAAAGGAACTCTGTCCAAAATGTCTCCTCTTTTATAGGATTCCAGTAAACTAATCAAGATCCATGTAAAATGGGTGGAGACACATCTCCATCTAATAAAGTTTAATACTGATAATTGGTCGAGTCACATTTCCGTGGTGACAACCTAATCAAGTTTCCAGCCCATAGTGCTGAATAGTGATTAGAAGAAACTGTTGCTCCCACAAGATTGGTTAGGATTAAAACATGGCTTTTCTAGGGTACACAAATCCTTTCAAACCAGTATACTATGTGTTCTAGTTTGCTAGCTGCTGGAATGCAATATACCAGAAACGAAATGGCTTTTAAAAAGGGGAATTTAATGAGTTGCTAGTTTACAGTTCTAAGGCCAAGAAAATGTCCCAATTACAACAAGTCTATAGAAATGTCCAGTCACAGGCATCCAGGGAAAAGATACCTTGGTTCAAGATGGCCGATGAAGTTCAGGGTTTCTCTCTCAAGTGAGAAGGCTCATGGCGAACACAGTCAGGGCTTCTCTCTCAGCTGGAAGGGCAAATGGCGACCATGGCATCATCTGCTAGCTTTCTCTCCTGGCTTCCTATTTCATGAAGCTCCCCAGGAGGCATCTTCCTTCTTCATCTCCAAAGATCGCTGGCTGATAAATCTGTTCTAGTTTGCTAGCTGCTTGGTTCAAGAAGGCCGATGAAGTTCAGGGTTTCTCTCTCATCTGGAAAGGCACATGGCGAACGCAGTCAGGGCTTCTCTCTCGGCTGGAAGGGCACATGGTAGACACGGCGTCATCTGCTAGCTTACTCTCCTGGCTTCTGGTTTCATGAAGCTCCCCGGGAGGCATTTCCCTTCTTCATCTCCAAAGGTCGCTGGCTGGTGGACTCTCTGCTTCGTGGTGCTGCAGCATTCTCTGCTCTCTCTGAGTCTCTCTGAATCTCCAAAATATTTCCTCTTTTATAGGACTCCAGTAAACCAATCAAGACCCACTCAAATGGGTGGAGACATGTCATCCCCTAATCCAGTTAAACAACCATTCTTGACTAAATCACATCAACCAGGGAGATGATCTCATTACAGTTTCAAATATACAGTATTGAATAGGGATTATTCTACCTTTATGAAATGGGATTTATATTAAAACATGGCTTTTCTTAGGGGGCATATATCCTTTCAAACCAGCACATTCCACCCTCTGGCCCCTAAAAAAGACATGTTTTTCCCAAATACAAAATACATTAATTTCATAACAATATTAGAAACCTTAAACCTTTCAGTAGCAATACAATGAAGTACAAAATTAGAGACAGTATAAAATGTCATCAAGTCAGTTACAGGCATGGTCTGTCCTAAGGCAAAATTTTCTCCATTTGCTTTGGACCTTTGAAAACTCATCCACAAGTTATTTGCTGCCAACATACAAAGAAGGAACATTCACAGGATACACAGACACATTTCCATAGGGAGGAAGGAACACAGGGGTCACTGGACCCATACAGTTTCGAAAACCCGCAGGGCAAAGTCCATTAGATTTCAAAGTCTGAGACTCATTTATCCTCAGGGCTTTAGAAAGTGGCAGTCCCACCCTTTCCAAATGCCTACGCCTGCCTCTCTCTGAATGCAACCTTGGGGGATATTGGGGAGACCACCTTTCTCTCGGCTCCACCCTCTCCAAGCATTGGGGCCACACCCGGGCTCTCTGCCATCTCTGGGGCACACGCTCAACCCCTCCATGTGGTGGCAGCCAGGCTCTCCCCAAACCCCAAGGAACGTGCTTCACTCTCTCCAAGACCTGAGGCGGCATGACTCTCCCACTGCAACGAGGTGGAAGGCCCATTCTCTGCCTTTGGGGCAAACTCACCCTCTCCACGGGCTTGGGTGGGTCCACTCTCCTGGCCCGAGGCTTCTTGACTTCAGACCTCAGCCTCCACGGTTTTGCCTCTGAAGTTATTTTTCCTCCAATGTGTCCCTTCTCTGAACCCCTCAGTCCAGACTGGCAGTGGCTCTGTTTATACAGGTCCCACAGCACTCTCGTTGGCTTTCTATGCAGTAGCCTTGGATCATGCCCATCAGACATAAAGAGTTTCCACAAATCTTTCCTGGATAACTCCATGTCCGATCCTGATTTTCTCTGAAATGACTGGCTGGTTCCACATTTGGTTAAATCCACACACAGGGCACTATACTCTGGAGCCTCCCTTTCTGTAGGCCCAGAATTTTACGGGACCTCAATTTCTGGTTTCTTTTTACTCAAGAGTTCAGTTTTCAGCTTATCTCTTTCCTGTCGCATTTCACTGTAAGCTGTGAGGAGAAACCAGGCTGCACTTTCGACACTTAATTTGGAAATCTCTTCTGCTAAATATCCAAGTTCATGGCTTTTAAAATCTACCTTCCAGCCAAAGCCACTAGTCAATTTTGCCAGATTATCTGCCATTTTAAAACAAGGATCGCCTTCCTTCCAGTTTTCAATAACACGTGCCTCATTTCTTTCTAAGGCTTCATCAGAGGTATCTTTAGAGTCCACATTTCTACCAACAGTCTCTCCAAAGCATTCTAGGCCTTCTCTATCAAGCTTTTCACAACTCTTCCAGAATCTTCCCCATATCCATTTAAAAAGCCGTTCCAACATGTTTGGTATTTGCAAACTGCAGCAGCAGCACCCCACTCTCCGGTACCAAAATCTGTTCTAGTTTGCTAGCTGCTGGAATGCAATATACCAGAAACGAAATGGCTTTTAAAAAGGGGAATTTAATGAGTTGCTAGTTTACAGTTCTAAGGCCAAGAAAATGTCCCAATTACAACAAGTCTATAGAAATGTCCAGTCACAGGCATCCAGGGAAAAGATACCTTGGTTCAAGATGGCCGATGAAGTTCAGGGTTTCTCTCTCAAGTGAGAAGGCTCATGGCGAACACAGTCAGGGCTTCTCTCTCAGCTGGAAGGGCAAATGGCGACCATGGCATCATCTGCTAGCTTTCTCTCCTGGCTTCCTATTTCATGAAGCTCCCCAGGAGGCATCTTCCTTCTTCATCTCCAAAGATCGCTGGCTGATAAATCTGTTCTAGTTTGCTAGCTGCTTGGTTCAAGAAGGCCGATGAAGTTCAGGGTTTCTCTCTCATCTGGAAAGGCACATGGCGAACGCAGTCAGGGCTTCTCTCTCGGCTGGAAGGGCACATGGTAGACACGGCGTCATCTGCTAGCTTACTCTCCTGGCTTCTGGTTTCATGAAGCTCCCCGGGAGGCATTTCCCTTCTTCATCTCCAAAGGTCGCTGGCTGGTGGACTCTCTGCTTCGTGGTGCTGCAGCATTCTCTGCTCTCTCTGAGTCTCTCTGAATCTCCAAAATATTTCCTCTTTTATAGGACTCCAGTAAACCAATCAAGACCCACTCAAATGGGTGGAGACATGTCATCCCCTAATCCAGTTAAACAACCATTCTTGACTAAATCACATCAACCAGGGAGATGATCTCATTACAGTTTCAAATATACAGTATTGAATAGGGATTATTCTACCTTTTAGAAATGGGATTTATATTAAAACATGGCTTTTCTTAGGGGGCATATATCCTTTCAAACCAGCACACTATGTTTGCAACTTTTACCTAAATAAAATTTTTTCAAAATAAAAAGTGAAAAACAAAACAATCCTGTTATTTGAGACTTGTTTCCCATGTAAAAGATGGATGAGTTTTAATTTATGGTCTTTAGGAATGATGGTAGTATTTTCTGAGGTTCAAATTGGGACATTTTATCTGAGGAATCTGTTTAAATTGTTTAATATAAAAATCCTTCATAGATTACTAGGTAAGGCATTTCAGTGAATAGACTTTTTTGAAGATAATAAAAATACATGAAAATTAAAAATACAAAGAAATAAGAAAAGAAAAGAAAAAAATAAAAAATACATGAAAAGAAACAAAAATTTCATAAAATACATTTATTGCTTAATAGAAGAGTTAAATTGTCATTTATTTTTAGGTTGGTGGCATATTGACCCACTTGTTGAGGAATTCAGATTGCTCAAAGCTAATTATCATTTAAAAAAATTTCTTACCAAATATCAGACTGATGAAATTAGGCTATCATTACATAAATTTCTAATTCTTAATTTCTTAATCTAAAAATACTGCTCTTCAGTGTTCCCCAAAGTGAGAGGATAAATTTGTATATTTTCTTTAGGGCTGAAATATTATTCACAGAATAAAAACCTAAGTAAATTTTATAATCTTTGATATGATAAAGAAATTCTAATAGACCCAACATGGGGGCACCTGTGCTAAGCCTCATAGCAAGTTTCTATTTCCTGTAAATGCCCCACTTGCCCAGAAGACCAAATTTAAATACAGCCAGATTTTTTGTCAATTATCACTGCTGACTTTCTCATTCCTAAGCAACTACCTTCTCCCCACTTTGTCAGACCACCCGTGTAAATGGAAACTTAATATCAGCCAATCACAACATTTCCTCGCTTGCTTCTGCATTTGCTCTGTATGAGCTTCTTTCTCCTTTTCACCTCCTCCTGGAACTTCTTTCTTCTTTTTGAATGAGATATTACCTGATTCATTAATGGCTCAATAAAGCTGTGAGATCCTGAACTGCATGAAAAGTTTTTCTTTTTAGCTATATGTAGTTTCTTTTTCTTGTCACATTCAGTTAGCAAGTTCTTTTAAAACTACACTTTCATGATACAAAGTTAATTTTAAAATTGTGTTACCAAATAGCAGACATTCTGTCAAAAACATAACCACATGGCTTCTGGTTTAGATTGGAATGTGCTGTGATGCAGTCTCCTCTAATTTTACACATATAGACTAATGAAGATGCTGAAAAATGATGCATCCACATAGACATGACAATGGAAAAGAAGCTTGTGCAACTGTTATATGGGAGGAAACACAACTTAAGTCTTAGAATATTTATATTTTGAAACTTCAAAGATCATTTATTTATCATTAAAAGGGCTATTTGTTGCAGCACTGTCTGTAACAACCAACTCCTGGAAATGACCCAAATGTCTATCACTAGGGGGCTGAGCCACTCATCAAAATAATACTGTGCAGCTGTGAAAAGAATGAGGCATTATCTCTATGCCTGTATCTCTAGCTACTCTAGAGGATACATTGTTACATGAAAAAAGCAAGGTAGAGAAAAAAATATAGTATTTCTATCCAAAAAAAGTGGCAGACATATTAATATATATTTTCTTACATGAAGAATAAAGCAAAACAATGGAATAATAAAATAAAAACTGGTTACTTATATTGGGAACAGGGCTGAGGAAACAGATATAAAAGACCTGATTATGCCTCATTTTATAAATTTTACTTTGGAACTATGTAAATGTTTTACATGATTATATAATCAAATTACGGTTAAAGAAATGTGCCTAAAAATCAAGCATAAAATGAAACAAATGAAAATAACTGTATTGAATTGGTAGCTTAGTCAAGCAGAAAGGAATCATTTCAAATGACTTTAAAACACGGTAATTTAAGTGTATAAACCTAGTGGGATTTATCCTTAGGACAAAATAAATTATAAGTTCATCTTCAGTTACTTTCAATTATCATGCTAGTTGTAATAAAATTAACACTGCTACTCTGAAACTATGGTATACGCTACAGGATAAGGCAAATCAGTAATTACATTTATATTATTAGGAACGAAGATAAAAGTATGAGAAAAAAAGATAAGATTATAAAATCAGGGTAGTGCAATGGTGGCTCAGTGGCAGAATTCTCATCTGCCATGCTGGGCACCCAGATCCGATTCCTGGAGCCAGGCCATGTAAAAAAAAAAAAAAAAAAAAAGAGAGAGAGAAGAAGTATAAAATCGTATTAAATTTGACTTGAAACCATCAGTATGAACTCATGATGCATTTTTTCTTAATTAAAAAAAAAAAGAAAACTTGTTTCCTAGTTCTGTCCACTGTAAAGGCCTAGAAACAATGACCAACCCAGCAGTAATGAGCTCCCATAACACCCAGACTGTGGTCTCTACTGCTATTGTCACAAAAGGACACCAAATTCTTGGAGAAACAGCTGGAGCAGGAAAAATTCATTATGGTCTGGAGCATCTTGTTACACCGTAAATCAAGAATGTTTCAGTGACCCCCAAAGTCATGTCAAAAGGACCCAGGATCCAAGTTGTATATGTTTTCACTGGCCAAAGTTGGAAAATTAGATAAATGGATTTAAACACAGGGAACATACTTAGATCCACAGTCTCATAAAAAAGGAAAAACTCTTTTTCGACTTATTTTGAGAATTGGTAAATAAAAGGAAAGGATCAAGCATTTATTCTGCCTTTCCTGTACTAATTGTATCTCAGAGCAGCCAAATCATTTCTTTTAATAGAATAGTTCAGGCTAATAAATGAATAAGGAATAAGAATTAGAATATTTGCAAACTCAAATGAAATAATGGATTTAGGCAAAAATGGCTAGTATCACAAAAAGTGAGGCAACAGTTACCATCACCAATGAAGTTTTATTGCCACAATTCCCAACCTGTAAGTGATTAATTGCCATTAGGTAGCAAGATCACTGGAAATACAGGGGAAAGCGAACATATTACAGAACACCATGTGGGTGCAATCAATAAAATCCAGAATTTTTTTTCACCATATAAGCAGCAAGGGGGTTTGGGGGAGAGGAATTGTCTAGAAGGTGCCCACCCATATCCTTTGCACCTTTCATTGGGCTTCACCTGACTTCCAGCTGTCAGTAGCTGCCTCTCTGTACACTAGGGTTTTTATTTTTCCTGAACTACACAAGACTGCTCTACTTGTGACAGGTGGGAAATACCAGGATATTAATGTGCCCCATGAGCAGCCCTCAATGAATAACTATTTTTGTGTGTGTGGAGAGGAAAAGAATTTATTCATGATTTTGTAAGAATGGGCACTGAAAAGATGATGGCTGGCACGCCAAGCAACCGAAAGAAGTAATATTTATTTCCTAAGCCTAGTGTGCAAGTCCCTCCCCTGTCTCTTCACTGATTGGATACTCCAGAGGTTACAGCCTATCCAGATAGTCTAACTAATTCAAATTTCCCACTTAAGGTTTCCTTAAGTTTTTTTTTTTAACCCTTTTTTTAATTAATTTTTTTTAAAAAAATATAACAACAAGCAAGCAAAAACATGCTTAACATATGATCATTCCATTCTACATGTATAATCAGTAATTCACAATATCATAGATATAATCAGTAATTCACAATATCATAATCCCTTAAGCTTTTGATTATGCTTTACATTTCAGTGACCCTGGCTGTTACTTATTTAAACTTGCTTTTACCTATATAAGAATTTGGCACCAATTCTAGGCTTGTATCAGAGGCTCTCTCCTTTCCCTACCTGCGAAACTGGTTTGAGTCATCTTGCAGCCCTTTGTTTAGCGAGTTCCATTTCTCTCATTCTGCACCATCTTACATGAAAGCTAAACAATTTTATTCTTACAATCTCCCTTCTTTCTTTTTGAACTCTTTCAGTTTTCACATTTTAGTCTTTTTTCAAATATGTTAAGAGCCTTTCCTCTTTAAGGGAGTACAAATTGTTTTGCCTGCACTGAACAGGTAAAACAGGCTGCTTGGTTAAGGCAACCTCAATGAGTAACTAACCCATGGGCACATGGGATAATGCAGCACCCGAGTGCTGCAACCACCCATCTATGATGATTAAATAAATTATCATGGACAGTGCCACCACTTTCCACTTCCCAAACCAGCTTTCTAACCATCCCATGAGGGGGTTGTCAATGCCTGAATTTTACACCAATTCTTCAAATAAGGCCATTAGGCCTTGTAAAGCTTTGGTGATAGTTCCATCTGGGACTGTATTATTGGGGATAAATGTATAACAGCTACCCCCAACCATAACACAAATGCCTCCCTTTTCAGCCAGAATCATTTCTAGGGCCATCCTATTCTCCCATGTCATTTGGCTAGTAGCAGCCAACTGTCCTGCTATTCCCTTAACTGCATCCATGGTATAATTGATAAATCTTTGCTGATTATAATATATCCAATCCACATTTTTGTTGATGGTGACCCACCAGGGTAAGGATGACTGAAATCCTGCACTACTTGATTCCTAGCCTTAAACTCATCTGAGATTCCCTGTGCACTCCTATACTGTCTAAATAAATTTGATCAAAGGAACCAAGTAAGCTTTTTTTTCTTTCTTTTTCCTTAGGTTAGAACTTCCTCCTCCTTTTTGAATGCCAGGGTGAATGGGATGGTCAATTGGATCAGAGCACAGGTCTCCTTCCACTTCTTAGATAATACCGGTTAGAGGATGCCCTTTCCACAATACCACCAAAGGTCTGTTTGGGGTATGGTTAAGCTGGAGAAGTTGTCAGTACTATTCTCAGTCTCATCCCATGCTTGGGTACATGAGGCCATGGTCCCAAGGTCCTGGAGTCCTCCTCCCCAGCTAGAGAGACAGAAAGAGTGGTTTCATGGACCGAGGTAGGAAGCCGATATGGCCTTGACTATTCCACCCCCAACTAGAGGGAAAAGAGAGGACAATGTGCTATAATTTTCACCAGGAGTAGTATTCTGAAAAAGGAGTACTATGCATTTGAACTCCTTTTTGTGTTCTCCATACCCATCAGAAACAGCATGACGAGCAGTGGGTTCGCTTGTTGTGCAAGCCTAATAGTTGCTTTTGTCTAGGCTCTGGACTGTATATTTAATCCATTCCACCCAAGCATTTGTATCTCTGTATCCTGTCTCTGTTTCTATGGTTTGCTTCAAATTTTCTTCCCTGAACACCCCGACAACTTTGCAATCATTCTGTGTTGGGGAACTAACCTCTAGCTGGTTCTCCTTTGGCGCCATTGAAGAGTTAACTGGAGAGGGCGTTGTTGATGTCAGGGAGAGAATTTGTATCCTGAACCTCCCTAGAGGGTCTTTTCCAGTGAGGCCCCCCCATCCCATATATTCTGTCAACTACTACTGCATCTTTGCTGCCACCCCCTGCTGGATGTTTGTCTGCTTTCTTCATGGTTATCACCACCAGGTTACACTTAAGATTTTTGCAATTTGGTAGGAGTTTCCTTTATCAAAGGTTATTTTATCCTTTAATGGCCTCTAAATCTGTGAACTCAATCCCATGTTCACCATCCACCTTTGAAATTGGGTAGTCCATCATATATCATCCCAGGACGGGCAAGGAGAAGCTTGACTATAACACCCCCTTACTGGTTCTGGACACAAGTACTTGTTTTCCCCACTTAATTGCTGTTGATTCATTAAATCTCAGCAATCTATTACTTGGCAAGCATCAAACTGTATAGTTTGGGACTCTAAACCTTCAGTTACATTCACCACCAATATGATGGAGCTTATTGTGTCCTGAATTTGGAACCTAATAGCTAGTATAATTATTTTCATTTTTAAGTTGAGCTTTAAATCCCTCATCTATCTTCCTTTGTAAGACTCTCTGACCAGCATCACTATTAACTATGTTAAATTAAAATACAGAACCCAAACCCCAAATCCAAAACCCCCTTCTACACTCCAAACTATTGTCTCTTTAACATATTTTTTAAAGGTATGTTAAAAAAAGAGTTGGAGTTATTTCCCAAGAATCAGACTGCCTTGTTGGGTATTTATCATCTGGCTCAAGTACTGGTTCTTTCACTTAGTGAGTCCAGCCTCGCCATGCCGTCTGCATGGCCGTCTCAATTGCCAACAGAACTTGACAGGGTCCTCCCAGGCTGGTTGGAGTCTGAACTCTTTCCATGATTTGATGAGGACTCAACTACCTGCTGGTGTTGATAGACAGCAAATTCAAGAGGTGGGATCTGGGCCGGTGAGCCAAGGCGCACATAGTTGCTTGGTTACTGTGAGGCAGATTTTCCCTTCCCCTTTTCTTGTTCACAAAAGGTGGATCCAAGTATCCAGTCTTGGGTCCTTTTGGCTGAAAGAGAACAAACACTCTTCCAGTTGTGGAGAAGAAAATAATTTATTCATAATCTTGCAAGAATGGGTGCTCAACTGAAAGAATGTTGGCTGGTACCTCAATGAATAAATTTTAAGAGAAGATGTAAAACAGGGAGCCCAGAAAAAGAATGAGGGCCTTTAATCCTGTATAGTTTAATGTAATGCCTGGATACATCCTAGAATATATAAAGTAGATAATAGAAAAGTATTGGCAAAGTCCCTTGAGGAATGGGAGAGCAAATATCGAACTATTAAACTTTACCATCAGGGAATCCCCCGATACTGTGTCAAACATTAGGGACACCTGAATCAAAAGGCCAAGCCCTTGATCATGAGACTTACTCTTGTGAAGTTTATGTATGTAGCAGAGAAGCTTAGCCTACCTACAGGTATGCCTAAGAGTTACTTCTGGAGGACCTCTTTCGTTACTCAGATGTGGCCTTACTTTCTCTTAAGCCCAACTGTGTAAGCAAAACCGTTACCCTTTCCCCTATATGGGACATGACATCCAGGGGTGAAAGTCTCCCTGGTGGCATGGGAGATGATTCCCAGGGATGAGTCCATGCTGGCACCATGGGATCAACAATTCTATCCTGACCAAAAGGGGGAAAAGAAGTGTAACTCATAAGGTATCAGTGGCTGAGAGAGTTCAAATAGACTTAAGAGGCTACTCTGGGGACCACTCTTACACAAGCTTCAATTAGACATTGCTACCTAACATAACTTGCCAAACCCCAACCAAAACCATTCCAGCCAATTCTAAAGAACAAACACCGAGGGCAATATATAAGATTCTACAACGGTTCTATGCATTAGCGTAACTTTCCAGAAACTTACAACCTACAGATGGGTCCCTAGACCAGATAAGTCCTGAAACCTAGAGGGTCCAGTCTTTCCAGAACACCAGATAGTTCCATCTCCCTACCCCATATTACCGACAGCCCCTTCCAATATGAAAAAGTTAGAATGATCATAGCCCAAATACCCCTAAAGAGAGGGACAGAAAGATCAAAGGTGATGGTGGAGTTATACAGAGAACATAGAATTTAAAAAATGAATGTTAATGCTGAATTATTAAATTGATATCTCTTTTAGTCTCCAGTATCTTAGAGCAGCTAGTAGTAAAACCTAAAATTGTGGAATTGTAACCCATACCAAACTATGAAATCTGTTCTACAACTGATTGTAGTGCTGTGCTTTGAAATTTATACTTCTTTGTATATATGCTATTTATCATAAAAAAGAAAAAAAAGTCAATTGTGATAGTAAAAAATATCTAAGTCTTCTAGCCTCCTATATTCTGGAGCAGCTAGAAGGAAAAATCTGAGATGATTTTTGGGTATGGTGGCCCGTGGCAAACCCTTGGATCTGTCCTGTCAACTACTTGTTGAAGAGTGCTTTGGAAACTATTGCTTTTTTCTTTCTTTGCTTTGTATATTTATTATATTACAGAAGAAAAAAAGAAAAAAAATAGATACAAAAATACATTAGCTCTTTTAACCCTCCCAGGTATAATTCTGAGGTGTTTTATACTTTCCCAAGTATTTCCCTGAAGGATTAAGTTTTGGTCACCCACTGGTAACTAGCTTAATAGCACAATCTCTCTTGGCTGGCTTTTCTTCTTTCTATCACTTTCTCTCTTCCTTAGTGCCCCCTGCATTTCCCAAATAAACTACATGTGCTTGGATCCTTGTCTCAGTGTCTACTTATGGAGGAATTCAAACTAAGGCAGAGGGGGAATTGCAGATTAAAAGAGATTTAGGAGGCATATCAGCCAATTGCAATGTATGGACCTTATTTGGATCCTGATTCAAGCTGTTAAAAAGTTTCTGGGACAATCAGGGAAATTTGTACACTGACTGGATATTTGTTAATATTTAGGGATTATTATTTTTTGAAGGTGGTATCATGCCATTACATTTATGTCTAAAATCAAACATAAACATAGCATCAAGAGTAAATACTCTCAAGTATATCAAATACTAAATATTTACAGATAAAATGTTATGTCTGGGATTTGCTTTTAAACAATATAGAGTGAAGTTGTGGTTGGGGATATAGATGGTACAATATTGACTGTGAGTTGATTATCAAAGCTGGATGATGGGTATATGAGAATTCATTAATACTATTCAGTCTACTTTGTATATGTTGGAAATTTTCCCTAGTTAAATTTTTAAAAGCTGAAAGCTCTATAAGGTTGTTTATAACTGTTTTTTTAGTACCTAATTGTCCCTGGCCCATAGTAAGCAAGGAGGCACTCAAAACATTATTTGTTGAATAATTGTGTTTGCCTTTTGTTGGGGTTACAAAGACAAATATTGTTAATATTAACATTTTTTAGCTTATATACCAGATATCTTACAAAGAACTTTATTCAGATCAGAGAAAAAAATTAATCATTTTATCAATTAGAAGCATGTCAGGTTTAAAAAAATTCACATTAATTCCACCGCTAATTGAAATCTTTCTTCAGTTTGGAAATGTTCACCATCAGTGACTTGAAATTATTTTTAGTTATATACATTTTTATTATAATGCTTCTGTTTAATTTTGCTAAAATGCTGACATTTCTGCAATATTTTGATGATTTGGGGGGATCAATGGGGCAAGATACTTAAAGCAAGAATTTCTCAGAAACCCTGTTTGTAGGTGCTGAATTTACTTGAGGTTATGCATTTCTGAAATGAACGAGGTGACTTTTTTTTTTGAGACTAAAACAACACAGTTAATAAAACTAAAAATTTATTGGGAATTGTTTTAAACAAAAGAATAGTTTAAAGTGGAGGGGTAGGGTACATTTGAAGTCTTAGAAACCTATGAACAGAAACTTTAAAGCAATTCATACAGAAATTTTCCATTCAAAAAAGACTAGAGATGTAGGTATATTTCTCTATCAGTCTCTAAAATTCTTATTACTTCCCAGGAGTTTGCACTATTTCTGAGATTTGCTTTCTTGGAGGATTTTTAATGACATGGGAGCCCATGTTTTCAAGCTATCATGTAGAAAAATAGTAATTTAATTTGACAATAAGGTATAAGACTTTGATTCTAAGAAGACTTATTTGAAGATTCTAAGAATTGCATTGTAATATTTTTGGAATGTCCCTCAAGCAAAGTTTAAATTGGAAAGAGTAAAAAGTTATAACATATATTTATAAACAGTCAAACTAATTTTTCCTCACATGGTTCAAAAGTTGGCGCTAAATTAACTAAATAACTTCATATAGGAATGCTTGATTTTTTAAATTGGATTCATTCTGATTCTATTTCATGTACTTTGCTTTGTTTTCTCCTTTCCTTTTTTACCAATATATAATTTATATTATTGTGGTGGCTTGGAATTATGTACCCCAGAAAAATATGTCCTTAGTCTTAATCTATTTCTGTGGGTGTTAATTCATTGTATATAGGGCCTTTTGATGAGGTTACTTCAGCTAAAGCATGGCCCAACTGTATCAGGATGGAACTTAACCCTATTCTGGAGGCATTAAGGAGAAGGCCACTGAAAGAGAGTAAGCTATAGCGAGCAGCCAAAAGCTGAAAGTTAACAGAACCCAAAAGAGAAAGAAGATGCTGTCATGTGGCGAAAAATCCAAGAAGCCCCAGGGAGCACAGGCAGCCAGTCCCACTTACATCACAGGCTTCTGTTCTGTCAACCATAACTTCTCGAATGAAAAAAAAAAAAAAAGGAGACACAGAGAAAGAGAAAACCATGGGAAGGGTTCAGAAGCTAGAATTGAACAGAACATGGAAGAGAAAGGAGAGGACATTGCCATGCAAAGGAACCCAAGGATTGCTGGCTAGTGAGGATGCTACGGACTTCTGGAGAAAGCAAGCGCTCTAGCTTTTGTAACTGTAAGTCAATAAATTCCTGTTGTTAACTGAAAAAGAAAAGAAAACAAAATACAGTAAGACAATAAATTCCTGTTGTTTAAGCCAACCCATTTTGTGGTATTTTTTTTTAACAGCCAGAAAACTAACACAACAATCAAGCTATATTTTATAAATTTTGCCAAGTGGCCTTTCATTCTTAATGGAAAATGATGTCAAAATAGTAGACTAACTAAATATATAGCTAAATTAAAAACAAAAGCCAACCAAGTAAAAATTGATACAATTATATGTATATGTATTGCTGTCCGTACATTAACAATCATAGATTTTATTTAAGATGTTTCAGAGAATGAAGTAACCAGCATATCATCAGCTAAATTCACTCAAAATAAACCTGTTTGGATTTGACTGTTTAGTTTGTATGGTTAACGTCTGCTATTTTTTGGAATCAAAAGTTGCTTAATGAAATAAAATTAATTTAAATTCATGATGAATTTAAAGTTTTTGGTAACAAAAAGTCAAAGAAGTTTATTAGTATTAGGCTGTAGATAAGGAATTTAATTTCTTTTTTATTTTTAACTTTTTTATTGTATAGTATAACATATATACAAAGTAAAGAAATAAAAAAGCAGTGGTTTTCAAAGCACTCTTTAAAAAGTAGTTACAGGACAGATATCAGAGTATGTCATGGACTACCATACTATCCTCTCAGATTTTTCCTTCTTGCTGTTCCAGAATATAGGAGGCTAGAGGTCTTAAACATTTTTTTTATCATCACAATCAACTCTTCTTCCTTCTTTTTTTGTGAAAAATAACATATGTACAAAACAGCTATAAATTTCAAACACAGTACCACAATTAGTTGTGGAATATATTTCAGAGTTTGACATGGTTACAATTTCACAATTTTAGGTCTTTACTTCCAGCTGGTCTAAGATACTGGAGACTAAAAGATATCAATTTAATGATTCAGCATTTATATTCATTTGCTAAATCCTATCTTCTCTGTATAACTCCACCATCACCTTTGATCTTTCCATCCTTCTCTTTAGGGGTGTTTGGGCTATGGCCATTCTAACTTTTCATATTGAAAGGGTCTGTCACGAATATGGGGTAGGGAGATGGAACTATCTGATGTTCTGGAGAGGCTGGGCTAGGTTTCAGGACTTATCTGGACCAGGGACCCATCTGGAGGTTGTAGGTTTCTGGAAAGTTATTCTAGTGTATGGAACACTTGTGGGCTCTTATATATTGCCCTAGGTGTTCTTTAGGATTGGTTGGAATGGTCCTGGTTGAAGGTTGGCACGTTATGATGGGTAGCAAGGTCTAACTGAAGTTTGCGTAAGAGCAGCCTCCAGTGTAGCCTCTCGATTCTATTTGAACTCACTCTGCCACTGATACTTTACTAGTAATTTAATTTCCTTAATATGTTAAGGGACATTTGGGTTCCCCCAGAGGACTTTGAATTGGCTAAAGCACCTATAAGAATGACTTCAAAGTTCCTTTCTACTCAGTTTTTAAGATCAGCCAAGACAGTATTCCATTCTACCTTCATCAGATTGTAATTTCCATTAATTCACACATCTTTTTTTCAACAATTTTATTTTACAATAAAATTTTATCTGTGAACTTTCTATTTTGAAGCATATATGCAGAATTGTGCTGAGCTCTATTGTTCGCCTGCCCTCACCCTTTCTGCTGAATTACTTCCTGAATCTCCTTTGAGGTTTTTGTCTGAGTTCATGATAGGTGTATACAAAGGGCATTCTGTCCATGTGATGGGCTGTGAGGGTACTGAAGTCCCCACTGAGCAGAACTCTTCTGTCCTTTGCCCACTGCCTTCTGAAATTGGCCCAAATCCCAAGCATTTTTTAACACATTCCCTCTAAGGAGGTGTTCTCCTTTAACTCAGGTGGGAAGGCCAGATCCTAGTAGCATTTAGTGCCTCTGTGTGCCTGTCCCTGAGCCAGGAACTTTGCATTTGTTATCTCATTTGATCCTATCACCAACCCTGAGTAAAGAAATACCTGTTTTATACATGAGACAATTGAGGCCCTGCAAAGGCACTGGGTTAGTCAGCTGTGTGCAGTCAGCTTGCCTAATTCAACACATTTTATTTATACAAGCATTTCTTGTATGAACGATTACCACTCACAGTCCCATGGCAGAAGGCAGAGCTTTGAGTAAATGGACCGCGGACCACTACGTGCTGACTGGGTCATGGGCATGAGGGAAATAAAGCAGTTTATAGGCACCTGAGGGTGGAAGTCAAGGCAGGTACCAAAATAAAATGGGTGGAGGAGCATTGAAAGAAATGGAGTAAATAAAAATTTTTAAACCTCACATTTCCCGCTTTAAGCCAAGTTAGAGCTTGTTGAATAGCAGAAATTAAGCAGCCAGACTGGTCTGTAGGGCAAAGAAGTTGTTCTACAAAAGCCTAGTAAGTATTTGCTCAGATGTAACAGAGTGTTTTCCTACATCTTGATCTTTTCTTTTGTGTGTTGCAGAACGAAGTGAGTGGGTAGGATTATATTTTTCACAATTCTCCATGTTCTCCCTCAACCTCCCCTGCCCTTCTGTCCACTTGTTTAATGTCTCTTTTTCCTTTGCTTAATTCAAAGAAATCAGTCAGAAAAGCAAGGCAAAGTGCCACTTTTCTCTGGAGTTACATTTTTCAGGTAAGGGTAGATGTCTCTGTTAGGTAACAGGGAGTGAGATCTGGCTATTGCAACACCAGGCACCACAGCAGTGGTTGCAATCGCCAAGCCTTCTTCTCTTGCTCTCCCCCCTCCACATGACTGTACTTTGATGGCACAGAAGGCCAGTGATTTGCCTGACACATCTTTTTACTAATTTCCATTTACCCTTTTCCTGAGTGGCGATTCAGGACATAGATCACTGGTTTGCAAGGATCAAAAACAGACTGAAACTAGCTCAAGTTAAGGGAGGTTTACTAGAAGGATATGAGGAGATGTCTTGGCATCCATCTGCAGGAAGTGTGACTGGACCTCAAGGGAGCTCTCCCTCTCTCACATTGTCTCCCTAATTGAAACAGCTGCTCTCTGCTACTTCCAGGGACTGTTCCAGTATTGTTCACTGACTACAGTGCTATAGTGTCTACACAACTGCTCACGTTTATGAAAAGTCATGTCTCTTTAGCCAAGGTGTTACCAGTTGTTTCAAGGGAAGCTGTAAAACTGTTCACAATAAAGGTCTTGTTCATTCATATTCATTTAAAACAATGAAATGAATTTGTACTGTGTAAATTTTTTCATGCAAGTACAGAAGTGTGTTCTGTCACATCAGGACTAGTAATTGGGTAGTTAATGATAGGGTGCCAGAATTTTAAAGAAGTTGGAAGTCACTGTTGTTGGGGTTGTTCATAGAATTCATTTCCCCACAAGACAAGTGGCATCCAGCCAACCATACCTCGTAACTGGTTCCCCTCTGTTCCCAACTCTGTTTCCCACCCTCCCACATCCTTTCTGCCCCCCAGCACTTCATTTTTGACTCAGAAAGGTTTTCTTGCTCATAATGTCTCAGTTTCACCAAGGGCTTATAAAATGTAAGGTATTTCTTTTATCCAAACAGCCACTTCTGAGATAAATGGCAACTTGTAAAATTGGGTGTATTGGTTTGGTCCTTATCCTTTCAACTTTTTAAAGTCTGCTTTTCAGTTTCTGGTATCAAATATTTGACCAGAGGTCAGAGTCTAGAACATTAGACCCACATGGTAAACCAGTGGGTTGTAAGAAGCTAGCTACATAAAGGAATTTGAAGGGTATTGAATCTAAGCAAATCTAGAGGGAGATACTGAAATCAAGGAACTGAAAGGCAAATTTGGATTCATTTGAAAGGAATAAAACATAAAATATTCAGGGAGATGAAGAATGGAAAGAATCTGTAGTGATCTTTGTTCTCTGATAAATGACAAATTGGTCACATCTATTGCTATGACTCTGGCCATATTATACTAGCTATACAACTATTGTAACTTCCAGAAGGTGGAATCTGATGAATCATGCACACTCCAGAGTGTTTGGCCAGGGTAGTAACTGGAACTGCATGGATGGTTACTGCTGCTGGCACTAAAAGTCCAAGAGACACCCTTGGTCAAATTAGATAAAGAATATTTTAGGAACATAGAGAAACAGAAGCAGTTTTTTTCTTTCCTAGAAGAGGATGATGCAACAGATTACAACAAGCATTTGGGTGAATCCTCCTGCTAAGCTGTCAGGGTGTGTGTGCTACTGGCAGGTAGGCAAGGGAAGTTTCATTAGTCCTAAGTATTCTGCAAGGGCCTAACCTCCAGAGTCTTTTTGGTTCGCAGGCAAGAGTGGGACCAACACTCCTGGTGCATTTATGAATGATCCCGGGGAGGAGGGTGTGGGAAGGAAGATGCCACTGTTAATCCACCCTGGGGGAGTTCCTAAAGCCCTATTACTATCTCAAATGTTTGTTCTACTTGAGGTGTGTTGTTAATGAAAAATTGATTGGTTAATGGATAGATTAATTTCTGAGCATTGGGGATTTAAACATGCAAACCATAAGATCCTCATCTTTAAGAAGCCCATAGTTTAATGGCAAAGACAGATAAAGATTTATGATATTGTATATAAGGGCCACAAGAAAGCAGGTGCAAAATATAGGAGAGCTGGGTTTTGTGTTGCAAAATGTCTCTGGGTAGCTTTTACTTGGAGGTAAGTATAACTCCAGTTCCAGTTCCTGTAAAAGGACTTGAGTCTAAAGATCACTGATCATCTCTTGTCTGGAGCCATGCCCACTGTTTGAAATTTCAGACCAAACTGTTGGTCTAGTCTCTGATGGCCTATTACTTGCTGTCCATCCCACATTACTTCCTGAGCAGATACTTGTCAGGTAGTGTCAGGAACACTACAGAATGTGTTTGTCCCACATGACCTTCCTCTGCCAAGACAGGCCTGTTCCCAGTCTGGCTCCTGCCCACGAACCAGCTCCTTTATTTTCTGATTTCTATCACACTCCTGCCATCAGCCCTGTCCCCAAGAGCCAGCTGGTTGAAGAGGTCAACAGGCAAGAAACCAGTAGTAGATAGACTTGAACTCAAAAGCTGAGCAGTAAATACCTGGCACACCATATACATAAACAGTTTAGCAACACTGAAAACCGACGGCCCTTTCCATGAAGGACTACAGTTATTCTGAATAAAGAGCACAAGACTCTCTGCCTCTCTTGCTATTAGCAGTTCTTTCTGCATTCATATTTGGCAAAAAAGTATTCTTCCTGCATGTAAAATTATAAAACACATTTTTTTCAGTCTAAAAAATTTATTTTAATCAAACCATATTGCCTTGAGCAATCAAAATTGTACAAGCTACAAGAAAATTCAGTAGCTAAAAATATTGTATTTCAGGTTGAAGAATTTTTTTTTAATTTTTAACCTATACTTTTTATTCATCTTTCAATATTATAGATAAAAGGAGCATCAGACACAAGGTTTTCACAATCACACAGTCACATTGTGAAAGCTATATCATTATACAATCATCTTCAAAAAACATGGCACTGGAACACAGCTCTACAGTTTCAGGCACTTCCCTCTAGTTTCTCTAAAACACCTTAAACTAAAAAGGGGATATCTAGAAAATGTGTAAGAATAACCTCCAGGATAACCTCTCGACTCTGAAACCTCTCAGCCACCGACACTTTATTTTGTCTCATTTCTCTCTTCCCCCTTTTGGTTGAGAAGGTTTTCTGAATACCTTGATGCTGAGTCCCAGCTCATTCTGGGATTTCTGTCCCACGTTGCCAGGGAGGTTTACACCCCTGGGAGTCATGTCCCACATAGAGAGGGGGAGGGCAGTGAGTTTGCTTGCCGTGTTGGCTGAGAGAGAGATGGGTCACATCTGAGCAACAAAAAGGTTCTTTTGGGGGTTACTCTCAGGCCTAATTTTAAGTAGGCTTATTCTATCCTTTGCGGGGATAAGCTTCATATGAACAAACTCCAAGATTGAGGGCTCAGCCTATTGCTTTGGTTGTCCCCACTGCTTGTGAGAATATCAGGAATTCTCCAAATGGGGAAGTTGAATTTTCCCCCTTTCTGCTATTCCCCCAAGGAAATAAGTCCCCAAGGGGACTTTGCAAATACTATTTTATTCACTATTCAAATCGCTCTGGGATTTTTTTGGGCATCACTCTGGACAAACCTACAAAATCTCATGCCCTACTCAAGGTTCCATGTACTTATGGTGTTCAATTAAACTGTCCAAGTACGTTTTATTAGGAGATGTACTAGTCAAAATATAAATTTTGTATCAAATAAACATTTTTCCTTTAGTCTCACACATAAATTAAAATTTTAAAATATGAATTACCATCTATTTTCAACATAGATGTTGAAATATTGCAATATTGCAATACCCTGCAATATTGATATTCCTTTGTTCTTCCTCATACAACAACGTTTTTTAATTTGTACATTAGCCACTACCTTTGTACACTCTAAGCATTCCTAGATTATACCATCTCAGTCTTTATCATCTATCTTTCCTTCTGGTTTCATTTGTGCCCCCAGCCCTCCTCCCTCTATCATTCTCACATTCAGCTTCCTTCAGTACACCAGCATTATTGTGCTACAATCAGGTAGCATTGTGCTATCCATTTCTGAAGTTTTACAATCAGTCCTGTAAAATTCATTCTGTTAAGAAAATGAAAAGTCTTTCTGTTTTAGGCAAAGCTTGTAAGAGTCCAAGGATCACCCACTTATAAGAAAAACTGAGTTTTTGTGGCATAAAAATTAAATAAGAAAACCGAAAGGTACAGGTATCCTTCTCTTCTCTTTCTACTTAAAAGTATATTTCCCAGGCCTTTGTTCTCCAGCCTGAATACAGGAATTGAGAAATATTCAAAAGAGATACTGGATAAGACTAAAGTTTCAGCAAAGTGAAGATGTAGTTTGTTCTTAGAAGTAGATGCTCCATTTCAGAAGCTCTCTGAATATCATGTAACATTGAAGAGGCTGCAATCACTGGTTCAGTCCTTGATAAAATAATATCTAACATATATTAGGTGCTTATTATAGTCTGCCACAGTTCTAAGTGCTGTACGTATACTAATCTATTTATTCTCTTGGGAACATAAAGAATTAGGGGTCCCTTCTGGTTCTGGTGTGTCCTAAAATGAGTTAATCCAGAAACTGCATGGAAAGACAGATTCAGCAAAAAGAGAATGGCCAATACATTGCATACTGTCCCTGTGGCTTAGTGGTAGAGATCGGACATTTGTACCCCTAGGGGAAAAACGATGAGGTCAGAGCAGACTGTGATAGGTCAGGTCTGCACTTTTGGCTTTTGCTGCAGAGCTGGAATCCAAGATGATCTGATGGGAAGCCAGGCAGACAATTTTGCCCAGGCATTCACCCATAGGAACTGATTAAAAAGGCCTAATTTGGGTGGAGAGTATGGGCAAACCTATTTAAAGCAGGTGGGCCGGGGAAGGTGATAGGTGCAGGAGCCTAGAGAGAAGCCTCACTCTCTGGGACAAAGTGGCAGGTGCTTTATTGCAGGGCTCTGTTGTCTGGGGGTACCCTGAGAGGCCTCTGGGAAGGAACAGTGGTTCCCAGCACCATTTGGGTACATCCTTCCAAGGCTTCGTGACCCAGGCAAAGGAGAGGACAAATTACAAGAATTTCAGTAGCGGAGAGAAATTGTGCTACATCTCATCCCAACATTAAAAAGTGGTTATGAACAAGGATAAGAAGGGGCTTTTAGATCCTCTGCTTCAAGCCTTAGAAGCTGTGAGTGTCTGTTTTCTATCAGTTCTGGGATTCTGATCCTTAATCAATAGTACTGATTTTTGCCACGCCTACTCCTATGATTGTTTTCAGTTGTTTGAACCCTACTTGTCTAAAAGCCTACTCCATAATGCCAGGCTTTTACCACTAAACTCATAATTTTGTCAAAGATATGGTGATGCCAAGAGATTCATTGCAATGTATTTCTTATAATCTATGTGTGTGGGTATTTGATGTCTTGTGGCTTTCTATAGTTCCTAATTCTCTATATAGTGATCTAAATGAAGGGTAAATAAACTTTTTCTGTAATGGGCCAAACAGTAAATATTTTAGACTTTGTGGAAAATACTCTGCCACTGTAGTATGTGAAGCAACCATGGAAAAAAAAAAAGAAAGAAAAAGCCAAGAAGGCATGACTGTTCCAATTAAACTTTATTCACAAAACAGGCAGCAATCTGAATTTGGTGCATAGGCCATAGTTGCTGACCCATGATCTAAATGAATAAACACATAATTAGAAAAAAAGATAAATAAATTTCATACTTTCCATGAGCATTTTTTTTAATTGGTCTGTTCCTAAAGGATGTGGTGAGAGAAACAATCATGCCTAAATGGAACTTTAAGTCACCGCCACTTCCCTCATCTCTTACTTTTTAACTTTTAAAGTAAATAGCTTTAAATCAAACTTCCAGATTGCTTTCAGGGTACAGTGGGGCCTGATAGTGCTATTTCAAGTTTCCTTGAAAGAGAAGGATCCTATTTGCTACTTCTCCTCCCATCTAGTGAGGTTCTTGCACACAGCAGGCGTCTGGTACAAGTTTGGGGCCTCTGGTATGAATTCATAGTTTCTGCTTAGATGAACTTAGATGGCCTCAGTTCTTCCTGCCGCTTCATAGCCAACAGTGGCCAACCAAACAGACATTGTAATTTTACCTCCTTCCTGGTGGCTTTTACTCTTAAAGAGTTAATAGACTTAAAGACACGGCAAATTCATTTCCTCTAAAATGCAGAAGAAACTCTGAGACAAAACATGAGTGAAAAACTACTGCAGAGAGTTATCACAGCCAAAATAAAGTCCAAAGGTTAAACGGGTTTGCCCTGCTTATCTAAAGAATGAAGATACCAAGCCCAATGGTCAGCATTTGGCTAACCCTAAATCCTCTTTAGTGATTAACAAATTCATCCTCCATAGGCTGCAGTAAAATAATAACTCAAATTTTGTGTTGTGTTCCCCTCTGTTTATTTTTGTTAAGCATCCTTCTCCTTACTATTTAGCAGTTTCAGTAATGAAGGTAGAAATCCTGACTGTCATTGTATGCACAGGTTGCTCTCTTGTTTCACTCTGATTTATCTTCCTTTCAGATAATCTGGGACTTTTAAAGTTAAATGGAAAGTGATAGCTTTAACACTTTTCCTCTTTTTGTTTTGTGAAATGAGGGCCAGTGCTGAGAGTAGTTTGGCAAACTCTCAGCAACTGATAATATGGCCAAAAAACTTGATTTGTCAGCTATTGCTCTACTGTGTTAGCTTCTCTGGGTACTTTGAGATCATGAAATTTAACAAAGCACTCTCTTGCCCATACTCTTCAGTATATATGGCTGGTATTCATGTAACTTTTTGTCTTGGTCCGTGCCTGTCAAAGGGGGAATTCTCTGGTGTCTTTGTTTTCCTTTAGAGCTTTCCCCCCTAATTTGATCTGTATTTGATAACATAGTCTAAAGCACACCATGTACCTGGTACAGTAGAATCACACATAAGCACTGCCAACATCATTCTTCGATGTCCTCCTGTTCCAATGGGGCCCGGGAGAGAGTCAAAGGCAGGAAGTTCCCCAGGAAGAATTGTGACAGCTGACATTTACTGAGTGCTTCCTAGTGCCAAACTCTCTTCTAGGTGTTTGAGAGCAGAAAACTCCTTTTATCCTCACAACAACCCTCCATGAGGAGGGTGCCAGTGCTATCCTCACTTTATAGCTGAGGAACTTAAGTTACAGTGATGACAAGTAAAACCTGCCCAAGGTCCAATGCTTGGTGAGGGCCAGAGCTAAGATTATGAACCCAGGTGATCTGGCTGCAAAGCCTTGCCTTTAAACATCACTCTGCTGGCTTTCTACCTGGGAAATACTTCCCATTCGAGATCAGAGTCTTGTCATTTTTCTCACTGAAAAGGCAGTCTTCTTAATGTCCTTTGCAACTAATAAATTAATCCAAACTAATTTTGGATCTCTGTACATGCTCAAGGTTGCAGGGTCATCCTTACAAGAAGTGACTGCCTTAGGTGGCCTCTTGAGGTCTTTTCCAGCTCGGGGGTATTCAGGATATGCTCAAGTTATAGATATCTCTCAACCTATGAATTGTCAAGTCAACTTGGGCACCATTTATAAGAAGTTACATTTTCTCCAACTAGGTCTACTTAATGGAAATGTCACAACTCTCTCAAAATTAAATGTTTTATTTTTTATTATGGTTTTATTGCATAAAGTTAGTGATGGTGACTGCAGGCCTACTATTACTTTACAAATTATGCATACAGAGAGTATCAGAGGCCTAGGAAAGAGAGGGTCAGAGTCCAGGATCTCCTCAAAAGAGCCCTGCAGGCTAGCAGCTCCTACTGTTGTATGTTTCAGAGGAGAAAGGACATGATGGGTGAGAATTGTTGCTAGAATAGGGAGTAAACCCCATCAAATGCAACACCCCATATTTATAAATTTGTAAAACACCTTTTACTACATTGAAATAACTTTCATAGATAATATACCCTACTTACATATATAATTTAAAAGTGAATACAGTACCCCAACTAAAACATAAAGAAAAAAAATGAAAGATAAGTAAATTATATTAAAATAATATAGTTTAAATAATTTATTAGAAAATGCCATTGCCTTTCCTCCTTGGTAGTGTGTGTGTTATGTGTATACAGGAATAGTCTGAAGGAAAGAAATGAGAGCCAGTCCTGCATTTGATTCTTTTGAGTTTGTACTTATTACTTCATTTTCCTTCCTTTTGCAAGTCAGGGGCAATAATACACAGACCAACTTATTTTCCCAAGACTTTGGGAGGCAAAAGAAAGAATGGATATGCAAGACTTCCTGTATTACCCATGCCCGCGTGGGTAATCTTCTGATTAGATGGAGTTGTGACCCCACTCCTGGTACCAAGATGTATTAGTTAGGGTTCTCTAGAGAAACAGAACCAACAGGGAACACTTGCAAATATAAAATTTATGAAAGTGTCTCACGTGACTGTAGGAACGCAGAGTCCAAAATCCACAGGGCAGGCTGCGAAGCCGATGACTCCAATGGATGGCCTGGACAAACTCCACAGGAGAGGCTCACCAGCCAAAGCAGGAATGCAACCTGTCTCCTCTGAGTCCTCCTTAAAAGGCTTCCCATGATTGGATTTAGCATCACTAATTGCAGAAGACACTCCCCTTTGGCTGATTACAAATGGAATCAGCTGTGGATGTAGCTGACCTGATCATGACCTAATCCTATGAAATGTCCTCATTGCAACAGACAGGCCAGCGCTTGCCCAATCAGATGAACAGGTACCACAACTTGGCCAAGTTGACACCTGTCCCTAACCATGACACTTCCTAAGAAATGTGCTATGGAACTCTAAGAAATCATTAATAATTTAATTACTCTGATTAATCTCTTCTTTTAATATATAATAGTACTACTATTCATGGCCATAGGCAACTCAGTATAGAACTGCTGCAACCTGGATTAAAAATCACACTTGAATTTGTAGAGTGCAGTGGTGTGTTCAAGGTGGTCTCACATTTATCATCTAACTCGATCTTTACAATCATCCTGTGAAGTAAGCAAGATGATTATGATTCATTACCATTTTCTTCATATGTAGAAAATGAACCGTGAACCATCTGTTTTGCAAATACTGGGTCTGAGAATAAAATTCCAGTTTTCCAACTCTCTGTGTAGATAGATTTCCAAATGATAGAAGAGTTATTAGGCAATAACTCTGATAATTTTCTTGGCAACATTCAAGAGAGGTGAGCGTATATACTTTATAAAACTTTCTGAATGTAGTACATTATCCACAGTACTATTGAATTTTTAAGTCTTTTTAAAAATGCAGCTCAAATTTTTACTTCTTTTGCCCTGAGCTCTCCTGATAGAATTTGTCACCCACTCCCTCCTGATAGAATTTGTCACTCACTCTCCAGCAGTCCTATGAGGCTCTGCACATACCCCTGTAATTACAGGATTGCATCATGCAGCAATAATTTGTTTACATGTCTGTCTCCCCAGCCTCTCCTCTCTCACTTTCCCCACCCCCAGGGGACAGTGAGCAGGTTGCTAGACATAGCAAAAACTTAGGAATATCTCTTGTTCATAAAGGGAAAACTTTTATTTTAACTGCATCAAACTTAGAAATGTTTAAACAGCAAACAATAGCCTAAAGAAAATAGTAAATTCTAAAGAATTTCCTACAGAAAATAACAGAGGTTAAAAGGAAATTAAAAATAAGATCTGGAGGAGCTAGAAAGAAAAATCTGAGCTGATGGTACGTCAGCCCATGACAAACTCTGAGATCTGTCCTATAACTACTTGTTGAAGAGTGCTTTGAAAACTATTGTTTTGTATATATATTATACAATAAAAAAGTTACTTCACTCAAATTAAAAAAAAAGAAATTAAAAATAAGAAGCACATGGCTGCAAAATGTTAAATCCCCTAAATTGATCTATAAATTTAAGGCTGCCAATAAAAAATTACTGTTTATTTAGAGGTGGTATTGTCATTTGGTTTTGTGCATATGTGTTGTATTGTTTTTAAAACCATTACATTTTTTTAAGGTGAACATTTATTGCTAACTTTATAGATTTCTAATTATAGCTCATAGGATGTAGGATGGCCTTTCTTCTTTCAAATGTCTCCCTCTGATCATGCCAAAGTTCAATGATGGCTTAAGTAATAGTGGACCTTTTACTTCAATTAAAGGAAAACACTTATACAATCTAACTCTACAGGGTCCGGTGAGTGGAAACAATGTATTCATAAGAATTACATTAGAACCATCTATAATGAAAAATATTATCTTAGGAGCTTTAATTCTATCAAATCTCAAGAAAGCAACTGTAGCATCAATTAAATAACAGCTGTTAAACTAAAAAGAGATCATCAAAATTACCTCTTTTTTTTTTTTTTACATGGGCAGGCACCAGAAATCGAACCTGGGTCTCCGGCATGGCAGGTAAGAACTCTGCCACTGAGCCACTGTTACCCGCCTCAACAATACTTTTAAAGAGAGAGAATACAAGCAAATTTCTGCCTATGGTTGTGGATGCTCAGGGTTGATTGCTTTGAAAGCAGAATCAAACCTTTATGCGGCCCTGGATCCCTGAGTCCTTATACATGACCCTCCTCCTTTCTGGGGACCTGATGATCCAGGGGATGTCCTGATCCTGTTGGACTTGTGTCTAGGACCACTTGTTAAATAGAATGGGCATTAGTTTTCTATTGCTGCTGTAAAAAAATTGCCATAATTTGGCACCTTAAAATAATATACATCTATTATTTCACAATTCTGTTTTAGGTTCACAAAGCTGTAACTGAAGTGTCAACAGGATGGGCTCTGGGAAGAATCTGCATCCAGGCTCTTTCTGGTTGTTGGAAAAAATTCAGTTCCTTGCAGCTGTTGGACTGAGGTCCCTTTATCTTTGCTAGCTGTCAGCTGGGAGACTCCTTTATCTCTAGAGGGCTTCTGTCTTTGCAAATGGAAACTTACATCTTGTAACTAGCAATAGTGCATTGAATCCTTCTCATACATTGAGTCTCTCTGACTTCTCCTGTCACCTCTCTTCTGGTATCTCTTCTTCCACAGTTCTATATCTCCAGCCAGAAAAAAATTTCTGGTTTTGAGGGCTCAAATGATTAGATTGGGTTCACCTGGTTAAACCAGGATACTCTTCTCATCTCCAGGTCCATAACCTTAATTACATTGGCAAAGTCTCTTTTTTTCATTTAACATGCACAGGATCCAGAGATTAGGGTGTGAACATCTTTGAGGGTTCATTAATTGATCTACTATAGCGCCACGTGAGAAAACTGGAATTTATAGTGTACTTCAGCCAATGTTTGTCTGTTATGAGCATTATCTTTCCTTGGTTTGTAGAGATTTTTTTTTAAAGGTGAGAGATCTGTAGGATAACTTTCTCGAACTTTTTTCTCATGGGAGATAATCAATCTATGTTTGACAGAAGAAAGCTATTCATTGCAATTCTTTTTCCAGGTCTTTAGCCATCTTCCTGTGGGAATCTTGCTTTGAGTTATAGTCATCATTCTTACATTTCAGGAAGTTATTTTTTTCTTCTCTATATCTAAGAGGCAAATTATCTCCTTAATTGATTTTCTGCAAAGTTTCCCTAAATGTTCTTGATATAGTTCAGGAAGCATTTGAAGTTTCAGCTGAAGCTGTTGAATCTCAGCTTCAAGCTATGGATTTTCAGACTCCTTGCTCAGTTTGGAGACTTTTGTTTGGCCGGAAAGCTCTTCATTCATTTGATTTTCTTTACATAATTTCAAAGGTATTTTTTTTCTTCTCTAAGTCTTTTAAAGGAAACATTTAAGTTGGCAGCATCAATGAGTTTCTTCAAATTGACTCTGACTGATAGTCCAGGTGGTCTCCATTTTCTGATTCACTCTTTTTGTCTAATTCCAAATTGCCATCATCCATGTAATCATCTCTAAATACAGCAGAAAAATTTATAACCTACCTATCTATGGCACATTGAATTGAAAATTTTGATTTCAATCAGAATTTCTTTTAATGGCTCTCTTTACCATATACGACCTATTTCATCTGGTGTTTGAGTTTTCAAGAATTTTTTTCTGTTCTTTGGTTTCCATACTTTTCCTTCCAGCCTATAGTTCTTAAGAAAGTAATTTTAGGCCTTCCTGGATATGAGCATTTTCATCCAAACCATCTGTTATTTCTCTCTGAAGTTGTTCTATGTTCTTCTGAGATGCCTTTGAGATTTTTTTTTTTTGGTGTCAGACACCTGGGATTGGAGGGATTTTGATGTCTCTGAGTGACTATCTCTTTCATTGAAGGCAAACTATCAGGAGTCCATGAAATGAAAGTCTGGGAGACTTGCTTTTGCATTCTTTACTGAGAAGGTCTCAAGTGCTGAGATGAGGTGGACTGTTGTATTTTTGCTGTGTTGCCAGAGTGCTTATAACCTCAGAGGACCGGCTTCCATGGGAGGTGACTCAAGGGCTTCATAGTCTTGTATGAACAGTCTAATCTCACGGACTACTATATTCTTCAACCTGAGCAGAAAATCTTTTGGCTACCTTTTTTTCCATCCTTAAGGAATGCCAGCTCTTGTAAAAACAATTATAGCAGCAGGTACCAGAATCTCTGGGAAACCCAGAGACTTGGGTATTATTTCCATCATTCAGACATCAGCAGAGCACTGCACAGCTGCTCCAGGTGTCGGCAGTCAGCTGGCCCACCATGACTCCAATGGACACTGCAGCTCTGCTTCTGGTGGCCAGCATCCTGTGGGTCACTGGCACTGCACTGGACCCTGTGGAGTGTTCTGCCTCTGACCAAAACAATTGCCTAGTTACCACGGCTGACCAACAGTGTGGCTGGGGGAGAGGAAGGCTAGGTTCTATAAAACAGTACTCTCTAACTTTGCTATGTTCACTGCAAAAACAGAAAAAGATGTTATGTTACAGGGTATTGGAGCAAATGGAAAAGGCTGACTGTAGCTACAGAGACAAGCCCATGAGCTTGGGCCACTCTAGGCTTACCTGGCCCTGCAGCAAATCTTGGGGAGGGGAGATCAAAGCAGTGCCATGCCATATCCAATTCTCTGCCCATCAGAGCATAAGGGTGTAATGTGCTGCACCAGAGGGCCTATGTACCTACATCCTGGGTGAGGCTCATCCTTCTCCTGATTTAAGATTTTCCTTCTGTAGTCTGGGACCTCCCTGCCCTGAAGACTTCTTCCTTATTCATTTGTCAGTGCAGGTGGATAGGAAGGGCAGAAGACTGAACAGCTTCTCCAAAGCATTAACTTATTGACCTGGATCTTTATTATATGGCTTAAGGAGAAATCAGGAGAAACCGACAATGTCGTAACATTTCATGGGTTTTCCATGGAACCAGTTTGTCTCCATTCAGTCCAGGGGAGCCTTCCTGGGGAGGCTCTTCTCTGGCTGAGATTCAGTGACCCAGGCTCCTTTGGTCACATGGCCCTGCCCTCTTTAGCATGTGGGTCTGGGGTTGGTCTCCAATCTTCATAGTCATCTTTAGAAATGAGCTTCTGTGGAGGGAGTAGCTCCATCTTTCAGCTGAATTTGCCATCTCTTCTTTCTTTATACAATATCTTGCTCTCTTACTATCCCAGACCCAGAGCCTCCTCGTTCATCAGCCTGGTTTCTGCCATGAGCAACTTGTCTCCACTATATTTACCTGTGAGGAAAACGAGAGAACTGTCTGGGGATTTTAAAGGGCACCAGGGTTGGGCTGCAGATGCCTTACTCCCAGAAGTTCCTTTTTCTCTCATCCCTGAGTCAAAAAAAGGCTTCTGGGTGTCTGTGGGGAGGCTCAGTTTTCTGCATGAGGCTGGAAACATGGCTGGCCTCAAGAAGTATTTTAAAGCAATTAACATTATTTATTAACTTGTTAAGCTCTCATATAAGGTAAGGTGATGGACTCAGAATGGCTATTCATCTCAGAATGTAAGCATCAAGCAAACAGCAACATAATGCCCTATATGTTCTATCAAATGATGTATATGTGTGTAAACACACACATACATGATTTAGTTAGTAAGAACTAAGAAAATACTTTTAAACCAAATGTTGAATCTAGTCTTAACCTGTGTGTTTTTTTTTTTTTTTTTGATGCTTGGTAGTCATAGGGAGGAAAGCCTGTAATTTTAAAAATATTTAATGGGGGAAATAGCTATAGAGAGATCAATCTTCTGAGAGTTTTTTTTTTTTTCAAAAGAAATGTATAGTAAAGGTGTGTAGCTCCTTCCATTTGTAATGTTTCTTAGGAATTTAGTTTTTGGTTTCCAGATGATTTGGAGAAGTCCAAATTATCCTATTTGTATACTTTATCATACCTGTCTCTAATGATTCATGGGGTTAGAAAAAATGCTTTGAATATAGTAAATGCTCAATAAATAAATAAATGACTAACATTGGAAAAAGGATCTAGCAAGCAGAAAGGGATGATAATTGTTTAAAAATTTCATTCACTTAACAAAAAACTATTGATCCCTTACTATGTGCTAGGTGCTGGAAGTGCAGCAATGAAGAAGATAGACAAAAATCCTTGTTCTTAAGGAACATATGTAAAAGAGGTGACAGAACATAAAGAAACCAACAACAAAAAATCTGGAAGTGCTATGATGTGGTCATGCAGTTGATGGTGACTAGGGGCTACTTAGATCCAGGAGTCTGGGAAGGTAACATTAACCTGGGACAATTAAGGTGAGATCTGAATGAGAGGAAGAAGCCAGTCAAGGTAAGATGGGGTAGAGAACATCCCAGCCAGAGGAAACAGTGAGTGGAAAAGGGCCCGAGTGGCTGGGGTGCAGAGAGCGCAGGAAACCACGGTCAGAAATGAGGTTGGGATGAAGGCTGGGACCAGAGCATGACAGGCCACAGTAAGGAATTACTATTTAAATGCAGTGGCAGGACATTTTTATTTGCTATCATTTATAAAACATTTTGTCACCCTATACTGGACTATTATTGAATGTGAGCTCAGACTCCAGTTTTTACACTGCCATTTCCTAACCATGTAGATCTTGAACACATCCTGTATAGCCTCTTCCATAAAAGCTAAACATGGGTCTGATAGTTTTTTTAATTCTTTGCAACACTGAAATTCTATGGATTATAAGCACTATAGTCATTTGCTATAGTCAGAACCACTCATGAGAGAAGACTTAGTGGGAACAGGAATGGGACAGGAAGGCTGAGAGACACTGGATACTTGAAAGCTGTTCCCCAGACACACTCTTGAGGGGCATGAAGGAAGGGATCAGGGTTAGTTAGTGTGATAGTTAGGTTCAGATCACAACTTGGCCAGGCAATGATGCCCCATTGTTCTGTTGCTGTGGACTTAAATCATCAGCACCTGAAATTCATCTATGGCTGATTACATCTGCAGTCAGCTAAGGGGAGTGTCTTTCGCCATGAGTGACATTTAATTTAATTAGCTGGAGGCATAAAAAAGAGAGGTCAAAAGTGAGCTCAGCAGCTCAGCATACCTCATCTTAGCACTCGGAGCTCAGACCCAGAAGTCTGGAGATGCAAAGAGGAATGACCCTATGGGAAAGCTATTTGAACCCAAATGCCTTGAAGAAAACAGCAAACATAGTGCCAGAGGAAAGCCAGCTGCTTTTCCTCTGAAGAACTATGAACTTGTAATTAAATAAATTCCCTTATTAAAAGTCAATCCATCTCTGGTGTGTTGCATTCTGGCAGCTTTAGTAAACTAAAACTGCCAGTGTCCCAGAAGGAAATAGAAAGCCCATATTCAGAAGAAATTCTGAAGAGACTTTACCAAAAGAACTATTTACAGAGCAGGGCTGAGGAAACCAACAAGGAATGTTAGAAGCACCTGGGTATTAGTGCCAGTGGAAAACTCTTACTACCCCTAGGCTTGAACGCACAGGGGAAGAAGTGGTAGCCAGAATCCAGAGAAAGTAGCTGTAGCTGAAGGAAAAGTCTGCCCAATAAGATTTATAGCTTTCAGTTGAAAGACACAGTCAACTGCCCAGTCTCCTGTTGGTACCTCATTAGTTAAAACTAACAAAAGGCCAGAAGGCAAGGGTGCAGTCCATAAATGTCAGCCTCCCAAGGCACCAAGCAAAGTGAAGAAAGGTGGGCCGTAGATATAGATGAACACAGAAAAATATCCAGCATATTCTGGATAAAACTAGTCATCTATGTGAGCTTTTCCCTGTCCTTTAATCCTTGGTTCCTTGACAAAAGGATCTTTCTCCTTAAAAGGGACTTTTTCCCCTTCAGTTGCTACATGTACAAGGGAGCACACAATAGAGGGCTTGTTGGCCATCAGAAATAACAAAAGTATTATGTGTCTCCAGCCTCTTATCTAGGCTGTGCAGGTGGAAATCCCTAAGTGTGGTATCAAAGGAAAGGTCAAGGGGTGGATATCTTGATTCTAGAGCCCTGTGAGAACTGGAGTCAGAAGGAGGAGTCAATGGCAGAAGCTGTAATTGCAGAACACTAGAGAGCCATGGCCAGAAGCACAGTACAGAAGTCAGAAGAGAAAAGGAAAAAAATACCCTAACCACTCTCTTTTCCTATTCTCCCATATCCTTCTGATGCCTCTCATTGGATGACCATAACCTGTAAACCTTTGTGTGTAGATGGGATAATCCATGTTGTCAGCCCCCAGAATACTGAGCATGGTGGATAAAGGCATGTATGAGGTAGGGTACTAAAGGAGAAGAACCTCCAAATACAGTCCATTAGAAAACCTTTACCTCTTCTAAGCAGCTTGCGGGCAGTCCCTAAGCTCTCTTCCCACAGAACCTTGAGAACACAGAATTTAAAAATCTTGGCACTCAGTAAATGCTTGTTAATTTAATTGTTTTTTTTTTTATAGGGTTGGCTCTGCCTGATCTAAATGAGTGTGCCTAGGGCATATGAGTAGCCCTATGGGGATTCTGGTTCTTCATTATTTCTAGGGAATCATAGTGTGCTTGGCACGTGGAAGTTGTCCAATTAATATTTGTTAAACCAGGAAAGGATCTTTTTGCATACAGAATTTCTTTTGGTGTCCATATGTAGAATTGGGATACAGTAAAGTATTTCCTAACTTGGAGCTCTACAATAAATGGAAAGGTTGCTTAAAGGTTAGAGAAGGCTCAGAAGACATCCATTTCAATTTCTTTCCCCCATATCTCTCTCCCTGAGGAATCCTCTATTACAGAGATTAAGAGTAGATGTACATGTTCTCTTTTAGACTCTACATCATCTGCTGTCTTCTCCCCAAACCACTGGGCAACTGGACACCATGTATAGCTGGATTGAGAAGAATTAAGTGACAGATGTGTATTTTAAAATTACTATTGCTCTGGAAAATGCAAAATCAGAAGAGTTTAGAGAATTCTGAGGGTAGAGGGACAGGGACACCAGGGAGGGAGTGGTGAGGAGGACATTCTGAATATTAGGTGGGAGTTTACTGGGACCAGATTTATGCAAACACTTAAGATTTACAGAATACAGCATGCTCTTGACCTGTAAATACAATGAATTGAGAAAAGGCTGAGAGTGTTCTTTGAATTTGTTCTTCAGAAGCGAAAAACACAATAGGGTAGCTAAACACAAAGCTAACCACCCAAAAACAGGCAAGAAGAGAGCACTGTTGTGCTGTGAACATATCCCGTAGAGTCTGGTTGAAGGGCGGTAGTTGGACTGGAAATCTCCTTCTCCCATCAATAACCAGGTAGGAAGAGGAAAGCAGTGGTTTTTAGAACATAGTCATTGTGCAGAGACATTTTCTCTTTTGATTGTTCATGGTGGACATACCCCCAAGATGGAAGGAGACATAACTCCTATGTGTAGAGACAACAGGGAAATCCTAACTGTGAGCCCAAAGCAAAAGGAACTAGATAAAAAGACATAAATCCTCCAGTCATATTACCGGAAGCTTCCCTCCTTTGGGTACATGTCACAACTGTGGGGATAGGAACAAGGAGGAGAGAAGTGTTTGTTACTACATTCGAGGTCTTGCTTCTTCCTTTTTTGATATATCATCTCTTCTGGGTTAAATAATAATAACAGAAAAAGTCTTTCCATTTTGAAAATTGCAATCACTTCTGCAACTATGCTTGAAAAGGCAGAGTCTTTTGGTAGTTACTCCAGGATGAGTCAAACTGAATTTATAAGGTGCTTCCCTAAAAGGGATTAGGAAAAGAGCTGTCTGTATTAGAGCGGTAGGCTAATCAGAGGCTATTGTGTCAGTCTAAAGGTTCAGGTCAAGTGCCTTTCCTTCCTTGCAGTTCTCTAAGGAGCAAATCTAGACTGAAGTTGGGTGGGGGTTTGGTGTTGGTATAAGGAGGAATGTAGCTCATACCTAGGTTCATAAATCTGTGAATGTGGCTAGGAAATAAAACAAAGGGGCTGAGTTGGGTGTTTTTAGGTGCTACAGGTTGGATGTCTTCTCTCCTTCAAGGTCTGTTCCCTTTCCTGAAATGGACTTTCTAATGCACTGCCATACCACCCTGATGAGAGAAAAGCCTAGAATGGGGCTGAATATAGTCTCTAGTCTTTCAGTCGAATCTGCCAAATGTAGTATATGCGAAATGGTTACTCCACTGATACATATTTGTTTAACTTACATGAAGGTGACGTCATTAAATGATTTCATGTGTTATGAATTGGGAAAGTGGATTGATTGTGTGAATGTAGGAGGGAGTGCAAGCCTGTAGGGAAGCTAGGAGTTATGTGGGAATTCAAAGAAAACTCAAAGACTCCCTGGAGCACCTGGCTGGGATGCACAGGACTAAAAATGTGACCTAAGGTGGTTTCTGTTTTGGTGTTGGGCATCTTTACATGTTACTGGGCTTGGAGACGTTGAAGAAAAAAGCATTGCTGCCATTTAGAATGTTCTAGACATAACTAAGATGGCCTGATCTGAACGTTGATATTTGTCTATTAAATCATATCAAAGGTTACACATCTTATGTTGCTTAAATTTTTAATTTCATTTACTTATTTGGAATGATGAAGGGAAAGGCTATGACGATTTGTTTTTACAGCAAAACAATTTCATTTCCAACAAAGATGTTTCATTACAAAGGATGATGCACCTGAATCTTTGCCATGTTCTCTGTGATCAGTGATAACGAGACCAGGAAACCACCCTTAATCTGGACTTGTAAGTGGTTGGGGCTGAAATAGAGCAAAGCTGGGACTTTGCTGAAGTTACTAAGCAAGTTACTGTTGATACTTTATACCTTTAGCTTTCATTAGTCTTCTTCAAGCTATTGGAACAAGCTTCTCAATTATTTGTCATTTCTTTTTTTGTTGTTGCGATTGTTGCTTAGGTCAATCATCAGGGAAATTAAATAGAGAAAAAAAAGACAAACCCCAATCATCATAGAAAGGACACTTCAAAATTGCCCACATGTGATCATTGAGTAAGAGCGTGTTATGCAGCTTTATTGATAATGATAAGGATGCAAAATAACACTACTGTACTTTTTAGTTTGTTGTTCCTTACATAGTACCAGAATATTTTAAGCAAATAAAGAAATTTTTTTTGCCAAAATTTGCTAAATAAAAAAAAAAAATTCTTTAGGAGTATCCCAAAACAGTATTTTATTTCAAACTTATTAGGAGGGAAATTTAAATGGTCTTTACCTTCTGAATGTGTTGGAGGTTAAATCATTAATATTTTAGAGTTTTTAGTTTTTATAATTACCGTGGAAGAGTGTTTGGGAAAATATGCTATAGTTTTCATAGGTATGAAAAGAAATACTGAAAAGTAATTCCTTTTGATGCTGTTTTGTGCTAGAGAGGATATTTATCAGTGGCTGGAATGAGAATCTGGTTCATTCAAAGAGAAAATTACATAAATTCACCCACTTGTAACCAGGGGAATATAAATTAAATGAAGCAATTTGAATTTCTTCTACTTAGTAACTTGAATGAATTATGAAGATACGTGGCCAAGATAACCTTTTAACACAACATATTTCCAGGTAAACTTCTATTTACATGCATGTTTACAAAGTACACCTACTATAATTGCTGCTCTGTTTTAAATCTCAGAACCATTCAGTACATTCTCACTTTCTTATTACCTCAATTATACCTCCTCATTCTTAACACTCCATTGCCATCTAGACATTGTTTGAAATTATACCATGACTGACCTTCTACTCATAACCATTCTTATAACATAGGAAGTAAAAATAAGACTCATTCAATGTGATTGTTTATAGAAAAACAACTAATGCATCGGGAATGACAATCTGGCACCAAGAGCCTAACTAAAAATGGAGGGACTGCATTAAATCCTGGCTTCCTGGGGATTTTCTCATCAGGACTCTGGCCCATTCAGAAAATAGAGCTTGTGTTTTATTATTTCAGCTGCTGGGTAACATGCTAATGCTCTGACACATTGTACAAATGCTTTTATTTAATCATAGGACTCGTACATTCCAAAAATAAGTCCCTTTCTTTCAGAAAAATAAAAGAAAGTACATGGTTGGCTTTGAAAACTTGGGAGTGTAATTGAATGTAAGCTTAAAAAACAATCAAAATGACGTCAATTTCCCAGTTGGGAAACCTGGAGAATCTGCTAAACACTTTAGGAGCAGTTGCTTCAATAGTTAGGTTAAAGAGCATGTTTTACTGACCATCTGAAAGTGATGCACATTATTTTGATTTGTAGACTTTTGTATCTCTCAACTGGCAATGCAGGATGTTTCAGGATATAAAGATTTCAAGAACCCTTAGAATCCTTATGTTTTGTTCTTCCAACCAGTGTGTTGTGTCAGAGATTCCTGATTTCCAAATTCATATTTGTCTTTATTTGCCAACCTAATTGTTGAAGCAGAAGATAGAATAGGAGTGCATCCAGGAACTTGGTAAGTTCGGTTATATGTATTTTCTGAGTTTTCACATAACCAATGAGGGGAATTAGTTAAAGGTAATTTCAAATGATTTATTTGGCTCTAACATGTTTCCAGTTTCACTTCCAGAAAGCCACTTCCAAGTTTTTGCACAGCCCAGTAACTTACCATGCTCTGATAGATGAAAAATCCTCTAGTTTCAGCAGTTTTTCTCATTCTTCCATGATAAAATGTTACAACTGATGGATCCTTATTTCATTCCAAATCCTAAGTCCTCCTTTTTACATACTCCTTTCAGTATCTCAATGGGAGACTATCAATTAGTGTGTATCCAGGAATTGTGTCTATTTACCACTCATTTCAGTGATCCATAACCACTTTATTTCTCTCAAAATTGATAATGTATTTTAGGCTTCTCAATTGCATGAGAATATACATGTATTCACAACATATTTCTTTTCTTAGATTCACCAAAGGAAAAGGTATCCTAATCACCCTTATATATAGGCCTTACAAGTGGGGCCCAAATAATTGATTAAAAATGAAAAGTTTATTTTACCAATGCTGCTGCAAGAACAAAAGACTATATAAAGGCTGTATCTTTGATAAGTTTAGAGCTAAGTGATTTAACTTGCTCTAAAAACTAGTTTCTCACACAGCTTTCTTTGCCAGTCAGATCAGATGAGCCATCAAAGGAACCAGAGTCTTTAAAAGCTCTGTACCTGGTGAAGCGTCATACTCTGTGTGGGGTAAGGAAACCACCCAGTGTTTCTACGTTAATAATGTCCTGTTCTTAACTTACAATGTTTATAGCCTTCACCCAAGTGTTAACAATTAATACCCAGAGAATGAACTCTTCATACGGGGCACATAAAATTGTTCCACAAAATGTACTATATGAACCACTTTTCACAGTTCTAATAATGTTTTAGATGTAACTATCATAATCTAGCAATAACCTATCAATGTGGAAAAGGATGGGATAAATGAAAATCCAGGTATATTTCCATATACCCCATGTTTAATTCTTTAAATAATTTGTTTTATTCTTTAAAACCCAATTGCACATAATCCATAATTGATAGGCCACTCCTCTCCAAACCAAATAAATTATCAAAGAATAAAGTGATAAATTATAAGAAAGGAAAATATGTATCATTTACTACAATATTCCTGCCCTTCCCAAAGATGGCAAATATATTTGAAAAAATAATTTATATCAAGTAGATACACTTTAATTTGCAAAGTTAATTTGGAGCAGATGTGATTAATAAAAATATATCAGAATAGGCATGTATTACCTTACTATTACTATGTGAAATGAATGTGTTAGATTTTTTAATTGTGAAATCAGGAGGATAGATATGAAATGAGAAACAATGGCATTCACCAACAGGAGAACCCATTCATCCAGTTATTACAAACCTAGTAATTCCAACAGTTTCCTTCATTCTCTCATATAAGAGAGTGGAGAAAATTAAATTAGTGGTTGTATAAGTTTCAGGCTATATAAGCTTTAAGTTAACTCTCCTTAAGGACATAGTTTTATTTAGTGTTCTTTATATAAAGATCAAGGCTGCCTTTAACCATGTTGGTGCAGCTTCTAGGTGAGGTTCCCATGATATTTGAAATTCCTTTACTAGAGGACAAAGGTTAAAGTGCAAATACTTCTAGGAGAAACAACAAACTGATTTAAATTTCCCTACGAATTAAGGGATTGATATCAGTTCTTTTTGAGAGCAGGATTTTATGGTGGAAAATACGGTGGAGTCCGGAGCATGGAAGAAGAAAGGGGCAGACCTAAATCACACCTAACCACTCGACACCTCCTGGGGAATCTCTGTCCCTTCCAGTCAGACTTTAAGTTTATGGCTTTGTCATGGGATGCCTTTCAAAATCCTATACTCATTCACATGAGGAAAAGAAATTGCATTGAAATACAGAATTAAATCTTCCCAAGTTTATGGATATAGACAGACTTCCTATTTTAAAATAAATAAAACCTATAAATGAGTATTTTCAACTTTCTAAAGAATAAAAAAAGAGGCAGAGAGAAGATAAACTTTCGTACCTAAAATAGCTTGTTCACATAAACGTTATGCGTACTAAATTGTAGAAGAAAAATCTCAAATTTGATTGTAACCACTACACATTTAGGAAACATGGCACTTTGGAAGAGTGCCTACATCGAATTCCGTCTGCCACCCAGTGGCCGCTAAAATAAATTGTTTCTCTCTTTTGTTGGTTGTGGCTCAGTATTTTGCTAAAAAAAAAAAAAAAGTTGACCAAGAGGTAGATTATGCCATACCAGGAATTTAAAAACTGTCAGGACATATGCATCGATATATTTAAAAATAAGACCATTGTAGTAAGTGTTATATATTTTCCTTTTCGCTAACTTAAAACGTTTATCATGTGGCTATATGAATAAATACTTGTTCCTCCTGTGTCCTCGCATCTACCTGGGCTCAGATACTGACTGGAACGGAGGACACGGAGCTGGCCCGGGATTCCCGGGTCACGTTGTTGGGCATCGAGAGGGTACAGCAGGACACGCCCACAGTGGCCTCGGGCAGCTCGTCTTCCTCCGTCCACTCATTGAGCTCGGGGTTGAAGCACTGAATGCACTTCTTGTACTTCTTCTCGCCCTCGTTCCAGCCCCCCACGAGGTAGGCGCGGCCGTGCAGCGCAGAGGCACCCGCGGTGCTCACGCCCACCTGCAGCGGGGCCGCGTAGCTCCACTGGCCCGATGCCGGGCTGTAGCACTCTACGGTCAGCACGTCCACGCGCTCCCCGCGCGGCCCCACCTGGCTGCCCCCCATCACGTACACTCTGTCGCCCAGCGTGATGGCGCAATGCCAGCCCCGCGGTGTGCTCATGCCCGGCAGCTCCTGCCACGCGTCGCTGGCCGGGTCATAAGCGCACACAGAGCGCGAGTACGCGTTGCCGATGTAGCCGCCGGTCACCAACACGCGGCCATCGGTGACCGAGCTGGCGTGGCAGCAGCGCGCCACCTCCAGGGGCGCCTTCTGCTGCCACTGATTGGTGGAGGGCACGTAGCACTCCAGCGAGGCCAGACTACCTTCCGCGTTGCGGCCGCCCACGGCGTACAGAAGCCCGTTGAACACGCTCAGGCTGAAGTGTGTGCGCTTCTGATTCATGCTAGCCAGGTGTATCCAGGTGTTGAAGCGGGGGTCGTATCTGGAAATGGCAGAGGAAGTGTGACAACCTTGTCAGTGGTGACCATGTTACTGTGCAAACCATAATGTGGGAATCCTGACGTTAGAGATACCTGACAGGAGGCTATGGACTGAGCTGGAGGCTATGCTGACCTAGAGCCTGGCTGTTTCTCAGCGAGTAAAAATGCGTGACACTTGGAATGGGCAAGGGAGGCATTTGGTGAGCTCCACTTCCATCCCCCACTTTCCTGGAGACCACTTAGTTAATCCCGGCCACTTGGAGAAGAGCCCACAGAGTTTGGCTTTCCAATCTCCTTCTCTGCACATTCAAATATCCATTGCCCCATTATGTCCAAGAGTGTCAACAAAAAGCTTAACTTTTGATGGATTCTCTATTCTCCAGAGCTTAATAAGTAAGATTTTTCCTTTAGGAATTTATTTTTACTGCTCAGTATTCCAGTTATTATAAACACTGAAATCAGTACTACAAGAACAGTGATTTGAATACTAACAAGTGAGTTATCAGCAGGAGGAGCAAGTTACACTATATCCATGCTTTCCTGTTTTCATAGTTCAGAAGTATTGTAAAGACAGAACTCACTCCTTCAGTTTGTTGTTTATCTTTGTCCTGTTTAACCTCCAAATAAAAACCAAGAGTTAACTCCTGGGATTCTTTGAAATAACACAAATATATTATGAAATAAAACAAAATATTTTGTCATGATACATTGTATAAGTTCTCACATCTTGTTTAATTAGTTACGTTTGACTTTATGCTATACCATGATACAAGCATGACTTTTTGAGTGTTTCACTTATATGGAAGTTTAATTTTTATCACAAATATAGAAAAATGATATAGCTTTTGAGTTCCATTTTTTGAAGGATTCTTTCTATATGCATAAAAAAATCAACAGTTTCTAAGCTCTTCAGTCATCAAATAAAGTTAATTAGCTGCCACATTTTTTATTATCTCATCCTATATACCAATTATCAATCTGACCATAGTGAATGGCAGCCACATATAAGAAATTTGGCATTATTTTTATCTTTACCACTTAGCGTTAAAAATTAAATTTCAGAAAGGCAGTATTGCGAAGAGCCCCTGACTAGAAATGAGAAAACATGAATTGCCAGTTATTAGTGGTACAACTTCTCTGAGTGTCTGGTTTCTCATAAGTAAAATCAGAACAATCCGATCTTTCCAGCCTACCTCACAGGCTTGTCTCAGAAATCTAGAGTACATATGTCAATTCATTTTATTTATGGTAAAATGCTATACACATGTAAGATGGCATTATTATTTATTTAGAGTCCATTAGCTGAAATAATAGGACTCCTATGACAGATTATTTCCCCATAATATGGAACCATTTCAGTTCCTAATAAAGAATCAAGTACCTGCAGAAATTGCTGACTGCATGCTTAGCTTGATTTCGTGCATCATTCTGGTCTTCACCACCAGCTACATAAAGAAATCCATCCATCACAGCTACACACTGATTAAAACTTTTGGCTGGCATCTCTGTAAGCTTGCTCCATCCATTTTCAGGGTCTCTGTACAAGATATCCCTACTAAGGGACTTCTCAGTTAGTCCTGGGCGTCCCCCTACAGTGACTAGGACTCGGCAGCCCCCTCGGATTCTCGTGCGCCTAGACTGTAACGTGTTTTGATGATATGGAAGTAAGTGATAGTTCATAGCATCTACGAGAAGTTTGTGACACTCTGCATCCTGCATCATTCTTGGTACAGACTGAACATAATTAACCAGGTCTTGTGCAGAAATGGTACCAAAGCGAATATTGCTCAAAAGATCTGCAGCGTATTTCACTCTCTTTTGGTCAAATTCTAGCCATTTCATTGCAAACTGGAATGCTACTATTTCAGAAGGCAACTGTAAATCATCATCTATGAGAAGTTCATTGATCTGCTCAAATGTAAGTTTCATAAACTGATCTGATTCTGCAAATTCAAGGAAGTTGTCCCGGATAAATTTCTGAGTGGCTGCTTTCGCGTTTTTCAGGGAGTATGTTTCAGCAATGTTAGCAACATACATGCAGTTCTCAACACTCATCTCCCGAATCAGAAAGTCACTGCACATCTTTACAAGAGTATGGATCTGAAGATAAACAGCAGCAGAAATAATGCTTCCTATTGTATACAAGGAGAGAGTTAGCTTTCCAGTGTAGGCATATGCAATCACAGTGGCCAGGCCAGGTGGTGAGATATCATTGAGATCAACCCTTTGAATAGATGGGTCCTTTTTTAGGATGTTGTAAAAATACTCACTGCATGAAGCCATCACTGACTTGTGAACATCAAAGGATTTGGTTTTGGTGCCAATGACTAAATCACAAAGGAAGTTCTCTTGCCGCATTTTACTTAAACCTTCCAAGAGGTTAGGGCCATAAGAAGCATCTGTTAATTCAGAAGAAATGCAGCTAATGCCATTGCCTCCCTCTAGGAGTCCATTCAAAGCATTTAGTTTGTTTAGAGGGCTGTCTTCTACAATTATAGTCATCTCATTTATATCTCCTTTGTTCTTTTTGACAGTCTTCTTTTTGGGTGCCATGATGGCAAACTCACTGTCACAGGCAAGAGCTTGCTGGAAAAAGAAAAGGCATAGTTTTATTTTAGTTGTGCTTTGGGCTTTCAAATCCTACATTGAAAAACTTTCTTTTTTTTATAAGATAAAGTTTTTTTAGTGGCATAAAGTGGACTAGCCCTCAAAAATAGATTTAAAGACTTGTATTAAACTAAACACATTTTTCACAGTTTAGCATTCAGCATTGAAGACAATTCTAGAAAGATTTACATTGTTAAATAAGATTTCTCATTGGTTGTATTGCCAAGTAATTGTTATGCTGTGGAAATGCTCAAATTTTCTCTGATTCACCTGTGTCGTAATTAGAAAGTAGTACTTAAACATCGTTTGAAAGACTTGGTTTAATCTCGTGAAAAAGTGAATTACAACCACTCAATAAAATACTAAAATTCAGAAGTCCATGTAAAATGTAGAAAATATTAGAGAAGGTGACTTTATTCTCATTAGCAATAAAAGCTATTATATCTTAACTTATTTAACTAGAATTTAGACAGACTCATATGATTAGCACTATAGGGTTTTGCCAGAGGATTTAAAAGAAAAGATTCTATATTCTGTATGGAGAGACTGATATTAGTCCAGTGAAATTCTAGTTACTATCTTCATAAGAATTTTTTTCTATTTGGAACCTAAGATGATTTCACTGTTCAATTGAAGGAATAACTATGAAAAACTTCACAATTTTATTTAAAATAAAAGGACAGCAAAGAAAGGACTTGTCTTATCAAATTAAAACAAAGCACAGAAATAAAAAAAGTGTGATATTGGACCAAGAATAGAAAAAAAATCACTGTGTTAAAATAAATGATAGAAACCCATATAAGTATATATACAGGATAAATGTGACACTTAAAAATCAATGGGTGAGGATTTTTAAAGATCACATTGGTTCAATTGGTTTTCTACTTTGCATATTCACTAATATAACCTCCAAATGAACTAATTATCTTAAGGAGACACACACCACACACACAAACTCATAGAAAAATTAGAACGAACTAGAATTTTCTTTTTAATAATCTTCCTGTAGAAAAGGCAATCTTAAGGACCTCCAAAATGCAGGAGCTGTTAAGGAAAAAATTAAAAGATCTGAATATAGAAAATAATAAAAACCTGAACAAAATATCAATGATTTAAAAGATAGTTTAATAGTCTATTGTGAAATCAAATATTTCACATACACACATATACACATATAACAGGAAAAAGATTAATTGCCATGATCTTTAAAGAGCTCCTACAATTCAGTAAGAAAAAGACAATCCATTTAAGAAACAGAAAGATCAAATTCTTGCCTGCCATACAGGAGACCCGGGTTTGATTCCTGCAATCTGCCCATGCCAAAAACAACCCAAAAAACCCACAAAAAACCCAAACAAACAAACCTAGAAAGATCAGGTCACAAAAGATAAAATACTAAATAGCCACTAAATATATATATATATATTTAAAACCTAAGCTTAATAATCAGGAAACTGTCAACTGAAACCAGAGATCCTTTTTTTCTCTCAGTTTTGTTCATCAGATGGTTACAATTTTTTTTAAAATTCATATTAAATGTTGGTGAGGTACTTTCCAAACATTATTGGTGGATTATAATTGATACAGACTTTTAGATGATCATTTGGAAGAGCCTATCAAAAATAAAAATTATTGGGTGGTGCAATGGTGGCTCAGTGGCACAATTCTCGCCTGCCATGTCAGAAACCCAGGTTTAATTCCTGGAGCCTGCCCATGCCAAAAAAAAAATATTATTTACCCTTTGATGCTGAAATTCTAATCTAGAAATATGTCTTTTAGAAACACTCTTATGTCCATATTTTATATAAGGATGCCCTCATATTAAGGACAGTAACAACTTTCCCATTATCAATGCTGTAAATATTTGAAGATATTTGAAATCTATATGAAGTATGGGTTTCACTCCATAATGTAGCTTTGAGTGGCTCTAAAATGAAACATAGACTTGAAATATATTTACATTTACTAAATATACACATAGCCCTTAAATATCGTGTAGACTGGATTCTCTTATAGCCTCAAAAAAATTGAGCATAAGCATGAGAAGATGCTATATCATTAGATCTTTATTATGATTTGTGGTAGTAAGGTTCAGGCGTCACCTTGGCCAGGTGAAGGTGCCTAGTGTTGTTGCTGTGGACATGAGCCAATGGCATGTGAAGCTCATCTCTTGCTGATTACATCTGCAGTCAGCTAGGAGGTGTGCCTACTGCAATGAATGATGTTTGATTTAATTGGCTGGAAGTTTAAATGAGACAGCTCAACCTAGCACAGCCAGGCAGTTCAACTTACCTCATCTTAGTACTTGCAGCTCAGCCCAGGCCTTTGGAGATGCAAAAAGGAATTTTACCCCGGGGAAAGTTGTTGGAACTCAGAGGCCTGGAAGAAGGCCAGCAGAGATCGCCCTGTGCCTTCCATGTAAGAAAGAACCTCAGTTGTAAGTTAGCTGCCTTTCCTCTGAAGAACTGTACATTTTTAACTAAATAAATCCCCTTTTATTAAAAGCCAATCCATCTCTGGTGTGTTGCATTCTGGCAGCTAGCAAACTAGAACATTATTATTATTACTATTATGTGGGTTTACAGAGCAATCATATATAAAATGCAGGATTCTAACACACCACGCCACCACCAACATCCTACATTTCTAACAACTGATGATTATAACACATCTTTACAACTGTACTATTAATTAAAGTTCTTAGTTTAAATTAGCGCTCACTGTATAGTGTAGTTCCATGAATTTAAAATTTCTTTATGCTATTAGCATATATATAATCTAACATTTCCCCTTTTAATCATTTTCAGATATATATTTCAGTGCCGTTAATCGCATTCACAGTGTTGTGCTATCTTCACCATCATTCATGGGATAATATTTGTCTTTTTCTTTCTGGCATTTCATTCAACAGACTGTCATCAGGATTCATTCACCTAGTTGCAAACCTTACAACTGCATTCCTTCTTGCAGTCCATTGTATGTATATACCACAATTCAGCCTTCCATTCCTCAGTGGTTTCCTTAGGCCATCTCCGTCTGTTGCACTGCCACCATAAACAGCAGTGTGCAAATGTATATTCAAGTCCCCACTCTCAGTTCCTCCAGGTATATACCTAGCAACAGTGAATAGGTGGATCTCTTTCTCCACATTTTCTCCAGTACTTATTTGTCTCTGTTCATTTTTGAACAGTTTTATTCACACATCATACAATCTAAGTAAAAAATTAGTGGTTCCTGGTACAATTATATAGCCATGACTTTGCCACCAGTCTATGTGAAGACATTTCCTTTTCTTCTGCAAAGAATCCCATAGCCCTCCCTCATACCCACCACTTGTTGACATTTAGTTTTGCCATAATGCCTTTGTTACATTCAGTGCAAGCATATTACAATGTCACTGTTGACAATAGACCCTAGCTTATATTGATTGTGTTTTTTTCCTGTATACCATCCCATTTTCAACACCTTGCAATATTGACATTCATTTGTTCTCTCTCATGCAAAAAACATTCTTATAGTTGTACTTTTAATCACCATCATTGTCCACTCTAAGCATTCTAAGCTAAACCATCTCAGTCTTTATCCTCTGTCTTTACTTCTGGTGTCATATGGGCCCCCAGCCCTTCTCTCATAATCATATTCACATTCAGCTTTATTCAGTGTACTTATGTTATTGTGCTACCATCAGATTTTATTGTGCTATCCATTTCTGAATTTTTACAATCAGGTTTATTGCATATTTTGTAGTCCTTCAACACAAAATGCCCAACCTCTACTCTCTTTCTATCTCCTGATAACCTATGTTCTTAACTTTAACTCTCAAAGTTCACTCATTAATGTTAGTTCATACTAGTGAGACCATACAGTTTTTCCTTTTGTTTATGACTAATTTTATTCAGCATAATGTCCTGAAGGTTCATCCATTTTTTACATGCCTCGTGACTTTATTCTGTCTTACAGCTGCGTAATATTCCATTGTATGTATATACCACAGCTTGTTAAGTCACTCATCCATTGATATACATTTGTTTCCATCTTTTGGCAATGGTAAATAATGCTGCTATAAAGACCAGTGTGCAAATGTCCATTTGTGTCCTTGCCTTCAGTTCCTCTGAATACATGCCTCGTAATGGGATTGCTGGATCACATGGCAATTCTATACTTAGTTTCCTGAGAACTGCCAAACTGCCTTCATTTTATATTCCCATCAACAGCTGGTAATTGTGCCTCTTTCTCCACATCTTCTTCAACACTTGTTTTCTATTTTCTTTGATAATGGACATTTTAGTGTGTGAGGTGAAATATCTATTGTGGTTTTGATTTGGATTTCCCTAATAGCCTGTGAAATTGAGCATCTTTTCATATGCCTTTTAGCCATTTGTATTTTTCTCTTCTGTTCATGTCTTTTGCCCATTTTTAAATTGGGTCATTTGTCTTTTTGTTGAGTTGTAGAATCTCTTTATATATTCTTGATATTAAACCCTTATTTGATATGTGGTTTCCAAATATTGTCTCCAATTGCATTTAGGCTGCCTTTTTACTTTCTTGGCAAAGTTATTTGATGCACAAAGGTGTTTAATTTAGAGGAGATCACATTTATCTATTTCTTTTTTCACTAGAACACCACCTCTTATCACAAGATTTATGAGATGTTTCCCTACATTTTTTCTAAAATTTTCATGGTCTTAACTCTAATGTTTATGTCTTTGATCAATTTTGAGTTAATTTTGTATAGGGTGTGAGATATGGATCCTCTTTCACTCTTTTGCTATGGATATCCAGTTTTCCAAACATCTTTTATTGAAGAGGATGTTCTTTTCTATTTGGGTTGGCTTGACCATCTTATCAAAGATCAATTGTCCATAGATGAGGGGGTCTGCTTCAGAACACTTAATTATATTCCATTGGTCAATTTATCCCTTTTTATACTAGTACCATGCTGTTTTGACCACTGTAGTTTTGTATTTATGCTTTAAAGTCAGGTAGTGTGAGAACTCCAACTTTATTTTTCTTTCTCAAGATATTTTTAGCTTTGGGGGCACAGCACCCTTCCAAATAAATTTATTTGTTTTTATATTTCTGCAAAGTAAGGTGGTATTTTAATTGGTATTGCATTAAATCTATAAATCAATTTGGGTAGAACTAACATCTTAACTATATTTAGTCTTCTGATCCATGAACACAGTATGCCCTTCCATTTATTTAGGTCTTCATGATTTCTTTTAGTAATTTCTTATAGTTTTCTGTGTATAGGTCTTTTGTATCCTTAGTTAAATTTACTTCTAAATATTTTATTCTTTTGTTTGCTATTGTAAATGGAATTTTGTTCTTGATTTTCTCCTCAGATTTCTCATCACTAGTGTATAGAAACACTACAGTTTTTTGGTATTGATCTTGTACCCTGCCACTTTGCTATACTCATTTATTAGCTCTAGTAGCTTTGCTATAGATTTTTTTGGATTTTTGACATTTAGTATCACCTCATCTGCAAACAGTGAGATTTTTACTTCTTTCTTTCCAATTTGGATGCCTTTTATTTCTTTTTCTTGTCTAATTCCTCTGGCAGGAACTTCCAGCATAATGTTAAATAACAATAGTGACAGTGGGCATCCTGTCTTGTTCCTGATCTTAGAGGGAAAGCTTTCATTCTTTCCCCATTGAGGATGATGTGAGCTGTGGGTTTTCATATATTCCCTTTATTATGTTGAGGAAATTCCCTTCTATTCCTATCTTTTGAAGTGTTTTCATCAAGAAAGAACGTTGAATTTTGTCAAATGCCTTTTCTGCATCAATCAAGATGATCATATGGTTTTTCTGCTTTGACTTATTAATATGGTGAATTACATTAATTGATTTCCTTGTGTTGAACCAGTCCTGCATGCCTGGAATAAATCCCACTTAATCATGGTGTATAATTCCTTTAATGTACTGCTAGATTTGATTTGCAAGCATTTTGCTAAGAATTTTTGCATCTATATTCATTAAAGAGATTGGTTTGTAATTTTTTTCATCTAGTATCTTTGTCTGGCTTTGGTATTAGGGTAATATTGGCATCATAGAATGAGTTAGGTAGCTTTCCCTCCTCTTCAAATTTTTTGAAAAGTTTGAGCAGATTGTTACTAATTCTTTCTTGAATACTTTGTAGAATTCATATATGAAGCCACCTGGTCCTGGACTTTTCTCTTTGGGGAGCTTCTTTTTCTAAAATATTTTTATTGACAAGTCTTCACACACATACATTCTATACATTGTTTATAGCCAATGGCTTACAATATCATCACATAATTGTTCATTCATCACCATGATCATTTTTTAGAACATTTGCATCACTCCAGAAAAATAAACAGGAAGAAAAAAGAGAAAACCCATATATACCATACCCTTTACCCCTCCCTCTCTTTGACTACTTGTGTTTCCATCTAGCCAATTCATTTTTTTCATTATCTTCCTATTATTTGCTGTTTTTCTTTTTTTCCCTCGTGGGCAGGCACCAGAAACTGAACCTGGGTCTCTGACGTGGCAGGCGAGAATTCTGCCAGTGAGCCACCATCACACCTATCTATTTATTTTTTATCCATATTTTTTTACTCATCAGTCCATACACTGGATAAAAGGAGCATCAGACATAAAGTTTTCTCAATCCTACAGTCACATTGTAAAAACTATATCTTTATACACAATTGCATTCAAGAATCAAGGCTACTGGAACATAGCTCAATAGTGTAAGGTACTTCTTTTGGGAGCTTCTTGATGACTGATTCAATCTCTTTACTTGTGACTGGTTTGTCAAGGTCATCTATTTCCCCTTGAGTCAATGCTGATTATTCATGCCTTTCTTAAGAAATTGTTGATTTTATCTGTTTTGTCTAGTTTATTAGAATATAGTTGCTCATAGTATTTTCTCATTATCTCCTTTATTTCTGCAAGGTCAGTGGGTTTGTCCCCTCTTCCATTTCTGATTTTATTTATTTGCATCCTCTATCCCTTTTTTTTTTCTCAGTATAGCTAAGGATCCATCGATTTTACTGATTTTCTCAAAGAACCAACTTCTGGTTTTGTTAATTTTCTCTATTGTTTTCATACTCTCAAATTCATTATTTCTGCTCTAATCTTCATTTATTTCTTTCCTTTTGTTTGCTTTAGGGTTAGTTGCCTGTTCTTTCTCTAGTTCTCCCAGGTAAACAGTTAATTCCTCAAGTTTTTGCTCTTTCTGCTTTTTTTAGTATAGGCTTTTAGGGCAATAAATTTCCCTCTCAGCACCACCTGTGCTGCATCCCATAAATTTTGATATGTTGTGTTTTTATTTTCATTTCCCTTGAGATATTTATTGATTTATCTTGTACCTTCATCCTTGTCCTACTGGTTGTTTAAGACTGTGTTGCTGAGCTTCCATATATTTGTGAATTTGTTTGCCCTCTCCCTGGTATTGATTTCTAACATCACTCCATTATGAGTTGAGAAAGTGTTTTCTATAATTTCAATCTTTAAAAATTTATTGAGACTTGCTTTATGACCCAGCATATAGTCTAATCCTTGATAATCAGCCATGAGCACTTGAGAAAAATGTGTATCCTGCTGTTGTGGGGTGTAATGTTCTGTAAATGTCTTTTAAATCTAATTCATTTATTGTATTATTCAAATTCTCTGTTTCCTTATTGATCCTCTGTCTAGATGTTCTATCCATAGATGAGAGTGGGGAATTAAGGTTTCCAACTTCTATTGTAGATGTGTCTACTTCTCCCTTCAGTGTTTGCCTCATGTATGTTGGGGCGCTCTAGCTTGGTGTATAAAAAATATTTGTGATTGTTATGTCTTCTTGCAGCATTGTTCCTTTTAGTAATATATAGTGTCCTTCTTTGTTTCTTTTATTTGTTTTACATTTGAAGTCTAATTTGTTGGATATCATTATAGCTACCCCTGCTCTTTTCTGATTGTTGTTTGCATTAAATACCTTTTTCCAACCTTTCACTTTCAATCTCTTTTTGTCCTTGGATCTAATGTGAGTCTCCTGTAGACAGCATATAGATAGGTCCTGTTTTTTAATCCATCCTGACAGTCTATGTCTTTTGATTGGGGAGTTTAATCCATTAACATTTAATATTATTACTGTAATAGCAGTACTTTCTTCTACCATTTTGTATTTTGGATTTTATATGTCATATTTTTTTATTTTTTCATTTTGCCTTTACTGACATTCTTCATTTCTACACTGTTTTCCAGACCTCTATCTTCTGTCTTTTCCTATGTGCCTGTAGTGCTCCCTTTAGTATCTCTTGTAGAGCCAGTCTCTTAGTCACACACTCTCCCAGTGACTGTCTGAAAATATTTTAAGCTCCCTGTCATTTTTGAAGGACAGTTTTGCTGGGTGTAGAATTCTTGGTTGGCAGTTTTCTCTTTCAGCATTTTAAGTATATCATACCAGTGCCTTACCTCCATGGTTTCTGCCAAAAAAGCCACATATAGTCTTACTAAGCTTCCCTTATTTGTGATGTACTGTTTACTCTTTCTGCTTTCAAAATTCTCTTTGTCTTTGACATATGAAAGTCTAATTAGTAAATGTCTTAGAGTAATTCTATTTGGATCTATTCTGTTTTGGGTATGCTGGACTTCTTGGATCTGTAATTTTATGTCTTTCTTAAAAGGAGTGAAATTTTCAGTGATTGTTTCTTCCATTATTCTTTCTGCCCCTTTTCCATTCTCTACTCCTTATGAGACATCCACAACATGTATATTTGTGAGTTTCTTGTTGTCATTCAATTCCCTGAGACCCTGCTCATGTTCTTCCATTCTTTTCCCTAACTTTTCTTTTGTGTGTAGGATTTCAGATATCTTCTCGTTCACCAATCCTTTCTTCTGCATGTTCAAATCTTCTGTTGTAGGTCTCCATTGTGCTTTTCACCTCTTCTATTGTGCCTCTTATTCCCATAATTTCTGTGATTTGTTTTTTCAAATTTTCAAGTTCTTCTTTATGTTTCCTGACTGTCTTCTTTATATCCTTCATCTCTTTTGCCATATCTTCCCTCAACTTGTTGATCTGATTTTTGATGTGATTTTGCATATCTGTTCAAACATTCTGAATTTGCTGTTTCAACTCCAGTATCATTTGAAATGTTGGTTTGTTCCTTTGACTGGCCATATCTTTGATTTTCCTGGTATGACTTGTTATTTTTTGCTGGCATCTAGGCATTTGATTTCCTTATTTAGTTTATTCTGGAGGTCATTTCCACTCCTTTACCTAGTGTGCTAGTTTGAAAGGATTTATGAACCCTAGAAAAGCCATGATTTAATCCTAAACAATCTTATGGGAGCAACTGTTTCTCATAATCCCTATTCAGCACTGTAGGTTGGAAACTTGATTGGGTTATCTCCATGAAGATGTGACTTACTCAATGTGGGTATAAAACTTGATTAGACAGAGATGTGACTCCACTCATTTGGGTGGGTCTTGATTAGTGTACTGGAATCCTATAAAAGAGGAAATATTTTAGAGAAAGGTTCAGAAGCAGAGAACAATAAGAGAGAAAACAGGGAGATTCAGAGAGTGCAGAGAAGAATGACAGAGTCACAAGAAAGCTACAGCAGAGAATGCCACAAAACCATGAAGCAGAGCATCCACCAGCCAATGGCCTTTAGAGATGAGGAGGGAGAATGCCTCCCAGGGAGCTGGAGAGGAAGCTAGAAGATGATGCTGTGTTCGCCATGTGCTCTTCTAGCTGAGAGAGAAACCCTGACTGTGTTCGCCAATTGCCCTTCCATTTGAGAGAGAAATCTTGAACTTCACAGGCCTTCTTGAATCAACGTGTCTTTCCCTAGATGCCTTACATTGGACATTTCTATAGACTTGCTGTAATTGGGACATTTCCACAGCCTAAAAACTGTTAACTTGCAACTTATTAAATTCCCCTTTTTAAAAGCCATTCCATTTCTGGTATATTGCATTCCAGCAGCTAGCAAATTAGAACACCTAGGATTTTCATGTCAGTTGGTTTTCTTCTCTATCTGTTCTTTGACATTTAATCAACTTTTTCTAGACCTCTAGCATAGGTTCTGTTTAACTGATCAGAATTTTTCGACTCTTGTTTTTCTGGTTCTTGCCCTGCCTATATAGACCCTTTTTATGAGGAGGGTCTCCTCAGATATGATTAACCCTCAGTCAGATATTCCCAGACCAGATTATGTCAGGAAGAGATGGTAGTCAGTATCAATTTATATGGGGTTGAAACTCAGCAGGTTGTCATATTTTCCTATGAAGCCTCTAGTCTCTGTACTTTTCCTATCCTGCCCGGCATATGCTGCTTGTCTGCCCACAGTTTCCCACCAGTTTAAAGTGATTCTGTGCCTTTAATTTCAGCAACCCCTCCCTGCCAGTGATGTGGTTGAGAAAGAGGCTGAGGTAGAGGGTGGGCTTAGTTTGCTTCTGTTTTTCAGCCCCTGAGGCCTGAATTCCATGAAAGAATGTTGCCACCTGAGCTGGGACCCATCCTCCTTTTCTTGGGGAAGATATACCCTTTATGGAATTGTCTCCATTCATCTATTTACTTTGTCTCTCAGACATGCCTTAATTCTGCCCTTGCCTGGGGCAGTGCTGAAGCCTGAGAGTATTGGCAGTTAGTTCTGTCTAATGAGTTGTTAAGAAGTAAAAAAAAAAAAAAAAATCAGAATTAGATCCTAGCTTCCCAGGTTTGCCAATCAAGAGCCAGAGTTGATACATGGCTCCATTTGTCCCCAGGCTCTATGTTCCCCCTTTTCTTGGGATCCAGCCCTTTTCCAATATTTTATGCTGTCCAACTCTAAAGGCCTCTATTATACTTTTTCCCATCAGCCTCATCTCCTCTCTGCCAGGGTAAAAACTCCTGGTTCCTTTAGTTCTTATTCTAGGTTTATCTGTGCATAGGGTCTATTTTCAGCAGTCCAATTTTGTTAATTAATTCTGTAATTTCAGCTTGGTTGAGCTAGCTTCCTTACTACTAGTAGATGCTCTCCTTTCCCCTCAGGGAACCAGCCTGCTGTGCCTGTTGGGGAAGGACCCTTGCCTCCATGATTTGGGAGACTTACAGTTCTGTGTGGGACCTCAGCTGTTCCACCTGTTCCAGACTAGTATATGATGTATGTCTGGTCACTGATGTCCACGCAACAGTTGTTCCATACATTCCTGGCTATTTAATAGCTGCTCTGAAGGATAAACCAAATTTCACATCTCATTATGCCACCATCTTTCCCTGTCTCCTTATCTCTTGAGCAATTTTAAGATCTTTTTTTTTTAAAGGCTTCGTTCGGTATATCCACAGTCTCATCTACTTCATTGATTTTTCTGGATTTTTATCCTCTTCCTTTGGATGGACTGTCATTTCCTGTTTCTTTGTATGTTTTGTACTCTTTGATGGACACTGTACATTTTAATGTTTTAAAACATTATTCCTGGGAATTACTCCCTAAGATGTCTTTTTTGGGGTTTTGTAGTGAGCTGATGATGATAAGAGAGAGATTTTCTTGAGCTTTGGCTCTTCTATCAGGAAGGTCTGCCAGAGATAAAGGCAGTGTGCAGGCTTTTCCCTATCTTTCTGTGCCTGTGGCTTGTCCTGGCCTTTGGGTTGTTAGTTGTTTGGAGTTCCCTTGTTTATAGAATTTTATTGTTCACTCTGTCTTCCAGGATACAGCTCTCTCTCTCTCCCAGGTGTTTGAAGCCTTTGTCCCAGCCTGTCTGCCTCTATAGCTTTGTTTGTTTACATTCCTTGTATTGTCTCATGCTGTTTTTACCTGTAGTGCAAATTCTGGGAGAAGGGACCTTTAGGAGAGGACCTTCCCAAGTTAGTCTTTCCAGTCAGTACAAAGCTGGAGACTCATGTATTGACTTCAGAGACTGACTCCAAAGTGCTCCATGGAGGGGATCATGAAGGGTTCCATAAGCTGCTCCAACTGCTTCCTGAACCTGAGCTTTCCTGGCCTGCCAAGTATGTGCAACCCTGAAGAAATGCTGTGTCTTTGAATCTCTACCACCTCCATCCTGTCAGGGAATGTTTGAAACAAAGGTTGCTGCTTCCTTTGTCCAGGGCTCTAGCTGCCCTCAGAGTTGGGACCCAGTCACACAGATTTGCTAATCAAAAGCTATGATCAGGGTGGTGTGATGGTGGCTCAGTGGCAGAATTTTCACCTGCCATGCCAGAGACCCAGGTTCGATTCTGTCCATGCCAAAAAACAACCAACCAAACAAACAAAAACTGTGATCAGTGATCAGCCACACCCACCCCTGTTCTTGGGAAAAAGGTTTTTTATATCCCTGTCACCAGTAGCTAGCCAGGGACTAGACTCCATAATGGACCCCACAGTCTTCTTCTGGCCTCTGGGATTTCCAAATAGTTGTTTCTAACAGTTCCTGTCTTTTTAATAGCTGTTTTGGTAGAAGGACCAAGTCCCATAGCTTCCCACTCTGCCATCTTCCCTTGAAATCACTGGATCTTTAAATTGATTTGATTTACAGCATGGTAGCATTGACTTTTTTTGGTGAAATTACTGCTGTTGCTAGTCCTTTTTTTAAAATTATGCAATAAATATGTGTAATTTAACATTTTACAATTTTTATGCAACATTCCAGGTAATTGTATATACTTATATAAATTTATACCTGCATGTATTTGAACAGCTGGTAAAACAACACTCTGCAGCATGTGGCGGGGTGGGGTGGGGGGGTGGAAGCACTGATTTGTAATATGCCAGTACATATGGTGCTGATTTCAATCTATCAACTGTTTAACAACTAGCTTGCTACATTCCTGAGAATTTAATGGCTCTTGTGAGCCAATATAAGACATCTTCAGCTTACCACTATGTGACTGTTTATTTGAAAACAAGTTTAGAGTATGTTATTCATAAATCTGTTCTCTACATCTAGCAGTAACTCAGGTATAGCGTTCCATATCAGTAAATGCATAAATTTACTTCATTCTCTATGACCTGGTATTGGCATAACATATGACATGGTAAACCTTAGTAAGGATGTGTAATAATTTATTCAACTATTCCCCTACAGATAGACATCTGGGTATTTAGGTGTTTTACAGTTTGTGTGGCATGTATATGCTAAATCTTGCCATGTATTTCATCCTGAGGGGTAAAACTAGGCTTTAATTCTTCTTGAAAGATCCTTAATTTAAATACCGGAATATGTATTTTAAAAATTCCATAACTCTTCTATTGTTTGTGTCCCTATTTCCTTTAATGTAGAAGAAGAGCAGCATTTAGGTAGAAAACAGAGAAATTCTGATTCTTTGCCAGGGCTTTAAACTTCCTCATTAAGCTCAAATTGTCAAATTCACATTGACAAAACTGTAGCATATTTTCCCTCCTTTATTCTTTTTTGAAAACTATGCAAAAATCTTGTGAAGTAGACTTTAAGTTAACCATGATTTTAAATTTTAAATGCATTTTATTTGTGGACTTATGTGTTGTGTCCTCTTATTGGAATTTTTGGGGAAGTTTTAGAAATTTTGTCTAATAAGCACTTATCAGACACCTATTGCTGTGTGGCCAGCCCTGCATTGGGAATGATCAAGAAGGACAATATGTAATTTATGTTAAAGAGACAAGACATAAGTACAAACTGATAACAAGGAGCTAGGTAAGTACAACAGAGTAAATTTATTTTTAATAGCAGCAATTTCTGCCATCTAGGATTGAAGCACAAGTGTATCTTTGGAGGAAATCCTGCCTATGTTCTGGGAAGAATGCCTTTGACCAATTTTTAATTCATGTAGATATAGCATTTATAGCACTCACTGCTTTGAAGGAAATCCTGTTTCAGAATGAAATATTAAATATTCCATTTATCTTTCCTTAAAAGTCTATGATGATATTTAAAATATTCAACAACTGATGAAACACAACACCTACTCACAGAATGGGTTCAGGTCAGATGGCTGGAGCTAAATTTCAGAAACTCCCCCTGGGGTAACCTTTGTAGGTTTTCAGTTCCTTGATCACACTAGCTTTTTGCCTAAGAACAAGCAGCAATTGTTGCTGCACAGGGAAGCTACAACTCCAGTAGAAAACTCACAGTATTTCTGGGTTGAATAACCAGGAGACAAATTCATGGTAATCACAACCACTAGAAAATGAGTTGGGAATTCATTAAAAGAGAGAGAGCAAGAAAGGGGAAGCACACATGTCTGACTGTTTCCTATACCATGCATATTCAGGACAGACTGAATCAACCCAGCTAAAAATAAAAGACCTGAACTTAAGTTTGAGCTGAAGCCTAAGAGAACAAAATTTGTGGTTCAGGCCAACCAAATTAATTGTCCATTAAAACAATAACATAAATTATCACTCTTCAGAGGAATAGAAATTAACCCAGAACTTTCACAACAAAGAATATTTACTATGTTCAGAATTAATCTAAAAATAGTTGACATGTAAAAAAGCGGAAAAATGTCACTTGTTATCAAGAGAAAGGTGAAAATAGAGAAATTGAAGGAAAGCTCACCCAGATCTTGGAATAGGCAGAAAAGAAATCTAAAAGTTATAATTATACTCAATTATGTAAAGGAAAATAAATTCAAAATAAGGGAACATATAGAAAAGCTCAGCAAAGAAACAAAACTGTTAAAACAATAGAAATTCTAGGACTGAAAAATATAGTATTTGAAATAAAAGTTCATTTGATCATAAGCTTAACAAAGTCAAGGTGCTAGAGGCAGAGTAACTGAATTTGATAATAGATCAATAGAGCTATCCAATCTTCAGAACACAGAGAAAAGGAAAAGTTGGATAAAATGGATAGAGCCTCAAGGACCTATGACTTAATGTGTAAAGGTATAACATATATACAATTGGTGTTCCAGAAGCATAGCAGAAAAGAAAATAAGGCAGAAAAAAATTTGAAGAAATAATGGCTGAAATTTCCCCAAATCTGGAAAATGTGGCAAAAGCCATAAATTTACAGATTTAAGAAGCTCAACAAGTTTCAAGTAGGACAAAGGCAAAGAAACCTATACTTAGGTTTATTATGATCATATTGCTGAAAACCAAGGATAAAGAGAAAAGACAGCAGACCATAATCCATAAAGTGCTGAAAGAAAACAAAAACCAACCCAGAATTTATACATGAAATATGTTTTTTAAAAATGAAGGGTCCTCTCACTTCTCACCTGTTTCTTACAAGAGTGTCCACATGTTCTCTCATATTCATTCTCAATAAATTTTCTACCTGCATACTCTTTGCTATGCCATGCCCTTGAATTCTTTCTTGCGGCATGGCCAAGAACCTATGCAGCTGAATTTGGCAACATATTTTGGTGAGCCAGCTTCTCTCTGACTTCTGGATTTGTATACCAGTCATGGCTATTGGCTAGGAGTCTTGGCCATGTGCTTTTGCTTTTTCTTCTCTCCTACTTCATTGTTTTCCTCTTCTATGCATCTCTAATAATCTGGGGACTCTGATCTGGCTCCCCAGTACATAAACTCAGTCTACCCTGAGTCTCTGGCTCCCTCCCAGAGGTTGCAGGAGTCCACCTCCACATTGTTTAGAGCCAAGGAGACTCCTGGTTGTGGGTGTTACTGCCCTTGAGACTTGACTGTCTCCTCTCTCTCTTTCTCTCTTTCCCCTTGGCTTTCTGAAACTTTCCCACCTTCTCATTTCCTCCTCTCTGAAGACCCACACTCTTCCTCCTGCAGAATCTGTTCTTTTCACCTCTTCAACAGAAGTCCTTTCCCCTGCCTCTTTCTCCTTGTTTGGCATTCAAAGCTTTTGAGACATTCCATCTTTTGTAACACAAGATTCTGGTCTAAGGATTCTTGCACCAAACAAGGTGGTGCCTTTGACATTCTGTGAAGTCATCTCTGGTTTAGGTCCTTGGGAATTGGGTTCTTTCCAGTGGGAGAGTCTCCCCTTCAAGTCTTGATTGTTTAGTGTCTACTGATGCCCACTGCAACCAAGTATAAAACTCCCCTTCCTCTGCAGCATGCTCGCTTTTTCAGCCCTCAAGAAACTACAGGACAAAGGTATTCTTGGGAGTGTTGTCTTAGACTTCTTTCAGGTGGGGCAAGTGATCCCACCATAGGAGCATATATCTGGACATCTCCTGGTGAGGAATGTTCAAGGAATGCCCAGCAACATGTCCTGGGGATGCCTGGTGACTTTACCCACCATGTTCCTGAGATTGGACCAGCAGAGAAGAAGGACTCCTCAAGACTGTTGTCCTGGAATTCTCCCAGGCAAGGCCTGGGAAACCCCCAGAAGCATAGATCCAGACATCTCTCAAGAGAGGTGACCCAGGGTTACCCAATGATCTTACTCCCTATGTTCCCAAGAGATTGGGCTGACAGAGAGGGAAACACCCACTTCTGATGCATGTTGGACACCACATAGTTACTTACACTGGCACTAGTGTCCCCTCTATTTCCTTTTCCAGAGAAAATGGGAAATGCCAACAGTCAATATAAGCCAAAATATGGAGAAGCATAGCCCTCCAGTGCGACTCTCAATTACAATATAATCCTCCAGTCTCTGAAAGACAGGAAAAGTAGTCAGAAATTTCCTATGCCCAGATATTTATAGTTCTCTATCAAGACAAGGATATGATAGGGGCTGGTCATTTGTATTGTCCATGTCTCAACTCTATTAGAAAAGAAGATCTTATTGATTTCACCTTTTTTATTGTGAAAAATAACATATATACAAAAAAGGCAGTAAGTTTCAAAGTATACCACAACAATTACTTATAGTACAGATTTCAGAGTTTAGTATGGGTTACAGTTCCACAATTCTAATTTTTTCCTTCTAGCTGATCCAAGACACTGTAGACTAAAAGAAATATCAATAAAATGATTCAGCAGTCATACTCATTTGTTACATCCTATCTTCTCTGTTAACTGATCCCTTTTAAAAAACTTGTTCACTAAAAAGCATGAGAAAATGTACCACCAGACCAGTGAATTGTAATGAGCGAAAGGAGATCACGCAGGAGAAAGAAAAAAAACCTGGTCATATTCCAGGGGAGGTTAGTAGAGGCCCTAAAAACATTTACTAATGTAAGCCTGGACTCCTGGGAGAAGGTCAAATTTTGCTGGACAACTATTTCATCAGTCAATCTGCCTCTGAATTCAGAGAAAGCTGTAAAGGCTCTCCATGGGCCTACAAACTCCCACTAATGACCTCTTAGAAACTGCCATTTCTATTTTTAACAGTTGAGACAAAGCTGAGAAGGAGGAGAAGACAAAAAGGGGAAAGCAGAAGAACAGAGAACAGGATCAACTTTTTATAGTCTCTGTTAAAAGTGCTCTGACTCTTCAAGGTCACTCAAATTGTGGCACCAAGCCTCAAGGGCCTTGCTTAAACTGTGGGTCAGAGGGCCACTGGTAAAGAGAGGGTCAGAAATCTTGAGATAACCCTTGAACTCAGGACCCACTGAGATAATGCCTCAGACCCCAGGCATTGGGCCCTGGGCCACAAACTGCACCATCTCCTAAAAGGTATGGGTGGGACAGGACCTTGAGCTCTGCTCACAGCAAGTGAAGAAGACTGAGGGTGTCTTAGCCTGTTTATGGCTCCACTGACTTCACATCTGACCATCAACCTAGAGGAGTTTTGGACTGGCAGGCAAGATTATTAATTTCTTGAGCAACTTACTCTGTTTGGAACTGCTGCTCTGTACCTATCTCTACTCAGACTTGCTAGTTATGGGAGTTGACAGCTAAACTAAAACTAAAACCTTCACTACCTATCTCCTTCATAAGTTATTCTAGTGTCCCATCAATTTCTCATTATGCCTGAAAGTTCCATTTCCCATCTAGGTGGGATCTTCTTCATTCTCTGAGGGCAACCTTAAGACTAGTAAAGCTGGTTGGTGTTTACTCCCTTGTTTTCCCCGAGGGCCCTAGTAAATTGAGGCCTCTTGGCTTCCCAAAGGAGATCCTTAAGCAATTAAACCTGCCATATGGGATGAAGAAATCCTGGGGTAAGCCTACTGAATAGTCCCTGTTTGCGTTCAAATTCTCAGTTCTAGGTCTTAAAAATGCCCTTTTTTTTTTTTTTTTTTTTTTGGTATCCTTCCTTCACCCTGGCTCTCAGTACCTATTTGCTTTTGAATGGCAGGGACTTAAAGTTTCTCTTCCCTGCTCACTTAGACAGGGCTGCCATAAGGGTTTCAAAATAGTCCACATACCTTTAAAAATGCCTTAGCAGCTAATTTTGCTGACCTCCCATTGCCTCTGAGCAGTCTTGCAAGGTATCAACTTTGAGAACTAATATACTCCTAGTATGACAGTAAATTTTGTTTGTAGTTATTGCTGACTACAAGCCCTGAATGAATATAGAGAGTTGTAAAAGGTTTGGGAAAATGACTTTTGTTATACTGCTAGTATGACAGTAAATTTTCTTTGTAGTTATTGCTGACTACAAGCCCTGAATGAATACAGAAAGGTGTAAAAGGTTTGGGAAAGTGATTTTTGTTTGTTGTAGTCATTGCTGACTATAAGTCCTGGATGGATGTGGAAAGTTATAGAGAGTTTATAAAAGTGAATTCTGCCTGTCATAGTCAGTGCTGCTCTCTGTTAAACTGCTCTTAAGAAATGTTATAAAAAGTTTTTCTTAACCATCTGAGTACTCTGTCTAGAGACAAAGATTTTATATCACATCAGAATGATATCTTTACAGATGTTTGTTTCAGAAGACAAGACTGTTCAGTTTTAGAAGAGAATGAGTGCAAAAGATTTGTTCTTTTACCTTGTAAAAGTGAAGTGCTAAAATAGTTTAACATATTACATAGAAGGTGTTTAGGAAGTATTAAATAAGTAAAAAAATTTTTTCTATCCTTCTATTAGTTAAATTTGCATGCTTGAAATGTTACAAATAAGCTCACTACCTTACTCCTATGTGGGACATAACTTCCACGGGTATAAGTCTCCCTAGCAACTTGAAACATTACTTCCAAAGATGAGCCTGGCCCTTGAAATGGAAATTTCCATGGCTAGGAAATTTCAAATAGAGATAAGTCATTCTAGGAGTTTTTCTTATGCAAATCTTAGCCAGATATTGCAAACTGCTGCTGTATGCCAAGCCCCAACCAACAGTGTTCCTAAAAACTCCAGAAAATACCTTGAACTCTATCTTGCTCCTGTTTCTGTTCAGATCATGTCTACAATTTCTCACCCAGTTTGTTTCTATCAGATTAGGAGCCCTTTTCAACAAACGCCTCCTCACCAGAGGGTGCACTCTGGTTCTCCATGCTCTACCCCAACCACCCTCAATGGCATAGTGGGAAACCTCTATGCTCACACAAGCAGGGTCTGTGACCCCACTAACAGCTTGAAGCAGCTACAGAAGACAGACCATTGACCCTAATTCCTTAAAGTTAAGGGAACTGGAAGTCTCTGGGGTGGGGGGGGAAATGAGGTAGGGTTAGAATTAGGGTGGTAGCTGGATAAGCAAAGGACAAATTCTCAGAAGTGGCCAGGCCTCAAGGAGAAAGATATCTCTGAGAAGGACAGTAATAAATAGAACCTGGGGGCCAAATGCCCCAATTGAGTGAATCATTTACAGAGAAGGGTGAAGCCAAAAGACCCACCTAAATGCATTACCCACCAACAGGCACTTCCCTGGATAGAAGGGAGGGTAGGAGAAAGAGCCCTGAACAAGGAGAGCAGGCAGTAAGTAAAGCTAATCTATAAAAGCAGATTGCCCCTACATTGCCGGGGCCTCTTCCTTCTCCTTGCTTTCTTACAAGAGTGCTCACGTGTTCTCAATAAATTTTCTACCTGTTTACTATAAAAAAGAAGGAAAAAAATGAAGGTGAAATATTAAGACATGAAAGAAAACATAGGAATTTCATTGTCAACAGAGACACAGTCAAGAAATGCTACTGTAAGTTCTTCTGGCTAAAATGAAATGATACCAGATGGAAACTTGAATCTTCAGAAAAGAATGTCAGAGATGGTAGATATCTGGGAGAATATAAAAGACTTTTTCCCTAAAGTTATTTAAAATGCATATGACTCCTCAAGGCAAAAATGATAACATTGTCTTGGGGGAATTTTTTTTGGCATGGGCAGGCACCGGGAAATGAATCTTGTGGGGATTTTAACCTATGTACATGTAGTGCATTTGACAGTTGCAGCATAAAAGATGAGGTGATGGTGACAAATGAATCTATATATTTGCAAGGTTTTTGACCTTTATGTGATGTGGTACAATATTAACTTAGTTTGTGAAAATTTACCTTTGCATATTGAAATCCCTAGAGCTGTGTTGTCTTTTTTTTTTTTCACATGGGCAGACACCGGGAATCGAACCCGGGTCTCTGGCATGGCAGGCAAGAACTCAGTCTGCTGAGCCACTGTGGCCTGCCCTGTGTTGTCTTAATAGAAATAGAACATATGCAATTTAAAGTTTTCCAGTAACCACATTAAAAAAGTAGAAAGAAACATGGGAAATTAATTTTTTTTTTTTTTTTTTTTTTTTACATGGGCAGGCACTGAGAATTGAACCCGGGTCCTCTGGCATGGCAGGCAAGCATTCTTGCCTGCTAAGCCACCGTGGCCCGCCCTGGGAAGTTAATTTTAATAATAAATTTTATTCAACCTAATGTATCCAAAATATTATCTCTTCAGTATGTAATCACTGTAAAAAATATTAGCATAGTACTTTACCTTCTTGTTTTCATACTGTCTTTAAATTCAGTGTGTATTTTACAATTACAGTATATCTTATTTTTGACTAACTATATTTCAAGTGATCAGAACTATATGTGACAGGTGGTTATTGTCTTAGACAGCAGATCCCTAGCCCAACTACTTAAAAGAATGCAAAGAAGTATAAATTTAAAAAAAAACCAGTATATAAATTTCAATGGAATTCAAAAAGAAGACAAGAAAGTTGAAATAGAGGAACAGAAACCAGAGGGGACAAGAGAAAACAATTTAATGCTAAATCTAAATCCAACTATATTAAAAATAATATTAAATGTTAATGGTCTAAACACTTCTCTGAAAAGTCACAGATTGTTAGCATGGATAAGAAAAGCAAGACCCAAATATATGCTGCTTACAAGAGCCTCACTACAAATATACACAAATAATTAGGAAGTAAATGATGGAAAAGATTTACCATGGAAACAGTACAGCACATGAAGTTTTCAGTGGCTATATTAATATCAGATAAAACTATTACCAGTGATAAAGAGGGGATTTCATAACAATAAAAGTGTCAATTAGTCATGAAGATAAAATCCTAAAATGTACATGTGTCTAATAACTGAGCTTCAAAATATGTGAAGCAACAAGTGACAGAATTAAAGTGAGGCATAGGCAATTCTAGAATCAAATTTGAAATATGAATCCCTCTCTCAGCAAGTGCTAGAACAACTGGATAGAAAATCATTAAAGACATCAATTGCCTGAATCACACTATTATTCACCCTTGTCTCAATTGATATTTATAGGACATTACACTCAACAACTGCAGAATGCCAATTCCTCTCATGTGCATGCAATACAGTAACCAAGACAGAACCTATTCTGGGCCACAAAATGTGTCTCAGTAAATTTTAAATCATAGAAGTCAGAGTATGTTCTCTGATCACAATGGAATTAAATTACAATTTAATAATAAGATATTTAGGAAAGACTCTGATATTAGAAATCCAACAATATACTTCAAATAACCCATGAATCAAAGAAGAAATGACAATGAGAATTAAGAAAATATTTCAGACTGAATGATAATGAAAATACAAAATAAATGCTGTCTCTACTACATATGATGGTGTGACCTTCAGTAGGTTACCCAACCTCTCATAGCTTCCATTGATTTACTTCTAAAGTGAAGATAATAATAGTGCCTGCCTCATAGGATTTTCACAAAAACTTAAGGAAATATCTGTATAGCACTAGCAGAGGACCTGGCAAAAAGTGAGTCTTTTTTAATTCAAAGCAATAGACTTTACTGGTTCTAACTGTGTCTTCAAGAATAAAGAAAATACTTGTCTAAGTGTTGGGGTGAAGTGGATTAGAGAAAGCTGCCACATCATGGAGAAGCAGTCGTATGTAGTAGGGGTTGATGTGGGACAAGCACAGACAGTGACTGGAAATTAGACTTGGCAGATAGGAACCAGGGGAGTTTTCTGGAGCATGTAAGTATTTCTAAGGGATCTTTGGAAATACCAGGGAGAGAAATGGAATTTGTGCAATCATATAGACTGAGGAACAGATTTTATTAATTTGAATATGAATGGTAGAAGTAACCCTAGAAGTCAAGGAAACTGGGTCATTTTAGTTATATGTTATATAAGCAAAACAACAGATTACGTGGAACAGATCTATGTGTCTGGGATTAAATGTTCAAATTAAGGGGACTATTTTGATGGGTTGGTGTTAGGATAGGAACGTTCAAAAGTAATGTGATTTTGCTGGTTCCTGGTAACTGAAGTGTTTTTAAAAGGAGTAGGTAGAGGAGGTAGAAAAGCATTACAAGTAGAGGAAATACCTCAAACTGAAACAGGAAGGCGTTACTCAGTATGGTATGTGCATATTAAGATGGCTAGCATCATGAAGAAGACAGTTGAGCTGGTAGCGTTGGGCCATGACATAAAGGAGGTTGTTTGCCAGGACAGGTTTGAAGATGATTAGTATGTAATAGAGAAGGATTAAGAAATCTTCAGGAAGGAAGAGGTTTCACTGAAATGAGACAAAGTAGTGAAATCTGTAAAAGTTCCGCCTCGACCCTCCTCTTATTCCCTGTTGACACCCCCTCTTTCCTCCTTGTGGAGTCTTCATGCTGTCCGTGGAGTAGTACAGATGTCTTTTCTGTTGAGTTGACCCTGGACTGCTCCATTCATGGAAACTTTCATGGCTCTTTCCTCTTACTAAATTCTCTTGTCCTTGTCCTGTTTCTCCAGGGCTCTACTGGGTAGTACACTAGCTAGTCTAATAAATGAATACAAGCTAGTCAGTTAGTAGGCGAATCTACTCTTCTTCCCAGGTATGCATGAATATTTTATCAGTGTCCCTCTATGACATATACGTATTTTTAAGAGAGAAGCCACTGTGGCGCATATTTTGCTTTTATTTTTTTAAATAAGAGAGGACTTTTAAAGACCTAGAATCAACTCTGTAGAGGGAATTGGCTTCTCTAACTTTCTTTAGGACAGATAGAGAAAGAGAACAGGCAGGAGACCATTTAAGAGACCACTAAAATCAGAGTCTAAAGACAACTTCCTAGGAGGCCGTATTTTTCCTAGAGCTAGTCATAAATTTACGTTTTCTCCACTAGGGCTGCTATTACATCTTCCTGGGTCTGCACATCAGATGTGAGGTTTTTCATCTACCTGCACTGGTGTCCTCAATCTGAGCCATATTCCTCTGGAAAGGACATTGCAGACTCCTTAGGGCACTCTTTCCAAGCTTGGCACAGCTTTGGTAATGTCATGAAGGCTACAGAGTTGTTCATAGCTCTTATATCCTGAGACAAGCTCTTCCTCTGGCCCTGTTCTCACCACCTCCCATCAGCCCTGCCTAAGGCTTCAGCCACTGCTTTCCTCAATTTAAAGAGGACTGCAGGCCAGTAAGAATTGATAAGAGCAGCTGCATCCTGCACTCTGGGCCCTGTTACAGAGAAAACTATTTTCCTTATTATTGGGAATGAAAACCCAGAAGCTTTGTTCTCATAGGTCAGACAGGGAAGCCTTCAACAAACTCTCCAGGTCCCTCATGCTGGGGTCTTTCTGAGGAGTGCAGATTAAGGCAAGTCATACTGGGTACACAGACACACACATACACACTCACACATACTCACCATGTCAGTTGACCAACCAGCATTTTTTCAACAATCACAATTAAATGAAGAGCAAAGGTGACCTCAAAGGAAAAAGTTATAAATGGGCAACCTAAGGAGTACGTGTTTGTAGGAAAGGAAAGTAGAACAATTTCATTAATTTCCATTTATTTATTTGGTTATGGTGCTGGGCTTTCAGACTGATTTTGTGGGTTATTTGCAGGTGATTTTAAAAGTACTGAATATTTAAAAAATTTTCTTACTGGTAACTAGGTCATATGTGAGCATGTAGTCAAAAGTATTTGTACAGGAACTCTTGCAGATTTTTCGACAATCATGCAAATGTTCACTATGCATCACATGCCTTGAGTCACGTGGCACCCATCAATATCAGGAGTCTGATTTATCTTAGGCCCTTGTACTTGATCACCGCTGATGGACAACATGACAGCATGTTCATAGGGTGCAGAGGGTTGCAGAAGGGCCTGTATACTACTGGGAGGTGCTATACTTGCATCCCATAGAGGGCACCCAGATAAATTCCCCTTCCCTGGTTATGGACACCACTGCCTCTTTCCTGCTCTAGTCCATCCACTATCACTTAGGGCAGCCTGTTGGATACCCTGGAAGAGCTGCACATTAGAAACTAGTCAGAAGGGTAACTGCTGGATTGAATCTGTTATGTCTCTAAGAAAAGACTATGTTCTTTTGATCCATTCTTGTGGGGGCAGATCTATTATGGGTAGACCTTTTGATTGGGTTGTTTCCATGGAGATGTGACCCACCAAGTCAAGGTGGGTCTTAATCCTTTATTGGAATCCTTTAAGATGAGAGAGAGAGAGAGAGAGAGAGAGAGAGAGAGAGAGAGAGAGAGAGAGAGAGAGAGAGAGAGAGAAAGAGATTAGAAAGTAAACACCCCAGGAGAAGCTAAGTGAGAAAGAGAACTCCCCAGGAGAAGCCAGAAGGAACCACGGGAACTGAAAGAGCCATATTGAAACCAGAATCCAGGAGAGGAGGAACAGCAAACATTGCCAAGTACCTTCCCATGTGACAGGGAAACTCCAGATGTCAGCAGCCTTTCCTCAGAGAAGGTCTCTCCCTCTTGATGCCTTAATTTGGATATTTTCATGGCCTTAGAACTGTAAATTTATCACCTAATAAATCCCCATTGAAAAAGCTAACCCATTTCTGGTATGTTGCATTCCAGCAGCTTTAGCAAACTGAAACAATAACCAAGAGGCAATTCCATGCTCCCTTTCCTGCTGCTCACCTCAGATCCTGGCTCTTGGGCCGTTTCTATGACCATAGTGTCATGTTTTAGACATCTGATAAATAGCTAGGCAGAGTTATGTAAATAAAATTTTTTCATCATTTTTTGTATCTACCAAGTTTGAGTTTAGTCTGTTAATAATTAATTCCTATATATAAATCACCAATCATGACTCTGCATTAAATGTAAAGTCATACCTCTATTTCTACCTAAAATAATAATAGAATAGTTAGCCTTTATTAGTTGAGGGATTGCTTTGTGCTGAGCCTTGGGCTAAGTACTTTATTTTTAAACTTAAGAAAGACAATAACTCTAAGAGGTAGGTTATATTATGTTTATTTTACAAATGAAGAAATTATGGTTCAGAGAATATAAAAAAGTGTCATAGTTTACTCAAGTATAGTGTGTGGTGGAGCAATGATTCAAACCTGGGTTTAACCAGACCCCCTATAATGCCCCACTTAAATCTATGATAGTTTAGAAATCTGTAGTAGATTATTGCAGTTAGCACTTTGCAAAATGAGAAGGTAGAGACTGAGTGAGGAACTGAAGTTTATAATATCAAAATTTGCTCATAGAGAATGTGAAATGTTTCTTTATAACTCCAAATGCTAAAATAAAGGAATCTCTTCTTTGAATGTAAAATGAATTTTGGAGGGACAAATGGACCCTGCAGATTTCTTTGTTCTATTATGAATATGAAATTCCAATAAGTTGGGTAAACCCAGATTATAAATAGGGCCAGGAAGGGTTTGCATGAATTTTTTGATCAGAGAACTCAAGCATTTCCTCGTAAGCATTAATTTGAACAAAAATTTGACATTTTTTTGTTTAGACATAATTAAGAATTATCAATTTCATATGGTTCAACTTAGAGGGCCATGCCTGGACTTTATTTATAAAGTTTACAGACTCTCCACATAAACTTAACTTTGGTCCTATTCTCCAAACCTGAGTATAAGATTAGAGACCATGTGCTCAAATTTTTAGTTCTAGGTTTGTTGAAAACTAAAGCAATAGCTCTTTATCCTTTCTAGTCTTGTGTGTGTGTGTGTGTGTGTGTGTGTGTGTAGGTGTGTGTGTGTTCAGGGGTGGAAGTAGATATGGAGTTTGCAGGTTTTAAAACTGATCTCTCTTTGGTTGTCATGGACCCCAAGCTGGGTTTTAGTATTCATTCTGCTCTAGCCATCCCAGACCTTGGGAAAAACATTTGACCCTTCAGGGTTTCATTTTAATCATCTGTCAAATAAGGAGAATCTCAGTTCTAAAACTTTACAAAGTTAAGAATACACAGTTGGTTTTTGCTGTCAGGATTTTTAGTCTGATTTTGCATCATTTCTCTTCTCAATATGACCTTCCAGAATCCTAGAATTGATTCATCATTAGATATGGAGGAACCGGCTGAGATAGGGGTTCTTACCAGGGATCCTGTGTCTAGATCTGGGTTATCAGATTTAGCAAATAAAAATAAAAGGCATCTAGTTAAATTTGAATGATTCATTTTAGTATAAGTATATCCCATGCAATATTCGAGACATACTTATACTAAAATCAGATTTATCTGAAATTCAAATGTAAAATATCTGGCAGTTCTGCTCTGGGCTGGTTTTCAGGTGGGTGTTGACCCTCTGTGAATATTATGAAACATGTTGTGCAGATGATGTGTTCATATGTGTATTTCTTAGAGTGGACGGACAGCTTTCATGAGGTTCTCAAAAGCATCTATAACCCAAAAGAGATCTAGAACCACTGCACTGAGAATAATGTTGCCAAGAAATGAATGGTAACATAATTTTACTCTCTCCTATGAGAGTAGTGCAAAACCATGAGAAAGCATTTTTCTAAATAAGATTTCTCCTGGTCTAAGACATTCCCAGAAGAAATCCCAGAACTGATTATAGAAAAGAGTTGTTACTTCAAGAACACTCTTTTATGCTTCCGCCTAACCCTAGCCTCCCGAGAGGGACTCCGCAGGGCAAGCTGAAAAGCCATGTATGCTAAAGTATCACTGACATTCTCATGCCAGAATGAGTTGGGATCTCAAAATGTCTCCTTGCCAAGGAGGCAAATCAGCGGCTAGTGCTTTGGTCCCTGCCACATTCCAATCGCTGCATCTGTCGGGGCTCATCAGCACAGCCTCCAAGAATAGAAACACTCCTGGCTTCTCTTTCTTGCCTGTTTTAAATCCAACTTAAGGGGGGGTTCACTTTACTGTTTAATTTCCAATGTGATTTGTTATATGAAACATATCAATATACTCATAACTGCACATTTAAAACAAAACCTGTTTCTAGTCAAATGAAAGAATTTCTTGGAGAGGGTTCTATTTTAAGAGGTTGCATTTCTGGAAATTCAAAGAGTTGTCAGATTTTTGTCCTACCAATTTGATTAAATGAAGATGTTATGTTTTATTTAAATGTATCAGATATCAAACATTTAAATGAGTCCTGATAGATATAAAGGCGGAATTGTAAACTTTGTGAACAAAACCTAAGAATTTCATCTTTTTCCCCCCCATTCTCTATAAAATAGTGGAAGAAAAACATACTTTAAGCTTTCGATACTTAAAATTATTGCTAGGCATTACAAATATCTTCTCTACTTTGCATTTCTATTACTGTAACATTCTCCTAATACATCACATTTCTTAGATTTCAAGAAAATGTTTTCTGGCTCTCAACTTCAGAACAGGGACATGAGCAAACTGACCCAGTTGTAGGCTCCTTTCAGTAGAATAACTACAACCACAAACCTTCCGGTACCCCACTCCCACCCACCTCCATACCCCATCTACACCCCATCTGGAAGACAGCAATTAGTGAGTATGGCCTCAGCTCCTTACCCTCCTGTGTGCAGTAGTGTTACTGAGCTGTGATGATGAAGTTTCAGCAGCAGACTTCTCTTGGGAAGCAATCTATGGAGAGAGAGTGAGAGAGAAGAAGGAAGACCCTGTGGGGAGCCACCAGCAGCCACCTGACAATCCCCACAGCAGCAATTTTTAGAGTGACCCTTTGCCTTCCCACTGGATAAGGCAGGCTGAGCCTGCGCTCTCTGCACCAAGTGTCATCTGAAGCAGAGGTTAGAGCCGTCCTCTCCCTCTTTGGCCTTCAACTCTGGGCCACCCTGGGGTAGAGGCGGGGCTCTGCTTGGTAGAGAGGGGTTGGGTTTCTTGACCTGCCCAGTTATTAAAAAAAAAAAAAATTTCAAGAGCGCAAACAACTTGTAAGAAAGTTAGTTTGGTAGGAACTTGTTGGAAGGGACTATAGGGCCCTTGGTAAAAAGAAGGGAAGGCTATGGGTAAAAATTAGCTTCTTGAAAGGTAAATAGCCTGGTCACCTCAGGTCCTTTGAGAAGATTATGGTTATAAATAGACTGTTCTTTAGAAGAGGAACACGTATTTTCCAGGACGTGGTGCTTTCTATATCCCTCACATAGGGCATCAGTATGATTAGAGCCACATTATAGATCAGTAAATTGAGGTTAACTACCAGACTTTGATTATCCAGTTACCCACAGGAAGTCCTGAGATTAGTACACATGCAGATTGGGGAATATCTTTTTTGGCAACACTTCATGTGAAAAGAAACTCAGAGGATTATAGTGGACCACAGCTTTTACAGTTGATATTAGCTGAAAGGATGAGAAGTTATTGGACCACAAGCTTCTTTTTTTTAAGGATAATTTTTATTGGCATTCTTACAGACAATCAGTTATATATAAACTGATCCTTGAACTGTACAGCCCCAACCAAGCTGTAAGTGGATACACCAGTAGAATGAAATCTATATTGTATACAAGTGCAGAAATAGGATCATCCTCAACTTCGAACAGAGGACTGAAAACCACTTTACAAAAAGTAAATAAAAATAACACTGATTTTTATATTATAAAAGATGCCAGTTTTTAAGTAACAGAGCATCAAAAATACTAAAGATATGCCCGATTAATTCTGTAATGCTTGAATGACAAATGGTTCACTCTCTGTATGGGCCAGCCTGGCCTGGTTTTCAAAGTTTAATTTAAGTATTTCATAGTTTCATCTTCCGGAGTACTTTTACGTTTTTCTTTTTCTACATAACAATTAGCTAATTTTCATCAATCTAAGTGTTAAGACCAAAGATTTTTCCTTTGTAAGGCTTAAATCCGTAAAGAATGAAGAAACCAAATACTAGAATCTTAAAAAGTTAAATGATAGTGGAGCCAGCGCCAATTTAGAAAAGCACCCATAGCCTTAGCTTAGAGTTCTACTTTGGTAAATATTAGTACTTAACCAGTTAGCAAAGTGGTTAACCAAATTAGCAAGATCAATACCATCATTTCAATGTTACTTTTTTGTGCATAGTAAATGTTGTAAGATGAACTTCATATTTGATAAAGCAGACTTGAAAAACAGTTTGCAAGAACACAGGCCTCCTTTTCAATACCAATTTAAACTCAGGGAAAAGGAACATAGACCCCTTGCAGCTTCTGATGATCTACAGTGGTGTGGAGGAGAGCAAATAGGAATGCTAAGTTGTCTGATACACAGCAAGACTTCCCTTTCTGCCAGTGAGATAAGCAATCAGGACAAGGAGAACCAGTCCTACAACGCTGCCCTCAACAGCAGTGGGAATCAGCATGCTATCTTCATCAGTCGACATTCTTCCACATATCCAAACTTGTCACCTTCAAACTAGAAAGTCTGGACCCACGCTTTGAGTATGCTGACTGAAAATGTCTTTGCGACTTGAACGTTTTCTTCTGCATTACACTAAAAGAATTTCCAGTAGTGGCTTGTAGTGCTCTCAGTGACTCACTGGACCACAAGCTTTTAATAGGTATTCCAGGAGTATGAAATGTCTGCTAAAAAAAGTTAATGTGATATTAGGCTGCAAAAATAGAGAAGTAGATCATGGGAAATAAGTTTTCTAATTATTCTTCATTAGTCAGCTGATGTGTTGAACATTGGCTTTGCTGAATTAGTACAGGGGAATTATTCTCTATCCTGAGGAAGGTGGCTGGAATGAAGAGGGCTTCAGAAACTATATCATATAAGAAATAGATGAGACTTCTGAGTGCAAGTGTTTTGGGGGCTATTGTGCAGAAAGGGGATTCAATTACATTATTCATAGCCTCAGATGATAATGACTAGGCCCCATGGTGGAAATTCCAGGCAAATAAATTTAAAATAAGGAAGAAAAATTCTGATAATAACTGGGTTCTGATAATGAAAATAGCAGCCTTGTGAAGGAGCCAGTTCCTTAAGATTGAAAGAATCAAAGTAGAAGCTATAGGAATGATATGGCGTAGAGAGATTGCCACTCTTGTAGGGGGTGGGATTGAGTTGGATCATCTCTCTTACTCATTTTGAGAGTTCCAGGAAGATGGCCAAATAGGGTAGATCAAGTTCAGCCCTGCTCCATGGAAAGTTAGAGATGGGATGGGAGGGCGACTGAGACAGCGATTCAAGAGTGCAACTGACCTAGGAGAGTCTTCTGTACCATGTAGGGCAGCCTTGGTTGCAGGGCCTGGAGAGTTGAGAAGCAGAAAACTGGGGCCTAACATGGAAGCATGGAGCCCACAGGAATACATGGACAGGGAGATGGGGACTAGAAGTAAGCCAGGCTGTGTTCACGCTACTACCTCACCAGCACAGCCCCATGACCCATGACTCACCCCACACCCCATGCACCTGAACCCCATAACCCACCCCCACTCCCTGTGCTCCAAGTGCCTTTGCCTCACCAACCCCCAGCACGCAGACCTGCTCCCCACTCCCACCCCAAGTGCAACCCAACCCACCTCTCCTGTACCCCACCAGAACACTACCTCCCCCTCCCTGCTCCCTGCAGGCTGTTGCCACTGCATAAAGGCTGCAGGCACTTATCTCCACACCCAGGCTACACATGCATCCCATCCAAAGTGTCACACAGCCTCATCCCACCCCTCCTGAGCTCTGCACATCAGTTTACAGCACTCCTAGACCCATGCTCGCGCAGGGTCTCCAATCACGTCCTTCAGCTCTGGGAACATCAGTTTATAGCACTCCTAGACCCACTCATGTGCATGGCCCTTAGTCACACATCCCAGCTCTGAGAAAGTGCTGATCTGCACAGTCAGGTTACATCCACTTCCAGCCCATGAAGGCATAAGGCCGACCCACTGCCATAGTATCTGCACATGTGCACAAAGGACCCTATACCCTAGACCACTGCATACCAGCGTTACACTCCTCAGACCTGTGTACCCACACAGCTACATCCTCCTTGGCTGCTAGGCACCCACATTCACAAGCACCAGCATAACATCCCCAACCTGCACCTATACCTGTGCTGCATGCATCACTGCACTGTTGTGCTCCGTCCCATACCCTGCATCCTGCTACACACCCACCCTGCAAACACAAGGCTTCAGACTACTGAAGGAAATAAACCCCCAAAGTAAATCAATCATGATATTCACATGAGATGAAAACAACAGAAGATCACTAAGCTTATCACAATGCAGACAGATAAAGCCCAGCCTAATGCCCGAAATTTAATACCAGAGGAGACACAAATGCTGGAACAACTAATCAAAGATGTTCAGATAACTCTACTTAATAGAATAAGTAGGATGAGATGAGGAAGACAGTAAAAGAGCATAAAGAGGAATTTGAAAGAATAAGTAGAAAAATAGCAGCTATCATAGAGTTTAAAGACTCTGTTGACCAAATAAAAAACATACTAGAGGCAGACAGCAGCAGATTTGAAAAGGCAGAAGAAAGAATAAGCAATATAGTGGACAGGATAACTGATTTCAAACACTCAAAATAGCAAATGGCGAAAAAGATGGAAAAATTTGAGATCTCAGGGAAATCATGGACAAAACAAAGCACACAAATATAAGAATCATTGGTGTCCCAGAAGGAGAAGAGAGAAGTAAAGGGCTAGGAGGAGTAGTTGGGATATAATGGGGGAAAACTTCCCAACCCTTACAAAGGACCTAAATATATAAGTCAAAGAAGCCCAACCAGCTCCAAACAGAATACTCCCAAATAGGCCTTCCCCAAGACACATACTAATCAGTCTGTCAAATATTGAAGAGACGCAGAGAATTCTGAAAGCAGAAAGAGAAAAATAATTTACCTCATACAAGGGAAACCACATAAGACTGAGCTAGCACCCTGGAGGTGAGAAGGCAGTGCTATGAGATATTTAAGATCCTGAAAGAGAAAGAATTCCAGCCAAGAATGCTGTACCCAGCCAAATTGTCCTTCAAAACTGAGGGAGAGATTAAAATTCTCACAGACAGATTTTGAAAGAATTTGTCAACAAGAGACCAGCCCTTACAAGAAATATTAAAGGGAGTTCTGCCAGTTGAAACAAAAGATAGGAGAGGGAGGACTGGAGGAGGGCACAGAATTGAAGAGTGCCAGTAAGGGTAACTGTGGTAGTTAGATTCAGTTGTCAACTTGGCCAGGTGAAGGTGCCTAATTCTGTTGCTGTGGACATGAGCCAATGGTACGTGAACCTCATCTGTTGCTTATTACAACTGCGGTCGGCTAGGAGACATGCCTGCTGCAATGAATGACATTTGACTTAATTGGCTGGTGCTTAAATGAGAGAGCATGATGTAGCACAGCCCAAGCAGCTCAGCATTCCTCATCTTAGCACTTGCAGCTCAGCCCAGGCCTTTGGAGATGCAGAAAGAAGTCACCCCAGGAAAAGTTGTTAGTACCCAGGGGCCTGGAGAGAAGACCAGCAGAGACCATCCTGTGCCTTCCCATGTAAGAAAGAACCTCAGGGAGAAGTTGGCTGCCTTTCCTCTGAAGGACAAAATAAATCCCCTTTTATTAAAAGCCAATCCATCTATGGTGTGTTTCATTCTGGCAGCTAGAAAACTAGAAGAGTAACTTAAAGGATAAAAAGAGAAAGAGGGAAAATTACATATAGATTTGACAAATAAAATTAAAAAGATAAGATGGTGGACACAAGAAACACCTTTTCAGTAACAACTCTGAATGTTAATGGACTAAACATACCGATTAAAAGATACAAATTGCCAGAATAGATTAAGAAATATAATCCAGGTATATGCTGTTTACAAGAGTCTCCTATCCCTTTTGCTCTAAGACACTGTGCTTCTAGTTCTTCTGACACCTCTCAACTCATGGCATTTTTCTCAGTAACCACTTCTGTTTGAATTCCAGCCAGCTTTTTAACAAAAACTTAAAAAAAATTCTTTACTTCCTCCTACAGCTCTCCAGTTCAAGACTTGTCAGAAGAAAATAAAATCTCTTTATTCTGTGGTTCACATAAAGCCGATAGAAAACCACTCCCAAGTGATCCAGAGTAATTTGACTCAAGAAAGTAAATGCTAGTGCATTCAACCCTATTCTTACTATGAAAAAATCAATCTTAAACCAATATTTATGTTAATGGTGATATGGTGGTGGAAAGGTCGTTCAAGAACATCTCTTATCCCGATACTATAGTCTCCAGAGATTCAAGCCTATTAATTCCAGTTCTATTAGAACAACACTGAAACATATCTTTCAATATAATATGAATTGAGGTAGAAGTATGAACACAAATAGAAGAATAAGTGGAAAATCTAAGAGCCCTTAAATTAAAAGCATTTGCAGAGTAGCTACCACATGCAAGCATTCAATTGTTGCTATGACTGATATGCTGGAAGCATAAAGGTATGGAACATAGGTGGAAAGGGAGCCTAGACAACAGGCTTTAATGTATGTTAAGAATTTGGTCTTTATCTTTAAGGCACTGGGGACCTACCCATTGAAATTTATTTAAAAAGGAGAACCATGGTGAGATTGGCATTTTAGAAAGAACATGCTGACATTTGAAGATAAAACCTTATCAGACTTTAGAGTTTTAGAAGGAGATTGGAGATAGCAGGTAAGTTATCAACAGTGGCTAGGGTGGAGTACGTGGTATTGTTGCCAGCGTTGAATAGAAAAGGGGCACATGGAGCTGGGTACAAACTCCAGCTTCTGATTGACACACTTGGGAGTCTGGGGATTGGCTCTGAAAGGGATTTTGTTTTCTTTTTTCCTTTTTAAAAACCTTTCTGGCAGCCCATTAAAGAAAGCCCTATGCATTTTCAGTTGTCAGCACTGCCCTGGCAAAGGTGGAGTTAGGACATGTCTGAGAGACAAAGTAACTACTCAGGTGAAGGAGATAATTCTATAAAGGAGATATCATCACCAAGTAAAGGGGAGAAGCAGGGCCCAGCATAAGAAGCAGCTCTCACCCAAAGAATTCAGACCCTAGGGCTGTAAAACAGAAACAGTTTAAGCCCACCTTCTACCTCAGCCTCTATCTCAACTATGCCCCTAACCTGGACAAGATCTGTTGAGAATTAAAGGCTCTGCACTACTTTACACCAGTGGGGAGCTGTGGACTGGCAAGTGCTACCTGCTGGGAAGGAAAGGAAAAGCACAGAATCAAGAGGCTTCACAGGAAAGACTGGCACCCTGCTAGGTCTCATCTTTAGGGAACCCTAATACTGATTACACCCTCCTCCTGAGACCTGGTCCTGTCCTGCCTGGGAAAATCTAATTGGGGCCAATCATATGTGGGAAGATGCTCCTCAAAAAAAGTTCCATATAAGTAGGGCAAGAACCAGGAAAATAGGAGCTGAAAAATCCTGATCAGTTAAATGGGAGCTATACTAGGGGTCTAGAATAAGTTGAACTGAATTTCAAGAACAGTTAGAGAACAAAGCCACCCAACAAGAAATCCCTAGTCAAAAGAGAGAAAACATCTCTAGAATAAACTAATCAAGAAAATCAGATGCCTAGACTTCAGAAAAACATCATGAGCCATACTAGGAAGCACAAAGATATGGCCCAATCAAAGGAACAAATGAACACTTAAAATGAGATACAAGAGTTGAAGCAACTAATTAAAGATGTTCAAACAAATATTTGAAATCAAATCAGTAAGTAGACAGAAAATAAGGCAAAAGAGATAAAGAATATAAAGAGGACACTGGGTGTCCTCTAAAGGATTAATGAACTACAGGGCAAGACATCTGAAATCCTACACACAAAAACAGAAGGGGACAAGAATGGAAGAACATTAGTAGGATCTCAGGAAATTGAATGACAGCATGAAGGACTTGAATATATGTGTTATGAGGGTCCCAGAAGGAGAATAGAAGGGAAAAAGGACAGAAAGAATAATGGAGGAAATAATCACTGAAAATTTCCCAACTCTTATGAAAGACATGAAATTACAGATCCAAGCAGCACAGCATAACCAAAACAGAATAGCTCCAAATAGACCTGTTCAAAGACACTTACTAATCAGATTGTCAATTGTCAAAGACAAAGAGAGAATTAGAAAGCAGCAAGACAAAAGCAAACCATCACCTATAAGGGAAGTTTGATAAGACTAAGTGTGAATTTCTCAGCAGAAACCATGGAGGCAAAAAATCAGCCGTATGAGATACTTAAGATAATGAAGGAGAAAAACTACCAGCCAAGAATTCTATATCCAGCAAAACTGGCCTTCAAAGATGGAGAAGAGTTTAAAATATTTTCAAACACACTGAAAGAGTTCATGAACAAGAGACTTGCTATACAGGAAATACCAATCTGTAGGCAGATAGGAAAAGAAAGGTGAGAAATGTTTTGAGAAAAGTGTTAATATGGTTAAAAAAAAGGAAGACTAGGGGCATATAATATAACAGAAGGAAAGATAGAAGATAAAAACTGGGACTGTATAACTAACGAAATCTAGAGTGGCAATGATAATGATTAAATATACAAATACAAGAAAGTTTTTACATGAGGAAGAACAAATGAATGTCACCATTGCAAAATATTGAAAATGGGATGGCATATGGAAATATCTAATCAATGCAAACCAGGGTCTTTAGTTAACAGTAACATCGTGATATTCTTCCATAAATTGTAACAAAGGCAATATATCTGAGCTAAATGTCAATAAGAGATGGATGTAAAGGAGGGGTATGGTATTCTTGTTCTTCCTGTTGTTTCTCCTTTTGATTTTTAAATCTTTATTTAGAAATATTTTCCCTCTTCTTCTTTCTTTGTAGAAGAAATAGAAATAGATTGTGGTGGTGAATGCATGACTATGTGATTATACTGGGAACCATTGATTTTTACTTAGGATTGTTGTATGATGTGTTAATAAAACTGTTAGAAAAAGGAACATAAAAGTACATGTACTGGAGAAGAAGTGGAGAGAGATATACCTGTTCACTGTTGGTAGGGAAGTAGATCAGTGCACCTCTCTGAAGGACAGTGAGGTGGTTTCACAGGAAACTTAAGTATAATGTTGCCATTTAATCCTATAACCCTGTTATTAACTATAATCTTGGAAGAATTGAAAGCAGGGACATGAATGTACATTTGCACACTGGTATTTATGGTGGCATTATTCATGATTTGCAATGGAAGGTGGTGGCCTAAGGGTACATTGACTAATGAACAGAAGGGTAAAACATACAATGGAATATTGAGTGGCTGCAAGAAGGAATTATTTGAGGCATGCAATTATTTGAGGACATTAAGTTGAGTGAAATTTGTCAGAAACAAAAGGACAAATATTGTAAGTCCTCACTAATATGGACTACCTATGATGAGCCAGCTCTGAGAACTGAATTTGAGAGCATAGGTTATCAGGGGGGAGAACGTGGGCAATTGATGATTAAAGAGTACAGAATGTTCAATAAATCTCATTGTAAAGGTTCCTAGATTATAAACTTTTACAGAAGACACACCTATTCCTGAGCTTTAACTGTTATTTATAAATTCTGAGATGCTGAGCTCTTTGTTTATGACCAGGTAGTTCCTTGGAGTCACTCCCAGAGAACCTCTTTTGTTGTTCAGATGTGGCCTCTCTTTCTAAGCCAATTCTGTAAATAAACTCACTACCCTCACCCCTACATGGGACATGACTCCTGGGATGAGCCTGGCACTGGCATCATGGGACTGAGAAAGCCTTCTTGACTGAAAGGGAGAAAAGAAATGAAACATAATAAAGTTTCAGTGGCTCAGAGATTTCAAATGGAGTCAAGAGGTCATTCTAAAGGTAATTCTTATGCATCATATAGATATTCCTTTTTAGTTTCTAGAGGATTAGAATAGCCAAAAGCTATAGCTATAGTTATAGCACTTGAAACTGTTGAACTGTAATACAGTAGCCTTGATTCTTGATGATGATTGTACAACTGTATAGCTTGTATGGTGTGACCATGTGATTGTGAAAACCTTCCTTTATCCAGTGTATGGCAGATGAGTAATAAAGACATCATAAATAAATAAATAAATAAGAAGTAAGTAAGTAAATAATGGTGGGGATAGTGATGTGGATGTTTTGGGTAAATGTAGAAGCCTATTATTCAGAGTACTTTCTTTCCTGGCAGAATATTTTACTTAATACAAATTAGAAATGGCTTATCTGGCCATTTGAGTTAAAAGTAATCTAACTTTCTTTATTAACAAGCACTTAATGATATTTCTTCTCCATCAGTTACCTTCTTCTTGTGAAACTCCTTCCTTGCCAGCCCTCCCCTCTCCCCACCCACCTCCCAGAGAGTGTTCCGTATCCTCTTCTGTGTTCCCATAATGCCATGGGTATATCTGTGTCATGTGGCACCTACCACATTATAAGCATGTGTTTTTCTTTCTACTTGGCATGCGAGATCCTTGAGGATAAAGCCCTTGTGGTATACAGTTTTGTATCTCTACACCCAGAATGGTGACTGGTACATAGTGTTCAAAAAAGTTTGTCACTATAGTGATGACCCCTTCGCTTGCATTAACGACCCTCTAATTCTGGAATTAAGATAAAAGTATACCTTGTATTAGACTCCAAAGATTACCCTCTCATTAGTCCCTAGTTGCTCTCGTCAAATCACATAAAAATGTTAATTAAAGGACTAAAAAGCCCCTTTTACTAATTGCCCCCAAATAACTGATGGTCCATTGTATTTTCCTCTGCCACACTCTCGTTTTTCACCTGCTCAGCTATAATCTGAGCGTTGATTACATTAAAATATTTCTCCTTTGCTTCATCATGATCAGAGGTTATATCATTATGGAAGATTTGTGGAAGTTGGAAAGAGAGATGTGATCCTTTATTTTGGTAAGGTTTTAGCAGTTATTTTTCATTATTGCTCTTTTTGTTTAAAAGAAGGCCAGCAATCATAAAATATTGAAACCATTGTGGCTTGTGTTTAGGCAAGTTGGGATCAATTATATGTTGTCTTTGGGGTGCACAGGTGGTTCAGTGGTAGAATGCTCGCCTTTCATGCAGCAGACCGGGTTCGATATCCGGATCATGCACCCCTCCCCCCCCCCCCAATAGCTTTAAATTGCAAAGATTTCTAAACAGAAGAATTTATTAAAATTATGTTCCATAAGCTTGACAGTGTTTCAGTTCTTTCATAACACACAGTGGTGACTCCTTAACTATCTGGAAAATAGCTGCTGGAGAGGATGCGGAGAAAGAGGCACACTTATCCACTGTTGGTGGGAATGTCAAAGGGTGCAACCACTGTGGAAGGCAGTTTGGCGGTTCCTCAAAAAGCTGAATATAGAATTGCCATACGACCCAGCAATACCATTGCTAGGTATCTACTCAAAGGACTTAAGGGCAAAGACACAAACGGACATTTGCACACCAATGTTTATAGCAGCGTTGTTTGCAATTGCAAAGAGATGGAAACAGCCAAAATCTCCATCAACAGAAGAGTGGCTAAACAAACTGTGGTATATACATACGATGGAATATTATGCAGCTTTAAGACAAGATAAACTTATGAACCATGTAATAACATGGATGGACCTAGAGAATATTATGCTGAGTGAATCCAGCCAAAAACTAAAGGACAAATACTGTATGGTCCCACTGATGTGAACGGACATTCGAGAATAAACTTGAAATATGTCATTGGTAACAGAGTTCAGCAGGAGTTAGAAACAGGGTAAGACAATGGGTAATTGAAGCTGAAGGGATACAGACTGTGCAACAGGACTAGATACAAAAACTCAAAAATGGACAGCACAATAATACCTAATTGTAAAGTAATCATGTTAAAATACTGAATGAAGCTGCATCTGAGCTATAGGGTTTTTTTTGTTTTTGTTTGCTTGTTGGTTTGTTTGTTGTTGTTGTTTTTTACTATTACTACTACTTTTATTTCTTTTCTTTATATAACATTTTATATCTTTTTCTGTTGTGTTGCTAGTTCCTCTAAACCGATGCAAATGTACTAAGAAACAATGATCATGCATCTATGTGATGATGTTAAGAATTACTGAGTGCATATGTAGAATGGTATGATTTCTAAATGTTGTGTTAATTTCTTTTTTTTTTTCCGTTAATAAAAATAAAAATAAAATAAAAAAAAAAAGAATATGATGATCAGAAAAATGCCTCTCAGTTGCTAACATAGATATTTTAATTTCCTTATTCTGAAATCCCTACTCTTTTTACATAGGTGGTTTCTTCACATCCTCACTCTTTGTTTGCACACTTCAATCCAAGCTAGTTCTTAAGTTGGTGAAATGACAGGCACAGCAATAGATGATTAGTGCCCCAGGATGGAGAAAAATGAATGAAAATGAGGCACAGGAATTCCAAATGCTCCTCAGTCATTTAGGGTAGGAGTACCCACTTCTGAACACCAGAGGACCCCAATTATTGCCCTGTGGGCCAAATTTAGCCTGCTTGAGTGTTTTATTGGCTTTTACATTGTTTTTATTTTATTGAGCTAGTGTTTAAAAATAAGGGGTTTTTCCATGGGAGTGTATCGCTTTGGCTTTTTACAATTATAAAATCTAACAATACTGGGCTTATGTAGCTATGTGGGAATAATGGGTGAACCTGAATGGTGGCTGCTCATTTTGATGGGTCAATGGTCCATGTGAGGGAGCTGGCAAGATCCCCCACCCCAGACACACACAAACTAAAAAGGTCTGTTAGAGGGACAAACTGGTAGAAGCCTGAGGGTTGAGTGTTGGCCCTGGAAGTAGGCAAGCAGAGGAGTCTTCGCATTCCCCGTGGAGATTGCAGTGGAGAGTCCCCCGATGGGAATCACCTACTGGGAATCTCCACAAACCCAGAAAAGTACCCCAGAGAGAATCAATCCTGAATACCACCATGTCCAATGAGCAGAAACGCCAGATCACAAAGATACTCTTTTTCCTAACCCCACTTGCCCTGGGCCCAACCCTGAAGGGGTTGGAGAGGCAGCTAGGGAGGTGAGGCATTGGGAAAGGAAAGAGAAGCCAACCATGCCCTCACTCACCCTGGGCTCCTGAGTCCCAAGACCCCAAACCAGGATTCTTGATTTGAAGCAGGCCTGAGGTTGCAAAGGGGAAAAATTGGGAATTTGAGTATTACACTAAATGGAGCAACTTAATTACTAAAACAAGACTTTTGTTAAGATCAAAAATGACTACAGAATATTTGACAGCTAAGAGTGATTGGAAGAGTTGCTTGAGACTTCATACAGGGACAAGGAAAGAGTCAGCCCACAAAGCAGATACAAACAAGGAGAGGTTGAGAGGAGACAGCAAAGTTTTTCTTTGCACCCTTTTGAGCTCTGTGCCTTAGGCAACCAGAGGACATAGGGAATCTTTAGAAGAGATGCCTATCCACACCAGAAATTTTTTATTTTAACTTGAAACTATAAAGGTACAGTCATTGCCAATCTTCTGAGGTTGAGTCAAGGCCTTTTGTTTGAGCACAGGTGAACTGGTGATTATAAACTCATGCATAAGACATCAACTATAGGTTCCAGTTTTGGCTTCCTTATGTCAGAGTGAAAACTTTAGGACACTTACAAAGCAATCTGAATGTAGATTCTAAATGCTTTTGATTTATTTTCTCTTGTCTTTTATGACACACCTGCTTTTAGAAACTTGATTTAACAAGTCTTTCGAAAGAATACAACTTAGTGTCTCAAAGAAACAGCTCTCTTTTTTGTACTCATATTTCATTGGTTTATATAATATTTAAGTTAGGTAATTCCATAACAAGTACTACAGGCATAAACATGTTTGGAAACACACCCAGTTGATTCTCGGTAAATAAACAGTTGAACTTGTGGGAGCAGAAAGCCATGGTGTACTGTTGGCATTCTGTGCTACATGAACATCTACCTGTGTATCTTATGAGAAAATGGAGAGGAAAGTACTAGATTATCTGATGAGTCGGAGGTAAATCAATAGCGCCTCCATTTTGTGGGGTGCAAAGTTTGAGGTAGCCAGCATAATAAAAGCTACCATTTACTTAGAACCTACCATGTGCCAGGCAGGGCACTGGACACTTTACACAAAAAAATATCCCATTTAGCTTCCACAGACATCACCCTCCTCCATTTCACAGATGAAGAAACTGGAGTTTACAGAAATAAGCTAATTTACTCTAGATCAGATAGACAATAAATGGAATAGTCAATGCTTCTCAAACTCCAATGTGCAAATGCATCACCTGGGGGTTATTATTTAAAATGCTTATTTTGATGTAGTAGGTCTGGGGTAGGGCCTGAAATTCTGCATTTCACTTCCATATAATGCTGATGCTTCTGTTTTGTAAGCTGTCTTTAAGATGCCTTAGTTCTACCCCAGGAGACTCTGGCTCACTTGTTCATAGGTTGGATCAAGGAACTGCAATTTTTAAAAAGCTCCACAGGATCTTTCATAAACAGAGTAGAGATGATGGTAGCTTGGACCCCTGTGAAGGTAGGAAAGTTGGAGCAGTGGACTGACCCCTGTGAAGGTAGGAAAGTTGGAGCAGTGGACTGACATATAGAGATACTTAGCGCTGACTACTCTATCTGAGAAAAAAGTGTCAAAAATGCAATAGTAATACCATTTGAAACAATGTACAAGTTTATAAAATAAAAGGTAGATAACTCCTAACTTTGCTTAGCATGTAAGATTGTCTATAAAAAACAAATGAAATCAAACTATACCTTGTATGCACTATGAAACAATTTTCTAATTTAATAATGTACTGTGGACTTCTTTCTTAGCTCGTACGAAACTACTTCATTCTTATGAACACTGCATTGTGTTCCATGGCATGTTTAAATCATAATTCTTCTCACCATTCCCTCATAGGTATTAAGTTGACTCTGATTTTTCAGTTTTATAGGCAATGTTTAGTATGCATTATGTGTATAAATCTTTATGCAGAATGGACTTACTTAAAAAAAAAAAGAATAACCTAACACATGGAATTGCTAGGTTAAGTAACTATTCTTAAAATGCCTTCCTAAAGGTTCACCAAATTTCACTCCCACTATCACATATAAAGATTCCTCTTTTCCCCCACTACCTTTCAACTACTGAGTATTATCAATCTTTTAAATATCAACCAATCAGATATGTAAAAAATGGTTCTCATTTATATTTTAATTTGCATGCCTCTGATCGCTAGTGAGGACAAATATCTTTTCATGTATCTATTAGACATAGTATTTCTTCTTTGAAGAGTTGCCTATTTATATCGTTTGCCCTTTAGCTATTGAGTTGATTTTAATTCTTTGTCTATTATATATGCTGCAAATATTTTTCTGCCACTCTATTATTCATTTTTCAAATTGATTTACGATGTTTACAGAAGTATTCCATTTTTATGTAGTAAAGTCTGTCAATTTTTTTTCATGGCTTCTGAGTTTTATTTCTTGCCTAAGAAAGACTTCTTCAGTCCAAGATTATAAAATATATTCTTGGTATTTCCTTCTACTATCTGCATTGATTGATCTTTCATTAATCAGTCAGATCATTAATCCATACACAAAAGATATACTTTACACATATCTTGAAGTGGGGGGTCCTTACCTGTTATTTCTACTTCCAGATAGCATTCTTAGCATTACTTACTGAATACCCTGTTTTACCAACAATTTACATTTTGCCACATTTGTTATATCATTCTTTCTCTCTCTATCTATCTATCTACCTATCTCTATCTATCTATCTATCTATCTATCTATCTATCTATCTATCTATCTATCTATCTATCTATCTACCTTTCTCTCTACATATCTATCATCTCTGTCATCTTTTATCATCTAGAATAACTCTCTCTCTCTATCATCATCTATCTATATCTATTCAATTTTCTAAACATTTAAGAGGAGGTGGTATAGATCATGCTCCTTTAACACTTAATACTTCCATGCACATTTCTGAAGAACAAAGACACTTACTTATGTAACCACCTTAAGTATTGTTGTTAAGTTCAAGAAATTTAATGTTGATTTGAAGCATACAGCCAATATTCCATTTTTTTCAATTTTACCAAGTGTCCCTTCAGGATTTCCTCCACTATTTTTTTAGATCCAGTCCAGAATCATGTATAGCATTTAATTGTCATTTTCTCTTAGTCTCTTTTTTTCCCTCAAATTATAGAAACGTGCCTAGCATATATAATTTCTCATTTCAATCACTTCCAAGCATACAGTTCAGTGATATCAATCACGTTCATGTAAATGCCTCACCTACATCCATTGCTACCATTCATTAACAGAACCTTCCCAGAAGTTCCTATACCTATTGCCCATTAACTCCTAATTACCCCTGTCCTTTGCCCTGGTAACCTGTACTCTACTTTCTGTTTTTATGAATTTGTATATTCTAAATATTTCATATGAGTGGAATCATCCAATATCTGCCTTATTGTGTCTGGCTTACTTCACTCAACATGATATCTTTAAGGTTCATCCATGTTGTTGCATGAACCAGAATTTCATTTGTTTTCAGCTGAATAGTATTTCATTCTATGTATAAACTCCATTTTGTTTCTCCTTTGATCTGCTGATGGACTCGGGTTGCTCCCATCTTTTGGCACTTGCGAGCAATACTACTCTGAATTATGGTTTACGGATATCTGTTTGAGTCCCTGCTTTCAATTCTTTTGGGTCTATACCTAGAAATGGGATTGACAAGTCATATAGTAGTTCTATGTTTGTCTTTGACACACTGTTTTCCACAGCAGTTGCACCATTTTACATTCCCAACTACAATGTACAAGAGTTCCTATTTCTCTGTAAACATCACTAATAATTTTTCTTTTTTTTTTTCATAATAACCATTCTTTTGGGTGCAGGATGGTATCTCATCGTGTGTCTGTATTTTTTTTTAATCCAAGGTTATAACAAAGTCTAAGCCCCAATTTTAATTTGTAAGTTTAGCGTGTATCTCATGCAAGTTGGGGAGCATCAAATTAAATCTACAGTTGCCAGATGTATTATTATAGTTTAATGTACACAAACTAAAATGTGTACACTTATTCAATTCTATTTTTTTGTTGTGAAAATAGCATATACAAAAAGCAATAAATTTCAAAGCACACTACAATAATTAGTTGTAGAACAGATTTCAGAGTTTGGTATGGGTTACAATTCCACAATTTCAGGTTTTTACTTCTAGCCACTCCAAGATACTTGAGACTAAAAGAAATATCAATATAATGATTCAGCAATCATACTTATTTGTTAAATCCTATCTTCTCTGTTCTAACTTTAGCTTCGCCTTTGATCTTTCTCCCACTCTTTAAGGTATTTGAGCTATGCCCATTCTAACTTTTTCGTGTTGGAAAGGGCTGTCAATAACATGGGACAAGAGGATGGAAATATTTGATGTTCTGGAGAGGCTGGGCCCTCAGGGTTTCAGGACTTATCTGGCTTAGAAACCCATCTGGAGTTGTAGGCTTCTAGAAAGTAATCACAGTGCGTGGAATCTTTGTAGAACGTCAGATAAAGCCCTAGACGTTCTTTAGTTTCAGCAGGAATGGTGTTGGTTGGCAGTTGGCAAACCATGATAAGTAGCAATGTCTATCTGAAACTTGCATTAGAGTAGCCTCCAGAGTAGCCTCTCAACTTTATTCGAACTCTCTCAGCCACTGATACTGTATTTGTTATAATTCTCTGCTCTCTCTTGGTCAGAAAGGCATTATCGATCCCACTGTGCCAGGGCCAGGCTCGTCTCTGGGAGTCAGATCCCTCATTGCCAGAGAGACTTTCACACTTGGATGTCATGTCCCATCCAGGGAGGAGGGTAATGATTTCACTTGCAGAGTTGGGCTTAGAGAGAGAGTCCACATCTGAGCAACAAAAGAGATCCTCTGGAAGTAACTCTTAGGCATAACTATAGGTAGGCTTATCTTCTCCACTACCTAAGTAAGCTTAACAAGAGCAAACCTCAAGATCAAGGGCTTGGCCTACTGACTTGGAAGTCCCCAATGTTTGACACATTAGCAGGAGTTTCCCCAGTGGTAAAGTTTGATAGTTCCATATTTTTTCTCCTGTCCCTCATGGGACATTGCCAATGCTTTTTAATTATCTGCTCAACATACTCTGAGGTGTATCCAGGCATTATATTAGGCTATACAGAATTACAAGCCCTCCTTCCCATTCTGGGCTTCCTGTGTTTGGGTTGTTTAAATGATCTACCCAGACAGGTTGAGTTAGATCATGTGCTATAGAAAATTTATGTTCTGGAAAAAATAAATACATTTTTAATATTCATGGTAAGTGCTGTTATGACCTCGTAACACTTTTGGCATTGTTTAAGAAATGTTTTAAATTTTAATGTAGAAATATTTAGGTTACACTTAACTTGTGCTCAAGTAATAATAAAACATTTGCTCTTTTTTGATATCATATATTCTCTCCTCAGGTATGGCTCATCTCCTGTATGCTTGGAGTGAACTTTGGCTATGTGGCTGGTTTGTTATTTCACCACTCTGGATATAGTGGAATAGAAAGTGACTTATAAACAAGAACAAAAAGTTAGACCAAAGAGAGAAGATATTTATTTGTGCAGATTCATAAAGACTGTTCAGAAATGTGTTTGGCTAAAGCCAAGCAGTTCCATTTACAGTCTGTTTTTTTTTTTTTTAATGTAGTCACAACATGATGTGATTGTAAGCTTTTAAAACATGAACCCCCTGAAAGATTGTAACTTCTAGTTGAAATAAAGTATTTATAATAGATTGTGGCTTCAGATGGTGTTTGTTGCTTCCTGGAACTTTGAGAGACATTCTTAACTATATAGAATTCTGAGGCTAGTTTTTTGTGTCCTCGTGTGCCCCGACGCCAAGTTTTAAGCTGTTTCATCATCTAGAAGAGGTCTAAGAATAACTATAACATTCATATGCTTTCTGAGAGAAATAGACAGCTCTTGACCACTGAAGATGTTTCTCACATAATCAAATAGCAATTTATACAGCTTGATCTTATTTTTTTACTGTGTTGAAGTTAAAATGGCTATGACAGGCTCATCCAAAACCATCTTCAATCCCTTCTTGGTTAAAGCTGAGCATTCCACATAGCAGCATACTCCTATTTCTTTTGCTAGTTTCTATCCTTGTTCCACACATATAGGTTTTTCTTTCATGTCATTCAGTCTTGCTTAAGCGTTGGGGTCATCTCAGAGTTCAATATGATTCTTATTAATCAAAAGGGTACATCTGGGTGCAGAGGTGGTTCAATGGCAGAATGCTCACCTTCCACCTGGGAGGCCAGGTTTGATTCCCCTACCATGCACCTAAAAAAAAGGGGGGGGTGCATTTGGTACATAATCCTTAAGTTTTGGTACCCACTCTTCTTTCACATTTTGAAATGAGGCTGGATTTACCATAGAGAACCATATAAGGAAGACATCAGTCTCGGATAAGATAAAGACTTCAGAGGGTCATAGTCTTCCTCACTGTCTGTGTCATAGAGTCCCAGACAGTACTGCTTGTCCCCCCTCCCCATCCCCCGCAGTGATGCTAACAACATAGTGGTACAAGACAGTGTGCCTTTACTTCTTCTGGAAGGTGTCATTGGTAAGCCAATGAGTAGGCATGTATTGCCCACCGCCTGGTTGCTGACCACCGTGCACTTGAACATCAACCTGCAGGGCCCATGAGCTACACTAAGGCCCACTTGCCTCTGGGCATGGTCCCCCCAGAGCCCCCGCCTGGCTGTGGCCTCAGCGCCAGCCCTCCTGTGTGGCTGCCTTAGTTCCTGTCCCACCTTGGTTGCCCCACTGGCCAGCTGCCCTGCTTGGCGCCTATGCCTTCTGCCCTGCCTGGTCTCCCTAGGAGGATCTGCGGGATAATACAATTTTCTCATTGTGGTTTTGATTTGTATTTCCCTAATGGCTACAAATGTTAAGCATCTTTTCATACTCTTATAGGCCTTGTGGGTATCTTTGAAGAAATGTATGTACAAATACTTAAACCATTTTTTAATTGGATTGTTTGTCTCTTTGTTGTTGAATTGTAGGAGTTCTTTATTTAATCTGGATATTAAATCTTTATCAGATGTATTTCTCTAAATTCTGTAGGTCATTGCACTTTTTGATAATGTCCTTTGGTGCAAAACATTTTGATTTTGATGAAGTCTAAGATACCATTTTCTTTCGTTGCTTGTGCTTTTGGTGTTGAGTCTAAGAATCCTTTGTCTAATAAAATTCCTTAAGACATTTCCCTATGCTTTCTCTTAAGAGTTTTCTAGTTTTATCTTTTATATTTAGGTCATTGATCCATTTTGAATTTATTTTTGTATATGGTGTGAAGGGTCCACTTTCATGCTGGCCTGTAGATATCCAATTTCACAGCACCATTTCTTGAAGAGACTATTTGTTCTCAATTGAGTGGACTTGGTACACTTGTCAAAAATCAAGTGGCCATAAATATAAGAACTAGGACTATAAAAATCTTAGAAGAAAATGTATGGAAGCATCTTCAGGATCTTGTGTAGGCAATGATTTCTTATACTTTATGCCCAAAGCAGAAGCAATGACAGAAAAAAACAGATAAATGGACCTCATTAAAATTAAAAACTTTTGTGCATCAAAGGACTTTACCACCAAAGTGAAAAGCCAGCCTACTTAATGGGAGAAAATATTTGGTAGCCACATATATGATAAAGATGTAATACCCAGAAACCCTGTAACTCAACAAAAAATAGTAAAAAAAAAAAATATATTAAAACAACCCAATTAAAAATATTACAAAAAACTTGAGTAGACATTTCTCCAAAGAGAACATACAAATGGCTAAAAAACACATGAAAAGGTGCTCAATGTAACTAGTTATTAGGAAAATGTAAATCAAAACCACAACGAGGGGGGGCCATGGGGGCTTAGCAGGCAGAATTCTCACCTGCCATGCCAGAGACCCAGATTTGATTCCCGGTGCCTGCCCATGCAAAACCAAACCAAACCAAACCAAACCAAACAAAAAACCCGACAATGATGTACCCTTTCATTCTCATTAGAATGGATAATATTTAAAAAACTGAAAATTAGAAGTTTGGGAGAGATTTGGATAAATAGGAATGCCCCTTCATTGTTGGTAGGATTATAAAATGATGCAGCTGCTATGGAAATAGTTTGGCAGTTCCTAAGAAAGCTAAGTATAGAATTACCATATGATGCAGCAATCCTCTACTAGGTACATACCTAAAAGAATTGAAAGCTGGGACTCAAACAGATGTTCACATATCAATGTTAATAGTAGTATTATTTACCACTGCCAAATGATGGAAGCAATCCAAGTGTCCATCACCTGGTGATGAATAAACAAAATGTGGTATATACATACAGTGGAATATTATGCAGTCTGGCAAAGGAATGAAATTCTGGTTCATGCAACAACATGGATGAACCTTAAAGACATTATGTTCAGTGCAACAAGCAAGACACAAAAGGAAAAATATTGTATGATCTCACTGATATGAACTAAATATAATAAGCAAATTTCATAGAGCTAGATTCTAGATTATAGGTGACCAGGGGATTTATTTGATTTAGATAATGGGGAGCTAATGCTTAATTTGTACAGAAATTCTATTTAGGTTGATTGTAAAGTTTTGGAAATGGATGGTGGTGATCGTAACACATCATCCTGAGTATAATTAACAGGACTGAATTATATAGATGAACGTGGCTAAAAGGGGGCCTTATATATGTTACCAGAATAAAAACTAAAAGATAAAACATAGGACGGTACAACACAGCCCTTTTGTGACTGATGGACTATAGTTAATAACACAAGTGTAAGAATGCTCTTTCATGAATTGTAACAAATGTACCACACTAATGCAAAGAGTTAATTATAGGTTGGTTTGTGGGATAAAAATACATCCTAATGTAAACTGTGGAGTATAGTTAATAGTACAATTTATTATTCTTTCATCAATTGTAACAAATGTACCAAACTAATGTAAAGTGTTAATAATGGGGGAGCAAATGGAGGTACTGTATTTTTACATGGTTTCTCTGTAAACCTACAACTTTTAAATTAAAAAATGTTTTTAACTATATGTAAAAGCAATCAATTGGTCATAGATGGGTAGTTTATTTCTGAACTCTCAATTCAATTCCATTGGTTTATGTGTCTGTCCTTGTGTCAATGTTACACTGTTTTGATTACTGTAGTTTTGTAAATGGTTTTGAAATTGTGATGTGTGAATCCTCCAACTTTGTTGGTTTTCAAGGTAGTTTTGGCTACCCAACATCTCTTGTTCCATATGAATTTGATGACTAGCTTTTCTATTTGTGCAAAGAAGACTTAAAATTTTGAATAAGATTGTGCTGAATCTGTAATAAATCACCTTAGGTATTATTAGCATCTTAATGACAGTAAATAATTCAACCCATGAACATGAGATATCTTTCCATCTATTTAGGTCTTCTTTAATTTATTTCAGTAATGATTTGTAGTTGTCCATGTATAAGTTCATTACATCTTTGGTCAAATTTATTCCTATTCTTTTAGTTTTTTATTGTAAATAGAATTGTTTTCTTAATTTTCTTTTCATATTTTCATTGTTAGTGTATAGAAGCACCACTAATTTTTGCATCTTGATTTTATACCCCACCACTTTGCTGAATTTATTATAGGTTCTTCAGGATTTTCTATATTCAGGATCATGTTTGTCATCTGTGAAGAGGGATGGTTTTACTTCTTCCTCTCCAATTTGGATATCTTTTATGTATTACTATTATTAGTAGTATTATTATTTGCCTAATTGCTCTGGAAAGAACTTTCAGTACAATGCTTAATAAAAGTAGTGAAAGTGGGCATCCTAGTTTTGTTCCCAATCTTGGGGAGAAGGTTATCAGTATTTCATCACTGAATATGATGTTAGATGTTGGTTTTCAATATGTGCCCTTTATCATGCTGAAGAAACTCCCTTATATGAATTTTCTGAGTGTTTTCAATCAAGAAATGGTGCTGTATTTAGTCAAATGACTTTCCTGCGTCAATTGAGATGATTATGTTGGGTATTACATTTGTAGGCGTTAAAAGGTTAATGCTTAACTTGAAATTGCAGACTTGGTTCATAAACTATGAGAAAGTGAAGGCATACGTTTTGACAGCATGAAACTTCAATAGAAACTTAGATGTGCAGATAAAGCACAATGACGTGCAGAAGAGACTTGCTTAAAGGAAAAGAACATGCTAACCTTAGAAGTATTCATTTCAACTTATTTTTGCACTATATGCTTCTAAGCTTTTGTATGCAAACAACATTTATCATAGTTCTTACCAGTATATAAATTGTGCACCTGCCTGAAATAAACTTGCCTGAAGACTGCTGTCTCCAGATCCCCTGATCCCTTTCTCTCTCATTTTACTTTAACATTCCTTAGGGTCATAACAATGACCAACAACATTGATAGATTGTTTCATGTTGAAACATTCTTGCATTTTTATGATAAATCCTTTTAATGTGCTATTGTTAATAAGTTCAATTCTTTTAATTTGTTGTTGCTAGTGTTTTGTTGAGGATTTTTCATCTATATGCATAAAGGATTTTAGTCTATAATTTTCTTTTGTGATGTTTTTAATCTGGTTTTGATATTAGGGTGATGCTGGCCTCATAGATGAGTTAGGAAGCATTCCCTCCTCCTCAATTTTTCGGAAGATTTTGAGCAAGCTTGGTGCTAACCCTTCTTGGAATGTTTTGTAAAATCACCATGAAGCCATTTGGTCTTTGACTTTTCTTCGTTGGGAGGTTTTTCATGACTGATTCATGAAAAATCATGAATGTGTAATTGGTCTATTGAGAACTTCTATTTGTTCTTGATTCAGTTTAGGTAATTTGTGTGTTTCTTGGAATTTGTCCATCTCATCCAGGTTATCTAATTTATTGATATATGATCAGTCATAGAATACTCATAATCTTTTGGATTTTATAAAGTTGGTAGGAATGCCCCTCCTTTTCATTTCTGATTTTTGTTATTGTGTCCTCTTTTATTTTCTATATTAGTCTAGCTAAAGGTTATCAAATTGATTGATCTATTAAAAAAACTAACTTTTCGGTTGATTCTAATTTTTTTAATTCTCTATTTCACTTATCTGTGCCCTAATCTTGATTATTTCCTTCTTATACTGCTTTGATTTGAGTAAAGTTATTTCTTCTTTATTTATTTCCTACAGCTGTGAAGTTAGTTTATGGATTTGAGATTTCCTTCTTTTTCAGTGTGAGCATTTAGAGCTGTATATTTCCTTCTGAGCACTGTCTTTGTTGCATCCCAGAAATTTTAGTTTGTTGTGTTTTTGTTTGTATTCATCATAAATTATTTCTTAATTTCTCTTGTGATTTCTTCTTTGACCCATTGGTTGTTTTAGAGCATATATTGCTTAATTTCCACGTATTTGTGAAATTTTCAGTTCTTTCTCTGCTATTGATCTCTAACTTCAGTCTATTTTATTCAGAGAAGTTACATTGTATGATATCAGTGTACTTAAACTTACTGAAACTTGTTTTATGATTTAAGAGATGGTCCACCCTAGAGAATGATCCATGTACACTTGAGAAGAATGTGTATTAGCTGTTGTTGGATGATGTGTTCTACATATGTTACTATGTCTAGTTGGTATATAGTATTATTTATATTTATATTTATATTTCCTTATTGATGTTCTGTCCATTATTGAAAGTGGCATATTAAAGGCTCCTACTATAAATGTAAGACCACATATTTCTCCTTTCAAATCTGTCAGTGTTTGGTTCATATAGTGTGGGACCCTGTAGGTAGGGTGCATTTTTTTTATAACCATTGTATCTTCTGATGAATTGACTCTTTTATCAATATATGCAGTGTCCTTTGTCATTTTTAACTTTTTAAATTTAGTCTCTTTTGTTTTGTGTTCTTGAATATGCTGATTTTATTGATACGTTCACATACTATATATCCCATCCAAAGTAACCAATGTCTCACAGTATCATCACTTAGTTGTGCAATCATCAGCACATTCAATTTTAGACAATTTTTATTGCTCCATAGAGAAGAATAACAGATATATGCAAAGAAAGGAAAACCCAAAATGCCCATATCCCTTGTCCCCCCCCCCCCCATTATTGAACCCTGGTATTGGTGTGATACGCCTGTTACTACTGATGAAAGAATATTAAGGTATTACTGTTAAATAGAGTCCACAGCTTGCAATAAGTAATTTTTTCCATATACCACTCTAAAATTAACTCTTTAAACAGTGTCTACATTTGTAGTAAGTAGTTCATACAAGAACTTATTTATATTTGTAATGTTAATAGGTGACATACATGACTTTAAACAACCCCTTTCAATCAACTTCACTTACAACATGTCACTATTATTTATAATTCCAATAATGAACTGCCATCACCTCTATCCATTCCCAAGCATTTAAGTTCAACCTCATTAACTATTTTGTATATATTAGTTAACTGCCTCTCTTTCTCTAGCTTCTGTCTATCTCTAGGAATCTCATATTCTACATTTTAAGACTCTGAGTTTACATATTCTAGTTAGTTCATATTATAGAAATCAAACAATATCTGTCCTTTGTGCCTGACTTATTTCACTCAATATCATGTCCTCAAGTTTCATCCATGTTGTTGCTCAAAACTTCATTCCTTCTTACTGTTGCATAATATTCCATCATATGTATATACCACATTTTTAATTTATTTATCTGTTGATAGATACTTGGGTTGTTTCCATTTTTTTTTGGCCATTGTGAATAGTGCTGTTATGAATATTGGTGTGCAAATGTCTGTTCGTGTCCCTGCTTTCATATCTTCTGGGTATATACTGAATAGTGGAATTTTTAGTTTGTAGGGGCAACATAATATTTCGTTTTCTAAGGAGCCACCTGTGGGGCCTGGAAACATTGCTCATTATAAACAGCCTGTTAAGATGACCTCCATAGGTCCTGGGGGAGCATGATACAGCATAGCTTATGTAACCAATGATGCAATATACACGTATCTAATCATGCATCACATGAGTGAAGTCACTTGTTGGAAAAATGCCACTTTTCTGTAATTTAGCATATAAGGGACTGCTGCTCTGTAAGCTTCAGAGTGGAGGGGAATATTAAAGATGACCACTCTACCAATGCCTCCTTGTGCGTTCTTTCAATTTGCTACCAGACCAAAGTGGCCAGACCTTGAGCTGAGATCTGAGACAGTTGCTGTACCATTACGCATTCTCATGAGCAGTGAATAAATATTCCAGTTTCTCCACATCGTCTTCAACATTTGTAGCTTCCTATTTATTTAATAATGGCCATTCTTTTAGGTGTGAGATGATATCTTATGGTTTTGATTTGCATTTCCCTCATAGCTAATGAAGACGAACATCTCTTCATGTGGTTTTTAGCCGTTGGTATTTCTGTTTTAGAAAAATGTCTATTCATATATTTCGCCCATTTTATAATTGGGTCTTTTGTTCTTTTGTTTGAGGTGTAGGATTTCTTCATATATACTGGATATCAAACCCTTAACAAATATATGGTTACCAAATATTATTTCCCACTGAGTTGGCTGCGTCTTCACCTTTATATAAGACAAAGTACTTGAAGCACAGAAGTGTTTAATCTTGAGGAGTTCCCATTCATCTATTTTTTTCTTTCATTGCTTATGCTTTAGATGCAAGGTCTAAGAAGCTATCTCCTATCACTAGGTCTTGAAGATGTTTCCTTATTTTTTTTCTAAGAGTTTTATGGTACTGGCTTTTATATTTACGTTTTTTATCCATTTTGAGTTAACATTTATAGAATGTAAGGTAGGGGTAATCTTTCATTCCTTTGGTATGGATATCCAGTTCTCACAGCCCAATTAATTGAAGAAATTATTCCATCCCATGAATTTGGGGACCTCGTCAAAAATCAATTGACCATACATCTGAGAATCTATTTCCAAACTCTCAATTTTATTCCATTGAGCAATATGTCTACTTTTGTGCTAAAACCATGCTGTTTTGACCACTGTGGCTTTATAATAAACTTTAAAATTGGGAAGTATAAATTCTTCCTTTTTATTATTTACTTCATTCTTTTTAAAGATGTTTTTGGTTAATCAAGGCCCCTAACCCTTCCAAACAAATGTGATAACTAACTTTTCTAAGTCTTCAAAGTATTTTGTTGGAATTTTAATTGGTATTGCATTGAATCTATAGATCAATTTGGGTATAATTGACAATTTTACTAACTTTAGCCTCCCTATCCATGAACACAGAATATCTTTCTACCTCTTCAGGTATTCTTTGATTTCTTTTAGTAATATTTTGTAGCTTTCTGTGTAGAGGCCCTTTGCATCTTTGGTTAAGTTTATTCCTAAATACTTGATTTTTTTAGTTGCTATTATGAATGGAATTTTTTTTTTATTGCCTTCTTGTTTAAGACATTACTAGTGTATACAAACACTATTGGTTTTGAGTCATTATTCTTGTGTCCTGCCACTTTGCTGAATTTATTCGCTCAAGTAGCTTTGTCATAGATTTCTTAGGGATTTCCAGATATAGGATAATTTCATCTGCAAATAATGAGAGTTTTACTTTCTTTCCAATTTGCATGCTTTTTAATTCTTTTTCTTGCCTGATTGTTCTAGCTGGAACTTCTAGCACAATGTTGAAGAACAGTGGTGACAATGGACATCCTTTTCTCATTCCTGATATTGGCAGGAAGGCTTTCATTCTCTCACCATCGAGTACAGTGCTGGCTGTGGTGCTTCATATATGCTCATTATCATATTGAGGAAGTCTTCTTTGCTTCCCACCTTTTGAAGTGCTTTTATAAAGGATGCTAAATTTTGTCGAATGCCTTTTCCACATCAATCAAGATGATCATGTGATTTTCCCTTTTTGATTTGTTAATGTGTTGCATTACATTGATTTTCTTGTGTTGAAACACCCTTACATGCCTGTAAAAAAAACCCCACTTAGTTATGCTGGATAATTCTTTTAATGTGTGATTGGATTCAGTTTGTAAGTATTTTGTTGAGAATTTTTGCGTCTATATTCATTAGAGACACTGATTTGTAGTTTTCCTTTCCTGTAGTATCTTTATCAGGTTTTGGTATTAGAGTATTGTTAGCTGAATAGAAAGAATTAGGTAGTATTCCCTTTTCTCCAGTTTTCTGGAGGAGTTTGAGGAGGAATTATGTTAGTTCTTCCTGGAATGTTTGGAAGAATTCCTCTGTGAAGCCGTCTAGCCCTTGACTTTTCTTTGTAGAGAGGTTTTTGATGAATGATGGCATCTCTTTCCTTGTAATTGGTTTGTTGAGGTCTTCCATTTCTTCTTGAGTCAGTAAAGGTTGTTTGTGTAGGTCTAGGAAATTGCCCTTTCATCTAAGTTATCTAGTTTGCTCTCATACAGTTGTTCATAGTATCCTAATATTATTTTTCATTTCTTTGGGGGACCATGGTAGTAATTCCCTTCTCATTTCTGATTTTATTTTCATCTTCTCACTTTTTGACTTTTTTCTGTCTAGTTATGGGCTTGTCAATATTGCTGCTCTCTTCAAAAACCAACTCTTGGTTTTAACAATTCTATTTTTTTGGTCTCCAATTCATTTATTTCTGCTTTAATCTTTGTTATTTATCTTCTTCTACATGCTTTAGGGTTAGTTTGCTGCTCTTTAGTTTCTTCCATTGTTCAGTCAAATCTGGTTTTAGCTCTTCCTTTTTAATGAAACCATTTAGAGCTATAAATTTCCCTCTTAGTACTGCCTTTACTGCATCCCATACATTTTTTTGCCTCCCATACATTTTGATATGTTATATTCTCATTTTCATTTATCTCCAGATGTTTACTGAGTTCTCTTGCAATTTTTTCTTTGACCCACTGGTTGTTTAAGAGTGTATTGTTTATCTCCATTTAATTGTGAAAATTTCAGTTCATCAGTGGTTATTGATTTCTAGCTTCATTCCATTATGGTCAAAGAAAGCGCCTTGAATAATTTCAATATTTAAAAAATTATTAAGACCTGTTTTGTGCCCCAGCACATGATCTATCTTGGAGAATGTTCCAAAAGTCCTGAGTAGAATGTCTATGCTGGTGTTTTGGGTGCAACAATCTATACATGTCTGTTAGGTCTAATTCATTTATCATATTGTTTCAATTCTCTTTTTTCTTATTGATCCTCATTCTGGTTGTTCTATTTATGGAAGAGCATATTCTTGTGTTGATGTCTCCCACTTTTATTGTAGGAATGTCTATTGCTCCCTTCAGTTTTGTCAGTGTTTGCCCCACGTACTTTGGAGTTCCTTGATTCAGTGCACAAACATTTATGATTGTTATTTCTTCTTGGTGAATTGTCCCTTTCATTAGTATATTATGTATAACATCTTTGTAACTAAAGTCTATTTTGTCTAATATTAGTATAGCTACCCCAGTTCTCTTTTGGTTACTACTTGAGTAGAATATATTTTTCTTTGTTAGATCTATTTTTACCTCTCAGTCTCTCTTTTTTATCCTTTCAGTTACCCTTACTAACCTTCATCAATTCTTCACCCTCCTCCAGGTCAGAGAGCATGCCTGTATTTTTTTTTTTCCAGCCAATATAACTCCCTTTATATTTCTTGCAGAGCTGGTCTCTTGTTAACAAATTACCACAGTATGTTTGTCCTTGAAAATTTTAAACCCTCCCTCACTTTTGAAGGAGAGTGCTACTGGATAAAGAATTCTTGCCTCTCAATTGTTCTCTTGTAGAATCTTAAATATATCTTACCACTGCCTTCGTGCCTCCATGGTGCCCAATAACTAGTTAGAACTTAGTTTCATGTGGCTTCCCTCATATATGTTGAATGTCTTTTCTCTTGCTGCTTTCAAGACTCTTTTCCTCTCCTCAGCATTTGGTAGTCTAATTAGTATGTGTTTTCGAGGGGCCCTATTTGGATTCTTTATATTTGGAGTTAATTGGGCTTCTTTGATTTGCATATTTATGTCTTTTATAAAGTTTGGAAAGTTTTCCCTGATTATCTCCTCAGATAATCTTTCCAGCCCTTTACTCTAGTCTTCTCCTTCTAAGACACCAATGATTCTTATATTTGTGTGCTTCTTGTTGTCAATCAATTTACTGAGATGAAATTCAAATTTTCCATCTTTTTCACCATTTATTCTTTCAGTGTATTCAAATTCAGTTGCTCTGTCCTGTGGTTCACTTATTTTTTCTTCTGCTCTTCAGATCTGCTGATGTGTGTCTCTGCTATACTTTTATGTGATCTACAATATCTTTCATTTATGTAAGATCTGCTATTTTTCTATCTATTCTTTCAAATTCTTCTTTATGCTCTTTTAATGTCTTCTTGATATTCTTTATCACTTTAGCCAATTCATTGAAGTTATTTAGGAGATTTGTTTGAATATATTTTATTAGTTGTTCCAAAGTCTATGTTTCCTCTGGCTTTTCAGTTTGGTCATAAAGCTTGGCCATATCTTCTTGCTTCTTCGTGCACTTTGTGATTTTTTGCTGATTTCTTGGCATTTGATAATCGTGATAAGGTTATTTTGAAAGTTGATTTCCTTTGCTTATCTAAAATTTTGTAGTTGCTTGAATGTGCTGGCTTGAAACTGTTGTGTAGTCCAGAAAATCCATATTCTTTAATCTGATTCAATAATGCTGCATGGGATCTTTTTTATTAAGTTGTTTCTATGAAGATGTGACTCACCCAATTGTGCCTGTTGATTAGGTGGCTTCCATGGAGATTTGTCTCCACCCATTCAATGTGGAGTTGTTTACTGGAGTCGTCTAAGAGGGGACCACTTTGAAGGAGCAGACAGAGCCCACACAGTCAGAGACCTGTGGCGATGCAAAAGGAAAATGCCTCCAGGAAAGTCCTTTGAAATAAGAAGCCTGGAAAGAAAGCTAGCAGGTGTTGCCATGTGCCTTCCTCACTGACAGATGGTCTAGACCCATTGGCTTTCCTTGGACCAAGGTATCTTTTCCTGGATGCCTTAGTTTGGACATTTTAATGGCTCTTTAGAACTGTAAGCTTGCAATGTAACAAATTCCCTTGTTAAAAGCTGTTCCATTTTTAGTATGTTGCTTTCTAGCAGCTGTAGCAAACTAAAACAGATTTTGGTATTTAGAAGTGGCGTGCTACAGTTTTTAAATACCAAACATCTGTTGGAACAGCTTTTTTAAATGGAAAGAGCAGACAGAACTCACACAGCCGGAGACCTTTGCAGATGCAGAAAGAAAATGCCTCTGGGGAAGCCATTTGAAGAAACCAGTAGAGAAACCTAGCAGATGTCCCCATGTGCCTTCCCAGCTGAGAAGGAAACCCTAAATGTCATTAGCCATTTCTTTGGAGTTAATATATCTTTTTTCTGGATGCCATAGTTTGGACATTTTCACAGCCTTAGAACTGTAAACTTGCAACTTAATAGATTTCCTTTTTAAAAGCCATTCCATTTCTGGTATATTGCATTCTGGCAGATTTAGCAGACTAAAACACTTGGGTTTGCATTGAAGGTCTCCTTTGGCACTTGGTTTGCCAGTAATTCCCAGCCTAACCAGGGCTGGGGCCTTTCACAGGAGGGACAACCCTTTTTGGAGGTCTTAGAAGCTGGGAGAAAAGCAGTTTGCCAGACTGCACCTTTCCTGTATTCCCAGCAAATGGCACTCTTGGTTCAATTCTTCTCCATGGCCCCACCTCTTCCCAACTGTGGCAGCCTACTGGGCAGGGACCTGAACAAGCAACAATCCAG